>NC_133098.1:8681495-9974500 GCF_019914945.1 Typha latifolia | reverse complement strand
TTTGAAATTCAAAATTATTATACATGTTGATGAATTAGTGGATTTGAATAGCTTGCTATAGTTCTTAACAAGAATATATTAGTATATTGCTTAGATTGTAGGTATTATTATACACTTATCTCCGTCTCTCTTTCTTTAAAGACAACATTTGTGAAGATTGAGAGTTACTGGCATTTTCATAGAGCAAAAGATGGCTGGTGGCAGTTCAAATCTTTCTTGTAATATAGGTTTTCCTATTCCTTAATACCTACCTCCTGAAGCATTTCTTTGCGATAACTTTGTGCCATAAAAATTGGTTTCCAGTTTAATGTTGCACTCTTATAGAATGTGGATTTGATGTAAGATGTTTATAAATTGTGCTTGGTTATGTGTTTAGAGGATCATGCTTGTTCCTTGGCTAGTTCAACTTGCTTGCAAGTGTTGCTTGTAAAGCTTGTTTTTTTTTTTTTTTTTTTTTTTTTTTTTTATGATTTCATTGAAACATAATAAAGTTGCTTGTAAAGGTTGTGGCTCTGTATGTTTTGCTATTCTGTGATAATATTTTTATGTTTGCTAATTATAACTCATCTGTAAGCCCTTGTATAGGTTTTCTTGCACACTATTGTATACAAATAACAATCAAGTTCCAGTACTTAAACTTAAAATGTATAGCACTACATGGGAGTAAATATTTCAGAGGCCTTTCAGGTTATGAGGGCCTCCAGGACGAAAGGGAAATGCGGGTCAATATCCGCAATTTGTCCTGGAGTTTTCTGACAAATACTTCTTATAGCCTGCGCTTCTCCTTCGCAATCGTGAGGATTTGGGTAAGTGTTTGGGATTAGGTATTGAAGCTACCAGCGATCTAACAGGGATGGACATCCCAAATCCCGAAGAGCTGGAATGGCTCGATAGCAATGGCCTTCTCCCCGAAGAAGGAGACAACCAAGACGATTACTTCATGGAAGAGGATCTTGCAGCAGATCAAGATGACCCCGTAGAGGAGATATATCAACGCAAAATCTCAGGTTATTACACATTTAAACTTCTTTGTCCGCATCTCCTCAATTCACTAACTTTTTCTTTTACCCCTGATTAGATCCTCCCACAGCTCGGGAGAACCAGATCAACAAGAAATGGATTTGGTCAGAGGAGAACAAGGATAGCGAAGATTCTAGGGTGCTTCCTCATGAGGAGGAAGGCAGAACTAAGAGGAGAGCTTTGTACAGTGATGATCCAGATGAGGATTGGCTCCACTACTCGCCTTCGTCAAAGGATGTGGCTGCTGGTGTAGCCCTTGAGGCAGATGCCTCCAAGGAGAATATCATCTCAAGGTTCGCTTCAGAGATTGAGGGAGATTTTATGTCAGTGACTGGGCCTAGCGGAGAGAGGGTCTATGCAAAGATGAGCTCAAGGGAGATGGCCGGAGGACAGAGCAAGTTTGTGACGAAAAGAGCAACCATTGGTGAGTTTTATGAAATTTTCTTTTTATCTTTTCTCATCAGCTTGCTATTATTGTTCTCTCTGGTTGTGTCTTAATTTGTTGTTTTGGTTTCATACTTTTACCTTTAGAGTTCAGAGTGCTGTAAACATCCAGGATAGTAATTCCTTTGTTTTCCTTAGCAAATATTAAGTGTATTTGTGTTTTTTTTTCTGGGACAAAAGGCCGCAATCATATTTCATTGAACTTAAACCAGTTAACCTCCATCACGGAGATTAAAAATGTCATAAAGAAAATTCGATAGTATCACAATACAGAATATCACCCCACCCCCTAACAACAAAATCACAAAAACAAGGTTACAAGACCACCAAAGGGTCGGATAACCAACAGAGTCAAACAATTTATTGCCACCCAAAACCTTACATCCAACAACAAAATATAAAAATGTATATCAGTACGCAGTTCCAGATTAACAGCATTCACAGAAAAGCCCAAACTCAGCACTAAAAGTTATTAGTTCAATTAGTGCTTCACCTAGTTGGATCGCTAGTTTTTTGAAAAATATTTAAATGACATATAGATAGTTCTAAATAATTCTAAAAATAAAAAAGTATCTATAGAAGCAGTATAATTGTATGTATATCCCTCAAAACATATATTATTTGTATAGATACTCTTCTGATTACATTCAAGTTAAGTTATTTAATAGAAAAAGATAAAATATCCTTAAGCAAGAGAAATACTTGAAAACTAAAATAAGGATATTTTTATCTTCTTACATTTAAAATGTTCAAATTTTAGTTGTAGTTTACTCCAAGGGGTATTCATACAAAAACTAAAGATTTTAAAGACAAAAATTGTGTATTTTAAGTGTTATACATTTAAATATGAACTTTAAAGGGGCATGCAAGCAAATACAGGATTTTTTTAAGGGCATATGTGCAAAAGAACTAATTTTAAGACACAAATATGTATTTAACTAAACATTTTCAAAATTTCAGGACTAAAATATCTTTAGGATAATGAATAGAATAATTATATATCAAGGATAATTGGGTAAATGTGCAAAAATAGTTGACCCAACCGGTTTGTCAAAAAATAGCTGGATTACACAGATTACCAGTTTAACCGCTGAGTTGGTTGGTTTCTACCATGGTCGATTGCTTATTTGATCTAATAACAAAACTAAATCAGTTTAGTAGTTGATTCACTGGTCCGACCACTCGGTTCGTTCCGGTTTTGATTACTATGCTCTAGATCATAGCAGCAAGGCAAATCAACCACCATTTTCTCATACCTTTACTCCAATCTCTCACATGCTTAGGATTTTCCCGACTTCCAAAAGTGTTGTTCATCCTCTTGAGAATTTTTCTTTTGCATACCCACACCTGAGGAAAGTACACTCCACATTTTCATCTTTGTGACATGCAACTATGATTTTTGTTGATTTGTTTAGAAGCTTCTTGAAACAACCTTTAAACTCAACTGATAATTCACTGTAAAATACTTATAAATATGGTGTTCGTCTTTTGCTTAGTCAAATTGTCAATTAACTTCCTAATTGATATGCAGAGGGATCTCAAAATTCATCATAGATTTATTTAGTGCATAAGGAGAACTGCCACTTGTGTCAAAATAGAACCTCAAATTCAATAGTAAAAATAGTAAAATCTCTTGTTCCGCCAGAATGAAATGGAACAAAAAATGTACTCTATTGTAAGATTTATGATTTTATTCTATAGTATGATACTTCATACTTGTAATCCGATACGCAATATGGATGTCACTTACAACGTTTGATCTTTTTAGTAAGTACATTGACCTTATTTTTTTCCTTTTTTTGAAGTGTAAATGTATCCTGTATTTCCTTAAGTTGATTATTTTTATGCAGACCTTCTTTCAGAACCTGTTAGCATATTAAGCAAGAGAGTGGAACAAGAGGCTTTAGCAAAGGTAAGCTCTTTGTGGAAACCTACTACAGTGTTCTTCTTTTATTTTCTTATCCTACAAAGAAAAGTATAATTGACTAGATACTAGGAAAAATGTCCCATGAATTGACTTCTAATGCTTAAGTGGTTATGATGCTAATGCTATAATTTCTATTAAGTAGTTATGGTGCTAATTCACATTCAAAATAATGGGAAAACAATGATACTTTCAGTCATTTTTAGAGATTATTTCTTTCAATGAAATGAATGAGTGTAGACTGCAGCTTCAACAAATGAGATCTTATAAAAAGATGGTTAGCCAAATCATCTTGTTATCTTACAATTTTAGTTGGTTTTATCTGACATGCATAATCCACAACTAATTTTTCCTTTGGAAGGTTAGAAACTTAGAACTATGTAGAATACTTTTTATATCCATATTGTGTATCTGCTTCTCTGCATTGAATCTTATCCTTATAGGTATTATTAGTACCTTAAGTTGAAATTTGAATTTTGAAGTTTGATTGTGTGATGAGATGCTATTAACTAACTTGAGTCATCCTCCTAATGACTTGCCATAATGGATGAAGGCTTTGCAAGAAAGTTTTGAATCACAAGATAACCAAACGCGCCCGAGCATCTCTCTAGTCAATGAAAAACTTTGGGTGGAAAAATATGCACCAACCTCGTTTACAGAGCTTCTAAGTGATGAGCAAACAAATCGAGAGGTACAGAAGCTTCTGCTCCTAGAAATTTCTATTGGTGCAGTATTTATTTTTTCACTGGAGCATCATTTGGAACTACAAAATTTCACTTGTTTTGTTCTCTGCACAGGTACTTTTGTGGTTGAAACAGTGGGACTCCTCTGTCTTTGGATCCCAAGTCAGGGCTACAACTGATGATGTATTATCTTCTCTACGACGACATTCTTCTGTTGTTCAGCATCAGAAGTTTTCAAATAGTAAAAAATTTGTTCCCAGGAGCAGGGGAGCTCCTATGAAAAGCCAGCATCTTAATTCATTGAATGTTACTGAAGGAGAAAATAACAATCTGAAAGGAATATATGATTCATGCAGCAAAAGGACATCAATTGATCATCCACCCGAACATAAGGTGGGTAAGTAATACATTCTTTTACATTCACGTTCAGTAGTAGTAGAGGTAGCTCTTTTTTTAGGTAATCGATCAAATTCCTGCAGTTCTCATGGTAAACGTTGACAATCACAAGTTTAATTTATTACTTCTAGTCCAAGCATAATCAATGTTCTGATGATGATTTGCTCTACTTAATCTACATTAAGACTAGTAGATTTACACTTTCCTGGAAGTTGCCTATGAGTTTTCTTTTCTGACTGTTAATAATCTTCTCCGTTGGATATAACTCCAAGGTGGACCAACAGTCTGAATGAGAAAATGTTTTTTCATCTGAGATTACTAATATTGTAATTGGTAATGGTTTGGCCAGCCTTCTAGTTGGATTGGCTCGTCTTCTTGTGTGACATATTTTATTGTTGAGTAACCATTTTACAATATTTTATTGTTATTTCCCTAAAACTATCTTCCATATTTGTATTGGTAATGTCTTGAGTCTTCAAGATTATTTTTGGGAACTGCAGGTTCTTCTACTTTGTGGTCCACCAGGGCTTGGAAAGACTACACTGGCACATGTTGTTGCTAAGCATTGTGGATATCGTGTAGTGGAGGTTGGATTTTTAAACATCACTTTCCTTCTGGCTTCGGTATCAATTTTCTTGAAAGAACATCACACTATAGGATTGTTCCTTTTAATTGATATCTTGAATAGTTCTTGCTTCAGTTAAATATATAACTCTATAAGATCGTCTGATTTGATATAAATAAGGATACATGCGGTAATTCCATAATTGTAGTTCATGTCATTTTTTGTAATTCAATGGCATCATCCTGACCATCTGCATCTTATGCATGATTCACCTGACCTTTTTATTATACTGTCTTTGTTCTGATACCTGCTGCATTAGTTGTCCAGTCTTTGTTGGAATGAACTTAATCCTGTATTTCTTAGGCATGCATTACTTACTACAAAGCCTTGGAAGGCTCTTAATATTTTTCCACTCTGAAGTTCTTCTACGTATAACATGCCCAAGAACATTATCGATTACCTTAGGCTTTCCCACTACAGCAACAAATACACAACACTCGCATGTATGTGTGTATATAGACATGTTTTCTGCATGAATTGAGAAAGCTACCAATCATGGGAATTACTGGATGCTCTGTTTTTTATTCCATCCGAATATTCTTTTGTCGTTGTTAAGTCAAACTTAAGTCTTCTGTTGTGTCGCTAAAACTGATCATGCCGCTGGTGTTGCTAAGTGCTAAACCCATCTCGGTAGGATATGGGCCGTCTGATCCCTGTTTTCCATTTGTTAGTGTCTCAGTAGGATATTTGGTGCATGCGTGCATGTGAGGGCCATAACCTTTACATGCCACTCTAAGATGTCTGAGTATCCAAAAGAGGTCAGCAATGCAGGTTTTACCGACTACGGTGTATCTAATGACTCAAGCAATTTTGACTTGCAAATTACATTTCCACTATTGATTGCTTGATCTCTACCGACTGATTCTTGAAATAGTACAAATAATCCATGATAAATGCTGTGTGCAGATAAATGCTAGTGATGATCGGTCAACCTCAACCATTGAATCAAAAATTCTTGATGTAGTGCAAATGAACTCTGTTATGCCAGACTCCAAGCCCAAGTGTCTGGTGAGTTGTGTTTGCAGAATGTTAACTGTTCCCATCGCTATGTAATTCAATCTTACTGAATTCTTGCAGGTAATTGATGAAATTGACGGAGCACTCAATGATGGAAAGGGTGCAGTGGATGTGATCCTAAAAATGGTAATATGGTATAATAGGTTCAATTGATAGTTCTTTTGAAGAACTTCAGTGTATGCTACTTGTATGTATTTTTTAATTCGAATATTTGGTGAGAAACAGGGTCCAGAAGAATGAACAATCAACAATATATAGTAGTAGTTTTGTTGTAGATCTTTGAGTGGCAAGTAAAGCAGCGCTTCTTGAGCTGTATATTGAGCATACATGTATGGAGACTAATGAAAGGGATGAATTTCTGCATGTTATCTTACATTTTGTGTTTCATAGATAGTTTATCATGCACTTAGGATGCAAAAATTTGTATTCCTCATGCAGGTAGCGGCTGAAAAGAACTATAATCTTGACAAGGGAAATGCCGCTCAGGAAGGTCAACCTCAAAAGTCTTCCTCAAAAAAAGTGCACAGACAAGCAAAGCTATCTAGGCCTGTAAGAATGCAAAAGTCAACTTGCTTGTATTGTTTGATTGCTCTTTCTATTCTCATTTTTGTTAATGCAAATTTGTGAAGGTTATTTGTATATGCAATGACCTCTATGCACCAGCTCTGAGGCAGCTACGCCAGGTAGCCAAGTGAGTACTTGAATAACCGATGCAGATATTTGCCATCAATAAGCTGCATTCAGTACTGAATCTACTGTTACTTGCTGCTGCTGCTGCTGCTTGAATAGTTTGTGGTCTTTACAGGGTTCATACTTTTGTTCAACCAACGATTAGTCGTGTTGTAAACAGGTAAGCTTCAGAATTTTTCGACTGGTCTATTCTTATTTTCCTTTTTTTTTCTGTTATTCATTTGAAGTATTGTTTCATCTAACTTCTCTAATATTTATGGACTTGTTTCTCATCTGCAATTCGCTCATGACAGGCTCAGGTATATCTGCAAAAAGGAAGGATTCAAGACAAGTACAATAGCCCTTTCTGCACTTGCTGAAAATACTGGTTTGTTTTGATATTATTCCTTTTATTAACAAGTCATAAATCTTACATTGCCTGTGTGAGATATTGCTTTTTTGCTGGATATGAAGTACGTAAATTGGACGCCATATGAAGTAGGTTTTTTTTTTTAACAAAATATATTCAGTATGTTGACTGATTTAAGTGGAATGGTATCCAGTGGATGCTGTCATTTTGACAAACTGATTAGGTGTCCTGTATCAGGTTTCTTTTTTTCATGAGATTTTTGTGTCTTCAGATAGACAACTTCTAGGTAGATGTCTCTTTTGATTTTCAAGCATTATCTGAGAAATGTTGCTACAGTGAACCCTAAGTATCAGACTTGTTCTTAAATCTTAGATTCTTAATCTATTTATTATGCTATATCAATTATGTTGATATGCCTCATTCAGAATGTAGATAAAGGAGAAGTTTGTCTAGCTTCCCATATATTCATTTATATCTAATTTAGGAGAGAAGGTAAGGAACCTGTTGATAGAAATATCAGCTCCAGTTTTCTCGCAGCAGACTGCATGATATGTCTTCTACGGAGAAATGGATTTAGAAAAATTCTTTTGATCCATTACCTGACATCATGGAATTTCATTGGTATAGTATGGGTTAATTTTCTGGCAATTCTTTTCTTGATATGAACTTGTTCCACTTTCTTCTACTAGTACCTGGCAAGTGCGATCAAATATTAATTGAAAGGAGCACTATTTGCCAGCACCTATCCAATAAATTAGGAATTCGTTTTAATAGATTCATACGCATGCTGTCGAGTTTAGCACAATAGATTAATCCAGTGAAACTTATTTGAGGGACTGAAATATTCAGACTTCAGAAGACTTCTTTTTCCAAAAAAATTTGAACTTTAGACTGGATACAAATTTGATTAGAACTCTTATGCAGAATGTGACATCCGATCATGCTTAAACACACTCCAGTTTCTGAATAAGAAGAAAGAAACACTCAACATCGTAAGTTTAGCAGCATTAATATTACCATCTGCTCCTAATTCCGTGGATGAGTTTGATTTGCTCAATGAAATGCTCCACTGATGAACAGCTTGATGTTGATTCTCAAATAGTTGGTCGGAAGGACATGTCAAGAAGCATATTTGATGTATGGAAGGAGGTATGTAATTCCCTTTCACTGTAATGTCGATTGAATTTGTTTATTTATGAGAAATATCTTTTTCATCGAGGCCGACAAAAGTTATGCGTCACTTAAATACATCCCTAAGCTCATCAAGTCACACAGAAATTACACTTCATTTGTAATCCATCTCTAAGCTAATATTTGACTTTGATTGTTGTTGGTTGTGTTGTAAACAATTCATTCCTACTCCAAACTCAAGAATCTCCTATGCTCTTTTATTAATTGCCTAAAAGCATTTTTCGATATAGGTTTTCTATAAGAAAAAATTAAAGCGGGGAAGAAAGGCTGCAAAGGGTCACCTTGGAAAAGAGGATTGGGACTTTCTGTACTCCTTAATAGCTAACTGGTAAAATAATTGGTGCTCAATTAATTTGCTTTATATCTGACAGTACTCTGGATTGTTATTGCCATATTTTCCATTTTAAATTTGGCAGTGGTGAATATGAGCTGACTATGGACGGTATTCATGAAAACTTTTTGCGTCTCTCTTATCATGATCCAATGATGCAAAAGACGGTAAGTAGCTCCAATTGGATCTTTATTTTACTTAAATAATGTCTGAATAATCCAACTGGACTCATGCATTATTCATAGGGTACTAAGTATGGTTCTATTACTTGAAGGTTAAATGTCTGGATATACTCGGAATTTCCGATTCACTCCTTCAGTATGGTTTCCGAACTCAACATATGTCACTCCATGGTCAGTCTGTGCTCCGATTGTTACAATACTATAATTTTCTATTTAGCATTTGACCAACAACTCAACTTTATCTTGCAGCCTATCAACCTCCTATAGTGATCAGTTTGAGCTACCTCATAGCACAAGTTGAGAAGCCAAATATCGAATGGCCAAAGACTTCACAGAGGTAGTTTTGTACATGTTACTTGCGGTGCTTTCCAATTGGTTGTTCAAGATAATAAATGAAAACTTGCAGATGTCGAGCAATGCTAAAGGAAAAGAAGGAGTTGCTGAAGACTTGGCAAAGCAAAATATCACCAACAATTTCAAGGCATCTATCAATAGAGTCTTTTGTGGAAGATGTTATTTCTCCATTATTACATACTTTGTCACCTCCAAATTTGAGGCCAGTAAGTTTCTCTCCAACCTGTTCCTCTGATGCTTAATATCAGAGAATTGCCTTTTGGAAGGCGTAGAGCTCAAAGATATTCTTAAATGAGAAAAGAAGTGGTTTAAATTTGCCTACCTAATGTCTAGCACTAAGTCCTGCTAAGGTGATGGTAAGACATTACTTTGCACAAAAAAAAAATTCTGATAATGGTTATCATTGACTCAATTAAGATCGTCATCAGCCTTAATTACATTTACATGTTTTAATATGGTTCTGATTTTAATACTTCGTTCTATTTCTTTCAGGTGGCATTGCATTTATTTTCAGAGAGAGAAAAGGATGAGCTGGCTGAGCTTATTGACACTATGGTGTCCTATTGTATAACATATAAAATTTCAAAAATTGAGCCCCGAGAGAGAATGCAAAGATATGGGGCATCTCCTGATGCTCCTCCACTTTCTCTTGATCCCCCAATCAACGACTTTATCAACTTTAAGGTTCTTCCGCAATCCATTTGTTTTGTCTTCAATTAATAGTATGCACATTTTGACAGGGTCACATCATAACAACAGGACTATCAATCTGAATATTCTGGGCTCTCTATAGCCATGAAGCAGGTCTTGCTGCATGAGGTGAGACATGGTAACTTCTCTACATGATGCCTAATTGTCCTTTGCCTAGTTTCTCACATTCTTTTTGTGGTATTTCTCCTTTTTTGTAAAATGTATTCATTACCACAAAAATAGGTACAAACTTTTGGGTATCCCTTCTCTACATGAGACCTAGTTTCCTTTGCCTAAGTTCTCGCATTATTTGTGTGATCTCTTTTGACCATCAAAGTATCCTCCTTAATTCTCTACTGTCTCCTCACTTTGGTTATGCCTCCACTTTTTAAGATCCTAAGACAACCTCATTCCAACCAATTTGGTTCGGACTACTTATTAAATACAGTATGACCTGTCCAGTTTAATAACCCATATCATGTTCTGAACTACTACCTTGGGGCTTACCATATTTTCTTGACTACTTTCTTACTTCTTAGACAAGCAAGATCATAACCCATTTAAACTGAAATACATGCTTCAAACCTTGTTGCATCTCTAGAAATATGATGTCATATTGCCATTTGACTTTATAGGTCGAGAAGCAGAGAATTCTCCAAGATAGTGTTGGCAAGATATTGAATCTAATCGATGAAAGCAACAGTAAAAAGGAGGTGTCAGCAACTATAAATTCTAAAGCAGTACCTGCAGTGAACATCCCTACACCAGCATCCACTGAGAAAAGTTGTAAACAGAATTTAACATCTGTTCAGAGGCAAAAGATAGCCCATACTGCTCCAAGCCCATCTTCTGCAATAAATGTTAACTTCCCAGGAGCTTTGAAGAAGCCTTCTAGCTCATCTAAGTTCTTTGACAGGTAATTCTAGCTAAGCCTTTCTATCTAGTATATATCTCTAGAAATTCTTACGGGAGTAAATGCTGTATGATTCACATGTTTTATATAATTATTGATATAATTATTTAGCACATCTGTCTTAATTACTATAGCCTTTAAGTATTAGCTTAGTATTTTGTATTAGGAAGTATCTTTATCTGAATCTTTTTTACATCGATATCTGCTACTATAGGATTTAGAGGAGGATGTACTTTCCTGATTACATAGTTTTTACTAACTCTTGTTCTAACAAGCAGGTTTAGAAAAGAGAATAGCAGAGATTCAAAAACTTGTGGGGATGCTTTATAGAAGGTAGCAACTATTGAAAGAGATTCGCGTCCATTATTCCTCAAATACAATGAGGTATGCAGTCTGTGTTTGTCATACTGGCACAATTTCTTCTTTGAAATGGAATTGCATCAACTAATTGACCATTTATGGAAAGCAAGAAGACAACAATCTCTAAACTTATCTTTGTGAAGCTTGATGTGCAACTAATGCCTCTACAACCATTACTAGTGGCACATGCCAAGCAGCACGCTTAGGCATGCCTCGGTGTGCCAGTTGCATACCCCTATGTGCCATTAGCATGTATTTATAATATTTTTAATAAATTTTTTAAGATATTTAGAGATATTTTTACGTGCCATTAGCACGTATTTATAATATTTTTAATAAATTTTTCAAGATATTTAAAGATGTTTTTGGGTCTTTGTTATGTCAATCTTTGATTTTTGGTTTTAATATATGTATTAAAACCTACATTATAATGTTTTATCTTTAGATTATTTTTCTAAATGACATTTTATTGAAGATAAAATAATAGTTCAATATAAATATTATTCAACACATAATATGATTGAATACATTCATTAAAACTAATATTAATGATCGAACATTTCGTACTCCAGTTGAACATATAATATTAATTAACAATGGTTCAATAATTAAAACTAATATCTAGTTGAATATAGAATGACGAAGATGACCAAATACTTCATTTACCGGCACAAGAATAACCCGAGAATATTGAATTTAATTATGTCAATATTTTTTAAAATTTATTCATACAAATAGGAATTTTATAATTCTTCTATGATAAGATATAGATATTGAACATACACGGGCACACCATAATCATATGCAGATTATGAAAAGAGTATAATAAGAGTATTGTGGCTCTAGTGGGTGATTAATATAATGGTAATAATGATGAACCCATATCATCCTGTGCACACACCTCTCCTGATATTCTGCTACCTACAGACTCAAGTACTCCGTAAAAATAATATCTTTAAGAAGGTTATGTCATAGAGACGCATGTCTCATCTCTATTATCATCGCCACCAGACTATGTCTCGCAATTATCACTATCACCATCACTATCATCATCATCATCACTATCATCATCATCATCATCATCATCATCAACATCTCTAGTTTCCTTATTATTAATTCTTTCTAAGTCTTCTAAATGATCAATTGATTAGTTGATTTAATAATGATTGATAAAAATAAGAAAAAAAAAAAAGCTTCACATGGCACAATGACCACCATGCAGTTGTGCCGAAAGACACGGCTCGACACAACACACGTGCTGGTTGGCATACTAGCTCACACACTACTGGCATAGCGATCCATGATAGATACACTAACAGTTCTAAAAAATAGAGACAAGGCTAGTATGAAAGTTGACTTATATTTTCTACAAATTTTTGAGGCTTTAGTTAACTCATTTAGGCTTCATATTGTTGTGAAATAAGCATTAGTTTATTTTAGTACAATGGTGTCTATACTAGTTTAGTATCCAAATAACAGCCTATCTCAATACTAGTTTATTACTATGTACTTCACTCTACACTCATCTTCCATCCAATATTTTATATTTACTAATAGAATGTAATTATTATTTTGTCTTTAAAAAGATAACTAGAATTAACTATCATTTCAATCACTCTCCTCCTCACTCTCTTCTCTTCTCTTCTACTTCTCATTCATCTACTATATAGAGTATTTTGATCATTTGCCAAAATATCTTCTAAACTCACTACTTTTTATATCATATCAAGTGTAATTGCACCACTATACTAGTTTACAACCAAACAACATAATAACTTAAATTGGTTTAAGTTTTCTTATACAAGTTTAAGAAATGAGCATAATTAAAATAGTTTGAAAGTTATCTCACAATCAAATGCAACTTTATACATTTAATCCTATCTTGCTGGAGAATTCTGTTGATTGGTGGTCGAAACTACTTATCCATGTCTAACTGGAAGGGTGTTTACTTGCAATTTTCTTGTTGATTATTGAATCTATCAATTGTCGATTTTGGGTAGATCCTAATTACCACCGTAAGTTAATCCAGAAACGAGAAGTTGAGTTTACAAGGAGTAAAGCAGGTGCTGGAAAAGTATTTCCAATGTATGAGTTATTTGGTCAATAAGTTGTAGCGAGTCGTCGTGCAACCTTGAATCTTGCATGTTGAAAATGCATCCAGAGATGCAGCAGCAAAGTGACATCTTCCGGTCTGCTTAATGGAGTTTAATATTGCAATCTTTCATTATTTATGTCATATCATACTTACTTTAAACTAAATTGTTGAATTTCTAACTGTATTGTTTACAGGGTTTCACAAATGCTGTGAAAAGACAAGTGAAGATTCGTGACTTGCTGCTTTAAAGTCGTGTTCGTGATATTCTATGTAAACTTTTAAACCTCTACTTATATTCTGCACACGGCAATCATATAATTACAGATACAACGCTCTTCGATCAAAACTTTAAGAAGGCTGAAAATTTCAAGCAGATGCTTCTGCAGCTCTTATGTAATGGTGAGTGATTACTAGCTTTTGTCAGAACTATCCACTTGGGCCATAATCCAAATGCTAAAAGGTCGTGAAACCATTGACATGAACTACGCATTCATGCGAGACGAACTATAACCGACAAGCTTCAGATGCAAGTAACAGAGATTCGTGTTAACAATTGAAAAGTACAAGAGAAGCAAAATACTTAATCATCGGAGCAGAGAGGATCGAGTTTAAATTGTGGTGTGTCCTTGTTTAATAGGAGAAAGAGCTGTGCAACAGATTGCTTCTTTTTTCTTTTCTTTTCTTTTCTTTTCTTTTTATTTTTGCCTCTCCGTCTCTTTCTCAGAGGTATTTGTAATTAAAAGTTTATTTCTGGGCGAAGAGACCTCCGAAATCACCGGATTTCTTGGGGGGGAACAGATACGGAAGTAGTGGGCTTCCTGCCGTTCCTCTCCTCTACCTTTTTGAGGGTCGGATCGGTTTCCAGGAGCTGGTCTTCTGCAGTGCCCCAAGAATCCAATCAAACGGCCCCTTCTCTTTCTGGGTAACCCAACCTCACCTACTTTCTTTGTCGCTGCACCAAAACAATGCCATCATTCTTCTCTTCTCTTCTATAATCTACTCTACTCTCGCTTGGACTTGTGGCGAAGTATATCTGCAGCCAGCAGTCAGTTATGAGGGTGTGAGTAATTCACAAGTGTTTTATGGGAACTGTGATTTAGTTTGAACGAGAGCATTCAAATGGCCGATCAAACATTCGAACGCCTAGCCCGAGATTAGAAATCCTTCAAAAATAATAAACAACTTAACTAGATAAGTTGATTCGATGTAGCGAACTTAATGTCCCCTCCCATATCACATTACTCTATCACATTTTTGCTCACTTTGTTCTCCAATTGAAAAATTAAGGAAGTGATCATTCGTCGCATGGTAACAGCCATGTTGACTCTAAGCAATCTTACCATTTGCTACAAGGTGGCGCCGATTTGGTGTTGAATCCCATCAAGTCACACGGGTTGTTCATTCTATTTAGTCCACCCACATCTCTACAAAGTCTAAAGTGATTGAACCCAAACTATATAGCCATTTAATGCCAAGCACAATGTATGCTCCTCCGAGAGCAAATGGGTGAAGATCCAGTGTCAACAAGTATCCTTAGATTTTCAATATGGCCCCGTAGCGTACACTCTCCACTCTTAAAGTAGTGCGATCTCCGATCATCATATCGAAGCCTGAGAACAACTTCGATGTCAACATAATCATCTGAACCATCCACTCATCTAAGAAATTATAAGTCTTCCGACGTCGATGAGTATCTGCATCGTACGCTTCTTTATGGTGTCGTCAACCGAGAGAGTGTTCGATGCAATGAAACCGACATAAGTGTGCAAGCAAATCTTGACATGGACTTTCTCACTGTTCTTCGATGACCCCTAAATAGTAGAGTTTTTAATTACATCATCTTCATCTTCTTCTATTGTGACCTAGTGTGTATCTTTCATCACAATAGAAGCACAACTCTTTTGTCATTTTTTCCTACACCTAGGTTGGCGTTAATAGACGAATATGGGCCCTTAGAGGTCCTTCAACCTCTGGAAAAGCCTCGGTGGTGGACAATTTCCTCCTGTAGCGATGAGTGTTGCTGCGGTAGATCAAGGTGGATTCCTCGCCTCCATTACTATCCATCCATTCCTCGTCATGTTCCAAAGTTACCTCATCTTTTCCTCCATTTGGTCTATGGAAAAAGTTTCCAATAGTATTTGCAATCGGGTAGCTTTCACCTCTCCTTGGGTACACTCAAGCATGCCGTGCAATAACCATAGCCCTTAGATACGATTGTCAATGCGCCAAGTCCTCATACTCTTCCTAAACTTCAAAATATTCAACCGACTCAAGTGGAGATTGGTGGAGATGTCTTACCGCTAGGGTAGGCAATAATAGTTCCTTTGGCGGTGATGTACGCCAAAAAAAAAAAAATCCTCCATCACATTTCAGAGGAGATGGAGGGGTCTAGTTGCAAGGAGGGGGCTATGCTACTAAAGGGTGCCATCACAAGTTGATAACAACTTGAGTCAATGCCTCATTGGAAGCTTGTAGTATTACTCTCTGCGATTCCATCAAAATGGCTACCATTTGGATCAAATCTGAATGTCCCGATATAGTAGAAGATGACACGATCGTTGATGAGTTAGGGATTATATCAATCTCCTTGAAGGCCATTGATTCCACTATTGCTGAAATGCCTCCATGTGGGTGTATTACCATGAATGTAGTGGTAGCATTTCGTCCGAGAAATGTTGACTTTGATACTAAATAATATATTTTTAGCTAGGGTGGGTTAAAAAGGTAGATGGATGATGATTGACAATAATGACGGCGTTAGCAATGGTGTGGGATAAGATGAAGATGATAATTGAATTAGGTGGATTTGAGGTTTAGAGGGGAAGAGGAAAGGAATGACCGGCCCTAAGAGACTAAAAGGTTGAGAGTCGAACTTCTAATAAATAATTATGACTTATTAATGTCTAGTAAAACTAAAAGTGTTTATTAAAAATGAGTAATTATTATAATTATACATGACATAAAAATGTTCAAAGTAAAAAAAGTGGAATGAGAAAAATTAGTAGTTTTAGAAAGAAAGTAGAAAACTCATTTTCTTCTCCACTTTCTTTATCCAAATACAATAAAGTAAAAAACTTTCAAAAAAAAAAAATAGTGGAATTCTTTCTCTACTATCCATCAATCAAAATAATAATAGTCCTAGAAAAAGAAAAATTAATAGAGGGTTTCGTTATAAAATTCTGAAAGACCGGGAATCGGCGACACGGCAGGTGCCTTCCCTTTCTTCTCCTCTTTCTTCTTCTTTTTCTTCTTCTCTGTTCCACTGACTCTTTTCTGACTTTCTTCTCTTTCCACCAATGGGTTTTTCGCTCCTCTGTTTCTTCATTCTCTTATGGTTCTTCTCTTTCTTCCCTGCAACAGTTGGTGTTTATTCTAATTCCTACATGCATTAGACTGTTTGATGGTCCAAGTTCTGCCACGTTTTCTTTCATCATGTATTCATGTTGAATATTCTTTTAATTCTCTCTGTTAATTTAATACATAGTTCATATTTGTGGTCACTAGTCACTGGTCTAGTAGTGAAAATTGTGATCATGTTATTTGGTATTTTGATGTAGTTCATCATGAAAAATATATATGATTATTTTTATTTTTTATAGATTAAAAATGCTAGACTGGCTTCCCGCATAGGGGCTACACGGTGGGATGACGACCTGCAACTCGCAGCCACCTTTCAAAACATTGGAAAAAAAAATCTAATAGAATCAAAGCTAAGTGATAATGGAATTTATCTAATAGTAGTAAATCTAGGTTTGCCTTTTCTAATTATCTTCCTTTTGATTGTTTATCTCTTCTTAGAAGCTTCAATGGTTTTTTCTTCTCTTAAGATCTCTCAAAGTTCTTTTAGCCATTTCTCATTCCTCCTTCATAAAAGCCTTGAGAGGTAGCAAACGTTCTTTACCTCTCTTTTTAGGCCATCTGCTTATTTTAGAGAGTTATTAGCATTCGTTAGTGTAATCTAGTGTTGTTACTGTTCCATGAGGAAATAATTCTCCAATCATGTTCAGCTCTATTTTCCAATGTGTTCTTTTACATTGTTTTTTATCTTCTTATTTGTCAGTTATACCCTAGATGAACTGAACTGTGCTCATGATATCACACTTGTAGATTATTTTCTATCTACTTTTTCTTGCATCAGACCACTCTTTTAGATTCTTATATATATACTTTTTACTTGCATTCCACTCCTTTTTTATTATTTTTAATTTTTGTTGACCCAAATAAGCTTGGAGGAGACCATGACTTAATCAGGATGGGCAGAATTAACTCCAGAATTTATGTATTGTAATGACCACTTAAGATTTATGTCAATCTGGTTACAGTGATATCTCTTGGTAATGAGATAGTACTAGAACTTAGGAGTTCTCTTAATTAGCAGATTGCTATTATTATTAACTGATCATTATCAATATCTCGCAACTACTTTATATTATGAAGATATAAGAACATTTCAATTTAAGGAACTTTCTGGTTTATTTAGAAGTCTATGATTCTTCTCCTAGCATGGTTAATCTGTGAATTTACCCCAATCTAAGCTATACATATATATAGGACATGATTAGAGGGAACTGAGTGCATTAACAAAATCATATATGTTCCTTTATTAGTGTCTTCACTTCTTCTAGTAGAAGATTAACCATGGTGTTGGCTTGTTATGTCTAGTAGAAGATTAACCTGAAACATTTTTTCAACCTTTTAAGTTTGAAGAAATAAGATTAAGAGAAATGATTTGGGGTGATTTGGAGAATCTAATAGTATTGCTGAAGAAAGTGGAAATATGAATTTGGCTCTATCTTTTTAGCAGCAACCAATGGTAGTACTAAATTTTGTTTAGTGCAACATATCTCTCTATAAATAGAGGCGCAAAGAGATTTGCTGAAGAAAATATTCCAGCACAAGGAGAGATCTAAGCGGATTCCAAGATTGATTGACTTTGGCTTAGGATGTAATACAACTATTAGGGTGAAGATATTTTGTGAGTCCCTTAAACATATGTAGATTGGTTTGGCACGATTTGTTTGGCACGATTTATTTGATACATCTAATTTTTAATTGTGACATTGGTCTTAATCTTTTATTTATATAGCTATTTTAAACTTTCCTCAACTCTTTATAAGATCCTAATTGTAAGATAATTTCTATCTTTGTTGCATTTCATATCTGTATTATAAGGGGACATCACCTTCCTCATAGTTTCACTTTCCGGATCAAAGAAGGTTTGGTTTTGAAATAGTAGAGAGAGAGAGAGAGAGAGAGAGAGAGGATGAATTGGATCAGCCGTAAGATCCATCTCTACAACGTCACCATGGGACTCTACATGCTTGATTGGTGGGAGCGCTACCTTTTCAGTATCCTTCTCTCTCTCTCACACACACATTTACTTTTCCTTTTCTATTAATTTTTTCTGTGGTTTTCTCCTAATTATTCCACAGTGTTCGGATAAAGTATAGTAGAGGAGATCCTATTTGATTGATTGATTGATGCGTGATTCACCTTAATTTGAGTAGATATATTGATCCTCGTGCTGCTCTGGTTCATCTTCTACAATGGATCGAGATCGGCAATTGAGTTCTACAGCAGGTGATCCATTTTTATCCTCTATTGCATTGCGTTTCCCCTCTTTTTGAAGAATTGTAAATCTAATATAAAGCAAGTTATACTTATACCTATAGTTACCATAAGAGGCCAGGAATTGTAGAAGAATCTTATACAGTTTGAAGGGTATCAAGGATTAGACTCTTAAAACCAATTTACTCACAAGGAGATGAATCTATAGGAGTCACAAGAAATGACGGTGAGAAGTAAGAAACCAGTTTTAACTTTTTGACTCTCAAAAAGCATGGAGCAAAGAATAAAAAGAAGAATTGACCTCACTAGGCAACCATTTCATGCATTGTCTAGTTCTGAAATTTGAGCCATATTTGAAACTCTTATAAGATGGGATTGAGTGCTTTGAGGCTTTTTAAACGGTTCCTCTAGTTAGAGTAGCATTATGATCATATAGCAGCATCCTAGTACACTGCATTGGGAAAGGTTAATTTGCCAGCCAATTTGTAGCTATGAAGTACGGGTACGGGTACGAGATATAGATACGATACAGATACGAGGATACGGCAAATTCTCAAAAATAGGATATGATACATCTAGGATATAACTATATATATATATATATATATATATATATATATATATAATACTAAAAAATTATATTCTAATGACAATCTATACATAATATGGCATTCAATATTTCAATATATTTATTATCTATATAACCATTCAATAGCATAAATGAGAGTAGTAGATATCAAAGATAATTAGACAGAATACATTAACATTCAACAATTAATGCACCAAAATAAGAGTAGTAGGTATCATTGCATTCAACATAAGCAACTCATAGGCTCATAGCACTAAAGTTTTATAAAATACATCCAACAATGTAGAAAAATTGAGAAGAAAATCTACACAATTTCAAAGAAAAATTTGTAGAGAACAAGGGAGAAAAAATTGAGAAAAGAATAGGACAAGAAAAAAAAAACTAAGAAACGGAATTGAACAGATATTGAGAAGTGGAAGTGGAAGAAATCAGATGAAGAAAATTTAAAGAAGAAACTGAGAAGAAATTAAAAAAAAAGAAAAAGACAATCAGAGAGAGAAGAAATAAAGGGTGAGAGAGAGAGATTGGAAGATCGGTGTGAGATAGAAATACCGATGTTGGCAGCTCGCTGCTGTCAAGTGTCGAGAGAGGGAGGAGAATCGCATCGTCGTCGACTCGTTTGTCAAGAGAGAGAGGGAGAATGGCGTCGTCGTTGTTGAGTGTCGATAGAGGGGGAGAACGAAGGGTGTAGGCTAGGGCACAAATCAATTGGAGAGAAGAGGAGAACAAAGGGGAGGGGCAGATAATGGGTTAACGGTTAGTTTAATGGTTTTATAAAATTAAACCCGCATGATTACTTAATAAGCCCAAAATATATCTAAAACATATTCCTACCATATCCAGTTGTATTCCACGTATCCGAAAATTAAAATTAATTATTTTAATTTCAAATACTTCTGGAATATATATCTGGGCCATATCCGGCCCTTATCCATATCCAATATGTATTGGATACGGATATCTTCCCCAATTTGGGGTGTCCATACTTCCTAGATTTGTACATATAGGAATTGAATAGACTCAAGTCTTCTGATAAAAAGGCCTATTAGGAATCTGAACTTTTGTGTTAACATGCAATTCTACCATAAAATTTAAGCTTGTGTTACCGAGTTGGCCACATATATCTACTGACACCAAATGATTACAAGTACGGAAGGCTAAGTTAGGATATCTTATTGATGGAATGACTGCTTTTTGATTTGTCATGTACCTTGCACATTGATGGGAGCAAAGTAAAATACCATGTGCTCCTCTAGAAAAAGTTATTGCATTGTGCATCTATAGTTAAATTGGAGGGTTTGCCCATCCTTGTTCAGAATTTATATTTTTAGGTTAAGATAGATCCATTATTCTCCAGTCTCCTGGACTTCTAGTTCGTTTCTCACAACATCAGTCACTCAATTGTTGAAATTTGACTTGCTGATGATGTGTCATTTTTCCGTAGAATCATTTGTTACTGCTGCAGTTCTTTTCTTTAGCCGTACTGCTTTGTTATTTTCCTTGTAATGATTTTCTTCTTTTGTCTCCCTTTAAATTTTAATAAACATTTCTGTAATGGATGGTTCCTTTACAGCTATCTAAAGCCAAAACTCTTGGTTGATGGAAAATTTGTGGTCTGAGAATATGTCATCCTGGGAAGACGATGGAAAGAGAATGATAATCTAATGCAAGTATACCAAGGTGTTGGTGTACTAACTTCATGTTATTGTGTATGAGAGTATTTAAGCAAGTTTTAGACATCTGAAGAGGAATTACCAGAATGTTTCTGAAACACTTTTTTCACAGTTTTGTGGTTAGTTTGTCTGCTATAATGAAAATGTACAATGCACATGGTGAATAATTGAATAGGACTTTGCAGACCAAAATTAAAGATGAGCTGAATAATGTTTTTGAGTTGTCTAAATTTGGCTTTGTTATATCCTAGCATGATTTTCGTAAGCTTTTTAACTACTGGAATAAACTATTTTTGAGCTTAGTCTAAATATTTACATATTATGGTTAACCAGGGTCTATTAAGTATTTAGTTTTTACTTATTTTCTGAAGTAAGCCTCGTGCAATTTTCGCTTGGCTTGTGTCTTCTTTTCGCTTGGCTTGTGTGTCTTCGACTGCTAGCTGTATAGAGCTAATCCTGCGCATTTCATGCATGTCATGTGCGATATTGCTCTCATTGGAAACAAAAGGGAGCGTAAAATTTCGTGTCTTGTTCAATTCAAAAGTTTGGACGAGATTATTTGGTAATTACTTTGTTCTTGAGGTTGACAGATTAGTTTTGATATTTGGTTGCTTAATTAATGTAGTGTGCAGTCAGAACTTCTAGGGCATTACAAATCTGTAATATTTTTTATGTTGGATCTCAATATTGTGACGTGCTTTTTTTTTCATTGTATAAAGAAGTCTGAACATCTCAAATAGATTAAAATATCCACCTTGCTAGCCTAAATCAAGTCAGGGTCTTACAAATTGAGACCGTATATGTTCTTCTGTGATAAAGTCAAGAGTGCTTTGATATCCTAATTCGTACTCCAATCTCAAAATAACTTGCTCTATCCGACCCAAACATGCAATTTCATCACATATACGGTATGTGATATATCAGATGATTGTATTCAATTGTTTCAGGGCTACCTAAAGGTTCCAATAGTGGTCTGACACTTCTCCACACCGTCTCTTTGTTGCATTTGCAATCAACGTAAATAGCACCAGCAATTGATTCAACAATATCGCCAAGTACCTGTACACAATAAGTCAATTCCTTTGAAACAAGAAGGTAATTAATCCTAGGAAGTTCAATTGCAAATGAAAAAAGTAAGAATGAAACAACCAATTCCAAAATTCTAGACACACTAGATGTAAGGTCTAAATTATTGGCAATGTATGTCAAGGTATTCAAAATGTGTATGATTGTCTAGATTCTTTGTATAAGCAAATTCTCA
The DNA here is from genome assembly GCF_019914945.1 of Typha latifolia. Taxonomy (NCBI): domain Eukaryota; kingdom Viridiplantae; phylum Streptophyta; class Magnoliopsida; order Poales; family Typhaceae; genus Typha; species Typha latifolia. Next base: position 9,952,145 of record NC_133098.1, on the reverse strand, counting down.
CGTACTATGATAGTCTATGAAGAATATGAAGTGAAAGTTATCAGGTGTTAAGAGGATTCTGAAAGTGATTCTAAGTTCTAACCACCGTAAAAGAGGCTCAAGATGACAGCATTAGTAGGATCATACCTTAGGGAGAGCAATACCTGCCTCCCATCCATATGATGAACCTGAAAATGATTGCCCAAAAATTTCAAAGTAAAACATCATCTGTCTAAGTAATTCAGTTGAAGCATGAAGAATATGTTTGTTTCAAGCCTGCTTTAGTAGCTGCATGTGCATAGCAATCATTGTTGACGGAGGAAGACCTAAGATCAGTCAGCATAGGTAAAAGTATGTCTCCCTTTTCATCTTTTTATCTTAATAGTTTTTATCTTCTGTACAATTTAGGTCAATCATAGTCTTCAACCATCTATCGCATCCGTATCCGCATCCGCATCCGCAAGCCATCACCGTCATCTATTGCTGAGCCACCTCCATCAATTATTTGACCTCCACTTCATCATCACCTCCATCTTATACCTAGGAATTCGTGCCTCCTCCCACATATCCTAAATTTCATGCAAGCATGAATCTCAGCCGCTACGAATCGAATCAAATTGGTTCGTAATATAGAACTGTTAACTAGAACTTGTCTCTTAATCAAATTTTTATTGTAACTCTTGACAAGCAATCTATCAGTTTATTAGTTGTTTGGATTAGCTTATGCCATTTTTATCTATATGATGATGAACTCCTTATAATTGCATCAATATACTAAGATTTTGGTTCGTTGACCAAAACTAACTCTCTCCAATCTTTTAGGACCGATGCATACAAGTCAACGTTCCTTCCTCCTCTCTCACCACAAAATAGAACTTCTATGTAGCTGATTATAGAACCGCTATAGGAACGTATTGCTACCATAGACAATAATAAGAAACATAGTTTCCCATTACTATTACTACTATTCCACTAAATTAATTGCAACTCTTAACAAAAAGCTATTATCCTAACCTACTTCAAGTCAACTTCAACAATCTAAATCTTGGCTTGAAGTCTAAAGCCCACATAAGAAGTTCACTAAATGAAGTGGAAAGCCGAAAGCTCCAACTCCAATTGATCACTAACACACGTATCCATATTATGTTTTGAGGATTATAACTTGACCCAAGTTTGATCGGAGTTGAAGTCTGCCTGGCTAGTTCTTGTCAACTTTAGACCTGTTAAGCTGGACCCCTAGTATTGGTGAACAGGGTTTAAATTTTATACACAGATGAACGAGTTTATTAGCTTCTCTTGATTCTTTTTATTTATTTATTTATTTTGATTCGGTGGTTGTCAAAGGATAAAAATTAGCAGTAAAAAATATATATAAATATAAATAATAAGCAGCGCTAGATGAACGGAGAGGGAGTCGACCTCAGCGTTCTACGATCTCTAGAGCCGTGGAGGCAAGAAAATTAAGAGGGAGGAAGGGAAAAAGAAGTTTAAAAAAAAAAAAAAAAAAAAGAAAAGAAAAAGAAAAGAATGAAAGCGGGATGTTAAATAAATAGGGGGAAAAAGGGATATATAAAATATTAAGAGTGTTGTGTTGTGTTGGGTTGGGTTTGCGGAGAGATGGGATTCAGATTCAAGTGGTGGACTTGATTGTGGATCCTCGTTTGTCCGTCAGATCCGTGATTGGTCGCCGTTCTTGCGAGCCCTACACTTCCCCTTCTCTCTCTCTCTCTCTCTATCTCTCTCTCTCCTCTCTCTCCCGGTTCCGATCGAATCGACCAATCCATCGATCGCGAAGCTGTTTCGGAGCAAGGACGACGACTACATCTACTGCTGCCCACCGCGTCCTTCAGGTTGGTTTTCCTTTGACTTCCCCTTTGATTCTTTCGTTAATTGCTACCGATTATTTCTTGAGCGTTTCTTTCTAGGGTTTGCAATCTCTCTCTGTTCAATACTTGTGAATTAGATGAAATTCTTCCTTCCCCTCTCTTTTCTACTGCTTAGTTCGAACGTGCCAATTATTGGATCACTGCCCTAGTCTGCCCTTCCCCTTTTGATGTCCTACTTTGACGAACCTAGAATTTAGGCACTCATGCTACTCAACTCTCCTGTTTGTGAGGCAATCCTCATAAATCAGCTAACCATGTTAATCGGTGCCATAAGTTGCAATTGGATTCGGCCTACTTTGGTGATCAAGGAAAACAACAATTGTAACACCTCCTTTTTTATATTTCTATTCGTCTGAACCTAATTTATGTTGATAAAAGATATCTTCTTGTTTTGATGTGAAGTTGGAGTTGAATTGAAGGGCAATTAAATGTTAAGAGTATCTCACTCTGGATAATTCCTATATTTGTAGATGAATGATGAGGACTGTTATTATTCATCGACACTGCACTCTCAAGAATAAGTCTTGATATACGTCTTTCTTCCAAAGCCCAACAAGAGGAAGAAAGATGAATCTCCAGGCTCATATGTCGGGCCAAATCTCAGGACAGGTTCCTAATCAAAGTGGTTCGCAGCTCTCTAGTCTGCCCCAGCAACATGGAACTTCACTCCCTTCCCAGATTCAGAACCCCAGAAATCCCAGCATGGATGCTGAACTTGATGCTGCCCGTGCTACAATGCGTGAGAAGATGTATGCCACTTGTTAAATTCTAGCATTTAATTCTTTTTCTTACTCTTTCTCCAAATAGAGATCATTACTGATATGGAGATGAATGGTCCATCTTTAAGTATACAAAGCTAAACAATAGAAGCCAGATCACAATACCTGGCTCTCATTAATCCGCCATCTGAATGTATAAGTGCTAAACTAAGGATGACATTTAACAAGAGTGTCCTTGATAGTTTTTGTAACACCATCATTTGTTTGATAGTCAAACTTTGACCAAAAAAAGAAGATCTTTATTTCTTCTCCAACCCCTTCAGTATAAAGTTCTCTGTGCAATAGGATTTCTTGTAATACTTGGACATGTCACTATTGTATAATGTATTGCACCAAGTATGTACTGCAATGCATTTACCAAACTACTCCTAGTGATTCCTCATGACTGTTTCTGGGGACAGAATTCATATCATAGTGGAACTGATCTATTATTCATTACATCTTAAAGTCTAGTTGGTGATATTCTGTAATCATTTCTTGTCTCGGTTCACTGATTATTTTTCATCAGGTCTACATGTTGATATCTTTCCATTTTCAAAAAGCACCTCTCAGTGTATCTGATAGGCGCACTTCATGTAAATCAATATTATTATTTTTTTAGTTGCTTGATTGTAATCCATGGGATGCATGGATTATCATCCGTACCTTGTACTGCATGCTATCTCTGTTACTATTTCTTCTCTAGCAGTGGCATTATCTCCGCAGTCAACTTACTAGTCTTTAGATTGATAGAAATGATCATAGTTGAAATTACCATATTCCCTGTGGCAATGTTTCTTTTTGTCAAGTTCTAATATTCCTTGCCTTGAACTCATCGAGCTCTTTTTACTTAGATGCAAGAAATTTCGTAACTCTGCATCATCCATTAACCTCGCATTTATTTTGGTTATATTAGTGCTGAACTTATAGCCTCCAACTTTAGGGAATCAGGGAGTAGGTCATGAGAAGAAAGTCCGACCTAATTTAACAGTGAGACAGTTGTTCCTGGTCAACGTTTAAGTTTTAGTTGGAAGTAGTATAGCATGGGAGTATTCAAGTCATTGAGTTCCAAAGTGTTTAATGCATCTGTAAGAATCTGAAGAATATGCATCCTCGCACCCATATAACCATTACAAACATTTGAACATTTGCAGCTACAATTGTCTAGAAAGAAGAAATCATTCATCCGGTGATTGGCAACGTCGGCTGCCAGAACTTGCAAAGAGGTTAGAGGACCGCATATTCAAGGAAGCTTCCACAAAGGTATTATTGAATATTTCTTATTATTTATGCTGTAATAAGATCTTGGGAATGAAAGTTTCCATAGTAGCCAATTTTGTGTATCTGCAGTGTTCTGCCACGCTTTCACTGTGGTTTTTTGCCCTAACTAAATCTAACCATTTTTGTCATTGGAGGATTTGGGGCAGCTTTGCTTGATGATTCTTTCATTTATAGATTTTAATATCACTGGTTGTATTTAAACCATGCATCCATCTATGACCAGAATGATTACTTGAATATGGTGATGGAACCAGTTGAGCACCTTTTGCAATCTGTCTTAAGGAACTTACCGCACAACAGCCAGTCCGTTTCACATCATATAACACCTTCCTCTGCCTTCAGTACAATGATTCCAACACCTGGTATAACTCAAAATTCAAGTGGAAATCCTTCAATTTCTTGTGCAATGGAAAACTCCACAATTGCTACTAGTGGTGCCGGTCTGCCTCAATCCACCAACATTGGCAGTTTTCCAGGTACAAATAGATTAGCTGATATTCATACTGTATCAGCTTTATGTTATTCATTTGTTTGTTTTTGCAGTAATATGCACTCTATTTTCTTTGCAGGGTCCATTTCTAATGCGTACCAGCACACATCTGCTAATTCTGCTGGAAGTAATGTAGCTTCGTCAATGGCTTCAATGGGTTTAACACGGCAATCAACTCAAATGATTCCGACCCCTGGATTAAATAGTAAAGATGTGTCTATGCATCCTGAGTATTCTAATGGAGCTGGGTTTTTCAGCGCTGAGGGTAGTATGATTCCACAAACCCAGCAACAAAAACAATATGTTGGCAGTCAAAGCAGCCATATATATCTTGGAGGCCAAATTGGTACTGGAATGCGGTCCAATATGCAGCAAAAGCCTTCTGCATATGGGTTCCCAAATGGACTTATGAATGGTGGTATAGGGTTGCTCGGGAATAACATGCAAATGGCAAATGGACCTCCAGCATCAGAAGGATACATGAGCACAGCTCCTTACAATAGTTCACAGAAACCTCTGCAGCAACGGTTCAATCAACAACATGCCCAACAAAGGATACCAAGTACTTTCTTCCTCTTTAATATACACTCATTTGGTGTCATGTTCAACATGCTCTTCCCCAGAGTGTGCATGTTGCTTTTTGCATCTTGTCATGCATCCTTTTTACTGGTCTGCTGTGCATTCTAACGATATTTAGTTCTAACTAATTTCTGCTTTGTCATGTGAGCTCCTGCTCAATCATTTTACTGTACTAGTCGGCAATAGTTGCTTATTAAGTGAGGTTGCTACATTTTTCTGTGCAGCATCATTCTCCCAGCAAGTAATGCCGATTTCTGGTGATGGTTATTCAGTGAAGCCAGCTGATATAACAGGTTCTGGAAGTTTTTATGGTCCTGGTTCATCTGTTTTACCATCAATAAGTAACCCGAATGTAAATACTGCAAACATTCAGTCTAATTCGAGAACAAATCCATCCTTGCTTACTCATCAGTCAAATATGCAAACGATGCAATTACAGCCTCATATGAGATCTCAAATGTTTGATCATCCAGAAAAGGTCAATTTTCAGCCACTACAATCAACTCAGGAGCACTTACTGCCGCCACAACAAGCAATGCAGCAACCACAGCAACAGCCTAATCAGCCTTACACTCAGTTTGTTCAAAACCAACATCATCTGCAACAACAGCAACAAAACCAAAAGCACCAGCAGCTTTTATTTAAGGGCAGTACCTTGAGGCAATCGTCAGTATCTTCAAGTCTTGCCCAACAACTAATACCTGAGAATGCGGTCCCATCCCACAATGAGTTGGCACTTTCACAAGCAACTTCACAAGTTCAGCTTCCAGAATTGCAGGGTCAATACCTGCAAAAGACCTCTTATGATAATGCTAAAGGTGGTCAGTTGGTTGGCCAGTTGTCTGGCTCCCAGAATTTTAATGTCTCAGGTTCACAGGATTCCCAGCAGTTGTTGCATCCATACCAGCAGTCTGATGAATCTCAAAATGAAATTAATTGCCTTCCTATAGGATCACAACCGCATGCACTCCTGCAAGCTCAATGGAGACCTCAGCTGCTGGAGAAAACCCACATGACTGATAATTCCTCAATTGAAAGGCAAATCCAGGAGGAACTTCATCAGAGAACAACAGGGCAAGATGAAGCTCAACAGCCTTGTATGTCTTTAGATGGATGCATCAGTCGTTCTCCAGCTGCTGCAATAAGTGCCTCAGCGCCGAACTTTGCAGTTGGAATTGCCAAAGGACCTGAACACTCCACACGACAAAGTAATTATCATAATCAACTCAGATTGCTTCTTCTCTTGCACCATGCTCGTTCTTGTCCAGCTTCACCTGGAAATTGTCCAGAACGCTCCTGTATAAAAGCTCAACAGCTAGTGAGGCATATCAGTAACTGTAGCAGAAAGCAATGTGTTTATCGCTACTGTTTGGATTCTAGGAAAGTCCTTCTTCATTACCGGGATTGCTGTGCAGCAAATTGTCCTGTTTGTAGTCGTGCACGCAAGTATTTATTTTCTCAAAAGGCATTTGCTCGTGCTCTACCTGAGCCTGGCACAGTGGCCCAGCAAAATGGATCATGGAAAACAATCAAGGGTACTGAGGTTGATATGGAGACAGACACACTGCCAATTGAAACCTCTGATGATCGGCCTTCTTTACCAAAGCGCATGAGAGTGCCTGTGTCCCTTCCTCTTGTTCCAGAGAGTGAATTTTCTCCTGTTCTTGTTCCTTCTACAAATCCTTCACATTCCTCCCAAGAGGCATATCCCGAAAAGGTTGAAGAGAGTATGATGGCTTTGTCCGTGAAACCAGAGGTAATTGAAGTAAAGAGCGATCCAGCCCTCTTTGCACAGGAAAATCCAGTTGTCTCAGGTTATGGGATTGATAGGAATGTACGGGTTGCCAGAGTTGAAATGGATACTGGTGTCTCAAATGATGTTGGCTGTCTTGTCACAACCAACATCAAGCAAGAAACAATGGTGGCTGAAAAAGAGATCAAGGAGAATAAAAACATTGAAGTTAAGCAGGATTCAACTGACTCGGTGACAGACCCAGCTACAGGAAGTAAATCTGGGAAGCCGAAGATAAAGGGTGTTTCACTAACAGAATTGTTTACTCCAGAACAAATTAGGGAACACATCATTAGTTTGAGGCAATGGGTTGGTCAGGTAATCTCCAGCTCTCTTTGGTATTCTGTAATATATTAGTTGTTAGATTGTGCTATCGCCTTAATTAAAATTGGTTGGCTTGCTTACACATTTCCTGTGAACTGCTGTACTAAAGCCATGTAAATTACTGACCTAAGCAAGTCAGTCTGTCTCTATATCTCTGAATGCACTCTGTAGTCACTATTGTCATAGTTTGTTGTAGTTTTTTCAAGTCAGATTTTCTTTTTTTCCTTTTTTCTTTTTTATGTATGGGTGTGTGTGCCTGCAAGAGAGTAGTTGAAAGGTTAAATTTTCTTAAAAAGGATACATCAATCTTTTGATAAATCTGATTTTACCTTAGTTATTCTGCATACTATTGACAATCTGTATCTGGTAGTGCATGGCACTTTGTTTGACATTGTCTTTTCTAACACGTGGTGCTGGAAAATTTTGAGTTTCATTTATTCTTATAATCTACTCTTTCCATTATTATTATTTTATAACTGAACTATTATTAATACCTCCCAGAGTAAGGCGAAAGCTGAAAAGAATCAAGCAATGGAACGCTCAATGAGTGAGAACTCATGTCAGTTGTGTGCAGTGGAAAAGCTTACTTTTGAACCTCCGCCGATATATTGCTCACCTTGCGGTGCTCGCATAAAGAGAAATGCAATGTATTATACAATTGGAAGTGGTGAGACGAGACACTATTTCTGCATTCCATGTTATAATGAGGCTCGCGGTGACACTATCGAGGCAGAAGGTGTTCCATTTCAAAAGACAAAACTTGAGAAAAAGAAAAATGATGAGGAAATTGAAGAATGGGTAAAGTTCTATTAGTTTTTTTTATTGGTGGGGTGGGTGAATCAGGGCATTTAATTATTTTTAGAACTTGTACTTAATCATCTGTTTATGTTTTCTACAGTGGGTTCAATGTGATAAGTGTGAAGCTTGGCAGCATCAAATATGTGCTCTTTTTAATGGCAGAAGAAATGATGGAGGACAAGCAGAATATACTTGCCCTAATTGCTACATAGAGGAAATAGAAAGAGGTGAGCGCAAACCCTTACCACAGAATGCTGTTCTTGGAGCAAAAGATCTGCCAAGAACGATACTTAGTGATCACATAGAACAACGACTTCTTAAGCGACTTAAGATAGAGAGACAAGAACGAGCAAATCATTTTGGAAAAAGTTTTGATGAGGTAAGTGTGATGGAAGCTGCTTTATAATTCAGTTATCGTCATTATTTCGAAACTTCTAAACTTAGTCATGAAAAGTCTAATGGACTAGAAGTTCAAATGTTAGGCCTTTCACCATATGTAGTTCCAGTAAATTAAATCATCACAAAGGTGCAACTTCTTATTCATGAAACTTATAAGTTCTCTGAACAATGTTAATGTGATTCTTTATCTTTCTTAGTTAAATTAAGATTTTTTTTTTGCTGAAACTTTGTGCCTGATGTGGATTATAGCATGATATGCTCTATTATGGCAGTTTTTTGTAGTTTCTAGTGTGCAATAAGAGTCAGTATGTAACACAAGCAACAATATGTCATATACCATATAGTTTTGAGTGGTGAGTTTATCTGCATAGTACTTTATTTTCCTCTTCCAAATAACTTGTGCCCCAAAGATGAAAACAACTCCTTGCATCAAAAGTTGTGACCTTTTTTCCTTGGTTACATTCTTTCTTTTTATGTAGGAATTCTTTATTCTTGAAGGCCCTTTGTGTAGGTTTGCATGCAGCTAAACTATAATGTCAAGGGTGTGAAAAGTGTCTCAAAGGATTCCTAGTATCCACTTGCACCCTCTTCTTGAACATTTCTTTTTCTTCTCTACTTTTACTTTAACATTACCTGCTCCTGCACCAGGCAACTATATTCTGAGCAGTAGACTACAAGATTGTCTAATTCTACCTGCATATGGGTGTTACTAGTTCCACATAATTATCTTCAAAACCCCCCTAAGGACCCTCACTGAATTGGTTCAGGGACTCTTAAACTGGTTTAATAACTAAACATATTTTTATCCTTTTCATATCTAATCAAGTTTACTCTTCAAAAAATCAAGACTAAGAAATGAGACTAATTAATTGAGTTTAGGACTTAGCCTCAAACCAAACAAGACCTAATAGAACTCAAAATTGAGGCAACCTATGGCAGATAAGAAGATTTTGCCAAAATACATCCTTTTCCTAGGTGTAACTGGGGCTTCTGGTCCACAGTATCATATGCGATTAAGTTGATAATTCAATGACACAAGATGGTGATATCACTTGTAACTTTTAACCTTGAACATCAATCATGATAGAATTGAGATGCCTTCACCTAGTTGGAACTTGGAGCAATCCATCTCGTGCTATAGGGAGAACCCAATTTGTAATTTATTTGGGTGTTTCTGATTCCATAATAGGAAAAGGAGCTCAATTTACAGCCATGAAACAAGTATGTGGAAAATCAAAATTGGAACAAGTGATAGTTCCAAGATCTTTCTTCAATGAGTCTCGGATTTATTTTAGGAGAGTATAGCTTATCCAACAATGCGATGAGGGCCATTCAATTGTGATAAAGTGCCATTCATAGGGGTTGATGGATGCAATCCATCTCAAAATAGAGAGTGAAGCTGATGGATTTTCTTTGTGTAACTTGAAGAAAAACTGAAGTTGGCGTAAGATCTAGACTGGAAGTATAGAAGAGAGTTCATGAATGTGGATTGGGTTCTCTTGGAGTTAATGCAGTTTCCATTATTGTCTCTTGACAGAATTACTTGCAGTCTTCTATATAATATGGACAGAACGAGAACTGACAAATTGCTTTTATACTGGTCATTTTGTCTGTTTTAAACTTTTAATTGTGTTTCTGTGTGATAGAGAAATTCTTAGTTTCTTAATCACCTAATATTCATCTTGGCATACCAGGTACCTGGGGCAGATGGACTTGTAGTTAGAGTTGTTTCATCAGTTGACAAAAAATTGGAAGTGAAACCACGGTTTTTGGAAATTTTTCAAGAAGATAACTACCCAACAGAGTTCCCTTACAAGTCTAAGGTGAGAAAGAAATGCCACAGGTTTTGTAAGTTTGCAGTGAAGAATTTTCTTTCTGTTCTCCTATTAGAATGGCACATCAGCACATTACACGTGTAATGTAGTCTATGTTAAAGGGACAATGAGGAACTTGTTTTGCAGGCAGTATTATTGTTTCAGAGGATAGAAGGTGTAGAAGTATGCCTCTTTGGCATGTATGTGCAAGAATTTGGATCAGAATGCGCTTTTCCTAACCAGCGCCGTGTTTACCTCTCATATCTGGACTCTGTCAAATACTTCAGGCCTGAGATAAGAACAACTTCTGGGGAAGCTCTGCGTACCTTTGTCTATCATGAGATTTTGGTACTCACTCATTTCTTTTGTCTATAGTTGATTTTCTTAATATTCACTGGTCATAGTCAACCTAAATGTTGTGTCATTTATTGATTATGACCAATACTTTTTCATGAAACTATTTGTCGCTTGTTATTGAATATCAACTTCTGTGTGGGTCTAGATTGGATATCTTGAATACTGCAAGAACCGTGGGTTCACAAGCTGCTATATATGGGCTTGCCCTCCTTTGAAGGGTGAAGATTACATCCTATATTGCCATCCTGAAATTCAGAAAACCCCCAAATCTGACAAACTGCGGGAGTGGTAAGTTTCATGCTCACCCCATTTTTAGTCTGTTCTTATATTCGGTACTCGTAGCACTTCATTTCTGCATATAATTTCTAATTTGCAACCATGTTTTATTGTTATCTTTTTCCTCAGGTATTTGGCTATGCTTCGAAAAGCCTCTAAGGAGAATATTGTTGTAGACCTTACCAATTTATACGATCATTTTTTCACAATCATTGGGGAATGCAAGGCTAAGGTCACTGCAGCTCGTTTGCCATATTTTGATGGAGATTATTGGCCAGGAGCAGCTGAAGATATGATTAATCAACTTCGCCAAGAAGAAGATGATAGAAAGCATCAAAAGAAGGGAAAAACTAAAAAGATTATCACAAAAAGAGCTTTGAAAGCTGCTGGTCAGGCTGATCTTTCTGGCAATGCCTCTAAGGATGCTTTATTGATGCAAAAGGTAATTTTACTTTCTGGTTCGTTATTTATTGTTTGTTTTATGAAAAATTTGGAATAACTCTGCCCTAGCATTCTCGCAAATCATGTCCTTTTTGGGCTGGTTGAGAATGACAGAATTTATGGTACAGGATATTAGATGCTCCATTTTTGTCAGATTGTCATTTTTCTTTTTTTTGGTTCTGCAATAGCTTCTATCTTAACCAGCTAGTTTTCATTTTACACAGCTTGGTGAAACCATCTATCCAATGAAGGAGGATTTCATCATGGTTCATCTGCAGCATGCTTGCACACATTGCTGTCTACTAATGGTATCAGGGACACGCTGGGTTTGCAACCAATGCAAAAATTTCCAACTTTGTGACAAGTAAGTCCTTTTTTTTTGTTTAATCCCTACACATATAAGATGGGATGATCTCAGCAAGATATTGGCAGTTTTTCATATAAGTAAGTCTGAAAAGTGACAACAACCATTTTATCTTATTCAGTAAGTTCTCTATAATCATCAAAAGAAAAACTGATGTCTTCATCTGTGTTATTGCATATTTATTATCTAGTATATACGTTAAAATTTAACTCATTCAAGTGAACTATGCAGCTCTAAGCTAATAATTTTAACTGGCAAAAGAGGATTGCCATCTGATGCTCTTTGATCTGATAATTGATTGATTTCTATTTCTTTATAGGTGTCATGATGCAGACCAAAGACGTGAGGAGAGGGATAGACATCCAATTAATAGTAGGGAGAAGCATATGCTTTACCCAGTAAGTTACAATCTCATTTTAACTTTCAAATCATAGTTCTTTTACCTTTTTGTTACGAAGAAGGCCGATGAATCAATGATCACCTAACCCCAGAGTACCTTTTAGGTTGAAATTGATGATGTCCCCTTGGATACCAAGGACAAAGATGAGATCCTAGAAAGCGAGTTTTTCGACACTAGGCAGGCATTCTTGAGTCTTTGTCAAGGAAATCATTATCAATATGACACTCTACGACGTGCTAAGCATTCGTCAATGATGGTCTTGTATCACCTTCATAATCCAACTGCACCAGCTTTTGTCACCACATGCAATGTGTGCCATCATGATATTGAAACTGGCCAAGGATGGCGTTGTGAAGTTTGCCCTGATTTTGATGTATGCAATGCTTGTTATCAGAAGGAAGGTGGTATTAATCATCCTCATAAATTGACAAATCATCCTTCCAACGCTGATCGTGATGCACAAAATAAGGAAGCTCGTCAGAAACGAGTTTTACAGGTAATTTTAGGATTTTGCGTTAGCTGTGATAGGATAAATTTTTTCTATGACGCCCATTGTCGTCTTTGTCATTTTTTTGTCCATTATTATTCAGCACTACACTTTTCCCTATGTGATGTTTCACAATGGTTTAGGAACTTGATGTTTAATTCCTTATTTATTTTATATTCTTATGAGATGGGATATTTGGCTATAACTTCCGGATTCATCGTTCTTTGTATATACCAGTTGTCAGATGCGAGATTTGGTTGTTTGTAGGCTGCATATTAGAAAATTTTGCTTATATGATTTTTCCTCTAATTAATACAAATATTTTTCTGATCTGCTGCAGCTAAGGAAAATGTTAGATCTTTTGGTGCATGCCTCGAAGTGTCGCTTTCCACATTGCCAATACCCGAATTGCCGTAAAGTTAAGGGACTTTTTCGTCATGGTATACAATGCAAAGTACGTGTTCCAGGAGGTTGTGTTCTGTGTAAGAGGATGTGGTATATTCTTCAACTCCATGCCCGAGCTTGCAAAGAATCGGAGTGTAGTGTACCACGTTGCAGGTGCGTATGTAAATGCACCTTGCTTTGTTTCTTTTGCTGTGGGATAGTATTACTTGTAGGAGTCTATTGACATCAATTCTTCGTACATCCAGGGATTTGAAGGAGCACTTGAGAAGATTGCAGCACCAGTCCGATTCCAGGCGAAGGGCTGCTGTGATGGAGATGATGAGACAGCGAGCTGCAGAAGTTGCTGGGAACACTGAATAACTACCAACTGTACAGAGATGCTCTTTTGGGCAAAAGATTAGGAGGAGACTACTGACTCCTCTGAACCCGAAGTATGTAAGTTTGGTCTACCAGCTGAGGGGGAGTTAGCAAATCTATCCGTAATGCGTCAATCGGAGGCTTGACCGTCATGGTGGAGAATTAGGTCTTACATCTGCTTTCCTGTTGAACAGAGGAGGAAGGAGTCATAATTTGGTCATCGTCGTTATCATCATCATCATCATTATCATCATCATCATCATCATCATCATCATCGTCATCATCATCATCGATCCCGACTATGGGCTGCTGACCTGTTTAGGTTATTCATAGGCCTCAACCGCTCGGGGTGATTCTTTTATTTATCCTGTTTTAATACCCATCATCCTTTGCTGGTGGCTGTATGATAGGTGTCTCAAATCGTCATTTCACAGTGAAAAGTAGCCTTTGCCTTTTCTTTTTCTTTGACTTTACTTTGAAGGGTTAGGGGAATAGGGATGAACCGCCCCTGCATTTGTTTAATCCTGACCCATTTTGTAGATTGTATCTCTATTTAAGTATAAATGAAATAAGAAATTCTGCCTTTAAGCAGCAGTCATTTGTGGTGGTGCATTGTGGATTTGTAATTAGTACCTATACCGAACAAGTTTCTGGCCATTTCTCATGCACATAATAACAATATCACTATGTTTGAAGTTGTCAAACTCATGCTGAAGTTTTTTTTGTTTTTTTTAATCTGCAATCTCTCGTTGTGTAATTGCTGTTGAATTTGTTGTTTCGTTTAAGAGGATCCATTTGGTACTTTGCTTTTGGAATGATCAGTAAATATAGCAACCTTTTAAGCTTTCTACAAAGCATCCCTCATTGATGTTGCATTGGAATTTACTATGTTGGGTAACTAAAGATTGAAAAAAAAAGAAGAAGAAGAAGAAGAAGAATGCGTATAGTAAACGAAGGAGCTTGAGAAGTTAGAAGCCTATCTATAATCAATCAATCTTAAAAGAAGACTTCTGAGTCGTATTCTATGGTCGCCCAATGGATTCAGTTGAAGATTTGATTTGATGAAGCAGGTGATGCCACGCGGATTGTAATTGAAATAGCGAGGAGGTGAGTGAGGGCGGAGTTGGAACACGTCTAGAGTTGGGTTGGGTTGGGTTGTCTCTTTGTCCTCCTGCCCACAAATATCATGTGGTGGGAAAAATTGGAAAGCACAATTGAACAGAAAGAAAACGGACATTCGATAATGCTCATTTATCCGTCGCCTGCTAACTTCCCAATTGCACTTGGTTTCATTCTTCCAACTCCTCCACTGAATGAATGGGTCGACTAATGGCTGCTGCAAATGGAATCGGGTATAGGAACGGTGGGATGATCGTGACGCACCACAATCGGCACCTCTATCATCACCAGATCACGTCCTGCTCCGCTTCCGCTTCCACTTCCTCCGGTTTTCTTGGTCTCCCACTCCCACTCCCTAATCCCAATAGCCCAAGCACCAGCCTTTCCCATCCTCTGGCACTCAAACGCCCCGTCTTCAGAGCCCAATTCGATGCCGAGCCGGAGAATGCCAAAACCCGAACTACAACTACTACTAGTAGTGATTCAGGGAAGCTCAAGAAACGCTCAGATTCCAGCAAGGATATGGAGAAGGGAGAAGAAAGAAGAGAGGATGCAGACAGCAGTATTAGCAGCAGCAGCAAGGTCTCGTCAGTTCCCCAGATATCCCTGGACGACGTGAATCCTGTGGGCCTCGGCCGCAAATCCCGCCAGATATTCGACGAGGTGTGGCGCAAGTTCTCCGGTCTGGGGCAGATCTCGAGGACCCCCACGGCAGCGGACGACGACGGCCTCCTCCTCATCCGCGGGCCCATGTGCGAGTTCAGCATCCCTGGAGCGCAGGACACCACCGTGCTCGTCGTCGGAGCCACCAGCAGGATCGGACGCATCGTCATCCGCAAGCTCATGCTCAGAGGTTACAAGGTTAAGGTAAATACTTCCAGATTACCGACATGGTTATCTCATTGGCTGTACTTGGAATAAATTGGATTACTGCATTCTAAGATAATATTAATCCGTCCATTTAATTGACAGATAATCATGGACCTTAATAATGCTTAATTCTTTTCTTGAATGATATAAACAGAAAAGAGGAATATCTTTTGATATCCATTAAAACAATCATCACAATATAAAACCAATAACTGAAAAAAATGAAGAGAATTACAAAGTGGGAAATTGAGTGAAAACTAAATGTGAGGAGTGACCAACATGGTGATCATCTATTTTGTATTGTTATATTCATTCCGAAAATTCACACAGAAGTAACAATCAAATCAAATTTCTTACTATCTAGCATATGACGGTATAAATTATCTTATAGAGTTAACTTGCTCATTGCAATCTGATGTATTTATCTTTATGGCAAATGTAACTTTCCTGAACTAATTAAAACATAAGGTAGTAGTTTTCCTTTAATTTTGACTTGTTTTTGTACAATTCTAAAAGGTATCACGAAGAATCTGAGCCATATCCTCAGTTCTCTTCTAAAAGGTTGGATCTTGTTGATAACCATTTGGTTTTTGATGTTAAGAAGCTAAATAGTTCAAATATTTCAATTGAGCTTTATAAGTTATAGGCATTTGATATTTAAGATATTGAATTGTTCAAATTGTTCAATCAGGCTTTAGTAAGAAAAGCTGATCCGGAGGTGATTGATATGCTTCCGAGATCAGTGACCATAGCAATTGGGGATGTTGGTGATCCGTCAACTTTGAAAAGTGCTGTTGAAGGTTGCAACAAGATTATCTATTGTGCCACTGCACGCTCTGCTATTACAGGGGATCTAAACAGAGTAGATAACCAGGGAGTGCAAAATGTTACTAAGGCATTTCAGGTCTTCCTCCTTTCTCAAACCTCCCTCAACTATTTTTTCTTTCAATTAGTTGATTAGGTTTCTCTAGTTACAATTTAGTACTTCTAACAAAATGAAGTTTTGGTGGTTGACCTTAGTTGTCGTTTTGTAGGATTACAACAATGAGCTTGCACAGTTAAGGGCTGGTAAGAGTAGCAAAAGCAAGCTCTTGCTTGCTAAATTTAGATCTGTTCAATCATTGGAAGGTTGGGAGGTTCGACAAGGAACCTACTTTCAGGATGTCGTTGCTGCAAAATATGATGGCGGAATGGATGCAAAATTTGAGTTTACAGAATCCGGTGATGCTGTATTCTCAGGTACTATTTGCTCCTTCCAGTACTTGAATGCTCCCAGAAAATGGAACAAGTTAGCAGGATTTCTGTAACACTGCATTCATGGATTTTTTTTCTTTTTGATAAACCTTATTCTCCCAGGATATGTTTTCACCAGAGGAGGGTACGTAGAACTGTCGAAAAAGCTTTCCCTTCCTTTGGGTTCCACGCTTGACAGGTATTAGTTACTTCCGATATAGTGTTTGACTGTTGAATCTGGGTTTTCTGATAGTCTTATAAATAATAATTGACCTTTAAATCTCGTTGAATTTGAATGATGTTATTTCTATAGCACTGATACTTGGCAAGAATAGGTACGACGGCTTAGTTCTGTCTGTTGGTGGAAATGGAAGATCATATGTTGTAATACTTGAGACTGGACCACTAGCTGATACTTCTCAAAGCAAAAAGTATTTTGCTCGAATGACCACTAAAGTGGGATTCTGCAGGGTGAGGAATAAGTTTACTTCACATCTTCTACATTACTTTGCTCCAGTGATTGCTTTAGCAGCAGTTTTCAGGAATGACATATTTTCTAATATCTGCCTTTTGCAGGTAAGGGTACCATTTTCATCTTTCCGTCCAGTGAAACCAGAAGATCCTCCACTAGACCCTTTTCTGGTACATACGTTAACCATCAGATTTGAACCAAGAAGACAGGTTTGTCCCAGAAAAAAAATTAGAAGTTTGTTTTTATGTTGCTTCTCATTAAACTTTTGTGAGTTTATTGAGGTTATGAACACTTTTGTTACCATATTTTATTATTGGTTTGGTGCAGAGACCTGTTGAAGGACCTGTAGAAAATAAGCAAGATCCTAGAAGCTTCAAGTTGATAATGGAATACATAAAGGCATTACCTGTAAGACATCACTTCAGCTCTAGAACTTTTAAGTACGGTGCTCAAATGGATGCCAGTATTTACCATATTCATGTTTTTGTTGTTAGATGTAGGCACGATATACTGAAGGATCAGTAAACATAGTTTCTCGGAGTGTATAAGTAATTTGGTCCATTTTTATATTAACATTTTCACTAGAAATCATACTTATGAAGCTCTAGCATAAATATATGCAGTTTGTGTGGGCATATCCTTAATATATTTGAGAGCAGAAAATTTTTGAGTGACAAAGATCTGGAATGGTGACTTATGAAGAGGAGGGAAATTAAGGTGTAAAACGGCTGTTCACATAACTATTTCTTCTCATAGAAATACAAAAACACATATCCAAGCTTAGCTATGACGTAGCTCGCTTTTCTTTTGGGTGTGAAGCGGTTCAAACCAAAATACCCAACAAAATTTTAAAATGTAAAAGAATGAGGATAATAAGGTGTGCAATGGGTGATGGTTATGCAGAGCTCCATGATAGGATAGCTCTGGAAACCTGCTTAGGTGATTGGCTTGTTACAATTCAGTTGAATGAAACGTTCTCTTTTATTCTTTCTGTTTTTGATATTCACTCAGTTGCTCTTTCTATATATCTATTGTGCTTTATGTTATCAGTAGATGTGCTTCTGGACTTCTACCACAGGAACTTTTATAATGTTTCTTCACACAAATTTTTTACATGATATTCTTCGGAATACTACATGTTATAAATCTGTAGAACTTTTGTCTCGAGACTCAAAGAATGATCACATTTGGGAATTCTGCAGACTGGCCAAGAAACAGACTTTATATTGGTCTCATGTACAGGATCTGGAATTGAACCTAGCAGAAGAGAGCAAGTCCTCAAAGCCAAGAAGGTAACTTGTAACACTTCAAGCATTGATTCAATTTAAGCTAGATATTAGTTGTTGACCAAGTATCTTTCCAGGGTGGAGAGGATTCATTAAGAAGATCTGGCCTTGGGTATACAATTGTTCGCCCTGGTCCATTGCAGGTAATGTCAGACTCTCATTTTACCGTTTTGGAAAAATAGACCAACCTAATAGGATAGTACTTTATTTGGTTGATGCACAGATAGTGTGGCTGATAATGAATCTCCTCTAGATCCATGTTTTGTGATGTGTTAGTCTTTGAGTTCATACTGCATTTGAGTATTTATCTTTTGTTGTTTTTTTCCCAGATAATTGAAGGCTAAGTTAGAATTTTTCCTTATTATGAACTTTTTGTGACAGGAACATTATGATAGAGAGAACATGCAAACATAAGACTATGACTCCTTAGGTCAGGAAAGAGTAGATTGTCTTTCATAAAGGTGAATCTCAGGGCTAGGATTGGGTCTAGGATATATTGCACAGTCATCTAATTACAATTTTACAGCTAGGGCTGTCAAAATAATCAAGCTGGCTTGAGCTTGGCTTGATAGGGCTAAGTCAAGCTCGGCTCAAAAATAAGTTGAATCGAGCTTGATTTTCAAAATAGGCTCAAAAATAATTTCAAGCCAAGTTTGATACTTTGATCATGAGCTGGCTCATTAAATAAGCTTAATAAGACTCAAAATAATTATATATATGTGATATGAGTAATATTTTCTATACTATACTATAATTCTGTTATATTTGATGATTTACTTAAGTGAATTGTTATGTACTTTGTTGATTTTATTAGTTTATATTTTTAAATTATGCCTTATTTTAAGCTTGATTCAAGCCTAAATCAAGCTCAATTTAATTCAAGCTTGATCAGGATCGAAACTTGGTTTGAATTGATTGAGACTTGAAATTGTTTATTGATTGGCTCGTTTAGGCTCAAGCCCAGCTCAAGTTGAAAATTAGCTATTGCGGTTCTTGATTTAGGTGCATAGTGGACATGATTAAACTATTTCAAATTGTATCAATTTCTATTTATGTTATAGGAAAATAAAATAGTTTCTGGCAGGTGTGTTCGAACGCCTAATGTCGCGTTCGCACATCTAGAGACCTATTTTGGAACGTTCGAACGCGATTGGGGTGCATTCGAACGTGTGATGGATAAGTTGAGTCGTAATATAATTTGTCTAGGGTTTTTTGGATGATTGGCTAACCTCAAAATATATGAAAAAGTAGCCTCTTTAGATTATTAATTATTGAAACTTTGTTTTGCTTCCAGGTTTTAGTCAATTGCTCCCTTCTTCATCCCCCTCTGTATCCAAGCCAAGCTTTCGTCTACGGCCGAGATTAATCCTCTGTCGCTTCTCTCTCCTCCTTCTAGCGACCAGTCGTACCTACAAGTTCCCTTCTCCCACCTCATCTAGTTCTAGGCAGTAATTCATCCTCTATATTTATAATCATGTTTCATAACCCTACACACATATTCCACGTCCATCCCGTCACCTCTTGACTGTCGGTCATTGTTTTCTTCATAACTTTCGATCTGCTAACCCGATCAACGAGATTCTCGTTGCGTTAAATTCCTAACTTACAGAGGAACAATATATCCAAGGATCGGTCTCTATTGTCTTCGCAAGTTGTGTGAGTTTCGTCTAGATTAACAAATCAAATAGACAATCATCTTCACCAAGGCGACCGTAACATTAGCTTGAAATTAGTTCGAATTGAAATGATTTCAATTCAAGCTTGATCACAAATATAGGCTTGAAATTAATTTCAATTCAAGTCACACCCCTAATTACAACCGCTTCCATGTACATTGGTCCAATTCTAAGGGAGGATTCAGACTAATCATCATGGTGCATAATTCTTTCTGATGAGATGTTAAGAGTTGTCAGATAGGATGTGAGCTACATACTTTATGAGGATCATGGTAGAGGCCTAGGTGCAAAAATAAGTTGTAGGTCTTGAAAGGAATTGGACAGAAGTGTCCATTGCATATTGAGAAATGCTAAAAGGAGGGAGGGAAAAGCTGACTCAGATAGTGTCTATAAGTTGAGAGTTCCTTCTTTTATCCTTTGAAAAGTGCCAAAAGGAGAGAGAGGAGATAGCTAACTTAGATAAGATTTGTATGTTGAGGAATCCTCAAATTGTGTTGCATTATATGAATGTGCTTCTCAATTAATACCAATTCTTTGGACCTATTTCTGCTAATTACTGAATCCTTAAGAATTAGAGTTTGTTTCTCTCAATTATCATCATTCAGGACTTTTTGGGCATTGGTAAGCAGTGTAGGAACTACAAAAATGAAAAGAACTCTAAAATCTGCTAGATTCATCAATTTATATGTTGCTTGACCATGGTCATACTAATCTGACAATAAAGAATGCTTGATTAATCCGTACCCTGAAAGCTGTTCACTTGTTACATAGTGCCTCAGGGCAGAAATCTGTATGTCTATTTTCATCTCTAGTGGAAGAATTTGCTGCAAATTAATCATATGAAAAGTATTTATTGAAGTTTTGGCCGATCCCAATTTATATTGCCGAAATGGATTGGCTGGTTTGGTTGATCTCCAGTCCAAATCATCCGAAATGGATGGCCAATTCAGCCAAGATGGTTCATATGTATCGTTTTTTCAAGTGGCCAATCCTGATCTTAAAATCAGTACTTGGAATCTTGATGAAAGTAGAGTTGCACCATTGGAATGCAATCACATTCGTTGAAATATTTGCTATTTTCGAGTTGTTTGATAAGCCTAAGATTGAGATATTTGTGTCAGCCTATTATGGTCATAGCTTTGAACTGTGTCAAATAATTTGTTTCTCACCTGTTATAAATTTTCTTTGGTGCTCACCTTTTGAATATTGAAGAGTCATGATTAATTTGAATGTAAACTGCTACTTCAAGAGAGAATTAGGTAAGATACCTTGTTAGATAATTATTTTGTGATGTTTTGATGCTTCCTACCATCAAGCTTTACACCGTAACTGTTGAAATTTCCAGGAAGAACCTGGTGGTCAGCGTGCACTAATATTTGATCAAGGAAATAGGATCTCTCAGGTGAGAGTTGAACCAGATCTGTGCAGCAGTAAACTGATAGTGGAATGACTAATTATTTGGCAATCAAATTGTTATGTAGGGCATCAGCTGCGCCGATGTAGCTGATATTTGTGTCAAAGCATTGCATGATTCAACAGCAAGGAATAAGAGTTTTGATGTGAGATTTTGTCTTTGTTCCTTGCCATAAATGCATGTTTTGTTTTCTTTCATAGTTACATAACCAGACTTAAGTTTCATTCTGGCAGGTATGCTATGAGTATGTTGCAGAGCAAGGAAACGAGCTTTATGAACTTGTAAGTAACGGAACCAATTGGTGAAATCTGGATGTTCCAATTTCGGTGTTTGGGATTTCTGGGCTGTCTTATGAATGCACTCCTCTCTTGCAGGTCGCCCATTTGCCAGACAAGGCGAATAACTACCTCACGCCAGCTCTTTCTGTTCTAGAGAAGAACACCTGATGTCAAGAAATATACGGTTTTGTCTTGTACATGTGCATATATTTTTTTTCCCCCTCCTTGTCAATATGCAAGAGGTTTTGCTTAATGCTTGATAGAATATGTATATCTCTATTTTAGCTAACTCAAGATATTGTGAATGAGAATATATATGTCTTAACTTCTTTAATTATTGTTCACACATATCTTTTACGTTTGAGCAGCTACACAATACTTGACGCATAGAAAATTTTCCCAATTTCATATGTTTTTAATTAAATGCGAGCTGTAGCTGCATTTGACAAATAGTTACAAAATATGCTTGCCGTCCAGGCACACCTGCACTTTGAATAGATAAAATAGATAGATAGTAACAGTAGCAGTGGCATCTTATCACGTGGTCACTAATCTATAATGCGTCTATTGGCAGGAAGGAACCCACTGCTCCGCACATCGATACTCATGAGCTTCCCACTTATTATTATTATTATTAGTAGTAGTAGTAGTAGTAGTAGTAGTAATGAGCAGTGAGTAGAAGTGACTCTTCCCTACCCTTCGCTTCATTTCATTTGCTGGGCCCTGCTCTGCTTTGGCTTTATCTGCCATGCAGCACCGACAGAAGCACAAGAAAGAGAGATCGATGGTCATGGAGCAGCTACGCATGCTTCTTTACCTTCCCCCTCGATCCTCTCTCTTATTCTCTCTCTTCTTATTAATCTCTGTAGTGTAGTAATAATACTAATAATAATAATAATAATAATAATAATAATAATCCAGATCCACTGTTACCACTTACCAGTACCTGCTCTTATATAATTAAGTCACTGGACCCCACCTAAAATTTTCCCTCTCTTAACTCTGCACGCACTTCCATCATCGATCTGCACTGGAGAGTAGGGCCAATCTATCTCAATAATAAATGCTTAGTTAATAGTCCGGGCCACTCTGCTTTCCCCTTGCTCTGCTTTATTGCCTCTGCTTCTCCTGCCATAGCTGCTGAAGAAGAGAGAGCGAGTGGTATCCTGGTGAACCAACTACCTACCCCCGCAGGAGGACTAATAAATGACAAACCCTTATATGATTAGAGATGCTATTGGCTCTCTCTTTGTCCCGCTAAATATTGATTCGTATTCACGTGACCAAGCTAGCAACAAGATCTGGACACACTTCTGGGTACAAAAGAGAACACAAGAGAGAGAAAGAGAAAGTTTGAATATTATTTAGGGCAGTCCACACCAGTGGCCATTTCTCCTCTGTCGCAATCTATAATTAGTAGAGAGGGAAAACATCAATTAACGAAGGAACTATCACTATCTCATGCCAAGCACGTCGCCGGGATTAATTGTTACTTTGATGGCAGGCCCGCCCATTGCTTAGCTACTCTAATCAAAGTTTACAACATATGAGCTTTTAGGGAAAAAAATAATAATAAAAGAAAAAGAAGATCAAATTGAAAACGAGCGAATTATATGCATGGTAAGGATAATAACTCAACTCAACAGAATTAAACTCGAAGGGTAAGCGGATTTAATACTTGCCGCGATCACGATTCCATTGCAGAGGTAACAACAAAGACATCTACAATCAAAGATACAATGAAAAAAAAGAATAATAGTACCTTTTTAACGTCAACTCACCGATAACATAATAAGGAGGCGAAGAAGAAGAAGAAGAAGAAAAGATGATAGATGGATCTAGTAGTAAGGTATGGCTGGGGGTGGTGGAGATGAATAGGGTATCCCTACCACAGGGGGAAAAGGCAACTCAGGCTTCGGCGGCGGCGGAGCTTGCGATGGCACTACTGGTGGTCGTGTAGGCGGCGCATGTGCTCCATGGGATGGTGGGTAAGGCTGTCCAGGAGTTCCGACGCCGGGAGGCGGCAGTGTAGGAACATTATGCGGTGGAGAAGGAGGCGGCGAGCTGTAGCTGGGATGCTGGGGTGGAGACGGTGAAGTATGGGTAGGAGGCTGTGGAGGGGCAACTGATGGAGTAGGATAATGGTGGTGAGAAGGCGGCGGCGGAGGCAGACGCTGCCCGGGTTCGTACTCTGACGAAGGCGGGGGTGGCGGTATTGCAGGGGAGGAGACCGGCGGCGAAAATGGTGGTGTCGAGTAAGGAGGAGGAGCGCCAGTCGATGGCGGGGATCCGTAACCGCCGTGCGGTGGTGACGACGGTGTTGAGGAAGGAGGAGTCTTAGTGGAAGGCGGTGACCCGTGAGAGGGCGTTGATGGTGTCGAGGGAGAAGGAGGAGTCTTGGTGGAAGGCGGCGACATGTAACCGCCATGCGGGGGCGATGATGGCGTCGAGGAAGAAGGGGGCGTCTTGGTGGGATGCGGCGACCAGTAGCCGCCGTGTGACGGATGGGCATAGCAGACGGACTTAGTACAGTCGAATGGGTGGGCGGCCGCGAAGGAGCACTGGGCGGGCGGGCGCTGTGACGGCAGCCCGGGGATGCAGTTGAACCTGGTGTCGGACGCGGCGGGGCAAACGGGCGGCTGCGAAGTGAAGAAGTTGTAGGAGTAGGTGAAGTTTTGCAGCCTCGGGAGGGAGCAGATGCCGGAGGGGATGGCCCCCGTGAGCCGGTTGTGCGCGACGTCGAGCTGCTCCAAGTCAGCCATGTTAGAGATGGATCCCGGGAGCGGGCCCTGGAGGCGGTTGAAGCTGACGTCGAAGACGGTGAGATGGCGGAGGAGGCCAACCTCGGTCGGGATGCAAGCGGTGAGGTTGTCGTTGAGGAGTACGATCTCGTTTAAGGTGTGCACCATGTTGCCGATGGAGGATGGGATGCATCCGCCGAGCTGGTTGTTGGCGAGGACGACGACGGAGGCCGGAGAGTTGCCGAGGTTGGAGGGGATCGGGTGGCGGAGGCGGTTGGAGTTGAGGAAGATGGCATCGAGCGGGCGGTCGAAGAGGGCCGGAGGAATGGGGCCCTCGAAGTCGTTGAAGCGGAGGTCGAGGTAGCGGAGGGAAGGGAGGGCGAGGACGACGCGGGGGAAGGGCCCGACGAAGCGGTTATTACTAAGGTCGAGCTCGTGGAGGAGCTTGAGGCGGCGGAAGGTGTCGGGGACGGTGCCGCAGAAGCGGTTGGAGTTGAGGTGGAGGAGGGCGAGGTCGGGAAGGCCGAGGGGGAGGTCGGCGGGGAGGTACCCGGCGAGGTCGGCGTGGTTGAGATCGATGCCGGCGACGACGAGGAGGTAGGAGTTTGAAGGGGCCGGGGCGCAGAACACGCCGAAGTAGGAGCACACATTCGGCCCCACCCAGTTCCCGGTCAGGTTCTGCGGGTCCGAGAAGATGGCGGTTTGCTTCCAGGTCTGCAGCGCGACGTACGCCGCACGGAGGCGAGGGTTAGGAAAAGACCAGGAGGGAGGGGGATCGAACGACACCAACGACGACGACAGAGACCCCTCGCCAGCCGAGACGAGTCGACCCCTCTGAGGGACGACGACGAGGAGCAGGAGGAGGAAGAGGAAAAGAAGAGTAGTGCAACGAGAAGGGGCCATGGGTACAACTAACATTGCCGGCCCCCAAGGAGAGAGAGATAGAGAGCTCTCTTCTTCTTACTATCTCTACCTCTTACTACCCAAGGAGGGAACAAGAGAAGCAGGAGGAGGAGGAGTAAAAGAGACACATCACATGAGGGAGGAGTAGAGATCACATGGGAATGATATCATGGGGTTGGGATTTGTGAAGTATTTAGCTAGTCGGTGATGATGGACCGGACGCGGTCCAGATGGATTAAGATATGGATCGCATTCGCATCCGCACCCGCATTCGCATCCGCACCCGCATTCGCATCGCTGCTACCTCACTTGCTGCATGCTTTCTCTCTCCCACTCTCCATATGTGTGTGTGATTATCTAATTTGAAATAATAATGATGCTGTCCTTGGTCAGTGTGACTTCTGTCACTTGTTACTCGCTCATTACTTTACTAACAATAACTAGTGCTGCCAGGTTGCTCATGGTTCAACATTTATAAAAAAAAATATTAAAAACAGGGAATTAATTTACAGACAAGTACTTTAAATATCAGATGAACAGTGTTAACCATAAACAAAAGCCAGATGGACTTTGGTGTTCAGGTTCACAATCTGCTTCCCAACAATGCTAATTTGACCATCATCAGCTTCATTAATTGCCACTAATTACTAACACTAAATTATCCCACTGTTTAACCCATCAGCTTAGGAAAAAAAAATTATAAAAAAAAAAACCTCACCTGCTCACCTCTGCTCACCTGCTCTCCTGCTCTCCTCTTAAATCGACAAGGGCCCACCATATTGATATCACTATCGGTATGCTCATGCATCTCAAGTAGCCATCCATGAACTAACTCTTCGTATACTCATCCATCTTCGTGATCTCTAGCTGTACATAGCTGTTTTGTATTTATGGCTGCTTCCCTTTGAGCTTTTCTTTGCTGTCGTTCTTCTTTTTCTTTTTCTCCCTTTGTGATCATCTGAACTTATACATTCAACTCCTTTTTCCGGCAAGTGTTATAAAGTCTTCTTTTGAACACAAAGTAAAAAAATTCTTAATAAATAAGAAAGATTAAAGAAGAAGCATCGGACGTCACTGCACACCATATCTTAACCCCTATCTCCAGTGGATCCGGAGCAGCTGGCAACGTAATGAGAGAATAGGAAGAGGAGAAGGGAAGGTGTTATGAAAAATGGCTCCGTGTATGCGAGGAAATTGAAGCGAAACGAATTAAGCACTCGGAAAGATAAAATTGACGCAATGTTAGCAACTTGCATATGCGATTCTTCGATTACTTCATTAGTTACTTCCTCTTCTTTTTCTTTCCCTTGCTCTATTCTATACTTTCCAGTGGAGAAACCGCGTCTTGATGATAAGGATTCTTGTCGGATGAGGAGAAGAAAGGAATCACTCGTATTTAATCTATATCTTCCAGATTGTACTTCATTTTGATAGAAAGTTCTTGCATTGTTATTTATCGATCACCACTCTTTTGCATTTATTTGTACAGTTTACACTTGCCTTTTCATTTGTCTAGTTGGGATATAAGATAGGATTACAAAGTTAAGCATAAACAAAGAAAACTTTGAAGGCTTTTTTTTTTTTTGGCTAATTTTCTAAACTTTGGTAAGGCTGGCTATCATCATAAGTGTCCTCCAAACGCCTGTGCTAAGATCGATCTTCTCAAAGCGTCTCTGATTAAAGTTTATGAAGACTTCTTAGCCAAAGTTAAACCAAACACATACTTCTTTATTCTTCTTGAACTCCGATGGTTGGAGTTAACCACATCGCTGAGCCGTCTAGAATATGTACGTAGGATGGAAAAATATTTAAAGTCTTCATCAGAGAGAACAGTTAAACACTATAATAAATTTATTCTAGAATACATACACGCTACTCATTAAAATTATATCTTTTATCACACACTTACTCAATTACTAATAATATCTATCCCCGCAATCTACTTTATATCAAATCAAAATTATTTATAGTAATTTCATAAAAATAAAATATTTTTTATATTTTTTTTACTTTATATTATATCAAAGATAATTATTATACTCTTATTTCAAAATATAAGTAAACACAAAAATAACTATTCCTAAGATAAAGACCTTGTTTTAAAAATATTAAAAATATATATTTATTTTAAAATTAATCTTATTCTTAAAATAAACGAGGCTTTTTCCGTGGTAGGAAGCAAAATTTTAGCTATTGGTGGCCTCTTAGTGTCCCGAGTTGTCGTTTATATTTTGATAGTGCTCAATCATTCTAATGATCTTTGGACCTCTTCGGTCTTTCATAAGTACCCGTGGAGGCTAACTAGGCCAAAGCAGTGTGTCGTATTAATACAAAAGCCACTAGCTCTGATGAATCTGAGGTAAAGTTGTAGATTAAATACAAGGACCTCTCTTATCAGTTTGATCGTATAAAAAAGCCTGTGCAGGTGCAATTTAAATTAATGGCAAATTTTTTGACATAATATATTTGCAAAACGCATGTCCACAATTATCTTTTATTTGTACTAATGTAATTGGTAAATTATATTTTAAAATATAATTTTTATTTTATATAATATATCTAGATTTTTTGTACGAGCATGTGTACAAATTATGAGATGTTTGAAGTAGAATATTGAATTTAAAGTCAGAGTATTCGAAACGGATTTTGAATCGTCATTGAGTTGCTTAAACAATGTCATGATCAGTCAAAGTAGTATAAAAATATACTCAAAGACACAGGAATAACAACTCTGCATTTAACAATCTACTCGGCCGTTCGAACGGACAATTAGGCGTTCGAACGCATTTTCCTAAGAAAGAAGAAAATAATAGGTATTCGAGCCCGTTCGAATGGGCCTTGCAGTCGTTCGAACGATTTTGGCTGATTTGACTTAGATTTGGGTCTATCTTTATTTATCTTATCTCTAAGAGATACTTAGCTTATCTCTAAGAGATATTTATTTTATCTCTAAGAATATAAAATAGTTTAATCTAACTCTAGGATAGAGGACTATTGAGTATTAATATGGAGATCATTTTTTGGAGGCCATTAAAGATCAATTCTCAATTTTAGACAGAAGTGTTAAATTGTTCTCAACTTTACGCATCTACATCGGATCTAGAATGTAATAACCCAAGTACTAAAAAAAATTTTAGCTGGGCACAACGTGACCTGCCACGCTGTGGCCAACCTCAAGCCCAGCATGCTTTGCATGTCGTGCCAATGGTGGAGGTGCCACGCACCTCCACCAAGCCACTCTTCTTGGCGTCGTGGCGATGCGTGGAGGTGGGACCGAGCCCACCGGCCACTCTACCGCTGCCACGTGACCACCCCGTTCTCTCTCTCTCTCTCTCTCTTCTTCTCTCTTTACTTTTCTCTTTTTCCTCCCCTCATTTTCTCGACCTCCCACTCTCTCTAGCTCCCTCTCTCTCCCTCTAGTCTCCCAATAGCCACTGACCGTCGGGAAGAACCGTCGTCAACACTCCTACCCGCCGGTGAGCCTCTCTCTCTCTCTCTCTCTCTCTCTCTCTCTCTCTCTCTCTCTCTCTCTCTCTCTCTCTCTCTCTCTCTCCTTCCTTCTCTCTTTTTTCTCTCTCTCTATTTCTCTACCTCTCACTATTTCTTCCCGAGGCCGCCAGCTGCTAAGTGGCCACCAACGTTCCCCTCCTTTGCGGTCCGACTCCCCTCCTCCCCCTTTCTTCTCCTCATTCTTCCTCTTCTTCTTCTCCTCCTCTTCTTCTTCTCCTCTCAGGTGGTTGCTGCATTGGTGCCAGGCTCAGGCCATAACCTTGCAGCAGGTGCGCTTGGGTGCTGGGCTCGGCCCAGCACTATGTAATTTATTTATTTTTAATTTAAATTATAATAGATTATGTTATTAATTATTAAATTATTGTAGTTAATATAATGTATTTGATTTATATGAATTAAATCTAATTTTATCATGATTAATAAATAAATCTAATTATACCAGGATTAGCAAAATACAAGTAATATAAATTACTATATTAATCCTAGCTATATATAATACTTATTAGAGTTATGTACATATTTTCATATGTAATTACTTACATTAATTTAATTCTTACTTTCTTAATTATCAAAGAGAATAAGAGGCAGATAATTATGTCTTAAATAAATTATTGGAATAGTATAATTATGGTTAATGAATAACAAAATAAATATAGGAATTAATAGTACATATTACATAGACTATTCATGATATTTTTTTGGAAATATCAATGCATACTTTGGTTAAAATTAGAGCGTACGTTTCGCATAGACGATGCATACATATTACATAGGTGATATGTGGTAGTTTTAGGAAATCTCGATACGTACCTTGGTTAAAATTGGAGCATACAATTTGCATAGACAATGCGTACATATTACATAGACGATGCGTACATATTGCGTAGGCAATGCATGACATTTTTGGAAAATCTCAATGCATATCCTGTTTAAAATTGGAGAGTACATTTTACGCATGCGATGTGTACAAATTATATGGTGATGCATGAAGTTTTTCATTTTTTAGTAAAACACTAAGGGTGAAGTTTTGCTACTTGCCTTAGTTAAAATTCCTACCCATGTTTTGTATACTGTTTGAAAATATTTTACATAGGTGATGTGCATAATTTTTTACTATATTTACTAATATGATTGTTAGATCCTAAAATATATGCAATCTTTCATTATCCCTTTATCTTCTTTGGAGAAGAAGGCTAATGATGATATTTTTATCTTAAATTTTATTTCGTTAATATTTAGCCTTTATATACAGCTATATATTTTAATACCTGAAATATTTTTATCATCAATCTGCATAAGTGATGGACAAGAATTTTTTATCCTTATAAATGCGTACCTTGCCTAATTTTGATGCACACAATTTATATAGGCAATGTACATAATTTACATAGGTAATGCGTAAAACTTTTTCACTATTATAAATGTGTACTTTGCTTAATATTAAAGCGCTCATTTTGTATAAGAAGTGCACAGAATTTACATAGGTGATACGTAAGACTTTTATACTAATTTTAATCAGAGACATATTTGCAAAATTAGAGTAGTAAAAAATATTGTTAAAATGATATATAAATATTGACAACATTGTTTGAGCAAGATAACTTAATTCAGAATACTTCAATCACTGAAGAACAAAATGAGGAAGATGAATAGTAAACAAGACGAGAGAGATATTGAATGAAGGAACTATCTTCTAGAATTATCAAATGAGATTATTTTAGAGAAGAAAGAGTATTTAAATTATTATTTATGAAAATAGAAGATGATGAAGAATGAGAGAAAGAAAGTGGCAGAAAATAAAAAGAAAAAAGTAGAACGGATTAATAAATATTTAATACATGTTATATTAATCATTTCAGGCTTAATAAATAAGTAGAACGGATTGAATAGATCAACTTAGGCTGACATGCTCAAGTCATCCCTTAATCAACCCTATGTATATCCCATGTCTCGTCCTCCTTTTCTTTACCTTCCTCTTGTTAGAATATTAAGCTAGCCCATTTGACTAGTCAATTAGATTAATTGGCTAGTATAGAATTCAAAAAAAATGCTTTGGTTTTGAGGTGACTCTTAGTGCTTGTATATCTTTAAATGATAGTAATCTTTGGATTCTCTAGATGATGGAAATCAAAGAGTTATATATGATTACTAAGAGTCATATAGTATATTTAAGAGTCATGTAAACCACTATATATATGTGGTCTTATCTTGTGCAAGGATATGAAAAAAATTTAAAAGTTTTTTATCTACTTCATCTTGTGTTAAGAGAACAATCTTCTTCTCTTAAGTTTACCATCACCTTCTCCTAACATAGTGGTATCAGAGCTAGCTTTCCTTACAATACAATGGCTTCCAATAGTTTGTTGCAACCCCAACTTCCTCGCTTCACCGGAAAGAATTTCAACCAATGGAGTATCCAAATGAAGGTTCTCTATGGATCCCAAGATCTATGGGATATCGTAGAGAAAGGCTATGTTGAGTCAGAGAACATGACAACACTCACCCCACAACAACTCAATGAGTTAAAGGAGACTCGCAAGAAGGACAAGAAGGCATTGTTCTTCATTTATCAAGCGGTGGACGAGGCAATCTTTGAGCGAATTTCTACTGTGTCGACGACAAAAGAAGCGTGGGATATACTCAATGTGTCCTACAAAGGAGAGGAGAAGGTGAAGATGGTGCGGCTTCAAACTCTTCGAGCCGAATTTGACACGCTACATATGAAGGACTCCGAAGTAGTTGAAGACTACTTCAATCGGGTAATCTCTATTGTTAATCAATTGAGGACTAATGGTGAGAAAATTTTAGACCAAAGAGTAGTTGAAAAAATTCTTAGAAGTTTAACTAAAAAGTATGAGCATATTGTTGTTGCTATTGAAGAATCTAAAGATTTATCTACTATCTCCATTGAAAGTTTATTGGGATCACTCCAATCCCATAAACATCGCATGAATCAATTTGATTCCCCTTCCTTAGAGCAAGCCTTTCAATCTCAAGTTTCATTGAGAGGAGGTTCTAGAGGGAGAGGAGGACGGCATTTTGGCCGTGAGAGAGGTAGAAACAATGGAGGAAGAGGCCAAGAAAATGAAAATGATAATGCATTCTCATCTACTTCAAATAGAGGTAGAGGTAGAGGACGAGGACGATATACAGACGTCCAATGTCATCATTGTGGCAAATATGGCCACATAAAAAGAATGTGTAGAAAAAGAATTGCCGAAGAGGAAAATAAAGATGTGAACTATGCTCAAGAAAATGATCAAAAAAAGGATGATGGTTCTCTCTTTCTTGTTTGTAATGTACAAGAAGGTGTTATTAATGATATTTGGTACGTTGATAGTGGTTGTAGTAACCATATGACAGGGAACAAATGTGCTTTTGTAACTTTGGATGAATCTATCCAAAGTGAGGTTCGCATTGGCGATAACAACAAGCTACCGGTCAAAGGGAGTGGTGACATTCTTGTTAAAACAAAGAAAGGTGTCAAATGCATTACTAATGTCTTCTATGTTTCAGATCTTAAGCAAAATCTTTTGAGTGTTGGACAGCTTCTTTCTAAGGGCCATGATGTTCTCTTCAAAGAAGACTCATGCGAAATCAAGGACAAAAATAATATTCTTATAGCCAAAGTGAAGATGACACCAAACAAGATGTTTCCCTTGAAGATACAAAGTGAAGCTCTTCCATGCTTCAACACCATCATAAAGGATGAGTCATGGCTTTGGCATCTCCGGTATGGTCATTTGAGTTTTAGCTCTCTTTCTCACATGTGCAAGAAATATATGGTACGAGGCATGCCAAATATTCATCAACATGATCAAGTGTGTGAAGGGTGTGCTCTTGGAAAACATCATCGAGAATCTTTTTCAAGTGGAAAAGCTTGGAGAGCATCCAAACCTCTTGAGCTTGTTCATACCGATCTATGTGGCCCTATGCACACAACATCTATTGGAGGTAATCGTTATTTCCTTACCTTCATTGATGATTATAGTAGAAAGACATGGATTTATTTTCTTAAAGAAAAGAGAAATGTATTGAACAAGTTTAAAGAATTCAAGGCCTTAGTCGAAAAGCAAAGTGGATATATCTTAAAAACTTTGCGTTCCGACCAAGGAGGTGAATATAATTCACAAGATTTTATCTCTTTTTTCAAAGAGCATGGCATAAAACATCAAGTTACTACTCGCTATACACCACAACAAAATGGAGTGGCAGAAAGGAAGAATCGAACTATTATGGAACTTGCTAGAAGCATGTTAAAGGCAAAAGGGATGCCTAATACATTTTGGGCCGAAGCCGTTGCATGTGCAGTCTATCTTTTGAATCGTGCAACTTCTAAAAGTGTGCATGACATGACACCTCAAGAAGCTTGGAGTGGACACAAGCCTTGTGTTGCTCACTTGAGGGTTTTTGGAAGCATTGCCTATGTGCATGTGCCTGATGAAAAAAGGAAGAAATTGGATGACAAATCTGAAAAATGTATTCTTATAGGCTATAGTGAAATGTCCAAAGCCTATAAACTCTTTAATCCTATTACCAAGAAGGTTATTGTAAGTAGAGATGTGAAATTTAATGAAGGAGAATCTTGGGGCTCGGATGGGAAAGAGAAAAGAAAATATTCTATTCTTGCAGGTGAAGAAGAAAGTCAAGATGGTGATCTTGGAGAAGAAGAAAGGACTCCGCCTACTTCCCCGTCTTCTTCTTCCACGTCATCTTCAACGTCTTTATCATCGGAGTCTCTACCAAGGAAGACAAGGAGCATTAGAGATATCTATGAAGCTGCAAGAGAAGTATCATATGATGATATGAGCATCTTATCACTTTTGAGGAGGCTTCAGACCAACAAAAATGGAGGCACGCTATGGATCAAGAAATTGATTCAATTACAAAAAATGATACTTGGGATCTTGTAGATCTTCCTACTGGGCATAAACCAATTGGTGTTAAATGGATCTACAAGACCAAGTTGAATGAAAAAGGTGAAGTTGAGAAGCAAAAGGCTCGATTGGTAGCAAAAGGCTACAATCAAAAGTATGGCGTTGACTACGACGAAGTTTTTGCCCCTGTTGTTCGACTTGAGACTATTCGCATAGTCTTGGCTTTGGCGGCTCAAAATAAATGGAAGGTGCATCAAATGGATGTCAAATCAGCATTCCTGAATGGTGTTCTTGAAGAGGAGGTCTATATTGATCAACCTCCAAGCTATGTGAAGAAAGGTGAAGAGCATAAAGTATGCAAGTTGAAGAAAGCCTTGTATGGCTTAAAGCAAGCACCAAGGGCATGGTATAGTCGCATAGATGGATATTTCTTGAAAAATGGATTCAAGAGGTGTCCATTTGAGCATACTCTTTACATCAAAGAAGGTACACATGGTGAGTTTTTAATTACATGCATTTATGTTGATGATTTGATCTTCACTGGCAATAGTCCAAATTATTGTGAAGCTTTTAAGAAAAGCATGATGCATGAATTTGAGATGACAGACATGGGACTTCTACATTTCTTTCTTGGCATTGAAGTTAAACAAAGTGGAGACAAAATTTCCATCTCACAAAAGAAGTATGCAGCGGATCTCTTGAAGAGATTCCAAATGGAAGACGCTTCACCTATAAGCACACCAATGGAGGTTGGCTTAAAATTAAGCAAGCAAGGTGATGATAAATCTGTAGATGTTACTCTTTATAGAAGTCTTGTTGGTAGTCTCATGTACTTAACAGGTACAATACTAGATATTTTGTACTCTGTTAGTCTTTTAAGCAGATTCATGGAAACACCAAGAAGATGTCATTAGAATGCTGGGAAAAGAATTTTGAGATATATTAGTGGTACCTTGGATGAAGGTATTACTTATAAAAGTACTAACAATTCATGTTTAGTTGGTTATTGTGATAGTGATTGGGGTGGAAGCACCGACGATAGCAAGAGTACTTCCGGCTATGTTTTCAATGTCGGCTCCGGTGCAATCTCATGGTCTTCAAAGAAGCAAGATGTTGTCGCTCTTTCTCTTTTGGAAGCGAGTATATTGCTTTGTCGTTAGCAAGTTGTCAAGCATTATGGCTGAGGTGGATTTTGGAAGAACTCAAGCATCCACAAGGAAAAGGCACAAATTTATTTTGTGATAACAAATCAGCAATTGCACTCACAAAGAACCCGGTCTTCCATAGTAGAAGCAAGCATATTCGAGTTAGGTATCATTTCATTCGAGATTTGGTCAAAGATGGTGAGATCGAGGTCAAGTATTGCAAGACTCAAGATCAATTAGCAGACATATTCACCAAAGCTCTCAAGATGGATACCTTCACCAAATTGAAGAAGAAACTCGGTGTGGAAATGGTCTAGCATAAGAGGAAAATGTTAGAATATTAAGCTAGCCCATTTGACTAGTCAATTAGATTAATTGGCTAGTATAGAATTCAAAAAAAATGCTTTGGTTTTGAGATGACTCTTAGTGCTTGTATATCTTTAAATGATAGTAATCTTTGGATTCTCTAGATGATGGAAATCAAAGAGTTATATATGATTACTAAGAGTCATATAGTATATTTAAGAGTCATGTAAACCACTATATATATGTGGTCTTATCTTGTGCAAGGATATGAAAAAAGTTTAAAAGTTTTTTATCTACTTCATCTTGTGTTAAGAGAACAATCTTCTTCTCTTAAGTTTACCATCACCTTCTCCTAACACCTCTTTCCATCCTCAGTTGTTTGTGGGCCAGACTTTGGTCCGAAGGCATCACCATGAAAGCCCAGTCGAACATGAACCTGGTCTATATTACATGGTAAGCTTTGGCGCGGGCCGAGGTGTGCGTCCAGCTACTCTGTGGGTGAGTAGAAATCGTTAGAGATTTGCTGAGCTCTGCGAGTGGTGGAGAACGCCTCGTGACCACCTCCCCTCCCACTCACTCTCTTGACAAGGAACAAGCAGCGGAGCAAAAGAATAAATAGCAAGGAGATTTAGAGGAGAAGAAGAAGAAGAAGAAGAAGAGATGGCAGCGTCGTTGCTGTCGGTGGGCAACATTACCATTAACAAGCTGCCTTCCTCCCTCTTAGCGGGCGGCACCGGCACCGGCACTGGCACGACGAGGAGGCTGAGCTGCTTCTGCTCTTGTATTAACCCCGCACCGGCTCTGCTCGCAGCCGCGGTCATCTTCTCGTCGCCGGCTCCTCAGTCGCCGGATACATTCTCCAACGTGCCTCCGACGCTTTCCGGTGGGAGTTCCGCCACCATGGAAACCTCTCGACTAGGCGACGAGTTATAACTAAAGCTCCGAAAAAAATATTAACTCTGCGCAGGAGATGATAGCGGCAAGCAAGCGAGGATACAGCGGCCGAGGTCGAGGAAGGCGGAGGCCTGCACCGGCAAGTGCGTCGGAACCTGCATACGAGGCGGCGCCGGCTCACCAGGTGAAGGGCCTTTCAATGTCCGGAGGTACTTCTTTCTGCATCCCCTTAAATTTCTCGATTACCTCATTCTTTTTTCACCTACTCAAGTGAAGGTAGGGAAGCCGCCTGAGGGTTTGGATGTCTCTAATTCTATGCAAATGAAACAATTAATGACAAAATTAAATAACAAAAAATTTAACCTTTTGTAATCGCCTCTAGGCTCTAGATTTATTCAAATTTTAGATAGAAAGATGCATCGGAAGATCAGTCAAAGTTAGTAAAAGAATTACGACGAATTGCACTCCTTTACTTATGTAAAGAGACTATGTTTGAACAGTTGAGGAACAATTGAACCAAATAGGCATTAGTAGTCTAAAGTAAATTA
This sequence comes from Typha latifolia, assembly GCF_019914945.1. NCBI lineage: Eukaryota > Viridiplantae > Streptophyta > Magnoliopsida > Poales > Typhaceae > Typha > Typha latifolia. The sequence continues at coordinate 9,915,686 of NC_133098.1, read as the reverse complement.
AGAAAATGAATTGCCTTTGGGCAAGAATGGTTAGTTTAGCTAATAATATAATCATAACTTTGTAATATCCTAACTTGTCTCAACTCTCAAGCACATCATTTTAGTACAAGTAGTTGCCGGAGCATATTTAGGCGAATAAAATGGCTTTGAATGACTAGTGAGCAACTCAAAGTGTCTAGCTTAATCTCCATACTTTGCAACCTATAGATAGAATGAGTATGCAAGCAATCTTTCTTCTCCAATCTTTCTCCTCCTGCTTCAATGTGAGAATTTGATTACTCAGCAAAAGATGTAGATAAGATGAGAAGGATGATTATAGAAGCTATTTTTTCATTGTTGTCAAGCATACTATAATCATGCCAAGTTGGCCATAGTTGTCATATTGGATTGTGTGCCAAAACTGTTTGATGTTAAGATAGTTCACCTTCACACGAGGAATATCTTCATCTAGAACATTAATTTAGGAAACTAATTATAAGAAATAGCCAAATAAGCAAATGATGGGAAACAATAAAGTAATGTGAGGTGTATTGTTTGTGACGACCTCCTATGTATGTTGGCTACATGACAGGAAGCTTCATTTTGATTCCTTCTTTATTTCAATATGATATATTTAATATGTTGGTATCTTCTAATAATATGCATGAAATATTTACCTCAAGTCCAAGATGAAGGAATTCGGTGTGGTTGGTCTGTTTAATGCCTAGTAGTCGTTAGGACAGAACCAGAGGGATGGCAGAACGATAAATTGTCGGGTTACCTGAAGAAATAAGTGGATAAGATGTTGGAAAGGTTCAACACTATCATTTCCCTCTCAAGACCATCGTCATCTTAAACAAGAAGAATATATGGTCGAGCTTTTTTAAAAATAATCTTTACGTCCTAAATATGCAGGCCTCTTGTGGTATTTAAGCAAGGATTTCGCAGTCGCCAATATTGGTATGTGCATTACAATGTGTTTATTGTTCTTGAGATTTCCAGTTAAGACTGCTAATTTTTTTTTTGGTCATTAGCTTGGTGGAATGCTCAGACATCTGTAACCTAATTAAGGATGGAGATGATGGTCCTTGAAACAGAGGACTTAATTGCAAGAGCTACCAGCATTGTACTAGAAAAGAAATGCAGTAACTGATTTCTTACATGGATTGATGTTTTCAAATGCATTGGGTAGATTCTCCATGCATCAGTGGAAGCATTAGATTCTTTTTCCCACTGATTTGGCATTTTATTTCATTACGATGCCTTGTCACACTTTGTATACTCCTTGTATAAGCTTGAACATACGGCCTTCCATTTGAAAAGGAAAGACTTTTTGGACGTTCAAATGCAGGTATGTGGTGGGGTACTATAACATATTGCAGATTTGCATTCCTTCTAGTATTCAATAAAACAATATAGTTTGTTCACACATATGAGGAAGCATGAAACTTTGTCATGATATAGCTGAAGCATTTTGGTTGGTTCTCAAGCAAAGCAGTAACTGGGTCAAATCTCCATACACTCATACAGGAAGCTCAATAGAATCTTCCCAGCTTTAAGTAAATAGCTAAGAGCAATTATCCTGTTACATAGTGTTACAATTCGTCAACTAGAATAAACGAGAGATCATCAAGAAGATGAATACCTCTGAAATAAAACTCGAACAAACATCCAAAAGCATGACACTCTGCTGATCCATTTACTATACAGAGAGAAAGATCACTACCATTATTGGTACGAAGTATTGGCTGGGTAGAGCAAAGCCATATTCTTCTCAAGGAGATATTGACCTCCTTTATTGAACAACGGAGAAGACCACAAGGTTCATGAATCAAAGCAACACGGCATAACTAGCTGAACACCAACAGAGCTGAAATGCTAGTGTTTCTACTTTCTATAATGTTCATAGTGTCCAGACTCTAGAGTTCCTTAAGGCTGGAGATATACTGTGAATTTCTTCATCCTGCACCACCAATTCAATTAAACTATTATGGCACCTCGATTGTTGAATAAACATTTGAAAAGGTGTACACTTGCTTGCCGGCTGGCTCCTTCTGTTATCTAGCAAACCTTTGTTGGAACTTTGAAGGAAAAAGACCATCATAGTTTCTCTGGCAAGAAGAGATAGCGAAAGCGAGAATCAAATGGAATGATGCTGTAGCTGCGGGAGCTGAGGAAGCTCTGCCGCCTCTGGGATATGCATTGTTCAACAAAGACTGCTTGCTGCGGTAGAAGAAAGTGAGATATCCATGTTGATAAGCTGGTATCATCAACAAACTCTCGGGCAAAACAATGGAGCATTTTCGGGACAAGAAGCTTTCCTTTGCTGCTTACTCCCACTGAGGCTCGAATGAAGTCACGCTGAGCTTCTTGGAGCTCTTCCCTCACATTGCTGGCAGTGTAAATCTTTACCTGCAAGCAAATAAATCGTCTTACTGTTTTATCCATTGGATGTTAACTACTGCAGCTACTGGTCCAAGTGTGCTCAATTATTTTCCTACTGGACTAGAATGACCCAATGGTACTAAATCATATGAAGGACATGTATTTTGAGAACTTCAAGAATAATATTTGTTCCCCTGGAAGTTCTGGTTTGAGGCTCACCTGACTAGAAAAGAGTCCATGATAATAAGTAATCTACTTAAAACCAGAAAATGTGGCCATGTGTTTAACGAATTTACGACATATAGGATAATTGAGCTATACTGAGTGTTCATATTACCGCAGGGGAAGAATACATCCCACAACTCAAAGCAAATGCAACAAGCGGCTCATGTATTCTGACACAGACCCTTTTTTGCTCCTCGGATACTTTCAGCTTGTGAAGGGCAAGAAACAAAGCCTGACATTAGGAAAAAAAGATAGTAATAACTATGAGAAGAACAACATAAAGACATGACTATCGTACACCAAGTGAAATCTTCATACCATTTGTGGTCTATGGCTTGGCGGTTTCATCTTCAAAATTGCATACTCAATGCAAGCAGCACTGAATGACTGCCCTCCAACTCTGTATGCTGCCTATTAGGAAATGGAATAGGGCAATGTATGTTGGACATATAGATAGTGCAGTACGAGAAAAATTGGAAAAGATTAATGAACACATGGAGTAGGCAGATTGCTCCAAAGAGTAAGCCAGCATGAAGAAAATATCATTCCACATGCGCAATAATGTACAATTTAATTATCTCTTTTTTGCAATTAACTGTTTGGCAAGTGCAAAACAAGCACCTCATTACCTGTAAAACGCTACACAAGTAGATAAAAAGAAAAATATGGGAAATATAAGCATTGGCTTAGAACACACCTTTTGCATCAATGATAAGAGTTTCATGTCACTTCTTGGGACTCCATAAGCAAGATAAGCCTGCAACAGGATAAAGCACCACTGAAATAGTTCTTTGCAATAGGAAAGACAGCTGCATTTCAGTTAAGAAGCGTACATGCATCATTAGAGCATTATATATGTTGATCCAAAATGCCAGAATTTCGTCACTATCAAGTTGAAAAGGATTTACTTCTGCAAGCTGCTCGATTAGCCATCTGCACTTGAATTAGTGGGCATTAGTATGGATAACTTACCTCAAATTGATAGAGTGAAGCATATCAAAGAAATAGAAGTTAAAGTTTAACAAGCCATATATTTATGAGAAGATTGTTTTTCAGAAAGCAAATGTACTAAAAACAGAAGCCACTTTACTTTAATAAAAGATTTTGGGAGCTTCACAAGAACTATCTAAGAAAGTCATCTCTAGATTTATCTCAATCATGTAGATTGATGGAAAAGCCAAGAGCAATGCATGAAATGCTTGCTCCTTGATAATTGAGGCACCCAAGTACTGTAATGTAGAACACATGTGTATGTATAATTGACTAAAGGAAGAAGGCAAGATTTACAAAATGGTCAGCTTAGAAACTGAGGCATTAACTAACAGGTCTTCATAGGCCAATTTTCATAGTAGATAAGTATACTTGCTCTTTGATAACAGAGACATTCAAATACTATTAGGTTGAATATATCTAGGTATAACTGACTAAAGCAACACTGGCAAAATGTTCATCTGTAGCAACTATGGCAGGTAAATCTGCATTAAATATTTTCAAGTAGAATAGTTCCATCACAGTACTATTTTCAGGATGCCAACACTAACAACAACAAATCCTTCAGTCCCAACTATTTCAGGTCAGCTATTTTATGTCCTTTTTCCTCCTTCATATCCATATAGTGCAAGAACATGTGTCAAACTCAAATCAAGCAGTCATCACAATTAGGATAAGACGAGAAAAGCACATCAGGTGTACGTGGTAATCTTGTCACAGAAGAAGAAAAAACCAACTGGAAGTCTACCTGAATTTCCTAAGTGCTCCAGCAGCATACTCAAGTTGTTCTTTGCCGACTGACATCCATGAGACCTCAGTTGCTAAATTATAGTTTCCAATGTCAGACCAACTTAGTTTTTCTTGAGTTCCGTAAGGATCAAAAGCAGTTTCTGACACTAGCAATTCATCACTGCATCGTGTAACTTTAGGGCTCTGAACACATAAGGGTGTTTTCAGTTGTTCAGACGAAGACCAATAGGATGAAATTGAGTAACGGCCAGAGGGAACAGGAGAAAACTGGGGGCTCTCCAATGAGGAAGATTTGCGGGATGCTACTGAAGAATCTGCTAAAGAAATGAAAATGTTCTTCATACACCACACTATCTCCTCAGATAGCCGATTAGGGTGGTTACACAGGCCTTTGATTGGGATCTGCTTTATTAACTTGCTATCTACTTCACGCGGAAAGGATTCAAGAGAGCTTTCCTCCTCATGGACAAGCATGTCATCCACTCTCTCCTGCTGCAAGTATCACTTAGTATAGGTCACAAATGCAAGGCATATTCGTTGTCTTAAAGCAAGAATATATTCATTCATGTGTATAACTGTGTACCATTATGAAACATCTCAAGGAATATAATGTGTTAAACATGAACAGGAAAATCAGATATTTTAAGTTTGCAATTCTAACAACAATATCTTCAAACAAACACATATTGATGCATGAAAAGGGTACATTTTTATGAACTAGGATGACCTTTAAGAAAAATAAAAGCCAAGAACTGTATCTTCAATGCTGACATTGACCAGTACACAAATGCTCCTCAAGGTGATGTCTAAGTGTGTCTAAAAGATCTCATCCACATATTTAAACGACCAAAGGTTTTAGAGACAGTTTCAATGCAATATGGTATCCTTACTTTTTATGTGACTCCTGTTTCAAATATGAATTCAATCCTGCTAAATAAATGGGAGCATAACAGGAGAACAGACTTGCAAAACTTTATGGAAACATTTGTAGCTCCCAAAAAAGTCTAAACAAAACTAATATGATGAGCCTCAGAAGTAGAGGGGTCTTCTAAACGTGTAAGGCTTCAAGATCAACCCAAGCCATAACTCACCAACTAGCTTAAGTTGTTAGAACATTGGTTATTATCTTTTATATTTTAACAAACGCAAAGGTTAAAAAGGATTCATAATGATCAGGAAGTTGCACGTTCACTGATCCTTAGGATGTTGTGAGATCCTTGTTAATTTTGTCTCATCAAGACAATATCTGAATAGGCTGGTTTTAATACCAATCAATTATCCATTTAATGCATGTTGATGATAATGTAATGCAAGTATCTTAAATTATATGGTTTCAAATTGGTAATGACATATGTATTATTTATCCACGTAGTAGTAATGTCATTTCTAATCCATACATAGAAATTTTCCAATTTCAGGCATTTATAAACCCACTTTCTATTAGAAGTGTCTAAACCCACATTGGTATATGCACTATGAGGAGATCCGCTGCCGACCATGTAGGATAGCAGTAAAACTTCCCCCAATCATGTTGTTCAGTGACTTGTTACAAAACCATTACATTTTCTTTAGCTGATGATATTTAATTTTCAAAATATGTTAAATAGGGGATTTAATCTGAGTTTTAAAATATTTTCTCAGCATATGGTTCAAAGAGATGTAATGAAACTTTTTAAAGAAAAATCAATTCTTATTTTTTCCTCTTTAAAATCTAAAATTTCTTTGACTTGTCATATTTAGACTTCTTAACAAACAATTAGTCCTTTATGTATTATCGCATATCTAATCGAATGCAAAAGCACATTATTGGCTTCAAAAAACTTGAACATACACATACCAATAAATATCTCTCAAGTAATTCAACAACACGTAGAAATTTATAATATACAGAATAGTATTTTCTCTCACAGTCAACAATGTAACAAATAATAATATAGTTGTCTAAGAATTGAAATGTTTTTCCTCTTCCATCCAATGATGGTTTTTTCCAGAATAGATGCATGCATCTAGGGCTGTCAAAATAATCAAGCCAGCTCAAGCTCATATAGAAAATGAGCTAAGCTTGACTGTGAGCTGGCTCAATCAAGCAAGCTCAATAAGGCTTAAAATAATTATTCTAATAGTAATAATAATAATATGAGTAATATTTTCTATATTATACTATACTTTTGTTATATTCTATTATTTACTCAAGTAGATTGTATGTATTTTGATCTTGTAAAAATTAGTTCTGAATTTTGATCCTACACATCTTTTCTAAATACATGGATTTTTCTATCATTTTATAATTTTATAGTTGAATTAGGTATTATTTTAAGCTTGATTGAAGCCTAACTCAAGCTGATCAGGCTCAAAATTGGCTTTGAAATTTCTTACTGATCAGCTTGTTTGGGCTCGAACTCGGCTCGAGCTCAAAATTAACTCAAATTGAAATAATTTCAATTCAAGCTTGATAACAAATCTAGGCTCAAAATAATTTTCAATTCAAGCTTGATCAGAGCTAGGCTCAATCAAGCTCGTCACAATTACAACCCTACATGTATCATGTTCCAAATAATAATAATGCAATGTCGGCTTGAACATATTAGAATAGTAATTGAGTAAAAACAATATTATTGATATGTACCTTCTAAAAAAAGCTAAAGCTTTCCAGTAGGTACGTACAAAATATAATCTAGAAAAAATTAAAATTAACATCCCACATTTTGACTATATTACAAATAAAATATTTCTCATTTTATTATTTATAAATATAGCCTCCCATTTGCCTAAAAAATATCACGTCACCCTATTCTTTGATAGATAGATATAATCTAACATGACTTGCAGATTAACTAAAATTAGAAAATATAAAATTATCTTTTGTAATTTTAAATTGGAAGAAATATTGCACTTTATTCCATCATATCCGGTGCTTGTTAAGTTAAATTAATAAAAGTGTCTTTGCATTTTTTAAAGAACTGGGGCACTATTTGTAAATAATTGAAAGGAAAGGTTTTATTTGTAATATTGTCAGAGTATAGAATGTTATTTGTAATTTTCTCTATAATCTAAAATGGGAACAAATGTCTTTGGATACTCAACATAGATGAAAGTTCACCTATTATATGTTATATGTAGCTATTGATAGCGTATAAGGTTGTAGTAGATTCATGTCTCTCTTGAGAAAGAGAACTCATATATAAATAACTAATACGGCAAATTCATCCTTCATTATATTTGACAAAGACATATGAAGCAATAGGTAATAACCAAGGTTCTAAGTATTGATTTCAGAATCGAGATGTACCAACCAAAAACACAATATGTATTAGTCAATCCATTTTGGCTGATCCATATCGACTGAAACCTCAATCCATGTAATGACTACATGGTGGTCTAAGTTTACCTACGAAGATGGTTCATCATTTTGCTATGAAAAATGAAACCTCAAAAGGATTTAAAGAACTAGTATTGCATACATGTGCTTTCACGTCTTCAAATTGATGAGAGCAAACAAACTTTGGTTGTGAGGGTAATTGTTTCAATCGGTACTCAGCAATTCTCCTCTCATTTCTTTCTTGAATAAGCTGAAAATGCAGAGAAATTATCTCTTCTTCGAGACCTAGGATTGACGTCTCCAATTTGGAAATGTTAGAGAGAAGTTCCTGAGCCTAGAGAAGGAAAAAAGAGAAGAAAATATTGTCAATATTACTGAATAGATTTAGAAAACCAAATGAAGGGAAAAATTAGCTTCAGAATAAAAATAAAATAAAATTGCGAGTACAACGACATCCTAATACCATCATCAATTGGTTGCTTAAAACAGACAATAACGTTTGATTGTTCTCAACTTTATCTAAAATGTCCCTTTTAATTGATCATATAGTATGACAAACTGACAGTTCTCACAGGCATAGCTGCATATGGTGTCACATCAAGTAGACCTAAAGAAGTAAAATGCGAAAGAATATTGCCACAGATTTTGTGAAAACAAATGAGATATGCAGATGAGTACAGCCCAAAGGGCATCAAGATCAATTAGTTGAACAGTACGCTAGTAGATTATATCCTTAATCAGAAGAAGAAATTTCCATCTCCCATGCTCGTTTCAAACATATCTTATGCAATCTCCAGGTCGTATGTACACATTTATTCTTCATCAACGTTTAGAGGACATCAGGACATCATTAAGGCATTCTTCTAATGTCCTAGTTGCTTATAACAAAAGGCCACTTGCTCAGATAATGGGCATGTAAAGGAAGTACTATTAAACATAAAGTGTCACAATAATGTCTTCACTGACAATTGCCTACTAGAAATCTTTGGGAGTAAAAATCAGGAAAGAACCAGAGGTACTCATACATCATTTGGAAGATGTGACAGGTTAGATAATGTCCCAGCTGCATGTTGCAGAGCATATTCAAGGGCAGCGTGTAAGCTTCTCTCCTCTTGAAGCAATTGCTGAAGATTTTCAACCTGATGCATAATTAATCTTGTTATGCACTAGTAGACATGCATCAGAAGGTAAGATAGGTAGAACATAATTGCATTCTTCCTCAAATAAACACGTCACTAGAATCACAGTTTGAACAATGTGACATATCTTAAAAGACTTGATTCTTGATTTGTCACAATCAAATAACAATTGTCTTCGTTAACTCCATGACAGGATATCACCTCCAATAAGCAAACAAGTCAGAAAGGTAAGTATCAAGTTCCGCAAATAGTTTCTTCTACAATTAAACAAGTAAATCCAAAGGGAACTTCATCATTAAGACATTAATTTTTCTATGAGAAACTTGCGAAATACTTGACATAATAAGCACCAAACGAGTGGCAAAATCAGAGTTTCAAGAGAAAACAACTCTCCGATGGAGAGTGTAACTTACATCTTGTTCAAGCTGGAATCTGCAAGAATTGTTGTACAATTTCCTGTTACGTGGCATTGGTCCTTTAGCTTTACGGTAGGATCATCCACCTAAATTAACGGAAAATAATCAAAAAATAAAAGACTTACAACTTGCTCAGATGCAGATAAATAGACGGAAGTGTGACAGTACAAGGTTTCTGCTCTCCGAAATTCGCATGGGGGAGAAGAAGAGATCAGAAACAAGGATGGGACCCGCCAATGTATAAGCTTTTTAGCACTCAAAACGACATGAAGAGGTAGAAAAGGCATTATGGGAGGTGAAATGAGACGGCTGCTCCTTTTTGTAACCTTTCTTTTCTAAACTCTCGAATGGCCAACGAGATCTCAAAATGTCCATTAAGATCAGCTTATTCTCACACCTCTGGACACAAAGTACATACTAGCTAGTGCTCTTGCCTCTTTAGAAGAGAGAAAAGCAACACGATGATGAAGAAGAGATAGACGTACCTCAAAGTGACGGCTTTCTTGGAGCGAGATTGACCGTCGAGCTAGGAAGCGAAGGGACAAAATTTCAAATTTCAAACAGGGACAAAGGAAAGGAAAGGAAAGGAAAGAAGGAGAGCCTTTTGGGAGAAAAGAATAGGGCAGATAATAAGAGCAACGTGGGTGGGATTGTCGGGGGGTACAGGATGCCGTCAAAACCCGGGAATCGGGTAGAATTCAAAAGTTCAAACAAAGAAAAACTTTTGAGGTTGAGGCCCAGCCCACTCCTTCAGACGGCCCAACACCTGTCTACCGCTGTCATCTAGGCATAAAAGGAAGCAATTGAGACCTCCTCCTCTTGCCACAGCTCTGTTCCTCTCCTTCTCTTTCATTCTCTCAACCCATGATAGCAGCCACTTATACTTCCGCTGCCTCTAATCCATGTCCGTTAAGGATGGCACACTCCTCCCCCTTCTTCTCTTCCCTCAGCCGATACTCTTTCCATTTTCACATTTCATAATATTTCACCACCACCATTTAATACCTAGGAGTTTGTCCACAAATCTACTCAAGATCTCTAGCCCTCAATCTAATAACTTGAAACAAGATATTAAGAAATACTCTCTTGATGGAGGAGAAGCGTGCAGAGATGAGGACGATGTCGAAGCCAAACTAGACCAACAAGGATGGTCGAGGACTAGAGAAGGCCAGCCCCACCATGTGAGAAGATGGAACTGTCCACCGGCGGCTCCACCCAAAAACTACTTCCATTGTTCTCACTTTGGAGACCAAGTGAAAAAAAAAACATGGTGGACTAATGTGAGTCAGGTTAGGTAATCAGACTCGCCTAGATGAGTCGGTTTTATTAGCTTACTCAATTTCTATTTAGTTGAGTCAATTTCTCTTTCAGCTTTGTATGACTTTTCTTTAATTAATTGGTTAGGCCTTATTTAATTAGTTGGTTGGGTTAAATCAGTTAGCCTTCTTTAGATATATGGGAGTACAACTAATTTAGGCATGAATATAATGAATTGATCTACTTTTGACCTAGCTTTCTTCCTCTCCTCCTCTCTCATTCTCTCCAACCTAGTCCCCTAGGGTGAACCCAATCCTCCACCTTCTTCCTTTCCCTCGACTGACACCCTATCTATTTTTGTCTTTCCTAATATTCCACCACCACCATCTCTATTAGCACCACCCTGTCACCACTGTCGGCCCACCACCTCCATCTGACACCTAGGAGTCCATGCCTCTACCCATGGAATCCACAAATATGCTCAAAATCTCTAAAACCCAGTTGGAGAGAAATTAGAAATTAGAAAAAAAATTATGAATCAAGAGTAAGAGGCACAGAGAAAAGTGAACTTCAATAAAGTAGTTATATGAGAAAGATAGGTGAGAAATAGTTACACGAGAACGAGAATGAGAGGAGGAGAAAATAGAAAATTATAAAATTAGTTAGTAATGTATTAATATTTAAAAAAATTTGTATATAACACATAGTTTTATAACGTACTTATTCTTTATACTCTATATTTTACTATTTACAAACCAAGCTCGATGATTTGAGTTAACACCGGAAGAATATTCCGTTAAGGGTATTTTTATAATTTTATTAATATAGTTAATTTAACTTAGAGATATAGTTAAATTTAACTAACTAATCTAACGGCAGGTGTTAATTTTTTACACGTATTCGTTAAATTATATAATTTAATTTATAAATAGTAAAAAAAAATGTAAGGTATAAATTATAATTTTATTAAGATAGTTTCAAGGTCAAATTTGAAAGAAGAAAAAAAAAATTCTACCTTAAGGAAAAACTAAAATGCGGACGGTTTATAAATGTGATTGGTACGTCAATCACTGTCACGTTGCCCCCCGCACACACACACACACTGTTTTTCGTTTGTGGATTCTGGCGTTTCTGTTCCCCTGAACAGGAATCGCATTCCCTGCCGGCCACAAACTGAGCTATAGCCTATAGGAATCACGCACTCACCTGGCCCCCCGCCGTTGCCATCAATTTATCTTTGAGGCTTCTACTTTTGCATCATAATACCAAAACGGAGGAAAAAATTAATGTGAGGTCCTGAATTCTCTCAAGGCAATATCAACATCTTGATGCTCAGTTCCAGTAATAATATTTTCTAAACATTATTAAACATATTCTTGGAAGAGACTTGCAAATGAGTATATTTTGCTTCGGCCTCCCTGTGACACTTTGGATAATTGTGCAGTATTTTCCCAAATATTAAATGCGACCTAAGCGATGTCATTATTTCGGTAGCCCTCAGGCCCACCTGCTGTTGAAGATAAACTCGACCCAGTTTCAGGTTTTAAGGATCACTCATTATATAAGAAATATCTCCTTATATAAAATTGATAAATACTTTGGTGCTCCTCTAAAATTTATAATTTTATTAGCTAGTTTTTATATCGGTGGTATCGGTAAACACTTACTCGTACGACACTAACCCTAGTTTAGTGAATTAATTATGAGATGGTAGATCGATTAAAATAGCACTTTCAAACAACTAACATTCATGCGTTAGGCACCGGTGACGTCCCGTCTTCTTTTGCGATGGAAATGGACTTTAAATTTGATGGCATGGAATCTTTTGGAGATATAACCACACTTTAACATTTCATAAAGTTGAGCATAGTTTCCATTAAGTCTACGTATAATTATTGTGCGTATCTATTTTCCTTTACCTTTTCACTATACAATATATGTGAACGATGGTTATGTGTTACCGTCAGCTCTAGAGCGGCCGTTGGGACCGGAGCTCGGCCTCGGTGACGAAAAGGCCGTGGAAGCCGTAGGGGACCCTCTGCGGCAGCAGCACCTCAGCTACGATTTCGAGATCCGGCGACCGCGCGTCCATCACCACGAACCTCGATTCGCCGCTGACCTCGTCGTGCACGTAGGACACCACGTAACCCTCGTCCTCATCTCGTTCATCACCATCTGATTCCGGTACGAAGAAGGGCTCCCCGCCGAAGCAGTTGGGCCCGAAGTCTCGGCGGGCCACCACGCAGTCCCCCTTCCCGGCTTTGGAGAAGTCGAGCTTGACGACCCCGGAGATCTTCGGCATGGGATTCCCCACCCCGAGGTAAGCGTACCGGTTGCGGCGTCCCAGGTAGCCCGGGTGAATGACACCGAAGTCGAGGTTGCCCGCCGACAGAGGGGTGCGTGACACCGTCCCGGTGAGAAGGTTGATCCGGACCATCTCCACGCAGCTGTGGACGAGCTCGAGCTTATCGAGCGCGTGCTCGATGGACAGCACGTTGGGCGCCACCAAAACCAGGTGATCGTCGTCCTCTTCCCAGGCGTTGAGGGAGTGCATCATGTTGAACCCGGGCACCTCGAACCATCGCATCTCCGACTCGTCGGTGGCGTAGCGGGGAAGCACTCCGATGCGTGGAACCTTGCCGTGAGAGGAGCCCACGGGGGCTCCGCCTCCGACCACCATGTCGATGGGCTTCATCACTATCTGGATGTCCCCGAACACGGCGTAACGCTCGGTTATGGCGAAGTCGTGCATGAACGATGGCTCACGCACGGAGAAGATGGGCACTTCCGGGCCGGACCTGTTCCCGGCCGAGTCGAAGCGGAAGTAGGTGAGGAAAGGTGGCATGGGCCCGTAGCGGAAGGCGAAGACCTCACCTGTGGACGGATCCTTCTTGGGGTGGGCGGTCATGGCCATGAAGAGACGCCCGTTGAAGTCGCACCGCCCCGTCGTGGCGATGTCGCCCGTGGTGGGGTCCAGCCGCACGGCGTACGGGAGATCGGATTCGCCGAGCGCATAGAAGCGGCCACCGAAGAAGACGAGGCTGGTGTTGGCCACTCCTACCCCCTCCGCTGGGTTCATCTGCCCCGTGAGAACCCTCGCAGCCACGACGGCCCCACGGGCCATGCCGGCTGCGCCGTGGAAGGCGGAGAAGACGCTGGGGAGGACGGGTGCGCCGACGTCCCTCTCGAGGAGGTACTTGTAGGTGCCGACGAAGCGGGAGCAGAGGGTGGCTGCTTGTTGGCCGGTGGTGGAATTGAGGAGGATGGCGTGGAGCATGCCGTCGCCGTCGAAGAGGTGGTGGGGCCCGCGGGGAAGGTACTGTGGATTGGGCCCGTTGCGGATGTAGGCCCCGCCGACGAGGCAGCTGGGTATGGTGCCGCGGACGACGGGGCAGGGCGTCGGGGTTAGCTCGCCGACGGGGGAGAAGTTGTCCAAGAGGACGTGGCGAGGGTCGACGGAGGGTCGGAGCCCGGGCGGGTCAATGAAAGTGTTAATGAGCTCGTCCAGGGCGTTGCAGAAAGCCGCCGGGAGGGAGGCCACCTCCGCCCCCGCCACCCGACGCTGAGGACGCGGTGGAGGAACCGGCCGCTTCTCATCAAACCTCGTCTTCGACGGTGCGGTGCCAGCGGCGTTATTAGTTTTAGATTTGGGTTGGGGTTTTGGTGCTCGGACGATTTCGTCAGTTTTGACAGCGGAGATGGAAAGAAGAGGCCGGGGAGGAGGAGTGTATGCCGGTGATCCGACGAGTCGGGTGGAGGTGGCAAGAAAGGAGGAAGAGAGAGCGTCCATCTCCCAAGAAAGAGAAACAGAGAAGAAGAAATCAACCGAATGGTATTGGTGGTGGATCTTAGAGGGGCCAATAGGCCACTATATAGTATCAAAAAAGAAAAATATATATTATGAACTAATATAATAATTGTCACGCTGCATGGGGCCCCCTAACATTATCTGTTTTTCTCTCTTGCTGATTAAGGCATTTCTGGTTCCTTGAACAGGAATTTGTATGCTCCTCTAGCCACACTTAGCATCCACCATGAGCTACAAGAATCTACGATATTTATAGATATATATATAACTATCGATCATCTGGCCACTGCCATAATATCTTCTTCATTAATTAATTTGCATGATCATAATATATTCTACAACCACGTTTCTATTTCGTTTATATATATAGTAGTAGAAAAGACAGACGATTGCTTGCACGGTACAAGCCAGCGTTTTATGTATTATTTATTGTCATATTGTGCCTAGTGGGAGATGGGTGATATTTATCCAATAAACTCTCAATTAAAACATTAGCAATAAAAGTTTTTTTTTTAATACTCAACTAAAACCCAGAATAATGCCTTCTCCAGTTTTGGGTTCCCAGTTGAAGAAAGTCCACAGCCTTTAGCCTTATGAGTTGAAGAGAGAAGAATGTGATTATTAATTATTATAGGATTTGGGATAGGTCCCAGACAGTGGAGAGTGAGTGTCTCTAGGCGTGCAAGATGTAAGAAGCTTTTGATCTTTAGGAGGAGTAGAAAGAAAACTTCCAGATGATAAAGACTATTGATTGGAAGGGTTGAAAATTTCTGTGGGTTCTTCCAATCCCACCTGTTGGGTATTTATATCTATACTACTAAATGGGTGAATAGACGACAATGGCTCTCACAAGGAAAAATCTTTCCAAGGCCAATAAAGCTTTGTTAGAATATTAAGCTAGCTTATTTAACTAATCAATTAGATTAATTGACTAGTATAGAATTTAAGAAAAATACTTTGATTTTGAAGTGACTCTTAGTGTTTTCTATGCCTTTAAATGATAGTAATCTTTGGATTATCTAGATGATAGAAATCAAAGAATTATATATGATAACTAAGAGTCATGTAAACCACTGTATATATATATGGTCTTATCTCGTGCAAGGATAATAAGAAAATTTTAAAGTTTTTATCTACTTCATCTTGTGTTAAGAGAACAATCTTCTTCTCTTGAGTTTTTCATCACTTTCTCCTAACAAAACTATGCTCCATTCTCTCATCGCCGTTGTGCTTTGGAACCCCAAACCAATTAATAAGGGAAGGAGAAAGATCCGAAGAAAAAAGTATTTCTAATTTGGCCAAGTTAACACATAGATTTGTGATCTGCTCAAAAACCTCAAAAGAGACTGAGAAGATTTTCATAGGATTGGATCTTAGCTTTAATGATTGGGCAAAAAGAATAAAGAGATGGGAAAATCGGTTATCTTGACAAATACCTCTTTTCTCCCAAAAACTATCTCACTAATAGCTTCCTAATTGATATGATTATATGCCTTCTTAAGATCCACTTTAATCATGATGAACTTATCATTTTGATTGTGAGAGAACATAATGTGCGATCTCTTGAGCCAATAATATGTTATCATGAATATGTTGACTCCCTGTGAAAGCGGATTGCTCAGAGGAAATTATTTGAGGGAGAAAAGGTTTAATATGGTTAGCTAAGAGGCAGGCAAGAATATGGTAAGCAACGTTACAAAGGAAAATAGGACAAAATTTAGTGACCAAAAAGGGGTTTGGTTGCTTGGGATAAAGGTAAGAAAAGTCTAACCCAACACCTATGAAGTAAGTTCGTTAGCCAGAAATAAACGAGAGCGGAAACTAAGTCAGACCCCATAAAGTCCCAATAAGAACAAAAAAATTTTACCTGAAATCCATTCGGACCAGGGTTTTCCCTACCGACATAAACCACACAACATTTGGGGCGCCTGTATAGCGTATCCAACCGTCCAATCTTGGGATATGGGCGTGGGGAAAAACCTTAGGACGTGGAGGAGGTGAACGAGATAGGGAGTTAGCTCACAAGGTTAAGAGAAAATGGCTAGTCGAATAGAAAAGAAAAGGACATAACTATTATGAGTCAAGTCCTAGACTGATGGAAGGGGGAGAAATAGGCTCAAACTAGAAGTTTCATAATAATTCATTTATGATGTTTAGAAGTGAATACAAGCCCTCCTATTTATAGGAGAGAGATACAAGTGGGCTTAGCCCATTACCCAATGTTAGACTAAATTAAAGCAAATATAATAAATAAATAAGAAAATAGAGTGGATAATTATATTAAGCCCAGCCCAATACCCTTTGATTAGACCAACTTGGCCTATGACCCATCCTCTAGACTGACCCATCTTAACCCGGATCATAACACAAGCAGGATCTAGAGAAGGCATATGTGGCTAAGCAGTACAACTAGAACTTGTTGAAATAGGATTCTACAAAGTACGGTAGAAATTCACAAAAGCGTTATTAATATCTCGAGTATTTGCAGGTGAAAGAAATGAGAATTTTCATCCCCATCCCTAATCCATTGAACTTGAGCCTTGTTTTGCCATTTAAAGTTGATTTATTATAGCAGAGCCACACATCTACAATTTAGAAATGCCATAACAGCCTCCCGGAGGGAGGCTAATGTCTTCTTAGCCTCGAACTTCGAGATGTCATCTCTTACAACCGCCAAATTAACCTCTAATCGATAGATGTGATTATCGGAGGCCACATTCATCAAAATATTAAGCGGAGTTGAAGAGGAGACCAATGAATTGGACCCACACCGAAACAGTCTTGATCTCTTCCAACAAGGCCTAGAAATTTGGATGCCAAGGGATGAGATTAAGGACGCTACCACGGAATGATCATGGTTCCTCGGTAAGCACATAGAGCATATCTTCTTCCACTGAAAATTTGAAGGTGAAGAAACTGACAACCATATCAATAACTTGGAGTTCTTCACTCAGGTTCCACCGTCTTTTGGTTTCTTTAGCAAGATAGATAGGTCAATGGCGGCGGACGCCCAAGGAATTTTCTAATTAAACTGAACCTCCATTCAGCCCAACTTTCTTGTAAGCATTCAAAGGAGATGGTAACAAATCCAGAAAAGGCTCCTTTGACACATAATAAGAGCGACCTACAAAAATGGGACGTACCCACCAACCACGTCATGGATCAATCAGAGCAAAACAATTGCACCTAAGATAAGGGAGAGATGAAGCGCCATTGCCAACGGTGGTCTTAACAAGAGGTGAAACAGGGTTAATTTTAGACAAGCGAGGAGACAGAAGATCTGAATGCTCCGATGGTGGTGGAGGATCTGGGTTCGTAGCTCTTCCACTATTTTTTTTTTTTTTTTTTTTTTTTTTTTTTTTTTTTTTTTTTTGAAAAAAAAAAAACAGGTCATGTTGGGTTCTGTTTAACCTGCCAACCAGATAACCAGCCATATATATTAGTCGTATTTTTTGTAATCCTAGCTCACTTTCACCTCCTCTCATTTGAGAGATCAAAATATCGCCCCTTTCTCCTCTTCAAATCCCATTTCTCCTCCTCAAATTCCTTGCCCTACCTTTGCTCTTTCTTCTCCTTCCTCCTCCCTCCTCGGCCCCTTCCGTGACGGCAGCCGCGCCGACCTCTTGTTGGCAGAGTCGGAGTCCATCCTCTGTCCTCTCATCTCCGCCTCTATCTTCCGCCTCCCACAAGATTGTCGACTCCGCCTTCGATTGTCTCCAGAAGCTCATCTCACACTTCTACTTCCACGGTGAGGCCAGCCCTTTCTCCCCTTCCCCCTTCCCCCTTAGCGCTCTCAGGGACTTTGGTGATTCCAAAACTGTGAGATTTGATCATCTTCTTCATTGCATATCCATTGTTTGACAATTTGTTAGTTTGGTCTATGAAATCTTGCTTGAGTTTAATGTACTTTTGTATGTTTCTAAGGTTTCTCTCTATGTAAAGAGGCTTGTAGAGATAGTGAAAGGGTCTGCTACTTCTCCCAATGATGTAAAAGAGTTTAGGATCATTGATCATGGTCTTTGTGCTTCAGATGACTTGAAGCCTGGTGTTGAAGTCAAGCTTATTGATAATTTAACTTGACTATCACTGTTTATCTTAGAGTGGAGAATCTTCTAAAGGAAAAGGAGTGCATGAAAACACAAGATGAAGAAGAAAGAGGATTGTAAAAAAAACCAAAGAGTGTCAAGGAGCATAGGCATCTTGTTGTACCCAGAGGAGCCAAGGGGGTAGACAGGATGTTTTGAGAACTCATGTGTCAACTCTAAAAAAATAGCATGTCTGGATGTTTGAGTGTGTTTTACTTTATACATTGACAATGTCTAGTGTTTTGGATGTAAGACAATGTCTCATGTGTTGTCTGAATGATACTGCCTACATTGTGAGGAAATATAAAAGAGATGATGCTCCTTATGCCATTTGTTCTTCATTAGGTTTTAGCTGAACCTTTATCCCACTGCCTACAGGTAAAAAATGTTTCATAATGCCATGAAACCTATTTGGGGATTAACTTTCTGTTGAGGATTAGGCTATTCTATTTTCTAAGCCTTCAGGGGCATTATGTGGAATAGATATCTAAGAATGATAAATAACGTCTTTTGGTAGGACTGTAGGAGGCCTAGTCATGATTAATGGTTCTGTTGAGGATTAGGCTATTCTATTTTCTAAGCTTTCAGGGGTATTATGTGGAATAGATATCTAAGAATGATAAATAATGTCTTTTGGTAGGACTGTAGGAGGCCTAGTCATGATTAATGGAGTACTTCTAGATCTTATTTTGAACTCCAATAGACCAATCTTTTATAAAGCTGGTTAACAATCAACTCTATCTATTGAGGAGTAGCTGATTTTCTTATTGATTTTAACTATATTATCTTAATGTTGGCAATTTTCTTTTTCCGTAGAAAGTTCTTTTATGCTTTTGATCTACTTACATGCGAACAATACTGTTGCAATAGCAGACTGTCAACCACCTTATCAGTCTCTTACATGGTGTATGTTTGATTCAATTTATTTTCTGTTAATCTTTGTATGTTTTGTAAGTGTAGATTTGACATATTTATCTTTTTCACTTACCAGCTGCAGTCTTGTACTTGCAGACATATTGATTTTTTCCTGTTAATAGCTGTATTTTTCAATATAGGACCATGGCAGCAGAAGATGAAGACATATCATCCTTTCTTTCTGATCCAAGTGTATCTGATGAGAAGGTGGTTGAGCTCTCTGATGCATTCTCAACTGTACTTTCTCTAACCACTGGATCAAGTGAGAAGGAATCTGAGCTTTCACCAGAGGAGGTGGCCTGGGTGGACTCCTGCTTGAGGCTAGATTATGAATTGACAGATGAATCCTGGACTGCACTCAATGAGGCACTGCTTGAAGCACTTGGTACTCAATCCTCAACCTACGAGACTCTCAATGCCAATGGAACTCTAGAAGAAGGAATGAGAGACGACGAATCTGTTCAACCTAGTCGAGAACCTGAACAAACATCAGCACTTGCTGAAGAGCACCAAATACCCATAGACGTGCCAAGAGATGGGGTTGCAACAGTAGAGATTTCCTCGGGCTTTCAGCAGGACACTGAGTCACGTGAAAGTATCTTCAAGGAGTGGGATTTGGAGACGCCATTTTCAGATGATGATGATGAACTTATCAAACAACTGAAGAAACTTCTCGCCGGAAAAAAAGATGACACCAGCATGTCTCCAAGCGAAGAAAAAATTGATGAGCTCGCTATCAATATGAGTGATCTGTCGCTGCAAAAACTTGATGATTGAGTAGATTAAGTTCAAAAATAACATAAAGTTAGTATTAACCATGAATGTACATCTAGTAGTATGAGTTCTTAACATAATATGCTGCACTTCGCATTGGTTTAGTGTCCACCAGCAGAGGGACTTGTAGTCAGTCACTTGTTATGTTTTTCTTTTCTTTCTTTCTCAAGAGCGTGACTTTTAATTCCCATGTTCCAGTTGGTCCCGGATACAATGAATGATCCTTTAGATCATTTTCTACAAGCAAGTTGTGGATAAGAAATATGTTTTGATCAATTGAGAATAGCCGGCAGGCTTTTATGTTCCAGTAGGTCCAGAAACAACGAATGATCCTTTAGATCATTTTCTACAAGCAAGTTGTGGATAAGAAATATGTTTTGATCAATTGAGAATAGCCGGCAGGCTTTTATGTTCCAGTAGGTCCAGAAACAACGAATGATCCTTTAGATCATTTTCTACAAGCAAGTTGTGGATAAGAAATATGTTTTGATCAATTGAGAATAGCCAGCAGTCTTTTATGGATTGTGGATCAAGATATTGTAGTCCATAATTCTGGGATATAACAAGCACACGCCAATAAAATGAGTCTAAAATTCAGTACTAGGCAAGAATTTCAACAACAATACAACCTCTATGAAAACTATTTAAGCAAAACAGATTCAATCCAATCATTTTTAAGCAAAACAGATTCAATCCTCCAATCGTTCTTACAGAAATTTCACTGATCATAAGCTTCTCCGCTTCGTTTCTACAACACCAGGAATTTCAGCAAATTGCTTCTTTGGCAACACCCGTGTCACATTGTCTGAGTCACAGCATCAAAGTACTTTGCCCTTAAACAGAAAGCCAGTTTTCTGGTCAAAATTGGATACTGTCAAACTTGTGCATATTGCATTTCACAGATTTAATACGGCAAAATCAGAAATGTCCTGCTTGTATCCCTGTAGCCATGATCATCTATGAAGAGAAAGCTGAAAAGAAATTAAGATTTTACAGCAATGTGAGTAATTGGACAAACACAAGCAGCAGAAATGTGGCTTCATGATTTCTGAATCGCCGCAATTTCCATGAGACTCCAGAATCAAACTCAATCATGATATCAAACCTACAAGTCCCACTTGATGGGTCCTTGTTTGTGATAGTTGCTAGATTTGAAAATCCACAAGCCACGTCATCTTGATCATTCTTCTGATAGAAGCTATTGAATGCATATGAGATATTCCCTCGTCCATCCAGATCGCCACATGAGGTCTTATATCCGAGGCTTGTGCAGTCTGCATTTGCACAAGCATAGCTCGCACTAGGCGCAATCCTTGAGTCAGCAAGGTTGGCCGAAGGCTTCAAGACGCACCACTTCTTCTCCAGATACTTCACATTCCTGGCCCGAACCAAACCTCTCGAGTTCGCCATCCCAAGATTCATTTGATATTTTGGCAAGCCGTCATAAGTGAAGATACCCCAATGTCGCTCAAAATTTCCTGGCTGTATGCTCTTCTCATCCTCATCAATCAAACTAAATAAGTACGCATCAATTGGTCCGGGTCTCTGTGGTGTCCCTTGTCCTGTTGAAATGTGGGTCATGAAACCCTGATTGAAGCGTTGAGCATACTGAAGATTTGCATTCATGTCCCCATCTGTCGGCCAACCTATTTCTCCAACAATGACAGGAAGATTTCCAAAACCATTTTTCTTCAGGGCCCATATGAGTGTGTCATGGTTTGCATCAAACATGTTGGTGTATGATGCTGTACCATCGATAACAGGAGATGCAGCTCCCTCAAAGAAGGCATACTCAACAGGGAAGTTGGCGTCACTATAGAGACTTATGAAAGGGTAGATGTTGACAGTGAAGGGAGCACCATTATCGCTTAGGAATTTAACGATCGCAAGCATGAGATCATGGATATCAGAGCGGAAGTCCCCATCAGAAGGTCGACCACTAGGTGATTGGTAGACGTCAGCATTAAGGGGGACGGTGACTTTGACCTGGCTACTCAGACCAGCTTTTATGAGGGCACCTTGGATGTTCTGGAGGGCTGGAAAGGTAGTCTGCAGAAAACTTCCATTGTATGTCTGCAAGAAAGGTTCATTTCCAACTGCAACATACCTAGTGACAAAAACATAACAATCTTGAGAGGCGATGCATTGACATCTGTGCAAATAGGAAGCAGAACTCTTAACTGCTAATATGAGCTATCAGGATCTATAGGAGAAAATTTCTTTCTTAGTGACATGCAACTGTATCCTAGTGGTTAGAATTTAGAAATAGCCTAACATAGTAATTTACTTCAATAATGCTTCTTTATCTGACAATAAAGATAAATGCATGCATCAGAAGTGTACTTGTAATACAACATATGTGTATATGACACACTAACAGAAATGAAATTGCAAAAGATAAGAAAAATTAGTTGGAAATTAATAATTTCCACCATGCAACATACATACAGGTTGACCAATCTAGCAATGCCCTATTTGACCTAATTGTTGCAACTCTGACTGACATGAACATGTTACATCAAATAGTATCTTCATGGTTTTGTTAAGAATGTAGTGAAGAATACTCACGTTAATCACATCCACCTCAACTTGAAATGGTATTCAGTGGTCCAAATATATAAATATCTAAGTCCATATGGAGTGAATTAATTGGGTAAATATCAAAAGTAAGAGACCGTGTTGATTAGTGCAGATATTCATATTCCTGACATATAATGATTCAAAAGCATTCACAAAAAGCACCAAAGTTTTCATATTATGCGATATGTTGTGGCAAAAAATTTATAAAAGCATCAATGTGAAACAACATTGACCACCTCTCGTCACTGTAGGATGATTGTAGTTATAGAGCAAGGGGGCATTAAAGAATCAAAATGTGGGATTAGTTCATATATTTGTATTTCTATTCTTATCATGATTGAAATGCATTCTGAAAAAAAAAAAAATTTAAGACATGCATGGAAATCAAGTCATGAAATAAGGTGTGGCACAAATTATAATAGCTTGGATGTCAAGCACAAGGTTGAACATTCCCGTCATATTAGGATGACCATGTTTATCAAGGGAATGTTAGAGCATGAAAGATGGGATTTCTTCTATCGGTGAGAAAATTAGAGAAGAGTCTAGGTGATGGTCTCATGACCATAGAGAGATAATTTACAAAGAGGATATTAATTGGAAGGAAAGAGAGGAAAACAAAAGAAGGGAAAAAAAATTTATTGATGACTTGGCATGCAAAAGAAAAGATCAGTGAGATCATAAAACAATGGTTAAATGTGGTTCTTCTTAGATTGAAACAAGATGTTCTCATGTTACATTTAGGATAAGGAGCAAATCGAGACCAAATTAGTGGAAGATGGTAGTTAAGAGAACAGAAAAAGTAGTAGAATATTTCAAAATGTTGTGACTAAATCTATGAAGGTCCATGGAAAAATAAGAAGAATTGAGGAGCATATGTAAGAATCAGCACCAAGTCTTAGTAGACATGAGATCAAGTTTACAATATATCTAGAAAGAACTTTATTTGAGCACCTTTAAAAATGACAGTTACATATTAGCCTTAATCTTATTATTGTGCATAAGTAGGTAGAGATGTGTTTCTGAAGGCCAACTCTCCCTCTACTCAGAAGTTAGCAGTCCTAGTGGTATAAAATGCGAACAACTAAAATGATCCATTTATCCGGAATAAATCTAGGAACAGGTTCACTGATTGTAACTTTGGAATGTAGTAAGTAGCTTGAGAATATGCTTTTTAATCCAAATGTTGACTATCAGATCATCATCATCATGAACAGAACTCTGTACCTGATATTAAGGGATCAATTATGGAGCATATCTCTACAATGAGAAGATACAAATAGATTTGTCACCAAATTTCTAGAAATAAAAATTCAGTCCAGCAGAGCAAAGAACGTTATATTTGTGTTTAGTCTGTTAACAGTTACACAAGGATTTTTAATAACAGATCAGAAATATGCACAAAAAAACCTCAAATGAAAGTAGCTCCTTAGCAAAATAAATGTCAAAAAACAGCTGGAAGCTTCCTCATTCCAAGATACTCCATGTTGAATTTAAGATCTAAGAATACATTAGGGAACTAGACAACTAGTGTCAGTTCTATCATTAGACACAAATTACCTAGTGAACATCTGGATTCAAAGATGATCATATGATTTCAGAACATAGCTACTGCTTATTAGAAATACAAATGCTACAAGCAAAATCCAGCATCAAAGTGTAGGTCTGTAAAACTACAGTGACTAATAGCTTCAAGGAGATTAGAGAACCTGATATTAACACCATTACTGGTGTAAGATGAGACATTCTTGGATACCCAATTCTCGGCCGCCTTCATACTCGTTGCGAGCGTCAGCAGCATGTCATTTGGAATACCAACCATGACCTCGAGCCCACTCTTCTTGAGAGCACTCAGAGTTCCCTCTTCAGCATCAAATAACTTAACCTTCTGGAATCCATTATCCTTGAGCATCTGAACCACAGTGGTAGGGGATAGAGGGTGGCTTGTCTGAGTTCCCCAGTTAGCTCCAATCCCACTCACAGAAACCACCAGGCATAGCCAAGAAACCAAGCCCACTGTCTTAGAAACCCACCACCCCATGCCAACTAAATAACACCCCAAGCCCCAAATCCACAAACAAATCTAGAAATCCCAAGTCCCAGGGCTAATTCATAAGCTACAACAGAATACTCAGAACAAAAATTTTAAACAAAAATAAAAACCAGATGAGAAGGTAGAGTTCTCAAACTCTTGACTACCACCACCACCACCAAACTCCGACCTAAATGGCTTCTGAAAGCAACTTCAAAGGTCACAACAGAAACATTAATAGCAAGCTGACATCAAGACAGCAGCCAAAGTTTCTTTAAAAGCAATAAATGGAAACAGGTACTTTAAACTAGAAGACAATGAATAGAGAATTTTTTTGAAAAGAAAATAAAAATAAAGCAAGAAGATGTTGCATAGAACTTTAGATTTAGACAGAAAGAAAGAGCTAGCAGTCAAAAAGGCCTCTTTATGACAAGAGAGATGGAGAGAAACTCCTAACCCATCTGTGAGCTTGATGTGGTGGTGATGCAGAAGAAATCCATGGAGGAGATGGGGCTGAGGCGGTGGCTAAACAGTGGCAGAAGAAGAGAGCCAAAAAGGTGGTAAAAGGAGAGAAGATAATTAAAAAACTATAAAGATTCTTTTTCTCACAAGCCAATCCAAGAAAGCTTGTAACTGGTACATCTCATGGACCAGATGATGGCCCCAAGAAGGAAAAAAAAAAAAGGACTACAGTGTACCAGTAGATATATATATAATGTGAAATTCCCATACAGTTTTGCCTGTAATTAAACTACTCTTAAAACTTCAATCCCTTATTAGTTTAGACTAACATAAAACTATTAATTTTTTTCATCTAAATTAAATTTTAAAAAAAAGTAAAATTATTAGAAACAATTATCCCACTATAATAAATATTAAAATATCATGATTGTTCTTCTCCTCTCATTAAACTTACTCACTATATTCTTTCTCTTTTTCAATTTAAAACAAAATACACTTTTAACATCTTCTATCTTCTTATATTTAGGATCTGAACCTCAAACCTTAAAACATATTTACTCTAAAAATAAGATTATTAATATTATATATATATATTTATGATAATTTATACTTTTTTTTATTAAGTTTGGATGAAAAAATTAATAGTTTTATATTAGTCTAAACCATGGGAACAAAATGATAAAAATAAAAATTAGGGGCAGTTTGTTTTTAAGCATAATCACATAGGAGTACTCTAAAATTTCTTCTATTTAAATATAGCACATCAGATCTCCTATAAAGTTATAAAGTATTGTAACCTAAATCTAGCTCTTAATTATGACACTAATTCATTTGAAAATTTAACTATTAGAACAGTAGATCATAATGTATGTAAGTTGGCATTCCTCACTCTAATGCATGTCTTAATTAAGACACGCTTTCCTTGCCTTAGATAAATTAGATGACAGTGACAAATAAAATGACATTTGACAGTTCCATGGTTTGAAATAGATTTACAAGATAATACAAAACAGAGACTAATAGAAGAGTATAATGTTCAAAAATTAGAAAAGATTTAACTCATGACCAAGTTATTTCTTCTAATATAACAATTAAATAACCACTTAGGTATATTCTGGTATACCAATTCTTATATTTTCTCTTCTCTTATTTTATACATTCAAATTATTTCAATTAAATAGTCCTTGATAGAATAACACCCATTAATCTATCACTTAGTATTTTAAAACATCACCGAAACTCAATTCAATTATATTATTCTCTATTACTTTAATATCAACTTTATATCACATTAAATATAATTATCACTGCTTACACTAATAGAAAATTTTCTATCGATATTAGCTCTTTTATTTTAGTATAAGAAATCAGAATAGTTTCGGTGCCTTTGAATATCTAATTCAAAGTAAATTGCAAGAAAGCATTTTTAATAAAGAAAAAAAAAGACTATGGAAAGCAAATTAAGGAATGAACAAAATGTCTCTTTGCTGAGGTATATTTAAAGGTGGGAGAGGAACAATTTGCAGTATAACAAACATAAAAGAATATGAAGTTAACAAGAAAGCTTGAGTTTTTGATGGCAGTATAAAATATTTAGTGTTTCTGGGAATAAGTTATCAGCTGGACAAGAACTTTTTATATTAAATCCAACAGCATTGGCAAAGATTTCTCGGCATCTCATCTTTTATAAATATAAAAATGTCCATTATTTATTAAACAACTTATGATTATTTACCCAAATTAATTAATTTATTTATTTATTAAACATCTTATGATCCAAGAAGAATATGGTTCTATTCCTTATTTCCTTTTGGATAAGAGTGCTATTCCAAACTCCAAAGCAATAGTGGGGCTCCAGTTAATTTTTATTTGATTTGAGGAATCCAAGTAAAATTGTGGGGTTTTATAAAGTGGAGCTCTTTTTGACTCAACTTGCACTGTGTTCCAGCACAACAAGATTAGATCATTTGGCAGTAGTAGGACCAGATATCAAAAATAATTGATCCTTTAATTTGTCATCACTATTATTTTCATGCAAATTGAATCCTTGTGCATATAATTGCAAATGATTTGTTTAGTTGTTGTAGTTAATTTAAGTTAGAGTTTTTCACAATTAATTAATTTGATAATTATGTAAACCATGTAGAGTGAAGTAGACATAATATAACTATATTAACTCTAGGTCAGTGTAATTATTATAGGTATTATGATATTTTGATCTTAAATATTGTACTCAGTCGTTGCTATACATTACATATGCAATATTATAGACTAATTTGGCATAATTAAATTCATATAGGTTTGTATTTATATACATACAGGTGCTTACTTATATTAATTAATGAATATTATTAGGTATCAAATGAATGCTAGTCAGATCTTGGATTATGATATATATATATATATATTGACCAACATGGTTGCAACTAATCTTTCATTGAAATTTACAAAAATAGAACTGTTACATCAAGATTAGTCACATAAGAACAAATATAAACCTTATTATTGAACATGGACCGCCATCGAAGTCCTAACCATCAACAAAGTACTAAACAAAAAACTTATAAACATCCACAACCAACAAACAACTATAAATAACATATTTCTTCGGATTACTAATCTCATATTACAATTTTAATATAATATATGATTGATGTAGGACTATATATAAGATAAATAAATAATTACATTATTATCCTCAATGAAGAAAAATAGTAACATCAATTACTATCTTAAATTTTTATTGATTATCCCAAACTTAAATTATATAATTAAATATTATATTAATTATAAAATTAATCATGTTCAATTAAAAATATTACAAAATAATATAATAAGTTATATAAAAATTTATTATTTCTTATATAAGGGTAATATAGTAATAATGCCATTATCTCTCCACTCGTATCCAATTTCTCTTTCTTTGGCATTAGGGTGATGTAGGTATTACCTAATTGTCAAGGAAAAGAGATGTCAGCAAAAAAAAAGTGTCTAACCATCTCACACAAATTGCACCCTATAATATGCTAGTAGTTGATGTAAACCTTCGCTTATATGCTATTAGGCTCATGTGCTTTGCCCCCCAGTATTCTACAAAGAGTTTGCTTGTTCTCTTCATCAGTGATCGGCTTCACCAGCCAAAATAGTTAGGTTCAAGTCCTTCAACATTTTTTAAACTTTGTCCGAAGTAACTGGTATCCATAGCTCGGAGTAGAAGTTTAAGATCTCATTTCGTACATCATCATGCCCCTACATCCAAACCTCATCACTTGTCATAACTCTTAGGATAAAGTTACTTCTTTAACACAACGAAGCCATGAGTTGGAAGAAACTTGTATTACAATTGTCATCACTAACTTATTTGAGATGTGAACATTGAAGTCATTTAATGTCCAATAGCCTGCTAAAAATTGCCTTGTGGTTATAGCAGAATTTAAGTTGGATAAATCTACTCTTATCTAAGATTCCACCCCCATTCATTTCCTCAAGCTCCAAGATCTATTGCTTTGTGTTGTGAAGGTAGGCCTCAACATTTCAAGTTGCATTCCACATCTTGCGTTTATTTTTACATGGCACTCATCTAGTGCTAAAAAATATTCAATGAGTTTCCCCTCATAGGGGCTCCCTGCTCACAACTCAGCCATAATATTTTCGCAGTCCTTGTACTCAAACCGGAATTATTAAGTAACCTAGCCTAAGGAATGTGGGACTATGATAAGAGTGCATGGTCCGAGACGGATCTATATCTAGATGGAGTTCTAAGTGCGTGAGTGGAGATGCACCTAAGCTAGCCAAACCTAGACTCGCTCTTGGCCTATCTGATTAATGCACTAGGTGAATGACAGTCCTTTATACCCCTAATTTGGAATCTAGACTAACATTGGTGTTACTTTCATGCAATGTTAGTGTTGTATTAAAATCCTCAACCACAATCCAAGGGATGTCCAAGGTCGAGAAGTCTCCTATCCTTTCCTATATACTTCTTTGCTCTTTAAGATGATTACTTGCATGCACTATGGACATCATCCATAACATACCATTAGCCCAAGAGACTACCATATGTGCAACTTTCTAGGAAACTGCATTAACATCCACCTATCCTACAGTTTTCCTCCAGAGCAATTTGATCCCCCTAGCAATTCTAATAGCCAGGACATCAAATATTGACCACATCCTGTCTATGGCCATCTTGACCATTGTCGTTATATTCTAGTCTGTATGGGTTTCCTACAAGTAAAGAACCTCTAACTTATATTCCTAACCATTTTTTTTTATCATTCAAGAATCTGAAGGCTAGACTTGGGCTTAACAAAGGGCTAACTCTTTCTAGATGCATAAACACTAAGGCCCCACTAAGTTTTAGCCAATAAATATACTAAGTCGTCTAGCCTAGATTTCAAGCCGTATGCATCACTAAATTATTGCTCTGAATTAAACGCCGCTAAGACATTACTCTAAGCTGTTGTGCAAAGCCAACCGTACTGTTGAGTCATCAACCAAGCCGAGCTATTAAGTCAAGCTACCACTAACCACCAAATAATTTTCTATATAATATTTTTTGGAGTTAGATTCGATCCTATAACCTCTTTGGCCGTAGAGAAGGGTATCTACAAACTCTAATTACACATATAGCGACGACATCTCAAGCCGTGCACACCTAGGTGTGGTTACCTACAAAATATTATATACATGTAGAATGATAATGCATATATGGATGCATGCATTGTATATAAAAATTGTGGTGCTTTACTATAATTTTTATTTCTGTCAATGAAGTTAATTTATAATTTCATAAAAGACAACATTCTTTTATCTTCAAGTCACTTCAAAATAATAATAATAAGTTCGACTCGGCCGCACTCGAGCCGAGCCGAGTCGAGCTGAGCTTTTTCCACTTCTGGAGCCAGCTCAAGCTCTGCTAGTTTACACCCCCTAGCCATTGCGTCCTCCTCTACCCTTTTTAAAGAAAATGCCGGGTCTAACCTTTCTTTGGTGCAACTTAAAAGCTGCCGGAGAAAAACCCTACTAAGACTCCCTCCTCTTCGGTTCTCGCCGCTTTCTTCTCCCCTTCTTCGGGGGCGTCATTGTAAGTCAGACCCGCGTGATCCATCCAATTTACCACTCTCTTTGTTCGGCGGGCGAGCGAACGAGTTCGTCGACCACTACTGCTTGATACCAGGTTTGGGAGGAGGAGGAGGACCAGAAATGCCTCTGGGGCAGAGAGCCGGAGACAAGAGCGACTCTCGCTACTGCGGAGTCGAGACGGAGTTCGACTATGATATGCCGCATGTTCTCACTGGCAATCTCTCGGCCGGCTTCGATTTCATCGTGGCTCCTCTGGTATTTGTTGATTTCCAGCAATGATGTCTGGTTTCACGCACTCTTTAGCTAGTATGCCTGGTTTTGACTTTAAAGTTTCCGCGTATGAGGGTGAAAACTCGAATTTTTACTAAGGGTTGGCACTTCCAGATGCTCTGCTTAATATCTCTTATGATTCTTCTATGTTTTGGATATTTTGTTTGCGGGAAAGTTTTTCGAATAGAACGCCCTTACACTTCTTCATGAAATGGTAAATATTAGGTTTCTATGTTTTTGCAAAGAATGACATTTAGTGCTCTCTTTGTGGTGTGAGTATACTAGAGTGCAAAGAGTTGATTGAAGTAGCTGTTGTTGTAGCTGCTATTTTTTTTTAATAGTTACATTTGTTATCATACAACCTGATGCAGGTTGATCCTAGTTATAGACCTACTTCAGTGGGGATTGATAGCAGAGAAACCTCACTTCTTCCTGTTGCAGCATCAGACTTAATTCTTAGCCCTTCCCAGTGGAGCAGTCATATTGTTGGTATGCTCTATTTAAGCACATTTTGAAAAATCTTTTGTATGGATTGCATTCGCAAGTTAGCTATATTAATTAGAGAGTTTTACTTGGATTATGTGGAAAACAATCAGTACCGTGTCATCATACTAGTAAGAAAACATAGGAGATATGAGACCTTTTTGTTTGTTGACAAAACACAAGATAGCTTCATATTATGCACTATTGGGCTTGTTGGTATGGCTGTATGGCTGTTCATACTTCATAACTTGCAATAAGAACCTTCATCAAGCCATGTTTACTTATGTTATGTACCAAAATACCTTTTTGCATTGGAGGGGAACTCTTGGAGAAAAACCCCCATCTACATACACTTCCCTCTAAAATAAGACTTGTTGCTACCTTCATCTCCTCTCTCTCTACCTTACGTAGTGTTCTTCCTCACCACTTATCTAGTATCCTCCCTCTCCACCTTCTCTAGAGCAGATCATGTATGGCACCTTTCCTTCTCCAATCTAGGGATAGTTTACGTAAACTTCCTAATATTATCATTTTAATTTTGATATTCCTTCCCCCTTCCAACCTCAATAATGAGAAGATATCACCAGATGAGAGAAGGAAATCAAAGATGGAAGAAGGCTTGAACAAGGATCAAAGAAGAGAATAGAGTAACAGGTTTCAATGGTGATTTGGCCCCTTGGTGGAAGGAAAATTTTTCCGTCCTAAGTGTAAAGGGTAACTAATATCCTATAATAGTGCCTAGCAATCTTTGTAATGAGGTCAAAAGGGTAAATTGCCAAGTTCCATCAACAGTGTCATCAATGATATATAAAACCAAAGTTGTGGGGGCTATCTGTAACAAAAAAAATGTTTAGGGGTAGTAAACGGTACCGCCTTGTAATTTAGGGGTGTCTTGTAATTAAGCCTTTTTTTGCGCATTTTTTCTTCCTCTATTTGCAAAGATGGTGTGCTTTTGAGAAGGGATGGTTTCGTACTAGGAAATTTGTGTCTGGCTGGTCAAAGACTTAAAATTGCTATTCACCTTGCTTGTTGATGACTACTTGATTCTTTTTCTCTTCTGTGGGCATCCTGTCCATTTGTGTTCTATTTTTGTGATTTGACTAAGCTTTTTTAGTGATCTTCAGGAAAAGTTAGCTCATGGATTGACTTGGATTCCGAAGATGAGCTGCTTCGCTTAGATTCAGAGATCACATTGAAGCAAGAAATTGCATGGGCTTCTCATATGTCCTTGCAGGTTTATCAGCCTACTCTAGTCTCTAGCAATTGAAATCCATGCTGTTATTACAGTTCTTCTTTCAAATTGGGTTTATGATCTATTGAAATTAACAAATGATCACCTACTCCCTTTCTTTATGTTCATCTACTTGCTTGCTGTGTTTATCCTTCAAGCTTTGAGACCTTTCAAGGAATTTGTTTGTTGTGGGTTTTACTTCTTTATCTGTAGAATGCTTCCAGTATAAGGGCCAGCTAGTAATTTCATTTTGGTTAATTATTGTATCATTCTTTTTACAGTTTAATCTTATGCCCAAATTAAGAAGGATGTTCACTTAGTTAAAGATACCCAGGCTAATTGGAGTAAGGCAAAAATTTTCTGTCTATTTCCTATCACTATTACCTGCAAGTTCTTTTTTGCATCACACACCATCACTGCCGTAAGATAAAATGGGGAATTAGAAGCACAAATTGAGCTTTTGTTCACTCTCAATACTGAGTCCCTTCTGTTTGAGGCTAAACTTTGTATTACTGGTATTCTTAAATGTATTATATGGATGCAGGCCTGTCTTCTTCCTCCCCCAAAGAATTCTTGTTGTGGAAATTATGCAAGATGTGTAAATCAAATCTTGCAAGGTACAAATAATATGCAGGTATCTTGCTGCTGCTAATCTCACATTTCATGTGTTAGTTTCTGTTTAGGTATTAATCTCACTTCATTTGATCTCTTGAAAAAGTTGTGGCTCAGGATACCTCTGGAAAAGTCCGAGCCAATGGATGATGATTCTGTGAATGCAGATTATAATAATCTGGTGAATACTTTGATTTTACCTGATGATTTTCTTCATGAACTAATAAATTCATCATTAACATGTTGTTACGCTGCTGGGTTTCATCGTTAACCAGATGTTAGATTATTGCTTCAAAAATCAGAAGAAATGGTGTAACTTATGAAGCTTAAAATTTCAAAGCAGTTAATATTAACTAGATGTTGATAAGGAATCTGAATGTGCCTCTTGAACCATTTTACTTCATGTGCTTGATTTTAATGTGATCCTGTTATCTTCAACGTCATTATTACAATTTGCAGAATGGAAAAATGTTTGACTCATGGGAATCATGGAATTCATTTCGGCTGCTATGTGAGCATCACACTCAACTCTGTGTAGCTCTTGAGATTTTGTAAGTTTGAACAACCTTGTGATCTTCTCCTTGCACCCTTTAATGAATTTCTCCAGCAGATGTTTCACATACCATCATTAATTATTGATTGTAGTTCAGAAAATTCACTTCTAAATATAATAACTCACTCATCAGGAGTTCACTTCCATCTGTAAGCTCACTTGGAAGATGGTTTGGGGAGCCAGTCAGAGCTGCCATTCTGCAAACTAATGTACACCTTTTTTATTTGTACATTAGAATCAATTATTGAGATGCTGTCCAATTAAATATGTTTTTCCTGACAGATACTTTTAATGTGACAGTCCTTTCTAACAAATGCAAGAGGGTACCCTTGTCTGTCAAAACGACATCAGAAATTGATATCAGGGTTTTTTAATCATTCTATACAAGTAATTCTTTTCTTCCTCTCTTTGTTGTCAATGATATTACATTCAGATGATTTAAATTGAATGGCAACATTTCATGGCATTAAATAACTACTGCTGTCTTTTATACCTATCTTTTTTCCTTCATCAAGTTCATGTCCACATTCGAGTTAACAATGTTCTTCTGACTTTCAAGTAGATAGTGATCTCTGGAACTTCACTTCACAATGTTTCCCCAGAAGTATCTGGAGACTTGATTATGGGTGACAATGGTAATAATTTTGAAGGTATTATCTGTATACTGTGATATAAGTCATGTACATCATTGATCCAATTGTCTTTCTGGTTTTTTGTCCCTTTTATGAACATATAATTACTATTTTGTGACATATTGTGATGATAAATGTGTAGTTGCTGTATGGATTCCTAAACTACTCCGTATCATTGTGGTTTAGGTGTAACTGTTCGACATGCATTGAAGCCATACCTGGATTATGTTGCTTACCTGTATCAAAGGATGGATCCCCTTCCTGAACAAGAACGCTTTGAAGTATCTAATCTTGCAAATTAATTTTGTAGGTCCTCGAAATTTCTGTTGCTTACTCTGTCTTGACTTGGGTAAATTACTATTTGCAGCTCGGTTATAGGGACTTCTTGCAGTCTCCTTTGCAGGTGAGTTTTTTATGTGTTATTTTCTTACACTCTTGGTCTATCTTAGGAGTTTCAACCTTTTATCTTATCCTTCTTTTAGGTGATTTCTTGTTGATTGAATTGTAATATTGTTTCCTCATACATCTATATGGCACAGCCTCTCATGGATAATCTGGAGGCTCAAACTTACGAGACATTTGAGAAAGATACTGTTAAATATAGCCAGGTTTGTTCCTGCATTTGCTAGTTGGATGCTGTATTAGCCTCTGAAATAGACATTTTTCTCAGTTCTCACTTATTCTTTCTACTAGTGTTTATCTAGATGTTATTTGGATGAGTTTTACATGCTTAGGCTTATATGTTACTTGGATGAGTTTTATATGCTTAAGTTGCTTATAGTGAACTCACATTACCAGTATCAAAAGGCAATTTCCAAGGCTTTGCTTGACATGGTTCCAGATGAACAAGCCTCTACGACAGTGAAGGTAAGATAGGAATAGCAGTCTTTTCTATCTCTCTTTGTTATTAAATTAATATTTCATTTGTCATCATAATTTAATGTGGAATAGTAGAAGAGCTTTTCTAGTATGCTAACAGAAGGACGAAGTTTGAGACTTAAATGATGTTGTTTGTGACCCCAATTTTAACAAGTTAAATTGATGCCTATGAGTAGGTTTCATTCATGGAGGTCTTCCGACCCCCTGCTAAGTGAACATTGAGGAAGAAGTTTTAATTGCTGGATTTGAATAAATTGGCAATAAGCATCCAACAATCAAATATGATTTTGTATATGTTTTGCACTATCTACAACTGGGGTGATTGTCTGTCCATCCAGGAATTCTGGTGGCCTTTGATGGGATTTCTATGATTAATAATCCAAACTAGACTCAAGTATTATGGCCTTACTAGCTTATGGGTTGATGTTTAGGTTTGACTCAAACACCACAGGCCAAGGTTAGTTATGCTTAACTCACGAATACAAGAACATAAGGCATTCTTATATGACATCTATGTCATTTTTCTCACTAACATCTTCCTCTTTCCTTTATTTGAATTTCTCTTATATTCTTTTCCTTCCATGCATTTAGTGTAAATTTCTGTTGCCTTGTTTCCACTATGTTGTCTCTAATACTATCCTACCAGTTCTCTACTTCTCTTTACCCAGCCTAAGAGAAGGTTCTTCCCATCTCTTAGCCACCATAATAGGCTTGTTTGGGTAAGTTAGGAAAAATTTCCAGAGAAATTTTAGCATGTAAGAATTGAAAAGTATAACTAAAGGATCCTACAGGGTTTAGGAAAATTCGGAGGAAAAAAGGAAAGAAAAGAGATGGGAGTAGGAGCGGTGGTGGTGATTATGGTGGTGGGAGGAGGATGAGGGGGAAAAGGTCGTGAGCAAAGGATGAGGAGGAGGAGGTGGTGGTGGTGCATGGAGGAGAATGATGAGGAGTTGGTGATGGGTGGTGGAGGAGAAGGTCGTGGTGGGCTGAGGAGAATGAGGAGGAGGAGGAGCAGGAGGAGGAGGAGTTGGTGATGGGTGGAGGAGGAGAAGGTGGTGGTGGGTGGAGTAATAATGGTGGTGATTGTGGTGTTGGGCTGAAGAGGTGGAGAAGAGGAGAATGGTAATAGGAGAGGGAAAGGAGAGATAGGGAAGGTAGAGTGAGAGAGAAGAGAGTGTAGATTTCTTTTTCCCTAGGAATGGAGTGTTTCCTAAATATTTCTTTTGAAAAAAGATAATCGAAATACTTGCATAGGAAAATTTTCCTGTCCGTTTAAATTTTCCAAAGGAAAGCCTAATTCCCGGATAATCCTGTGGGAGTTTGTGCTATCCAAACAGGCTCTATATCTTCAATGCCCCTATATTTCACTGTGGGACAAGCCACATTTTCTCCCCCTTCCTAATACTGGGCAGAAATTAAGTTTTTAAGTATGTTTTGGGATCAGGATCAACCGTCTATTTCAAACGATTCGGATCG
Source organism: Typha latifolia (assembly GCF_019914945.1). Taxonomy (NCBI): domain Eukaryota; kingdom Viridiplantae; phylum Streptophyta; class Magnoliopsida; order Poales; family Typhaceae; genus Typha; species Typha latifolia. The sequence continues at coordinate 9,879,352 of NC_133098.1, read as the reverse complement.
GAGATCAGCCAAATCGACCCTGTCAGCTGAACCATTTTGGTGATACGAATCGGGATCGGTGGAAGTTCAATCCATGGCAGAAATAACCCTCACATCATTTCTATACTCTTTGGTAGTCAAATGGTTCTAAGCATGGCTGAGCTGGTCCAGTCAACCAAAGCTTGAAAATGGGACTGTTTGGGATTCTATTCTTGCACAGTTCTGGACTGGCTGTTCAGCCCTTAATACAGGTTGCTTGTGCACCCATAATGTGGCATATTAGGGATCAAGTACAAAATTTGTATTTGACTTCAAGAACTTAAGATCATTTTTGAGTTCAATACCTTGGTTAGTCCTACATACTCAGTTTAGAGATGTTAAAGTTATGGGCTCTGGTTTTAGGAATTTTGGATAGTTTAAGTGCTTGCTTGATAATCTGGTTTTCCAATTTTAGGTTTTCTCTATTAAATATGTCATAATAATAACACTTATCATTTAACACTGTGAAAGGGACACTTGTTCAACTCATATTGTAGTTTAGCTTTGTGCTATTTTCCTTGACCCTTATGATGACATATCTCAGTTGTTTTTCTGAAAAGGTGCTAATGGTTGTTGGAGCAGGAAGAGGACCTTTAGTAAGAGCGTCTCTGCAGGTTTGTTGCACTGTTTGCTATCCTTGTATTAATCATGGATTGAGTGCCAGGTATGTTGGTGTGTTGGCTGGTATACGTAGAAAAAGTGTTGATGTCTCTTTCATGCTCTGATTAAAGTGATATTCCCTTACTTCTCTTGATTCTGTTGAGCATAAAGACTTTCATGGGATAGCTCCTTTAAAGATAAAGAAAATGCGATTCTCCTTATGTATCACGAATATGTGCGGATATGTTGATATGACAATCTTTAATAGATGGGAATCATGAAATATCAGCAATACAGTAAGCCAATGGTTCATAACAATATGTACTTTGCCATCTTTCTGCACAGCCACCCATATACAATGTTATACTTCGCTGACATTTTTCCTCTTTGGAGCACCTTTAGTTATAACTTATAACTATTGTTTATAATTAAACAAGCATATCTAAGTTTTCTTTGGTACATGTCATAGCAGAATATTATATCTTATATTAGAAATGCTAAGCACAGGAGTAAAAGTGAAGATAAGGTCTTTATGAATCTCACATTATCCTCCAACAACTAGACATTATCTTGTCAGTGATCTTACTAAAAAAGTATATTCTGTATCATGCTCCTCATTTAAAACTCATGGTTTATGAATATATAGCCCCTTTCTATTTTATAAATGCAGGATAACCTGGAAGTGAGATGAATTAGGGTTTGCATCATTATTTTCTCCTCCAGGTTGTATGTTATAATGTGAAATATGTATTACAAAGGATTTTGATATGACTAGCATATGGACCTTAAGGACATATTTGGACTAGGAACCTTAAGGATGTATTCTGACTAGCATTTTCCTCTGCTTAAATTAACATATGTAGAGGTAGAATCACTTACGAGGTCAGTAGTCAACTAAGAGGGACTTGGATATTTTACACTAACAAGCTTTTCACGAACCTATCCACAAGGAAGTCAAAAGGGGCAGCATTGTTTTCAATTCCTTATGTGTAGTTTGTAAAGTTGGAGACTATTTCTTGGTGATTAGATCTTCTGGTGCAAGAGGATGTAGCACCTTTCTAGTGAGCCTGCAATAAGCTCTTTTTCATAGGTGGATATGTCCAGCAAGGAGATAATAGGAATCAAGATTCCAGCCTCAGTAAATCTTCTGCATCATCCAGTCAGGGCGTGAATCATGGCTCCTTTAGAGGATACTGCAACTTGGTTGCGAAAGAAAAAAAAATCCTCTCATGGTGTATTATTTTACCCACTTTCTGGAACATTCTTTGTAAAGCTAGACCACTTCAGGGAACTCACTTGTAGTCTAATTGAGGAATTAATCGGCAAATAGTTCCTTGAAACACACTCGGCAAACAAAACTTGCAATAAAGAACTGAATAGGCTGTAGTGGCTGACTACTGTTCCACATTAAAAGTGACCTGTTGGACAGACATTAAGGAAATCATTTTAAGGTATGAGAAGTGCAAATTTTTCTTTTATCTTTGTTGATCTTCATTGATGCTCTTAATGTAAAAGTTGATTATAGATTCTTGTGGTGCTGTGATATATGACTAGTGCCATATAACTAAATTTGTGAGCTTCAGTTAGTTTGCATGAATTTGCTTGTAGCTTTAGGTAACTTTTAAGTGATGCTTCTTCACAGCGTAACAAAATAGTTTTATTAGAACTTGTTTAATATAAGTAAAAATTTACTCAGTTGAAATGAATTCAATTGAAATGTGGCCTTGGTAGCTGAAACTTTACATTCAATACATCTTTCGGTGTTTATTTTATTTTCTTTTTAATTCTTTATTTTTTTCCCCTTTGTATTACTCTTTTTGGTTATTCTGGCAATATTAAATGTTGTATGCACCTGATGATAATGCAGGCAGCTGAAGAAACTGGCCGGAAGTTGAAAGTGTATGCTGTGGAGAAAAATCCAAATGCCGTTATCACACTTCATGTGAGTTGTTCACTGGATGCAAGTCGGTGTGCTGCTTATGCTCGTCATATTGTCGAACTAGCCATTAGCTGTCTTCCAATATCTTAGCTTAGAGAATAATTGATTAATTAGTCGAAGGCGTTTAGATTTTTCTTTTGTATTGGAAACTGTAGGTGGTTACACTGATGATGATGTTTATTGATTGCAGAGCTTAATCAAGCTGGAAGGGTGGGAAAGCTTTGTTACAATAATTTCTAGCGACATGCGTTGCTGGCATGCCCCTGAAAAGGCTGACATTTTGGTATATGAACTACCTTGCATGTATCTTAGATGTTTAGTTATTGATTCATGTTTATGATATCTTTTGTGCAATGTCAATCAGGTAAGTGAGTTGCTGGGCTCCTTTGGCGACAATGAACTGTCCCCTGAGTGTCTTGATGGGGCCCAAAGATTTTTGAAACCAGATGGCATTTCTATTCCTTCATCGTATGCCTTCTTTGTATTGTGCACTGTGATAGATGTGTTTAGTTTTACACTTTTAGTATTGCCTTGATAAAGAATCTTGTGCTCAATTTTTGATTTTGTTTATGAATTGATTTTACAGATATACAAGTTTTATTCAACCAATAACAGCATCAAAGTTGTATAATGATGTAAGCTCCAGTCAACATTGACCAGGATTTACATAAGTCCATGGGGTTAATAAGAACTTTGCTGTGGCAGGTTAAATCACACAAGGATCTTGCACATTTTGAGACTGCATATGTCGTTAAGTTACATCGAGTAGCAAGACTTGCTCCTTGCCAACCTGTAAGATCATGCTAAATTTACTTTTTGATGACTTAAATCAAAAAAAGTATTGCATTATTTTTGTAGTTTACAATTCAAAGACTTCTTGATCTTATTTTGACACCTGACCTGTGCCAATTGCAGATTCATCCCTTATTGTCTTTATTATTTTTCACTTTGTATTAATTTGTGGTAAACTTTTTGACATTCAGGTATTTACTTTTGCCCATCCTAATTTCTCATCAACGAAGAGCAACCAAAGGTATAAGAAATTGCGATTTGAGATACCGTCAGATACTGGATCAGCTCTAGTGCATGGTGTGTAGCCCAATTTCTTGTTATTCTTTTTCTTTCCTATGTTTCTTGCGAGTGTAATTTAGTAGCAGATTCTACAAGAGGCAACTATGTTTGAAGCGTTAGGCGGACTCCTGGAGAAGCTTAGGCCAAGACTAGTGCTGTGATTGCACGATCAATTTTGTAGCTGAACATCAAATCCAAATGCAGGTTGTTTATATTTTAGGTTGAAAGTCTTTTGTCTTTTCTTTCAGGATTTGCTGGATACTTTGATGCAACCCTGTATAAAGATGTTCATCTTGGCATCGAACCATTGATAGCTACACCAAACATGTTTAGTTGGTACTTGCATACTTGATATCATCAGGTTCTTAATTCGAATTGTTCAACTTTGTCCTCAATGACATTTTCTTGCCTGCCTACCAGGTTTCCGATATTTTTCCCACTGAGGAAGCCTATCTGTGTATCTACAGCATCATCTATTGAAGTACACTTTTGGCGGTGCTGCGGTGCTACAAAGGTTCTTTGCTAATTCTGAACGCAAAGAAATGCCTTCTTAAGCCTTTGAAATTTTATTTCTTCCTCCCACCAATTGGTACAATTTTTTCCTCGTCGCAGGTCTGGTATGAATGGTGTGTGACGTCACCTTCTCCCTCAGCTATCCACAACCCTAATGGCCGTTCTTACTGGGTTGGTCTCTGAGGTCTTCATTTGACTTCAAATTATATCATGACAAGATGCTACTCCTAGAACTGCACCAGGCAGAAGGACACTAATCAAGATTGTCGGAGAACAGAGGAGAGCAGTCCTTCCCTCGTGAGAGAATTACATATTTGTGGTTCGACTACAGCCTCAAAATTGTTTTTCTTGGCAATCCCGCTTTTGTTTGTAACAAGAATTTTGTACCATTTAGTTGTGGTGCTACGCCTGTAGTGATGCTGTTGGTTGTCCAACCATCTGAGAAAGTTCAACCCGATATATTTTTTTAGCTTCAGAGCAGTTAAAGATATCTACAAGCTGCCTGTGGAGTTAAAAATCTGTGGATTTGCTTTTACTTCTGGCTTTAATTTGCTTGCACTGACTGTTTTCTTTTCAGGACTTGAATTATTAGATTGCATAGAATGTTCCAAACTATTGATGGACTTCATAGGCACTTGCTATCTTAAGTTACAGGCAACCCACTTCAGTATGCATGATTGCTAGTTAGTTGTTGAAGGTTGTGTTCTTGAAGGATAATCCTGCCTTTTCTTGGCAACGTGATTATAGTGTTCGTCTCAACAATAGTTTTATCACAACGGGTTTGAAACTTAAGATAGACTGCTATAAAAAATCAAAAAATAAAGTGAGGTTTATTTTTTTATTATTTGGAAATTAGGGTAATTTGTGGTAAAAAGACTTTCAGTTTTCTAATTTAATTGTCAAAAATAGGCTCTACTCATTTAGATTAATTTACTTTTTTAATCTCGATGTATATCTTTTTGCATAAAAATTACATAGGTGACGTACGACGTATATTTTATATAGGCGATACCTATATATTATATAGGTGATTTGTGATATATTTTTAAAAAAATTAGAGCGTGCTTTTTATACATGCGATGTATATAAATTATATAGATTTATATATGCGATGCGACGCTGGTTAGATGGTACAATTTTTAAATCTCAACATTTTTAGGACATGGTAGTCTTTTTGAGATTTATTATGGCTAAATCAGTAAAAGAAAAGCCTAAAATTATAATTTGATAAATATAAGCCTATTTTTATTCATTAGAAAACTGAAGGATTTTTTTGCTGTAAATTAAAATTGCCAACAGAAATCACCCTATTTTATCACATATTATATTCTTATTTTCAACTACGTCGAGATTCACGTAGCTTAGAAGTTCAGGCCTGTGGTTGAGAAGGCACGGGAGCACTGAGAAGCTTCCAGAAGCGTCCCGATTCAACCCACATGGTCAAAATTGGAGGGGAAGGAACGAGCTCTTTCCATAAAAGTAGGCGATTCCCCCCCTCCCTTTTGTCGGAACTCCAATCTCGATCTCCATCTCCTACGTAGAGATCGATTGGCGAGAGGGAGGAGAGGGAGGTCAAAGAAGAGGAGAGATGGAGGGCGGGGCATTGGAGAAGCAGCAGCAGTCGTCGTCGTACACGTATTGGGTGAGGGAGGCGGGAGAGGACGCGGCTCCACTCCCCGTCCCTCGTAAGCTCTCCGCCGACGACATCTCCAAGCAACAGCCCAACCCAACCACCCTCGGCTCCGTCTGGAATCAGGTACGAGTCTTTACTGCTTCCTCCAACCCTCGGCTCCGTCTGGAATCAGGTACGAGTTTTTACCGCTTCCTCCAACCATTGGATCCGCATCGTGTTGCAAAATCGATCCTTTTCTCCTGTTTTGCGCACTGAAGGGTAGCTCTAGCGTTGCAAAGATCTCATCTTTTTTATTAATTCTCTCTCCAATTTTGTGCAATGCTGCTGGGGAAAATCACCGAGGAACATAGTGATTGAATCTCTGTTCATGGAAATGTTCGCCATTAGGGATTTATTGCAGCAAAATATTTTATTTGAACTTGTAAATCAGCAATGCCTCTTGGTTTGGATTGGTGCTTATATGGATGTAAAAAACAGATAAGAAGAATGAAAAAGGTTGCTCCGTTGCACGAATCTTGCCAAAGTTAAATGCAACACCATATCCTTCACTAGGCTGTTCACTGTTGTCATCATCAGTACCTTATGATATGCGATCTGTAACCTTTTGCAGAGTTTTTAGAGTTTATGACTATTTTAAGTCTCCCAAATTTTTTCATCATTTGTCTAATTCACTTTGAGAAAATGGCTGATTGAGATAACAATTTTTAAATATAAGTCGCTAATTGGGTCAACGATTTATAGGAAAATTTAAAAATAGCTAAAAAAATTATTAAATACGAGAGAAAATTTTCATATAACCATAAAATGACTTTTATGGAAATACTTTCATCAATAATATTTTAGCATTTGTTTTTTAAATTTCATATAAGTCGTTGACTCAGTTAGCAACTTATATTTGAAAATCGTTATCTTAGTCAGTGATTTTTTAACTCACCTAGTCTCGTATTTAAGTTTTTAAGTATACTAGATGTCTAAAAAAATATTTGGGAACACTAGTTTGGTCAAAACTCGAGTTTTCTTTTACCAAAGTATTGCCACAGGATTTTTTTTTTTTTGGGTGCTAAAATACAATACTGTCAAACTTATTCCAAAACTACTACAACTTATATCAGCTCAGGGCTGCATGAAAAATCAGACAACAATTCGTAATAGACTTGTCAATTTTCCAATATACTTAAAAATCATCGTTTTTCATGAATAAATTGCTCTCATAGAAAACGATTTGCATAAATCGCTCTCTAAGACAGCAATTTTCTTCGATTCATAAATAGCTTTTGTGAGTCATTTATTCACAAAGTGATGATTTTTCATTGCATCGGAATGATAAATCCATTAATAATTGCTGTTTTAGACAACAGTTTTTCACCTGGCCAGCCGATAGAAAGTGTAGTAACTATAGAATATGTTTAGGAACTATAACACTTAGGAATTTTTTATTGTAGCAATAGTAGTTTGGTCAAAAACTCACATTTTGTATGTATCTTTTATCTGAGATCTATGTTCTTTATTACTGGTTAGTAGCTTTTACTTCTATGCACATGCTTCTATTTTCTAGATCTATTTGCACTTCACCTATGTTAACGTCATTGTCTTGTTCCTTTGTGCAGGCTGGAACTTGGGAAGAAAGAAACCTCAATTCATGGGCAAGCAATAGGATAAAGGTATAGCATGTTACTGTTTGATTGATATAAAAAAACGTACTTACTGTGACCAGTAGCATTAAGTTCTTTGCAGTTCTTTTAGAATTCCAAATTGTTAATGTTTCTTTTCAATGCAGGAACTGCTTAGCTCTTTGGAGTCTTTGGAATTTTCTAGTGGTAAAGCTCACATTGATGAAGTGTCCAAATGCTCAGGCGATGTGAGTATACCTTATCTCTTATACACCAATTGGAATGTCTTACGCTAACAAATGGTCTTCTGTAGTGTGATTTAAATGCATTTCTTCTGACGCTCTTTTTAATTCATCTAAGAAAGAGATTACAATTTTTTTTTGTCTTTGTATTTTCCAATCAGGAAACTGTAAAGATTTTTATGGTATGGAAGATAAAGAAAATTTTGGATCTTTTTGAGTGTTCTCTTTCTAGCTTTCATTCAGGAATTCAGGATTAGGTCATTATTGTTTGAAATCTTCTGCAATTGATTTTTCATCATTGGACCTGATATGGGTTTCTCTAGGTACTTTGATGTGTGGGTGCAATGAATCTATCCTGTCTTCCGGTAGGTGAACCTTTTAGTTACTGTCTTACAGATTGATGAATTGATGCTAAAAAGGACATCAGGTGGTATGCATAAACATAGCTTTGTATTGAGCAGCGGCATGCGATCTCACTAGATGATTCTGAAATTTGAGAAGGGGAATGTTTTGTCACTGAAAAGTGATGGATATCTTAAAATGACAATATCTGTTGGAGGGAAAATTAACAGGAAGTATATTATATAATATACATAGTTATCTATTTATGTCTGTCTGCATCTGCATATATCAACTGTGCATTTTTCCAACAATTCAGGGTCCGCTAAAGCACAATTGTTAAATGGGAGTGCTCTGATAAAGAACAAACATGATTGACTGTTAGCTGGCATCAACCCTTTAAAAGTTGTCTTAAAAATCTTAACTGAAGTAAAATCAGGCAATAGATTACTTGCCATAAAAGTTACCTGGATAGTTGGTTACCTTTTTGGTTCCATTTTAGGCTCTTGCTGTGCAGGAGCAACACTTTCAAAGATTCCTTCAACCATAAAATGGTTAATGGTCTAAACAGGAGATAAAGTTTATATTTTTTATTTAGGGACATATCTGATCCCTAAGGTACTGCTGATGCGGTTGGTATTGGTAAATCTATGACAGTCTCTTGCTTCTATTGCATTTCTATTTTCTTAATACTGAGTACCTCTCATGATTTATGTATTTTTGGTCTAGTTGATTACTTCTCGAGGATTGTTTGCTAGTTCGGATGCCTTGTCAGGAATATGAAGTTTAAAGATCTGTTATCCCTATGCAGGATGCAAGTTGAATGGAAGAAATGATTCAAATACCTACCCAAGTAATTTGTAATCATTGCCTCTTCTTGCCTCACTTTAATGCACTTATCTAAGTTTTCTTAGGGATTTGTAATGTACATAAATAGGATCTGTTCAAAAAGTTGTGTGCATATTCTTACTTGATACAGGAGCAACATAAGCGATCTTTTCAATTATGACATAACAAAAATACCAAGGAAAGGAAGAAGAATGCACCAAAATGCAGGTGCTGTGCCAAAGGCTTGTCGTTGTTTTTGTTGTAAGTGAATGCAATGAAAAGACCTGGAAGTAATGAATACAAGCTCACTGGAAGTTTAAGGTGCAAGCGAGTGAAAAACATGAAAGAATTTAGCTTAAACAGGGAGAAAATATCTCGGGATGAGATCATTCATGTTGATGGAATGTCATGCATGATATAATTGAGTGAAGAAAATGACCCATGGGATATACTAATCTGTGCTTGTTTGTAGATTTGTGATTGGCACAAACACATGCAAGCCAATGACTAGTTAAGGTTCAGAAACTGGGTTAGATGATAATGGCTTTACTTGTAGGAAAATGAAATACACTATGCTGTATTATCTTTGTATAAGTTTTGAGTAGCACCAATTGTAAACAAAAGGAAGGAAGACTGTCATATTATGTGGAGGAGAAATGATTTTGGATGGAGCCACCACAAAGGACAGTCAAAAAGTTGATTTGTTTTGAAGCAGTGAGGGAAGATTCGATAATCTATTTGAGTTTCAAAAAATAAGTGATCGAGAATCAATATCTATTTTATGATAGATGTCTGTGTGTGGCACATGGGTATGTGAATTTCACTGGTGAGATGTACAGGTGTTTGCTTTTCAGCAAGTGGTTGAAGTTGTCAGAATTTTTGGAGAAAATGTCGAAATGCAAATGTGAAGCTTCGGCTGCTTGTCACAAAAAAATAATAAATAAATAAATAAATGAACTCATCTAGCAGAAAATGCTTTAGAAAAGGATTCATTGTGATTGAAGGAAAAGAACTAACATATATGAGTAAAAAAAATATGGGAGGAGTTGGAGTTGTCAAATAAGATTGTATGCGATGTTACATAATTGCCAGTTGGCTATGATTACAGAATAAACCTAGAAGACGAGCAGTTGTAATTTTTGGACGTCATGTATGAGATTCACAGTGATAGATGGAAATTCAGGTAGAAGAAGGCACAGTCTTGAGAATATCTTCCACTGTGCAAGAACAGCGCCTTTTTTTCTTTTTGTCGGATAAAGATTCACACCAAGGTTTTTTTTTACCTGTTTAGTTCTTTTTTCTATTGGACTTTGGCAGAAATAGAATTTGACTTCCAATCTAGAGAAAGAAGGCTATAATCTTTTTCTCTCCAAGTTTACCTTTGTGATATTTTGGCATATTAGATTCATGAATTGTGTTAATTCCTTATTGATTTTTTGGCATATGAAGCATAAATGGTGGCTTCGAAAGCATAAGAATCTTCTTATGTAGCCAAATGAAGTGATGAACAGAAGAAAGTCAGGAAACTTATTTAAGCATCTTGCTGATAATGTTTCCTGGCGACTTGGAAAGCATAAGTACCTTCTTATGTAACCATTGAAGTGATAAACAGAAGAGACTTATTTGAGCATCTTGCTAATAATGTTTCCTGCTATCTTCTGATGTCTATTAGATTGTTCAGTCAAATTGAGTTTTGTTTGCTTTCTAGGTTGTGCTAATTTCCATATCTGGATGTGATAGATGTGATGCGACTAGAAAATTTAGAATTTTAAGTTTTTAACCTTTTGGATATTTTGCAGGCATTTCTTATTACAGTACGCAACAAGAAGAGAGTTGGCTATACTTATGAGTTAACTTTGAAATTTAAAGGTATATTATTAGATATATGATAATATAAGTTAATTCTGTCCTTGATTCATATCTTTTTTTCCTTCTAGTGTTTTTGGCTTGATAAAATGAGCACTTAAAAACAGGAGAATGGTTGATCCAAGAAGAGAAGAAGAAGATTAAAGGCCATCTGGATGTTCCAGAGTTCTCTTTTGGTGAACTTGAGGACTTACAGGTATAACATCCTTTCCTGCGAAATCATGTCAAGAGGATTCGTTCGAACTCTGCTGATTAGGAACTCGAGATTCATTCCTTCCACTTGTACTTACAGGTCGAAATAAGGTTTAGTGATGACAAGGGTCTGGCGGTGGATGATAAAATGCGGATCTCCAAGGATTTGAGGTCCTTTCTGTCGCCTATCCGCGACAGATTGCAGAAGTTTGAAGAAGAGCTGAAAGATAGGTAGAGACGGCTAGGAAGAATGATTTCACCACTGATGCTTTGCCACTGCAATATTTCCTTCCAAGTGTAGTCAAAATGCTAAAATAATCCTTAAAAATATCAAGACTCATGGATTTAAATGCTTTGCATGGTAATCTAATTATACACTGTTAGATGTCAGCATTTCAAGCTTTACTGTAACGAATTCCTCTCTTTGGTTTCCTTTCTTTTCATTTCACCCTTTTTCTTTTTCATTCTTGACATTTTAGAGAGCTTAGTTTTTGTTATGTGATGTCTTGGCCAATCTGTGCCTTTGGCTTAGCAAGTTGTTGGTGACCAGTGACCAGTGACCAGTGACCCACCCACATATGGCTTTATTAGAGCTTTGATAGGGTTTGTTGTACATCTGTTGCTCGTAGCTTATAAAACAAAGGTTATTATATAATAGTTCCAGAGATCTAGCAGTGGTTTTTTGGTTGGTCCAATGGTCACACAAGGGACGCGGCGATTATTACTTGGGTCTTTTCCTGCTGCTCGAGAGCTCACACTCTTCAGTCTTTACCTTTGTTGGGCACTGCCACACAACACACAAAGCAAAGCAAGAGAGTTTAGTCACAGATCTCAATAATAATTTTACCACTGTTGGTTTGATTAAGATTCTAAATCCTGGTTGTTGGCACTATTAGATGCTACATCTTGTGGATAGTCACCATCTGGTAAGGAATTATATTGCAACATATTAATTCTTTAACTGGTTAGTTAGATCCCAAGTTCATGAACAGCAATTATTAGAATGACTTGGAAGGCATAGGAACATAGAACTTGGACTATATTAGCTGAAAAAGTATTGCATTAAGGTCATATATACCCTCTTTTTAAGACATATTAATAATCTTACAGACATCTTACTCATTAGTGGCATTTAAAGGGCATAATAATTTGGTCGACGATAGTTACTTCTATTTGGATCTTTTAATGCCATCAAATGTCCCACTTGGAAGTCCATGGCCTGTGGAAAATGACAGGGAAAGTTTCTCAGGTAGAGATGCATCTTCTCCACCCGAGAAAAAGTTTGATGATTGGGACATATGTCCCTGAAATGTACTTTATTTATTTTTTGAGTAGTGCTCTAAGTTTTGCAACTCCATTTGCCATCCACTTGGCAAGGTTTTGATTGGCTTCTTCCTAGGAATATAAAAAATTATGTTATTTTTTTTATGAGTTAGGGATCTAATGGTTCTATTTTAACGTGATTTTAAGATCGGGATAAAGAAATATAATTAAAACAGTAGAGAAATATCAAAAATTAGATAAATAAATAATTATTCGACATTGTGGTAGTCGTTGGAGAATAACGGACGGACAAAGATGATAGCAGATGGTCGTAAGATAAGGTAGTTTGTGGAGGAAGATAGTGAGTAGGATTTAGAAGCTTGATAGCGCTTTATAGTTGTGACACATATTATGTGTATATGAAAGCATAGCAATCTAAATTGACGATCAATCACATCAGAAATTACCTGAATTGTCAAAACAAACCTAAAAAATTTGTGTAGTTCGTGATAATTTAATCACTCAACTTCATTCGCAAATCAACTATATTCTCACTCACTCTAAAACACAAGATAACATTAAAATGGGAAGAACAGGCTACTCTAGACTAAGATTATTCACTCACAAAATTTGTAATAAAAGAGAATAAGATTTGACCGAGAAAATAACAAACGAAGAGATAAATTCAATCCAACTATCAATTATGTTTAAGATCGTTGGATATATTATTACTATTGGACAAATAATTTATCTTTGTCGTCTTGTAGGAATCTCTCTCTCTCTCTCTCTCTCTCTCTCTCTTCTCTTTAACCGCCTGTGCGAAAAAGTGGGCCCACCACACAGCCAATCCCGTTCCGAGCTCCATGGAAGGAGGAGGGGGAGAACGGGACCCACCATTCTCCTTTGCAAAAAGTAATAATATAAATTTATTTTTCAGTAAATATTTATTTTTGGAATAAGTAAACCGCTTTAAAAAAAGTGGAAAGGCTAAAATATCTCTCTATTTTATAATTGCGGTAAAAAATTTCTTTTTATATTTCAAAATACAAGGATTAATATGCCACATTCTCAGCGAAAACACTCAAATTGGATTTGGATATAGTTCGAATATAATTTTCGGATTCGGATATGGATATCGAATATCCATTTACTCGTATTTTTTTGGATGATTCATAATTTTTAGTTTACTTATTTAAATAGTAAATATTAATATTATTACTTATTATATGTTATTTGTAGAGATTAATTTCTCTAATTTTACATGTATTATTTGACATACAAAAATTTTACTTTTTATGAAACTCTTAATATTTTTATATTAATTATGTCTAAATAAAATATTATAATTTATTTAGAATTCTATCAATATCCGTTTAAGATCCGATTCTTTATCCGAAAATTATTCATTTTAGTCCGGACTAAAAATAAGGAATTAGTTGAACACTTCACCCCTAGCCATATATTGTATATGTAAAAATAGAAGAAACATAATAAAAGGGGTTTATGTGTAAAAAAATAGTATAGAGAGATTATATGGTGGGCCCGAGTGTAATTATCCCTCTAATTCTCTTTCCACAAATCACAGATGACACGTTATCGGTTTCTTATCCGTTTTTAATTATCGATTTATTTCGTAATAATTAGTTGTCTCGCCGACCGAGCAGCCAACTCAGACACGAAACAGCCACAATCTTAGCCATAAAAGGTAAGATGATGGGGTGGGCAGTTTGGGGAAATTGCCAATCATTTGTTCCTCCAAGTCGAAGAGCAGCTCCGTTTGGAGGTAAAACGAGGGAGGGGGAATCGTTTGCATGAATCTCCTCTTCACCCGGGATCTGGATGAATCTCCTCTTCTAGGTATGTCCGAGCCATATCATCCATCATACACTTCTCTTCCTTCTCCTCCATGCTTCCTATTTGTTTGTTTTAGATCTCTCCGTTTCTTGATTGAGCCACAAAATTGGGGGAAAACTAAGAAGAAGAAGAAGAAGAAGAAGGAATGTTTAGTTTTGATTAACATTTTAGCACGTGTGCCTCGTTTTTTTGTTTTGTTTTAGATACGGTAGTACTTGACTTTTAAGATTCATGGAGATTAATGGAGGAGAGAAAAGATCTGTTCTCGGTTAGCTGGATCTAAAGTGTCAGTTTAAATGAGAGCGTGAGACAATGAATGTGCTTCAGTGAATACAAGGTCCATTGCTGCAAAATAAATTATTATAAGAACAAAAAAAAATGTGTGCATTACTTTGGACAGAACTAAGATTTAGGTAGTAACTACTATGTTTCACAAGTGAGATCCTAACAAGTAAAAACTTATAACCTTAAAGTTATGCCTTCATTCATTGTTGTTTTAGATAGGATAGGAACAGAAAGGACTCAAATGCAGGGTAGTGTAGGAATTTTGATACTACTCAGCCCAATTTGATTTTCAGAAGACTGCATTTATGGTTGCAGCTTCTTGGTGACTAAAATGATGGGCCTAGTTAACTCTTTTGGCTTTCTAAGTCTCAATGATGTCCAATTTAGAATTTGACGGCGCTTTGGTTAAAGGTGTTCTATGGGCAGATTCTTATCAGTGGGGGAAATGAAATTCTTGCAAGACTAGACCATGGATTGCTCATTTTTCAAATTGTCGATTGTTTTTCTAGAAACTGAATTTGATCACAGGAAACTTCAAATTGTTAAAAGTCGGAAGCATCTATATAAGCTTGTAAAATTTATAGACTTCAATCATTGCCCCCATAATGCAAGTGGAATACAGGTAGCTGCCATTGAACTTAGCACCTCAAAATAACAAGGAAAGTGAACTTCAATTTTAGCTTATTACTTGTTAGGTAACCTGGACAACATGATATCTTTTTTAGTTGCTAGAAGTCTATAAGGTAAAGAAACTTTTCAAAATAATAAATTAATTTAAATTATACCAGGAACAAATAACAGGACATCTTGCACTTGTCAAAGACTTGAAGTCAGTTAAATATTAATGTTTTGTAATTTGTAATTTGTATAAGAAGGTGGAGGAAGATGTACTTACAAATAAATGAAGAATGGAAGGTGCAGGGAAGAACTATGCTATGATATGTGACATAATCAATAGGTTTCTATTAACAAATTTATTTCTCAGTTGATGTTGAAGGACTACTCAGTCATGAAAAATATGGATTTCATTAGTAGCAGGCAAGTTGTCTTTAGCTTGTATGAGATGCACTTGTCTGAATGTGAACTATTTTCAATGTTTAAACCTGCAAAATCTACTAAGCTATCAAATTGTATCTCCTACATATCCATAAACACAATAGATTTTGGATCGCCTATATTTAACAATTGTATATCTTGCAGTATCAATCAGGAAGGCATTTTGTTGGGGCAGTTTTCTTTCATCAGTACTTAGTGTTTCTGGACCAAGTCTTCCATTATTTCAAGATCATGACTAGCCACAGTATTCTCATGGTGAAGCAAAGCAATTCTCCTGAAACAGTGCTGCACTCCTGTCAAGCTGCACCATCTTCAATCCACAAACTGTTAAATTCTCAAGCAGATCACCAAAATTTGTCAGATGGTCCATCTTCCACAAACAAATCTTCTGATGTTCAAACAGACCTACTTCCCTCTAATAGCTTGCAACAAGCCAGACCTTTTAACCTTAAAAAATTAATACCAGAATCTGGACTAGAATGTCCACCAGAATCTTCACTAGAATGTCCACTTTCTCGCATATCTCATCCTCGTAATTCAGATCCCATATTTTCTCGTTCTTCTACATTCTGCACCAGTCTATATTCATCATCTTCAAGAAGCTCAGGATCCTTTCGCCAACTCAGTAATTTGCCTTTTCTACCTCATCCTCCCAAATGCGAAGAGCGAATATCTTCTGTTCAACCTTCAAACTCTCCAGTGCACCCTAGTGATGATATAAATGACATACACTATGAGATTGAGCACACAGATGATCTGGTGAAGGATTTCCTCAATCTGTCTGGAGATGCTTCAGACAGTAGCTTCTGTGGAGAGAATTGTAATAACAACAGCTTAGCATTTACTGAGCAAATGGAATTACAATTGTTGTCTGAACAACTAGGAATTGCTATCACAGATAATGAGGAAAGTCCTCGATTGGATGTGAGTATTGATGCTTTCTTTTATTTCTCTTTTCATGTTTACATCTGAAAGGTGCAGATTGATTTATTATTATATGTCCTAAAAATTGTTCCCCTCAGTCGGACCTGTCTTTTCGCAACATAAATCCAACAATTTTCATAAAGATTCAACTGTCCGGTCTACAAGACTAGAACAGATTTGACCTATTACTATTGTTTTATGGATCCCTAGTGGATCAGCCTGTCATAAAATCTGTTCTGAGGGCAAGCAGGTCTTGCGATTGGTTTAAACAAGTGTGAATTGACTTTTTTAAAGTTGTTTTAGGATGCTGTTATGTCTAATTTTGTCTTCTCTTATTTTGTTTAGGATATATATGAGAAAACCCAAGACTCCTCTCATCAAGTGTCCTCTTGTTGCAACAAGGCCCTTCAGCCTTTAGGATGTCCTAGTACAGTTCAGTTACAGTCAAGCCCCTCTGCATCTAAGACCACAGCTGCTAATAAACCAAGACTAAGATGGACGCTGGAGCTCCATGAGCGATTTGTGGATGCTGTGAACAAGCTTGATGGGCCTGAGAGTAAGCAAATTACCTGGATTTACTACTGATTCGTAGTGCTATTCTACATGACTAAACATTTCCTCATGCAGAGGCAACTCCAAAGGGTGTACTAAAACTTATGAATGTAGAAGGCTTGACCATCTATCATGTAAAGAGTCACTTGCAGGTAATATGCATTTCTTATTTCGAACATAGATTAAATTTAGTGATTCACTCAATCTTGTATTTTACCCTTTTGTATCTGGTTGAATTTTTTTCAGAAGTATCGGTTTGCCAAATATCTTCCAGAGACTAAAGAAGGTAAACAGCAATTACAGGAAGGGATTCCTGCATCTGTACATAAGTTCATTCTTAAAATTTATTTTGGAATCAATTAAGTATTGAAGGATATCAGCTAAGAACTTTGCAGGCTTACACTTTCAGCCTTGGTTAATGAACTTGTTAAACTTACCAATGTCATCAGAAACTTGTCTAATGTTTTGTTTGAATCTCTGCTCGGACCTAGTAACTTGTAGTCGCATCAACTGTAGCATAGATTAGTGCAACGCCAGCCATCAGTTTTTTAACAGCATTCAAGTTAGAAATGGTAACTACATGGCTGAAGGGCCTGGTAACTCTAGTTTATCATAACTAGATCTAGACAAATCACTATTCTTTCACTTTTACTATTTTGTTTAACTGTATCCATGCTGGTAAGTTTGATCATCTGTTGACATGGAAAGTGATATCATATAAAGACAGAAATACAAGGGTCTGAAAGATCTACTTCCCACAATTTAAAGTCGGTGCTAGCAAAGATGTAACGACTTGTAATATGGTAATGAGTACCTCTTAGGGGCAAAGTGTTAAATTTATTGATATGCATTTGACTGCAGTCTGTAGTAACTACATGCATAATTCAAACAATCTGATCCTCTCTATTTCCTGATAACAAGTTGTAGATTATTGTTATTCCTTTCGATTTTGCATACTAATGTTACTATCGGTTACAATTGCACTATCAAGACAAGAAATCTTCCTCTTCAGAGGATAAGAAAGCACTACAAGTTAACAAGGAAACTGGTATAGCCAATAAAAGGTAATATTATTTTTCACCTCTCTCCCTCTCTCTCTCTCGCTCCTGCTGTTACCTTAGTGGTAAACTTTTCTCTGTTTTTCTTCCCTCCAGCAGAAGCATGCAAGTAACAGAAGCTCTTCGGATGCAAATTGAAGTTCAGAAACAGCTGCATGAACAACTAGAGGTGAGTATTAGAAACATTTACTAATAATGACAAACATTGAATTTATGTTACTCAAGACAACAAAATACTACGCAAGTTTTCACAAAGTTAGAATTTCTTGATAATTCTAAGTTGTTGGTACCTTCATCTGAATTCCTGGTTCATTTCAAATTCTCTGCCTACCACATTGTGGAAAAACAAATTGCAAAATGCATTAGGAAAAATCTTTACTTGGTCAAGGAATCATGTTTTCAAACTCAAATTTGGTTCATCTCAGGCTAAATGACCATCTAGTGCCCTTCATGTAAGTATGTAACGCTTCGATTGCCTGTAACATTATGTTAAATTTCTGCAATCATCAGCCTTTCTTGTTAGGTTTGTTGGTGAATCTCTGCTGAAAAGGGACTGATGAAGATGAAATGTATTTGGCTTTCTGCTTCTGTATTGATGAACTGATGGCCTCTGCAATTGCTAATTTGAAGATGTAGTAGAAAATTTGTTTGCTGCAAATGATAGATCGCATGTATGCTAAAAGAGAGAAGAAAATAGTGATCTGCTTCCCTCAACTTTATACCAGACACAGGATAAAGAAAAATTATGGCACTAGATGCATTGGAGTTTTGAAGAGCAGAATACAGTGAAAACTTCCAAGAATTAATTTTCTTATCTGCTATTTACCAATTAGCAAACCCTTCTGATGTAATTTTTATTTACTGCTGTCAGGTACAAAGGGCACTTCAGTTACGCATAGAGGAACATGCAAGGTATTTGCAAAAGATTCTGGAAACGCAGCAAAAAGCTAGCAATTCTTTAGCCTCCTCAGCTCAAATTTCAACTGAAGAGCAGGTGGAATCTCATGATCACACCTCAGTAGAGCAAGATGACTCCAAAGATCAGTCAACCTTTTCATCTGTCGCTCTGAAGCATAAAATCTCTGACTCGGACTTAGAAAGCAAGCTGCAGGAGGATCATAAAAGGCCAAGGGTTGAAGTTGAGCAGGAAAGAGCTTCCTCATGTACAGAGCTCTGAATTCCATGCCACAAAAGCTTTGCCCGTTCTACTATCACAAGGACTTAGCATTTAGACCCTTTACGTGATCATTTAGATGTTCAGGGGGATGCGATTGTTGATAAACTGTATATAAGTAAGAACATGTGGGAAAATTGAAACCAAAGCTGATTGCCAGCTTTGAGTGCTCTCTTTCTTTAGCTCATTAATTGATTAATGCCTGTATTCTTCATTTTCTGGTGGGCTTGTTTCAGCAACAACTATATATATATATATATATATATATATATATATATATATTCTGGCAAGATTTTGGCAGTGCCTAATGTTTCTTTTTGAATATCAAAGCTCTAACCTTTCTGAAGGATCTGACAGAGAGCAGCTGTTAATTATTTGCTCTGCTCATTCGGTTATAGTGAATTAATGTTATCTCTAAAGGTTTTAGATGAACGGACTGATGACAGTAATAAATTTTGACCCTCTTATCCAGGCTATTACAATTAGGGATACGAATAATTATATTTAGATCCCCGAACTATGGCCTCTTTTTTACATAACTCTATAAATTTCCAAAAGAATTATAAAAGTTTGAGTGACGATTATAATATTTTAAAGAATGTAATGATAATTTTGATGTTTTGAAAGTTTTTGGTGACAATTAATAATAGGAGACATGTAGCAGCCTCCTTCGACAGAGGAGGAACAGAGTGGTGAGAGAAGTTAAAAAGACATTGGGCTTTTTGAGTAGTCCTCAAATCGAAGTCACGAATCGGTGGGGTTTAGATTAATGTGAAACTATACATTTTTTTTTCCTACAAATTTAGCAGAGAATGTAAATATTCATAATTCCGCATTGAATTTAATAATCCTATCTGTTTGAGTAAATGTGAATCTTTGTGTTCATAATTTTAAAAAGATTCATTTTCATTCTATGATCATATATTTGAAGGAAGATGCATTGTGATAATTTGATAAAAACTATGACCATCTTCTCTTAGTTTCTTGCACAAGATCCGTCTAAACCTCGCTAGAGCAGGGACACTCTCCTCATTGAAACAAGGGGTCGTCAGGATCTGTGGAGGGAGTTCCTTCTTTCAACTAGCTGCTTAGAAGTATGTTGCCCTATCGACGACGAGATGACCTCGAGGCTCGAGTTCTTAGAAGCTTCAAGCTTGTGGAGGAGTGCTATAACCGACGCATTCGAGTTCCAAAAGTTACTACCTGACTATTGAGAATGCCAATATAATAGAATAGGATTCGTATCCTAATCTCCTAAAACAAATATCTATTGGCACCATCCTGGCTCAGTTCCGATAGGACCTATTAAGTCGGTGGGACGATTGACCATCTCTTCTTTGCTTGCGATTCTGTCCGAGATCCATATGAGCTGCTATTAACTTTTAATGGCCCATCGGGCCCCTTGATCCCTCATGGCTCAAAGGATTCTTCTAGGTCAATATTCCTTCTCAACAAAGTTATCTTATGTTACTCGCTATTGTGGCTATTCTTTAGTACATTTGGAAGCATAGGAACAACATAAGCTTTTATAATATTAGAGAGCTTGCCACCATCATTTGGGAGCAATATTTGCCTCTCTTGTAAGAATACTTTGAATCCATTGCTCTTACTATCGCCACCATTTCCACCCTTCATGTGTCATTCATTAAGATTCTTTAAATGAAATACCAGTGGCTCCTTCTCAAGGTTTATCCTTCGCTCTCTTTCTCTCTCTCTCTCTCATAAGTTTTGCGATTATGTCTGGCTATCAATTCGGCCGATTTCACTCTATTTTAGAGAAGCATTATTATACTTAGAAATGGACTTTTCTCAACTCACCACCGTTACATATTTTTTGGCTACTGACGTCAGCGGCGCTCACCGTAACCGTAACCGTAACCGTAACCCTAACTGCGGCAGCTAATTAATACCACTTTTTTCCTTCTTTTTTTAAAACAAAAATTGCTGCTCGAAAGCGTGACGTACAGAGAGAGAAAGAAAAAGAGAAACGCGTGTATGGTGATGTATCCGAAACCCGCTTACTCGTTAACCCGATCTCTTCATCCTCTTCCTCCGTCCTCCCTCTCTCTCCTCCTCATTTTCTCGTAGCGTACGCATACATTGACTTGGACTCTCTTCCTTTCGTAAACCCTAAACCCTAGAAGAAGGAAGTAAACCCTAAACCCCCGTGCGATTCACCTCTCTGCGAAGTGGCGAAATCCCCAAGCTTTCCCACATAACTCGCCGCCTTAATGTGATCTCCAAGCTCAAGTTGGGAATTTGGGCCCCGCAGTATCAGATTCAGGTACCAAAACATCCCCTCCTCGTACTTTTTCCTAAACTGATGGATGCTATTCTTGGTAGCTTTCCTTTTTTTTTTTTTTACTCCCCCTTGATCTATTAAGCATAGTTTGTAGAGCCGGTGATTCTGATGAGGTGAATGTTATAATTCAAAATTGGATGAGTTATGAGTTAGATAAAAAAAAAAAATTTGTTTTGTTTTAATAATCTTTATGCCTGTGATTCTAATAAGGTGAGTGTCGCGATGGGTTTGAGTTTTCATCCATCTATTAATTTAATGTGGAAAAAGCTGCTAGCTTGAGGATGAGTTCAAGCGAGGTGGGAGATGGGGTGGAGGAACATGGAACAGCCTTAGATGAGGGAAAGAAGAGGGTCAAGTGCAATTACTGCGGCAAGGAGGTTCGCGGTTTCAACCGCCTTAAACACCACTTGGGTGGAGTGGGAAGTGATGTGGTGGCATGCGCCGAAGCCCCCGATGATGTTAAAGCGTGCATGAGGGATGCCCTTCTTGAGAAGAAGAAGGAGAGGCTGCTTAAAGAAGTTGGACGATTGTACCATCCAGAACTTCCCTTGAAGAGGAACTTCTCTCCTGTACCTCTTGAGCAGAGGCGTTGCCAACCGAAGACCACTCAGTCGAGCACTGAGAAAGGGAAGAATTCTGCGGAAACTGCACCCGCCGGTTTCAGCAGGAGTGGTTGTCATCTAAATCCATCACAGCGGACCTCCACAGATGGAAGAAATGTCGTACAGCTGCCATCAGTGCAGGCTGGAAATGGAAGCATCGGCGCCTCAAACACGATGGAAGATACAAAACCGATAATCAAGGAGGAAGTGAAGGATGACTCAGTATTGCTTGCAGCAAGATCTATAGGTAGGTTCTTCTTCGAGGCAGGAATTGGTCCTAGTGGGACAAAGTTACCATCTTTTCAGAGAATGATCGATGCTGTTATTGGCTGTGGAGCTGGGTTCAGAGTTCCTACTTGTGATGAGATTAAGGGATGGATTCTTCAACAGGAAATGAAAGAAATTGTTGGGCATGTGGAAGATGTCAAGAAATGTTGGGGGCAAACTGGCTGTAGCATCTTGCTGGACAGTTGGACCAATCAAAGGGGTAGAAGCCTGATTAGTTTTCTTGTGCAGTGCCCCCAAACTACGATATTCTTGAGATCTATGGATGTATCAGATTCTGTTCGAGATGTCGACGCGTTATTTTTATTGCTTTGCAAAGTTGTTGAGGAAATTGATGTCCATAATGTCGTTCAGGTGATTGTCCATGATGCGTCACGCTACATGCAAGCTGCAGGCCAGAAGCTGGTGGAGAAATATCGGTCCATATTCTGGACATCTTGTGCAGATTACTGCATAAATCTTATCTTGGAAAAGATAGCAATCATGGATCATGTGAAGAAAGTACTTGATGAGGCTAAGACCATAACAAGGTACATTTATAGTCATGCACTTACTCTAGAACTTATGAAAAAACACATTCCAGGTCGAGATCTTGTCAAAATTTCCAACTTGAAGTCTGTAGCTCAGTTTAGCACATTGGGAAACCTACTCTCTGAGAGAGAAAATATAATTAATATGTTCAGCTCACCTGCATGGAGTGCTTCTGTTTGGGCTTCCAGAGAAAAGGGCAAAGCTACAGTTGAACTGGTAAGAAGTCTCACATTTTGGAATTCTGCTGCTGATGTTATAAAGGTCACAGATCCACTGGTAGGTATTTTGCATCTGATCTATGGGAGTGATAAAGCCCCTCTGGGAATCTTATATGATGCCATGGATCGTGCAAAAGAAACAATAAGAAAGAATCTGGGAGGTGAAGAATCTAGATATTCACCTTTCTGGGATATAATTGATGACATATGGGATAACTATCTTCACAGTTCCATTCATTCTGCCGGGTACTATCTAAATCCAAGTCTTTTCTACTCAAATGAATTCTATGTTGATGCTGAGGTAACCAATGGACTGTTAGATTGTATCGTGCGTATGGCTAAGAACCAAGATGATCAAAACCTGATAGTTAAACAACTTGAAGCCTACAGAACTCCATCTGGTGGATTTGCCGAGTGCATGGCAGTTGATCAAAGAACGAAAATTTCACCAGGTAAGGACACTTTCTGTTTTGAATTTATTTTTGAGTTTTGTTCAATTTCTTGTGGAAATGAATTGTTTGTATAAGAGAAATATGTTAATTGCTATTATTCTGCTGACACAAGATATGTGTGCAGATAATGTTGTAAAGTAAATTTATGCTGACATAACAAGGTAGAGTGTAGACCTACCCTTCAATAATATATGGTATGTTAATCAGAGGAGGTTACTTTCCATGTGTTAGCAGTGTCTTTATCCAACATATGGATAGTCTTACCGAGATATCTAGAGCTTTCCCACGTTTGGAAGTGTTACATCTTCTATTTATACAAAAAGGAACTGGCTCTTGCACCTGACCTTCAGAAGGCTTGCAGCCGACATCCCATGGGGCCTTCAGCTAGAGCAACTGAAATTTGAGATCTAATTACCTTTTTAATAGAAAGAGTGCATGCATCCCTTAAGTTAATTCTATGACTCCCATGACTGAGTTTGATTGTGACATCTCCATCTAATTTAAAATGATGTTGGATTTTAAGTTCTTACTGACAGTCTAGTTGTTACTCGATAGTAATTCCCTAGAACCAGAAAAATGGAGAATGCCTAATGATCCTGTCTGACTGAAAGACATCTTTTCAGATTAAAGTGCTCACTTTCTTTGTTGCACGCGTTGACATGCACATCTGATAATATGCCTTCTGGAGTGCTTGTTCTTTTGCTACATTACAGTTTATGAGTATTGCCACGCTTGCTCTTTCTTTTCTAATACTGCTAAGCTTTATGTCAGCAATAAAGTATGATGCTTTTGAATCCGCCGTAAGATGTAGAGCATCATTTATCAATGTCCTATCTGAAGTATCTATATCTCTTTCCTTGAAATTACAGTAATGTGGTGGTCATTGCATGGAGGGCAAAGTCCTGAATTACAAAGACTAGCAATTAAAATCTTGAGCCAAACATGTAGCGGTGCCATGAGATACAAGCTTGCAAGGGGTTTATCTGACCGGCTTCATGCAGAAAAAAGAAATTTTATTGAGCAACAGGCATTCAGTGATATGGAATATGTCCACTACAATCGTACTCTATGGTGTTCTGCAACCAATATGGACGAGACAAGCAATAGTTGGCATGAGAACCTGAACCAATTGGGTGACTGGTTTGTAGAGTGCTAGTAATATCTTGTATATTATCTTCAGACAGATAAAATTTCAACTAACTATGGCAGTGGGCAATCACTTCCATCTGCATTTTGATGTGTTGTAATTATCGGGTCGATGTTTTACCCTACTTAGTTTGGCAAATGTTCATGGGTGTCAGATCAATTGACAAGTTTTGTCATCTCTGGGGAGTATCAGAAAGTTGCGACTAGGTAGGCTCTTGTTTTGCCATGTTTTTTTTTATATTTGCATTGTAACTTCTGGGTGTATTATAACATATGGTGTTACTGAATTGATCTAGTGTCTTTATTTCTTCTCCCCCCGCCGCTAATCTAATCTTTCTTACTCTTTTTTATCTTTCTTTCTTCTGTTTGTTGCTTATTTTCTGGGGTCAAAAAGAATTCTGCACTGCTTGGCAAAAAAGCCTTCAAAAAGATGTGGATCTCTTGTCTGTGATCAGGTTGAACATCGTCATATGATCTGCTTACATCTTTGTGTTTGCCAGGCAGAGGACATTTTTTAGTCATCAACAATATTATATAAAGAATGAATGAAGCCAAATCAAAACAGTTCTGGCGAACTTGGAATCCAAAAGTTATGGTATCTGACGTCCTTTGATCGATTCCATCCTGAATTTGCATCCTGATACTACTAACTAGAATGCAGCTAGCTAGTTAGTAGTAGATTTGGATACATTTATATACAACTTTCTTACCAATATGTTACCATCCTGACGGGCTGTGCATTTGCAGCAGCACCATCAGCTTTGAACACATCAAATTTTGCTCTCATATGAATTCATGCCTGCTGTTGTAAAAAAAAAAAAGTGTTCATCTTCATATGCAGACGACCAGACAATCCCACCTAATGCAAGCATCTTTAGTCCAAACAAAGAAAAATAAAGAAACCAAAGAGAAATAAATAGATATAGCCTTGCAAATTAAATGCTCAATCCCTCAAACTGTTGATATTTCATATAAAGTAATAATTTTTCTTGCCAACACATCATGTGGTAAACGGGAAAAGAGAGACATCGATCAAACTGATGATGATTACTGCGACAAACACATGGGCATTATCAATGATTGATCATGGGATATCTGGTGTGCATATACTCACCATCTCTTCAACTTCTAACCTATTTCCAAAGGTGACCATTTGGTTGCTGCACATGCAAGTAATTATCTTCTCACCTTTGTGCCTTTCAGGACACTAGATGAGCTATTTTCATTGTTTTTCTTCTTGATATACCCAGTAAGAGCTCTTTTTGCTGTAGACCACTCCTTTTCAGAATCTGCACTCCTCATGAAGGGGCAAACTTCACCAATACTAAATTTCGGAATCGTCCTTTTCAGTTCCTGACCGGCAACCTTATTATTTTTTCCACTCTCATCTGGAGTAGTCATTTTATTTATATCTCCACTCCTCGACATGTCAGTAGAATGATGAGTAACGGGCTCACCTATTTGGTGATTTTCTTTGGCTTCCAAAGATTTTGAACCCTCTTCAACAGACACAACTTTTCTCTTTTTTGATGCCACAGGAACGGTGGCGCCCATGTTATCAGCACTTGGCAGCTTTTGTGCTACCAAATTGGTATTAGGCAATATATGTGAGATGCTGAATGTAGCGTTCCCTGATGCTCCCACGAGATCTCTCCAGGAGGATTTCTGAAACCACGAGCAGCTCTTTGCTGATTCAGAAGCATGAGAAGTTGGCTCATCTTGTCTTTTGAGAGTTGAAGCTTCTGAAGAAGTCTCGACATTGAGAGGATTCATTGAGCTTTTATTTTTGGGTGACAAAGGAGAAACTTCATGTTCAGCGGTTTTGTCTCTCATTATTGGAGAAGTTCCTAGGATTGGCGTGCTTTCAGATGTAGTAGTTGGTGCAGATTTCTGCCGCTTCCTTCTTGGCAAAGACTCAAATGATTGCTTTCTGAATCCTGATACCTGGAGATTCGACAATGAAGAGGAGAAAGATGATAAATTTCACAGGGGTAACTTAATAGTTTGCCTTTTTCATGATCAGCAACAACTAAATCTAGGAAGGGTCTCAAGGAAGATTCATTATCATACCTTATCTGTTGTAAGTGCTTCTTTTCCAATTAACTGCATTAGCATGTCATCTGATTGTTGCATCCCAATGTTGATGACGAGATCATCTGCATCTTCCTCATCAGTTTCTTTTGTTTCTTCTATCTGAATGTCACTCTGAGGTGGCTCTGTGCTGTCTAGATCTATATCTGATTTTGTCCTTCTAGATGGAACTACCTTGTCATCATCCTTTGCAAAAAGCTTGTTCATCACAGAGTTCATTATGCTTAGCTCTTTCTCACGTGCTGCAGAGCTGAGAATAGAAATATACTCCTCATTAGCTCTCTCAGGAGGTCCACAATGTTCCTCACAGTCACAGAAATGAAGTGGGAGAGCAGGAACATCGACGCGCTGGAAACTATACTTGTGCTTCCCTGATCCTTTAAAGGGTAACAACTTCACCTGCATAAAAAAGTTACCATACAAGATAATGCAAGTTATGATTCGAAAGAATAGTAGTATACTCTCACACAAGGAGAAGCACAAACGGATTGCAGAAAAACATGTGCCTAAACCCTAAAACCTATATACATGCATATATGGAAAACTACTTAAATTGTTCAGCCAAGGGACAAAAAGAACAATTCTATAGATACCCTATTGTGATATTAAAACTGAGAAAAAAAGAGAATCCAGAAGTACTATCAAATTGCCATAAAAAGGTAATTTGCTCAAGCAGCACTCCATGAAATAAATCACAAGGGCATGGATTGGAGAAAAATTAAGAAAAAAACCTGATGGCATGAGATGAGGACAACAAAAAGTGGCATCTTAGCAAATGTAGTCTCTGGGGCGGGCCAGATTTCTAAACCCTAAGACTCATTGTGGAAGTGCTTACTTCCATGAGATTTCTAAACCCTAAGCATCTTAATGATTCCACCAAGTAAAGCATTTAAGATGAAGATCCACATGCATATCCAATAGATATCTCCCATAAAGTAAAATAAAGTAGCAGGGTAGTAAAAGTAGTAATAGAATCTCCAACATAGTAATAAATGCAAACAAAATGAAAAAGGAGAATTTTAAATTACTTTGGCTCCATGAGCAAGGAGAAATTCTTAGAATCAGACTGTTTAGCAAGATATTGGCATTTCAACCTACTGTGGTGCTCTATAATTGTTACAGGAAGAAACTGTTTGATATACTATCAGGAATAAAGCATTCGTGAAAATAAATAATAGTTGATGAATAAGAACCTACCTTTTTCAATTTTGGAAAGAAAATGTGAAGCTTTGTGTTCTCCAAGTTCAGCTTATCCTGTTTCAAGTCTTCATTTTTCCCCACGTCAATCTTATCTGGCACGGAAACTATTGCATCTTCTGCCCACTCCTGCTTCAAGCGGGTAAGGTAGTGCTCTTTGGCCTTCTCAAGTCGAAGTTTCCCTCCTTTCCAAGTACATCCATTGTACTACAGAAAAAAAAATGGTAAGATGTTTTTCAGAGGAATGAAGAAGGCACCATAAATTTTCTGTGACCAACCATGACAATTGCTGCATAAAAGATAAAACATTGATAGAATATGTGCCCTTCTCTCAGGAATATGAAATTATAAGGGGACCATTGCAAGAAAGTATATTGGTGTAGCATCTATAGTACTCCAAATATAACTCATATCAACTGCAGTATCTCATCTACATTTCCCTCAAAATGGTCCAGAGATTTATCCCTTTTGTTTTCTATCCTTGTTGTGATAAACCCAACAATGACATAACGTGTTACACCAAAGAATCATCGGTCTTATGTCATAGTTTCCTTCTAGTTTAGGACAACTAAGGTAGTGGGAACAGAACAATAATCTACAGATTACAAACATAAATCAATATTCACGTCCAGACTATATGAAGTAAAGAACAATGGGTTTCATTTCCATTTCTCAAAAGCAATATATGAATATGTAGAAAATACCCTGAACTACCAACACGAAACCCTTCATCTCAAGAATAGATATAAAGATAGATACTTAGATTAACAAGGGAGAAAGAACAGGTATGAGAGAGAGAGAGAGAGGTTTCCAATGCAGAAACTAACAGCGGCAAAAAGCTTTGCAACAGATTTATCAGATTTGGGCTCAAAATCCATGAAGGCAAAGCTTCGTCCATTGCTGCGGATGAACTCCACATTGCACACCCTGCCAAGTGAGGAGAAAGTCTTCTCCATATCATTTTCTGTCACACTACCACTCAGCCCACCTATAAAGATCCTGATCACCTGAAAGATGCCAGCAGTTTTAGCCGCTTCTTCTGCCTCCCCCATCTCCAGTTGCCCTTCACCTATGCCAGTTCTTCTTCAGCTTTCCTTCTCTCTAGGAAAATGAGACGACACTACAAAAACAAAAGAACTTATATACATCCACAGTTTTAGATGTCCTGGAAATTTACAGCTAATTAGTCGCTAGCAAAAGAAAATCAGGTTACATAAAAAAGGCTAAGGACAAAATACCACTTTGGAACATTGAAAAAGAATTAGTTGATGAGCAAAGCATGAGTGATGATTCAATACAAAGCAAAAAAAATTGCTAAACCGAGATTCTATCCCTAGATCTATCAAGGGATAAAATTGTTATTTTACATACATTACCTGTTTAAACAGTTAATTTAGTCCCAAAATTTAAAAGCAGTTTCTTTTGATATCCCTTAAAAATAGCAGATCGTTTGGAGAGACAAGAAGTCAGTTATTAGTACAGACTGAAAAATTAATACGACACATGTGGGCTTCAAGTAGTTGAGATTTGGTTCAAAATTGGCCCTTAAAATAGTTAACCAATGATAAATTACACCATAAATCAGATAGGAAGCTTCAGGTGAATTAGAGGGAAGGAACATTAAAAGCATCTGCGCGAATATTTTGTTTAAAACTTTCCAGTTGCGCAAAGAACCGTAAAGCACGAGATCAGCAAGATGAGAGAAGGGCAATCTTGAAGCCAATCTAGAGTAATCCCAGTACTTGCCACTCGAACTTGTTGAAAGCAACGCAAGAGGCATACAATTCGATCATACCATGAGACTTAAGAGGAAAACCTAAAACGTTGGCAATCTATCTTTACTGTGTACCTCGAGATTTTCTCATCATTTATATCTAAATAATGCAATATATTGTACAAGTATCTTGATTCTGCGCAAACTTCAGCTCATATTCAACAATATGTTCAACAAAAAAAGGACGAAACTTTTGCGACGCAGATGAAAAAGCTAAACAAGTGATTTGAAAACCAAAACAAAATTACAAACGCAATAGATACGGAACAAAAGAAAACCTAAAAACGAAGCAAGACTTTGGTACCTCGCAACGATCGGGTTAGCGTGCGTGCGGAGGAGTTGATCGAAGACGACGAGAGCGGCCGCCGGGGAGTGAATTACGTGATTGATTCATCGTTTGTAAGGGTATTTTGTAATTCATGGGCCGGGCCGGGCCGGAATCGGGTGGAAAATTCGGACCAACTTCCTCGCTAAAGAGATCGTGGAATCTATATCGTAAAAATCTAACTGTGATCTATTTTGAATATAAATATAAGAGTTTATTAAATTCCTAATTACTCATTATAACTAATTAGATTTACCTTATGTTCTACATTTAATTCTCGTAATGCTAATATAACATTGGCGTTTAAAACGTTACGACCGGACCTTCTAAACTAATTGCTCTTCCATTATTCCATGAAGGCAAAGCTATTAATTTCTTTAGTGCCACCTCCGGCTCGGTTCGACCAATCTCTCTCCTTTCATCTTATTATTTCTATCATCAATCCTAACTCGTATTTCCTATCATCTCTTCTATTATCCTCTAATTTAATATTTATTTAATAAATACGTCATTATGAAATATAATTAAGTGTGACAAATAAACAAACATCTGTCGCGCAGAATGAAGAAATTGTTATTGATCCAATGGCTACTTTGATTTCACTAGTAATTCATGATTTAGTTACAATCGAACAAAAAGAAAAAATCTAAGAGATTAGCTTTTAAAGAGAAGTGAATATCTAATAATTATATACTGCGGGATTAGATAAAAGTACCGAGGGGAAGATGTAGGGGTGTCAAAGCGGCTCCGACTCGGGCTCAGCTCGGCTCGATTTAAGCTGAGCCGAGCCGAGTTGAACCTGAACTTATTTTGAGGATTTATTTAAATTTTGAGCCGAGCTTGAGCCGGATCCGACTCGTTTACAACCCTAACTCTTTCTATCTCTATATATATAGTCCTTAAACTAGATTCATGTCGCTTTTCTTATACCAAATAAATGTTTATATTATTAATAGCATTGATGGAACTGCCACCTCTAGCTCAGTCCTGCTCAGTCTGACTTTCTCCTCCTTCGGCCTAATCCTCCTTCGACAAACCGCCTCCGCCTCCTCCTTTTCGCAAGTTGCCACCTCCGACTCAATTCGACTAGTTCAACTCGACTTAAATAGGGCTTGATAATAGGCTCAATTTAGACTCAAGCTTGGTCTGGCTCGCCTTAAATTGAGCCGAGCTTGAGCTGGAGGCGAGCTCGTTTACACCCTAGGAAGATGTGGTAAGGGTCTTATATTATGGAGGTAGACGTGATCATACAGCTCCTTGTAGTAATACTACTAGTACCTCGGGTGCCGGACTTTGCCACAGATGGTGATGCATCTGTGGCAATGTCTTCTTTCAATCTCCGCTGTTATACCCGGAGAGAAGCCGTCTCATGACGCTGTCCAACCAAAACCCCGCGCAAAGACGAGATTTGAGGAGAAGAGGGTAATTGCGACGCCGCCGGTTCCTCCCTCCCGGCGGCTTTCTGCAACGCCATGGACGAGCTCATTAACACATTCATCGACCCGCCTAGCCTCCGACCATCCGTCGACCCTCGCCACGTCCTCTTCGATAACTTCTCCTCCGTCGGCGAGCTTCCCCCGACGCCCTGCCCCGTCGTCCGCGGCGCCATACCCCGGTGCCTCGCCGGCGGGGCTTACATCCGCAACGGTCCCAATCCGCAGCACTTCCCCCGCGGGCCCTACCACCTCTTCGAAGGCGATGGCATGCTCCACGCCATCCTCTTCGACCCCACCGGCCACGAAGCCATCCTCTGCTCCCGCTACGTCCACACCTACAAGTACCTCCTCGAGCGGGACGCCGGCGGCCCCGTCGTCCCCAACTTTATTTCCGGCTTCCACGGCGTCGCTGGACTTGCCCGGACCGCCGTCACGGCTCTGAAGGTTCTGACGAGGCAGATGAGCCTGGCGGAGGGGTTAGGGATGGCCAACACCAGTCTCGCCTTCTTTGCAGACCGCCTCTACGCGCTCTGCGAGAGCGATCTCCCCTACGCCGTCCGGCTGGACCCCACCACGGGCGACATCGCCACGGCGGGGCGGTGCGACTTCAACGGGCAGCTCTCCAGGTGCATGACGGCCCATCCCAAGAAGGACCCCTCTACGGGCGAGCTATTCGCCTTCTGCTACAGCCTCACGCCGCCCTTCCTCACCTACTTCCGCTTCGATCCGGCGGGGAACAAGTGTGGCCCGGACGTGCCCATCTTCTCCGCACGCGATCCGTCGTTACTGCACGACTTCGCCATAACGGAGCGCTACGCGGTGTTCGCGGAAACCCAGATCGTGTTGAAACCCATCGGCATGGTGTTGGGAGGTGGAGCCCTCGTAGGCTCCGAACACCGCAAGGTCCCTCGCATCGGAGTGCTTCCTCGCTACGCCACCAACGAGTCGGAGATGCGGTG
Source organism: Typha latifolia (assembly GCF_019914945.1). Taxonomy (NCBI): domain Eukaryota; kingdom Viridiplantae; phylum Streptophyta; class Magnoliopsida; order Poales; family Typhaceae; genus Typha; species Typha latifolia. The sequence goes on along the minus strand of NC_133098.1, from coordinate 9,847,017 downwards.
GTTCGAGGTGCCCGGATTCAACATGATGCACGCCATTAATGCCTGGGACGACGAAGAGGAGGATCAGCTGGTGCTTGTGGCTCCCAACATGCTGTGCACCGACCATTTGCTGGGGCACCTCCATCTCGTCCACAACTGCGTCGAGATGGTGCGGATCAACCTCCGCACCGGAATCCTAACCCGCACCCCTCTCTCCCCGGGAAACTTCGAGTTCGGAGTCATCCACCCGGGCTACATGGGACGCCGCAACCGCTACGCTTACGTCGGGGTGGCCGATCCCATGCCCAAAATCTCCGGGGTCGTCAAGCTCGACTTCTCCATAGCCGGAAAGGGGGACTGCGTGGTGGCCCGCCGAGACTTCGGGCACCACTGCTTCGGGGGGCAGCCCTTCTTCGTACCGGAATCGAAGGAGCAGGACGAGGACGAGGACGAGGACGAGGACGAGGGGTACTTGGTGTCTTACGTCCACAACGAGGCCAGTGGTGAATCGAGGTTCGTGGTGATGGACGCCAGCTCGCCGGACCTCGAGATCGTGGCTGAGTTGCTGCTGCCGCGGAGGGTCCCCTACGGCTTCCACGGCCTTTTCCTCAGCCAGGCCGAGCTCCGCTCCCAGCAGCCGTTCTAGAGCTGTCCGTACCACCGCCCTGTTCCATCTGACATGACATGTGAAATTGCTGTAGGAATCATCCCGTAGAAAGCAACGTCGACCGAATTCCAATGAAAATTTATAGAGGATTTCTTCCGTACAATATTGTATAGAATTAATTTTTTATCGATTAATTTGATGAAGATCTAACGGTTAAGATCTTTAAGGGTATAATAGGAATGAAAGATATTATCGGAGGTAATTTTTTTTAGATATATAATCTTGCACATTATTTTTTAACAATTATATTATCTTAATATTTTATTAAGTAAAAGACATATATATCATTAACTGAGAGTAATATATATATATCAAAATAAAGGTATTGATGTCTTTTATAATTAACTTGATGAAAATTTAATTACATTTTATCTTTTTAATTATTTTTTATTATTTACATATATCTCCCATTAGTTTAAGATTGATTTAAATTAAATTTTAATAGATAGAGATAGAGAATTATATTTAAATTAAAGTTTATCTCCAAATAATCAAATTTAAATTATTTAATATTAAATAATATCTCCTATAATTAAGCTATAATTATATTTAAGAGAGAAATCTTAACGGAAGAAAAAAAAAACGTGTAAAGCACTTCTTCCGTACCGTTAATTGTTTATCAATCACTTTGATGAATATCTAATGGTTTAAGATCTTAAAGGGTATAACAAGAAAATTGGGAAGTTAGGCACACGTAATTAATCTTCTTAACTAATATACTCTTTTTCTTACGTAATGTAATTTTGAAACCGGTACTGGATATAAAAACTGGCTATTATAGCCGTTGAATTAAAATTATAATTTTTAAAGGTGCATTGAAGTATTTGCACTTTCTAAGATATTTTTCTCTTTCTTTCCCACGTACATATTTAGAAAGCTGAGGCGATCTACGAGGAGACAGAGATTCTTTAATTAGAAAAAAAATTCTCTGTCGATCCTTGGATAACTACACAGGAGCATATACTTTCTTAGATTCAATGATTACTGCCATCATTTTAATCATCCACCTAACCATCACCACATAGAACCAAAGATGAATAATATGATGATGCGAAGGTTTATTCGTAAACATATGATACAATTATAGGTCTTCTTCATAGACACATAATGCAATTAATCTACACTTCAACATCATCTTTGCTTCTTGTTTTTATAAAATTAGATAATTTTACAAATCATATCTTAAATTTTACCTATTTTGTGATTCACAATACGTTTTTAAAATTTTTGTAACTCGTCATCTCATTTTCATCTATATTTTTATTTAATATCTTGATATTATTTTAATATTAACCTTCCGTTCTCTCTACCCCTATACTATATTTCTTCATCTTTCTCCAACCATCTCCTCTCATCGTCATCCCTGTCACCATTTTCCCTAGTCTTTCCCCTCTTCCTCTTCTTCCTCGTCATCTTCTTCTTGTTCCTCCTCCTCCACTTCTTCTTTTTCTTCTTCTTCCCCTCCTCGTCTTCTACCTATCCTTGCACCGATCGGGAGTTCATCGGAGAAGATGAAGCAAGCTAAACATTTCGACCGACTCCAATTTGGACATCAAAACCTTTGGCTTAAGCATAATGAGGCAATGATTAGGATGATAGGGGAGATGGAAAAGATGAAGATGATGAAGGAGACATAAATAATTAGGTGTCGTATAAATTTTTTTTTATAACAAAATATTTTTTTGTTGGTACTACCAAGGGTGTTACACAAAAATTAATTATGTAGAAAAATGAGGGGTCGGGTTATAAATCCTGAAAGATGAAGTGTGAATTATAAAATAGATAAAATATAGAGTGTAATTTATAAAATTCTCAATAAGTTATGAGTCGAGCAATAATTTAATTTCCTATCTATATAAGCTTACTTATCCCTTAATTTGTATACATCATTATGTGTGTATTAATTTTGATCTCCAATATAGTTATATTAATAGTATATATAGATGATTAGAGATATCCAAATTGCTCATTTTCTATTTGCTCCAACATGTGTAGATAGGATATAGAGGTGATGCATGTTGTGCATATTTTTCATTAGATCTTCTACCACTTTTATGAGATTATGATTTGTAGGATACTAATAGAAATTATGAGGTATTGCATAGAGCATTAGGATTAGGAGTGCTTGTATTGTTATTTTTTGTTGCTAAGATGTGATAGTGTTATTGATATTCAAAGTCACTTGAGTATGATGTTCACAGATAATAAAAAAATATGTTATTTTCTAAGGTATGGCAAGTTATCCCCATGTATTTTCTATCAGCTAGAGTAGTACACTGGTTTGAATTGATGATTGATGTACTCATATGATTGACATAATAAATATTGAGTCTTCAAGCTAGATTATTGGATCGAGTATTAAGTGTTTATTGTGCAAGCTGGTCTAGTATATATTGGAAGTCGATTTCCTAATCAAAATGTTGTAACAAACATTGATCTTGTTGCTTTCACTCGTCTATGCATTGAGTAGTTGACACATATCATTGTAATATGTATGACCTTTATGCAAATGCCATCTACTTGGCATGATTGTATTGTATGTATTGTTTGTGACATATTTACATGCTCATGCAGAATATATTACTCATATCTTTTGATTTATACTATCTAATACATGTTTTACTTCTTATTTGACATTCCTAATTTGGGGGTAAGATTGATTCACCTGGCCCTATGGCTCATGACCTTTTTTATGTAACATCCTAGAAAAAAAATCTAGTGCTCATGTGACTAGCACGTGCGCTGAATCCTAAGGCACAGATGTGCAGGGCAGGTGTGCTCATTTCCTTTATTTTCTCCCCTCCCTCTCTTCTTCTTTCTCTTTACTTCCTCTTTGTTTTCTTTTTTCTTTCCTTCTCCTCGCCCATAGCTTGTTTTCCCCTTTTTTCTTCTCACCTCGCCGGAGATTTGTCGGTGGACACCGACCCCATGGATTGAAGCGCCGGAGTTCCCTCGTTCTTTAAGTAAGTTTATTTTTTGCTTAATTTATTTGTGATTCCTCATTTTCTCCCTCTTCTCTCAGTTTTGTCAAAAATTCGGCCGGCCGGCAACCTCGTGCCTCACTGCAATTGTCCGAGAAGCTTCCTCTTATTGCTCTCTCTCTCTCTCTCTCTCTCTCTCTCTCTCTCTCTCTCTCTCTCTCTCTCTCTCTCTCTCTCTCTCTCTCTCTCTCTCTCTCTCTCTCTCTCTCTCTCTCTCTCTCTCTCTCGGTACCCTTAATGGGTACCTTGAGCTCTCAAGCTACACCCCGTTGCCTCCTATCGCTTGTGTTAGGGGGCATTTTTTGACCATCACCATCATCGGCTTCGCTACCCGATAGGTAGGTTTAGCTTCCTCTTCGCAAGGAGTTTCTATGCAGTGCTAGATTTGGGCCCTCATGGCCAGAGCCGTCGGGCAACCCCTCGTCCTAGCTGCTAGCCTTGGTGGGGGTGGTTCCCTTCATTGGCCGCCTCTAGTTGTGGGTTTCCTTCTCAGCTAGCTTCTGCTAGCCTACCGGAGGGTGTCGATGGAGTTGGCTGGGATTATCGACGACCGAAATCACCGGTAGCTCCCCCTCCCCCAATACCAACAAGTTTTTTTTTCCTTGTTGCAGGTGCTTGTTGGCTTTCCCATCAGTCGAGTTGGCACCATACGTGGGTACCTTCCTCCGCCGGCAAGGCATCAGTTGGCCCCGACTGCACATGACGATGATCGTCGGTGACCATTCTTCCTTCTCTTCTCTTTTTTGTTGAGGTGAAGGGGTTGGTTTGCATGGCCTGTGCTATTGCTGGGCCTAGGCTGTGGCCCAGTTAAGGTGGGTTTCGGCTGCTATCAACCCAGCCCAAGTTGGTTTGGGTTGGATTGATCCCTACCCAAGTTGGCTTGGGCTGAGTGCAGCCTTGCCAAAGTTGGTGGTGGGTTGGGCTGCTGTGAGACCAACCCAAGTTAGTTGGGTTGGGCTGTGGCCCAACTTACGTGGTAAGCTTAGTTAGTTTAGGGCTTTGGGGCCAAGCTTAGTGGGTCAACTTTGAGTTAGTTGTAGCCTAGCCCATTGTTGAGCCTAGGGTTGACCCAAATGTTTTTATTATTATCTAAATTGAGGCAATTTTTTTATCCTTTTTAAATGATGATCATATCAAACTTGAGCCTTAATAAATTATTCTTAGAGAATAGCTTGTTAGTTATAATAATTATTGTGAATTATTTTTAATGATTTAAACTGTGGCTTAAGTTGCTCTAAAGATATAAAAGATAGGTACATGAACAGAAGGAGGGAGGACCCACAATGGTTATAGTTTAGGCATGAGGAACAGGAGCTGCTTGTCCACTAGGATTCCTAACTGGTGCTGGATCATTATCTCCATAATCATCTTCGTCTAACATCAAATGAAATCTCCAATCTTTGCATCCTTTGATATTATTTTTTCTGGCAAAATAATTGACTGTGTGCTTCAGGTGACAAGTAGTACTGCTCTTGTAATAGATCTATCTGATTCTAACATTATTATCATAGTAATCAGCAGCAACAACAACAGTAAGAGAACGAATTCCCTCATGGCTGGCTACACTTGCACTATAAGAATTCATACCATTCGAATACTTTGCTTTGTACTTCTTTAGGTGCTTGGAGTTCCCTGCAGGAGAATAACTAAATTAACCATCTTGAATGAGCAATATACATGCCATCATTTTCAACCATTATTTCACATCACTCATGCTTTCTAGACCTAGTAGGATTATATTAATTCAAATTTATTTTAATAACTTATAACTTTGACTTGGATTTCTATTTCCATATCTCTAAATCTAGTAGATCTAATACTATTATAATATACTATCCATTCTGCTGGTCAAAGTGCTATTGACCTTTGCAAACATGCTGTGCCTCTTGTTGTTTCTTGCATTCTTTGTTAATTGGTATTGCTTTTGTAGCTTGTATTGTATGTGTCTGGTAGCTCTCTTAGATGGGAAAGTGTTGCTTAATATTTTGATTAATTTGAGTGAGTAAATAAATAACTGCATGCATGCCAAGGCTGACGCAGTTCCGCGTCCATGTATTAATAAATAATTAGTCGTCTTCTTGCTTTATACCTCGATGATCAATGATCTAATAAACAAGAAAGACAAATATATATATATATATATATATACATTGTTACCATTTTCCCAAAGAAATTAAGGACATGTATATGTACAGACATCGATATATAATGATTTCCTAACAATAACCATGCACATATATAAATAATTTATGCACATAGTTTTTAATTAATTAAGCTGCATAGAAACTAATATATACAAACTTCTTGGGTCATATACATGCATATATATATATATATATATATATATAGTCATAGTAGATCCCACATGCTCATTATCTCCTCCATCACAGCTGCATCAGCCAAGAGAAAGCTATCCGAGGATAAGTTCGAAAGAGAGTACTCATCTTCCCCAATCGAGCTAATAAACTCGCCAGTGGCATGATCAGATGACTCGATTGGCGGCGGCAAGAAGGCGTGGTTGGCGGCGATGGTCTTGACGTCGTTCATGGTGAGCACGCGGCGCTGCGCGTCGGGGAGGTCGGGCCGCCGCTCGCCGGGGAAGTTGAACTTCCCAGAGTCGCCTCGCAGGCAGTAGACGGCAGCGTCGTAGGCCCGAGCCGCCTTCTCGGGGGCGTCGTAGGAGCCTAGCCATATCCGAGTCCGACTCTTTGGGATCCGGATCTCCGACACCCACCGCCCCCATCTCCGCATCCGGACGCCTCTGAACCCCTGCGCTTTGGCTGCGCCTGCAACAACCGTAGTAGACTCCTCCTCAAACTTGAAAGACATCTCTCTCTCTCTCTCTCTCTCTCTCTCTCTCTCTCTCTCGCTCCTGTTCTAGTGCTAGTTGTGGATGAAAAGGGATAGGAAATGGAAGCTGTTTGATTTAAGGAGGGGAGAGGAGAAGAAGATGGGATGAGTGAAACGTGGTGGAAGTGAACTGGGGAAGGACGACCAGTGTCCGGATATATAGAGGAATGCAAGTTTATTCTAACTGAGGTAAAGATAAAATTTGGATATTGTGGATACTCGAGCTGTTATTTTTTAATAAGGGAGCAGATCTAGCTTTCTGCATGCATGTAGGAATTATGTCGTGCAGCCATGTATGTACTCAATTCATCACCTGACCTGGGCTGTTGAAAGTGCGCTTGGATGTAGGAAACTCATGCATCCTGGACTGCAGACCACCTGCTATAATAACGCCTGGAACACGCAGGTTAATAATAAAAAAATGACTGCGAGGGGGGAGTGAAGGTTGGAGAGCAACATCTGACACCCAAACTGACACGTGGATTTAGGAAGATTTATCCACCACTGACACTGAATACGACGACGGAGAGGGATCGATGCATGGTTGTAACGCTCCAATATTAGCCTGCTTACGTACGTACATACGTTCGTCGAAGAACCCATATATGATATATATGATATATATATATATATATATATATATATATTTCTTCTAGATGATGTATAATATGTATACTAGTTTGGGTTGCAGCTCGAAGTAATCACAAACCCATGATGACCAACCAAATACTCACCAACACCAAAACCTGCAAGCATGCCAATTGCACCTCTTCCTTCACCTGAAACCTAACTGAACCCTAATCACCAAGAACTTCTTACGCTTGCACGCTTGAACAAATAAATAAATGCCCTCCTTCATCTCTCTTCTCAGTAGTGAGAGATTACGACAGTGGACACTAGAAAGCTATCAAATTTTGATCAGTATAGTGAAATGGGTGACATAGCGAGTAATATCGTAGAAGAGCAGAACATCTTCCGCAGCAAGTTCTCGGCGGTGCCGGTGCCAGAGAACGTGACGCTGCCCGAGTTCGTGCTCGAGGACGCCGAGAGGTACGCCGACAAAGTGGCGCTCGTTGAAGCCGCCACCGGGAAGTCGTACACGTACCGCGAGGTGGTCCGCGACACGAGACGGTTCGCAAAGGCCCTGAGGTCGGTAGGGCTTAGGAATGGCAACGTGGTGGTCGTGGTGCTGCCGAATCTTGCCATCTATCCGGTCGTGTCCCTCGGCATTATGGCCGCCGGCGGAGTCTTTTCGGGTGCGAACCCGCTCGCGCAACCGGCGGAGATCAAGAAGCAAGTGGAGGACTCGGAGGCAAAGCTTATCGTCACCAATATATTGGCTTATGATAAGGTGATCGTAATAATAACTAAATACGTAAATTAAGATTTGTAGCATCGTATAAATAAAACCCACTATGAAATATAGGTGAAGGATCTCAGGGTGCCCGTAATCTTGGTGGGAGACGATCACGTGGATGGCACGATAGGGTGGGATGAGCTGCTGGAAGCGGCGGACCGAGCGGGTACGACGAACCTAGGGGAGGGGGCACACGTGTCCCAGCGTGACGTGTGCGCCCTCCCCTACTCGTCGGGCACGACGGGTTGCTCGAAGGGCGTGATCCTGACCCACCGCAACCTCGTCTCCAACCTATGCTCGACTCTCTTCGACGTCGGCGACGACATGGTCGGCCACGTCAGCACCCTCGGCCTGATGCCGTTCTTCCACATCTACGGCATCGTCGGCATCTGCTGCGCGTCGCTGCGGAACAAGGGGAAGGTGGTGGTGATGGAGAGGTTCGAGCTCCGGGCCTTCGTCGACGCCTTGATCGCACACGAGGTAAATTTCGCACCGATCGTGCCTGCCGTCATGCTCGCCATGGTGAAGAATCCGGTCATCGACGAGTTCGACCTCAGTAGACTCAAGCTCAAGTCCGTCATGACCGCCGCCGCCCCACTCGCGCCGGAACTGCTTGCTGCATTTGAGGACAAGTTCCACGACGTCCAGGTTCAAGAGGTAAACTATATATATATATATATATATATAACTGAGTTTGTTAACCTGTTTTTTTTTTATTTTTTTGGGTTAATTACACCTGCACAATTTAATTATAATTAATTTTTTAATTTATTATATAAAATTAAGTGCATATATTGATAATTAATTGCACAAAAGTTTACATAGTTGGCTTCTTCTTTTTTTAAAATATATTTGGGCTCTGGGTCATAAACCCAACATCTAACCCAATTGTATATATTTGGATTTAATTATTACTTGTTAAACCCGTACTTGAATAACGTATCCACAACTATAATAAAATCACATTTAAGATATGAATAAAATTGCTTATAAGAATTAACCCGTCACTTCTCTATCTATCTTTTTTAATTTTCTCTATGAAATAATGGTGAACGGGCTGTAGAAAAATCGATGAAAAAGACACGTAATAGAAAGGATATCGACATCATCTAAAAGATTTTAGATGCATGGTTTATATAGAAAGTCTAAATGTTTGCATATATATATATATATAAATATATGCTTTAAAAAGAAGAAGAAGAAGAAGAAGAAGAATAAATTCTTAATAATTACAGGCTTATGGACTCACAGAGCACAGCTGCATCACTCTAACTCATGGAGATCCAAGAAAAGGGCACGGCATCGCCAAGAAGAACTCCGTTGGATTCATCCTTCCTAATCTAGAGGTCAAATTCGTCGACCCTGAAACCGGCCGATCTTTGCCGAAGAATACTCCCGGAGAAGTTTGTGTCAGAAGCCAATGCGTCATGCAAGGTACGTACGTACGTACATACGAAGAGATATATTACTATTACTACTAGTACTACTTTTCTACGTATGTATTTCATAATGGATTCATCTTAATTTAACCAAGCTTTCAATCCCAATTATAAGATGTGCTTAGTTCTCTGATAGCATTAAATAATTAATATCGACCTAAAACTTTAAGCTGTCAGAGAAGCTATAAAATTATATCGTTTCCTGGACCAAAACTATTGAATCATAGATCCTGACACCCTTCTCTTGTGGCCTCACAGTATTGAGGACCATAAAAAAAAGTTAGGTAGAGTTGATATTCCCCGTTTCTTTGCCAACTTCTAACAGATAGTTCAAATCAACTGCTTTGAATTAGTTGTATCAGATGGGATGTCTATTGCATGTCTGTTGACATTAATGGCAAGGAATCTAACCATTTCATTGGTACCTTTTTTTAATAAATATAATAAACAAGGTTTTTCTTTTTCTTTTTCTAGATGTAACTCTTTCTATATTATTATCTTCATCGGAGCCTTTGTCATTGTTTAACTCAATAGGTTATTATAAAAATAAAGAAGAAACTGAACGTACCATCGACAAGGAAGGGTGGCTGCACACCGGAGACATTGGATACATAGACGATGACGGCGATTTGTTTATTATCGATCGCATCAAGGAACTGATCAAGTACAAAGGTTTCCAGGTAGGAAATCTTATCATCAACACTGCTATGAGAATTAGAATTAATGAAAGCTGTGGGCTTGTTTTAAAATAAGCAGAACTTTGTGTGTGTGTGTGTGTGAGAGAGAGAGAGAGAGAGAGAGAGAGAGAGAGAGAGAGGAAAAATAAAAAGAATTAGATATGAAAAAATTAACATTTCATGAATTCAAAGGTTAATTTTTTTTTCCCCATTACCCTTTAGAAGATTGCATTAAAATTTATTCGTAAGTAGGTAGGAACAGACTTTCACTATATGATTATATAGTTCTTGAGGTGAAACTTAATCATGCTTCTTATATAAGCTTAATTCACTAGTTCTACCAGCCTTTTTTTTTTTCCCTCCCTCTTTTGTCTTAGAAACTATAAGTTGGTGCAAGGACTAGCAGATTTAAGCTTAGTTTATCCTCAACTTATTCTCTAATGTACCATAAGTTTGATACACCCTTAACCTATACTACTTCGTAGTAGTTTCATTGGTGATCTTTACTCTTCTTTCCTGTATCCAGGTAGCTCCAGCAGAGTTAGAAGCCCTCCTCCTTTCTCATCCATCAGTTCAAGACGCGGCTGTCTTTGCGTAAATGCATCCAAATATTATAATAAATATCACTGATCTATACTAAATTTTACAAGTCTCATGCATGCATGACATGCAGGTTGGCTGACGAGGAAGCAGGGGAAATTCCAGCAGCCTGTGTAGTCAAGAGACCAAACGCAGAGGAGAGTGAAGAGGACATCATCAAATATGTCTCTTCTAATGTAGCTTCCTACAAGAGGGTGAGAGAGCTGCACTTCATAGACTCAATTCCAAAATCACCATCTGGGAAGATCATGAGAAGGTTTCTGAGAGACAATTTCACAAAGAAGGCGGCGAATTAACATGACAGACATCAGATCTAGTTTCTTATATTTTAGCCCATGTAATCCAAACTACTATTAATAAAAGTGCACTGCAAGCAGACTAAGTGGCATTAGTCATTGCAAGTATATTTTAGCCTTTGAGCTAATTAGCTAACATAGTACAGAACCTATTCTTTGGTTGGCATATGAAGTGTTGCATATATATTGGTTGCTAGCCTTATATTACCTATTCTTTGGTTGGCATATGAAGAGGCTAAATTAATGGTAATTAACAGGGATGACAACATACACTAGGCCCACCAATGCAGCATTTTTTTTAAATCCCAGTTGCTGTTTAATTATTTCTGGTTACAGCTACAACTTAGCCTGAATTTGACAATCCCCAGTAGTTGCATAATATTGGTTGCTAGGCCTTATATTTGCTTTTTTTTTTTTTTCTGATTATTTTGATCCTCTATATAAATCATCCTTTGGATAAGATAAACAAGTGCTAATATAGTAGAAAAAGGATTCATGATTCTTCAGTGGAGGAATTAACTTTTCTTTTATTCCAACAACAAAGTAGATATGTGCAGATTATAGATGTTAGATAAGAAAATGTAATATAAGATCTTAAAGTTCCAATTAACTAGTGATTAAACTTTCAACAACAAAAAAAATTAACTAGTATCTAGAGGACGTAATTAAGCTTGTTTATCACTATATATACCTATCCAAAGTTAGATATATATTTATATATAATTGAGAAGTGGAAAGAGCAGTGAGCTTATCTTAGAATACAGTGACATAAGAGTCATTTTTCTTTTTGAAAAATAATCTTGTAGTATGAAATATGCACATAGTCCACAGAGATATCAAACCAGCAATTTTCCTAGTATTGCTATTCTATATTGTTGACAATTTTAGTGACATTAGCTACTAGACAATCGCAATTTTTGGCTCTGTAGCTTTTTTAGTGTACTATTGATAGATATAACTTAATTTTTAGGGTCCACATGAATAGTCCTTCTGCATGGACTGTTCACCACCACCATCTATTAATTCAAATGGGCCTGGTGGCTAGTAGCATCTTTGCGTATCTTAATGTCCTTAGGTGTGTTGTTGCTGTCAGAGATAAATATAATTTGGGACCTACCATATATACTGCATATTGATAGAAGATGACCCCAGTTGATAAACCAAACAAACATCTATTTGCCTTCATGGGTACCTAATTAACCTTGTTTAAATCTTTAGGAAATTTTTTTTATTATTACTTTGGTTGGTTTGGTCGTCCAAAGTTTTGAGAAAATGTACAGCTAGCTAGCTTCTTAATGGTCGATCATGCATCCTTAAGTTCCAAAGAAGGACGTACGCCTTCCTTCATCTTACCATTTAATAACCTCGATCATAATTAGATATAGTTAAAGATTTGCTACTTGATAATTTCAAGCACGATTTTCCAAGTACGGTATGAGAAAAATGGCGGTCAAAACGTACGTCAGAGAAAGCGTTGATGGGACATCGTCTTCTCGAAATGCGGCAACTCCGGCGAACTAGCTAGATCGCTCCGGCCGGAAGCGCACAGGTTTGGGCATATTCTGAGAGGTCTTGGTGGGTGAGAATAACGACCAACTAGTGTCGGCAGTGAGGAGGGAAGTGAGAGTGACTTCATAATAGTAAGAGATTTCGAGATGTTTAGATTGTGTGTTGGAAATTCTTTTCTTCTACCTGAGGACCCTACTGCTACAGTACTCATGGATCATTCATTCGAAATTAATTAATTCAGCATAATATCTGTTTTTATTTATTTTTTACTTTAAAATCACGTAGAATCTAAGGTAGAATCTTGTGTTTTTTTTATAGTAAAGTTTATAGGATAGGAAAAGGTAATGGAGAATCTAACATCTAATTTCCATGCCAAGTTGCCATGTGAATGAGTTTGTCTCTTTTAATATTCAAATGAGCTGCTCTTTTCATTTTCCATCTTTTTCTTCCATTATTTGAAACTAGTCCCACAAATCTCTCTCTCTCTTTCTTTCTCTCTCTTCCTGCCGTCTTTTCGCAGGGACCAGGGGGGAAAGGTGTTATCTTCCGCAACTTGTCTCCAATCGGAGCCCATTATGATCTCTGAATCCCAGGCCTAGCAGTAGAAATATACGCAGAAGAGTAGCAGCAGCTGCGAGCAAGAGAGAGAGAGAGAGAGAGAGAGTGGCAGAAGAGCACATGATTCTACCCAGGAGTAGTAGGTAAATCTCTCTCTTCTCTCTCTCTCTCTCTCTCTCTCTCTCTCATCAAGTTTGAGGTTGGATGCTCTGTTCGGCCATCAAGTTTGAGAATGGATGAGATTTCAGTTTTGCCTTTGTTTCTTCTACCTGGCATCTGGAAAGTAAAAGGAAGGCATTAAATAGGGGGGGGTGGTAGCTCTAAGCCTCAAAGAATCACTGCAGAACATTAAGGGAGGGCAAATAATGGGTAGCTTTTAAGTACTCCACCGCTTTCTTTTTCATTTACCCTTCTTTTGTCTCAATCGGGAGAAAGCTCAGGTGGGTTTGGGGTGAAATCGGATACTTTTCTTTGAAGAATTTGGTAAAAATAGCCTCTGGGTTTTGGTTCCTTACCCTCTGCTTCCCAGACGATGTGATTTGGAATGAAAGAAAAAGAGAGAGAGAGGGAGGGAGGGGTTCTCTCTTTTTCCAATCTCGGTAAAAAGGACGGCGCTTTGATTCCAGGAGCATGGTAAGAAACTTCGTCCTTGTCGAGTTGTGTTGGTGTTCATGGTTTGAATCTTTTAGGGGAGCATACCATTTATGAGGCTAAAAGGAGAAAGCTTCTATAAAGGTATTTCCTTTACTTGCTTAAAGGGCGGTTTGGGGTGAGGAATCAAGAGATCCCTGGACCAACCAAGTGACAAAGTGGTTCCTTTGTAGGTAAAAAGGTCTCTCCCATGGTGGATTAAAAAAGAATCAAGTGATTCTTAGGATACCCAAGTAACCGTTTGGGGGGGTTTTTTTGTTGTCAGGGATCCATGTGTTTTGGTTGCCCTAGGAGGAGGCAGCGAACACTGGGAATTCCTGTTTACTGATTAGGGTTAGGTGAGGTTACTGTGGTAGAAAAGAGGGATAAGAAAGACAAATCACCATTACTTGTTGCGTTTGTGTGGGCATGTAACACTTTTGTATTTTTGTGTGTTATGTTTGATATTATGTTCCACAGAAGCCAATTTTTTTCCCCTCACAATCTCGTTTTCCTTATGCCAGGTAGTCCCCTCCTTGTATGATGAATAGGAGAGGATAATTGGGTTTTGCTTTGCAAGTGTCACCCTGATTCATAAATGGAGGTAAAAACTTTTCTTCCTCTGTTTGTTAATCTTTGATTGCTTTGATCCGAAGGGATGGCATAGGTGAACAGTAAAAGTTCTTCTGTTGGTAAAAGAAAAAAAAAGGAATAAAAAAAAAAGAGTTCTTAGTTAATTTTGTAAAAAAGAGAGACTCTAGTATGGACTGAAAAGAAGAGGAAGGGGCTAAAGCTGGTCTCTTTCAGAGCAGCAATAACTAGTGGTGGCGATAGGTCTCTCAGCCAGCTGGTGGTGAGTAGGGCCAGCCTTGGTGGCATAAGATTCAGCAGAAGATCTATGCTGAATGAGATGAAGCAATTCCAGTGGTGATGCCCCTTGTCCTGGTATGAACTTGTGAGATGGGAGGAAGAGAAACATATTTTAACAAGGTTTAGAGGACTTGCAAGGCCTACTTTCTGCTCTCTACTGACCACCCTTTTGTACTCTCTCTGATTTATCTGTTCGGGGAGGTTGGTTTTAGCTCGGGAGTAACAAGATTAAAGAGCAGCCGAGGAATCTGTTCTTCCCTGATAGAGCAAGAAAGGTATTTCCTCTCAACTGTACATATAGTTTTACTGAGATGATTCTTTCCTTGGCATGATATCTTTGATCTTGAAGTCTTCATACTCCCTCTTTTCTCATAGCACTGTTGGGGCATCGCCGATCTATGTGATTCTTTTTTTCTTAATAGGGTCAAGAAAATTTGTTTTCTAGATAGACCTAAGTCACTTTTTGTTGGTTATCCAGCTGTGGGTCAGCTTCTGAACTTCTTGGTTTTCTATTTGCAGCAGTACGTAGTACTACCCAGTTAATATCAATAATTCCACATCTCATGGTGAAGAGCAGTACTTGAGGTCTTTCTTCTGGGGCTTCTTTTCAGATGGACTGGAATCTGAAGAATCCTTTACAGTGGGATTGGGAAAATTTCGCACCGTTTAGCGGGAAAGAAACTGAAATTGCCAAGCCTTCACAACAATTCGAGTGGAAGGTTCGAGACGGAGGGAATGGCAACAAATCTGTGCATTCACCTGTCAGGGCTCTCTCCTCTGGTTCAGAGATAGGTAATGGTTCATCAAGGAGTTCCATATCTGCTTCAGTTGATTCTTCATCAAAGGCAGGAAATAAAATAGAATTCAACTTTGCGACAGTTAAAGGGTTTGGTAATAACCTTAGCAAGAATGAAAGATCAGCTGAAGTAGAAGATGCTGGAGCTCTTTCTTCATCTAGAGAACCTCTAATTGGTCTGAAGCTTGGCAAGAGGACTTACTTTGAAGATGTTTGTGGGGGGAACAATGTCAAGAACTTGCCCTCTTCAGCTTCTGGAACACCATCAGCTGCTTTTGTCAAGAGGATGAAGGCGTCTCAGCAGAGCATGCAGAGTTCATTCTGTCAGGTTGAAGGCTGCAACATTGATCTGGCTATGGCAAAGGATTACCATCGCAAGCATAGAGTCTGTGAGACTCATTCTAAATCTCCCAAGGTCATAGTTGCTGGACAAGAACGCCGCTTTTGCCAACAGTGTAGCAGGTGAAGATTCTTTTTATCTAATTAGCTCAACATACGATGAAGGGCTCTATGTACTATTGGGGCTTTTTTGCATCTTAAGATTCTACTTCTATAATATTGAAAAAGGGATACCTTTAGCCTATCCTGGCAAATGAGCACATAATTTTTTATTTTTAATTCTTGTAGCTTATAGTATATTAAAACATGAAATTGCATATGCCTCAGGATTTAGTAAGTATTAGATGTCAATTACAGGGAACAAACTTTTGAAGCTCTTTGAGAGCATACGTGAACAAAAAATGACTATTCGAGTATTTGTGAAGCTTGTTCCAATCAGTTGAGTTAGTCTTGAGGGTTGTGCTTGCTTAGATCGAGCATACTTCTTAACACCTTTTCTTCTTGATCATGTGTAAGGTTCCATGATTTATCTGAGTTTGACCTGAAAAAAAGAAGCTGCCGCAGACGTTTATCTGATCATAATGCACGAAGACGCAAGCCACAGCCAGAGACAATCTCGTTCAATTCTTCAAGGATTTCTACATCATTTTATGGTAATACTACTCGATGATAGTTATATTATTTTCACAATAGATTATCAGATTACTGCAGCCTTTGAAAAATGTCATGCTGTTGATTAGTCTTTTCTATTTTTTTGCATTATGAATCATGCAATAAATAGCATTACCTGTATCATTCCTTGATCCCATATTACCCTCTCCCAATTGACTGAAGAAATTATGCTCTTACACTTGCATTGCGTGGGTCAATCAGCATAATGATAAAAGAATGTTATGATGGTGTAATCGGTGTCCCTTGGCTTTGGTTTGAATTCTTGTTATTCATAATACTAGTTGATTTCTGAGTTGTGAGCTCTGGTTGAATGTTTGAACATTAGACTTGTTTAATGCTGGATATGTTTTGGCAATGCTAGATACATATTGGTGTCATTTGCATTTTCTGCAGTGCATTTTGTAGGTTGACTATGCACCAGTTTAGCATCAAGCTCTTATGATTCCTATGCATTCTTTCTGCACAAGTATGATCGAAATGAATTTTCACTAGTGCCTCTCCCCTTATCCTTAACTGTAGGTGCATCTCAATAATAGGCTGTTTTCTTGAAGGTTGTAGTTTGAGATTAGTAAGCCTAGGATCTCATTTAAATTTCTGTAGTTGACCTGGCTATTTTAGTAGATGCCACCTTATTATTTTGAGATTTTGAATTGATTAACACAAGCTTTGACTTACATTGTCATGATGCTTGGAGGACACCTTTTAGAAAGCAGAGGAAGGCTACAAATTAAAGGTACATTACTACACAAGTCATGGACTAAATCATAGGCAGTCCATTTAGATGGAATTTGATATATATGGGGGGACAGTGAATGTCATGTTTCTAGCTACTTGGGTATGCTGAGTAGGACACATTCACCTTTGTTACCTTTTAGCTCCTTTAGCCATGCTTTTCAATTGCCTTTTGGTTGGTTTATTTCTAATATGATAAATTGTAGATCGTCTATTTTTATTAGTTTTGCAATTACGACTGACATGCAAATGAATAAATTAGGGACATATATATATATATATATTCCATATTTAATATAGGTATTGCTACATGATTGACATCTCATATTGCCATATCAGATATTAAGTATTTATTGTCAATACTTCCATGATTTCCACGTAAGCAGTAGTCAAACTACTCTTTATATCCTTAGGGCGTGTTAGTTGTATGAAAGTGGTGATTGAACATGGTCACTTTCATGGCCTCATGGGAATATTCCACTCCAGCTGTTTCATTGCATGAAGCCATGAAGTTTGAAAGTGTGTTCCTCACTTTCCTAAGATATATTCACTCTACCTTTTGGCATAGTCACTTTCACTAGTGTCTGTCATATGACTAGCCAATCTTTGGATCCACTTACTCAATGCCCTTAGGGACTCTCTATTGAATTCGCCGTCGTCTTTTGTGACTCTTCTACCTTCTTCAGTTGTTCTAGATCTACCCAAGAGGGGAGGTTCCCTATGACTTCATTTTCACCCATATGGAAACCTCAAATCCTTAGAATTATAGTTTCTTCAAATCTGTTGTTTGGAACCACTAAGTTATGAGATTTCAATTTAATCTAAATTTAAATGAATTTCAATATATGTAATGTAATCTGATGATTTGGGGTCAGATTTTGATGAAATTCATTTCCTATTTAAGTTAACTTTTCTAATCTCAAAACTACCCTTTATTTGGTTACGTTTCTATTAATGGTCAGAGATAAAATAAGAGAATGGATCATAATGAAATGAATTCGTACTTCCTTCCAAACAACAAGATTAGATTGACGTAGTTCCAAATTTCCAATTCCCTTATTTTCTTTTCCAAACAGCAGAATTCATTTCAAAATGAAATCAATTGAATTTTATTCAATTGAAATCCATCTAGAATTGGCTTCAGAAATAGTGGCGACTTCCAGTTCAACCAAAAAGATGAAACTAACTTCTGTCAGACTTACTTTCACATAAGTGTCCTAGACAAACAAATACACCCTATGCAATCTGTTCTCCATATACTCCACCGTAACATGTGACCAGAAGCTCTGTCCATTATGTACTGCGGTTTTCTGTTATTCCTATTGTTTGACCAATATATAGGGCTAGTTTAGAAACTAATTATCACGTTGTATCCTTCTCTCCCTAGGTTTTTAAACAAACTGTATTCTTGTGTTTTTGACAACCTCTTGAAACTTTTTCTTAACATGAAGGTAGAACCCCCCCTTAATTGCCCAGAAAGTACAAGAAACAGGAGACTTTTACCAATATGTTCACTATGAATCTCTTTGGTTGCTAATCCCCTCACATGATGAAGTGTTATGTACTTGTGTGTATTCTCATTAATCAGTAAATTGGCAGGTTTCCAATTGACGAAAGTGCAAGATTCTGCCACTAGTATCACTTGCTATCCTAGGCAATTAGCATTCTTAGAGATTTTTTTAAGTACATTATCTTTAGTCAATTGTTTATAATCCTTCAGAGTTCCTTCTGGTCATGCATTTATATGACAACTAGCTTCACACTACTGATACGTCTTTTATGTCCTCTACAGATGATCGGCAACAGATGAATCTACTATTTGGTAGAGTTCCCTATGGTCAGGTGAGGAGCAATGTGAGTTCTTTATGGGAAGGCTCAGGTGGCTTCAAACTCACACAGATGGAAGGGTCTTGGATGAAACCGACAAAAGCTGGAGGCATTGAGGGGCAGCTGCATTTTCCTAGCCCTGACCTATCAAACAATGTTATGACACTTCGTCATGACTTGGACAGGCTCTTGCCATTCAAGGGCACTACTGCCGAGGTCCTTAATCAAGGTACTGCTTCTATTTTTCGAATATATAGAGAAAACCTTCTGGTTATGTGGATCTTTAAGTTTAAGGCATCTATGCCATAGTTACCTGTTATCACCTTTTCCTGCATTCAGGATGCTTGGTGCAACCTAGGATAATGTATCGTATCAATCTCATATAGAACTTGTAAACAAAATCTATGATTTCATTAGTATCTGCAGGAAAAAATTGAATTGCATATGAAAACAAAATGTTAGATGCCATGGAAGATCAATTGATTGTTTAAAAGAGCAATTCGATGTTGTGAAGATTGTCTCCATTGTGCAGGTGCTTGACCCACTGCATAGCGCAAATGCGGTATGCAAGCGCATGGGCATGTGGTGTAGGGGTGGCAATCGGGTCGGGTTAAGCGGGTTCGGGTCGGGTCAGATTCGGGTCGGGTCAATATTACCTTGACACGAACACGACCCGATTAATAAACGGGTTGCATTTAGTAAACACGAACACGACCCGATTAATAAACGGGTAACACGACACGACCCGCCTAACCCGTTTAATAAACGGGTCGTGTTAACCCGACACGTTAACACGACCCGTCTAACCCGTATACTTAAACGGGTCGTGTTAACCCGACACGTTAACACGACCCGTCTAACCCGTTTAATATAAATTCTATATAAAATTTAATATTTACTAATTTATTATATATAAATAGTGTATTACACAAATAAAAAAACCTATTTTTAACTCAAAATTCATATAATATCAAAATTACAATCCTAATAATTCATCATAATAAAACCCAACCTATTTTTAACTCAAAATTCATATAATATCAAAATTACAATCCTAATAATTCATCATAATAAAACCCATCCAATTGAGTTTAGAACAAATTTCAATTTTAAAAAAGTGTATCATACATTCATACAAACAAAATAATACATTTCCAACTCAAAACTTATACAACATCAAAATTACAATCCTAATAATTCATCATAACAAAACCCATTCAATAGAGTTTAGAACAAATTTCCAACTCTCAAAGAATGTATCATACATTCGTACAAACAAATAATACATTTCCAACTTAAAACTTATACAATATCAAAATTATAATCCTAATAATTTAACATAACAAAAGTCCGTACAATATAGTTTAAAATAAAGTTCCAACAAAGTCCATACAATCCCATGATAATTAGAACAAAATGTAGAGTTTACAATCCATTACAAATTACAAATAGTTTGAAATATGTAAACATTATCATTAAGTTCTCCATCTCCAAATATTACGACCCCGCCAAAAAAAAAAACAAAAAGTAAACATCTAAAATATAAGATATATATAAAAACTTCACTTACATTAGTTAATGAGCATTCACCGATTTAGATTTATGCATTTGAGCATTCACCGATTCTACAACTTCACTTGCATTAGCTATTAAGTCCAAATTTGTAATATCTTCCGTTAGCTCCTCCAATGCTACCAAATTGTCTATCATAATATGATAAAATAATTAGTAGACTAAACTTTTTGAATATCTATATAAGAAAACAATAATATACTTACCTCTAGTATGAAACAACCAATCTCGAGTACAAATTAAAGCTTCTACAGTTTCAGGCTTTAAAGCACTTCTATATTGATCAAGTACTCTACCACCAACACTAAAAGCGATTCGAAGCAACCGTGGAGATAGGAATACTTAATATATCGCATGCCATGAGAGAAAGATCTCGGATATCGAAATTGATTGGATTTCCAATAATTAAGAATATCCAATTTAGAACTTCGATCAATTCGAGGCTCTTCAAGATACAATTCCAATTGTGACTTTTGTGATTTGCTCACAAACTCAAAACTCTCAAATGAATCAAACTCCCTAAAAAAAAAAAAGAATTATTATTCTGAATATATAAAAAATATTAAAAAATATAATGATAAGAACATATGAATGGTATTAAATTATCTTCATCGTAGAGTTGTTATCTTCAGTATCATTTGAAACTTTACATAAAGTAGCTGAAGATGTCACATTGGAAACTTTAGAAGTATTCTGAACATAGTAATCAAAAAGTGCAAACAACTTCTCGCGGATCTTTATCATCTCATAAGAAGAGCCATAGAGTTTGTTGTATGAGAATTCGACAAAATGTATTTTGAATCGTGGATTTAGAATGATAGCTATCGCCAAAATAATACTGTATTGTTTCCAATATTTTTCAAACTTCACATTCATTTGTGTGGCTATATGACTGATAAAATTATCTGAGCTTCGCATGCCTTCCATCATATTCAATTGGATCAAAACCACCTTAGAAAAATACAAATTTCTTTGTAGGGTATATAGATCGAGAAAATAGAGATGTAACATCATAAAACAACTTCAAAAACTTGCAAATCTTTTCAGCTTTACCCCATTCTTCTTGTGATGGACAATACTTGTAATTTGAATCACTCAATTGTAAATGAAGAAATGCACGGCGGTATATAATAGCACTGTCAAGCATTAAGTAAGTTGAATTCCATCTTGTAGGAACATCTTGTCTTAATCCTTCTTGCTATTTAAAGAAACTTGTTTAACACACTCGGCAAATCTCTGTTTTTCGACTTGTGACCCCTTAACATATTTGATACTTTCTCTCGATTTTGAATACGGAATCATCTATTTCTTTCGGACAGACCTTCTTGCACTATTAAGTTAAGAATATGAGCACAACAACGAACATGAAAGAAATCACCATCACATAATAAAGCATTATTCAACATAAGTTGGCTCCTCAACAACTCAACAAACAAATCATTTGCGGATGCATTATCCAATGTTATGGAAAATAACTTTTTCTCTATACCCCATTCAGTCAACAATGTATAAATCTTATCGACAAAGCTATTCCGGTGTGTGGGGTTGGCATTGCACAAAAATTTATAATTTTTTTGCAATACCCAATTTTCATCAACAAAGTGTGTGCCGTGAGACATAGATAACCATCGGTGGTTATGGAGGTCCACAAGTCGATGTTAAAGCGATTCTTCCGGGAATAGAATGTAACCAATCTTTGAGTTTATTCTTCTCCCTTCGTACATTTTCAAAACATCTCGCTTTATTTGTATTTCTACTAATATGTTTGACCTCATCACATAAGTAACTGTGCAATATTCTAACTCCTTCATAATCAACAAATTGAAAAGGCAATTCATGCTTAACAACTGTCATTGTCATCAATTCACGATATTTCTCCTGATCAAACTTAGAAACATGTAAAGACATTGATCCTTCTGATTTGGCAAGAAATAATTGGCCTATATCTTTAGTTTTCAACTTTGGGCATACAAGTATATGACGTTTCATATTTCCAGTCCCATACTTACTATCTGATATGTATATAACACCACACAATTTACATGTGGCTCTCTTTAACCCATCTTCTCCTTTTGGTAGCTCTGTAAACACTTCCCAAACATTGGAGGTTTGTTTTCTTTTTCTTTTATTACTAGAATTCTCTCCACCAACTATGGGAGGAGGAACCTCCTCAGAAATATTTTCTCCATCTTTAGTACTATCATCACCCATAACTAAAATGAAAGCAATAAAAAAAATATCATAACATGGAACCAAAGCTATGAAACTAAATTAAATTGAACTAAAATCGGGTAAGATGAACTTCTATCGAGTATTGATCACAAAAGACTTTCTTCCTCGGTATCTCGAAAATTGAGACTATTGTAATAGTGATATGAAAAGAATACATTGAATAAATAAAATCTTTGCCTATAGACTTTTCTCAAATAAAAAAAAAAAAAAACATAACAAAATGCATAATTTCAAAATGCCTATAGACAAAGCAATAGTGACTTTTTCTAATTAAACACCTGTTTACTAAATATGTTGTTATGAAATATAGCTAACAAAATATGTGTTTAACAAATATAGCATTATGAAATACAATTAATCAAACAAGTCATTTATTTTTCTAGATACAATATCTAGAGAAATATGTCTCTCTTAAAACAAGTATATTTCTACCAAACATTCCTATAGTATTTTAGATAAATTTCACATGATATACGTGCTCATGAATTGATTTGTGATTAGAGTAATCTGTATATTCTCATTATTGTATTAGTTTATGTTAGCACAGAATATATTGCTTGGATTTGATTTGTTTGGCCTATCTGTATCAGAACCTCCTGGATCCCTAAGATCATGTTCATTAAATGTGCCACTTTGTCTAAAATCCCATGAATTGTCATGTAAAGGCTAATGGAACTTGCAAGGCTCAAAATTTGTGAGAAAATCATTAACTGCCAAAGAAATTGAGAAGGAAATCTCACTTTTCCTTTACTAATGCTCTCAAGGAGATTCCTTTCCACAATGGACATCTAATATTTCCTTTTCCAAGCTTCTACTGGTAAAAGAGAAAGCTCCAAGGATAGGAACTTTCGCAGCCACACAATGGCATGCCAATTTAGTGCTAAGGTCAAGTAGGTAGCATGGGCTTTAGGCTTCATGAGAAGCACCTCAATCTGCATGCAGACAAGCACCAAATGGAGGATATGATAGGATCTGATGTGCCCACTTGTGAGCTGGACTTTAAGGGCTATATGGTACTGTCCATACCAATACCAGATACTCGGGCTGAGAACATGAAGCTTTTAAGAAGCAAATTGTCAGATCACTACACAGAGGCAAAGCTAAGATCCCCCCTTACAAATTGTCAGATCACTACACAGAGGCAAAGCTAAGATCCCCCCTCTCCGAGATGAGGTGAAGATGCTCTTACCAGTATAGCAACTAGAGAGGAGAAGAGATTGAACCTTGTCTCCTCTCGGGTGTCCGGCGGTGCGAGGGTCTCGGGTGTCCGGCGGCGCGACGCAAGGAGCTTGGGTGTAGATGGGAAGGGGGCGACGGCGGGCTGGTGTGGGGATTGAGGAGTTGGGAGTTGGGACTTTGGCTATTTGGGTGACTTGAGTTTTAGGGTAGGAGGGTATTTGGGTAAAATTAGAAATTTAGAATATATATGTGTGTGATGGGTTCGCGGGTTCGCGGGTCGACCCGACCCGCCCGACCCGTTTACTTAAACGGGTTAAACGGGTCAAGCGGGTCAGAGGCATAAACCCGAAGACGACCCAATTAATAATCGGGTTAGGCGGGTTGACCCGTTTATGACCCGAACCCGATTAATCTAAACCCAAACCCGATTAACAGTCGGGTTATCGTGTCGGGTCAAGTTTTGCCACCCCTAATGTGGTGTAGCAATAAATATTAAACTTATTGTATTGAATTGCTGTATGCAAGTGCATAAGCATGCAGTGTAGCAATAAAATATTAAACGTATTGTATTAAAATATTTATATCAATAATAAACTAATAAGTAATAAATAGGTAAGAAATAGCTACATAATATATGAAGAATTATCCTCATCATATCTTCTCAGCATTACATGATTAATACTATGCAAGAAAATTAACAAGTACTTCCAGCAAATAGGATTAATTGAAGTCCACTAACAAAATACCAATCACAATTTTTTTTTTTAAAAGATGGATATATCAAAGTACAACTTATGGTTATCATATGGATATATCAAAGTACTATGGCTATCATATGGATAATATCAAAGTACAACTTATGGTTATCATATGAATATGCAGTGGATAAGCATTCCACATGCGGGCACAATACTGGGCAAGAATGATATAGAAGCAATTTAGGTTTTGACAAGGTGATAACTAATCATTAAGCATTGCAATATTGGTCAAAACTTTTACCAGCCTTGTTAAAACACAAGTGGCATATGAACTCTTGCTAACAATAATGGCATTTATATTCTTTTAAGTTTTAATGTTTTTACTTAGAATGTTTTTCCTATATGGATCAAATATTCTTCAATGTAAGATTTTCTTTTTCGTCATTTTGGTATTAGTTGATTCTTGACTCATTCTCAGTATCTACCATGTGGCATGGTCATAATGACCTGAATGCTTCAGACTTTCAGACAGACAGATTCATTGCTTCATTTTCTGATATCACATACTTTTTCTGATTGATACCAAGTCCTGGTCTAGTTAGACATGTTGCTCTCTTTCATTACAAAACAAAGAGAGCCTGCACCATCACCAAGAAAGGCAAGCCAACTATTTAAACATTACAACCAACGAAGACCAAAACATCAAATTATCCAAACACAGTCCCAAAACCAACAGTTCACTGTGAAACTAAAAAAAGCAGAAATAGATGAGAAAAAGATCAAAGTATCCAGGGACAGTCAACAAGATCAGGCCTTCTTTTGACTTTTCTCTCCTTGAAGCATCAGTTTCGCCCGCTTCTATGCATCTGTGTTCTTCGTCCCTGTCGAATAGGGTCGTCAAAATAATCGAGTTGACCCGAGCCCGATAAGGCTTGATCAATCTTGGAAATTAATTTTGAGTCGAGCTTGATCATGAGCTGGCTCGACCAAGCTCGGCTCATAAAGCTCAAATAACAATATATTATTTAATATTATATTAGGGAAACTATATTGTATCCATTTGTGGTTAGGTATAAATTTATTTTACCCCCCTATAATTTCATTAGTGTCACTTTACCCCCTTATGGCCTAGATTAAAATGTAATTGTTATTTTTATTTTGTGATGTTAATTATAAAAAAAAGTATTAGTTTTAATATAGATAATACATAAGATAGACTGCAGATAGCTTTAACTTCCAAATATAGTCATCATTAACTTCCCTGTAATGAAACAAGAGCAAAATAGTAGGCCTTCTATTTTATGTTGACTCTGATAGTCTTAACTTCCCTTTAATGAAACGAGCAACACAGGGGCCGGTGCCTGTAAAATCTAGTTCTCCACCCATCTTTATTTAAAATCTCTTCATCTTAACACGTTTAGATAGTCCCTTATAAAATTGTCAGAAGTTTTTTCTAGTCTAATTTCAGCATAGAGCCTCTCTTCTTTCTTGTCTTAAAATTAAACATAATTTCTTTCGCACTTGCCATACAATCTAGTCTGTATCTGTAAAGGCACTCTATGCTCCACCAATCAGCTTGTTCATGACAACATTAAGACTGTTTGTTAACACCTTCACAGAATTATAAAATTGATCAAACTAATTGGTCTATAATATTATAATCACCCACTTTATCAGCACCTTACTTCTTTGGTATAAGATATATCATTGCAGAACTGAAAGAATGAATTTTAAGACTCCCCCACATACCAGTCATCTTTAAAAATTCACAGTAGGCATTCTATTTTATGCTGACTCTAATAGTCTTAACTTCCCTTTACTGAAACAAGAGCAGCACAGGGGCCGGTGCCCGACCTGCCAGCATGGACTGATGTCTCAACCCTTTTTGTCAGAAGTCACTTGACTGTCATCTCATCCTTTTCTTCTGATAAGGAGTGCTAATTATATGCCAATCTGTTAACATCCACCTTAGGAGATTTATCACTTCTCTAATAATGTTGTCCTTATATTAGAATTGAGATATATCTACTTTATGTCGGTGTGGATAAACCAGGGAACTATTTCCTGGATGTCTATATATGACATCCTTGAACTTTCTGAAATACCGTAACTTTGGTTTAAATGAGTTTTAACTCTTAATGACATGCTGCTAAACCTCTTATATTTTTCAGATCTGGAAGCGTCTGCTATTGCTTCTAACTTGAATGGAGCACCGGATCTTCGGCGTGCTCTCTCTCTTCTGTCAACTGATTCTTGTGGTCCAGCAGATCTTGGATCTACATCTCAAATTCACTTTGCAAATACTAACCACAATGCCGCATCTTATCCTGCAATGCATGTTCTCAATTCAACATCAGGATTTTGGCAGGATGAGCAGCCTCTATCCCAACAGGCACGCGTTCTAGCATTTGACCATCATGGTAACAGTAATCAATTCCAGGAGTTTCAGCTGCTCAAAACATCCTATGAGAACTCGTTCTTTGACTCCACTCAGATACACTGATCAATGGAAGATTAGTTAAAACCCGTGGTTAGTTCTCTGCCTTTTTTAGATCATATCTTGATACTCTCTACCTCATATGCGAAGAACATTTTATATATCATTTTTCGTATTGTTACACTCTCAGGTGCTCGAAAGCTTCCCTTTTGATGGGCACAGATTGCCGTTGCTGCTTATTCGCCTTGTTTGCCAGAGAATGGAGACACCCAGAAGGCAGTTTGCTCTATTCTTTCCCATTTCTTGACCTTGCGAAAACTTGTTAAAACTCTCCATCCATCTATTTTCATCCTAGGAAAATGAATTGTCGAGCCCACGATTTCTCTTTAACTGCGTCTATGTAAGAGAATTCTTAGCTACTATTCTATGCAGCCGGAATATTTGATCTGTTCTCTCTTATGGCATTAAGTCTACAACACTCGGTTTTTCGCATGACTCAATTGGGAAGTTTGGAACTGTCCTATTTGTGTACACATTCCTCTTTTTTGTGTTCAATCCTAATCTTGCTAAATATTCATATGAAGGGTTGTTCATATGCTCTCTTAAAGAAGGCAAGTTATGCTAGTTGTGTTTCTAAGCTTCATATGGTGTCCTCTGAAGATGTCAACACTTTGCATTTGGTTTTTAATGCATTACTCGATTAATTAAATTAATATTCTCTCCTAATAATAGTAGCCCATCACCAGCATAGAATTAATCCCCCCAAAAAATAAGATAAAATAAATAATTTTATACATTATAATAAGAACTACGTGCTAGATGTGGATGCATTGTTAAGTGGCCATGACATCTCCACAATCTAATTAAACATATATTAGTTAGTAGTAGCCCATCACCAGCTATATATCATCTCAAAAAATTAAAGAAAATTTGCATATAATACCGTATTTTTATTATTATTTATAAATCGAGCCCTTTGATTTAGATGAGTCAGTTAAACTTAACTAAATCTCTGAGTTAAATTAACTATACTAATACAATTACAAAAATACCCTCGACTAAGTCGGGTATTTTAGTTATTTTAGAAATAAATATATTTTAGTTATTTTAGAAATAAAATATCTATACTTAACATAATATTTTCACTGTCTTAGTCCAGATACAACGCAGGATGTTTTCTGCACATACTCACTAAATCGTAGGACTCGATTTGTAAATAGTAAAAATGTATGGTGTAAACCACAATTGCGTTAAAAAAAAAATAGAGTGTTATATATAAATTTCCTCAAAATTTAAAATTTTGACGAATTCTACTAAATATATGATTTTGGGGGAGATTGTAAAGTGCCAAAAATAGCAACTTGAGTTGATCTTAATTTGAATCTTTGTTAATTAACTTGCTGTTTAGGGAGGCCGGGCTATAGATTTGTCATTTCGCATCTCACATTTATTGTTTATTACGGTAAGGTGACAAAAAGAATTATTTAATTACACTTAGATCCTTTAAACTATTGACCATTTTCACGTAAACTATCTCATTTATTTTCTCTAAAATAAAGGAGAAACAGCCCTAAAGCTTCTTAACGGAGAATAAATAAGAGGGCTTACGTGAAAATAGGCAAAAGTTTAAGGGGGGTTTAAGTGTAATAATCCTGCTAAAAAATAATGAAAAAGAATAGGGCTGCTAATAAACACATAATGTAGGATGCAAAGTGAAAAAAAATAATTACAAACAAAGATCCCCTATCATTTATGTTATTTTAATATGCCACATATTCGGTAAATTACCATTATAACCCTGATGCTTAATTCTTAATTTAAAAAGAAAAACAACGAATGAGATCGCGCCAGCTGTCCAAAAGCGCGTCACACTTTGAGGTATAAATATCGGTTGATCCCGCCCTTTTCCCCTTCACGTTCTTCCCTCCGCGCACGATCGGCTCACCGTACGCGCCGCCCAAACCCGCTTCTTTTTACCAAAAATAGAAGAAGAAGAGAGAGGGAAGAAATCTAAGCATCCTCCTCTTCTTGTCGGAGTCCGGACGTTGGATCGGCGGCGGGGGGGAAGAGATGGAAGGTCAAGATTGAGGGGGATTTGATGGGGAACTGCCTCCAGTCCTCCACCTCTTCTTCCACCTCCAGGGAGGTCCCGGTCGTCCCGCCGGCGCAGAAGACATCTGGTAATTTTATCATTAATTCTTTGCCATTTTTTGTTTTTTTTTAAGAAAAAAAAAACAATTAGGGTTCTTGAATTGCGATATGTCTCTTGAAATGGGGAGTAGAGTTCATTGATAGAGTTTCTTCTGCATCAGGTAATGTTGGGAAACCTGCGAATTCACCTACCAAGATGAGTATGAGTAGAGTTGCGTCCAAGCTCAGTAGTGTGGTTAGCGTGGCTGTCGTGCCCAAGGATGTGGAAGACTTTCGGCTAATGGCGGGATACGGGGATGTGAGCATATTTACGTACGACGAGTTGAAGCTGGCGACGAAGAATTTCCGGCCGGATTTGGTTCTCGGAGAGGGAGGGTTTGGCCTTGTTTACAGAGGCGTCGTAGATGAGACGGTAAGAACGGGTTTTGCGACCGTTGAAGTTGCCGTTAAGGAGCTTAATCGAGAAGGATTTCAAGGAGACAAGGAATGGCTGGTAATTAGTACTTGGATTGTTGGTTTTTCTTTGTTCTGTTTTTCCAGTACTACAGTGATTTCTTTCGGTTAGAATGATTAGTATTAGATCCCTTTGTTTAGAACTTGCGCAACAAACATCATTAAGATCTAAACAATGTTGAACGGGAACAGTAGGAGTTGAAGGAGTTACACTTTCTGTTTGAAGATGAATTCAGCAAACAGCGACGTTAGTTAAGCATTACTAATTTTGTAGCACACAAGCAGTTCATTCACTGTAATCAAGTTATATCTGTTGAATATCAAAGGTAGTTAACGAGTCCATATATGAGCATTTAATAGAAATAACAGTTGATTGAAATAAATCTCGCGATGTCATTGTACTGAAGAACTAGGGCTCATTTGGTTTTACATTTCTGCAGGCAGAAGTTAGCTATCTTGGGCAGTTCAGCCATCCAAATTTGGTCAAGCTTATCGGCTACTGCTGCGAGAATGAGCACAGGCTTCTAGTGTACGAGTACATGGCTGGTGGAAGCCTTGAAAATCACCTTTTCCGACGTACGAAAAGTGTCTTCCAACTAGTCTATTATGGTTTCTTAAAGTTGAATTGCTGATCTGTTAAAAGTCCATTTCTAACATTCATGATTATTCTTAAGAAATAGCATCTTCTAGCGTACTGCAATGCCATTTCATTTGTGTGAAATTATGTTCCTCGGTAAACCAGTTCTAAAATCATGTCTATCTATCGCATGAAATATGAAAATCATCAATGGTAAACTGAAGCGTTAAGGGTTTTTAACTACCCATTTGTCCTTATAGATCTAATAATAATTTCAGAATTCTAGTAGAGTATATTATTTATTAAAAGGAAATCCAAGCATTATGTTGCATTTTATTTTGTCATTGGAAGAACAGAATCAGCATTTTCTCCAACATATTTGCATGCATTTGAAAGGTTATCTTTTAAAAATTTCCAATAGAAAGGAGGAGAAACAGCATTTTCTTTTCCGACAAAATTTTGAGCATGTATCTCAGGTCTTATACAGTGAAAATCTACTCTCTTTTTTTCCTGCAAATAGTGTAACTTATTTCATAGTTCAAAAGTATTGTCAAAATGTACTAAGATTGGTTACCGTCAGAAGAAAATTGTTTTCTGATGGAGAGTTAGAGTAATAATAATTTCTTGACATGAATTCAAACGTTCTTTCCTACTGACACAGCCATCTCAAAACTAATCTATGGTAGGGATTTGCACTACTATGCCATGGCTGACTCGGGTGAAGATTGCCTTGGGTGTTGCCAGAGGGCTAGCCTTTCTCCATGGAGCTGATAGACCCGTTATTTACCGTGATTTCAAGACCTCAAATATTTTGCTTGATGAGGTTCATACCTTCTCCACACTTTAACACTTCTTTACTTTTAGGGATTTTTACTTAATTTGCTACTGAAAATTTTATCATAGTTACCACTACGTTCTTCAAATTATTATAATTGCCACCGAAATCAATGTGCTCTTTCAACTTCATACACCTTTCTCCCTCCCTTTTTATTCTATCATCTTGATAAAGATAAATGGTTATATGCCTACTGAGTTAGTTTCTATTTCTTTTCCTCAACATTTACAATGTAGAACCTTATCTAATTTCAAGAGTTCTTGGGCAGGAATATAATGCAAAACTTTCAGACTTTGGGCTTGCAAAAGAGGGACCTGTGGGAGAAAAGTCACATGTTTCAACAAAAGTCATGGGAACATATGGGTATGCAGCTCCTGAGTATGTCATGACCGGTAATTCATCATGGGATCTAAATTTCTGATTCATTAGTTGATAGTGTCAATATTTTCTTTAACATTTGATAACTTCTTGCACGAGGTTGCTATGGTTAAACAAATCCTCACTAGAAAATAAGCTCAGTTAATAAAGTAGCTTAATGATGGGATTGTTGGAAATTACTTTTGGACATGGATATTTGTATAGTATTTGCCGCAACTTCAATTCATACATAGGATAAGCATTTGGTTTTGTTCTGTATACAATTTCTGTAGGAGATTCTATATTCATGAATCTGGAATTTTAGATCCACAAAATTTTGCTCCGACCCAAGATCCAGGTTCAATTGGTGTATTTGCTGTATTATCATGGGCCATCCAAATCATTGATTAACATTTATTCTTGCATTAGTTAGCAGGTATTTTAATTCATGTGGCTAAAATTGTAAATGCTTCTCGAACTAGCTATCGTTTGTATGTCAAGATACTCATTTTGTTCTTCCATTGAAAACTTAGCTCATGAATGTTGAAGCATAGCAAATTAGTACTATCATGACTTCTTCTTTTCTTCCCAACTGGTCTCTTTGATTTACATCCCTCCTTAACTTGTATAGTTTGCTTTATCAGGACACCTATCTGCTAGAAGCGACGTCTATGGTTTCGGAGTTGTGCTGCTCGAGATGCTGATAGGGCGAAGAGCGATGGACAAGAACCGGCCTGCTCGAGAGCACAACCTAGTCGAGTGGGCTCGCCCTCTCTTGGTACGCAGTGGTAAGGTACTGAAGATAATTGATCAAAGAATGGAAGGCCAGTACTCGAGCAGGAGCGTAGAAAAGGTGGCCAAATTGACCTATGATTGTCTGAGCCAAAACCCCAAGGGAAGGCCTACCATGACACAGGTAGTGGAGATCTTTGAGGATCTTTTGGAGAATAAAGAGGACATGCAGCTCCAAAGTGGTGGTAATGCTGTAACTAAAGTCGATGACTCTGAACAGGGTAAGGAATAAGTAGGCAAAACTAGGAACAAAAATTAGTAGTTATCCACCATGACAAGAGAATCCAGGCAACAAGCAAAACAGCAGAAGCCAAAGAGATCTGCAAAGCAGTAACTATAACAGATGAACCTATTTACTCCATTTGAATGCTCTGCAGATGGAGGGAGATATTCTTACAGATGATATACTATCTCCATACAAGTCTAAAATTTTCTTTCTCTTTCTCTTTTTTCTTTTTTGTAAGTGATCAATTGTTTCACCTATTTAAGTAGGTTTCTGAGGCTAGGATGAGTGTAACTCTTTCATGGATTTTGAACCATTTAAGATTTTTGTAGCTGTGTTCATCAACAATGTAAGCAAGAACTATTTATGTTTGCACTAATTAAACATCATCTCTATACCTGCATCTTCATGCCATCTTCAGCAACACACAAGTAATCTAACAGTCTTGTAATATATAGCTTGAATGCCTAGGAATTTGCATCTTCTATCCAACAGCAGGGCATATTTAATGCCTAGGAAAACATTCTAATGATTTCATGGTGTCCCTATATCCTTGATATAGTGGAAGGTTTTAATTGCAGAAAGAAAATCTTTGAGAATCTCAAGGATTGCAGAATGAAACAGAAGTTGAATATGAAGTCTAGAACCAACTCCATGACAAGATCTAGAGACATACAACAACTGTCAAAGATGTAGAGCACTTATCCATGATCATCAAATGCAAACGATCGATGTGCTGATACATATATATCTAGTCGGATCAAATCAGACAGAGTCGGTCGGCACTGAATTCGGATCCAGACTCTCTATCTATGCCCACCTCTCTCTAGATTTGAGATTGTTGAACAGGGATCTATGTTGTTGAGATTTGTTTTACATATTATCTTCTTGAAATTTATATATAAATATTTTGGTTTGCCATAGGAATCTGCTTCTTCTTCTTTTTTTCCTATTGGTTAAGAGAGAAGGGAATCTCATATGTTTAAACCCAGAGTAAAAATTGTTGTTGATGGTTAGGGGTCTGACCACTACTTAAGGAGGAATTGGATGGGTTGGTGTTAAAGAATTATAAATCCTGATCTGGAAGTGAGCAGAGATTGGTGATAGGGAAGTGATCATAGAATGCACAAGAAGACTTTTATCTTTTTGTCTTCCTTTTTTTTTTGTTTGGATGAAAGCAACTGGCAGTTCTATGTCAAACTTCATGCACCTTTGCCAGTCAAATAGTAAATAAGAGAAAAACAAGCTATTTAGCTTTTAACCACCTCCACTCCATCTTTCTTTGAAATAGATGACAAAGTAAGCTATTCTCCCTTTTGAACCCATTTATTCCCTCTTAAAATGTCACACGTTTTTAATACATAGTTGAGAACCATAATAGCTCAAGTGCTAGTCTTATTGATATTTATTTCAACTCTATCTTAGCTAATTCGGACATATAGGTGGCTTTCTCTAGCAGATCAGGCTTAATTGACGCCAATTTTGTTGCGAGGTTCTAATCGGTTTTTCTTCGTCGCAAGCAGGACTCTGCAACGATATTCTCCAAGAGCCCAAATAGGAAATATGTTTCGATACTGTGAATAGGTAAGAAAGCAAAATCTGTTGTTGACTCCTATAATGTCCTGCAATGAGAGATCATTGACATAAGCAAAAGGCAACCACTAGAAAATCAAAAGAAAGGTGAGCACCACAATTTTCCCATAATTTAAACTTTTCCTAACTATGGAGTACCTTTCAGAAACTTATAATATAATAGGCATTTCAAACTATTGATTTTCAATCTTTTAAAGCTGATACTGAGAATATGAAGGTTTTACTGATTATGCCACAATAAATAAATATATTTGAACTCTTAGTCAAGGTCGTTTAGAGTTATACATACAATAGTTGCAGTGGAACATCTTGGAAATATTGATTATTACTTACTTGCTGCGGGAACTCGCCATTCTCCAATTGTAAATTGATCAACATCTTCGCTGCTCGGTGTAGAGGCTCTGGATCTCTATCAGCCTGCTCCAACAACAGATCTCAACTTTCTTACAATTGAGAATGACATGTCTTAAGTTTGAAAAAGTATATCTGATATAGGATATTGGACTATGCCACCTTTCTTACAAAGTATTAGGATTTGCTGCTTCTGGAAAGCTCACTTTATTGTAGCGATAAAGTCTAAAACTCTAAATTAGTTATCGAAAAAAGGGATTTCCTAACCACTATCCCTCATCAGTAACTATTACATTCAATTAGAATGAACCTGCTACTGCTTGTCTACTGCAAAACAAGCAAATTTAAATAAATAAGAAGTTTATCTATCCTATTGTTCCTTTGTTCCAAGTTCTAATTCATGCTTCACCTTCTAGTTTGAAATAAATTTTCTCAGGCTGAGGATTCTTCTCAAAATAGGTGGTGTCAAAATCAAGGTGAACGACCGAAACAAGGTTTATTACCTCTAGATATATTGAGACCAGTCTATCACAAACTTAAGAAGCTTCAGAAGGAAATACCTTTGAAATGAATAAGACTCCATAACAAATCAAAAAAGGCTAGATCATATCGAAAATATGAGAAAAACAAATGCATCATTTTGATATTTAGAAAAAAAGTGTCGTACAAAACAAACCTGCCCAGCATCAATTAGAGCTAGCATGGCCCATCCAGTGTTCACTGCATGAGATCGGTTGCCCTCAAGATTTGTGTAGACCTAATTAATTACAAGAGAAATATGGAGTACAAATTATTAGAACAGACCCAACGGAGCTCTTTAGAAATATTAAATCATCATTAATATCCCACTTTTAGCTTAAAATCTTCAATCATGTATAACTTTAGAGTAAACCTGATGACAAAAGTGAGAGATACTGTATAAAATGATGAGCTCTTGCACAAACTAGTAAAATGAAAATTATAGATTTACTTGAAAAGTTTCACCTTATTTTTGGATGAAAGATAACTCTCCCCCCAACCACCTGATGCCAATTGCTTTGATAGCAAATATTGGCATGCTTTTCGTATGCAAGAGCTGTTCTCGTAGGTCCTTCCAGCAGCAACTAATCCCTTAACTCCAAACCATATACCGTACGTGAAGCAAATACCCCAGGAGCCATACCTTTAGAAAATAGATCCAAATTTTCAATTATAAACCAATTTGAAATAAAGGTAGGAGGACCATTTATTAAATGGGATGTTAAAATTATTGATTTCTTACAGCAAGTATATATACCCCAGATATGCCCAGTAATGAATGAGTTCAAAATTGTTGATCTGAAGATCAGATACTCTATACATACCATGAACCATTAGGCTCTTGTTTCTTTTCAATGAAATTAGCTGCCTTTCTAATGCAATTGTCTATCTCTTCTTTGCGGTGTCCAGGGTATAATCTTTGAAATGATGTTAAAGCCTGAATTGCTGATGAAGTACATTCAGTACATCTGCCGATGAACTTAATAATGTTAACTTCTTGTACAGAGACAGTACAAATATCAAAGTTGCCTTAATAGAACTAAAGAAGTTATGTCGCTTACGGATGATCGATCACAACATCCTCAAAAATTTCAGAAGGATTGAAAGCCTGTGTAGTTAACAGAAACATGTCAGTATAATATAATGAAAACATTCAAGAAAGCAAGCCTAATAAAAAAAAACTTTGATCGAACATCACATTTGGTACTAGTATGAGTTTTATCCTTGTGTACTCCGATGAAAGGAGCATTAATTCGAAGAGCTAAACCAAAAATAAAAAGTTTATGTGCAGCATCAATAACAAGATAATCTTGCTTGACAAAGTCTAAAATTGGTTTAAAACTCACGAAGGTATAACTTTTATAATTATACAAGAAAGCCTCTGAGCTTCCTCGTGCAATTGGATTCTTGTCCAATGTGCTAAGAACTGAAATAGTTATATGAGGAAAAGTTCTTTGCACAAAAATGTCAAATTCAATTTTGTTTCTAGTCTGTGCATTTTCTGTATACAATGGGACATTTCTTTGCCATTCTAACCATTCTAAACTTCAAAAAATATATGAGGAGGTGCCGAGAAAAGCACAACTTCAGTTTCCTGAGGGGGGGAGGGGAGAACAAATTTCTAATCTAACTCAACGCAATACAAAGAAAAATAACAAAAGTATTCCAGACAACTAAACTGAGAACTGAGAATTACTATGACTACTTTTATAGTTTAACCTTGAATCAACAATATAGTATCATATGATACAAGTATAACACAATTCTAGAATTTAAGCATTGACAGAGAAACCTTAGCTCTATCATTGAAAATGCCATTTTAATCTAAACCTAACATTGTATAAGAATGGGCTTCAAAGAAGCTTCGAAAGAACTAAGGAAAATAAGCTGAAAGAGTAAAGATATAAATGCACCCACCTCTATCCATGCATAAGATCTTGTGAGTCCATAAGATCCAAAACCACCATCCGTATTCTACATAGAAGTAAATAATAAAATTAAATACAAATGAGCCAACAGTAGAATAACAAAAATATGTACAATATAAAAATAACTAAAACTAAAGTTTCTTCTGTGAACAGAGAAAAACAATATTATGAGCAGTACTACCTCATAAAAGGCTGGATAAAAGGCATTTGTAATAGTCAAAGTGCAATTGATCTTAGCAAAAATGCAATATATCATGCTAGAACCAAGTACTTAATGTCCATTACTGTAAGCTCGAGGAACTGACTAACTGTTGCTTGAATCTAGGTGTGTGACTCACCTTGATTAGTAACTGACTAACTGTTGCTTGAATCTAGGTCATAAGAACTTGAGTTTTTGACCAAACTCGCCCTCTTATAAATTTTATTTATCAAAATAGA
This sequence comes from Typha latifolia, assembly GCF_019914945.1. Taxonomy (NCBI): domain Eukaryota; kingdom Viridiplantae; phylum Streptophyta; class Magnoliopsida; order Poales; family Typhaceae; genus Typha; species Typha latifolia. Next base: position 9,809,903 of record NC_133098.1, on the reverse strand, counting down.
TTACACCCCAAATTTAATACCAAAAGGGGTTTGTTTTATTATAACTGTTAGTAAACGATAATAAGTCAGCGTTTTACTTTTAGATGCTGAACTACTCAATTTCATATGTCATAAGTCATAACTTTCTAACCAATATTCTATTTTGTACATATGTTAAGAAGATGAAAGAAAAATGAATGTAATAATTTTGATTGAAGCATAATCGAACCTCAAACGAGAAAATATAGATAAAATATAAAAGAAAAAAGTTTAGAGAGTCGTAATTTTGTGCTCAATTATCCATTTTAGTTATAAAATATATTGTTGCGAAGATATGGAACATGATCTATAGGTTGGAGTAGTATAGCTATTCGCCGCAGCCAATTGCATTCAGAATCGCAAAAAAATGACAGTAGCTCCTCTAAATTTTAATTTTAAATTTTTTCCAGCTTTTGCTAATAAAATGCTGAACTTTTGTCACCTTCTCTCTTCTCTACAATAGCCTCACCAAGATCCGAGAACCATGGTCCTCAACAACCGCGCAGAATTTTCAATTTTTCATGTTATTTTTTTTGCCAAATGCTATATAATATGCAAAAATAAAGGATTGAGAAGCTTTTTGTTCTCATTCTAATACTTCTTCTTCCTATTTCTCTTCTATATCCTGAGCATATGATTTTACTTTCTCATCTCCTTTTCGATATGCCTGATCTACTTTTACCAGGTTGGCATCCATGGCCTCTTTCATTGCAGCTGTAGATGCTACTGCAACAGAATTTTTGTCAAGTTCTTCACCAATAAAATAGTAACATCATCTGCATGATTATTACTTATCTATGTTCTAAACTAGATCATTTTCCATAATAAGGGAAAACTAACAGTGACAACAATATGGCCTATGGGTGTGTATTCTAATTTGCTAATTTTTAGATTCATAGCGAGATCATACGCTTCTTTATAGTTTTTCTTTTATTTTTTAATCTTCTAAAGGGATAAGACCAAGAAAAAGGAACTTCAATCTAAAACTCCAAAAATTTTGGAGTCTGAAACTGAAATCAAAACTTCGAACATACTTAGTGAGTTACTTCTTAGAAGGGCTTCTCTAGTTTTCTTAAGCCTTCTAAATTGGAAGCTCGATTGGTTTTCTCGGAGACGGGTTTCTTTTGCTCTTGCTTGGAGCTTTGTTACCAATTTCATTGCTAGTAGATTCTGTTTTGATGGCCCACGGATTTTCCATTTGAGAAGAATTTTCCACGTAAATTTAGTGTTCTAGCTTATCTTGTGGTTAATATTGTTACTTGGAACTAAGCAGCATATGTTTTTTTTTTTTACTTGGAACTAGCAGCATATGGTGTTTATATACATTCACTTTTTAAAACTTTATCAAGAATTAGAACTTTTAAGTTAGCATAGTGACATTTGTTCACACTGCAACGAAATACGCAATTCCTGAAGACTTACCATGAAAGACAGAATTATGTTCACGGTATCATAAAGTCTCCTTGCATCTAATGGTTCACCAACATGTTCTGGAGAAATCTCAGACAACAATAGTGCAACCTGGGATAAAAGAAGACTGCATTAGCAATTCAAATCCTTTACAGAAGAAATTTATGTACAAGTACCTTAAGTGCAGTGCAATCTGATACAGACCATCCATGGTCTACAGAAGAAAAGGGCCATGCACCTTTAGATATATGACGGTATCAGAAACTAAGATCACCAGGACAATCTTTGCGAATCTATCAAAGTGTAGAATAGATCAAATACTAACAATCTTGAGAAAAGATAACAGATACATTAAGAAAAATCCCAATTGACATAAAATAAACCTGTGTAACTTTGATGCAGTAATGAGCCTCTTAAGAGTAGGACTATAATGAATACTATTGGAAAATTTTAAAAAGAAATTCAACGACGTAAATAAACCTGCGTATATTTGATGAAGTCATGAGCCCTCTTAAGAGTAGGACCATACTCTTCAAGAAGGTTAGTTGCAATAAGTGCTTGAATTGTTAAAACTGTGTCCCACAATTGGCTGCCTTCATTTGACTGCATTTCATAAACATCTTTTCTGAGAAGGATATAGTTTATTTCACAATATTTTAAGAGGAAATAATGCAAACTTGCAAATGGTAGCCCAAGGTAAGCTGTTAGATTGTTAGTATGGAATATTTCTATATCTACAACTGAAAACTCTTCTATAACAATTAACAACTGAAGAGGACCAAATAGCATCAGTATAAAGAGGAAGTATTGATTGATTAAACATCATTTGTAAACCTGCATCTTCATGCCATCTTCAGCAACCCACAAGTAATCGAACAATCTCGGAAGATGTAGCTTGAATGCCTCAGAATTGGGATCTTCTATCCAACAGCAGAGCATATTTAATACCTGCTTAACAAGTAACAGTCAGATGTATGAGAGCCACATGATATAATAGCACTTAAAAAGCACTATAGTGATTTTGTGATGTCCCTATATCCTTGAAATATTGGAAGTTTTTTTTTGGCAGAAAGTAAACCCATTGCAGGTTTTATTTTATATTCTTGACATATCATAAGCTCATAAGACTTAGCATAGGCTAAATAAAGAGATTACCTCTCACCGATACATAGATTGGACAAGCGGATTAACCCTCTTAGGAAATAGAAGAACAACATCTGACTAAGAGAACCATTCTAGAATATTATAGCTTTGAAGTCTTTCTCTACTTTCTCTTTGGACGTCAGGTTATAAAATATACCTTTGATCAAGTAATTACCTCATCTTGAAATAAAGAAATTATCATCCATCTTCTAACAGTGTTCAACTCCAATTTCCTTTTAAGATAAATTAAGAAGCCCGTGCGAACTCAAACTTACCTTCTGAACACAACTGATACAAATATATTGAGAATTCTCGTCTTCATAATGAATATGTTCAATGGCGGTGTCCAAAGCTTTTTGTCTCAACTTGCTAAAAGGCCAATGCATTAGAATTGGTTCAACAAACTTGTGAAGGGAAGCCCAAAGGAGGTCCTGTATGAACCCATGAGGATAGTACAGATCTTCCTGCAATAAAGAGCAAAGAATAGCTTACAGTTTACATCACGTCAGAAACATAAATTATCATCTTTACTGAACCAGAACAAGGAAAAACATAGAGTACTATCACTAACAGCTTCAATTATCATATCATAATTAACGAAACATGTTGAATTAGACAGACTAGTGAAGGCCCAAAGTAGTGAAGTTGGTGGTAATATTATGCCACAAATTGATTTGAAAACATATATGATACATTAAGGGAAGTAGGGGAAAATTAATGTCTAAGAAATGAAAAAGGGCATAAAGCTGAAAACCTTTGCGCAATGATTCCGAGCCTTATTCCAATCAATCTGGTGGTAGGGAAGAGTATACAACTCCTTTCTTAGTTCTAATACTGTCGGTGTAACTGGACCAACAAATCTCTTCCCATAGATATAAGACATTGGCAAGTAGACCATTCGGCAGTGGCTCCACATTCTTCCTGCAAGACAAGAGAGAAAACATATCAAAATTCTTCTCGGCAAAAGAAGAATTTAAAAGGAAAAAAAAAAATTTGGCATCTACAGTTGCAGATAGTAATTGTTCAAGTACAAGGAGAACTAAGAAATCCTCAGTCAAATCCATCAAAAGAGGGAAATAAGAATCAAAAAAATTCAATCTTGGATCAAGGGCGAACACAGAAGGAAGACATCAAATTATGAAAAGTTCATGAAGAGAATCAAAACATCTCAATAGTATTCCAAAGACATAGAAAAGATATGAAGACCAAGGCAATAAAAGAAGAAAGATAAAAAGAGTCAACAAATTGAAGTTTGATGCACTGGGGGGATAATAAGTAGAAGAAGAATGTAATATTATTTTAAATATAAAAATAGTTATTTTCTATATAAATAGACATTTAAAAAGAAATTAATTTTATGATAGCTATTTTTGTATTTGAAATTTTAGCTGAGTAAATGGATTGGAGAAACAAAAAAAACCTGGATGAAATGGGAGGAAAAATGGGAGTAACCACATTTCTGGAAGCAATGGATTATTGCCAGACCAATCAAACACTCCAAGTACCTGCGAATATATACATATATATATATATAATATATAATCAAAATGATTAGGAGAGGAATTTAAAATGAGAAAATTGAGAGGATAGTTGAGATAATTATAATTAATTTTTAGGTATTTTGTTATTCGCACGTGTGTCTATAATGATTTTGTAATCTGATCTTTTTTTTTTTTCTCTATAATTTTTGTTTAGCGTTAATTTAGCTAACTGATATCGATTAAATTATTAAAATATCTTTATATTTTTATCTTTTCTGTGAAGAAGACAGGAGTAATTTAAGTATTTATAAATTATTTTATATATGAGGAAGTAATTTTTTTTTTATAGGTGGTGTAAATCGCAAATAGATTCTTTTTTTTTTAACGTACAGAGAGCCACATCTTCCCCCATGATGGAATAGCAGTCGCACCACCATGGCTTAATATCCAGCTTCTCCCTCTCTCCGTCGCCCCATCGCCGCCGTATGCTCTGTCGCCGAGCAACCGCAATGCCACGTAACACAACACCGAACCAAACATGGTGCTGTCTCCCTCGATATGAAAACCCCATCCTCCATCTTCATTCTGCATGCATGCATGCATGCAAAAAATTAATCAATAAATCATGGACGTGAATTAAAGTGATCTTTTCTGGTATCCATGTATGGAATTTTTTGCATGCCTGATGGTTATAAAGATATCGCTTCATCTCCCGCCGGTGTTCCGGCGACAAGATAGTATTCAGAGTCCCGGTGACGGATAAAACTATTAACTGCATCAAATTATTAAGATCGATCATTTCTTTTGTAATTCCTTGCAGATAAATGTGTGTGTGTATATATATATATATATATATATATATATATATATACCAAGCCAGGCATATAGAACAATGGACCACCAAAATCTCCAGGCCAGTGTCCATCGCCTGCCTGGAGAGTAGAATAACGGCTGACGGCCCTCCTTAAGCAAGTCAATACGACTTCCTCGCTGACCTCCTCGTGCTCTGCTAGCTTCACCATCGGAAGAAGCTCCAGGTCAACAGGATTCTCCTTCGCAAACTGCATGCAAATAATTTAACTTCATCTGGACTAGTGGACGATAAAATAAAAAAAAATGTATACATATAGATATATACCTGCATTCGCATGATGAGATCGGCATTTTGCTTCATCTGGAAGCGATGCAGTCGAAAGGCCTCGCGAGCCTGCTCCACGGCGGCGATCTCGTCGGCGGTGCCGGAGTTGGGATCGAACTCCCACACCTGCCTCCCCACGTAGTTGTTCGTCGTCCTCAGCCACGGGCCGCCGCCCTCGGCGATCTTAAGCCGCCACATTGCCCGATCAATCACGAATTTTAAGGTAGAGATGGGCAAGCCGGCCAAAAGAGTAGGAGTAGGAGTAGGAGGAGTATAGTTTGGGAGGAGTAGGATATATTAATCGGATATATAAAGAGCCCTCCTTGATTGATTCTAATTATAAACAGACAAAGTTGCTGTTAAGACTATGACACGATAACCGAAGGAATTTATGATGCATAGTTCTCTTAGTTGCGTCATGCGTCACAAAGCAAGCAACCACAGTTGGAAGGTAACACAAGGTACAGAAGAACTGTAGCAATATTTTATGAGTTATTTTACGATGTTCATTACTCTTCAAGAAAACTCATCAAATAACTTTACTTCTAATTAAAATATTATACAGAAAGTTTGGAAGGTAACACAAGGTCGACATTCCCTAGAGCTCATAAATATGGTCCCTTTAGGAATCTTCTTCAAGTAGGGTGCAGGTCGGTCCACTCACAGAAGCCCTGTCCTGAGCTCAATTATCTATCCCTTACCTACTAGTTCAAAAGATTGTAGATAAATGATAACAAAATATAAGTTTAGATTCAATTTTACATTATATTAATAAGTTGACTTTTGGTCAATGTTATGTAGTTTATTAATTAACTATTATTTTTATAGGGAAATTTGCATTTAGTGCCCTATCTTTTAGTCTATTTTCATTTTACACCTTTCTTATTAGCAAGTTAAGTCCTATATTTTTATCTATATACATAAAACACCAATATTATTAGATTTGTTATATAAATTTAACCAAATTCTTAGATTAAGTTAACTATATATTAAAAAAGGTAGGGTGTTAAATGCAAATTTCACTGATTTATAATATTCCTATTTTGATTGCATCACCGCATGCGTAACAAAAAAAAGATAAGCAGGGGCAATCTCGTCATTCCAACCTCTCTCTCCTTCCCACTTATCTCCCCCCCCCCCAAATTTCTCTTCGTCTGCAACCAAACGGCAACAACTCCCATGGCGGCGTTGACGGTGGCAAGCGAGGAGGAGGAGGAGAAGTTGACGGAAGCGGCAGCGGAGGATCTGATCGAGATCCTAGATCCGTCGTCTACCTCCCCGCTCGACCTCGCTCGCTACGTGAATCACGTTCGCGACCCCGGCGCCGGCGCGATCTCGACGTTCGAGGGCACGACCCGTGGCACCTTCAATGGTAAGCGGGTGGTGGAGCTCCGCTACGAGGCGTACGTCCCCATGGCCCTCCGCCGCCTACGCGGCATCTGCGCCGAAGCCCGCGCCGCGTGGGACCTCCGCCGCCTCGCGGTCGCCCACCGGCTCGGCACCGTCCCCGTCGGAGAGGCGAGCGTCTTCGTCGCCGCCTCCGCCGTCCACCGCGCCGACGCGCTCGAGGCGTGCCGCTTCGTGATCGACGAGATCAAGGCCTCCGTCCCCATCTGGAAGAAGGAGGTGTACGATAACGGCGAGGTCTGGAAGGAGAACGCCGAGTTCTTGGAGAGGAATCACGAGGGAAGGGTGCACGATAAGGCCGCGCGGCGATGCTGCGGGCACAAGGTAAGGGTGGAAGAGGGAGGAGGAGGATCTTCCTGACCGTCCGATGTAAATCTGAGGGTCAATGATTTTTTCCTGATGTTCCGTTGTCCTGCTGCTTATTTTGACTTTAGTCGAGTAAGCCACCACTGTATTACAGGTGGATAAAGTTGACTTGTTCTTTCCCAAAAATAAATTTGGCTGTGTTTACCGGTGGAATAAAGGAAGAATAGGCATAGCTATTCTAATTTTTAATATTAGTAGAGTTATTTTAATAATAATTATATTTGATAGCGGTATAAAGTTGATGTAAAAATATTTGAGAACTAGTGATATTTTAATTTAAATGATAAAAATACCCTTGAATTGGTGGGAAATAATATTTCAAAAAATTTCTTGTATTATGCAAGTATGTGGGTTATAACTCTGTACTACGTGAATATGCGGAGTTACAACCCCGTACTACGTGAATATGCTGGGTTATAACATCACACTTAGATATGTAGTTAATATCATCACACTTAGATATGTGAATATGCGGGGTTACAATCCCGTACTACGTGAATATGCTGGGTTATAACATCACACTTAGATATGTAGGTAATATCATCACACTTAGATATGTAGGCAAGTATATAGGGTTGCATTTGGAGGAGAGGAGAGAGAAAGATGAAATAGTAATCTTAGCTGAAATGATTAATAATTATGTGTTGTCATCTCAAAAGGTAAAATATTAATCTTGGGTTACCAATAAATAGCTTTTAAAAAGTTGTATGAAATAAGATGAGAAAAAATGTTGAATTAGTATACTAGAATAAGGTAATATATTATTTAATTACAACACTAGAATAACGAGGCTTATTCTAAAATAAATCTATTCCTATTCTATATAAGTGAACTGGGGCAAAAAAAATTTAAGAAAAAATTTGCTCTTTTTATCTACATAATATCCATAATTTTCTACGTATGCCCATCACTTTAAACACTTATTAAGGAATACTCATATTTTTAGTTCAAATACAGATTTAGATACGAATATTGAATAAATAGAAAAATTTAAAACTATCATAACTAAATTAATATGGATAATTTTCGTATAAAGGATCAAATCCTAAATGGACGCCGATAGAATTTTAAACGATTTATGATCTTTATTTAGAGATAATTAACACAAAATATTAAGAGTTTAAAAAAAAAAATCTTGCATACTCAATACATATAAAATTAGCAAAATTAATCTCTATAAATAATATATAATACATCATTAGTAACAATATAAATATACTATTTAAAAATTATAAATTATTTAAAAAATATGTGAGTAAACGAATATCTAAAATTTGTATATGAATTCAAAAATTATATTCGACCCATATCCGAATCCATATCCGAAATTTTTTCAAACATATCCAAAATTAAACTATAGTAAAAGAGAGTTTTTCCATGATCTCCTGCACAAGTGGGTGTGTTTATCAAGTTTCTTGGATTAGACTTCCTCGTGAGAAGTCAGTCTGATTAAGAATATTAGTTCGTCTTGTTTTAGTCTCCTACATGAAGTCATAGATAATTATACGTCTTTCAATTAAATTAAGAGATTTATAAGGAGTTTCCTAATTGGATTAGGAGTGTATCTTAGTTTAAATAAGAGAAGGATGTGAGTTTTGGAGATCTATATAAAGTAGTCAATATGAGTCAGGGGTGTCAAAATAAATAAGTGGCTTAGACTCGGCTCGGCTAAAACTTGGGCTTAACCCGACTCAAGCTCCTGAGCTTATTTTTAGGCTCGATTTGAATTTTGAGTCGAGCCGGAGTTAGCTTGCTCAAGCTCGGCTCGATAGACTCGTTTGTGTCTTGATTTAGCGAGAGCATCTTGGAATAGGGAACAACAAATTTCTCCACTAAGGAGAGAATAAAGCTGTGTTTGCTTCAGCTTGTGTGGTTTTTTGATTTGTTAATGGGGAGTAGAGACGTCTTCCTCCTCCTCCGTCGGCTTCGACGTTGGCCTCCTCATCCTCCTCCTCTCTCACCTCCTCATATGACCTTCTCGTCCTTCGTTGGCAAGCTATCGCCGCCTCCTCCTCCTCCTCCGTTGACAAGTCATTATCGCGGCCTCTTCCTATTCACAAGCTATCGCTAATCAAAGAGAATAATAGAGCTTTCTAACTCATTCCTTTATAACATCTAGATAGAGAGGGTTTTCTTTTTTAGGGCTTGGGTTTTAAGGAAAGAAAGAAAATTATGCAATAGAGCTTTGGTTAGAGAGAGATTATTATAACATTGTCTCATTTGCTGAGGAGTATTATTTTATTCACCGAAGAATCTCTTCTCATTCTTGTAATCTCCAAAAAAAGTAATGCTCTCTCTATAAACTTTCTTCCCCGTTGATAGCGGATATGCTTGCCGGTAGACCGTGGTTTTTTAATATCTTTAATGTCCATTCCGGAAGGACGCCAATGGTTTATCTACTTTAGTCATTATGATGAACTAGAAAGAGACTATGGTAATTTTAGGTGTGTTTGTATACATGTGAGATCACATGCATCACATGCTTACATGATCCCATACTTTCGTTGCTCTCTCGATTTAAATACCTTTTTTTTTTTATCATTCATTATATATAAATTCATCTGCAAAAAATTAGATATAAACTGAACAAAGAACTAACCCTCATTGAATATAAAGATATTAAAATTTTATTAAATAATATACTAAACTGTCTAGTTTAGACTTCAAGTCGTATACATTGTCAAATTATAAGACATTACTCTAAGACATCACGCTGTCGAACTCCGAACTTCTCTTAACCAGCGGTGTTCTAGGTGAGAACCCCTCGGATCGCTAAACAATTTTTTTCATAATAATTTTATAAAATTAGAGTTGATCCTGAAAGAGCTCTACCAACTCCATTAGAATTAGGCCGATCGCTTGCTTTAAATGCTGCTGCCCACCGTCCACGTCCTCCCCCCTGCAAATAATCCCAACCGAATCCCGAGAGAGAGAGAGAGGAGAGAGAGAGGAGAGAAGAGAGATCTAGGGTTTGCAGTGGGAAACCCTAGCCCTCCAATCCTCGCCCTCTCTTCTCTCTACCGCGTATACTCGTTGCTAGAAATTTCGCGCCGATCTCAGCGATTAAAGTTGTTATCTTTGTGAAATCTTAGAGATCTGCCTTTCTAAGGTTTCGACTTGAAGACGGCTCGCTGATTCTTTCTGGTGAGGCTCTTTCTTTTGTCCAATTTTTTTTTTATATATACTTTCTGAGTATAGTTGCTACTGTTCCTTTTCTCGAGCGATCAAGAAGTGCAAATCGTGATCTTTGAATTATTTTTCTGCAAATTTCGATCCAAGTTTTTTTTTTCATATTGTAGATTGTTGCCCTTTGGTCGAGTTGTTCAAGTGCCTTTGGCAAATTCGTGCTCTTTGAAAGAACGATTATTTCTCTGCTTCCACCGATTCATATGCCTCCGTACATCCGAAGATAGTTGCTAGTCTATTAGTTGAAAATGCCTATTAACTATTTATAATCATCCAGGTAACGAAAGATGGTTCTGTGGGTATTTGGTTATGGATCGCTTGTCTGGAACCCGGGATTTGAATTTGATGAGAAAATAATAGGCTTCATCAAGGACCACAGGCGTGTTTTTGATCTTGGTAAGATGCTGAGTAGCAAAAGGAGGACAAGATTGATGACTGACTCCTTCAGTAGAGCGAGAAGCTAACAGTAGTTCTTTTCTTTTCACTCTTTACAGCATGTATAGATCACAGAGGCACTTTGGAGAATCCAGCAAGAACATGCACTTTGGAGGCCAAGAAAGGAGCAGTCTGTGTAAGCAGATCTGAATCATATGTTTGAATGCATTTCATAGTATTTCACCACATCTTAAGGATCTGGGTGTTGCAAGGTTTTTAAGGACCTCCCACTCCATGAATCTTCTGCTGCAAGATCTTTACACCATGAATAGGGAATCTGTTGCATGACCAAAATGTATTTGGCATGCTTCCTTGTTTGATTCATCATTTTCTCATTACTATCTTTTAGCACGTAATCTGATTGATGATGTACTAATTTGGAATCTCAGCAGTTCTGATTTATGAGTCCAGGTTAGCCTAGGTGGTGTCTTTAGTGATGATATTCCCAAAATGGTGTTCGAATCTATAAAGTACTTTTATTGATTTAACCTGTAACATTTTGTATGAAACCACACCATGATGCAGGACGAAATAGGGGTTGTCCTACAATGCGATGATGAGCCTAAAGATAAACAAATCTAGGATTTAGATCAATTACTCTATGCTGTCCTACTGCAGAAAATAGGGAAGTAAACTAGAGAGATATATACTAAAGAACAATAAGAACAAAAACTGTGACGGGAATGCGTAGACGCAACTAGAGAAGAAAAGTAAAGAATATATAATAGAAGGGAAAATAATAGATAGAAGAGAAAGAAGAAGACAGGACAAAGAAATTGTAAACCTGGCTTCAAGCCTTCCTTTTCTCAAAATCATTCATACATATCTAGGGCCCTGGCTAGTTAAATCGTTTATAGAGAACACAACCCTAACTTAAACAAAACCTAATAAGACTCCTATGACTTTAAAATAATAATAAGGCAAAGTTTTGGTTACTATTCACACAAAATGTGCCATGAACAGTATTAACACATTTTTTGCATTTCTAAAATACCCCTAAATTTAAATTAAAGACCGATATAAAAGCACTTTACTTACTCTTCAAATTTAGATTTGTATTGATGCACTAAAAGCTTGACCGACGGACTAGGTAATTGGATGTACCCTAATATTCATTTCAATGACTTTAATTGCATAATCGGAACCAATTGTGGTAGTGTCCAGTGAAGAACTTACCTCTTATCTTGATTTTTATATCCGTTACAACATCTTATTTCATACAATACTTGATCTTCGTTTGATGTGCTATCGCTCTAGACCTGTATAAGTCTCACATGAGTACAATCGATAAATGGTAGTCCTCATGATTACATGAAAAAAAAAAACCTAATATGTTAGAAGTTAGAAAAGTTCTCTTCTGTATGATTTAAGTTTGAAAGCTCTGTTGAAGTTGACTGTATTAAACTCCATCAGAAGTTTATGTACACCATGTTTACGTATAAGATGTTTTACTTACATTGTATGCTATTGGTTCTTTCTACATATGTTGTTTTCTTACTTACCACGAATGTTATCTATCTCAGTGGGGTGCTGCATATTGCGTTAAGGGTGGTCTCGAAAAGGAAAAAGCTGCAATGAAGGTAAAACTTGTCTTATTTGTTTTGAAGGTTGGGTATGTTAAAGTATAATACGCTTTGAAGGTTGAGTAAGTTAAAGTATTTATAACCATGCATGTATTTAAGTCTCTTATTTTACATTACAGTATTTGGAGAAAAGAGAATGTGAGTATGATAAGAAGACATCAGTTGATTTTTACAAGGTAACTGGCAAAATCAGTTTACTATCCTGTTCAATGACCTTTTAGTTACTAGCAACATTCAGTTTACTTTTGATTAATTTTTCAGGAAGGAGACACCTCTACGGCAGCTGTTACAGGAGTTATGGCGTAAGAGAGCAAACTTGCAGAATATGTTCTTTTTCTTGTGACATTTCTTTTATGGTAAACTTATTTAACCTGCTATGCCTGCAGTTTCATCTCAACTCCTGATAGGAAAAACAACAAGTATTATCTAGGTCCTGCTCCCTTGGAGGAAATGGCAAGGTTATCTATTGCAAAACTTTAATGTCATTCTAGTATCGGGATGTCATATCTACTCTACTGAGATGTTTCTATGACTGCAATTCCATGCCTAACTTATATTTCATTTGCAACATCAGGCAAATCGCTACTGCGACTGGTCCTTGTGGGAACAATAGGGACTACTTGTTCTTGCTGGAGAAAGCTATGTTTGACATAGGTGAGAATCTCAGTGATCTTTTTCTTTAGTACTGCGAATAAATTTGTGTTAGATATAAGTGCAGAGTGGTACAGTTAGCCAATGATGTGCTTTTTAGGAAATTGATCTGGTGTTCCTAAAATTCATGTATTTTGGTTTGCCAGTTGAATAATTGTTGGTTCATTGAAACATATTGCCTTGGATCCAGCAAGCATTTCCTTCTTGCTTGTCTTTCTTTGCACTTTGCGATTGTCTTTCTATTTGAATTTTTTTCTGATTTCCTTCAAGACACATAATTGGATTATCGGATGCAGGGCATGAAGATGACTATGTGATTGAGCTGGCGAACAAGGTGAGAGAGGTGCTTGGAAGAATGAAAGAGAAGACAAAGATAGCTGCAGCAGCGCAGCATATCTTACTAACAACCCATCTTCCTCTGATGCACCTCTCCGCCCTTCCAGAAAAGACTGTTGTGGATTCCAGATAGAGGCAGTTGTTTTCATGTTCCAGACATAGTAGAAGCTAGGATGTTTGATTACTCTTTTTAACTCTCTTTACAGGTCCTCTTTCTATCTGATACGTTCATTACACTATGGGTCCTCTTGACAAGCAAATGGTTTCCTCTTCTGTGTCCTTTTAGGCCTCTCTCTCCTGAGGTTTCTATAGATCTTTTTGTATCCTAATGTGTTGTAGTCTGTGCTAATGCTTAATTTGGTCTATTAACATTGAAAGATGTATGAAGTATTAGAGTCTGATCATGTGAAACTTTCTTCTCATGAATAAAAGACACAAGTGGGCCTTGCCACACTATTTCAAAAAGAATCTGATCATGTGAATACTCAGCTATTGAAGAAATTTCTTCCTGAGGTTTTACCGAGGAATTTTTTTTTTCTTTTCTCGATTGCTTGATTTTGCTTCCCGTAAAGTGAAGATTTGTTTCGGAGAGAATTGTTGATTGCTAGGAAATGATGGAAAAAGGAAATACTCATGTTAAAGCAATGGTAGGACCAACGGCGCCAACCCTAGCAGCTCTCTTTTCTTTCTTCTTGCTTGCCGCCCAACTCTTTGGTCTGCCTCATTGCTGCTGTGCATCAACCGCCATCGTCTCGTCTCTCCACTCCCTCGGACCGCAAGCAAGCTGGCCTGCTCCCTTGACTAGCTTGCTCAACTGCTATGGCACCCTCACCTCGGATCCACTCCTCGTCGCACCCGGCCTTAGTCCCTTCCTCGCCCGCTTGATTACCACCGCTTCTCTACACCTGAGAAATAGGATAATCTTGAGGACACTTTCTGGTAACAAAACACAATTCTAGAAGTAACTGTCACATTTCTATTACACCAGTGTGTATGTAGGAAGTTAATTTAATAATCGCTATCTCTACATATATATTACAATTTTTCACTAAAGAAGTAATTCATTTATAAGATGACGCATGATATGGCCACCTATCCTTTATATATTTGCATTTGGGGCAGATGATGTAGTAATTTGCAGAACCGACCCCTTAGCCTAAGGACTAGGGCAAAAAAAAAAAAAAGCACTTATACTTCCTTTGTATATATTATTATTGAGAAACCTTGGGGTTGTTTCTGCAAAAATTGGGGGTGGATTGCTTCCATGTTACGAATCTATCGAATCTCGTATTTATTGGCTGAGGGAGAGAGAGAGAGATTGCTGCGTCCATGGCGTCGTCGACTTCATCTCCGTCTCTTCCTCTCCACAACGTCTTCGTCTACGGCAGTCTCTTGGCCGACGAGGTCGTGCACGTCCTCCTCAACCGCCTTCCCCCTTCCTCTCCTGCCATCCTCAACGGCTAGTAATTCTCTCTAATCTTATCAACATCTATATGCATAACATTGGTTCTCTCCGATGCCTTGGATTGGGATCGGTTTAGACTCGGGTCCGATTGGATGTTGCGATGATATGGATTGAATCAGGGGAAAAGTTTACTTTTTTTATTCCTTGATCTTGTTCGAGCTTTGCATGCTTCGCATGTTTCGATTTCGATGAGATTTTAGTTCTATGTCAAGAAATGGATGCTCTGAGTTTAGCTAATTCGATCTTATTTTTAGTCTTATCTTATTTGAATCGATCGAGATCAGTACAAAGCTTCAATATTTGCAACCTTAAAAGAAAGGAAAATTTTATTTTTCTTTTCTCAAAGTGTGAGTGACGACGCATAATGCTCGTCAAGATGCTAATTCAAAATTTGAATATCTCATTTTTCCTTTTTAGCTTTACTTCAAATATCTCTTCTTTTCTTTTTTTCTTCTTAACTTGTAATTTTAGAGAAGCCTAGCAAGGATGTTTGCTCTATGTGCTTGAAGCTTTTAAAAATTATTGTTATTAGAATATCTAAGAGATTTAAAATCATCATATCTACTCAGAAAATATTGTTATACTGTTCGAAGTTTTGGTTTCGGTTTCGGTCCCCGGAAAAAATGAAATATTTGAGAGTTTCGTTTTTTTTTTCTTTATAATAAAATGAAAACTCTAGAAAATTCTAAAAATAGCATAAATTTATTTTTTTAAAATTATTAAAATAAGAAAAATAGTAGAGATTAAGACAAGTCACAAAAAGATGTACTACTCAAATATTATGAAAATTAGTAATCACTACCAATGGATGAACCTTCGGCAAGAATTGTTGGTGGTCGCCACCATCCTCGTTCTCGGGTACATAGTATATCGTATCTCATCAGTCCTTTATATCATAGAAAGAATTGATCGATGCTCTTAATATGCTTCCGAAGCATCAAACTGAATATTACTATTCTCTATAATTATAACCATATCTTGACCCTTCTAAATAGATTTAACTTGAAGTGTCATTGAGAGCAGAAGAACCTTGATATTGTCCATGTGCACCATATGGTATATATCTTCTTTTTGACTCCCTTACTCCCCTCTACTAAGATAACTAGGTTGATCATCTTTGTGTCCAATTGATCTCTCCAAAGATGCAATGGGATTATATGCTAAAGAGATAGATCCTAGGAACTCATCATTGTCATTGTTAGTACCATCTAACTTCGTACTCATATCCCCAACCCTAGAATGGCTTGCCCTTGCTCCTGCTCCTACCCTCCTATTATCATCCTCTTGTAGGATGTCGTTCAACCATGGATTATCTCTATTATCGAGAACTCTATCCTCTACCTCTTTGATCCAAGACATCAGTGGATCTTCATCATTAAATATATGATCTAAATTAATGAGGTCATCACTTTGGTCACCTTAAATTTCTCTCTAAGCTGCATAATATAATATCAAAATCCAAATCGAGGCTTTGTATAGATCAATGAGAAAGTCGCTTAATTTCATTCATACTAACTTGATGAAATAGTTTGATTTAAAATCCTTTTTGCTATTTGCATTAAAGTATGAGCTTCATCTTAAGCATACATAGACCGCCATTGAGCTGAATAAAATGATAGAATATGATTAGTGATTTAGCATGATTTATAATTTATAATATAACACAAAGACTCATGTTATTTGATGAATATTATTTAGTTCTATTCATTGCTTCAAATACTTGGCGATATTAAAGTTTCAAAGTTTGAGTCTATATTTCTCTAACCGATGTCAAAAAAAAATTAAGATCATAAAATGTTAAATGTAAAAACATATCTAGTCACATACTTCTTTGTCTACATGAATTTGCTTTCCAGTGTCGGGCTCAAATCTTACAATCACGCCCTTTATTCCTGTTACAGCTTCACGATCATTTGAGACATTTTTTTGTATTGAAATCGCATTTTCAATGAATATCCCACATATATTAGTCGGATAGATAAAAAAAAATACTTAAATAGCCTACAACATTATCTTTAAATTTTACCAACTACATGAATATCATGGTGTAGTTGCTTATCCCATCTTTTGTCAACATTATCTTTTAATCTTACCAACATTATCTTTAAATTTCCAAGCATCATCTTTGCCACTTTTTGACTAGTGATTCAGTCTATGAACTCCATTTTATCAACTCCAATGAGCCATTCTTCTGATGTGAACATATTTCGTAAATTATTTCTTGTCTCTCGATTCTCTGCAATGCAAGAAAATGAGTAGTGAAACTAGTAATATTTGGTCTAATAATCTCTCTATATTTCGATTGATGTTCTGAGCAAATTTAGGGCCCACCCATGGTTATAGATGAAATTTATAATTATTAGATCCTAAGAAATTGTATTTGTAATATTTGACTCCTTTGATATGTCCTCCAGCATTAAGTCAATATAATGAGCAACATAAGAATTCCTTTGCAATTGTGTCCTCTTCTACATCAATAGCTTCCTAACAGCCTTATAATTTGCCCCATTGTCGGTGTCCATTTGAACTATCTTATTCTCATCAATCTTCTACACCACATCACCCATCAATTTAAAAATATAATATGCACTTTTGAAGTAACTTGTAGCATCAACTGACTTCAAGAAGACTTTGCCAATTATAATATTTCTTTTGTTTTGAATTGTCCATCTGTCACACATCAATATACATCCAAATTCACCCTAGTATGGCTTAAATGTCGATACGAGTTTTTTGCTCCTATACCTCGATGTCAAGATACTTATTAGAAATTTCATGAGTAGGTGGAGCTATACCATTCCCACTTTTATATCTCATCTTTCATAGTGTGATAATATGTGCTGTCTGCTGCATTAAATAAAAATATGATTGTAGTAGAAGAATTTAGAATAGCTCGGCCAATCTTGTTCTTCTCATTATTTATTGCTTTCATTAAAGTTTATATCATTGTTTGCATCCTCTCTCGCCTTCTGTATAATTAGGAGTCAATTGGACCAATAACTCGAGGTTCTTACTTCCAAGCAGACCCCCTCACGGTATAAGATATAACCCTAGATAGGCTAGGACTCATAGTGCTACTCCCACCAGCATTGTTTCCTCCAACATGAATTGATGAAGAATGGCGCATCTCCTCCTACATGTATATTTGCCTATTTAATTCGCTTGTAATTCTCAAGTCCCTCACCTTTTCATTTTCATTACTGACCTCATCATCATCATCAACATCAATTTGCGTCAGGTTTTGCATCAGCTCCTCGTGGACTATCTCAGCTCTTCTTTTTGACCTTTGCTTATCTTTGTCATTCACATTTATGTAATCTCACATTTGTAATCTTATTTCTTTGTTTACATGCAAGCATGGAGCTACATCACATCATCTTCCAGCTAAATGTTGTTTCATATGAGTTGTTATACCACTCATCTCCTTTCCACAACGGTTGTCCCTTAACTAAACCATATCACCCCTAATGATTTTGCAATGTTGTCGCATGTGATATCATAATCAACGGGTTGCTTTTCTTTTGGAGTCGTTCTTTAATAGTTAAATCTTAATCTGTCAAAAAAATAATTATTACTGAAAACTCTAAGAACAAGGGATTAGACCTTGTTTGGTTTAAGACTAAGCCCCAAACTCGGTTAGTTAGTCTCATTTCTTAGTATTGATTTTTTAAAAAGTAAACTTGATTAGATATGAAAAAAATAAAAATATGTTTAGTTACTGAACCAGTTTAGGAGTCCCTAAATCAGTTCAAGGGGGTTTCTAAACTGAAAGCAAACAAGGCCTTATAATTGAAACTTTAAAACAATTCAGTAATTAATTATTGTTGTTCAAAACATATTTAATTGTTGTTGTGGTAGAAGATAAAACTAAACTTTAAATCAATTAAGTAATTAATTGTTGTTGTTTAAAAAATATTTAATTATTGTTGTGGCTGAAGAAAAAAGGAAGATATGAGCACATGGATATATGTGTTGTGAAGAATTTGTCAGAGCATATCACCATGGAAGCTCATCACTGGAGGTCATCACCCCCGAAGAAGATCGCTGGAGAAGAAGTGATCAAGAAACAAAAAGGAGAGTCATAATTGGGAAAGACTGAAATAGAGAGAAAGGGAAAGAGGGAGGGAGGGGACGGGAGAGAGAGAAAAAAAAAGAGAAGGCTCAAGCTATTTCCCTTTAGTTTATGGGAAAGAAGAGATGAAGGGAATTGGAAAAGACTAAAAAAATGGCCTCAACATGTTTTATGCGGTCAGTCATAGGACAATAAGTTGAATTGGGTTCGGACCAATGAGTTTCATGTACATATCTTTATCCCAACAGGATCTTGCAAGGCCATCTTGATCCAGAGCTTATGATGTGGATCATATGTCGAAGATTTTGAACAGTAATAATTGTTCCTCTCAAATTGAAAAGAAAACTATTATTCCTTGCGACCTATAATTCTTGACATATTGTGAACTTGCCTGCTGCTTAAAACATGGTGACATATTAAAAATTGCTATCTACTTTCTGAAAGCTGAACATGCTTTTAGGCTCTATCTCTTTTATGGCGTAATGGCTTACTGCCATCAAAGGGACACTCAGGAGTCATTGCTCTGTCCTATCACAGCTGTTTCCAAGAAGCAATTGACACTATTACTCAAGTTCAATGTCTTGAATTTGCACCTCACTGAAAACCAGTTATAGTCTGCAAAAGAGTGACTGATGAGTTCATTGCATCACTTTCTTGTTTCAACATTCTAAGAAATTTAGTTAGACATCATGGTATCATTTTCTTGGGTTTTTCTTTATTTTTTATTGATATCATGATTAACACAAGCTCATGCTACAGCCACAGATTCAGCATCAAGGGGCGTGTTTACCCAGCAATTCTTCCTGTAGATAGTAAGAAAGTTGCAGGAAAGGTTTGTTACATGAGATTTCTCTGCTTTTAGTCGACTTGAGCTATAAGGAGAATGGGTTAGTTTGGTGGTTGCTACTGAGCACTTTTAACTTTTTTCCTAGATCTCTCTTTATGTGGAATAACATCTTTTGGACTTCTTGTTTTTCAGCAATTGATTCACTTGAATGATCATGTTAGATCAGATATGCATTTAATTTAAGATGCTTCATGTGTGTAATTGTGTATAAGTAATAGAAACGACCTTTATTCTTAGTTTCTGTGAATCGGCTGAAGAGTTGGTTAAGGAGTACAGAATCAAACTTATTATGGTATTATTCTTCCAATATCCCGAAATTCAAACTGCGTCTGCTTGAATTATGATATTTCGGATACGAACAGTACATTTCAGTCTTTTTGTTCAATTTTTTCTGTGCATAGCTTTTCTTTTATTGAGGTTCAATTATATGCTGAAACTTGCTATATGTGTGGTACTTTTATCTCACTAAATTACAGTGCATAAGAATTAGGGTAATGTATATATTCATTTAGCATTTTTTTTTTGGGAAACTATTGCCAAGTGCTTGTTTGCTTCTTGAATACGAAAAATCATGATAAGGGAGGATATTAAATGGTTGAGAGGGTGTTATTCTTTATCCATTATCACCGATTGGTTGATGGGCTAAGTTGGGCTGGTGTAGTGATTACTTGGTCAAGATACTTCTTGGGAGGAAAAGCTGGGTGGATAGGAAAGGGAAGAAGAAAGGATACATGGACTAGCACGAGGGCAGTAGTGGGTATAATATTGTAAGAGAGCAGCTGGATACTAAGAGGTAAGGAGGGAGGGTAAATGGGGGTCCGAGGAAGGTAGCAGTTGGGCTTGTTTGCTGGCCTCAAGTTGAAGGCCAATTCGAGCACAATGAGGGCCTATCAAGTTTCCCTAGGGGCAGGACCATATTTTGAATTTAGGGTAGGGTTGAGCCTACAAAAGTGGAATCAAGCTCGAGCTTACTTCAGGCCTATAGGCTAGGTGGGCACCTCTATTTGTGCATGGACATTATAGATACTTTGGTACTTAACTTACGTGGTTTTTTTTATTAAAAAGGGACTGTGGGCATATTATGGACATGGGTTTTTGAGTTTCTGTGGAAACAGATTGATTTTGCTCAAAACTAATCAGTTTCAACCATGGTGGTCCAAAACTTACTCTAAACTGGTTTAAGTTTTTTGAGTGGTTTCCATCTCCAGCTTCAACTGTTTTGCTAGTCAATTTCAGTGGTTCCACTGTCTCAAATGAAATGGCAAAAATTATTAGGTTATTGGGTTGATTTTTTGGGTTTTTCAACTCGTAATTCCTATGAGAAGATTACTTTCATCTCTCTGTTACTTCATTGGGAGTGGATGTATTACAGAGCCAGAATTTGGCTAGAAAACAGTACGACTCGAGCGGGAAATGAATATTGGCAACCCTAGGTGTTGTTCTCCTCCAATTTCTTTTCAGCTTCTCCATGTGAGGCTATAGCAAGATGTTTGCTAATGTGCCTGCCACCTCTGTAGACAGTGTCAGTGGCTGCCTTGTATAGCGTGACACACCTGAAAATTCTATTTGGTTTAAAGGATACTTCATTATGATGAATGGTCATTCTGGAATTTTTTACGTCTATGATTATTTTCTGATTTCAGTTTTTTGTATTTTAAAATGGGAACTACCATTCACCAAAACTAGAGCAGAAACTGTTGAAACCCTGAAAAGTTTTGTATTTTTTCAGGACTTAAAGAGAAACCAAAACTTCTAATGGTGGTTATGGATATTTGAAAATTTTAGAGTTAGGTTAGTAACTACTTGTCTTAAATATAGTTTGTTATCTAATGCTATTTAATGAGAAATAATCTATCACGTCACTGAATGCTAGAATAGTATTTGGATTTAGCTCACTAGAGTTTCCCAAAGTTGTATTTTGAGTATGTATATCAAAGATCATAGACCTAGGTTTAGGTGCTTATTACCATCGTGGAAAACTTCTGCTTTCTTTTTCACTCATTACTTGCTAGGCTCTGTTGCCTGATGATCCTTTGATACTATGGAGTTTGCCTGCAGTCATATATTAACGTCATCTGGTTAAAACAGTTCTGCTTTTTCTCTTATCTTTCATTTCCTTACGCCACTGAAATCAAGATATTGTGCATTGTAATGTCGTGAAGTATCAATATTCCAATATTCTGGGCAAGTTCCTTTCTGTAAGATTCTAAATATTTTTTACTGTTGATGCCTTTTCTGTTCATTCTTGTGGGCCTACAGGTTATTACGGGGATCACAGATCTTGAGCTAGACATCTTAGATACATTTGAAGATGTGGAATACATAAGGAGAACTGTTGAGATCTCTTTGCCTGTAAGTTTGTCTGCGTAATAAGAATAGTTGCTCAACTGGTAGACTGTTCACGACTATAGTATTAAGTTATTAGAAATTATAAATCCAGAAGATAATGGTTGAGAAAATTTCTTGCACTTATTATCTCCTTCCTAATTCGAGTACCAATCCCACTTTTTTCTCAAAAACATTTGGAAATACTAATGCTTGCAAGTTTGATAATTTATATTGCTGTCCTTGCTCATATAGAATAAACTTACAGAAAGATATGTATGCATGTGGATGCATGCCATATACATAAAAGTGCTTGCTGTATAAAGATAAAAACTTCTCTCAATCATTTATCATGTTTCTCCCTGACTGTTCTTCTACGCTGTCTTGTTTTTCACTCTGTTTGCTCAAATCCTTCCTCAGTAACTAATTACAGTTTAAGTACTTCCCTCCTAATTTTGGTACTTTATGATAAATACAAGCAATTTATGAATTTCCTTTATTTTGAGCCTCTGGATCCTGCTCCACATGTTGTAGCCTCTTCATTAGGCACAAATATATGTCAGTATCTCTATTAGGCATGTTTCCTGGTAATTTCTGTATTTCGTACGGGAATGTGATTCATCTAAGCATGTCGTTATTTTTTCTATACCGCTACATTGGTGCTCAAATTTTCACATAAACAAAGATGATTTGGTGTTGCAGGACAAGTCAGAGAAATTATTTGCTGATACATATGTATGGGGTAACAAGGATGATCCAAATTTATATGGTGACTGGGACTTTGAGGTGAGGATATCTTTTAGATACCCTTGCATGTTAAAAAACATATCTGAACAAGGTGTCAAGTTTTTTGACTTATGTGCATAGTTTACTAATAACTTGATCTTCTCTAATAGAAGTTCAGTAATTTCTGGAATTCCCTCTCCAAAAGACAGCTGATTAATTTAGGGAAGTAGGTCTGTTTATAGGTGGGTACTTGGTTAGTTGCTTCTTTTTCTCTCTCTATTTTTTTCCTTTTTTCTGAGAGAGTGTGCTGAGCCCAGTTATATTGGATACTATACTCCTCTAGATAGTTGCGTCCAACTGCATGGATTTGGAGGAAGGTTAATTATAGGTTATGGGGAGTATTAAGGTAAATAAATACTAGAATATATTCTTCAATAAACCTGTTGATTTCTCCAACTCCAACCCACTAGAAGTCTAGAAGCACAGAACCCTTGCAACCAATTCTCATATGGTAGGCTCTGATGAAACACTGTGCAAGTTTACCAAACTAATTTACACCCTATGTTGCTTTCTGATAGACTTGCATTAAAACTACCAAAATCCAGATGGGCATCTATTTATTGGCATTCTAGTGGAGAGAAAAAAAAAATTGTAGTTGAAGAAGAATGCATTCAGTTTGTGGGTCCTTTGAAATTTATTTTCTATAAGAATATTTTACTGGCACTGGCTTTACAACTTAACATTGTGCATAATTTTAAAGTATCTCTGTTTCATACAAGACTCTGAGCGCCTAGGATTAGTAATTATCTTGAGACGATTTTATGCTATATTATGTTGTTATTTTCAAGAGACAAGTATTGATGGTTGTTTAAGTTGATAGAATTGAAGGAAATTAATTTCTAGATGGTGTGATATGGAATAAGCTGATATCACTAGTTACCTATATCATGTCAAATCTAGTATAGTAAACAGCAGTAGTAGTACCTCTTAGCTTTTATACCCTTGGTACAATTTAATCACGAAAGAGTGTTGACGAGGTATATGTGACTCATGGGCTTGGCCTGTTTTACTAGTTTTAAACTACCAAGGGTCTCAAAGAGGAAAAAATAAAAAGAATTATACCAAACACTTAGCTTATAAGGCTAAGACCTTATTTTGTATTAGCCTTTATATGGCTGCTAATGCTAGTTTGATAAACCCACACAGGCCACAGCCAACCACTACACAATTTCAACTCCTTGAATGTTGGTGATTTTATCAAACTCCACTTCTTATTTCTACTTTCCATCGACTCCCCCTCTCAAATTTTCTATGTTTTGTATTTATTTGCCTCAGGAATGGAAGCAATTGCACATGAAAGATTTTCTCAATATGACCAAGGGCTTCATGGAGGAGTTGGAGCAACCTGAATCAAAGACAAGAGTGGCAACATATGAATCCTTCTTCCAGCAGGATTAATCTGCATATATTCGCAATGATGAATTCTTTCAACAATTTGTACAGTAGCTGAAGATTATCTTCATTCATAACAGAACTAATAACAGTTTGTTAGACATGCAATTGTTTTTCTTTTGAGTAATTTATGAAGATGCACTGTGAAATATATGACTTGAGGGGAGCCAGAGACTTGTAACCTTTCCTAAACATAGTTCACATCTTGGAAAATCTGGCAAATCCAGAGAATCACCAGGGTATTGCAACAAAAACTACACAGAAAAGTGTGCATTACTTAGTTTCATTTGACTACAACTACAACTTCCTAGATAATAAGTTCACCCTCATTTGCTTAAGAAAGAAACTACACATATACACATTAGGAATCTATTAGAAACCACAAAATACCCTCTTGCCTATATTTGTCAATCGAACGTCATTAGCTCTCTAGCTATTTCAATGTTAGTTCTGCAGTTTAGATATTGGAACCTACTACCTCGTGTCACCATTGATGTCAGAATAACCAAAAACAAAGTTAGCAAGGCCGATGCAAAATCATCTACTGTATCACCGCTTGAGTTAGTTCAATCCAAGTGGTCGTATGATCCAGCTGAAGGGATGCCAGAGTTATGATCACAGTGGCCCCTCCAGGCATTCCCACCATCTGAACTGCTACAGGCTTGATTTGGCAGAATGCTGTTTCCCAAATCACCATCCAAGCTCATCTGCTGGACTTCCTGAGGGGATAGTATCCTGATACACCGTACGCAGCTTACAAACTCCCTGGATATTCAGAAGACCATCAGTCAATACAGATAGCTTAAGTCTGCTACATTCTGATTGTTGTTGTCTATTCTTTAAAGTTCCTGTTCTCTTTGTTTTTGTCGTTGTTCATTTGTTCATTTGTTTCAATTAAGATCGCTGTCTACTTCAATGTTTCTAATGTTCGTCGTGAAAATCTCTAGTTCGATTGGTCGGTACTAGTTTAATAAACTTAGAATTCAGATTGTTTCAGATTTCGTATTTGATTTATAAACCATATCATAAGATACGTAGTTTTAACCTTCTAAGGTGCTTAACAAATAATGTATGCCTTTTTTTTCAATTACATTCTAAGTCAATGTCCTATTTAATTAAAACCACCAGCTAAAGTTGATTTGACTTACTCCCATGGGTCATCGCCGACAAGCAAGACATCCTTCTCATGATCTACGTATACTAGCTTCCAGCCGATTCTCTGCTGATCTTCAAGTTGTCCCTCTATACTGAACATACGGGCAAGATCATGCTTCAGCTCATCATATCCAGAATAGCGAGTGATATCGATAGATCTCCCTACAGCACCACGCTTGTATACCTACAAAAAAATCTTCAAGGTTCAGATACGAGATAAATAGAGATGAATATGAGAAATAGATTTCCTTGTCGTGAAAGAGATTACATAAACCAAAAAATTGATCAGGACTTCAATTGTGCATGGAAAGAGTAGTGTGCCCAGACATTGTAATTAACCAGAATTTAGTATCTCCTTTTAAACAATCTTTTTACATAATACTGTAATTAATTCGAAAAATACTGCAGCAAAAATAGAAATTCATCAAGCAACTTTTAAGGTTCTCCTCAGCTATTATGCTCAAGCAATAAACTTGTCACTTGAATGCAATTAATTCCAATACTTTCCCATACCTTACATCGTCAGAAGGTAAAAATAGAAAATTTTAAAAGTATAACAAATTCTTTTGTAAACCAACTGAGATGAAACAATTCATAATCCAACAGAAGGATGACTTATTCATGTTAATTTTTGTATAGTTAAAAGACATACCTTGGTGTAAGTCCGCATTCGCTGCAGTGGGGGGGCTGATGCCCAAGAATTTGTGTTCAAGAAGGTGCTCTCATTGATTGTGGAATCAATAGAATTGAATGCCATATCAGGAACACCAAATGATTGTGAAATCATGGAGGATGACAGCTCTTGCTGAGCATCCTTTGATGTGCTGTACTTGGCAACCACATCGCCTGAGATATGATTCTGATACTTTCCACAAGCAATGGTATTAGCCAGTAAGGAATCTGTAGTCAGAGGAATACACAATGAGTTGTCAATATTGGCTCCAAATAGATTCCTTAGATCTGCACCCTGGACCTCAAGGTCTGCAGGTGCATCTCTGAACAAGTGTTGCTGAAAAGAAGACAGAGGGAAGCTTTGTTGTAAAGGCCCATCACTCTGAGAAAGGGAAACAGAAGTTGCTGAAGTTGTGTCCAAGTACTCCATTTGTGGTGTATACTTCATATAATTCTGCACATTAACAACACCTTCATTTTGCATCTTTGTTATTGTAGTGGATTGCTTCACACTGCTACTCAACTTTGGCACCTCCTTAACCACATTACTGTTCCGCGCCACAACTTCAAGGGAGCTAGGACTGAAATTTATCAGCTGTGACTGAGACCTCTTCTCTGCATTACTTGCACCATGATGATGATTCCTATTTAAGATAGATTGTTGTATAACGGTACCATTATTTGTGGACGGTGATGTTGAACAAGAAGGAACATCATCTGTAAGCACAGACTGTGCCGCTCCAGCAGCCAACAAAGAACTACCAGCTGTTGAGATAATATTGGCTGATGTTGTTGCAGGATAAACACTCCCAGTTAATTCTGGTAGCATAACTTGCTGTTGTGGAAGCTTTTGCTGTGTCTCTTGCTGCAATGGCTGTGACGACTGCACAACCTGTGAAGGGGCTTTGCTACACTGTTGAGCGATCATCTGTTGGTGAGGAAGTGAATGGGAGTTTGGCAATTGTTGCTGTATATTCAGAAGTACTTTCTGATGTTCCTGTGTCAGAACAATCTGTGAAAGAGGCGCTACAGGTCGTGATAATGACTGTTGCTGCTGCTGTAGTTTCTGTAATAGCTGCAACTGAGTTAGATGATCAGATAACTGCAGCTGTTGATTTGCCTCATTAGGTAGCTGGCCAAGCATCTTAATTTGCTGTTGCTGTTGCTGCTGATGTTGCTGCAATGGCTGCTGCTGCTGCTGCTGATGTTGCTGCAATGGCTGCTGCTGATGTTGCTTCAATGGAGGCTGCTGATGTTGCTGCAATGGCTGCTGCTGCTGCTGTTGCTGCAGTGGTTGTTGCTGTGGCAGCAACATATCCTGATGCTGCGTCTGGTTTTTCTGAAGGCTGGTTTGTAATGTCTGCTGGTTCTGAATCAGAGGCTGTTGCTGCTGGAGTTGATTCTGGATCATCATTTGTGGTTGTATGAGATGGGTCTGTGCTTGGTTAACTGAATGCTGCCTCTGATGAGCACCAATGTCTTGCGCTTGTTGCAGCTGTCCAGTAACCGAACTCAATTGGTCCAAGGGAACTGACACCTTAGACACCTGATCAATTTGTTGGATTTGCTGAGGAAGCCTAGGAGCATTAAACTGTATACTGTTCTGCTGCAGGAACTGGCCCTGCAAACCGAATTGCCTAGATAGATCAGTTGCACCAAGATTTTGTATAACTGGTCCAGTTAGGGACCTTAGATATTCAGCCTGCATGCTTGAGCTGCCAAGTGAGGGATTCTGCTGCATGTTCATCCACTGAACTAAGCTCAGACCGGGCATGATAGTATTCTGACTTTGAGAATCCTTTATGCAGATCTCCTCACCAAGCCATGGCATAGCTCTCTTAAAGAGATTCTCCATCTCTGATGACTCATCATCTGTGAAAACCATCATCTACTTCAGCCAGATAATTAACAAAGTACATAATACCATATTAGAATACTGTCGAGCGATGAATTCTGAGTACAGAACTACCATGCATAAAATGGTTAGATTTGATTTCCTATTTCGGATTTCAGTTTTTCTGCCCAAGAATGCATCTGGTTGAGAGACAGAAGGGCAATTATAGGGCTACAAGATTGGAAAGCTGCAAATGAGGCATTCTTATCATCAGAAATTTGATTCCTTAATAGATACCTGCCATTCCTGGTTGTCTGGACCGCTTTGTTCTGAAAAATGGTGGTGGACAGATGAAGAATGGAGCCGCCACAGGTTCAATCTCCCAAGTTGAAACCCGGTTACGCCTGTCACCTGCAGCAGATTCATCCCATCCAACCTGTTGAGGACCACAAAATGTTTCAATTAGCATAGATAAATCAAAAGGATGTTAGTGATGCTTGATACATTGTATGATCTCAAATTCAACCTGCAAATTGCGCCATTGTGAGTTCTTCCATCTTACGGGATCTATATCACTAATACCAGTTATTGTACCCATATACCTGCCAGGTGAAAAAATATTGTAGCTTAAATAACCATTAAAGACTTGAAAATATGAAACAGATGTGATGGAAGCATAGAATAAGCAACAGAAAACCCAGTGAAAAAGAAAATGCACCCTGTAGATGGAACACCTATACTCAATGAACTTATATCTAACTGTCGCTAGAGGACTATTAACTGTAGGTCTACAGAAGTCCTTATAATCATGAAATGCGATTGGCAGAGTACAAATCAGTTCGATCATACCTTCTAGTTCCAGATTCTTCAGTTTCAAACATCATCCTGAAGCGCATCCCTAAAGAAAGTTGATTACCATACACTGCCTTCTGGTATTTGGCAAAAGGAACAACAAACTCTGAAGGACTAGCCCTGAAGAACAGAGCTTCTCAAACGAAGAACAAATATAATAGAACAATTTATGTCAGGATGATATAAACAAGAAATCAGGGTGACAAACCTAGGGTTGTAAAATATGGTAAATGGACTCAGGTTGGCAGCTGCATGGGCAGCTGCAGCAAGAATTCCAATATGCATGCTATCACTTGAAAGAACGGATGATGATATGTTAGTGGGTTGCCTGTTAGCTCGCCTAATTCCCAAGAGAAGCTGCTGCTTTTCATCCCTATTACAAGTACAATGAACAATATAATGTTCAGCTCTCCGAGATACCTATATTTTCTCATCAAACAGGACATTGTTCAACAGGAAGAATGACCACCCAATGAGACATAAAAAGGAAGAAGAAAAAAAACTAACGAATTTTACATACACTGAAATCGTTCTCAATCAAAAAGACAAAATCATTTTTATTCCAGGGATAAACAGGAAACATCTGCAATAATATAGAGAGCTTAAATTATACCTAATGAATAAGACAGAATCACCGGCAAAGAGCCTCTTTCCACTGACAAACAGGCTCCAACCAGTTGTTAGTAAGTGCCTTTTCGGCTGACCTGATGACCCAAGGAAAGAAGATGTCAAGTAAGTCTGTAAAGAAATTCACAGAGAACCAAGGCTCAGCAATTTGTTCTCTGATAGCATATTCATTGAATTCCTAGACTGGACGTCAAGAAAGCAATTCACAATGAGTCTGCGGATTAAGTACTACAAGAATGAACTAAAACATATATAAACACACAGAAGTTTCAAAATGGAGAATAACTACTATATTCTAATATTTTATGTTTTTTTTTTAATTTCACTTC
Source organism: Typha latifolia (assembly GCF_019914945.1). NCBI lineage: Eukaryota > Viridiplantae > Streptophyta > Magnoliopsida > Poales > Typhaceae > Typha > Typha latifolia. Next base: position 9,780,393 of record NC_133098.1, on the reverse strand, counting down.
ATAAAATATTTATGCAGCCTTAACAGTACAAATTCTCTTCGTTTCTTTTACCTCGGTATATATGACGGAAGGTCCATAAGTTATCGTGCAAGTCTCTGGCCTGCAATTCTTGACAAGGTGGCTGCGTGGAAAAATCCTACAGAGCACAAAAGCATGAATGACTACTAGTAAAACCAGAGTAGAGCACAGAGGATCACTATGCTTACGAATGTTCGTCTAATTAAAATCCACTTACAAGAGGTGGAAAAATCTTCTCTGCAGCACGACGCGGCACAGAAAAGCCTCCATGAGTGCTTGTATCACTTGCAGTAAGTGTTTTACAGAAGAATTCCATCTGTGGCCTAATTTGTTTTAGCGCCAGCTCCGATAACTGCAATGCCTCCTTCTCATACTGACCCAAAGAGAATAGGAAAGTAGACCCAGAAGTGAGATATACTTGAAAGCCAAACTGAAGCAACTATACAAGGAAAGGGGACCACAAAAATAGAAAAAGAAGAAGAAGAAGAACAACAACAACAAAAGGATACTAACTGTGTTAACTGGCTGGAGAGTCATCTGAGCATAAACTTCATCAGTTTCTAAATCAGCCTATAAAAAAGGGGGAAGAAAAGGCACACAATCTCGCATGAGATAATTGCAAGCATGTTATCACATCCTACCATCTAAGAATTGTGGGAAACTGTAGATTATTACATGCAAAGTAACATTGTGAAGAAGGCATATCAACTTTGATGGAAGATTTGGATTTGGATAGTTGGGAATGTGGGCATCTATATCCTTCTGCATAGAAGCTGCAACCTGAGATTATGAATATAGTATCAGTCTAAGATGCAAAGCAATAGAATTCCTGCCGTTAAATACCAGAAATCATGCGTCAAGAAAACCCACTTCACTTCATTCATGACTACCCACCAAATCCGGCTCCCGAGGGCAAGAAAAATCCAATTTTGAAAAGTAGATGAGTTAATAAATCTCGTCAAAACCCAGCACAAAAGCATTAATTAGCTGGAGTAATTCAAACTATTTGCTACTAATGGTTGATTACCTGCTCGCTGTGCCCCTGGGGGAAGTAGACGACGAGGCTCCCCACGGGAGGTAACGTCACTAGCGGCCCCGCGCACGCGTGCCACAGCTCCGAGTTTATCGTCTTCTTCTCCCCTGCCCACCAAAAAAAACAAAACAAAAAGAAACCCACACGTGTCACATCCATATCGTTCGTTGAACGCCCCCTTATCCTCCGCCTCCCCGGCGGTGACCGGAGCCAGACAAGAGGGGAATCGTTACCTTCGCAACCGCTTTCCGCTACCCCCGCGCTCGGATGCACCGCCTTCATCTCCCTTCCTCCTCCTCCTCCGCCGCCGCCGCCTCACCTTAGCCGCCGCATGGTCTCCTGCGCCGGATCCGGTAGTACCGATATGGGAAGCAGAACCCCGACGAGAAGAAGAAGAAGAAGAAGAAGAACAACAACAACAATAACAACAACAACAACACCAACAACAAAGAAGAAGAAGGAGAAGAGAGAGAGAGAGAGAGAGAGAGAGAGAGAGAGAGAGAGAGAGAGAGAGAGAGAGAGAGAGAGAGAGAGGAAGCGTGTGTTCTTTGGGGCAAAGAGAGGCTCTCGGGTTTTCTAGATTTGTTTAATGTTTTACTTCGCCACTAGCGATGGAGAGGGAGGGAGAGGTGCGAGGTGCTCTCTCCCGTTTACATTAACAACCTCACAACTTTTTTTTTTATACAGAGAATTTATAAATAACACCCTGAATAATTTTTTGTCCTTTTTTTTTATCATTCAGTCCTATAACTAAGCTTAAAGCTTTTCTGTTTGACTACGAAAGAGTAATAAAAGGGAGAAAAATATAAAATAAAATAAAATTATAGAATTTAATGCGAACTATTTGACAAAATGGACTGCCTACCTGACTCGTCCTGAGCTACGGACGATGGTGCGTACGAACGAACTGCTACAATTTTCTGTTTTTAGGAGGACATAAATGAAAAAGCCTTCTCTGATGACTGATGGGGGTTTTGTCGACGGTCCCATCGAACTGTAACGTACTGGGTCGTAATTTGTGCTTTTCTTTGGACTTTTCTCTAAAAAGTGGTCCTCATCCTCATGGCCCTCGGAATCGGAGAGCGCCACCTGCTACGATTACCGACGGGTAACGGCTTGCTCCTACCCCAAATGACGAAAGTGCCCTCCTCCTATATCTTCTCGTAACAATGGTGGAAGCCGCTGTCATCGAGTACCGTTAGAGTTATAATTTCTATCAAATCTCGATATATTATAGTATTCACATTCGCCCAATATACAACTCCGGATAGTTTTTCTTTTTTTAACCTAATGACCCTAAACACATAATTATCATGCAGAATAAATACGTTGTGTGAAGGCTTGTATATTCATTTACTCTCTTTTTACCGATTATTTTGCCAATAGTAAACATTTTTACCACACCTCTTATATGATAAATCATGAGTCGCTACTCAAGTAAGTCTAACTCTATGTCACCGAGTACTACTAGAGTTATAACTTCTATCAAATCTTCTGTACATGATGGTATTCACATCCACTCAAACTGCATATGCAACGCTCGATAGTTTTTCCGAACCTAACTTCTTTAAACACATAATTATCATGCGGAATAAATACGCCATGCGTGAATGCTTGTATATTATTTCCTCTCTTTTTAACGATTATTTTGCTAATAGTAAACCTTCTTACCACACCTCTTATATGATAAATCATGAGCCGCTACTCAAGTAAGTCTAACTCTATGTCACCGAGTACTACTAGAGTTATAACTTCTATCAAATCTAAGTACATGATGGTGTTCACATCAACTCAAACTGCATATGCAACGCGCGATAGTTTTTTCGAACCTAACTTATTTAAACACATAATTATCATGCATAATAAATACGCCATGTGTGAAGACTTGTACATCATTTCCTCTCTTTTTTATGTTTACTTTGCTAATAGTAAACCTTTTACCACACCTCTTATATGATAAATCATGAGTCGCTACTCAAGTAAGTCTAACTATATGTCACCGAGTACTACTAGAGTTATAACTTCTATCAAATCTAAGTACATGATGGTGTTCACGTCCACTCAAACTGCATATGCAACGCCCGATAGTTTTTCTGAACCTAACTTCTTTAAACACATAATTATCATGCGGAATAAATACGCCATGCGTGAATGCTTGTATATTATTTCCTCTCTTTTTAACGATTATTTTGCCAATAGTAAACCTTCTTACCACACCTCTTATATGATAAATCATGAGTCGCTGCTCAAATAAAGCCTAACTATATGTTCACTGAGTACTACCAGAGTTATGGCTTCTATCAAATCTTTGTGCATGCAACGCTCGATAGTTTTTCTGAACCTAACAATCTTAAACATTGAGCAATATAAATCTATATATACATATAATAGCACTATAGATATAAGAATTTAACTATATTGTGATACTTGCAAGTAGCGTAGCGCTTGACATCATCAACCATACGACATGCTAATCACAGTTATCATGTAGAATAAATACATGCAATAAATCTACATGCATAATTATGAAACAGTTAATGAGTATAATCATGCTAAGTAGTAGATAAACATACATGCATACATAACAAACATATGTGCATGCATAACATGGATACGATCAAATTATAAACTAAAACTTTATTTTAATATTTATATAGCTCGTTGACTAAGGAGGATTTATTTGTTTGACTTGTATTACGGATAGGCTCTTCAAAATATTTGGCTGTTAGAATATAAAAACTATTATTCTCTTACAACTTAAGCTTCGAATATATGTCATACCTATCTTTACTTCAAAGATATAAAAGCTTAAGTAACTCTGACGGCTCATAGTAGTTTTATGCGGAGTTTAGTTCAGAGCAATAGTTCAACAGTTTAGAATCTATACTAAGCTGCAACTAAAGATTCCTTTCTCCCTCTCTAACCAATCAATCGGTTGGCATTTCGTTAAAACTTTTGCCCTTAAAAAAAATCATATTTTTTTTTCCTCGTTAAACCACACCATGGCGGCTGACGTGGACGCCTCCTTTTGTCGGCTGTAGGGGGCCCACAAGCTGATAGGGACAGGACTCCGGTGTGTGTGATATTATATTCTTTTGTTGGAGATTCCCTTCTTATTTGATACCCGGCCAGGAGAGAGAGAGAGAGAGAGAGAGAGACGTAGTAGCGTAGGGTGGGTGAAGTTGAGACTCGAGACTTGAGAACCAGCAAAGCAAAGGTGGGACCTTCCTTCTCGGATGGCTACGTGTCGGGCCCACCTTTGCTTTGACCGCGAGGGTTACATGGCCTGGTCCCGAGGCCGGTGTCGGCTCGCGCGTGCTCCGTGATCCCCGAGCCGGTTGAGCCGGCTCGGCGCGCCCTCCCATGAGCTGGCTTCCGAAACTACCTTAGCCTTTCTTTTCTTTTCTTAGAAATTTTACAAATAGCATCCTACATTTTATCTATTTTATAATTCCACCTTCTTTTTTTTTTTTTTTTTTTTGACCATTTTGTAATCGGATAAAAATATTTTAGTAATATAGTCGAGTAAAATAAGACCGTTAAACGAGAATAATAGAGAAAAATAAGAAATCTATAGAGTAGATAAAATATAGGGTGTGATTTATAAAATAATTTTTCTTTTTAACATAAAATTATGTGAAATCCTTGTGTAACAAAAAAGTTCATTTTTTTTATAAATTTTTCTAAAAAAAACTGATTATCTTATCTAATAAAATATGAGCTCATGAATGATAAAAAAAAATTAATAAAATATTTCGGCCATTTTAAAAGTTCTTAATAAATTATATGATTTTTTTTCAAAAAAAAATAAATTAATTAAGTACTCCGTATTCAAAAAGCTTGGTGTTGTTTTTTCACCAATAGGGTGGGGCCCGGAGGAGCATAGAGTGGGTGCCGTACTGGGTGACTGTGCATCAGGTGCGTGATAAGAAAGAACGCGTCGGCAAAAACTACGCCGCTTTGGACGGGGATCGGTTTTCCACGCATCGGCGTGCAAGGAAGGAATTCTTTTTCTTTTTTTTTTTTGGGCGAAATGCTACGTGCTGACACGTGTGAATCGGCGCGCTGGGATCGCCGCTTATTATATTTTGCATAGAGACCCCTGTGGTTGCCTCATATTAAATAATCTACCAAATACTTTGGTGGTGTAACTGTGCTTATTTCTTAATATAAAGATATAAAGCATGCTTTATTTTAATTTAATTCACTACTTTTATATATATATATATATATAAATTCAATGCACGTGAGAATATATGCAGAGTATGTTTTGCGTCATTAGATAACTTTTTATGATGATGATGATGATGATGATGATGAGATTATTTTTGCAAACTTTTTAAGCCTTTTTGACATGGTCAGTAGAACAAAGCAAAATTAGTAGGAGAGGCATTTTAGGTTTCTTTTGTTTAAAAAAAAAAAAGAATCTCAAAAAGTGACTATGAGATCAAATTATACAACAATTTGAATGTTGATTAGGTTAAAGGTTCAACCTTTATGTAGAGTCTCAGTGATTATTGAAACATAGAAGAGGATAAAAATCTTAGTTATTGTTCTTTGATTTATTTTTATTTTCATTAATAGAATATTGCATGGTTAATTTTAGACACTATGAGTACCATTTTTGCCGTTACTAGTATAACTCAGTTTGATTTTGCTCTATGGATAACGAGAGTAATATTTAATAGATTTTTCACCGAAACACCTGTATGTATGTGTACGATTTAAACTTATTGTGATCTATTTCTTAAAAAAATTTATTCAGTTGTTCAATCTATAAATCAAATACGATTGATTCTTTTGTCTATCCTATAAAATACGGACTCGAGATAAAAAAATCTGACACTCTTTTTTATTTTTAAAAATAAAAATTATAAAAGATGCCCCCAGAATATATTCTTGTAAGACAAGAGAAGGTATGATAGAACCAAAATTATAGCAACATATTCTGAACCATGCCAAGAGCTTAAAAGACAAGACAAGGTCCACAAGAGTACATTTCCCTCCTTGGATTGGATTATATTCTACTGATTCATGTGTCTTTGCTCCTTGCCTATACCACATGCATGATGTATTATTTGTCATGTATCATGTGTGGTATACTCCAATGGGGTCATAGGGTTTCTTCTTCCATTTCATGTATGTCTAATTTATTGTAGTTCTTAAAAAATGTTGAATTGATTAGCAGTTCGGTATTTTTATCGTCAGACATATTTTTACCTTAACGGTTGAAACACTAAGTTAGAGAGATTTAATATATATATATATAACGTTGATCAGTTCAGTATTTTTATTAGAGCTACAGTAAATTTAGCTCTCCTTATAGTCAAATTTAGAATAGTATTAGTTTAGTCAAAAACTGTGAGAAGATGTTTGTGAGTATGCCTATGGTTAGTTGCATTATGATGGGCCAGGTCAGGTGGAAGTGATTGATTGGATGGTGATGATGTGGAGGAATCTAACACAACAAAAGGGAGGCATGTTTTAGAAGCTGGTTGAGCTTTTGGGAGGCAGGCTTGGAAGCATGGCAGCATGGCATGAGAGTTTTGTCATGAGAGATCTCATGGATGACAATTATTCACCTAATTTTTGGGAATCTGTACCAAGATAACATTTTCCTTTATATATCTCACCATGGCACTAGTTTTTAGTACCCCATGACAAAAGATATTGGTACTATAATACACATATAAAGGTTTAAGGCCAAATTATAGTCAACCTATATATATATATATATATATATATATATATATATGTGTGTGTGTGTGATTTATGATCCATACCAAAACTAATAGTGCAAATATTAGTCTAAATCAGTCATAAGTAAATTACTAAATGACCAAAATATGTTTCTTTTTTGCATCTCCATTGATGTCTAACTAATAGTCAGCATTGGAGTAAACTATAATTCTCTTTACAAAATCATAGGATGACATATATTATTCAACTCACTTACTCTACTATAATAATAATAATATATGGTGCAATGGGGGCTAAAAAGCAACAAATTATTGATCAAATATTATATTAGGGTGCCTAAATAGTGCAAGTGCAATGCTTTGTTTCTTGTATCCAACAAGGGATTATTATCAGTTTGGGAGAAAGGAAAAAAAAAAAATCTTGCTAATAAATGCAGCAAGATTATGGCTATCTTTGTCTTTCCCAAACATTGTCTTTTAGTGAGTACCTTGTAGACTGGAATGTCCTTGTGTTATTGTTTTATTTTTGTTTCCCCCACCTTCTCAAGCATTGTCTCTGAGAGTAGTTTTGAGTGCCTTTGAGCACAGGAGTGTCCTTGGAGCATTAAGACAAACCCAAATGCAAACAGATGAATAGGAGCAAAATGTCAAAAGACTAGCTTAACAAAGTTCCATGAAGAATTTTCCAAATGATATATGAGATCACAGTGTGCTCAAATGGTTTTTTTTTCTTCTTTTTTTCTTTACATATAAGCTTACTAAATATATTGTTACATATATATATATATATATATATCTTAACTATATAAAAGTAGTGATCAAGTTGGAGATTGGTATATTGGCATTATGATTTTGCCTTCTCCTTTTTGACAGACAACCCATGTTAACATCTCTTATTCTCTTGTCTTTCAAGGTATCACTTGAGCATTGCATGTCTCCTGAAAGGGAGACCTAATTGTTTGGCTTTGGTCCTTTTAATTTCCTTTGTTGAGTAGCCGACCAAATGAGAGAAAGGGGGTGGTGACCCATCACAAGACCTCATTGTGTAGGACATTGGAAAAGAGGAGGAAGACCCTCCTCAGAAATTCTTGTACCAAGGTGTGGTGGGTCCTCTAATTTAAGCTATATTTGGACCCTTATGGGCCTTGTAATCCAACTAAATGTATCAAATTTTATGTAAAAGAGTATTATGATAGGTGTAGTAGTTAAATTGGAGATGATTGAGGTAGAGGACTAGTCACTACAGAAGTTTACTTATGGGAAAAATCCAATTTGGGTTAGATCATCACTACAATAGTAATATTAATAATAATAATAATAAATCAAGGATTGATTTTTATTCATATATTAATTAGATAAATTAGAAAAATATATTGAACTTATATTTAAAATAAAACACTAAACTAGGGCTTCCTTGCCTACATATAATAAGTTTGAAGGAAGCCTAGTTTGGTCCAAAAAAAAAAAAAACTTTCATTTACTACTCATATGATCAATCTGGTCAGATGAGTACATTACTGATGCTAATTTTTTTTTTTTAACCCAATAAAGGAAAAAGATCCATAAAAGTTCCTCAAGTATGTGGCATGAGGGATTGATAGGGGAGATTCCCCATCACCTTCCCATTAACATCACATCAAATTTTACATCAAATTTTTTTAAAAAAAATGGTGGAAAGATGAGGTGGCCCATTTTTATGCAAAGAGAGGCAGGGTGGATTTAACACAACAGTAGGTTAAAAAAAAACATGAGAAATTACTTACTAAACATGTTTCAACAGAAAATAATGCAAATGGATGTGTAGTGTTTGCAACGCCAGAGAGCATTAACATCAAATTCAGCAATCATATCAGTGGCAGGATCTATAAATAAACATTTTGAAAGTTGACTCACAAGTGCTGATGAGCATTTTGAAAGATGAGTTTGAGCCACAAGTAATACACTGAATTCCTTCTAATACCCTCCCATTGATGCTTGAAAGGATGAGAGAGGAGTAAAACTTTCAAAAGTTCAGCATCCTGGAATGATGGGTATCATAAGATTTGACATCAATATGAGATGAGATGCCCACTTTACCACTATGTGCTTGTGGGTGACTCAAAGCTTGATATTAATGGGTAGACAGAATCCAACCTGAGATGAAATCAGATTGTCCACTAACATCATTATTTGATTGGATCATTGCATAGATAGATCCTTCCATGTAAAAGAAAAATTAAAAGAAAAAAGAAAAAAGAAAAAAAGAAGAGCTTATCAGCACAGTGGTTCCATACTATAGAGACTTGACTTGGCCGGAGCAAGATAGACATTAGCGTATCACCAGTCTTTTGGCACCCAAGTATTATTTCCCTACATTAATAAAGCGTTAGGGCCAGAATTAAGACATGATATCATATTCAAATCCAAGTTTCTAGTATGCATGAAGTAGAAAATAAATCCAGAAAGAAAAAACTCAGAAATTACTTAATTTGCACTGTTGGTGGCTTTAAATCCTAGATTCAAAACTGGCTGGCTAATAGCGCAGATTGCTATCCAGGCAAGCAATCAGCAGAATATGCGAGTAGCAAAGGACTGGCTGCCTTGAGACCAAGGCTGATAAATATGCATCTAAGTTTTCAAGGACCATATTGTTTTGATGCCATTACAAACAACCTAAGAGAATGCAATCAAAAGTAGTTTAATTCTGTCATGCAATTTGACAGAACAGCCAACAATACTGAAACCTACATCTATAGTAGATACAAGAAAGAAGCTTTTGAGCAGTAAAAGCAAATCAAGTTTCATATGATATTCATATATACTGCTATCTCTCCAATCCAAAACGTTTAAAGTGATTAATTAGGCTCAAAGGGAAGGCATGGCACTCCTTACCTGATATATAAGTCTATAATCACCTTTCTTTTCCCACCTATCAGAAAGAAAGGTTGCATAAGCAAGTTAAACAAAGGAGAATGTGTGGGACTGAAGAACCGAGCCCATCAATCTGAAGCTCCAAGTAGGAGCCAAGGAGCATCCTGAGAGAGGGGTTTTACTTAAAAAAGAACAAATACACGCAACACATTAGATTATTGAGCACCTGTTAAACATCAAAAAGAATGAAATTTAAGTTTCCAAAACTTTTAGCATGTAAAAAAAATGACGTGAGTACATAACAATAATAGAATAACTCAACATTCATAACACAAGAACCTTCAATGAATTATATTCTTTACCTAAGATATGAAGTGACTGCTCCTATCTGGATTCAAGCTGCCTGTGACTTTTTTTTTTCTTGACAACCAGGTCACAGCCCTTGTTTCATTAAAATTTTAAAATGTGTTAATCTTCCATTAAGATTAACCACATCACAAAACAGTTACCCCTGTCACAGTATATGGACCAAAATAAAGGCCCTACAACCTCCACAATAATCACACGTAAAATCCACCACCATCTACGGATTAGGAAAGAACAACCAAAAAACTACCACCAAGAATCCAAAACAAAACACTAAACAACCATCAAAATATCGCAATGAAAGTCAGAAATCTTCTGCCAGCAGCGCCGTCACTCCAAATCCACAACCATCTGGGGCCCTTGGATCCACTTGTCTGCCTTCGTTGTAGCCTCCTTGCCTCAAATCCCTGCCCAACAGAAAAATAAGACAGTCAAATCCTCACAACTTTTGCATACTCTTATTGAAAATCCGGTTGTTTCTTTCTAGCCACAAACTCAACAAAAAAAGCACTAAGCCAAATAAGCCACCATCTTTTCCCATATCTTAAGATTTAGCCTGAATCGATCATTCACATGTTTAATATGCTTCTTTATACCCCAGCTTCTTTCCATCCGCCTCAGCAGCTAGCTCACATATTTGTACTTTAAAAAAGATGATCAACCGACTCATCTTGGGAACAAAACAAACAAGAAGAGCCACCAGTCCAACCTCTTCTCAGCAGATTATCTCTAGTTAACACTCGATTGTTACATGTTAGCCATAAGGAAACTCTAATTTTAAGAGGAATCTTCAACTGCCAAATTTTTGCTAGGTCCTTTGTAATCCTTCCTCCATTATTCAGGAACTGATACAAAGATTTAACTTTGAAGATACTCCTTTTCTCAAACCGCCAAACAATTCTATCATTTTTATTAATTATTTGATTACAATTATCATACATATAATTAATCATCTGTTGTTCCTCCATCAACATATGTTCAGACAACACCCTACGGTATTATAGATTCCATCTTCCTCTATCAGGCCAAACCTGATGTACAGTTACCTCTTCATCCCAAATCACATTGAACAGTTGAGGAATCTAGTGGTCAAAGAACATTTACCAACTCGGATATCTTTCCAGAATTTAATCCTCTTGCCTTTGTGCACTTCCCAATTAATTCTAGCCTTAAAAATAGTCACAGTTTGAAGCCCCCGCCCCCCCCTCCCTCCCTCTAGAATGGAGAGATTCTGCCAGAATTAGTTAGTTTAAAATCATAAGCTTTAATTTTCCTATAGTATCTCTGCATTACAGTATCTGCCCACATATGCTTATCAAAGTTTAACAATCTCCACCACCATTTAGCCAATAATGAAGTGTTTAAATCTTGTAGATTCACAATCCCCATACCACCATAATCGTTTTTCTTTCACACTCTATCCCAATGCATCATAGCGTAACCTTTCTTAGCCTTAGCCGTGCCATGCCACAAAATCTCTATGCAATTTATCTATTCTCTTGTGTACCCAAACAGGCATATTAAAGAAGGACAAAAAATATAGCGAAACTGCACTCAACATTGAGTTGATAAGTGTGATGAGACCACCCAAGGACAATAGCTTTCCTCCTTTCCATCCAGCAAGTCTCTTTTCTACTTTCTCAATCACATGGATCCAATCCTTTTTTCTCAGCTTGTTGTTATATAGACGGAGCCCTCAATATTTTATTGGTAGCTCCTCCACTTTACAATTTAACAAAGCGGCCATCTCATTCCCTTTATCCTTATCCTTTCCCAGATAAATCAAAAAGCTCTTTCAAAGTTTATATTTAAACTAGTAACTGCTTCAAAACCATAGAGTAAGAACTTCAAGACCATAACTTCTCTATTATCAACTTTCAAAAACAACAAAGTATCATCAGCATACTAAAGATTAATGATACATTTCTCACAAACATCAGTCCTTAAGCCAGTAATCAAACCATATTACTTTGCTTTAGTTAACATCCTATTTAGCCCATGCGCAATCAACACAAAAAGATAAGGAGATAGTGGATTTCCTTGCCTTAATCCTTTTTTACATTTAAAATACTTGCTCAGCTCTCCATTTTTTTTGGAAAGCCCCTCCATTTTAAACATTTGTCAAAAAGCCTCATCTCACTTTATCATAGGCCTTCTCAAAATCTAATTTCAAAATAATGCCTTCAATCTTCTATTTTTTAGCCCTAAAAATTATTTCATGAACACTAACTATGTTGTCAAGAATGTATCTACCTTTAATGAAAGTACTCTGGTAATTAGTGATTAACGCATCAATCAATTGACACAATCTATTAGTTAATACTTTTGCAATCATCTTATAGCTATAGTTTAACAAGCTAATTGGTCTAAAGTCCTCCACTTTGTCAGCCCTAATTTTCTTAGGAACTAGGCAAATCACAGCATAGTTCAGTCATTGCAAATAACAATTCGCTGCATAAAAAGCATTGAACAAATCTATAATCCCCTTCTTAACATTGTCCCAAAAATGATGAAAACTTTTCATCTCAAAACCATCTGGCCTAGAGGCTTTATTTTCGGCCATATTAAAAATAGCCTGACAAATCTCCTCTTCACTGAAAGGAGCCACTAAAACCTCGGCTTTATTTAGCTCCAATTTATCTTGTGTCCAAATCTCCTCAGTCATAGTTAATTTCCAAATCCTCACAGTCCCAAACAACTATTTATAATAGCTAGTGATATGCTCTCTCATTTCCTTCTGATTCATAAATTGTTCTTCTTCAATCTGAATTGAGAATATATTATTTCTTCTTTTCCTCTCATTGCCCACTTTATGAAAAAAGAAGGTATTGAGATCTCCAGCAGTCAACCATAACTGTCTAGACCTCTATTGCCACCTAATTTCCTCCTCTTTAAACAATTGATATAACAGAATCACAGTACTTTCTCTAGCCTGTACCTCCTCCTGATTCAAGTTTCTATTCTCCTCTAAGATGTCAAGCTGGTTGGCAATCTGAAGCAAATTGTTTTTTTGAACCTGATCCACCTTTAGATTCTTACTTCACCCTCTCATACTTTGCCTTAATTTTTTTAATCTTTTCAGTCCACACATCAATTGCAGGAACTCCCACAGTCTCAAGAGAAGAGACCACCATTTCTTAACCAGATCATCAAATTCAGCTTCGCAAAACCAAAAATGTTCTAGCCTGAAAGAATGAGAAGGATGTCCCATAACCCCAACATCCACATGCCGAGGAATATGGTCAAGAGTATATCCTTGGTAATGCCTTAACCATAGCTAAAAGATAGCTGCCTGTGACTTATGGATCTTAATATGTTCACTCTCCAAATTGATCCATCCTTGGTAATCGAAAAGCTTGATCTTTTGGATCTTTAACAACTATAGTTGTTGCTTGATTGAAGTCATGATTTCATGCCATCCATCTTGAGAATCATGATAACTTAACTTGGCTTCAGTAAGATCAAAATTTTCTTTATTCACTATTGATAATGAACAATAGCTTCCCTAATGTCATTCAATTCCTTTAGTGCAGTACAGGTTGCACTAACTGCATCTAATGTAATCTCTCAAGTGTAGAGACTACTATAGGTAGATTGGCTAGAGTAAATTCAAGCTGATGACCGATTGTTGGCAGTATGTTTACAGATATATGATATCACAGTCCATTATTTATGGATAGAAGAGGAAGAATAGACAAAGAAGAGAGATGAAGAGAGGAAAATAAACCAAAAACAACAACCTTTATGTTACAAAATTTTCCCATATCACTCTAATTGCTTCTTTTAGAGCATAACAAGACTTCCTAAATCCTAGTAATGCTTGAACCCTATGAAACACGGACACTTCAAATAGCATGTCGTGTTCGTGTCCGACACTTGTCGGACACCGACACTCGTTGGACACGTGTCAGATACTTCTACGACATATCCCATATTTAAAAAATTATAGAATAAATCCTTAGATACTCTTGAGAAACTTTTTGGACATAAGATTTATCATATACTATAAAAGTTGATAATATAAATTATCGATTTTAGGAAATTCCTGCATATCCTATAGAAATATAATGCAACAATAACAAGTTAGTACATACAAGAAAATTAATATTAATGCAAATTATTGTAAAATCACATATTCGCCTATGCCATCCATTGTAGTTAAGAAATGGTAGTTAGTTATTTGTTCTCAGGTAGTTAGATATTTATTCTCATAATATAGAATTGTATTATCACGTATTAGCATTATCATTTTTGGCTTTGTAGTATTGTATAATTTCTCTCATGAATAATTTATGCATGCTTGTGTATTTATACTATAAGTTTAGAAAAATATTTCTTTAAACGTATCAATAATATATATAATGTTTTTATTTATTTATTTTGCTGTGTCCTAAACATATCGTATCCTATTTTTTTAAGGTTTATCGTATCCCCGTGTCCATATCGTGTCGTATCCGTGTCCCGTATCTGTGTCTGTGCTTCTTAGTTGAACCCTCTTCCTAAGAAAAGCAAATAGAAAGAAATATAAAAGGATTATTTCTTCCTTAGGTTCATCATTACTCTTCATGCTACAATACCATGAAAGAGTAATTGAGCTCTTTAAGTCTATAATTCACCTAAGAGAGTCTCACCTGATAGAGAAGTTGTGTAATGATTACATGAGTCCAAGGATTTAACTGCTGCCAGAATGGGGAGTGCTGGTGGCCTCTTAGCATGAGCCTGGCCAGTTCTTGTGTGGTTGTGCCTTGACGAGGAAAGGCATGGCGGAGGAGAAGGGGTAGAGAGAGAAGCAACCTCAACCTGGTTGGTTTTTATCTGACCAAAGCCAAGCTCAAAAAAAATTCTATAGAAACTGTGGTAAAAGAAAGAGTATATTATATTATATTATATTATATTATTATCAATCCATTACTACATTCAGCAAGGCAGAATAAAAAGGAGTGTTATAAAATTGTTAGAAATTTAGTCCTAGTGGTGAGTGATAACATGGCAAAGAAGGATTCATATCTTTTATCCTCTCTTAACAAGAAAAATTGCTGATTGTACTGCTGAATCATTCAATAATTCTTGCACAAAACCATCGCTTGCTAACCTTATGATAGGTAGTATCATTCAACTGTTCAAATTATGCATCTTCACCAAGAAACTCTGCAAATAATAAGAAGAATCAGTTGCAAGAGTACCCATAATAGATTGCTGATAATAATGAATCAGCTACTCCGTATTACTCCAACACTGTTCACTATGAAACCTGAAAAGAGAAAAGAATAATACTATATAAATATAGCTTGAATTGCTGAAATTAGCTTTCTTTTTAAAATTGTAACCACAACTACTAAACTAGAAAAAAACAATAAAAGTTACTCTTCTGATGATCAAATCCAGCACTGAGGCCCCCAAACACCACGAAGATACCTCAATAATGTCTGTTAATCACATTTACCACTTCCGAATCATCCTCTTTGCCAATTCTTGCACCACTTTTGAACCTCTTCTGCCAGCTAATCAAGTACTATCTTCGCCTCGTCATACCTCAAGATCCAAGGAAAGGAATGTGCAATCTGGTGCGCTACTGAGGGAGTGTTACCATGCCCTCCCTTGTCTCTCCTCTTCTCCTTTCCAATTTGGGAGAGAAGCATTATTGCATATCAAAAACTATACTATAACTACCAATTGCAGAAAATGGAATAGTATTTCGGGGAACTATAAAGTGGTGAAACTAAAAGCTGCAACATTGTCACAAAAATAATGCTGTCATCCAATATAGTTACAGGGTCAAGAGAAAGTTGATCCGAACCTCACTTTCAAGAGACAACATTGCAGAGAAAATTTAAATATCATGTCTTAGCATATTACCCTGTCTATACAAAGTTCTCATGCATGTGATCATGTTTAGACCAGCCAACGAAGTGAATTATGTGATACATATAGGTATGATCTACCCAGTCGAGTTATGATTTTGCCAATCCTCGGAATGGCTATTTTCGAAATATGATAGGAGAAAGAGAAAACAGGAAGAAAGAAACATAAAACAATAGCAGATCACATGATGCCTGTCCGTCTGCAATGAGATATATTAGAATTAAGAAGGTAAGCTGCAACAAATGGAATTCAGAACCTAAAACACAGCACACAATGAAGTGAAACAATAGACAACAAAACTTCAGGTAAAATTTCTAACATATTCAATTCATTCATTCAAAAGATTCAGCTCAAAATTGAGTTCCAAAGTCTGACAAGCATGAGCTTACCAACATCTGCAATTTGTTTCAAGCTCCCTTATACTTGACACCCTAGGTATTGCAAGATGGCAAAACCAAGAGAAATATATAATTATATACTAGGTGCACTGCCAATGCCACAATTGAAACCAAAGCAAATACATCATCATCCAAAGATAATCAGTGAGCTCATCCAAAGATAATGAACATGAAAGTTTTCCAAATTGCTTTCCTTCTGTTCACTTGTCAGTTGTCACAAACATCTGTGAGTTACTACATCATGCATGACCTTGCAGGAAATTACCAATAATACATACAGAAACACATACAAGCGAGAGCATGTGGAGAATAGCTAAGACAGCAGACAAGTAATAACACACCATAGATGTGAGATGTTATGAAGTAACTTGTGCTTGCAGCATATAAAACATATATGTATGATCTACAAAATTCTACTAAGACTGATCAAATCCCAGCACAAGTTTCTGAAGTCTTACATGGACATCTAACTTCTGTATTCAAGTTAATTGCAGATGAGGCTCCTATCATGTTACAAGAAGCCACTGCATAAGCTTTAGCTTTAAGTTGCTTGGAGCCTCATCACTGAAATAAGTGAGTTCATTGAGCATGGCAGATCCATTACGATGGTACAAGAGATGAAACATTTACAATTGAAGGTTGCAATACTGAATATGGCAACTGATGTCGGACAAGACAATCTTTATATCTATTTTCCTCTCCACAAAACTTGAACATCCTATATGATCCATTTGTCACGAGGACCACATAACAGTGCTGGACTGGTTGGTAGGAAACTGTGGGGTCATACAGTGTTGCTGCCACTGGTGGAAGCCCTCGCTTCCAATCCCTTCAACAGTAACTGTGTGCTCTCTCTCTTCCTCGATTTCCATTGAAGCACCTTCTTCCACTTCAGCCTCCATTGGCTCCTCTACCACTGGGCTTTCTGGTACTGAGACAGACCAATTGGTGGGCACCATGACCTGGGATGGAACCCATGGAACCACTGCCAAGCAGTTCTTACGCTCAGCTGATGTGTCCTCCAAGCTGCGACTGTTCCCTTGACCAAAAACTTGATCTGGAAAAGGAATGAGTGTGTTAAAAGTCTACCAAACCAAAAGTGCAATCGACAGAAAACAATCAAGCACTTTCCGTGAGTATGTTAATGTGCAAGGAAATCTTTCTTAGCAAGACTTTAGAGAATCAAAAAGATCATTATCATCTATTACTATTTAATGTGACTAATCTTTAATCCCACATTGAAGATCCGAAACAGTTCATAAGGATCAAGAGTAACAGTCAGAAACAAATGCAAAGTTGATAGAACTGGTGAAATCTGATACAGATGCCGACAGAAAGTGAACTAAATAGAGGAAATAATAGTTAGATTGCATTAGGTGACATTTTCCCTTTTTACTGTGACAAGTAAGAAGTTAGAAACAAAACTAAAATATTTTGTCTGCATAATATTTCTAATTTGTCATTAAACATTTTTCTCCAATTGAAAAGAAATCTAGTGTTATGCCCTTTAAATTAGTATTTTGAACTATACTTTCTAACTGCCTTACTTTTTGGCCTTAGTTACTCATACTTATTGATGTCAAGATCAATATAGCCTTTTAATTCGCTAACACTCTGTTTGGAATCGTTTTCCAGATATCAGCGGCACTTACCCCTGCGGTCACCATAATTTTATTTTTATTTTCCTACGGTTATAGAAAGAATTAAATGATTATTGCTACTAAAGTAGTCTACGAAAGGTAAACTAAGAAATTTGCTGCAAAACATTTTTCATACTAACAATAACAAGTTAAAAAGGAGGTTGACGATATTGAAGTATTTCAGATAAAAAAAAAAAACTATAACATTATCAATACAATATGGGCTTTATAAAGTAAACTTACTCTTCAGACCTCGGATCAAGTCTGCGCTCACTCTTAATGAAACAATAGACTGATCTGGGCTGAGCGGTACTGGTGTATCTGCTGACTTGTATAGAACAAGAGCTCTCTCATCGTTTAAAGGGAGGGAGGTCAAAGCGTCATTCATCACCAATTCCACTCGAGACACACTACCAACATCATCCATTTCGTCTCTCGGCAAATGCTGTTCAAAAAACGAGGGAATAGAAGGCTCGTCTTCCATAATAGGAGGCAGCTCAGCATCCTTCAGATAATAACAACAGAGGAAGCTACATTAAAAGATACTAAGCAATTCAATTTCTCAGTTGATAAAGATTTTTCCGAAAGATTAAATCCAAATTAGAGGAATAGATTCCTATATTTCTTAATAAGTAGTTACATCCATGGAACTGAAGAAGAGTAATAACAAAAAGTTGAAACTTTTTTAACCATTCGGTATTCATAATCTCGTACCAGATAATGAGAAGAACAACGCAATCTATTAAACAATCAATCGCAAAGAAAAGAAGAAAAAGAAGAGAAATTGCGCAAAGATTGGGAGAAAGAAATAAGTGATATACCAATCTCCTGATCTTCCTGGCGGGGGAGGAGAGCGAGAAATCAGCGAAGTCGTCATGCATCTCCTCCAAATCCTTCCTCTTCGCCCTTCTGGCCATCTCTTGCTCCAACTCTGAGGCCTGAACCCCGTAGACACAATCCAAACCCTAATCGCAATGGCCAAACCACTCTACAAATTCACCACTAAGATCACCAAAATCGGGTTCCCCTCGAGAACATTTCCACAAGACTTCGATATCTTCTCCTTGATCTCCAGTCTCGATTACGAATTAGAAAATCTAGGTCGGCCCGGACCGAATCCCAACCTAACGCGGGGATGGAAGAAATAATAGCGGGAGTCCGAAGTTGAAGGGGGGGGCAATTCCGGACACTCGATCTCTCTAGAAGCAGCTCTCATATAAGTCCTATTCATTTTTTAAAAAAAAATTTGGAAAAATTTGCGTATAATACCCTGTCTTTTAATAAAATTATAATTTACACTCTATATTTTTCCTATTTATAAATTAGAGTCCTATAATTTAATGAATATGTGTAAAAAATATCTTACCGTTAGATTAGTTAGTTAAATTTAACTAAACCTCTGGATTAAATTAACTATACCAAAAAAATATAAAAATACTATCAACCAAGTCATTATATTTATATTTTAGAAATAAAGATATTGTAATCGTTTTAGAAATAAAATATTTATATTTAACGAAATATTCTCACGGTGTTAGTCCAAATTTAACTTAGAGTATTTTTTTGCATATATTCACTAAATCATATGACTCGCTTTGTAAATAGTAAAAATATAGTACGTAAATCGCAATTATATTAAAAAGTAATATATTATATGCAAATTTCTAAAAATAATCAAATAATCACATCTAGACCCTAAACTATTATCTATTTCCACATAGATTCTCTTATTTATTTTATTTATTATAGGGGCATACCAACGGGTCGTATTAAGTCGATTTGAATTAGGTCGGTTCTATAAATACGAACACGACCTGTTTAGTAAACATGTCAAAATATCTAAATACCAACACAATCATTTTATTAGACAGGTTATTGATGGCACAAATTATTCAAGTTATTAACGAGCTTCTTTAGGGCTCGTGATGCGGCTTGATGGTGTTTGGGTCGAGATTAACTAAATGGAATCTATTAGGCTTTGTTTGCGTTAGAATTTAGAAATTCTTAACCTAATTCAGTAAGAAAATAATTTTTTATATTTAATCAAATTTATTCTTAAAAAAAAGTTAAGATAGAAAAATGAGACCAACTAATCAAGATTAGAGCTTAGGGTCAAAATCAAAACAAAGACCCTAAAGTTGATCACACAATACCAACTTCCCCTCCCCATTGCTACACAACCCTTGCTCTCTTACTCCCTCCACCACTTTACCATAGCTGTACCTGAGGGGCATCATACCGAGCATCCGATGGAACTCCCTTATGCACTCCCCCCTCTTCCTCCAGTGCCCGTCTCCACCTCTCGAGCTCAATCCCACCCGTCGGATCTCCTCCTCCCGCGCTTTGAGATTCGCGGCGCCGTCCTTGACGCTGTTCCTGGGATCGCCGTAGTCCCTGACCCCCTCCGCGGCCACCATCACCGGCCCGACCCCGGTCGCCCGCGCCGCCACGAAGTTCATCAGGATGTCCTCGCAGTTGCGCTGCCGGTCGACCCAGCGGCGCGGGGCGGCCAGGGCGGGGTCGCAGCTGTACTCGCGGAGGAGGTCGGCGGTGAGGATGACGAACTTGGTGAGGAGGATAGAGTAGCGATCGCGATGGACGGTGTAGATCCAGTCGCGGCTGGGGATGTCGAGGTCGTGGGAGCGGGGGAAGAAGCCGACGAGGGGCTTGGGGTTCGGGAGAGATCGGAAGACGGAGAAGGCGAAGGAGAGGGAGGGGTGGGGGACGGAGACGTCGTCGTCGGCCACGGCGACGAAGCGGGTGAGGATCTGGGGGCGAGGGAGGAAGCGGAGGTTGAGAGAAGAGGAGTTGGGGGAGTGGGGGATGACGGAGACGGAGGAGGAGAGGGAGGAGAAGAGGTGGTACGGCGGAGGGTGGGAGGGGTTGAACCAGAGGAGGAGGACGGCGGCGACGGAGGGGTGGGAGGAGTAGGAGAGGGCGAGGCGGCGGAGGAGGGGGAGGCGGAGAGGGGAGTAGCCGCTGAGGAGGACGGTGAGTTGGTCCGACCGGAGAAGGAGCGGATCCGGGAGGGAAGAGGGGTCGCAGTAATCGGACGAAGAGGTAGAGATGGAGAGGAACAAGGGGAGGAGGAGGAAGAGCATTGCGTTTTGGGATCTCATGTCAAAGAATTGGGGGGATTTTATTTACCTTTATTTGGTGGATTAAAATTTAGAGAAATTTGCAAATAACACCCACAATTTCTTTTAATGATATTATCATTTTCTTCTTATATTTTTACCATTTGTAAATCCAGTCATATAATTTAGTAAATATTTGTAAAAAATATCATGTTATTATTATATCAGTTAATTAAACTTAACTAAATATTTAAGTTAACTATATTAAAAAAATTACGAAAATAATCTCAACCAAGTCGTACTAATGATATTTTAATAAATAAAAGGGATAAAAGAGGATAACGAGTATGTTTAGCATTTTAAAAAGCAATATTATATTCTTATTTAGATACCGTTATATTTTAAGTGTGATATAAAAATTACTGGTAAAAAAGGAGAGAGAGAGAGAGAGAGAGAGAGAGAGAGAGTCAATAATTAATCACTTGAATGTAAAATGTTACTTAAAAAATTCCCAAATAAGTCAGCTTTCAAGTCTATTTGGTGCTATGTTTTCCTATACACATTGGCTACAACTTTGAGAGGCATCTCTTAATAATATTAAATAAATAAATAAATAAAAGTAACTTTTAGAGCACCTGAGAACACTGGAATAAATTGCTGAACAAACTTAAACACCTATTACTCCAAATAATTTGAAAAACTCAAAACAGCTTTCTCCAATAAATTTAGAAGCTCTATTCAATTCTACAAGAAATCCAAAGTTTACTTTGACCTTTTCTTCTTTTTTCTTTTGACCAAATTAAGCCAGCACAGTTCCAGATTTGCAGTGCTGGACCTGAAAAAAAAATATAACAGTAAGGTAACAACTCTCTTTCTTTGAGAGAACTATAAAACATTCTCCTTTGTTATGCCATCAGTCAGCGCAGTTCCAGCTTTGCAGTACTGGGGCTAACAAACTATATAACAGTAAGGTAAACATTCTCTTTTGCTATGCCATCAACTCGAAGGGGGAGATACGGTAGACTTCTTCGACGAACACTGCTTATTACATATCAAAATGATTGGTGATTTTCTTTTTCCAACTTAGTTCAGCTTGATTGCAGCCTGCATTGCTGGTAGCAAAGCTAATCCTGCAACTCTTGCAATATGTTACAGTCAGCAGAACAGGAGGCATCTCTAACCTGACTAAGTTTATGAAGAATTATGTATCTTAACATAACTGGAGTTCGGAGAAGAATTTGTATCCAGCTTGCCAATGCCATGTCTACTACTTGCTGAGTTATTGAAACTAACACATGCTAGTTGTGATCTAACACATGAATTTTGTATCCAATTGCGTTCTAGTTGGGATCTAAAACATGCTGTGATTATTTGGTTGGCCGCCCTTGCCAGGAAGCATGCAGTGTGACCTGAAACAAAAAAGGAACCAAGAACTATCATAAGACATCATAAGCGTAAAGCAAACTTAATTTGCATCCTTCAACTTTCAAAAAGCATCAGAAGTCACACTTTGTATCAGAAGCAAACTTAACCCTTGGTTTTTCTCTCTACTTCATGATCATCATAATCAAACACAGGACGATAACATATCATCACTTTTTAATGAATATCTGTAAAAAATGTTTGTGCGCAAGGCATTTTTCATAAACAAAACAAAACAAATCCACACCCATTCAAATCCCAATTAATTAGGGTAAGTTTCCTAATTGGTTTAGACATTTAAATCCCAATTAATTAGGATATATTTCCTAACTGGTTCAGAATTCTTAGAATAACTCTCTCACCTATATAAAATGGTTATTAATATTTTTCCTAATTGACTTAGCTTTCCTAGAATCTCTCTTCCTTCTCACGTATGTCTCTTTCTCTCTCTAATGGCATCCTTCTTCTTTTATTTAAGGGATCAAAAGAAAAAATCCCAAGGCTTGACCTTATGCTAGCATGAGTAGGGTAATTAACTCAAATTTACATGAGGTACTACCAAAGAAATTCGCTAGAATACTCTGCCATAGAGCCAAACATATAAGTTTATTATTTTACTAAATCTAAACATTAAAGTATAAGTAGCATCATGTTCCACATTCATGATAAGCGTAAGAGAATAGCAAAGTTTGAAGCTTTATTTTTATGACAAGAAAAATTCACACATGGCAACTTCTCCCTCCTCATTGTTTAGTTACGGTTAATTGGTTATTCTTAAATAATTTGTAAACGTAGAATATTAAGCTTATATTTGTTTCTTAGGCATTTAATAGCAAGTTTATTTTACAATGATAATATTTTACACACTGCTATGAAATGTTTCCCTAAAAAGATATCCGTTAGTTAAGAATCTATAATAACCGGTAAGTTATCATTGCACCCTCGTTTATTTGTTACTCTACTACAAATGTAATTTTCTTACTGAACTGTGGGATTGCTCAATACTTTTGTGTCAATATTTCAGGTACCGAAAGATGTGCATATGCATGGAGTGAGATTAAAAAGACAATCATATAAGAGTTCCTTTTGAATTTTCCCATTGTAGAGTTATGTGAGAGTTAGTGACTTTATTTAGGCATGAAAGAATTATTCATTGAAAGTTATTATTATTTGTGAAGTTATGGTGGAGTAAAAATTGATCTATGTACAGAATATTTAAACAGAGTTATGCTCATATCTTAAATCATGGCTAGAGGACATGAATTCCCACTCTGAATTTGGGGCATGTCATTACGTTGCACATGAAGGTGGATTTAGGAGAGTGAAGACAGTTAGGAAGTCGATTAACCTGATTTTTGTCCTCTCTTTCCTAAATAAAAATAGAAAATAAAATAGTACTTAGAAGTCCTAGATTTTGCAACCAAATGCTCTTTAACCTGGATACACTCTGTAAATTTAAGAAGCACAAGCATTTTATTGTCCAAATTAATAATGATGCTCGATAACTCATAATGAATAACAATGTTTTTGCAGGAGAATTTTAAAATATTGGCAACATCAGTGTATGCAGCAGAAATGAGTGCCAAAGCAATTAACTGAAGGAAACAGGTTGAGGTGTGCTTACTTGGTAGTCTACACTCAATATAGTCCCAACATTCTCAACTCCGAAATATGACTTTGATCAAGCTCTGGCAAGTTCCTATTACTATCTCGATCTTCCACCACATATTCCTGTCATTACATGTATGTGAGATAATCTCATGTACATACTTCACAAACAGGAAAAATATTTGTATCCTATAAAACTGGAATAACTGTTAGAAAAGATCTAAAGAAAGACAAACTCCAACTCCTCCTTTCCGGCGGAATCACAACTATCAATAACTCATTAAGAGAACTCTGATATCCACAAGGCCCTGAGTATGTGTACTAGAAGCATGACAACCAGATTAAGAGAACTATAGTCTAGCTTTAGTAATTTATGTAAACCTTCAATTTTAGGATCAGTGGAACCTTTATTTTGAGCTAACTTCTCGAGCAGCTAGAAGCCAGTTATCACATCATTAGGCAGGTCTCGTAATTCACTCCATTGCTTGGTGGCTCTTAATAACGTAAAGCACAGAGACACTGAGATTCCCAAGAAACTAGAGTTGATGTCTAGGCTTAATGGTCATATCATCTCGGTTTATCACCTTTCCAGCCAGGTGTATCAATAATTGATTACTCGTTTTGTACTTGACCTAGAAGACCATAAATGTGGATAGTAACATGGACCAAAGCATACTCCTATGCAAAAAGAGATGACCATTTCACATATAGCAATTAGCAAATAAAGTGGCAAACAACTTTTATCAGTTCATGTCACAAATTAGAAGACATATACTGACCTTTGTCAACTCTTGCTTGGCAAGAACATGGTAATGGCGTTCATTGATCCTTTGTCCACATATAATAGCTATAAAAAACCCATACAGCAAGCCGACCAGAATAACAGCTAACACTGTATAACACAAGTGGATATTAGCCTATCAAATCAAAACGAATACAGGAAGGCCAACTGTTTTAGTAATCCTTAAGAATTCAAAACAAACTATACCATGCACCAGAGTAGAACGTACTTTCTGCAGACAAGAGTAATGTTTGTATTCGCATGTCAATCAGTAATGTCATCCTAATGCTGACATGGACAGAATAGAGCTCTAGTCAATCTTACCTTTCCTACAATCCTACCTGCAGATCTATATACTAGTCTAGCTTGTTCTCCTACTAGGACTTCTCTCCTGACATAGAATTACAAAAGCCACCATATAATTGCATTTCTTCCTTATAGGTGTAATTACTCTAGAGATATTGCAGCAACTCTATTACTTACAATAAACAATGTACAAATACGTGGAATAAGGAAACATGCAAAATTTAGTAATCAACCAACAATACTCTCTGCATGCCATACAACGATCCATGCATGAACTAATCAACTTCTTTAGGGCACTTAATAGTTTAACATCTCATGCCTCGAAAATTTCTGATATCATTTCTTGTTCTTTTTGTTGTGTGATTCCAGTCTAACCTGCGACTCGAGAGGCTGAAGTCTATTGATTGTCGGGAATTCATTTCAATATCAGAAAACACTCTTAATTTTTTTTTACTATTTGTAGTCCTAAAATAGGTAAGATAGCTTATCTTGGCTTACGAAATCTTAATGAGCCTACTCATCATTTCCTGAAACCTCCGGTTTTCTTTTTCTTTTTCATTTTGGGAAACAGCACACTTTCTAATTCTTGATCCTGAATATTTTAAATACTTTAGTGCTAAGAAACAATCGCCAGTGAGAAGGGTCTTTAGGATTACTATTTTATGATCTGACTGATAAACTGCAGTAATATAGCTTCAAACTGTATACTACACAACACACTACTCAAGAAGAAAAAGGACAGTTTGTAGATACTTAATGCATCCACGTTAAGGTCTTGTATCTTTCATGCACAAAATTCTTATTCAATTGATATTATCAGACTAGACAAGATAAGTTGCAATGTAAAGGGCTTTACCATTGCATAAGCTAGTCAAGTGAATAAGATGAAAGGATGTCATAATTACAAACATACAAAAGGCATTTTTAGAAGATATTATCGTGATCCCAAAATGAAACAATTTTAAATAGAACCAAGTTGAAATTTGATAAGAAAAAATTATTTGTTTGTTTGTTTGTTTGTTTTGTGAGAAGTTGAAATTTGAAAGTAATAGCAAAACAAATATCCACTTTGAAAGTCAGATAGCATAACAGAGATTAAAATATATAAGAAAGGAAGTTGCAGCTACACCGCATGAAGTACAGCTTCAAGAAAAGAACTCACCAGCCACTGCATAAAATGCATACGGATGTTCTTCATAACCAAACATCTCTCGCAGTTCCTCACCATAAAATCTATAGACTAGCATACCCAAGAAAGCGACAATCTGTCAAAATAATTTGCACAAAACTCACATAATTGAACTAAAGATGAACTTAAAATTATCTTATTTTAATAACAATGTGTACTGTATTCATGTGGTTTCAAAAATCCTCTAAAGGTAAATTATTTTGTGTTCTTGTATGATAAAACTAAATGCTTTTAAAATCTCATATGTTTACAGCATCCAACCCAAAAGATAACAACGACAATTGTACATAGTTTATATTGAGCTGATATCTATTTTACTTAGTAGTGTAGAAATTAAGCTCATGCCTAGATAATCAGTCAAATAGGTTTACAATTTACAACATATCTTAGCATGATATTTCATTGAAATGTCTATACTCTATATTACGTCGTCTTAATGTATGAGACTATAAGATATTTCTAAAGCAAATAATTTTGGTTTTCATGCATCTAGATTGTACCAAAAAAAAAAACAATATGGCTCTTCAATTGAAAGCACAACCACTGATTTTCGACGTATAGAAATAGAGGCTTTAAATCCTTCTAGTTGTTCTTCTTTAAAATGTAATACAATACATAGGATCAAATGACTAGAAGTATGTTAATTCCAAGAAATCTCCACAACAAAATCTCCTAGGGAAGGACCCCTCACTTTTATATGTTAGAAACGAGCTATAAAGTCGTGAAAATCACTGCGACAAGATTGGTCGCCAACAACAACCTAGCCAGATATGTAAATTCAGAGCAAAAAGAAGAGTATCAACATATAATATGATGTACAATTTGTTATTTTACCAGTTGCACAATAAAAAATATGAGTGCATGGTCCCTAACAACAAGAAGTTGAAATTTCAATCTCAACCACCAGCGATCAGGTGGAACATTTGCACGAAGTAAGAACAAAGCCCTGCATTCTGTACAGTGTGCAAATGCAAATCCTTCCTGGCAAAGAAAAACAAATAGATAGTAAAAGTGGCTTCCAAAGGGATGATGGAAGAAAGAAAGAGTAAATTCAAATTCATCTCAAGCTACTTGCAGGCTGATTTCACTGTCAATGAAACTTGCAAACTAAAAATTTCCAAAAGACCAACACTGTTTCGTACCTTGGTTGATCTCCAGTTATCAAGACAGGAACGATGGACATACTTCTGTGTGCCCCTACAATGGCAGGGGGCAATTAAATCATCACCTGCTTGGGCAATGGAGAAGTATCTCAATATAAAGAGGTAGTTGTTTACCAAATGTATTCTACATGACTAGAACTGATCTTGTAACAAAATCCCACTATTAGAAAAGAAATGCTTCATCTAACAGATACATGTTTTTCTATTAGAAAATTAGTTCACTGATTATGATCGAGTAGCGACCTTCATTATCAAGGCAAATTCGGCATTGCGGAAGCTCATGATTCACGAGACTGGTTTCTTCGTTAATATCTAGATTTTCAACATCATCGTCAACAGCTGCAACTCTGATTTCACATGAAGATGAAGTCTCCTCGGGACTTCCAGGAATGGCTGATTGAGGCAGCATTGGTTCAGTATCCGATGCTTCATCTTCTTGAATGCAATGAGAGACCAACTGCATTGCGAAGAATATCCAATCATATCCACACAATCACCAAATTGGTCAAATCTGCTGCTGATTCCAAAAGAAAGAAAGGTCCTGCAAATAGAAAGGACCGAAATCAATCAAGCACTCAACAACAAGGAAAGGCTAAAGAAGGAAGTTGAGTCTTGGATGATGCATATGAATGATTAAGGAAAGATGGGCGTGAACGCACAATACCAGAAATAATTTCAATTCGCAACTGTGAAATGGCTGGTGGTGTTGATGTACAGATGAGCTTTTGGAGACTTAAAAATCGAACAACCAAGAACCAAAAGAGGGATCGTATAGGATGTTTACGAATCAAAATCGAGCCACTAAGAACCAACATATGGGCAAAATTAGGTACTGCAAAAGGTGGGGGGAGGGATTGACTAATAGATATTCGTCTATCTGGTGCAAATATCATCTCCGCCAAGCTTTGATCGTGTAACCAATAAGGGTTGAAAAGTTCAGCATTCATATAAAAATATTTAAACACCCCTAGAATTCTTCATCCAAGATCCCAAACCCACAGCAATCCAATGCCGTAATCCCAAAAAAAACTCCCAAGCCAACTCCCCTCTCAAAATCCCACAACACCTCCATTTCAATCAAGCAACAAGAAAGCGATAACCAACGCAAGAACGGAACACAAGGAATAACCAGACAAGTAGATCTCGATCCAAAATTAACCTCAATGGTCGAGGATCCGCGATCTATCTGAATCCTTCCACCCAGAATCATCTCAATGCCGCCCGGGGATTCGAGCGGCTGCTTCCACCAACCCTCTCCACAGCGATAGATCTCAGAGATTCACGGTTTCGGAATATGGGGTTAGGGTTTTCTCCAACGGCTCTCTTCTTCGGCAGAGAGGACAAAGCGAAGAGAACGGAATGAGTCGAGACTCGAGAGAGAGAAATAGAGAGAGAGAGAGAGGAGGAGGAGAAGAAGAAGCGACTATTGAAGGCAAGGAATACTAAATTTATAGCGACTACCTTATGGAAGCAAAACATGACTCGAATTCGTACCGACCAATAGAAATCACATATTTCGGAGAGTTTACTAATAAGGTGGAAGCTGAAGTAGGCTTTGTAGTGGAGATATAGGAGGTGTCGATAGAACTACGCGGAATAGCATGTACATGGAAGCGTAACAAAAGTCGTTGCGTTTGACGATCCAAGAAGAATATGAAATGATTCAGATCGGATTTTACAACCTGATTCGTGCTAAAAAAAAAATTAAAAAAAAAAAAGTTAACAGGATTTCTAGCTTCTTCTTATTATTTTAAAAAATATAAATTTAAAAATTGTCGTGTCAGATGTAATCGCATTCGTTATAATAGCTAAACTAGATAACGATAAATCTTAGAGCTTTCGTTATTAGTCCTACATCAGAGTATTTTCCATTGATGGATATGAATTTATCTTTATGACTTTAATTTGTCGTGATATGTTAATGCATGTATATTTATTTAGTATTTGTGTGTAGTTCGCTTTTAAATCATCGTAAAGTAAAGTTATGAACGCTAGAGTTTTTATTATTAGTCCTATGTTAAGAGTATTTTTTAAATACGGATATAAATTTACCTCTGCGACTTTAATCTGTCGTAATATGTTAATGCACGTATATTCATTTAGTATCGATGTGTAATTTATTTTTATTGCTTTCAAAATCATCACAAGTAAAGTTATTTCGTAAAGACTAATAATTTATCCGTTGTAAAATTGTCATTTAATATATGAGCGCATTCGTAATAAATTAAGATAGTTAATTATGAACCCTAGAGTTTTCGTTATTAGTCCTATGTAAGAGTGTTTTCTAAATATAGATATTAATTTACATCTACAACTTTAACTTGTTGTAATATGTATATGCATGTATCTTCATATAATATCAATGTGTAGTTTTCTTTTATTGCTTTCAAAATCATCATAATTTTTTTTTTTGAAGTAACTTCAAAATCATCATAAGTAAAGTTATTTCATATTGACTAATAACTTATTAGTATGAAAAAAATATTCTTTTTGTTGGCTCGACTAGATAACCCAAGATGGGAAGTGAATTAGATTTACAAACTAAATAAAATCAAGTATGCAAATATAAATACAAATTGTAATAATAAGAAGAAATTCAAAAGATCATGTAAATTAAGAGAATGCAAATAATTAACTTAAATAAAATAAGTAAAGAAAAGAGAGAGAATATGACACTAAGATATATAGTGGTTTGGCTAATGCCTATGTCCACTCCTCAAGATTTCTTCTTTAAAAATTCAATATATACTAAAAGTCTACATAAATAACTTACCAAAGTGTTAGCAATATTTATGCAAGAGATTTATACCCCAAAATCTATTATATCAAAATAACATTTGCTTTGAGTTAAAAAATCTATTGACTTCTTTGAAGAGATCTACCTGATCTCACAAACCACGAAAACTTTTTCACCTTCTTCACAAATTAAATAAAAAACACAAATACATTCATGGGGGTAATAACTCTTAAAAAGTTTGATTTATAAATAAATCTTATTAAGAAAAAGAAAGAAGAAAGGAAAAAACTTATGAAGTGAGAACTTCTTATCTTTTCCAATATGGGCTGAATTAGATTGCTCTTTTTTGTATCATTTGATTTACCATTGAAACTCCTCATTCAACATAAAGTATAGATCTTATTTTATACACTTGAGAATGCTCTTTCTATATAAAATAATTTAAAATAAAAAGGATAATTTTGCAAAATATTTAATGTGCGAAGAATTTGGTCAAAATTTTTTTCTTTGCTTTATAGCATCTTGTTGATAGAAAACGATCGAATTAGACTTTTGTTGGCAGAAGATTAGTTGAAACTCTTTGAGTTATTTTTCCAACCTCATAAAAATCATATCAAAAAGATATTTAAGTTATGACTAAAAGAGTAAACCATATTCAGAAGATATTATGTTGAAAAACATATATAGTTTATCAATTTATAAGTAATATTGCACATAGGTAGACCTAATCAAACGGCCCAGCCTGCCCGTGCTCGGCCCGACCCAACCCAACCCAAGCCCAAAGTACCAATAAGCAGCGCGGGCCATCTCTTTGCCCGTTGGCCGGGCCTAGAAGCCCGACCATAAAGCTTGGTCCAGAAGCTTACCCATCAGCCCCACCCAAAAGCCCGCTTATTCAGTACTCTGATAGGATCTTGTGTTGGATTATACTTTATATAGGAAGATGCTATTTTATCATAAATTGCTAATGTCGTATAGTAAAATTTATTGTAATTGACATTGTTATCAAACTATGATATATTTATAAAAGAATCTATACTATATTTATGAGTATTACTGTAAGTGTAGAAAGAACTTCAACAAGTAAATTGAAGAAAGAAAAATTAACTTTTCAAGATGAAATTATAAACACTTAAAGTAGTTAGAACACATATGGCAGAGATTTTTGTGGGTGTATGATATTTATAAAGTATTTTAACAGTGTTAAGATTTAAAATAACATAGGAATATTTTTCTTAATGGGTTGTTCAAATATATTTGAGGGTGTTCGAATGCATGTATGAATCGCAAAATTACAATGCTGATTTACATTGGTGTGAGAAGTAATTTTGACATATTTTATGGAGAAATATTTAAAGAACCTTTGACCTAAACCTCGATCATCTCTCAAAAAATATTTGATTGAGAGATCTAGATATTAAAATAATAGACGTTGAATTTTTTTGAAGATCACTTCCACATAAACACTAAAAAGTTTTATTGAAAAATGGGAGAGATTATCATCAGAGCTACATTATAAAGATCATGGAATTCTACATCATTTCTCTATATTTAAGCATTTTAAGGAATTACTAAAATATGGATATTTAAACTGTGGATTCTAGCATAGTCGATGAACTATTGCATTGAGAGTAACTTATCACGGAGTCTAGCAAACAAGAAGAACTTTAACAATTAGCTATAAATGTTGAGTAGTGGGATGATTTGTATATAATATTGTACTTACGATTATAGTGCATCAATTTTTTTTATGGAGAGGATCCATTGCTTTTAAGTGATAGGGATTTTTTACATAAAATTTATTATATCGTATGATTGTATTGTGCGCTTATTTTTTCTGCATTATCTTATGATAATGTGTATTAGACCTGATCACCTAGGGCGATTTATATTTTTTCATTCTATATTTTGTAAATCAATCTTTACATGTGATGCCTTACAATAGCTTGATAATCTATTGTAGAAACATTCTTTGAACTAAGATTATAAAAATTAATATATATAATCTCCTAATTTACTTATTGTTGATAGTAACAACAATATCGATCTTTTATCATTTAAATAATGAATTGTTGTGTCAACTCATTGTTAATTGAGTTAATATCTTATGCTAAGTAACAATGATTTTATTGTTGGCTATTTAAGAATTATAGAAATTAGCTAGAGAAAGAAGAATCTAGATTTGTAGTTATTATTTGAAACTTGTTCTGACAGGTAATGGTTGCTACAAAAATATAAATTTGACTATTACTCCTGTTGTCTATGAATGTGCTAGGTGGATTTTTTATCTCATTTATTAAAAATTTATTTCATGAGCAAGTATAGTAACACAATCACTTCAATCTTACAAACTTCACCATAAGGATCTGTATTTGTAAGGATTGAATCAATATAATATTATATTTGATTGAAAGTTAGTTATTAGTTAAATATTTAATCTATGAACATTTTTTCCAAAAAAAAAAAACTTTTTATCATGTTGTGTTGATTATATCTTGACTATGTGACGAAGTTTTATCTCTTCAATCATTTATTATTGTATTAACATTTTTTAGTACTAATTATTTGAAATAAAAAAAGTTTTCTCAATCTTCCATAGATATTTAATTCAAAGAGAAGGGCAACCCTCCTTTAAGTATTAAAAAGATGGTAAGAATAATTATATTTAAAAATTTAGTTGGCAAAATTATATTTAAAATTTTTTTAGTACTAATTATTTGAAATGAAAAAATTTCCTCAATCTTCCATAGATATTTAATTCAAAGAGAAGGGCAACCCTCCTTTAAATATTAAAAAGATGGTAGGAGTAATTATATTTAAAAATTTAGTTGGCAAAATTATAGTTAATTAAAGGAGAAGGATAATGTCATTTGAAATGAATACGAGCTCTATCGATTCTTTATAGACCTTCTTCTATAGCGTATTAGTAAATGGTTCTTGAAATGAAAAGGTAAGGGAAAAAAATCTATTTGCATATTTGATCCAACAAATAAACCAATTCTTTTGCATCTTAAATTTTAAAGTTTAGACTACCACTAAAAGTCAAAAGATATCTCAGATGATAAAAAAACAGATATTTTCTACCCTTCTCTGGCCATAGCGAGTTACTTGGATAGTTCTCGTAAACCGACATGTGGTCAAAAAATAAATTTAACAAATCTACATCTTGGGTAGGATAGTCACAAAGAAAACAAATTTAAAAAATTGATGAACACTTGTTCGGGGGTGTTATTAAGTGATATTTAGTGAGATACTGGCTAGGACATCTTAATTGATTATTTATAAATCCTAACAATATTTCTTTGTGTATATATATTTTTTATTTTGAGTCTTATATAAGTATTTTTATAATTGTTTGACTGTTGTTACTTTTTAGTATTTAGTGCCTTACGAGGAGAAACAATGGTTCTATTGTTTTAACGCGTTATATGGACAAACAATGGTTAATTTGTTAGCTATTAAATAAGTGTAGTAGTTAGTAAAAAAAGAATTTGGATTTTTAGTGATTGTTTAAAACTTGTTCTGGCAGACAATGGTTGCTGCGACAACATTGATTGAATTATTGCTCTTATCGTCCATATTGTGCTAGGTGAATTTTCTTATCTCCATTCTTAAGAATTTATTTTACGAGCAGCTATTTACAACACAATCGTTCACAATTTTACAAACTTCATGGTGAAAAATTATATTCGTAAAAATTAGATTGATCTACCCTTAAACTTTGATTGTAATCTAGTGTTATTAAAAACTATTTTAAAAATAAAATATTTATATCATGTAATTTTGGTAATTTTCACAAATCATATACAATCTCATAAGCCTGCTAGTCTAAGTTTTTTTTTTTTTAAGTTGAAGTAATTTGTTACGGAATAACTTAATCAATTTTCATTGTTACTAAATAACAGTATCAACTTTTGTTCACTATTTTACTCATATATTTTTTATAAATTCCAATTGATATTATTTTATATATGTAAAAAGCTTATTTAGTCGTCTACAAATAGCATCTTCAAATTCGATGATTTTAAGAGCTTAAAATTCATTGAAAATTTTTAATTTAAAATAATAATATGATACATTTAGAAATAATGGAAGACATTGATAACTTACGTAATTCGTTACCAAATAATGTAACTAACTTGTGTTCACTATTTTACTCATATTTTTCTCATATAAACTTTTAGTGATATTATTTTATATGTGTTGGAAAGTTGATTCAATTATCTACAACTTTATCTATCATGAGCATTTTCAAATTCAAGCATTTATGAGGCTTAAAATTTAAAATTTATTTTATCATAAATTTTCTAATTGCCAAATGGGATATTGTAAAATTACGACAACGTGATTGATACGATTTAGCCAGGAGGAGAGGCTATAATTAATTAAATGTATTTAATCAAATACTTTTGCTTTATATTTGATTATTAATTTGCTTTTACAAATTAGACCTTATAATTGATGTCTTTGCTTTCTAGCTCTTTGCTTATATGTATTAGTCATTTGCGTATGTGGATTAGTCAGATTCAAGCCTATTCGATTCGACTAACTGAGTTAAGTTAGGGAGCCACCTATAAAAGTTGTGGTGCACACCTGAGTTAATTATCTTGAATTATTGTAAATCCTAGTTTGTCAGTTTTTCTTTATCTCTATCTTTCATGTCTCTTCTTTGACTCCTGTAAGGGTGGTTGACCTAGCACAACGTCATTGATGCTTACCCCATTAACTAGTCGCACCCATTGATCTTAAGGGACAACCTTCCTCCTCCTTTACCTTCTCTATCAGCTATAATTACCCATCAATGCCACCTCCACTTTCATACCGCCCACCCTAACTTTCTATCACTATCATTCCTTCTGGCACCACCACATCACTACCGACTTATCACCTCCATCTCACCATACTTAGGAGCTTGTGCCTCTACCCATGAAATCCCTGTTAGGCATCTCGAGATCACCCTCGCGTTGGTTCATGACCTTCGATTTGTAGTCACACTTTGATAGATATCTCATGATCTATTAGATTTGTTAAAAAGTTTTCTTCTAGAACGATATCATATCCAAATTTTAAGTAGATCCAACGGTTAGATTATTCAACATCTCTCTTTTGTAAAATTATACTCTAAACTATCCAAACGTTGCTGAAGATCAGATCAAGTCGTCACTATTTCCAATAGATCTGAGAGCATATCAATAACTTTAGATTGTTGATCGGAAGGACTGTAATAGTAATCAAATTATGATATACTTATAAAAGAGTCTAAACTTCATGTATGATTATTATTACAAGTGTAGAAAAGATTTCGATAAATAGATTAAAGAAAAAAAAATAATAATCAAGTTTTCAATTGAGGTTCTAATAACATTATAAAATTAGTTAGAAGACATATGGTAATAATCATTCTCGTCATGGGATCTGGAGATCCTTTCTCGATCGAAGGGGAACAACGCTTCTACTCCTCCAGTGAGTGCCCCACATTTACAAAATATTCTAATGGATTAAAATTAAAAGATTATTACAAATAATCTCCTCACTTGTTCACGACAATGATGATGTTAATCTCTAGCCACGCGATCAATGAATGTTGTGTCAGCTCGATGTTAATTGCTCTAATGTCTTACATGGAGAAGTAATGATTCTAATGCTGACTAGCCATGCAGAAGTTAGTAAGAGAAAAAAGAATGAGATCTTTAAATGACTATTTGAAGCTTGTTCCGGTGGTCAATGGTTGTTACGACAATATTGATTGTGTTATTATTCCTATTATCCGTGA
Organism: Typha latifolia; assembly: GCF_019914945.1. Lineage (NCBI taxonomy): Eukaryota > Viridiplantae > Streptophyta > Magnoliopsida > Poales > Typhaceae > Typha > Typha latifolia. Next base: position 9,744,471 of record NC_133098.1, on the reverse strand, counting down.
GTATGTTAGATGAATTTTTTTATCCGTCTTATTTAATGGTTTATTTTACGAGCAAATGTAACATACAATTGCTCACAATCTTGCAATCTTTATGGCGAGAAATTATATTTGTAAGGAAAATTTATATATAACACCCTATTTTTTTAAAATAAAATTGTGGTTTACACCTTACATTTTCACTTTTAAAAATTAAGCACTATGATTTAGCGAATATATGCAAAAACCATGAGAATATTCTACTAAGTATAAATATTTTATTTCTAAAATAACTAAAATACTCATATTTCTAAACTAACTAAAATATCCTTAGTATAACTTAGTTGAGAATATTTTCATAACTCTATTAGTATAGTTAAGTTAACCTAGATGCTTAGTTAAGTTTAACTAACATATCTAATAGCAGAGCGCTTCTGCACATATTCACTAAATTATAGAACTCGATTTGTAAATAATAAAAATATAAGAAATAAACTATAATTTTATTAAAAAATAGAGTGTTATATATAAATTTTTCTATTCGTAAAGATCGTATCAATTCACTTATAAACTGTGATTGTAATCTAGTTTCAAATTAAATATCTAGTCTATAATCTATTCTCACAAAAAAAAAAAATCTTCATATAATATCATGTTGGTTGTATCCTAATTATGTGATGTTTCAATCCTCTATTTCTTTTTCTTATATTAGAAATTCACCTATCCTATCATCATTGTCATGATCTACAAATGGTTGTAGGTTTCTAAGATAGAAGACATTCATCATCATCATCATCATCATCATCATCATCATCATCATCATCATCATCATATCATTATCATGATCTACAAATAGATTGTTAATAAAAGTCCCACCATGTGAAGTTGTTGTAGGTGAATCCAAACAAGCTTTGGTGGGGTCAATCTCTGACATGACCAACCAATGGTTGTTTTCTTCTACATTACAATAATAACCTTCTCCATTATTTAATTCTTAGTCATATGTTAGTTTGTATTTGTTTTATCCTACCAGATTCCCTCAACTATGTCCTAATAAATTAGATATTGATGCTTTTATGTCTCATTCCACTTAATTTCTATCAAAATTCTTTCCCTAGCTACCAGGATTATATAGTAGTTTTTGACCAAAATAGACTATTTTTTTTAATTTTTTTTTATCGAAATAGATTACCCTCTTATATATAATTTTTTTTTAATTTTTTTAATTTGACCAAAATAGACTATTTTGGTCAAAAACTCTTATATATAAATTAAAATTAAGAGAAATTTGCATATAACACCCTTTTTTTTAAAATAAAATTATGGTTTACATTAAATATTTTTACTATTTATAAATCGAGCTTTATAATTTAGTGAATAAAATACCCTATTATTAGATCTGTTAGTTAAACTTAACTAAATCTCTAGATTAAATTAACTATACTAAAAAATTATAAAAATACTCTTAATTAAGTCATACTAAGGCATTTTAGTTAATTTAGAAATAAAATATCTTTTCTTGACAGAGTATTTTTACAGTGTTAGTTCAAATATAACTCAGAGTGTTTTCTGCATATATTCACTCGATCTGTAAATAGTAAAAATATAGGGCCTAAATTATAATTTCATTAAAAAAAAAAACAGGGTAACAATATGCTAAATTTTCTAAAATTAATTAAATCCTGCTTGAACTGAGTTTATGCTAAATTACGGGACAATCTCATCCAGAATCGGAAATAAATTTTTTCAAAGATATACTAATTAATTTCCTCGAAACGGTAGTTTGCCATTTTTGTCTCTTTGCTATTAAATGATTACAAAAATCTACTGTTTTTTTCCCTGTCGGCCCAACCTCCGAAACTAGTCTCCATGGCATCACCCGAATCCGGCAACGGTGGCCACGTACGGCATCGACTTCGTCCTTTAAGTCGGAGATCACCGCATATTGTGCTCGAAGCCGTTGCCGACTTCACAAGGGACAAGGATTAGCGAGTAGTTCCCCGACATTAATACCTCTCTCTCTCTCTCTCTCAGTGGTAGAACCGTAAATATCATCTCCCGAGATTCCTTGCCTCCCTCCATTAAAGACGACGTCCTACAAAGCTTTCGTCGCTTTCTCCACCTCAAACCCTAACCCGTTTCACACCTCTCCCTCTCTCTGCGTTCTTTGATAACTTTGGTCGCATCGGTTGCTTTGCTTGCTTCGATCCGGTCCTTGCGTTGGTTTAAAAGCTGGAAACCCTAGCTTCTGACGCGGCATTCCGAGTCTCTGAGGAGGTCGATGGCGTTTAAGGTATGGTGGTAGTATTAGCTTGCGATGTTTGTGCAATGCGTGTGGTTTCTCCTCCTTAATGGCGTCGAAGTCGATCTCTTGAGCTCGTTTTTTACTGGCATTTCCGTTTCCTGAACTGATCTTAGTGTCACAGTTGTGCTGCATTTTGTTCTGGAGAAAACAAGTTGTCTTCTTTTTCTGGTTTACTGCTGCCTATTTTGATTTGTGTGATTAATTTATATAAAAGGCGGTTCCTTTGTTCATGTGGTAATTTTGTAATCATCCTCCACTGGTGGTGAATGATTCTTTTCTTTCTTTTTCTTTTTCTAAAAAATGTTCTTGGATGTTGCTGCGGATCCTGAATGCTTCATATGTGACCATGCCCATCACTTCTATTCTTCTTTTTCCCTGACTTGTTTGCTTCGCTTCGTTAATCCCAAAAGAGCACTCTTGTTCGCGCACAAGAATACGTATTGATTGGTGAATCTTAATGCCGCTAAGAGGCTTTAATAATTATTTATTATTTTTAGAAGAGACGTCTCTTTTCTAAACATCTTATGTCGCATGGACTAAACAAAACGTTGTATATGATTTAGCTCAGTCTTTATCCATAGTCAAGGAGATCAATCTTTGAGTAGTAGGAGTCATAAACAAAATAACCTGTACTTATGTAAAGATGGCATGTTTTAACTTGATTTTTTGATGTTTGATATTCTTTAAATTATGGAAACCCATGTAGTTATAAGGCTATATCTAGTCATATATTTTTTTTCCCTTGTGCATTCCTCTGGATCTCATTTTAGCCTCGTACTGAGATAGACAGTCTGATATGGCCTATGGGCCCAACTTCTTTGTGAGATGTCTCTGCTACCTTGGGAAATTTTAGCAATCATATTCCTTTTTCACATTTATGCCTAATTCGGTTGTGGCTATCAAGATGAACATTATTTTTTGTTGTTGTTGTTGTTGCTTTTTTCTAATTCTTAAGAACCTTACTCTGGCTATTTCAGATCCCTAAATAGTGAGTGGAACACACTGGAGCATCACACATCTCTTATTTTTTTCTGCTTCAGATGCATTTAGCAACTGGTACAAAGAGTTTTACTCCAAGGATATCTCTGTATGTTTCTTCTGGTATACATATGCTGATGGTGTTGCCCATTAGATTGTGTCTAATTCCTCCTCTTTTCCCCTAAACTTACAGCAGTGGATGCTTCTGTTAAAAAATTGCAGTTGGCACTTTCTGCAGTACTTATTATGTGATAATTTTATAGGTGAGAAGTCATATCCTCTCAAGAACTCCAGGTTTCTTGTGGCTACTTCTATTGGCTTATTAATTGATTCTTTGACGAGTATAACTGATTCACTTGCATATATATATATATATTTCTTATATTGGTGAAATGTACCTCATTCCTTTTTCTTGTTCTTGTGCTCCTAGATTCATTAGCGACATTAAGATAATCTGGATTATCAGTTTCCAAATAATTCTGGAAGGACATGAATTTGCATTTCTATTCTGAAATTCTTTTCTTACAAAATTCATTTTCCTCTTCCCTCTACTAGTTTGTTTAGTTAATTGTGCTGCATCAAGATCCACAAGCAAGTTCCCATTATTGTTCTAAATTATCCTTTTCTATTACTGACGTATCCTTTCTTAAACTGTCAAAAGTAGAACGTTACATAAAAAAGACCACCTCTAATCACATTATATCAAATAAGCTTTCAATGCAACTAATTCATTTTCATTTTTTTTTTCTACTTACAGATGGTTTATTTAGAAACAAAGGCTTTGTATTGGTTCACTGACTACACATTGGCAAAAATGAAGAGGATAACTCTCACTTGGTTATTTCTTATGTTCCTACTCTGCATAGCTTTTGGAACCCATGATGTTTACATTGTGATGATTGAAGGAGAGCCTGTTGTGAGCTACAATGGTGGTGTTGAAGGATTCGCTGCAACAGCAGTGGACTTAGTAGAAGAGATGGACATCACCAGGTACCAGATTTTCTGCTTATGCTCTCTCTGGATATTCACTTTCAACATTTATTATTTTCCTATGAAAGTTATGTAAAGTGATTGCTGTTTAAGAATTTCAGCATCCACTTTGCTGTCACTGGTTATTGTCATTAGTACTTAGGCATGTTCAGATAACGTTTTTATGGGCAATTGATATTCAATATTAAGTATTGTCTACTAAAACGTGGATTTATTCAGGCCAAAAATCATGTTACTCTATGAAAGTGATATAAGAATCCTATCATTTGTTGGTGGAATGAATATGAAAATGCTCTTTGGAGGCTACTTCTTAGGGAGACTAAGTTTGTGGAAGTAATCTTTATCAATGCAGCCTGGATTGATGCCAACTTTCTCTAACAGCAACTTCTGGAAGCACACACTTCCATTCTGCTTGATCATTTACCCTCCTATATTATCACTTTGTATATGGGTTGGATACTAAGAGGATTCTAAGTGGCTAATTAAGACCAATAGATGAACCAGAGAAAAAAGGTGGGGTGCTATTTATGACTAGATGTTATGAAATCATGTAAAGAGAATATCTTGGAAAATGACTAATTCGTAAGATTGACTATAAAATGGAATGGTTTGTGGACGTTTATTCTTCTTATTAGTATGCAATGTATATTCATTTGCACTTATGATGTTTGAGAGATTTCATGCTACCATATTTGTTTTACCAAAGCAGTGAGGCTGTAACTTCATATGCCCTTCACCTTGAGAAGCAACATGATGAGCTTCTTGGCTCACTCTTCGAAGTCGGGACTTATGAGAAACTTTATAGCTACAATCATCTTATTAATGGTTTTGCCATTCACATGTCCCCATTACAGGTAAATTATATCATTAGATTACAAGAAAACACAATTTTCCTGCCACATTCTTGTCCTCATTATTTTGTTTAATTATTTTAGTTCTGTCTCATTAGGCGGAGGCTTTGAGAAGAGCTCCTGGGGTTAAACATGTGGAAAAAGATATGAAGATAAGGAAGCTGACAACACATACTCCACAGTTTCTGGGTCTGCCAACTGGAGTGTGGCCCACAGGAGGTGGATTTGATAGAGCTGGGGAAGACATTGTGATTGGTTTTGTTGACTCAGGAATTTATCCAAAGCACCCGAGCTTCTCTACCTACAATTCTGAGCCCTATGGACCTCTTCCTCGTTACAGCGGGAAATGTGAAATTGATCCAGAAACTCAGAGGAACTTTTGCAATGGCAAGATAATTGGCGCACAACATTTTGCAAAAGCTGCAATTGCTGCAGGAGCATTCAATCCAGAGATTGATTTTGCGTCACCTTTAGATGGTGATGGTCATGGAAGGTAAATGTTTTCAAATTTGCAGAATTTTTTGCACCCATTATGCAAATAATATCCTTCAAGTTTTACCACATGATAGCAGGTACACTAGTAAAATGTGATCTAAATCGAGATGCAAATATTAATTGCTTCTATTTACAATTTTACACCACATAATCATTTACTGGTACTGCTATTTTGTCAATAGAAGCTTATGTCATGTGAAGCAGTTGTCTCTTGTGTTCTATCATGTCAAGTTCTGCTTGATTCCATATGTTATCTCTTTCATAGAGTTCAATATCCTACTATTATAAGTTGCAGTTTTTTCATTTACCTTGTCTTATTTTAGTTGTCTTCTGTAATTTGACTGGTTGATGATAATCATCTTGCTCATGAGTAGCTTCACTTTATCCTGTAATGACTGGAAATATCTAAAGCACTTCATATTTAATAGGTCATACTTCCATAAGTATGTGCTTACTTTTATTAATTTGGAGACTGAAAAAGTTTTAAGAACTCAGGATCCCTTTACCACCAATTTTACAATATTATATTCTTTGAGTTCCATTAATTGCAGAAAATGATGCATCGTATGAGCAGTTAAACATTGACAATTTTTGTTGATATCATGTTTTTTTTATGGAAAACAGAATTTTTAGTAAATTTCTAGCTCTCAGATCGTGTTTTGTTCTTCACTCATGGTATAGTATTTAATTTCAACCGTTTCAATTTTTGGTCACTCTAATGTTATTATTTGTTTCCTACCAGTCATACGGCAGCAATTGCTGCTGGAAATAATGGAATCCCAGTGAGAATGCATGGCTATGAATTTGGTAAAGCAAGTGGCATGGCTCCACGCGCCAGGTTAGCCATTTTAGAAAATCTTTTGATTAAGCCTTAAGTGGCTTGTTTTAGTGTACTCAAATTAACAATAGCTTTGCCAATGCTAAATAATTGGTGCCATGAGTACTCATAAGCTCATCTAGTGAATTTTGCTCCATCATTTCTGTATGCTTTTCTGTGGCACTTGTGTCAAACAAGAGAGTTTGTGCTCAATTTATCATGAGGTGGTTTGGAATTTTTTGTGCGAGTTCTTGATGGTGGTTAAATGATTGGACACAGTTTGTGGTGTGATGATGGAATGCTTAAAACTTGAAAATTTCTTGTTTTACCTGCTTTAGCTACAGTTTTGGTTCCAGAAGTGTCACATTTCTCTGGTTTCTTGCTCTCAGGATTGCTGTATACAAGGTTCTTTACAGGCTATTTGGTGGATATGTGTCTGATGTTGTGGCAGCAATTGAGCAGGTATGCACAAGATCCAATGAATCTGATACAAATGATAAATAGGGCGGGCTGTCATATGAGTATATCAAGATTCATGATTCATGATGGATGATGCTTCTTCAAGGATTGGTTTTCTAGTTTTCAAAAACTTTATAGTTTTGATATCTTGCATATAAAGCGATTTTCTATTATTGGTGCAGCAACCATTGGGAGCTTATAAATTGCCATCACTTGTAAAACTATGTGAGGTTTGTGAAAATTTAGTTCGATCAGTGTACTTTTTCAAGGAAGTCGATATGGTAATATAGAATGCATCACTTAATGTGACATTGTGATGTTATGCTTGCTCCTTTGCATCTAAGAGGTTAGGGTTTCAATTCTTGGAGACAACCTCTTATAAATAAGGGTAAGTTTGCATACAACTATTTCTCCCTAGACCATGCATACCTGGAGCTAATGATGGTCGTGTACCGACACGTGGCACGAGGGGGTGGGGGGGGGTGGGTGGGTTGCACGACACCCATTCTAGTAGCTTCGCCGCTTGCCAACAATCTCATAGTCGACCTCGTCATTGTTCGCTCATCGTCACCGCATGTCGCCGCTCAAGCTCGAGGCATCGCTTGCACGGCGGTGAGCATAAGGCCTCGCGGTGAAGGGTAAAGATGAGTAATCTCCCTCATATGTTTCTCTCCCTCTCTCGCAACATGGCCAGCAAGTTCTGTGGCACGTGTTGTACTGACCAACACGGTCTACGCCTGTGGCACGACCATCCTTGCCTGGAGCCTCACAAGAAAACCGATTCTTAGATTTGTCATGTGGGAAGAATTTACCTTTTTATTCACTTTCTATTTTTACTCTTCCCTTTTGTTCTAAATAATGTGTAATTAGACGGTTGTAGAGAGTAGGAAAAAGGATAATGTCTTCTAGAAGTCTGGCTTGTAGATAGGTGAGGAGAAAACCTCCTAGTCCCAATGTGCTGGCCGTTCACCTAGGTGGAATGTAGAAAACAAGGCTGGCTGAAATGGAATAGCTTTAGAACTTTTACACCAAACCTAGAAAAAATATATTTTTACTATGAACATATTTATTGTTGGAAATCCATAAATATTTTCAAACCAACTAAGCATATTGTACTTTTACACATACGAGAATTGGAGGAGAAAAATGTAAGCTGATGTGTATGCAGGCCTAGGCGGCCATATGAGGTGAGTGGCTACATTGCGAAGGTGGATGTTTTCCAATTTATGCCTGTTACAAGTTTCTTGTAACCATACCTACTTAAAGTTTCTCTTTCCCTCTGTAGATCTTATGGAATACCTTCCTATCCCTTAAAATAACATAGCCATACCCAGATTGTCACTATTCCGTGACATCCTATTTCAATGTTGGAACAGGCTGTTCATGATGGAGTTGACATTCTTAATCTTTCTGTTGGGCCAAATAGCCCACCATCAGCTACAAGGACCACATTTTTGAATCCCTTCGATGCTGCACTTCTCTCAGCTGTAAAAGCAGGAGTATTTGTTGCCCAAGCTGCTGGCAATGGAGGTCCCTTCCCGAAAACCTTGGTGTCTTTCAGTCCGTGGATTACTACTGTAGCTGCTGCAGTTGATGATCGTAGATATAAAAATCATTTGACGCTAGGAAATGGAAAGATACTACCTGGTCTTGGATTATCACGTGAGTTTTTATTTCACATTTTATTCTCATATAAAGTAATTAAGATAAGAGTACATTACATTTTACCATGTATAATGGGCTAAGAAACTGTTATAACATGAAATCTTCAACTCAAGTTGTTTCTTCTGAGCTTTCTAATCTGCCTATATAAGTGTGGAATGTACACTTTCTAGTCTGGATATAGAATTGTAGAATTCACACTTTGTAATCTGTGCAGAATCCACACTTTCTAGCCTGCAACTATAAGTGTGGAATCTGCATGTCATTGTAGATATCTCTAAATAAAGTGCAGAATAATTCTGCATAGTACAAAATCATCTGTTCATTGAAAGTTGAAAATTGAAACCTCATTGCCAAACATACAAAAAAATGACATATGAAAAAAAAAATGAGGATTTCCATTTGAAAAAATATTGATTCATTCTTAGATATTGTGTATTTTTTCTTTAAATATATGGATTCCATGACGAGCTGTTTTTTGATCGCCATCACATTCATATTTTATTTGCAACATTCTTTTACCTTTTCTATTAGCTTTTCATTCCCTTCACTGCATTTTGACAAGTATATTGGTAGCGAAAAGAGAATGTTTCTCTCTATAAAGATCATAAGAGATTGGTAGAAGAGAGTGAGTTTTGTTGGAGAACAATGGAAAGAACTTCTTTAGTGGGAGTAATGTGATGAGGAAGATTGATCGGAGAGAAAAGAAGAAAAGAAAGATTCAGCTTCCTGTATAAGGCAATGTCCATTAAATGCATAAGCATGTATCCATGAACTTTTTTTTTTCTCTCTGCCTCTTTCTCTCTCTTTCTATGGAAGTGTAGCGCCAAGGGCAGTCTAGTCCAAAGAAAAGTTATACAGGTTCTACAAAGCAAAAACAAAATTAGGTGGTCTTGCAAAATGAAAATTCGGTGTAGCCCTATTTTCAGTCAAAGACTATTCTTTTTAGCATGATTATCACTATTCTAATATGTTTCTAAATCATGTTGCATGGAACTATAACATTTTATTGAACATTGGAGATATTATCTTATATATGCCTAATAAGAAATGTGTCACTGGCTGAGATCATAAAGACAGAGGGAACTGAAAATAAGAAAAAGAAAGGACAGAGGTGAATAGTGTGGCATTGATGAGGGCTAGCATTAATAACCGCATTGATGTCTAACAGTGAAAATATGATGTTTCCCCCTCCATTATCCAAGGAGTAAATTGGGATAAAAGCCTGGAAAAACCTGTTCCACTCATAACATGGAAGAGCTAATCCTGGGTATCCTCTTGATGATCACTGTGCAGAATCTAGTTCAACAAAAAGTTAGCAACAATTGGTGGGATAACCAAGATTTCTTAGTCTGACCTTTATTTTGTAACCTTATATAGTGTTTCTATTGTCCAAGGATCAAAAGTTGTCATCTCTCATCTTTCTTTCTCATCTTAACTATTTCCATGTCTAGAGGACTTTCTTGTGGTTTTGCTTCTATTATCATCAGAGGATCAGTTTGCTTTTACACTTTAAAGAACCTTTAACTGGCTTTTCTATTAATGGACTTTCAAACTACAGCTGCTACACACGGGAATAGATCATTCAACATAGTTTCTGCATGTGATGTGCTGCTGGGTTCATCTACTGTAAAATACAACCCGTTGGACTGCCAAAGGCCTGAACTTTTGAACAAGAAGATGGTGGAGGGGAATATTCTTCTTTGTGGGTATTCCTTCAATTTTGTTTCTGGTACAGCATCAATCAAGAAGGTGTCTGAGACAGCCAAGGCTCTTGGTGCTGCTGGCTTTATTGTTGCCGTGGAGAACAGTTATCCAGGAACAAAGTTTGATCCTGTACCCGTCAATATTCCTGGGATTCTAATTACAGATGTCAGCAAAACAAAGGTACTCAATATCCTGATGCTAATTGTACCAATCATGTAACTTGTTTATCTGCAATATAATATTAATCTAAGTTCGAGCTACACTATAACAGTAGACCGCAACACGGTATGTGAAATCATGCTTGCCAATTATACATCTTTTCTAGTTATTCCATGTGAAAAAGAAGATAATTGAATAAAAAATTCTAAATGAACTATCGAACTGGTACTGCCTTTTGAAATTTTCTTGTCGTCATAGTTGTCAAAGAAACCCATCTAGACAAACGACTTTGTGGTAACTTCATTCCTAGTACTTTCCATTTTTCTATTAAACTACTTCATTATAATAAGTCATTTGTACTAACTTGATTGTAATAAATGACTTGATGCGACCCACAGATGGAGAGCAAGCAGATAAAAGCACTTTTGAGGCATAACTGAGATGTGTAAAACCTCCTAAATGGTCAGAGATTAAGTCAAAATATATTTCTCTCGCGGTTCTGTTGGCTCTTGTGGAATTTGTTGAGGTTCCTAGCTTGTCTGTCTTGCTAGTGGTGGAGTCAAGGTCTAAAATTAGAATGCCTTTTTGTTGCCAATTTTCAGCATTTTTATATTACAGAACTAGATTGCCTTATTTGGTATTTTCACTCACTCAAGGATTGCATCAGTTGTAGAACAACTGTTGACAAGGTGTTAGTTATCAAGGATTGCATCATTTGACAAGGTGTTAGTTATTTCTGTAAATGCCTATGTCACTCCCAAAATTTCCTTTCTTGGATTCCTCTGTAATTAATTCCACACCAGTTTGACATCTTTTTATGGCAAAAAGGGCAAGTAATGTTACTGCAGGGTTTTCAAAAGGCGGTTGAACTTTTCTAGTTATTCCATTACTCGAGTAGAATATAGTTCCCTATGATGTGCTTCAAGCTCTCTACTTGTATCATATTTGTAACATTTGTTCTTATATACTTTTCGATTTGTTCCTTTTTTTCATCTGAGTTACAAGGATAAGCTGTACACATCCAGACAGGCCCTTAACCATGATCTGGCATTATCAAGTGGATACATGACAGTAACCTTTTTCTCTATCATCATTGAAATTCACAAGATAATAGCTCATAAAATGAGCTGTAAGACTATAAGTATCCATGAAGCCCTAGATGGATAGCCCAAATAATCAATCAACATCCCGCTACCATACCGAGAATGCTTGTGAGGTCCCCTTTTAACACTTCAGACATCTTATTTTCTCACTCACTATATCTTTATTATACCCTTTTCAGATCACTATACTAAGAAGCATCATTTCAGGCCATGAGATGGCAATTCCACTTAATTCAGATATTTGAAAGGGCATAGAAGTATTGAACCATAGCTGGAGTGTCCTTCCTCTAAAGTAGGATAGAAGATGAATATCATACATCATCATCACGAGTTTTTTGGTTTCTAACTTGTTAGGGAAAATATATAAATTAATCATTGTGCCATTAGTGGCGACTGTTTAGCCAACTACTCAAATAGCATATTCCTAGTTCTTTGTAGTACCATAATTTTGTATGCAATATGAGTAACTGAATTTTGTTTTCCTAGTGTTGAATTCTTGCGATGCTCTTCCATCCAAATCATCATACATTATATGCATCATCCCAGACTAAGAATTAAGTATCTGTTTCCAATATATTTGCTTTAAAATTCTTTGGATATAGGAAATCATAGACTATTATAACTGTTCAACAAGGAGAGACTGGGTCGGGCGACCTAAAATTTTTGAAGCAACAGCCAATATTGCAGATGGTTTGGCACCTACACTCTATAATTCAGCTCCACAGGTTGCCTTGTTTTCTTCCCGAGGACCAGATGTGAAAGATTTCAGCTTTCAAGATGCTGATGTCCTTAAACCAGATATACTAGCTCCAGGAAATCTTATTTGGGCTGCTTGGGCACCAAATGGAACAGATGAAGCCAACTATGTAGGTAAGAAATATACAAGATTGATTAATTTTTCCGCCTCTCTTAAGTGAGGTACATGATAGAAAATAGAAAGTTTGAACACTCTACTTCTTGTACTCTTAAGAAAATTGGATGTTGCTGAAAGTCAATGAGAATTGTTCTGAATAGCGGCTGCATATGTGGCCCTTGGGCTGTGGTAGGGGGTAAACCGTCTTGCATATGCATTATGTGGTTTTTATATGCAGCCCAACCGCTTATGAGCTACATATACATATTTGCCACATGTGCAGATATAGAGACCACAGACTCTGCATTTGCATATGTGCCCTCACAGGCATATTATTATTATAAATTGTATTATTGATATATGGTTTTTCTAGTAAGGATGGCTGTGCCAGTTACTAGCTAGCGCGGCACGACAAAGCACGTGTCGCAAGAGAGGGGGACTACTAGCTCATCTTCACTCTTCAACCTTGTCGTCGCTCGCTGCCGACTGCTTTTAACAGCGAGCAGATCGCTGGCAGGAGGGGTGCTGTGCGGCACCTCTCGTGCCACGTGCCAGTCTGCCACCAGCACGGCCATCATTGTTTTCTAGTGATTACTATTTTGTTAGTGGTAGCATCAACTCATCCTGTTGATTTACTTAAGCAATCATATGATAAAAAAACCTCACTATATTTGTGGATAGGATTTTTATGATCATCTCCAAAGAATATATAGCTGCCTTTTCCTTTTTATTAGTTAATTACTGACAAAAGTATTCAACACACTATGTTCTTAAATTACATATATAGTATTGTTGGTATTTGCTAGACTGCATAGGAATCCATGAGTAATGACTGCCCATATACTGTGGGCACATTTCAGAACATTTTCTGTGAGATCAGATTGTAGAAGATTGCTATCTCTTTTCAAGAGTAGAGTAGTCACTTTAATCTTCTTGATTGAACCATCATTGTTTTGGAGTAATTCCCGATAATTGATTAAATGTGAATCATATTATATTTTCTTGTTATGTCCTAGAATTTATGTTCAGTTATTAATTAGGCAATTCAAGATAATAAGCATCTTGTAAATCAACAAGATATTTTCTGATTACTTTAGGGTCTAGTCACTGCAATGTCAGATCTTCCTCTTAGTTTATTAAAATGCTCTTATGTTGGAATGTGCAGGAGAAGGATTTGCAATGGTATCTGGAACTAGTATGGCTGCTCCACATATTGCTGGGATTGCGGCCCTTATCAAGCAAAAGAATCCCAAGTGGAGCCCAGCTGCTATCAAGTCAGCCTTGATGACTACTGCCAATACACTAGATAAAGGGGGCAGACCTCTTAGAGCACAACAGTATTCTGGTGAAGAAATCATGACACTAGTGCGAGCAACACCATTTGATTATGGGAGTGGTGCTGTTGATCCAAAAGCTGCACTAGATCCTGGACTCATACTAGACACATGTAAGTTTAATTGATTGATTCTAAAATAGAAGAGAAGATAAAGAATAAGAACCATGACTTGGTTGACACAACTAATTACATACTCAAGCTTTTTCCGTGGCTTGATTGTAAGGCTTCTTCAGATAAGGCCTGCCACTGTGCACCCTGCAGTATTGGCTTCGAGCCTCTGCAACTTCCTCTAGATTTGGAGGTATTCCTGCATCTTGTCCTCCCTAGAATCTGCAATGGCAAAAGCCTCATCCACTAGGACATTTTTTTCCCTTTTTCACTACGAGCTTTCTCCTAATTTCAAGATTTACCACCAAATTATGCAATGCTTCTATTACCTGCTACTTCCCTACTCAACGGAGGTTAAATTTGGCTTTGCTTTTGTTTAAGTCGCCCTTGACCTGTGATTTTTGTTTGATGCTTCAGCATTCAAACTTTTGAATTCTGAACACAACTCTTGTCCATTTGATCTATTATAGTGGTCAGGGACATGCAGTACATTATTGGTCTCAGTCAGAGCGGCCAACTAAGAGAGTATCAGGTCACGTATGGCATGTCGCAAGTAGCACTTTCAACGCATCAACTATAATAGGCCTACCAATCTTTTGGATTTTCAGTGTTTTTCAATATATGTTGTCAACCACAAAACTAGGGAACTAGTCTTTGGATAAATATGTTACTTGATTCGCCCTTCTGTTAATGTGATGTGTTTTTGTTGACAGCTCATGAAGACTACATCAGGTTCTTGTGTTCAGTACCAGATGTAGCTCATGACGAGATATCAAACATCACTGGTTCTGCTTGCAATGCCACCATGAGCCATCCGACTGATCTCAACAGCCCATCGATTGCCATCTCCCGTCTTGAGGGGACTCAGACAGTAAAGAGGACAGTGACGAATGTGGCCGATACGGAAACTTATGTCATCACTACAAGAATGTCGCCAGAAGTTGCATTGGAGGCCAGCCCTCCTGCCATGACAGTGTTATCAGGAGCTTCCCGTGAGATAACCGTGACCCTCACAGTCAGGTCAGTGACCGGCACTTACAGTTTCGGTGAGATTTTGATGAAAGGTGATAGAGGGCACAAGGTAAGGATCCCAGTAGTTGCTATGGGCTACTGTAATTAGGTGACAATGAGAAACTTTGAATCATGTTGCTATTTTTTGTAGTATGATAGGAATAAAAGCTACAAGTATAAGTCTGTATCTCTTATCTGTACCTGTACACCTTTTGTGAGACCTAAACTGTAAGGTATTAAGGACATGGTACCCACCCTATGTAATGAGCACTCTTACCTTTTATCAGTGCATGGAAATCTCATACTATTATAGTTTTTTTTTTGTAACCTAGATGTAGATGCATGCATTTCTCCTCAACAGAGCCTCCTTATGATCATAAACCACTTGTATGCTGAACATCTATTGAGAAAATATGGGATAAATTGGAGACTTGCAAGGAATAACCTTGAGTTAATTTACTTTTAGGTGGTTGACAGTATCTCATAAAAAAGATTTGTTTCTAAAACATTAGGGAAGGAAGAGATTGTGCTTCAGGTATGTGACACCCATCACTAAAGAGAACAATGTTTTCTTTTCAAACATTAAATTATTTTTATTTTTTGTTTTTATTTTAGAAGAAAAGGGTTATACCCAATTATTTAACAGAAGGATATACAGAGAGGAGACAGGAATTAGAGAGGGCAGGGAGGAGGGAGCAATGCACAGATTACAAGCAGCTGAGCGAGGTAAAAGCTTCACAAGTAGTGGAGCTCTTAAAAGAATAATAAAGCTCCCACTTCCTCCAGAGGTATCAAATTATTGCTATTATTATTATTATAAGATAATCTACATCAAATCATTTGTTTTAAATGCACAACATAAGTACATAGACTGATGCTAAACACTAAACGAGAGCAGCAGATTGTGCCTTGATCCCTCCTTGCTGCAATTTTTATAAACCTTACAACTACTTCATTCTGTTGGAAGTATAAAAAAAATTAAAAACTAAATATTAAACAGTAGACATTAACCTATTCAATAATTTTACAAAATTAACAGCAAGTAGATGAGATATTTCTGTGAGCAGGGCAAAACATCAGTGGCATGAGATGTCCTGAACTAATGTTCTCATGGAGTGACAGTAATTGGAGCTTGGGGGACAAACTTCTCCAGTGGCCAGCACTCCCATTCACCTTCCTTGACATGAGTTAAGGTGAAATGCTTTGGTGTCCAGACTTCACATTTAGACTTCCTCTCTCTTTGTAGCTTCCTCTCTCTTTCCTCTATAATCCTCTTTGCTTGCCAAGCTCTCTCCCATTCCTTGTTCAATATAGCTTGGCTCACTTCACCCCACACCACAGCTGATTCAGTGGGCATCAATCCCTGTTTCAAAACATTCCACATTAGCTTGTTAAGAGATATTTGCACGATCGCCGCTGTTAATTAGCAGTCCAATTTATTCGTCTGACTGCCTTTAATCTCATGACTCCAATGTCGATTACCTTTGGATCCTTTAAAATAGGAGTCTTAAGTATTGAGATGGCTCTCTTGGCATCATATAGAACTGAAACTTTCCCACTATTTACATCCTTCAATGAAACAGTGCTGCGACGAGAGAAGGAAATTCCTCTTAGGTCTGAAAATTAGAAAGAACATGAACTATCAATTGAATGATCAGCAGCATACCTATCCCAAAAGCCGTCGATTACATAGATTGGCGTTAACGACTTTGACTGGAAGATTTTACCCTTGACAGACCTAGAATTCCCACCAAAGCCTAAGAAGGAATGGCTCTTGTGATAGCACAATTCCGCTTCGAGCCCTGAATCTTTACAACGGATTCTGACATTCCCAACCCAGTCAGCACCAGGAGTAGGAAGTAATTTCATCAGTAAGTTTGGCGAATCTATTTCATAGCTTTCGCCCAAGCTCAAAAGCTTTAATTGTTTCTTTCCCTTGATAACAGCTTCAACACTAGTGCCTAGCGAGAAAACATGAACATGTTACATTTTTATCCACGCTACTCAATGATGGTAATGGGAGCAAATTTACTGGAAGATACACCTAAATCTATGTCACAGAGTGAACTATGGTATAGTAATCGGAGTTTTGGAGCTTACCGTGGAACCTGGGAACTGGGTTGTGACACCAGATCAGCTCTATATTGTCTTTTTGATCAGTTGCATGGAGGGCAGAGACTGGAGGATGATGTGAAACCTGACAAAGATATATAAGAACTGAGCTGATGTTTAACTATAAATTCATTGTTTTCTCGACGTTAAAAGATATTTTCTGATTGAATACTCATATATACTTGTCATCAGATAAACAATTAACAGTAAAAAAGCAA
The DNA here is from genome assembly GCF_019914945.1 of Typha latifolia. NCBI lineage: Eukaryota > Viridiplantae > Streptophyta > Magnoliopsida > Poales > Typhaceae > Typha > Typha latifolia. The sequence continues at coordinate 9,727,331 of NC_133098.1, read as the reverse complement.
AACGATATTCAGAACATGTTTTCAGCCAAAACTGAAATGTTTCACAAAATATGTTTCAGTTTTGGCCCTGTCCAAACTGAAGCTGCTCTCGAAATACCAACAACTCGACTGGTTTAAGGTAAACAAGCTTTTTTTAAACTAATTTGCAATATAGAAAACTAAACTAGCAAGAGCATTTCTTTTACATATTATCAAAAAATTCCCTCAACCTTATTAGGAATATCATGATATTCAAGTCAAAACTACGATGTTAAGCTCTTCATGCTCTACTAATTACCTGCTCAAGTAGGACATTGAGGGTTCCCCTGGAAACATGATGGGTTTCTCCAAGAATGGGATTAAATGGAGCTAATCCGAAGATTGCAGGCCTTGTTGTTGATATGCTCCAAGCAACGACAGAGATAAATCTTTCGAGGCTGCTCTTTCCTTTAGCACACTTGCTTAAATAGTCCTCGCCAATGCAATAAACACCTTCCCCATAGCACTGTAGTTGTGATTTTGGCATGTTGAAAAGAGGAGGAAGCTGCACAATTGAGAAAAGGAATTTAGACATCAGTAAAAGACCATCCACAACCCCTGTCAACCAATGATTAACCCATCTAACTAAGTCATAGGGTCTTACATTCCTAAATGCACAAAGAGAGTAGTTATGAGGAAGATGCCAATCCAAGCAAGTATTGGATGTGTGTGTGTGTGTGAGAGAGAGAGAGAGAGAGAGAGATTAGGATAATTTAGCTACCTCAGATCTTATGTCATTAGCTTGATGAAGTACATTAAAGATGGTGGTATCCCACCATTCGTTAGTCGACAACACTGCACATTGATGGCATCCATATATTCTGTTGCTATTGGTCAAAAGATTGCTAAGAAAAAAAGCATCCTTTTCAATAGATACTGGCACACTGGAGAACAAGAGAAAGCATCCTTCCTACCCACTTCCATGTTTCTTTACTAATCAATCCTTTAAAGATTCCATCTGCAATTTGACTCTTTAGACTGTTCACATGACTCTCACAAATGCTGTTTCCTAGTGAGACAAACTTGTGAGTAACTCCTTTCTTTGTTCACTCTAGCTTTAGAATCAATATCTCCACTTTGGTCGTCGTTCAAACCTTCTTTTCTGATGCTTAGAGAGTTGGTACTATCTTCAAAGAAAGTTTGCATTTTGGATTCAGAAGAAGGTGTTCAATTGCATGAATATCTCAAGCAAGCATTACACCTATTTTTGGTAAGGGCTAATGCTCTACGACACTGATAAGTCTTATTATCACACTAAGTGACGCACTGCCCTCCTTACTATTACACACGAATTATACTTCCTCGAAACCTCAACCACCTGTGACAAACTTAGCTAGTATCGCGCACTTGTCTTATTCTTTAATTATTCCATGGGGGTGTAGTTTATCCTTCGTTTAGGTTTATATGCACCTCCATAAGATCCTATAGTTAATGAAAAAAAAAAAAAAACATCATGCTCCAAAATAGATATGAAGGCCCCAAAAATGTTAGGTTGCTTTCAAGCCTACCAAATTCTCTATTTGTTTTAAATAACCTAAAACATGTGGATGTGTCCTAAAATTAGGTCACTTTCTTTCTTCTTCATATCTTATAGTCAACTACTCATCTACTCCACTTTAGGTTCAGTAAATAAAATCAATTAAAGTGAAGTCTTGGGTTCAAGTTTGGATCTGGATCCCAATAGTCTTAGTACCCACTTGCTTATGCCTTATGATTCTAGGTGATCAAATTAGTATACTTAGCAAATAAATACATAAAAATAAATTATATTTTGAGGGATAAAAATGTTGACCTGGAAATGCGTGAGATCTGATCCTGGCCGTACATTCCGGAAGAGGCTAAAGATCCTCTGCACTAAATTCGGCGCCGCGGCTAAACCACCGTCCAAGGACAGCGGCGGCGTCAGCACCGCCGCCGCCTCGGCTTCCACCTCATTCTCTTCCTCCTTAACCTGCACCACACCCATGTAACCATCAAGTTAAACGTGCGCATCTTCCACCCTTGTTGCTAACCTGCGCCACCCTGGGCAACTGCCAGTAACTGCCGTCCTAACCGCCATACTTACCCCCGAACAACCGCAAAACATTTAAAAATAAATAATAAATAATAAATAATAATAAAAAGAAATTGTTTTTTTTTTAATTTAAAAAATTGCGATCTCGATCAGAAGCCACGTGCTTGTCACGATTCCCGGAATCGACTTTGGATGATATATTATTGCAACAAAATAATTAAAAATAATGCCGATGATACGATCAAACCCCCCCCTTCTTCGTGAACAGGGAAATAAGAACAAAAAGAAAAGACGCGCACGTTAGCCGGGCCAAGCAAGCCACGCTAATGGCAGCCGGACGAACCGAAAAGAGAACAAGGTAAAGAAAGAACACGGCGGACTGCGCATAGCCGGCGGATGTTAGCAGCCGCCCCGTTACGACCGCTTTGGGATGAGGAGGGAGAGAGAGAGAGAGAGAGAGAAAAGAAGAAGAAAGAAAGTAATTCTTAGAGCACGGCGGAGTGCGCATAGCTGGCGCATGTTAGCAGCCGTCCCTCCCCCACCCCAACCCTCCCTTGCAGCAAGAGAGAAAGGACAAATAATAATAAATAATTAGAGGATGGAGATGTAAAGAGAAGCAAACGACTTACCATTTTAGTGTCAAACTTTTTCCCGATCAAAGTCTAGTAGAATAGACGCTAATAAAAATTTCTCCTCCTCCTCCTCCTTATTATATATAGAGCACGAACGCCGAGAGAGAGAGAGAGAGAGAGAGAGAGAGAGAGAGTGATGGAAACTAAGACGAATAGACGCAATGAGAAAGAGATTGGGAATTGATCCAATTGAAGAGGATTTGGATTTGGGGGGCGTTATGGGTTTGAGATTCTCGTCCTCTAGATTTATCAACCCCTCGATCGGCTATTCCCACCCTCGCCGACTATTTTAAATTTCTTTTTTGTTTTTTGGGAGTGATTTTTACAAATCACATCCTATATTTTATTTATTTACAAATCACACCCTATTTTAAAGAATTTTGTAAATAATTCTTTCTCATCTAACGCCTTAAATTAACTTAGACGGTAGTAGAAAAAAAAAATATTCCGTTATAATATATAAAATAATTTATATAAATATCTAAATTATTTCTGTTTTCTTCGTCCTATTTTTCTCCTCCTAAAGAAGAAGAAAAAGAGGAGAAGACGAGAAAAGGTGGTGACGACGGCGGCAACGCCGACGACGATGGAGAAGATAGGTGAGAAAGATATAAAAAATAAGAGAAAATAGTAGAGATATTTTAGCAATTTAGTCGATATTAATTAATTTAAATAATATCAGGGTGTTAAATAAGAATTATAGAGAAAAATAAAAGAAGAAATGCTTAAAAACGGGTGCGAATGTAAAAAAAAAGGTGTGATATGTATAAACACCCTTTCTTTTGTCTCTAGCTTTCCTTCGCACCCAAGCGCACGTTAGCCGATGAGAGGGAGATTCCTCCATTGTGTGCGCCACCGCCACGAGATTAAATATATAGTAAAATAAGCGAGACAAAAAGGTCGAACCGAAGTCGGCCTCGGTCTCACGCGTCGGCGCACGTTAGCCGAGGCTCCAGGGGCCACCAGATCTCCTGCAAACCTAGGATGCAGGAGAGGCGTCCAATCGGGGTCGATGGAAGGTTCCGATTGGCTGCGGGAAAAAAGGAAAAAAAAAGCAAAATAACAGCGGGAATATTACATTTGAATTCCACTTAATTATGTAACTAATTTTAGGGTGGAAAATGCAAAAAAAAAAAATTAATTTTATAAAAACATAGGGTGTGAAATATAATAAAAATGGAGCAATTTGGTGGGCATTCATGAAGACCATCTTATCTCCCACCATGGATTTGGAGGAGGAGGAGGAGGAGGAGGAAGAGGACCACAATGAGAGAGATAATGGAGACCAAATGCATGCACCTGCGCACCCGCGGTGCAGGTTAGCACCCCCTCGCCAGCGTATCTGGACAATAACCGGCTTTATTTCTTTCCCTTTCCTTGCAAATATAAAAAGAAACTAATGCTGATATTAATAAGAGAAAAAAAAAATAGACAAAAAGAAAGTTGCCATTAATGGAAAATATTAATACCCTACGCTATATTAACTAACTTATATCGACCAAATTACTAAGATACTCTCACCAGTATATTTTCTCCTATAAATTATTTCACATAATATTTCTTTGTTGGTACAATTTAAATTAACGGAGAGTGTTAAACAAGAATTATAAAAAAAAAAGTACGGCCGAGTTATAAAAACTTCAAAGACGGAGTGTAAATAATAAAATATAGAATTTAATTTATAAAATTTTATAATAGTTAATATCTTTCGAGGGTTGAGAGATTTTCTATAGTTTAAAAGAAATGAGTAGGTGTGTGAAGATAAGTAATAATTTATGAAGATTTCTCAAAATACTAATAAATAGAGATAGAAGAGTCTTATCATATATATATATATATATAAATTATACATAGCGTGTATGTATAGAGTTTGTTAAGAAAGGCAAGTGATAACAGCCATCCATCCTTATTTTCTATCATTTAATTTTTTACTAATGCAAAGTGTTAATTTTGTAGACTAAATATTGCCACGTGTTCATATAAACATCCTCGTTTATTATTATTTTATTTTATTTGTGACATATTAACACCATTAACGATATAAAACCTTCTGAATGCCCTTTTGCTACTTGCTTTTGTTTGATTTTTCCTGTTGAGAAAATATCATCAAGATGTCTGATGACATTCAGATTTTTTTTTTGGGCCAAACTAGACTCATTTTATGTATATATTTTTTTTTACCGAAATAGATTGCTACTCAAACTTATTACCAAATTGGATCTAATTCACTGTAGCCCTAACAAAAATAGATTGAACTCATTTTTTTTTTGTCTTAACTATTGAAATATTAAGTTAAATGGATTTCTATACATAAAACGCTGAACTGTTCAGCGTTTTAGGACCAAGCAAAAATGCTGAACTAATCAACTTTTTTTTCGTTGATCAATCTAGCGTTTTATTAAGGCTACAGTGAAGTAGATCTCATTTGGTAATAAGTTTGAGATGTAGTCCATTTCGGTAAAAGAAATTAGAATAGGACTAGTTCGGTCGAAAAGCTGACATTCATCTTACATTTATTTTAGAGAGAAGAAAGATTGAGAAAGATTGAGAAGTAGGGTTAAGTGATAAAAAAAAAGGATATGTTTCTATGTAAAAAAAAACTTAATATTTCTTGGGAAATTCCAAATCTAATAAAAAATAAATGCATTAGTGTGAATTGACCATTTTAATTATCAAGAGCTGGACTTTAATCTCATTTATAATTAGATTGACACCAATGCTATAGTTAGATGGGAGAAAAGGAAAGAAGCAAGAAGATAACAAGATTTTTATTAATGTTTTTTTTTTCGGTATCATAATTAAAACTATATTATCATAAATATTTGGGAGTAGTCAATGGATGGTTTAGATAAGACATCACCATCGCCATTGAAGATGGGCACAATGAGGATGGGTATAGGATTAGGATAAGAGTGATTAGAATGGGGGAAGAGAGAGATTAGTTTAGTAAAAATATTAAATTAAAATATAAGTGATAATGTTAAAAGGCAAGAGAGAGAGAGAGAGAGAGAGAGAGTCATCTTCCTCCCTCTTTCTTCTAGGTCGTGGTTGTGAATTGACTATCAAACTGGTTCGATCTAATTTCTACAAACCGATTAGGTTGCCCTTAGTTGTTCTTAATATTAAGTTATTCTATGATTTACCCTAAGCCGATTTACTCTCTTGTTGATTGTGAATTGACTACCGAGGCGATTCGATTTAGTTATGTAATGAGCAGTTAGACCAGCGAACCACGCAATTTGACCTGATTTTTACAAACCAATTAGGTTGCTCTCTTTTTTTTTTTCTCTCAAATCATCTAGTTATTCTATGATTTACCCTAAAGATAATTTAGTTCCTAAATTTAAGGAAAATTATATATATTAAATGTTAAAAGTGTAATTAAGATATGATTTGATGTTTCTTAAATTGAAATATTAGTTAAAAAGTAGCTAAATGATAGAAGAAATGCAATTACATTGTTTCTATAGATATTTTTCTAGCTTTCAAAGTTCAAAGTTATCTAGATATATTATTTTAATATTTTTTATAAAAAAATTGTCGGTCTAATCAAGTAACCTACTCTACTGGTCGAACTAATAACTAGCGATCCGGTTAAATTTAACCGGGTCAACATCTGGTCTGGTTCTAATAATCATAATCCTCTCCCTCTCCCTCTCCCTCTCCCTAAAGAGACCTCTTTTTGACTTCTATACATGAAGATTAGGAAGTGTTGCATATAATAATGGTTGATAGGCATACACAACAAAACCCTTTAATTTTGCATCAACATCTTATTATTTCATTCAACTTGGATCTTTTGATTTTCCACATGCTCATCAATCTAAGTACAATTGATTATGGTTACACTTGTGCACCCAAGTATCACATATGTGCATATGATGCCCATTCAACCACCACACCCTTTAAATTTAGAGGTAGACTATTTGGATAAATAAATTTATAAGAGTCGGTTTGATTAAAAGAAAAACTCAAGATATAATACCTATGAATTTTTTTTATAGATCATAAGCTCATAAGTTAATTATAGTAGCCCCTTCCTAATAAATAGCACTCCTATGAAAAATCCACCAAATATTATTGGAGAGATTCAAACCCTGACCTCTGGAATGGCTTGAAAGGATCTGACCACTAAGCTATGGTAGTTGGCCCTGTTCTGTTCTGGAAGTCCAACAGAGTTGTTTATCTAGACATTTAATAGCAAAAAATAGGGGTAAAAAAACTAGGGTTTGAAGCACAATTTTCTCTATACGCAATCACAGTTAAATTGCTAGTTGATCCTTGGAAGAAACTAGAATGCATGATTTAGAAGCCCTATCTCTTTACTATTTTCCTAGAGAATTTCCAGATATTGTTATCTCTATATATAACAGGATATGATTTGGGACTGCTTGAAAAGAAATATAATGTCCTCATAATTTAGTTGTTAGTTCATGCGTGAAAGAAACTATAATACATGATACAGAAGCCCTAACACTTCACTACTTTCCTCGAAATCACTACACTATGATCAATGATTTGATTAGGGCCTACCTCTACAAACACCTAATTCTATGTCTCTATCCATAATCCAGCAAAGCCAAGGTCCTCTAAATAGTAGCTAATCCTGCCAATAAGAGAGTTTCAAATTGATAGTTGGGAGAGGCTTATATTATACGAGTATTTTAGTCTAAAAGCTTAAGCTGACTTTTGGACTCAAGTTGTGATTTGATACCATATTATATAATTAGTTACTCTTAAGAGCTTAAGCTATTAGAAACATGTGATTTTGTTCTTTTACACTCTTAACAAAAATAAAACAAGGCCATATTTGTTTTTACATTTACTATCTTGGATTAACACACAAATACATGAGAGTGATTACATCTCTATACAAAAAAATGCATCACCTTACAACAGTTAATACTATAATAACATTTTCTGTTCTAAAGGTAGAATAATATCAATATAAATGACCACAGAATTCATGGAGACGACTGACCTGGGGAGAAGCGGGCGGCAGTCAGAAGCCACATCAGAAGAACACTGACACTCCCAGATCTTGATAGTGCTACCTCCTTTATCAATATAATCCCTTTCCTCTAAGGACATTGACAGTATGGCACAACAGCTGCTTTAACATGTTGCGCAATTTTGTAGCCAATTTTTTTGGTAGCCAAATTGAGAGGACCAAGGGTTGGAGGCACAATGCTTGACCAAAGAATGAATTCATCTCCATTTCTCAAATAACAGTGAAATTAGAAAATAAGTTCATCAAATTGTCTATTGCCTCAGGGTAAAATTTCCTAGCAAATAAATAGCATGGTCTCTTCATCCCATTCCATAGGCAAGGTCTGCGGTGCACTTGTTTCTGCAAAATCATGACCAAAACAATTATTATTCAGTCATCGCTCTGCTTTTGCAATCACCTGAAATGTGATTTAATCACTTTTCAAAGAAATCAATACAGAAAATTGGGAAAGAAAAAAAAATAAAAAACGAAAAAGGATCTTGAAAGAATAACATAAAGTTTACATCTACATCCTAAACTGGAAGCCAGTGAAAGCATGCAGCAATTTTTTTTTTGTGGCAAACTATGTGTTTGTATGTTTTCTGGATTCCAAATTGTAAGGTTCTAGCATCAACCATACTTTCCTTTTAAGTTTCATAGTCAACAAACTATTCAGACAGACAATATGAACAGTCAAACTATGTAAACTAGGAACAACATGAAAATGAGTCATATTCGCATACAGATATGCAGATATAGAAACTTAGGAAAACCTCACAAGAAAGTAATCTTCTGTAATTATTCAAGAAAAAGAAGAGGGATCTGATGTGTCTTCCATCCAAGGTTCCTAGTTTCAGCCGATCCCAAGTGGGGATCGGCCGAAACGGATTGAGATCAGCCAGCCCAGCTGGTTTTGGCTAGGGTTTCGGCCGATCCCGACAGAAACGGGTGGGAACAGGTCGGATCCGACCCGGGGGACATCAATAATTGATGTCCCCCCACCCGCCTACCTCTCTCTCTTTCTCACAGGTCTCTTTCTCACCGGCGACCGAGTAGATCTCCGATGACCTCGACCTCCGGCGATGTTCTCCGACGACCTCGACCTCCCGGTGACCTCGGGTGGTTTTTTTTTCAGTTTCTAATTCCTTTCGTTCTTTCTTTCTTTCTTTCTTTTTTATTGTGCACATGCTGCTACTTAACAGTAGGTAGGTGCTGCTGTGGTGAAGCAACAGTTGTTGCTGTTGCCGAGAACTTGAGAGTTGAGAGGCTGAGAGGGGTGGAAACTGGAAATTAGAAAGAAGTAAAGAAAAAAAAATAGAAAAAAAATTTGAGAGGGTTTTATTTTCATAAATTTTAAATTATTTTATATTTTATTTTGATTTTTGTTTATGTTTTTTAGTTATAGAGTTAAAATATCAATGGCTCCAAAAGATAAGTCATATGATACCGATATTGGGTGGCAACATTGCAGCACTATTGGGCAAGATAAAAGACATGTTAAATGCAACTGGTGTGGTGGTGTCAGCTATTTGAAAGAACATTTAGCTAGAAGACAAGGAAATGTAACAGCTTGCACTCAAGTGTCCTTGAAAGTTAGAAAGCAGATGTTGGCTCATTTAATTGGAAAAACAAAGGATAAACAATCTACACAACAAAGAGAGTTAATGGTTCGTGAAGAATTAATGCATAATCCTGTACACATTGATGATGATAGCAGTGGGCAGAGTGGGAAGGATGAGGAGGGCAATGAAAAAGAGCAGAAATATGTATAGAGGAGAGGAGAGATGAGAAGAAGTACTGGTGGTAACTTTCAAAGATCTAGATTAGTTAATATAAAGGGAGAGAGAGAATATGGGGGCAACAATTCTACCTATAGGACTCCTGGTGTTACAGTAGAGTCTGAAAATATTGGACCAATGAATACATATCTTCAGAAAAAAATGGATCGTATACAGACTTCCATCAAGATAGCTTTCAAAAGAATTAAAAATGCAAAGAAACACATTGGTAGGGCTATCTCTAAATTTTTCTTCTACAACTATATTCTTTTCAATGTAGCTGATAGTCCTTATTATCACACTATGGTGGATGCTATACAATCAGTAGGGTCTGATGTTCCGCCTCTTAGTTCAAATAATATTGCTACTAAATATCTTAACTCAGAGGTAGATAAACTTCGTACTTACATTGAGATATTTAAATGGTATTGAGATGAATTTGGTTGTACACTGATGTATGATGGATGAAGTACATAAAACAGAAGAAATATAATTAATTTCTTAGTGTACTCTGGCATGGGACTATTTCTGAAATCTGTGGATGCTACTGCTCATTTCAAAAATACAAATTATATTTGTCAATTGATGGATAGGGTACAAAAAATCGATGAAAAAAGAGTAGTCAAAGTGGTTACTGATAATGAGGCCAATTATAAAGCTGTTGAAAATTTACTTATAATAAAAAGACCTCATTTATATTGGACGTCATGTGTTGTACATTATATTGATCTAATGTTAGAGATATTGCAAAAGAGCCTGAAATTGACATGGTCATACATAAAGGTTAGAGATTGACAAATTTTATATATAACTATAGTTGGGTTCTTAATTTACTCAGGTAGATGACTAGTAGTAGGGAGATCATCAGACCCGACGTCACTAGATTTGCTACTCATTTTTTAGCCTTAGAGAGCATCATGCGCTGCAAGGATGATATTATGCGGATGTTTACATCATAGGAGTGGTCTATAAAAATTAAGAATATAAAACCTAAAGATAAATATTTAGATGAAACTTTGAAAAATATGGCTCTTGGAAATACATTTTGAGATAATATTACAATTGCCACCGCAGTATTTAAGCTTCTTGTCAAAGTATTAAGACTTGTAGACAGTGATAACAAGTCTAAGATGAATTTTTCATATGAGACAATGGACATAGCAAAAGAATCAATAAAAAAATGTGGGTCAAAGTTATAGGAAGTGGTGGAATATGATTGATTCTAGATGGAACAAACAACTACATAGAGATATACACGTTGTTGGTAGGCATACTTTTAAGTTTTAAGTTTTAATTTACTAATTTATTTTTATTTATAAATATTTAAAAACTTGAATGCTTACAAATTTTAAATTTCTACAAGGTATTTTCTTAATCCAAGATTTTAATTTTCTACAAATGTAAATAATAATAGTAAAGTCTTATTGGGAGTTAGGAAAGTAATCAGCAGGCTTGAGCCCGATATTCATAAACAAATCCTTTACAATAAAAAAGTGAGTTATGATTCAATTAAATAATTTTATTATTATTTATTTCAAGTTTTAAATTTCAATATAATCAGTATGCAATAATATATTTTTGATTTTAGATGGAGAGATATAGATTGAGAGCTGAGCAATTCAGTACTGCTAAAGTTGCTGCAGTTATATCTCATAATACTCTAACTGAATTATAGTCTATTTATGGATGAAATTGGACTACTTTCTCCTTAATCCACACAAAAACACAACCGACTGACAATAGAAAGATTAAGAGAGAAATTAAAGAAGAAAAACAAAAAATGAACTGATTGATTTAAATCATATTTTTTATGAAGAAGACCCCTTAACTCCATGGATCAAAGAAATAGATGACAGGTTATTAGATTACAGGTTATTAGAAGACAGAGATAACCCATGATTAGATGAGATATTGGGGGAGACCACGACGAAGGCAGAGACTGGTACGAGTCGTTCAGCAGCGAGAGATAATATACCTACTAGTACTAGTCATAGTCCTGATGATACATATGGTGGTGAGATCGTCCCATCTACATTTGTTGAGAAAAGTCAAGGAAGCATAAGGATTAAAGATAGAGAAACTGAGGATGTATATACATATTAGCGACGTCGTCATGAGAATGTTGCTTCCTATGATTATGGTACATCGAGTATTTATTGTTTGGAGCCATCACAAGATCCATATGCTAATTATTATCTTCATTATCCTCAGTATTCTCAGACACAATATCCAAATGCTAGTTATTATCCTCCTCAGACGCAAGTTACACAACAAAATTCATACAATATGAATAGTATAATGGAATCACTTTTTGGAGCATCAGGTCCCAAACATCAATATTTTAAACTTATGGTGATTATGATGATGAAGACTATAGAAATTTACGAGAGCCAGCTCGGTATTCATCAAAATTTTAAATTTTGAGTAAGTTCATACATTTTTTAAGTTTTTAGACTTCATATTTGAGTAATTTTTGTTTTCTTATTTTTCTATCATTTTTTCTAAATTTTTCTGCATTTTTAAATAATATTTAGAATTTTATATAATTAAAAAATAGTCCGATCTAATACAAACGGCCGATACGTATCGTTTTTCTGGACGGCGTGATACCGATCCCGATCCCGATCCCGATATGGAAAACCTAGCTTCCATCCATAAAAGAAACCAAAACTGCACAGCCATGATGGTACCACACTTTTCTTATGTTACCTACTTGCGTGTTTGTCATTAATCTTTGAATAGAAAGTAGAGTACCATTACAATCCTCGTTACTCAGGTTTTTCTATTACTAGTCTCAGGATAATATGAAAGAGTATCTCTATTAGAAAAATATTATTTCCTTCATGTGATGAATCCACCATCCTCTAATATTCTCCTTCCTTTTGATTGGTTAAGAGGACATTATTATGCTTTTTGCCATATGACCAGTGACACAAGCATAAAGGCTAAGCTGGCTACCTCGGCTAATTCCACCAACTGGAATATCCATAGCAGGGCATGTGCATAGTTTAGAATCCTAGGCTTTAGGAGAGATAATCCATCCCTAGGCTTATGTCATGGGATAAAATATTCCTTAGGCTTGGGGTTACTAGTCCCATCTTAGTATCGTGTTCAGTTTGCATTGGACTATGCATAGGATAACTCAAATGGACATGAAGAAAATATATGAATTGACGTTACTACCCCAGGTGAATAAGGTTAACACCGATTATCAACTCCTTGTGGAGTATCTAAACTCGAATTGTACCATCTAAGTGTATATTTTTAAATGTAAAATAAGAAATTTAATAAAGAAAAATTAAAATTAAAAAATTAGACAAGAAATAAGAAATTAAAAATAAAAATTATACTATTATGAAAATTTAGTTTAAAAATAAGCAAAATTTAAGTTGAAAAGAACCAAAAATAAAGTTGATGTAAGAGCATAAATTTCCAAAAATTAATATTTGCAACAATTTAAATATTTTGAATAAGTAAAAAAAGTTCATAAAATAATAATTAAATATAAATAGATAAATAAAAAAATAAAATAATGAAATAAAACATAAAAATCTAGAATTAAAAAATTAGAGTTGAGTAAATTAAATATCTTACCTTTTACATTCCAATTTCCCAAGTTATCTTTTTTTTAAGGAAGAAATTTGAGGGCAATTATCCTCCCTGTAAGTTATTCAATCAGGACTCCCGTTTCTGGTCTTTTAGCCTAACATGGGATATATTGAGACAAGGGCATTAGCAATCCAATCTCACCCTTCGTATCGCATAAACTAATATGTCATTAGTTCTATGTCATTAGTTCTAAGTGGGAAAATTATTAGACTATTAGATTACAAATTGCTATAAGACAGTTGATGTCCAACAATTTGGGCTCACTCTCACTACAGGTCCTAGACTTCATACAGGGAAGACTGTCTTAATTTGTGATCTCATAAACTCAAGTTGCAGCAAAATTGGAGAGGCTAGGCTGTCTATGTCAATGACATTAAAAAGAAGGAAAATGTCATACATCACTCACAAAATTAAAATTGGAGAGGCTAGGCTGTCTATGTCAATGACATTAAAAAGAAGGAAAATGTCACACATCACTCACAAAATTCTCCAATAGGACGTTACGACAGACATGAGTAAATATAAACATAAGTTCCTCGTTACAATCAGAATCATAAAAGAAAACAGTATTGCAGTGATGCATCATTCTAAGAAAAAATTTTGTTTAATAAGACGTCTTCTTATTAAAACCTTAGTAGCATAAAAGTCAGTAAGGAAAACAGTTACTTTCTTTTAGAGTAAGATATTAAATAAAAAATTACCTTTAGATTGCTGGTAACATGGACAATCTCATCGATGGACTGCAAAATGTAATATAGTTAGCAACGAAATAGTAATACTTGATTGAACACAATGTTGTTCACATAATAAAGATTAACTTGAACATGACTTTTCCTATTTCATGTCTGAGAGAGGAAAGTACCGTGATGTTCTTAAGTAACTCAAAGTTCACATCCACGGCCCTGTATGCTTTAGGATGCCATTTTCCTTCAGACCAATCTACATGTGTCACTGACCAGTTTGCAATTCCAGTTGGATCAACCATCTGAAATATACACAAAGAAACCCATGTAATTGAGAATGAATCTGAAATGGAGGAAAAGGAAGAAGGTGAACCATTAGCTAGAAATGATAATATGTGCTTACATGGAAAAAACTTGGCAAATAATGTTCATCAGCATAGCAATTGTGCCCTTCCTTGCCAGGCTGTTACAATCAAGATACATTAAAATCAATATATAGAGCCATAGCATCCCCGGAAAAAGAAATTTAGTAGCTTCTAGTTAGTAGGCAAAAACATGTTCATTCTTATAGATATGTTTACTAAACCTGTGCACTTACTGTAATATATTGATGCCTTTCAAGGCTAGTCCCAAACCCAGATAAAGGAGGAACTTTGGGTAGCTTGATAGTTAGTGTAGAACTTTTTTGTCAAGAAAAATATGGAAAGAGGACCCTAGAACTTGATTTGGCTCAAATCAATGCACTAAATAGAGATAAATGGAGAATGCAATCCATAAAGCCAACCTCAAATAGTTGGAATTAATGCTTGGTTGTAGGCTTGTCGTTGCTGTAAATTCCCACACGGTGTCGCACAAGCAGACACAGACACACACACAACAACAATATTCCGATGAGATTGACTACATCTTTTGTTGTAAAGCTATGCACAATATGCATATTTAGTTATTTACCTTGCAGTAAAGCTTGAATTTAGAATAGTACAAGCTGTCAGCAAGAATTAGAACAGCATGCTGTCTCTTGACTGAGAACCACTGCAAAATGTAAGACATAAGATATGAAAGAACATCATCATGGGAAAAGCAAAAAATCCAATTTATTGGATATTGTAACAGTTTGCTGTCAGGTTCTTTTGCAGAAATACCAAGAAATCATACTCATTTTTAGTTTATTTCACATGACCCAGTGGTATGCATCAACGATCATTAACATTGAAATACCTAGCCAGACTAGTTGAAATACTTTAACTTCCACACTCCACAGTTGACTAAAATAACGAAGACATGCAGAAAATCAGAAAAATATTATTAGTAAATTGTAATGCATGCTCAAGTACCATAACAATTTGGGTTTTTGCACACCTTGAAAGCAATGTTGCATGAATAATATTATACAGTGTTATATTGATGAATGTCTGTTGAGCATTTTTAGGCATTTAACATGCTTACAGATAACATCATCTATGGACAAGAACTCTCCTTGATCAAAATGTGCATCCCTTGTCCAGTTGAATCAAGTATTGGTTGTCTTCAAAATAATGCTAGTTCATGCTGCTTCTATTGCTATTTTTGCTTGAAGCTAAAGTGATATTGTTTAGTTACTTATTTGCAGATAGAAGAGTTTCAATAATCTTCAGAGTGCTTGAGTAAAAGCTTCAGACTATAAAGATAGTTCTGCTCAAAACACTGTTGCCAACTGGAACCTTCACTATCCAATATCTTATCGCCATAGGGTACAAGTATAGGCATCACAATGCACAAGGCCTGCTATTGCTGGGCCTGGAGAGGGCAAAATATATACAGCCTTACCCAAATAAGAAAAGGCTGTTTTCACTGATTAAGTACAGCTAATAAAAAAGTAGATAGTATAATGGTATGCAGGCAATTTCTTCTTGTTAGAGAACTTAAATAAAGTCAGCTTTCAGGAATGACCAATCCTTTGATTGATTGGATTAATTGGTACTCTTCCTGAAAGATCTCTATTTTCCTGCTATTAATGAGAAGTCACTTGAAAAGTAGGATCATAATCATATCTATCCTCGAGTTTCTCTCTACTCTGCATAGAGTGAGTATAGCATATGCTACAAAGGGCTAATGAACTTGATGACAGTTACATCAAAAAGGCATCACCGCATCAAACAGATTATCTCTGACAAAAATTAGATCAAAATTATAGATGATGCAGGACAGTTGAATTTGCCTTTCAAGACGATGCAATTTTCTTGTTGACTCAATGATCCAAAAATTAAATAATGACTCTACTTCAACTGGTAGTCTTCTTGGTGTACCCTTTGGTTGTTGCTTCTAAAATTAGTGTCTTGAGTCTTGACAAGTCAAGAATATAATATAGCTCACCTGTGCTCCTTTCCTCCAATCTTTCTTCTCAATTTCTGGTAGCATGTGCTCAGAATATCTGCCCGTTCCATGTGGGCCTGGATCTTCAAAGCTGAAAATTCTTGATATATCAACAACTGAAAATTGTGCTAGTCTCCTAAGCAATGACAAATTGAGGGAAATGCCATATCTATGTCGACGCACATATGTATGCTGTTCATACAAATTACATATATATTACTAGGGCTGGTTGTCATTTTAGGCTTACACAATAAAACTAAAATAATGAATTCCCATGGATAGAAACTCTAATAAATAAAAGTACAAAATGATTCATGACAAACTTGTAGAATGCAAATAACTGTCCGCTTACCAGTCAATAAAGCTGATATTTGTTCCCATCAGATAATTATAAATATAATCAAAATTGTGCAGTGGTACACAACTGCAGTGAAACGGGAAATATATATTAATATTTTAAATATGAGCAGAATAGGAGCAGTTAGGAAGGTAGTGATCCAATGCACTGACCTCTCAGAAAGCAACACAAAATGCTGATTATCAGCATCTTGGAGTGCATTTGCCAACAGCCGCTTCTCTGCTTCAACCATAGAAATCTTCCCCCAAGCCACCTAAAAGAATTTTTTTACATGTTTATAGATTTGCAACTCCATTCAAATTAGACAAGAAAAACTAATACAATCTTCGACTAAATAATTCAAGTAAAAAATATGACTGAATTATATAATATGATTGTCATCATCAAATCATCTAAGATAGCATATACAAAAGTTCACAAGAAATTTCAATTGACACTATTTTGTACACAGAAGTAAGAATTTTATGATTCATCTTGAATGATCCAGGCCAGAGTGCATACTATAGCAGTTCTTGAACTAGCCTTTACTGAATTGGCATGATGATGACATCTTCCTAATTGTCAAAACATTGGGAAACAAAACAATGCTAATTGGGACCTATATTCTTGCATTAAATATTGAACACCCAACTTCATTTAGACTACAAAAGAGTCCAGAACAAATAGGAAAAAAGAAATGTTTATAGACTACTTATAACAATATCTGATGCATTAATCAAGTGAAAGGGGACCGAGTCTAAGAGCAATACTGAATATATTTTGACAAGGATAGACTAAAAAAGAGAAGCAACGACACATAAAGCCTGGAAAGAGTTTTTGGTTCATCACATAAAGCAAAGTTTTTGGTTCATCCCAACATCGACAAGCATTTCCTGCTATATTGGAATATTAAGAATCAGATTAGCAAAACATATCAACAATTGGAAACCAACAAAGCAACCAAGGCTTAATTTAAAACAACATTCTGACATGCATTTGACCACAGCAATATTGGGGGTATATGAACTACAAAGCTTATCAACTGAAAGTTCTGAAACACACTATCTTCAGCAATTCTGCAGAAACCGGAAACCTAAGCATTCATTTATTATTGACAAAACAATTATAGGATGTCTATAATGGTCTTGACTCTTGAGGTCATAAACTTTTAGATAATAGGTTCTCTTACATAAAGTACAAGACAAAGAATTGATTTTTAATGCAGTCCTGATAACAAGCCTTACACAAATTTACTACCTTCACTTCTGCATGCGGTGTTGTAGAGTAGAATTGAGTAATAAATGGTGATTGCAACTTGAAAGGATATGTAGGAAAAGTTTACCTTTTCACTACGAATATTCCGACCGATGAATAAAGAAGAAATATGTACTGATTTTTCTTTTGATGCATGCACGTAGATCGTGAATCTGCCTTCGTGCCCCTGAGAATGCATATAAATTAGATGTAATCATGTAAATGATTGAGAGTCACTACCATCCCAGCAATGATTTCAACTTCAGACACAGATAACTGCAAAAAAGAACCCACTTTTTTTGGCAAGATCATAAGAATAGGCCAGGGTCTTCTTTATAATTATTTGCCAAAACAGAATCTTTGGACCAAAATGCCCAAATATAAGTATGTGTCTCATTCTGTGCACGTTCAGTTTTGCTTATGCACATTAAACTCTTCCTTTAAGCACTGGCCACTTAGGTCCAGAAAAAGGAAAACTGGGCTATTTTCCATTATCAAAAAATTAAGTGGTCAACTATTTGCAAATTCTAAACATTTAAGGATTGCCTATCCCAGATGTTCATAACAAGTTACTCCAATTTATCTTGGAGATGGATTTAAAGGAGAGAGAATTAGCAAAGTATGTGTATCTAGTTGAGCATGATAGTGCTTACTTTTTGTCATTTCAGACTAACACTGTAACACAATAACGGAACTAATTATTAAGTATGAACATAATCATATGTGCATGGAAATGGAGCTTCACATTTCTAAATTTGGACTTCTCGGACCAGCTCGCAAGTTCATGTTTCAGCATGATTTGTACTATTTTTTAGGACTGAACAAACCATTCAGATTGAAAAACAGGACTCCACCTTCAGCTGAAGTGAATGTGAGTAGAGGCACAGGTGAGATCTATTCCAACTTACTAAAAGTAAAACACTCTCAAATCATTGAAATGCTTAATCAAAGTTATTTTCTTCCCAAACAAATGCATTTACAATATTTTTGCTAGATAAATTTTATATATATTCACATATGAAGCCCCCTATGAGAAAATATAATACTCAAACTTCCAACTGAATGAATTTTTACAAACCTTTCCTGGAAACCAGTTAGCCATAGAGCTAAAAACTTCTCAGCAACTTACTTTTTGAACACTTCTAGGCAAGGATTGTCGTGTCGATAGTGCTGGATTGCTCACTAGCACACTTTATAAATAGGATTTCTAGGGTATTTATACCATGGATACAAAAAGCGGTCAATCCAAATCTTGGCCTGGTTCCATCAGGTATCAACCGACACCCGATCCACAGCATGAGAGAACTTCTCTCTCTCATGTTTGGTTCAAAACCCCGTGGACACCACCCCCTCAAAAGCCATCCCTCGCTGATCTGATGAAGATCCAGCTCCCTTAATCTCCCGCAACTTCGGGTATGTTCTTTTTTCTTTTTTTGTTCTCTCTCTCTATCGGACTCCAGCGACCTCTCTCTCTCCCAGCCTCCTCTCAACTCTCTCTCCCTCTCTCTCTAGCCTCTCCTCTCTTTTTTCCCTTCTCTTTCTCCCTCTATCTCTGTCTCTATTACTATAGTGTTCCTTTTAATACAGTAATAGAGTGCAACTATTCTGAGAAAGAGAGGGATGAAGAGAAGAGAGTGAGGGAGAGGGGGTAGAGATAATTTCTTATTTTACTATCATTACTTCTATGTGAGTAATTATTATTTTAGGGGGTCATTATTATTTTCTTATTTCACTGTCATTTTTTCTAAATTTTTTAGAAATTTTTTTGCATTTTAAAATAATATTTAAAATTTTACATAATTAAAAAATAGTTCAATCCGATACGACCAATACGTATCATTTTTCTCTAGTAGCCAGTTTCGATCTTGATACCGAATTTCAAAACATTGATTTGTATATATTTTAAATTCTAATATATTTATTAAAGCCTATATTAGAGTCGTTAATGATTTAATCCCTAGATAATGTTATAAAGGTGTAGATATAGCCATAATCAAGTAAAAAGTGATTCAACATATAATATCAAACAATTTTTCTTTTCCTTCGATTCCAATGTTTTGAAAGAGTATTTTATACAGATCTAGCACAAAATGCTAGATCCATGTAGAATGACTCTTACAAATGATAGATCTAACTTCATTTTGCTATGTCTAGGATGATTAATCTCGGATCTAATTTCTAAACCAAAGAAACTAGGAAACATAAATTAAAAAAAGGATATCTTTCGATGAGATTTGAAGTTCCCGTCTTTAAAATTGACCACCTTTCCTGGGTCTCTCTTTCTTATCTTTCTCTTCTTTTAAGTTTGGAAAATGGGCCTACCAGCAAAGAGACCTCAAAAAAGGGTCTCTTTGAATAAGCCAAATAGGTATCACGCGACACTCATGACATGTCGCTCGACACACTACCCATATCCAGCAATACATACGATATAGGCAACGGCACACGTTAGCATGCCTCGACACAGGGGAGTGCCATCGGCACATCCCTTGCAACATGTAGGCACACCACTGGTATGGCACGACAGTCCTTGCTTCTAAGAACTTAGCCATTCTATCAATTTTCAAGACTGACAAAAAGATATATAAAGGCAAATATAAGTGATGGAAGTATTATATATAATGAGTTGCAAAGTTCTATTTGTAATCCATTTAATTATCATTGCTGGAAATGAACCTTGGTTAACTTGCATTTTCAAGCAAAATACAGAGTGGAAGTACAATGTAGAAGGGTACTTATGCTTCCCTTTATAGAAATGATCCTTCAACAATTCAACCACAATATCTCAAATAGATAAAGGAATCATTAAAAGTTAATTCGATGGACAGGTCACAGACTACAAGGTCTTCTTGCAAAGTGACTGAAGTTGACCTATTGTGGCGGTTGGCCCAATTGTCTAATCTAATTACCCATGAGATTCTAGGCTTAAATGTCTTATGTATCGGAGAGGACTAACCCCAATATTGCATCCATAACCTATGGGCTATGAAAGAATTTTTTTTTAAAAAGTGACTGCTCAAAGACAACAAAGCATTAATATCTAAAGCAAAAGGCAAAGCACCATATATGAAATATATCTCATATAATCAAATCTGAATAAAACAAAAAATCCAATGTCCAATTGATAATATTTGAGGATTTAACTAATAGATTGAAGAAGTATTGAAGATCAAACTCAAGAAGAGACATTCTGACCAGATAAAATATATAACTGACTGAAAGAAATTTTGCAGAAAAAGGATTAGGAGAGCTGAAAGTATTCATGAGACATGCTTCAAGCATAGTTTCAAGCAGAAAAGAAAGTTCAACATATTTGGGTTCAAAGTTGGAGATGAATTCTGTTTAAAATTACCTACGCACCACACAAGGATGATAACTATGGTTACATCTATCTACCTACAGATTTAGAGTCAAAGGAAATAAGGGTCATTTAAACTCCAAAGATCATGAAACTTCATTATACTTTCTATACTTTATATAGCATCTCAAAGCAATTCAAAAGGTAAAACAATCATACAAATAAATCTCAAGGAAATAACACTAAAATATCATTTCAACTTTCACAATAAAGCTTCAAGGTTTATGTTATATCGTAGCCCATGATGCATGTTTTTTGGACTGGTATCCACATCTCTAGCTGCGATGATTCCAGGGTATCATCTAGCATGTGAAGGTATGATTTATATATATATATTTTTTTACCCTTATTTTTTGCTTCTCTTAGTCCTAAAAAATTACTAAAACCTTGATATGAAAAAAAAATGTGAGTATAGCCATCAATTGGGTGTAGATATTTGTTTTTTAAGATAACATAGTACTTACATAATGTGCCATTCATTTTGAGCTTATTTGCTCATAAATACAAATCTATATTCTGAGTACAACATTTGAGCAATGTAACATTGCCAACCTTCTAAACCTACAGATAGATCATAGAAGTCTCTCTCTCTCTATATATATATAGATGCTTGCAATATAAAGTCTTTTGAAAATAGAAGATCTTACCAGGAAGAATTTCTCCCACAACCTCTCAAAAGGCAATGAACCAGGTGTTAAGAACATGAAAGCAACTTTAGGATTCTTCGGCTGAAATGATGGAATTGAAAGAATATCCCTGATGACAACATGAGCAGCAATCTCATCGTCTGTGTAAACTCGAGCAGGTGCAGGAGGAAGCCAAGGACTGCAGACATCAGAAGATAAAAAATAGCAGGCTGCGTATTGGCGTGGTGGATAAACATAAGCTCCAATTAGTGCCACGCAAATCAAAGTGACCAGTATGATTATCCAAAGAGGCCTTCTAGATGGAGACCTATAGCGCAAAGCCGGTGGCATGACTTTAGGTTGCCAATGCCCACTAGCAAATCCTTTTGGTCTTCATCTAGGGAACCTCATCATGGATTCAAAAACAACAGCCTTCTCCATTGATAGCTTGAGCCATCAGCTTTCTATTCAGTTGACATTGCATAACACTCAATGAGGTTTTGAGGCATAGCTTGTAGTAACCAGTGGGTCATAACCTGAAGTCAGAGAGACAAAATGTTCCAACTCACCATATTCAAAAGGCCTCAACTTTCTCCTTTTGACCCTGAAAAAAGTATTAAAAAAAACAGTCAAAAGCAGTTTTTTTTTTTAATAAAAGAAGGGTGTCCTAGTGCTTGAGGTTCCCGCTAATGCAGGGTTGGGAGAAACACCATTTCCATGACTCAAACCTATGCATCTCGGGTTCTATAGGAAAACCTTAACACCACACCAAGTGACACACACTTATAATCTCTACATTTTAACCCAAAATAAGTGGTTAACGGGGGAGGTGTTTAGCTAATTAAACACGAAGAAATTTTTTGATATGATGGTATGGAAAAATAAATTGTCTGATATCCTCGAAAACCACATCTTAGAAGAGAAATTTGATCTCTTCAATCAAGTTGTTCATACAACCCAATGTGAAAAGGAAAAATAAATGCACAAGGCTATGATTGAAGAAACTTCTCAATATATTACTCTAATCATCTTCAAACTATCCTTCTCCCAAGAAATAAAAACCAACCAAAGCAAGATCAGAAGATAAAAAGTACGACACATACGATAAGCAAGCTCAATTGACTGTACAGAGCATGCAAGAGAATGAAAAAATTATATTTAAAAGCACAAACCTTCCAGATTATCCAACTGGCAAATTTAGTAACCTTGCGATCATAAAGACTAAAGATAGAAAAAGATGATCACACAAAAATACATCAACCCTCCAATACGGAAGCAAAATCTCACAAAAAAGAAGTATGTCTGTCACTTGCTATCTTTAACCCTGTAAAGAAAAAAGACCACCTAACCAAAATAACAAGTAATAATGATAGTAAACCAAATTCTTCTCTTTTCCCTTTCCTAGAGATAAAAATCTAAACCAAAAGCCAGTTTCCTTTCCACTCAACGCGAATTAACTGGAGGAGGAGACTACGAGACGTCTCCGCAAACCACCAAAGTCAAAAGGGAAAGCGACACCCGTCATTCGTTCTCCCAGCCACTAAGTACGGAACCAAGCAAGACGCTTGCTATGATCTGCTAATCTAAGACCAAAAAAGAACTCGAAGAACACAAACAGAACATAAAAGAAGACAGAATCCGGTCGAGGCGAGTTCCCGAGACCGCATCGAGGAAGATGATAGGGAGAGAGAGAGAGAGAGAGAGAGAGAGAGAGAGAGAGAGAGAGAGAGAGAGGAATGGAGCAAGAGACGAAATACCTTCGGATCGAGGAGGGATTAGGGAAGAGGGATTTCTTGAGCTGCTTCGAGACGGAGAGGAGTAGGGTTCGAGAAAAGACAAGGGTCGTGGGGGAAGACGACCCCTCCGGAATAAAAGGATTGGGCATTTAATATCTTATATATATATATATTATGCGATAATAAATATTATTTTCTACCCCTCGTAGGTATACGACGGCGGAGTAGAATAACAGAGGGGAAGCAATCGTTGTCTTGTAGGATTTTCTACGAACAGCGTTGTACGAACCTGTTGCAAGCTTCACACTTGGAAGTATCACATTGGTTGTCTTCAAAATTTGGGTAGACTGTTAAAACGAAGGACCAATTATTCATATGCCACGTATTATATGGCAATGTTGCCATTCTCTGAGTTTCATATTGTTATGTTAGAATAATTTTTTTTCTTTTTACAAAAATTACTCATTGGAGTTAGTTAGGATCATGCATAATAGAATCAGCTGCCCTTAGTAACCCTTGGGAAATTAGGGGTTTAGTTGCTGAGTACAGTGCATTACTCTAAGCGGGGTCTGGAGAAATTAGGGGTTTAATTGCTGAGTGCAGTGCATTACTCTAAGCGGAGTCTAGGGGCTACTCGGCTGGGGCCGACGGACTCTATCCCCGTGGAATTATGTAACCTCGTTTTGGAGGAGGCCGTTATCCCCGCAGAAGGATAGGTCAGCCTAATATAGCCAGCTTTTCAAAAAAAAAAAATTCGCTGAAATTATGTAAATGTTGCATTTAGAAATCTAAATATATTATTTTCTTACATATTTTTAGTTATTTAACTAATCTTAATTATCTCACCACTATCTTTAATTACTTTTTATTTTATTAATTAAAGAATAATTATAGCAATCTATATAGAAAATAGGGCTAAAAGATGGAAGAAAAAAATAAATAAATAGCATTGCAAAATTTTACGTAGAAAATGAATAAAAGAGTTCAGAATAATTTTTCTATGTTATAGTATCCCGTCATAAAATTAGAACGAAATAAAAGAAAAAAGTCTCAAATGCAATGAAAATCGAAAACAAAAACAGGGTGGATTTTTCATGCAAAAACCCCAAAATTGTTTTGCTGAAATTATGTAAATGTTGCATTTAGAAATCTAAAGATATTGTTTTCTTAATTGAGAGAGAGAGAGAAATAGAGGAAAAAGATTTAATTTTACCTGTCAGCATTATGACAAAGATTAAAGTAGCTAATATTGCAGCCAGAGCAAGATAGGCCACAGGCATTAAAGCTTAATGGATGTCAGGTCATATAACCCAACTAGGTAAATCCCAGCCAGAATGTCCAAGGATAAGAAAAGAAATGGTATGATAGATCACAGTGAACACAAAAACTAAAAAAGCAACAATTTCATCAGAGTATCAGAGTACATGCATGAGAAATGTCAAAACAAGTAGGGATAAGAAAATAAGATAACATCAGACAAGGGTAATAGCAAAGATAAGTTAAAAGAGTGGTGTCTCCCTTTTCAAGCTAAAACAAGACACAGACAACCTAACTGCTAACAAAATTTGCAAAGATAGGATAAACAATGACTTCTTCTTCCCCCAACTACCTTTGAATAGATCCGAGCCTTGCCACCATGAAAGAAAAAGTTGGACAAAAACCTAAATAAGTTGATAGCAAACACCACATTTTTGTAAGAACAGACTCATCAAAGGAGATCGGCAACATTGGACGGCAGCTCCTCGACGACCACGTTGTAGAACTTCTGGATGTCAAACAGCATTCTCTCATCATCACGGGTGACGAAATTTATGGCGACACCCTTCCGTCCAAAACGTCCACTTCGACCAATACGATGAAGATAGTTCTCTGGTTGAGTCGGCAGATCGTAGTTTATGACAAGTGAAACTTGCTGGACATCAATACCACGAGCAAGGAGATCAGTGGTGATGAGAACACGGGAAGAACCAGAACGGAACTCACGCATTATGATGTCCCTGGTGTTCTGATCCATGTCTCCATGGGTGGCAGAGACGGTGTGATCTTTGCTCCTCATTTTGTCAGTGAGCCAATCCACCTTGCGCCGGGTATTCACAAAGATGACACTCTGAGTAATGGCCAAAGTCTCATAAAGGTCACAGAGTGTCTCAAGCTTCCACTCTTCCTTCTCAACATTGACATAGAACTGCTTAATACCCTCCAGGGTAAGCTCATCTCGCTTCACCAGGATCCTCACAGGTTTGTTCATGAACTTCCGTGTAATTTCAAGAGCCTCAGGTGGCATAGTGGCAGAGAAGACTCCAACCTGAATTTTCTGAGGAAGAAGCTGGAAGATGTCGTAAATCTGCAATGACAAGCTAGTGTTGTTAGGAGAACTCCTATCAAGTGAAGCTAAGAAATGTAAACTAGACAAAAAATAAACACAGAAAATTTTACAAATTAAAAAGAACAGCACAACAAGACGGCAGCTTCTTAAAAATTATTGGTATTCAGCGTCAAATGAATGTCAGACTAACAATAATTTGGGTGTAGTTAATTAAGTCTGCCGGCAAAAAGCTGATACACTATTTTTCACCAGACTAGCAGGAAGTAACATTCCTGAAAAATTTGCACTTCTCTATAACAGACTAGTAGGAAGTATCATCCTAGCCAGCTAATATTCATCTTAACATACACTACCAACTATTTTAGATTAAAATAGAAAAAATACATTGACATGCTATGCACAAGATAAACCAATAAAAGTTGTAGTATTAATAAAACTGCATATGCCTGATATACAATTGTGAGGATAATACTAACTTGTAGACAATTTATAACATTCAAATTAGTTCACACAAGCTAAGATAAGACTAATGAGATTCACTTTCACCTTTCAAGTTTAGCACTAATAATGGAATGAGGAAATTGCTAAAGATATTTGATCGCAAGGTGAAATCAACATGAACAAAAGCAGGTTGAATCTCATAAAGAAAAGATAACTTCAGTCCATAAAGTGAAAAAGAAAAGCCACTTGCTTAAAGAAGCTCCACTCAACAAGAAGTTCTAGACTCCTAGAATATGAGAGATACATGATTTTAGCTGTGGAACTATGAACAGATGGACAGCAATAAATTCTAACAAAAGATAGATTCAGGCTTAGATATGACTCGGTGGGATTAGTATTTTGAGGTATGGACCTGAACCTTCATATTCATTTTAAGGAATCAATAGGGCTCAACTCACATCCAGGATATCTAGTGCAGTAGGACAAAATCAGAAGCAATACGATAACAGAAAGGATAAGAGAAAGAAGAGGTAGTAAGGAATAAGAAGAGGAGAAAGTGAAAAACAACTTCAATACCAGAGAAAGTAGTAAAAAGGGGGAAGGTATTTAAAATACAGGTAACTTATATTTTAATCCCTTGCAATTTGGCCCGATTTTCACTTATACCCCTATATTTCAACCCCTATGGTTCAGACCAAGTTACAATTGTAAGTTTTTTTTATATCCAAAACTAATGGTATACCAAACTAAACCTACCATTGTTCATCAAAGAGGAGGTTGAATCCAGCATCCCGGAGGAGGATTTCAAGATGGTCTACTATGGGTACGGGATCATTGGCACTAATATTTTCCAACATAAGCAAGTTGCTAAATGACCAACCTACCCATATTAACAGTTACAAATAAGTCTTTTCAAATCCCTATTAACAGTTACGAATGGTTACAACTTGATCTAGACAACAGAGGATTAAGTGCTTAAGTTAAAGTGTATAGGCGTAACTTAAAATTGAGCCAAACCACAACGGGTAAACTAGAAGTTATATTTAAAATAATATACAGGAAGCAGATTTAAAAGGTTTATACTGTAAGATTCCATATGCTACATTCATGAAGTACAAACACCAAAACTACTGCTTCATCATAATACAGAATTAACTTGTGCATTCATTTATTCAATACATGCCAGATTTGTATACAATTTGCATTGCTTTACAAGATGATCAAAACACCATATACACAACAAAATATGGGAGCTGCAAACAGCAATTTTACATTTTTAACACTAGAATTACAAGAGTATATGACGAAACAACACTATAACCATCTTCATATTGTCCATATTAAAACAGATATACTCAAAGAAGCTAGAGTAGAGGAGAAAAATTAATAAAAAAAAGTATCATCAAACAGACCTGGTCCTTGAAACCACGTGAAAGCATTTCATCAGCCTCATCCAGTACAAACATCTTAATGTGGTCAGGACGGAGGGATTGCCTTCTTAACATGTCAAACACACGGCCTGGCGTCCCAACAACAACATGGACCCCACTTGAAAGAATTCTTTGATCCTCACGAACACTAGTTCCTCCCACACATGCGTGAACTTTTACACCTAAGTAATCACCGAGTGCCCGCATGACTTTCTCAATCTGCTGTGCAAGTTCTCGAGTTGGAGCTAGAACCAGAGCCTGGCATTCAACCAAACCATAATCAAGCTGTTGTAGAATTCCAGAACAGAAAGTTGCAGTCTTTCCAGTCCCCGACTGTGCTTGCTGGATAACATCAAGCCCCTTGCAGAAAGGAACAATTCCTCTTTGTTGAATTGCAGAAGGCTTCTCAAAACCTAGAAACATGAGATGTTTAACATATATATTACCACTATATCACATATAAATATCTGAAAATAAATAACAATAATGCTCATACCATAAGCATATATGCCTCTCAGAAGATTTTCTTGAAGGCCCATAGCATCAAAACTCTCATATACCTCATCATATGATAAGAAAAAATCCTGACCATCTGATGATAGCCTACATTTCGTCCATAAGAAAGAAAGCATTACTTTCATCAAAGATATTATTTGAACAGAAAACATCAACAGAAAAAAGAACCAAGTTAAAAAGCAAAACAACAATGCCAGTGTAAAAGCACAATATAAATAACAATGATTCGAAACAGTACAGCTCATTCATTTTGGCATCATATTGACGAGCATCAAATTGCGATCCCTCTGGTGCCAATCCCGCCATGGCTGCAAAATAGAAGATTAAATGATGATGGAATAGTAGTAGTTCCAATACTGAATAAGTTACATCTAGAGTAAAGAGCTTAACTATCCCATAAGAGAAAACAAGAAACAAGTGTCAAGTTTCTAGTATGATTATGATCAACATGCAGAAATATGACCTACTTTTTCAGAATAAAAAGTTCTAGCTACAAAGATGCAAAACTATATTGTATTTATTACAGGCTCCAACATAGAAAAAGGAAATAAGTGCAAGTCCAGAAAAGGAAGAATTGAGTAACATCATAAATGTCATGGACAGCTAGCTGTTGAGGATTACATCTTATACCGGTGAAAGATGATAGACATTAATGAGGGAAAGGTGTATGAATGAACAGTAGAAGAAAGCATTTATAATAATGAGAGCACAATGCTAAACTTTTGCAGGATAGATCTTCTTCCAAATATACCAACAGTTTCCAGCTAAAAAAACAAACAGATCTTATGTTGAATGTCTTAGTTTATGGAACAAAAGTTTACACTAACCATATCCAACCTAAAAAAGGTGAGCGTTTGCTAATTCAACAATTTGGAAGTCTATGTTAATGCAGAAATTCTGAAAAGATTGGGAGCACTAGCTGGACAAGCTGTAGATCAAACTTTTGACAATTAAAAAAGAAAAAAGAAAACAAAATATGAGGACTAAAACCAAAGTGAGTGTGATATGCTTGGTTCAATGAGAAAGGTGCATATTCAACATATTAGCTCATCAAGTAGTGGAAAGCATAAGCATGATGCATTACATGTCTATACGTTTTTACATCATACATCTTTGTAATTTTTTTTTTTACATCTCTAGTAACTAGCAAAATATTGGGGCTAAGTTTTCTTATCATTTCTTCTCTGTCTAACTAAACAAGAAGAACCAATTCTCTTTCTCTCGCTTTTCTTCTCTTCTACTTTTCTTTTTGTCCAGCAAACCTGGTGGAGTAACCGCAGACAATCTTTACTAGTTACTAGGTAAAACAAGCTAAAGATGATCGTGCAGATCATAAGCACAGACCAGCAAGACTCGATGGACCATCATGTCGCAACTACTAGAGAAGGTAACCTCTCTATATTTCAGAGAGAGAAAAAAAGACGCTCTTTTATTGACGAAAAACAAACTATCGAAGTCACAGTCTTCATACTCTCTTCCTCAATATCTAATTCGAACGATAGTTTCCACACAACTTAATATCCAAAAATATTTGAGCATGTCCACAAAAAATATAAAACTTCTTTGCTGGAATAATGGAATCACCACAACCTAAAGAACAATAAATCGACCAGATCCCCCCACTCCCAAACAGATCCAAGAGGAGAAAACAGAAGGAAACAAGAAAGCAAAATTATACCAGCCTAATCTCACATACACAACGAAATTTAAGGTACGTGAGAACCAACCAGTCAAAATCAAAACCCTAGATAACAAAAAAAAAAGAACAAGATCTCAACTTTCCGAGCAAGGATCTACCTCACCTGCTTCGAGAGTAACGAGAAGAAGGAATCAAGGGACGGATCGAGAGAGAGAAGAAGCCGAGGGCGAAGCTGAACCCGAGATCGAGCCTCGGATTCAACGGTGATGAGAGAGAGAGAGAGAGAGGAGTTGGCCGAGAGAGACGGCTTTTCAAGGGTTCGGAGATGAGAGCGATAGGGGAGAGTTAGCAGTACGACTCGGAGGACAGGGGTAGGGTTTCTAATGGGCCGGCCCATTTATGGCCCATTAATCACCAGGAGAAGGGCTCCGGTTATTTACACTTTATTCTTTCTAAAGCATCTAAAATAATACCGATCATATTTTATATTTTTTACAAAATATCATAAGAATATATATATATATATAATATTAATATTTATTATTTATTTATTATTTGAAATCTAATTGGTCCTATTTTAAATATATTAATCCGGTCTAAGAACCCGGTTATTTACACTTTATTCTTTTTAACGCATCTAAAATAATACCAATCATATTTTATATTAAAAAAATATCATAAATAAATAAATATATATAATATATTTGTTATTTATTTATTATTTAAAATTTAATTGGTATTATTTTAGATATATTAATCATTGAGTAAAGGGCTCCATTCATCCTGTCCAAGAACCTGGTTATTTACACTTTATTCTTTTTAAGGCACTTAAAATAAATATCGATCATATTTTATATTACAAAAATATCATAAGAATATATATATATATATATATATATCTATTTAATATATTTGTTATTTATTTATTATTTAAATTTTATTTGGTATTATTTTAGATATATTAATCATTGAGTAAATGGCTCCATTCATCCCGTCCAAGAACCTCGTTATTTACACTTTATTCTTTTTAACGAATCTAAAATAAATATCGATCATATTTTATATTTTTTTACAAAAATATCATAAGGATATATATATATATATATATAATATATTTATCATATATTTATTATTTAAATTTTAATTGGTATTATTTTAGATACATTATAAATCTTGTTCAATTTTCTATAACTTTATTTTTTTAGTAAAAAAATAATTATTGTATTTTATTCAAAATTATAAGGGAGTTAAATGATTAAGTTAAAATTACATGTTTTATGAAATTAAGACAAACCATGTTTAAGATAAATGTAACTTTTGCTAAAGCTTTTCTCTAGTATGATTAGCTATATATATATATAAGTATAATTTATCACACTTGAAGTCAAATAGTGGTGAGATAAGAAAAAATTGTAATAAATTTAATCAAATTGAATTTACTACTATTTTATATCACAGTTTGAAATTATAAATGATAAAAGATATGTCATTAAAAATTGAAAGATATATAAAAAAATTTCTTTTAATTCGTTTCTCCACTAGTACAAGAAGGCAAATCAGCATGTAAAACTTATCCTCCAGAATATAAGACCAATTTAAAAAAAAAAATTTAATTTTTAATACTAAGAAGAAGAGGGTTAATATCAATTGTATTAAACTATTCTATTGTCTAGTTGAACACTAATAAAATAATAATTATTATTATATTTGATGTGATATAAAATTAATATTAAAGTAATAAAAAAATATTGAAGATGTATTAACAATCGATACCATAAAATACTCTTAATAAGATGTGAAGTACTAGTGGTAATTAGATATTGTCTAAAAACAATAGTAATTTTATATTCTTATTTAAATTAAAATTTAAAAATTGTATAGAACGAGGGAAAAAAGAATGATGCAAATAGTATACTAAAAAGAAGCTAAACTGTTGTTTAGTTATTACACCTTAATAATGAGACTTATTCTAAAAGAAGATATTGCTATTTCACAAATGAATACATATCAAGTCAGATTGAACAATGTTTCTATTTCGTTATGGAAAAAAATAAATAAATAATTGGTCAATAATTAATACTGTCAACTATGATAAAAGGAGTAACCGATTGTAATTTATTCAGACTATAATAAGTTAAGTGCTTAAATTAAAAGTACACGATAATTTTGTGCAATTGGGCCAAACCACATGAGATAGAAATACAATTATCCCTTTTATATTTATAATAAAGACAACCTCTATGAACAAGAAGTTTGCAAATGCAATAAATTTAATAGAATTTTTAAAATAAAGAACAAACATATGTACAATATAAATATATCCATGTTTGTACTTGGACATTGAGATAATATCTATAACCATCCAAAAGTGACCTTCTACCAAAATAAAATATTTCTAAAACATTCCCAACAAATTCAAAAGTTGCTACTGTTTTCTACCTTCGTCGTGATTTGATCTGAAAAGTAAAATAAAATTAATAGATTAAAAAAATATATGTACAACGAATTTATACTTAATGTAGAAAATTTTATTAATTAAGCAGGCCAAGCTATTGTCAAGCAACGACTCCAACCAAGCACTGTTCATATTAATATGATTCTGATATAAATTGAAAGCTATTCTGAAATCAGAACTTGTTGGAAAGACTGAGAAAGAGAATTTGTTGAAACTTAAAGTTGGGACTATGCGGAGGAATAAAGGAAATTGCCATAGGAACTATACAAATTGACGTAGTTTCTCTGATAAAAAATGTGGTTATCAAGCAAGCGGAGGAACGAAATTGTCATGGGAATGCATAGGCTTCTAGATCTTCTAATGTTGGCAATCTGACATTTTGACTGTGATATTTGAAGACATTGGTTGGTTCTCTAGGTAATGTTCCATTATATTGACAAATATAACTAATTGGTTTCTCGTTGATAAAGAAAAAAAGTACATATAGATGGAAGCTTATAAAGAATTACAAAACCTACACTCATTGAACTCAAATCTATATTTAAGTCTATCAAAATATCTCACGCCCAAAAATGAGAGAAATTGTTAAAATATAAAATATGAAAATCACCGCTAGTTAATACTTTGATTCAAGCTATTGCATATCAGGCTGCAGAACTTATGTTAGTCTACAACCACTGTCTATCATAACACTGGCTTCTTGTTCTTACAGGAAGTTTGTCACTGAAAGCTTTCACTTAATAACAAAGACGGATAAACAGCAACAGTTATGTCAAAAAAGAGAAGAGGAGAAATTTGCACAATGGGGATGAATAGATGCTTAACTTGGAAGGAAATGATGAGGAACTATTAGCAGTATACTCTGCAATGACACTGTGATATTAACATGGTTGAGCACCACTATCCGAGCTAAGTTTTGAAGGATCACAATTCACAACCCATTTCAGGATTACATGAACATCTTCCAGAGCAGCTCGTTGATTGAACTTTTCTTGCAACTATATGATTTAAAAAATGCCCATTGATCGTGTAGTTTGGATGAAATGCCATTCCCAGTAGTCCAAACTCGTTACCGAAGTGAACTACATCAGTTAAGAAAAGGGTTTGCTTCATCAAGTTCCAGAACTCCACCAGATCCTTGTTCAGGGACAGTTGCCAACCATATGCGGAGCCATGTTGAGGTAAGAACCATTCCCAATCCTCTCAAGGCACAGTCCTTTCAGGACTCGTGAATTTCCTGTAGTGTTGAATGAAAATGAATTACCATCGAAGCAAACTGACTGATCACTTCATACACCTCCAAATGATGCACAGAAGTCATTTGTTGATTGCCAGATATCGGAATGTTTAGATGAAGAAGTTGGTAGTCCAGCACTTCCTTGTAATGGAGACTCAAAAGGAGAGTTCGCTATTGTTAGATCCTTGCAAGTATCCCAAACTTCTGTGCATAAGTTCTTGGTGGAATCCTTGGTAGAAGAGCTTGCTGATAGTGTAGAGTTGCACAAGACAGGAACCGAAGCTTTTGTTCAGTATTGAACAGGTGAGCTGAAAATGGATCACATTTATGCAATTATGAACCACGGATAAGAAATACAGGGATACGGAGATACAAATACAGAGATACGATAAATTTTTAAAAGTAGGATACAGATATGGCATAGATATGCCAATAAATAAATAAATAAATAATATATTTTTTAATTTGTTATCAATCAATATAATAAATGGTAAAAAATGATTATCCCATAAATGATAACATAAAAGAAAAGAAAGCTACAGATTTAGTATCTATATGCATAAAACTTTAGAATAATATGGTAATAGAAACTGATTTGAAATTCAAAATATTAGTAAAATATTGAAACCTAATTTAACTATTAATCTATAATTAATTTGGATATTTTAATGACTTTCAAGTTATATGTTTAATCCATTATCAAATATACAAAGCCTTAAAGTATCATGAAGGATTGGATAATCATATATATATATATATAAACTATATATTTTATATCATCTTTTAGCACAAAAAAATAGAAAGAAAAAGGATTGAAATGTATCAGCGCCGTATGGAAGTTGTATCGCACTGTATCGGAGTTGTATCCCTCTGTATCAGAGCCGTATCGAAAAATTAAAATTATTTTTTTTAATTCGAATACTCCTCCAACCGTATCCAATACGTATTTGGCCGTATTAGTACCGTATCAATATCCAATACATATTGAATACTGGTACGAAGGGGCAAACGAAGTATCCCTACTTCATAGACTGCAAATAATATAAGTTTGGTTTAACACAAGGACTTTCATCTTTCTTCATAGTTTGAGATTGAATAGTCTTAATACAAACAGATTGCTGGATAACCAAGTTAACCAAAGTGAGAGTAACTGGATGCTTAGGGACTTATTGTCCAAAAAGCATCACAAGATATCATTTACCATTACTTTTGGAACTGATGACCTTAATATATGAACATAAAGCTGGGAACTCCAGCTTTTTAGCTTTTAAGGAAGGTAATTTTAAAAAAGTTAGCATGGAGCCAAACTTTCTGGCAAACCAGAGTAATGGAAAAATACAACACAACAAGCACTAAGACTTACCAGTATATCAAAAAACTTTGCATATTGCTCTGGAATTTTTAATTCATTCTGTAATTCATTTCATTTTTCCTGTCAATAGAGCTGAAATGAGTCAACTGCAGAACTAATAATTTCCTTCTCTGATGCTAACAAAAGATCACCTATTAATTAAGGTAATAGCTTCAATACCTAGACATCCTAATTGTTTATTTGATATCACAATACATCAGCCAGAATTCTGCCCTTAAACAAGTAAATCTACAGCAACTAGCAAACACATAAACAGGTGACTACAACAGTTCTTTGATCCATAAAATTACAACACACTTTCAATAACATACTGAATATCAGACAAGCTAAGTACATACATATAAAATGTTACGCCAATCTTACTTGAGGAGATCCTAGAAAGTTCAAAGTGATTGTTCCATAAGATAGATGGCACAGGCACAACTGATAAAACCTAATGTAACTAGAATACCAATCTGCAATCCATATGTAAGAAGGCCAAGTTATTGTCTTTGTAACAACACCTCCAACCAAGCACTGTTCATGTTTTAAAAAAAATTACATATAGATGAAAGCTTATAAAGTAACTTCAAGACAGATGTATCATATATCACTGATAATAATAAAAAGGTTAGCATTGAGACAAACTTTTCTGCCAAACCAGAGCAATGAAAAAATGCAACACAACGAAGACCAAGAATAGCCCGTATATCAAGTATTTTTGCATATTGCTCTGGAATTCTTAATTCATTCTGTAACTCGTTTCATTTTTCCTGTCAATAGAGTTCAAATAAGTCATCGCAGAACATATAATTTCCTTTTCTGATGCTAGCAAAAGATCACCTATTAATTAAGTTAATAGCTTCAATTCCTAGACATCCTAATTGTTTATTGGATATCACAATATATCAGCCAGAATTCCGCCCTTAAACGAGTAAACCTACAAGCAAACACATAAACAAGTGACTACAACAGTTCTTTGATCCACTATCTACTTCTATAAGCACATAGACCTATTAGAACCAAAGGGAAGAATTATAATGCCATTAGACAAAATATGTATTGGAAATTGCAGCTAGGCACATATAGGCTTAAATAAGCTGAGATATACATCATAAGTAATGTCATAATAACAACCATGCTAAGAAAATGATAGTTAATTATGCATATCCCATAGTATCTGAAATATGAGACATAGTATGCTTAATAGAGATACATAATTATGAAAGAAAGGAAGAATACACATAAATAATTGGGATTTTTTTTTCATGGAAATATGTAACTCCACTAATATGTTCCGAAGAAGGGATCCGACAAGCATAATTATGTCACTTCAGAATCTGCCATGCTCGTATAAAGCTGGCACTGAACAAGAAAATGTTGTATAAGAAAAAGACTGAAGCTTCAGCATCATTTTTCCTGCTTGTGAGGTACCTACCATTAACCACAAGGATAAATCTTAGTTAAAGCAACGATGGCCGTGCCATACGCACGGCCCGTGCCGACCGCCGGCCGGTACGGCACGGCACGGCACGTGCCGTGGCACTTGTCGGCCGTGCCGTAAGAAAATGAGAGAAAAATGTACCACCTTGGCCGTCGCTGGCCTTCACCATCGCCGCTCCCGGTCGCCCAAGCTCGCGTCGGGTGCCCTAGCTGAGGAAGGGGAAGAAAGAGATCGAGAGAGAGAGAGAGAGAGAGAGAGAGCTCGGTCTCGATCTCTTTCTTCCCCTCCCTCAGCTAGGGCACCCGACGCGAGCTCGCGCGAGCGGCGACGGCGACCGGGAGTGGCGACGGCGACAGCGAGCTCGACGACGAGGTCGTGGCGAAGCTATTAGAAGGGGTGTCGTGCGGCACCCCTCGTGCCACGTGCCGGTACGCCGCCGGCACGCCCCGTGACGGTCGGCACGACCATCCTTGAGCTGAAGTAACTTGTCAATTGCTACTTTGTGTTTGGATAATCCATCTGGAAGCACTCATTGTTCCATTGACTTAGCCGCTATGGAAGAGTCAATGAATGACAGCTACAAAGCGTACTTCTTAGCTAGTGGCCCCAAAGACCTAACCAGAACTTAGCCGTTAGAATTAATTTGATGTTATTGTACTGATATTTATATCTAGAATTCATAAGCAAGTATAGCATTAGTGGAACATCATGGAAAGCATAGAGAATTTAGATAAATCCAGCATATCTTAAAATAAGAAGTCAAATCATCCATCCTTTTTCAATTCTCTATTTTATCAAATTTTACTCTAATTAAAAAAAATTCATAAGCACAAAATCCAAACAAAAAATCGCTCTTTTAGGTACTCCCAGAGATATATTTCAGCATTGCAAGTCCTTGGGTTACATCTCACAGTCCTAATTTCCTAAGTACCTAAAAAAAATCTAAACAGTATCAAACCCATCTCTGAATTGTATCAAGCAAAAAGGAGAAGAGATTAATCAACCTGATAACAGTTTCACATATGAAACTACTATCGTAGAGCTTGTCCAGCTTCATGGTCGTCACCGCTGCCACCATGTCCACCTACAGCATCTTGCTCCACTACTAATTTGAGTAATTTCAATCAAAGGAATGAGGAGATTGGAGAGAGATTAAGGCTTTGAGT
The DNA here is from genome assembly GCF_019914945.1 of Typha latifolia. Taxonomy (NCBI): domain Eukaryota; kingdom Viridiplantae; phylum Streptophyta; class Magnoliopsida; order Poales; family Typhaceae; genus Typha; species Typha latifolia. The sequence continues at coordinate 9,689,939 of NC_133098.1, read as the reverse complement.
AAACAAGATTATATGTAAACTAATCGAGAAAATGGATGAGAAATCCATGGAGTTGAGGAGCGCAACCTCATTCGGAGCCTTCACGACGGAGCTCCTTTTCTCGGATTTGGTACTGGAGACGACCTAAGAAAAGCAGGCTAGAACCCCCACCTCAAGCCATGGAAGCTACTTGGGGCTAGGGTTTTGATGAGAGGCGAGGGGGCGTGAGCGAAAGAGACCATGGGAGATGAGGACTTGGAGAGTCTAGGTGAGGTGGAGATCCTGCCGACAAGGATGGAAGCTACTGATTTGGATGTGGGTTTGGAGAGAGATCAAAGGTAAAATGTAAAGATTTGGGAAAGATGAGAGCTGCAGTAGAACAAATTTAGAGATTTTGGAGGGATCTTGGTTTCGTATCTGAATCCAGTTCCATTTTCGTGAAATCTACCTGATATGGACACACATCTATTATTTTAAGTTTCTACCAACATTTATTAAATGTCATCAATTATTTGGGGCATATATGACATATTTTGGCATTTATTGGTATATCCAAAATACAATACGTTTCATTTGATATTAGTGGCATTTACCAGAATATCACTTAAACATAACTTACATTCATCATTTTAAGTTTTTACCGATATTTATTAAATGACGATAACTATTTGGGGCACATATGGCATATTCCGGCATTTATAAATGTCTATCCAAGATATTACGACATTTTATCTAAAATTAGTGGCATTTATTAAAATGTCACTTAAATATAACTTACTCCGATGCTAATCAAGAAATGCAGGTGAAACTTATGTTTAATGGCATTTCTTTGATTGTCGAAATAGTAAATATCACTAATTTCTTGTAGTGTGATAAGGAAAGAAAGAATATGAATAAAAGGCAAAGAGTAATGATTGACTGATTAAACGTTGCTGAAAGTTCTTAAGAAGTTCACCTCATGAAGTTGGAAATCATCATGCCACACCTTCAATCTGAAAATGTCCGAGTGAACAAGTTAGTGGTATTAAATAGTGAAAATTATACATGAGAATGACCCAAATTGGTAGAAAAAAGAAATAATAGAGCAATTATGTAGTCATGTATAACTTAGAAAGTGGTGTATCCAATTGATAAATAAAGACTCTTCGTGATTAACATTAAACTAGAAAGAAAACCTTATCAGAATATACCAGCAAAGATATATTTTAAATATTCTTAAACCAAACTAACTCATAAGTGTTCTAAACAATGACCAACCAAGGCTATCAATCTTTAGATATGCTGAACCTCTACATCAGTGAGGCATTAATAAGCCAAACAAGCAAAGTATAGATAATCCACGTCTAGAGGCTAGTTCTATTTAAGATAATTTACTCGACAGCATAATGCACAAGAATTGGATACAAAACATTGTATTTCTGAGACATTTTAGACTATTCAGCTAATGTTTGCTGATGTAGAATTTGTTTGAGTATCTTAAGTCATATTTGAAAGTAACCATAAAATATATTAGATGACCTTCAATAGAAAGTAATTATCAAAGAACACCTTTACCATATTGGTTAATATGACAATACCAGAGACATTAAACTCAATGTAAGAAGATAATGGAATATCTAAGCACATGCCAAAACCCCAAAACCTTCACCTAGGCAAAAGGAAGCTGGCCTCTCTCTTTATCTCTTAGGTTCAGTATCGAGAGTACTAGGATATCAGGCTCTAATACTTTCATCCCCTGATTCTGATACTAATTTATTGCTGAGAACGTATTGAATAAATATAAACCACTTAAAGTACTCAAAGGAATATCAAGATTAGCTTGGTGGCTAGATCCAATGAGAGATACTAAAAGATGTTAACAATAATAATTAATAAGATTAACTATAGCAAATCAATTATATAAAGATTAGATAGATTGAAGTGTATTACCCAACTTAGTCCAGGTTCTTTCCTCAAATCTCTATTAATTTTCCTCCTCGCATTTTGTGCATCACCCCACTTTTCTGATTCAGAATACATATTAGACAGGAGCACAATTGTTGGGCTTTCTTCACCTTGAAGTCCCATAAGATGCTCCCTTGTAGATTGTGCGAAGTCTAAGTTGCCATGAAGCTTGCACGCAGCTAAAAATACAGTCCACACAGATGCATCAGCCTCAAATGGCATGTTGCTGATAAAGGACTTTGCTCTATCCAACAAACCAGCCCTGCCAAACAAATCAACCATGCATGCATAGTGCTCCATGCGTGGTGCAATTCTATGCTTTGAAACCATCTGATCAAATAGTTGTGCTCCAATTTCAACTAGCCCACAATGGCTACATGCCGACAAAAGTGAGACAAAAGTAACATGGTTTGGGTCTATGTGGCAACTTTCCATCTGAGCATATATCTCTAGTGCTTCATGCCCATAACCATGTCGTGCATAGCCAGTAATCATCGTGTTCCAGGAGACTCTATCTTTGTTAGCAAGTTGATCAAATAATCTTCGGGTATCCTCCAAGGCTCCACATTTTGCATACATGTCCAGAAGAGAGCTGTCAGTGAATTCATCCATGGCCCCATATTTCAGTGTAGCACCATGAATGCATCTTCCTAGCCCAAGATAAAGTAGGTTCCCACAAGACTTCAAGACACTCGAGAAAGTGAAACTATTAGGACAGATTTCTGTGGAGCACATGGCCTTAAAGAGCTCCATGGAATCCAAGTGAAGACCGAGATGAGTAAATCCTGAAATAATTGTAGTCCATGAAATAACAGTTCTCTCTTTCATTTTATCAAAAAATTCTAGAGCATCCTTGGTTGCACCAGCTTTTAAAAGAGAATCCAAAAATGCATTGTTAACCATCATATCCAATTCAAAGCCATGTTTGATAATATGGACAAAGGTACCCCATTCATGTCCGTAACATGAAGATACTAGAGCAACATAGGTGGCAAGATCAACATTTAATTTCTGATACTTCATGTCAGCATACAGCCTTATTGCCTCATTAGAATTGCCATTATGACCAAGTCCAGAAATCATTGCATTGTATGAAATGGTATTTCTCTTGTGCATATGCTTGAACACTTCACAACTCTCCATTACCATACCGAATTTCATGTACATATCGATCAATGCAGTATTAACCACCAAATCTTGTTGAAATCTAGACTTCTCGACGACCCCATGGATCATACTTCCCAGATTAACAGACCCCAACCCTCCGCAAGATTTAAGTACAGCAGATAAGGTGCAGTCATTCGGGCGGAAGCCTGCTGAGATCAATTCAATAAAATGTTCTATTGCAATCATGTTGAACCCATTTTTTGTGTACCCACCAATGACAGCATTGTGTAAAACAATATCTTCATTCAAAATGCTGCTAAAAACCATTTCCATGCTTTCCATATCTCCGAAGCTACCGTACATGTCAAGAAGAGAAGTCCCAACAAAGCAACTGGAATCTAAACCAGTCTTCATAATGAATCCATGAAGCTGCTCCCCTACCTTTATCTCCATCTCTGAGCAGGCCTTGATCAAGCTACTAAAACTAAAATCTGTCGGCTTGAAATCAAAGACCCTAATTGCTTCCACAAAGAGTTCAACAGCTTCCTCACAGGCACCGAAGCTCACATAGCTTGAAACCATAGAATTAATCATGACAGCATCCTTAACTGAGCAACATTGGAAAACTGCAAAAGCTGACTCTAGATAACCATTCTTGGAGTACATGTCAACAAGAGCAGCATTTACAAAAGGGTCTGATCCAAATCCGGAAACTAAAACTTGAGCATGCACTTGCTCACCCAAAGTTAGCGACTGCAACTTTGAACATGCCACAATCGAGCTCGAGAACACAAACTGATTGGGTCTGATTGCCATTCTGTGCAAGTGAGAAAAGTACCGCAATGCAAGCTTGGAATTCCCAGATAGCGAAGTGTTAGAAATCAGGATAGAGTAAGAGATTAAGTTTCTGTAACACATTTCATCGAACAACTTCTGGGTATAGTCAACTCTTCGGCACTGTGCATAAAGGTTGAGAAGATGGTTGCATAGAAGAGTATCATATGACAATCCAGTCTTGACCAGATGGCCATGGAAAGATTCACCAAGGAGAAGTGATTTTTGCACTATGGCAGATTTAATGGCAGAAGAGATAGAGAAAAAGGAGGGAGTCACAACTGCCAATCTCATAGATCAGACTCAAAAAGTTCTGGGCCAGGAGTTTTTGGCCAAACTAGCCTCCTTAGAAGCTTACATACCAGAAAAACCCAAAGAAAGCTCTCACTTGCAATTAGATAAACTAGAAAAAATATCGAATTAGAATTTAAATCAAATAAAAAGAAATGCAAAAGGTAAACTAGCAATAACATAAAATATTGATTAAGACAGCTGACATATCCATAAGAGATTTATTAGAATATTAAATTTTGCGAATGGGTTATTCAAATATTTAAGTTTCTAATAAGGCCATAGTTTGATAAAAAAAATACCTACAATACTTCTCTTTTGACTTTAAAATCTAGTTTGCCAATTATTTTTACCTTAAATTAAAAAAAAGTAATTCAAAGGAAAATGAAAACAAGAAACAAGCGCCAAGTTTCTAGTATGAATCGTCTAGACAATATAATCAACATACAGAACTATGATCCATTTTCTTTTCAGAAGGAAAAATTCTACCTACAGAGATGCAAAACTATAATGCACGTATTATAGGCTCCAACATAGAAAAGGGAAAGAGCTCAAGTCCAGAAAAATAAGATGGATCATAGACAACTAGCTGTAGAGGAAATATATCTTCTACCGGTGAGATATGATAGAAAGGGCAATGAGGGAAAGCTGTATGAATGAACACACTAGAAGAAAAGCATGTATAATAATGGGAGTACAATGTAAACTTTTGCAGGATAGATCTTCCAAAATAGCTAAAGTCTTATATTGAAAGACTTAGTTTATGGGATAAAAGTTAATAAGGTTTACATTAATAGTATCCAACCTTAAAAAGGAGCATTTGCTAATTCAACAATTTGGGAACCTGTGTTAAAGCAGAAATTCTGACTGGTAACACTAACTGGACAAGCTATAGATCAAACTTTCACAATCGAAAAAGAAAAAAAGGAAAAAATTCATATGCTTGGGTCAAGGAGCCGGTGTAAGCTCAACATATTAGCTCGTCAAGTAGCAGAAAGCATAGGCATGGTGCATTACATGTCTGTGTTTTTGCACCTTATGATGATTGTACATATCGAGCAAGATGAAGTAAGAAATTAAACAATATCCTATGTAATAAGCATTCGTACAAATGAACTTCCATAACAGGTTAAAAATTAAAAGCTTAAAACAGTAACTTATTTGAACATATTGTCTTTGCAAGAATAATGTGTCACCAGTTGTAAATCATACTATAATAATTTCAAGAAGAATTGCTAATCTGATTTCATACTTGATTTGGTGGAGCCCAACAAAATCCCAGAAAATTGAGTCACAAAAAAAACATAAAAGGAGAACAAGTAATCACACGAGCGACCAAACGGAATCGAACTGTTACAGCAAATAATCGGTAAAGTCATACATTACAAAAGGTAGATTTTCTTACAATTTCATGGTTTTCAACCTACGAATTGTTCCAACATATATAATTTTATGACCTGACTGCATCAACATATATAAGTGTGGCATGTCAGCTCAATCTTCATTATAGGCATGCAGTACAATTAACCAATTGCACATTCAAACACCAAAAGCAGAACACAATAAAGATGCAATTGAATCCAGGTAGTAACGAGAAGAAGGACAATACCCTAGATAAGAAACCAAAAACAAAAGAACAACATCTCAACTTTCCGAGCAAGGATCTACCTCACCTGCTTCGAGCGTAACGAGAAGAAGGAATCAAGGGACGGATCGAGAGAGAAGAAGCCGAGGGCGGAGCTGAACCCGGGATCGAGCCTCGGATTCAACGGCGATGAGGAAGGCAGAGGGAGAGAGGGCTTTTTAAAGAGTTCGGAGACGAGAGTGATAGAAGAGAGTTAGCGGTGACTAGGTAAAGCTTGAATTCAAAATAATTTAGAGCCAAGATTTGCGATCAAATTAAAATTATTTTTATTTGAGTCAAAAATAGAGCTTGAGCCCTAAATTAAGCACTAATAAAGATCTTCATATATTTGGAAAACATATGATAGTATTAGAATTCAGAACTAGGCTCTATGGTACAGTAAAGGATAAGAGATGATATGATAAAATCAACTTAAACAAATTTTAGAATATAAGAGAAATATAGTATAGTATAAAAAGTATATATATATATATATCATTATTAAGTTTTGCTCGAAAATATTTTCGAGCCTATTTTGAAGAACAAGCTAGTCTCAAGCCGAGCTTGAAAGGGTTTGATTATTTTGACGGCCATAGTTCGCAATGCGACTCAGATGAGTGACTAGGCCAAGGGCTTCATCAAGCCTTAGAATCGGATTGTGGATCGAATCTTAACCATTATATTCAACAAGGATGATTATTATTTTTTCCTTTCTCAAGGTTAATTGCACTTTACTCCATGTGATTTAGCTTAATTCTACAAAATCCCTATATACTTTTAACTTAAATACTTAATCTTTGTGTTCTCAATTAAAATGTAACTATTAATTTTTTTATTATATTTGATTAAACATATGTTGAACTTGAAGATTCGTATTAGAGACAAAGTTATAAGTGATTGGATAAGTTTTTCGTCATTTAAAATAGTACCAATTGAATTTTAGATTACAAATATATATATATATATATATATATATATATATATAGCTTTTAGATTACAAAGGTATACAACTTGTTAATATTGTTCTAACTTTTTATTATTTTTAAAGATGATGCTCGGTCTTTACATAATGTTATACAAAAAATAAAAACGGAATATGCTAAATATTTTGAACATGTTCCTTTTCTTTGTTTATTATTTTGATATTTTTAATAATTTATATGAAGATAAATTAGATGATTATGTTCTTGTGCTATAGTTAGTAAAAGTTACTTTGAAAAGATTATTAATAATTATTTTGTTATATATGGTTATTCTTCCTCTATGCATTTACCTTTTTTCCTCCTAAAAGTGCTAGTGTTATGGAGTTAATGCTTATTTGACTTAAAATGAAAACTTCTTCATCAATATCGGGGAGAATCACTTGCTCTATGCATATTACAATCATTTTATAAGTGAGGATGAAATAGATACTTTAGCGTGGTGGAAGACAAATAAGATGAGATTTTCGACTATTCTGTGATATATTAACCATTTCTATGTCTATGGTACCTTCGAAATCTATTTTCAGTACAAGCAGATGGTTGATTGATGAGCGTAGATCAAGTTTAGGAAAAGGTACAATTGAAGTGCTAGCTAATGTGTTTACAAGATTCGTATGCTGTCGAATCTAGATCGCAAGCGAACGACCACTTTGCGATAGAAAACATAAGATCATAAGTGGACGACCACTAATGTAATTTTATTTTTATTTTTCATAATTAATGGATAGATTATACAAATAATAGATATGTGGGTAGGTGTCAGCCTAGTTGAGATGTGCCCATTTTATAGTTATGTAAAAAAAATCCTACTAATTTTTGAATAACTATTTGTTGAATTTATAAAAATATCTTTCCTTTCACTGATGTACTTAGAAAAAATGTTTTTTAGGGCTTAGTCACTAATCAGATTTTGCTCAGATCGCAGCCTTCAATCTGCATCTATCTATCGATCTAATTTCTAATCTTCTAGTATATATATCACATCATATTAGGGATTTAGGGTTTGTTCTCTCACTCTTTCTATTTCTCACTATGCCTGTCTGCCAGTCTACCTTGTACTCTTATAGTTAGATTACTCAGTTGCAATCTTACAAAGCCGCAAAGAAGAGCTTCTTGGTCGTCGAGCAGTTGACCTAGAGGAGGGGTCAGCCAGATCTTGCTCCTTATAGCGGCTTCCTTTCTATCTTCAGCAAGATACGCGGTGTGGCGGGGCCACCATCGAGTGAATTATGCTGTGTGGCAAATCCACCACCTCCTCTTCTCCCTGAGAAGCCGTCGATCATCCCAGAGATCGTGTTGCAGCCTGCAGCCGATCAAGGAGATCTTTATGACCGTTGTGCTCCCTAGATCCAATTCGCTCTCAAAGGTGAGCTGGTTGATAATCTACTTCTCTTCCGTATGCCCTCCCTGGATTCAAGTCGCTCTCCAATTTTTTTGGATTTTCTTAAGTTGGGTCTCTTGATCTCAAGGTCATGTTGTGCAAAATTTGCTCTAAGATCCTTTCGAGGGGGAGGGTTTGATCGGGTCAATCTGTCGCAGCGGGAGGCGAACATATTGAAGGACCATGATAGCACAGTCATAGCTGTTCGATTCAACAAGGATGACAACAACTGCCTTAGCTGCAGCAAGGATCGCCACTAGTTTTCGGCAAAGATAACTAACGTAAACAATGTATATTATGCATGTTTGCAGTCAGAGGAATTCAAGGTTTGCATATGCATTTTGGATATTAATTATTTGGTATCATCTACTTCTCTTTTTGAAATTGGGTGTTGACCATGGAGATCATCGGAGAGAGCTAGAGAGGTAGGAGCTAACCTTTATAGAAGAGCTTATCGACTAGGTAGAGCTGGGAGGATAGTCATCGTGCCAATCCTCAACCGCCGCCACTGCATTGACCTTACGATATGTTTTGATTATCGAACTTATCTTCCTCCTCCTTTCATTCGTCTTTAACATTTTCCTTCTTTACTCTAGCATCCCTATCCTGATATGGCTCTTGTCTTTACTAATAACATCACCAACAATCCGCTAACAACCACCTCTACCACCATCACCCTTGTTGAGCCCATCTCCACCACTCAACTTGGCCTCCACCCTACCATCATCACCACCGCCTAGTTGACTAGCCATCACCCTAGTTGTGATACCTCACCTTCAACCCAAAATTGCAACATCCATTTTCCTACTCTAGTCATAGCCGTCATCAACCCTTAGCCAAATCACTGGCTGTGTCTAACCCTTACACACCTCCATCACTGATTATTTCCATCCCTATGGACACTAGCTAAGGTTTATCCCTTCTCATCCGGCCAACCCTCGCTACTTTAAAATACGCCCCGCTAGTCTACGATGCGCCCAAGCCCTAGCCGGCCTAGACCTTGCTTATGAATCCAATTTTGGGCTCCGTGAACAATGTTCGGGCCTTTGTCTAGGTTGAAAAAACTCATCAAAATCCTAGCCCACCTCACGTTAAGATCTCCGAACTAAAACTCACATGATTTTTTTAAATCTAATTGCTAAAAAATGAGAATTATCCTAATAAATCCATTTATACGTATCCGAATTTTTCCAATCGAAAATGAGTAACAATCCGAAGGTTAATTTGGTAAAATGAGCCGGTGGGACCCACTTGTCCGGAGACGTGACTTCTCTCTGACAGTATTCATCTCTCTCTCTCCTCTTCGTCCTCTGCGACGCAAAACGTACCTCCCGCGCGATTTCCCACGCCCCTCGTGCTTCGGACCCCCTGCGATTACTCGGGCCTTCGCGAGTGTTTCTGCTTCTAATCGCGTTCTAAACCTTACAAAGTACAAAATCGAGAAATGTCGGGTCCTATTTGGTGCATTCCTCGGGGTTCTCTCGTCGGGGGGGGCCCCCCCAATTCCTCGCTCCCTTCGTCGCCACTCCCACTCCCAAACCTAACCCTGACCCTAGCACTAACTCTAATTATAGCCATTTACTACTCTACTGGATCAGTAGACGTTCTTTGGTGCTTTCCCAAGGCAAGGTCTCCGATGGAGCTTCTTAATCACCGGAGTACGTCTTTGATCGACCCACATTGCCCGTTTCTAGTGTTTCCCTAGCTCTCTCTGGGCCATTTTGAGCTGGTTTGTATCTCGTAGTTCGGATTTGGCCTCCGATCTCGCCCTTGGATCTTGAAAGAGGCGAAAAATGGAATTTTTCACGGTAAGAAGGTTCGGAAGAGCTCGGAAGAAGGAAAGCGAAGAAGACCCAGATGTCGGAAACACTCACGCAGCCTCCCAGGTGACGAAATATGAAATCTTGGACCCGGCGCCGAAAGCAAAAACGGAGGTGGAAGAAGAAGAAGAAAAAGAAGAATTGGAAGACGACGACGACGACGACGACTTCATCACCAACGAGGTGAAGAGGAGGCTAAAAGAGCTCAGGAAGAACAGCTTCATGGTCCTTATTCCCGAGGAAGGCTACCCCGAAGAGGAGGAAGAGGAAGAGGAAGAGGAGAGCAGCTCGAGCGAGTGGAGGGAATCGGAGGTCGTCGATGGCTATCCGTGGTGTGGATTTGATACATTGTACGATAAGTACACCGAACGGATGCTCTTCTTTGATAAGATGATAGCACAAGTGTTGCAAGAAGCTGGTAAGGCTCTTCTTTGATAATATCTATTCTTCAAAAGCTTTCCAAAGTTTGCATTTTTTACCTTGGAGTCTTGCAGCGGTACATATTATTGCATTAGGTTTGTCGGTTTTAACATAAATGTAGTATGTCCTTTTGCATTTTGAAACACGTTGGACAATTAGCATGATTATTCTGTTCTAAAGCAGCGATCTTGTTCTCCAAATACTCCTCTTACTTCTTCCCTGCTTGCTAATGATTAATGGCATCACATTATGTTGCAGAATCTTGAAACAAATCTAGCATGCTCTTTTGCATTTTGTAACACATTGGACAACTTGCATGATTGCTCTGTTCTAAAGCAGCGATGCTGTTATCCAACTGCTTCACTTGCTTCTTCTCTGTTTGATAATGATTAGTGGCATCATATTATGCTGCAGATTCTTGGAACAAATCTAAAGGTTCAGCAAGATCCTTATCTAAGAAGCTGTCATCAACTTTCCGTAGTCTCTCTTTCAAGAGGCGAGATTTATTTCGAGAGGACTGTGAGCATCTGCAGCAGCAGCAGCAACAACAGCACGACCCCTACCAAGCTCTTGAGACTGCGTATGTTGCGCAAGTTTCGTTAAGTTGGGAGGCTCTCCATTGCCAGTACATGCAGCTGAGCCAGAAAATTTCATCTCAGCCTGAAAATTCCACATCCTACAGCCTTGTTGCTCAGTCATTTCAGCAGTTTCAGGTTCTTTTGCAGAGGTTTAGTGAAAATGAGCCATTCGAACGTGGCTCCAGGGTGGAGATTTATGCTCAGGCGCGAAGTTATCTGTCCAAGTTGCTTCAGGTTCCAAACTTTCAAGGTATCTATAATATCTGAACTTGATGTTTCTGCTACTATTTGGTTAGCTTTTGAACGATGCAAATTTTTTGTGGCAAAAAACCAATTTCAACTTGAAATCATAGTGGCATCTCAACCATCTTATCGACATTCTATTAGCACTGAATGGTTCTTTTAGTTACTGGGAACCATTATATCATAGAAATGGCATCAGATATTACGTCCATAGTCTACCTTGTACAAGAGATCCGTGACCATGCAAAATTTGAACCAACCTCACTTATGCCAGTGGATAGCATGAAATTGGTTGCAAAATATTAGCGACAGAAGCCATAAAATTTTTTGGTTATCTCAAAGGATAAGGAGCCCTCATTACATGTGTTATCTGAATGCTGATATTTGCATATCTGTTCTATTCTTTTGATCGTGCAATATTCACTTATGATGATGTTCACCCTCTATAGATTCTAGTGGACATTTTCAAATTACCCGGATTTGTTCGTTGTACTTTGGTTTATGTAAAACTTTAACTAACTGTTCTCATCATTAATTTATATCTTAATCCATATAAGGTATACACCTTATAGTGAGAGATCCCTGATTCAGCACCTGAAATCTATATGCTACTAAGTCAAGATCTTTGTTTATTTAGCTTGTTTTTGCATCTTTGTTTTTATTTCCTGTGCATGCATGCTCGTGGAAAGGGATAAGCATATCTACAAGCTTGATATGCCAAAACAGAACTGTTTGTGCACACTTCAGTACTTTTTGAGTTTTTGTCCTTATTTGTCTAGTGTGTAAAGTTCAGATATGTCTACTATATGTAAACTAAAGCCTCCTTTGTTTTAGGAATAATGTCAATTCTAGAATATGTATTCTTGTTTATTGTTCCCAAAATGAGCTCTTTATTTTAAAATAGCTATTCCTATCTTAACTTGTATTTCAGAATAAGAATGTAATAATTACTTTTGATATGATATAAAGTGAAGGAAAAGATAAAAAAATATTTAATGTTTTTATAAAATTATTATAAATACTCTTTGACTTGATCTAAAATATTTATGGTAATTACCCTCCAGACTTGATAAACTGAAGCTCTTGAGTCTTTAAAACACCTATTGTTCCGATTTTTCCATATTTGCCAAAAGGTGTTAGCAATTACATATAAAATAAACTTTCTTTTCTCCTTTGATAAATCCAAATCCTCTCTTAGACATCCATTCTTAACCCAATATCATCAAAATTCAATTGAGTACCCAGAACAGTCATGTTCAAATCCCACATCTGTTTAGCAAACAAAAAAGACATAAAAATATGATGAATATTTTCCACATCCTTACCACAGATGTCACTTGGCCTTTTGGTAGGAAGTTTATCTAAGAGGAGCTTCCATGAAATTTATTTTTATGAGCAACAGGAAGACCCCAAATCATATTCTCCTTCTTATCAATATTCGGGAGACCCTCAGTGCCGCCTTCCAAAATAAAATTGTAGGCACACTTAACAGTAAATCTTGCGCAGCCCTACTTTGGTTCTCGGTTTGTTTTACATTGTACCCTTTTTTCTTGGCTTTCAGCTACACCCTTTCATACACAACTATAAAAGGTAATAGACATATTAATCAAATCAATATGAACAAAAGATATTTATTTGATTACAGTAAACAACCAACTTCTCCTTTCTAAGACAAAAGCTTATAGCATATAACAACTTCTCTTTTCTAAGACAAAAGATTAGCATATATCATCTTCTTCTTTCTAAGACAAAAACTAAGCATGTGTCAACTTTAAAGTAAGTTCCAGGATGAAGTAAACATCAAAATGTAGGTGGCAACTGCATTCTGTTGCTGCACTTTTCCTTGACATTACTTTTAATCCTGTTATTTGCTTTCAATTCTTTGAGGAGTGAATAACTAAGAAGTGGTTGAGATAATTCTAGTTCTTCTAGTTATTCATTGACAATGGTTGATCATTCAAAACGTTTAGCGGAATGATTTTCTACAAATCTTTGGAAGTTTGCTAGGCCTGACTCTATCATGTCCAATTCATTCTTTTATCTAATATTTAATGATTTTTGGATATCTACTCCTAAAGTGTAAAGGTACATAATCTGACCGACTCCTATTGGATGTTCAAGATAATCATCTTATTATAGTTACATAATCTGGCCAACTCATATTGGATATTCAAGCTAATCATCTGATTATATAATATTGCCCATTGGTTATTTATGTGAAAGTTCATTGTAATTTTGTCTATGTAAAGTTGCTCTCTAATTGCTGAACATTTGGTTGTCCAGTTGGATTGTTCAGTACTGAAAGTATTTTGGAGAGATAATTTACAGGTCGCTGTAGTTATTGGGTGTGAGTGCTCTCCTGTGAATCTTTGTAAATTTCCAAGACCCTTTATGTGCTGATGTTAGTACCATCCTCTAGTTTAACTGAAAAAATTGGTTATAGATTCTTCTATTGATTGCTTTCATGCGTAAATTTTATACATAATTGTGAAAAACTAATCCTGTACATTATTTGTTGGTGCTTAGAGCCTACCCCTTTTGTACCATATAAATGTCTACTCCTCTGTGTGATCATCTTGTTAACCAAATTAAGTGACTTTTTTTTCTCAAGGCCAGAATGTCCAATGTTCTTTCCCTTGAATTACTCAGTTAGTTTCATAGTTGTCTGTTGGATATGCTCAGGTTCAGATCCAAAATATGTGGAAGATGGCATGGAAACGGCAATTCTAGCCTCTGACCTCATAAAAGTAATCGAGGATTCAATTCTAACTTTCCACCTTTTCCTGAAAATGGAGAAGAAAAAAACTGGTGCTTCACCTGGGGGTCATAACTATACTGGAAGCTCCATTCAACAGGTTCAAGCCTCTCTCGACAAGGTATACTCTCACCTTGTAATTGATTGAATTAATTGTACTCCTAATGAATCTTGTGGTGTATTGAAGAGGGAAAAAAAATCCTATTTTAAAAGGAGAGGAGTAATACTGACAGTTCATATTCTGCAGAACTTGAGGCTAGACTGGCCTGGTACATTATTAACACTTTGATCGTAGAAACAGCAAAGTTTTAAGAAACAAAGCATAGGAATGTGACTAAATTTAATATTTTTCAGCAATTAGTAGATGGCACAACTTGTCCGCGGCTTTATATCTTCTTAATTTTCAAAAGAATATCAACTTTGTTGTTAATTCTGATGGTAAATAACTATCTTTTGCAAACATTAGAACTTAACAAATCTTTCTCTCTGCAGAAGGAGATGAAAGTGAAAGAGCTTTCTAAGAAGAAGAAAGCATGGAAAAAGAAAACCTGGCCAACAACAGCAGAGGAAGTGGAGCTGCTATTCGGTCTCATTGACATCAAAGTCATATCAAGAGTTCTGAGGATGTCCAAACTTGGTAAGGAACAACTGTTATGGTGTGAAGAGAAGATGAGTAAGCTAGATCTCTCTGATAACAAGCTGCGCAGGGACGGCTCTCCAATCCTTTTCCCTTGTTGATGTGGTATGCCTTAATTTTTTTCATTTTTGTGCCCTTCCAGGTATGCCATATTGTGAACCTACTAGTTTGTTGTATGTCTTGTGTAAATGGTTAAAAAGTAGAAACATCTTGCCTGCAGTAAACCTTGCAGAGCCACCTTAGCAAACTAAAGTTCCTGTAAGTTTTGTTGGCTGGTACTTGTAAGTTTTATTAATGCCTTGAACATGGTTCTGATCCTCTTGCATTATCTAAATATGGAACGTCTGAAACAATGATATGATATATAATTCAAAGTTCCATGCATGTAGATCCTACTTGCCTTCCTAATAAGGCAAGATGGGGACCATGCTCTTCTTGTCTTCCACAAAGCTGTGTGATCTCTTACTCCCAAATCTCAAGATTACTTTTACCAAAATCAAGGTATTGTCATAGTATTATATATGCTATTCTGATGCACCTATGGATATTCCGACCAGTTTGCAGGCCTTGGGATGCGCAAAAAGTTACAAATCAAGCACCTTTAAGCATTTTGAAGATGATCTGATCCCAGGTATCATGATGTAATTTTCACTCCAGAGCTCTTGTTCACCTGTCACTATTTACCTTTGGCGCCCCCCTCCCCTCCCCTCCTGAGAGATAATGCCAAAGCAACTCATCAGAGCATGCATTACTTCCTCTTCTTTTTGTTTCAAGTCATGCATTACTTAATTGCCTTCTGCATCACAGACAGATTGAACAATTTGCTTTGCAGAATCATTTGCATCTCTCTCTCTCTCTCTCTCACACACACACATGCTCTGGATTGATGATATGCACCACTTGCTAGTTATATAAATGATCCCGATTATTTCGCCGTATAGTTTTTCGCCATATTGTCATGTTTTTATGTGGTAACTTGCATTTCTTGCATTAGCTGTATGCAGATCTATGTGGGCCTTTTACTTCTGAAATAGATTTGGCTGTGCATTGCTGTCATTTGATAAAACAAACAAATTGAGATTCTTCTTGCAACCTTGGAACAAGACATTGTTATCACTATGGATCCTTCTGAGAGCTGCAAGTTACTACTACCAAGACAAAACTATATATTGTCTGTGCACTACCTGAGAGCAGTGCAGATCTGGTTAGTGGGATCCTATGCTTATCTATATTCATGGTTAATTACACATAGACTTTGTTTGAACTATTGCCTATTTAGACATTGGCTCTCTTATTTATCTACCATCTCCCCAACCATTTAATATCATCTAATTAACTATTTTATCCTTGATTTCTCTTTTGTTTTTCCCTTATATAATATTTTCTTTTTACCAAAGTAGACACCTTTTTTATTTTATTGAAATGGACTGTCTTTCAAATATATTACTATTATATACATCAAACTTTGATCACTAGTTATAAAAAAAAAACTCTATAATGAGTACTTTTTGGTGATCACTAGTTATAAACCCTATGTTGATTAATACTTCTTGAGCTCACTAATCAACATTTAACTACATTTTAGGCCCAAAATCTAATTGGGTGTGTGTGTGTGTGGTGGGGTGTTTTAGTAAATATTTGTGGGAAGAGGGTGTGTTTTGGATAGAATCTCCATAAACTAAACTAAAAACTAAAGGGAGGGATGCCTTCATCCTCATGTGGGCCCGAGAGTCTTTATTCCTTTTGCTTTTTAACGGCCGACTAAAATTTTCACTTTCCCTTTTGAAAATTCCCATGCCTCAACTCATAATATCTTTCTATATTAAATGCCACCATTGCCACGTGTACCAAAACTAGAATAGGTTCACAATAATTCTTCTTTTTAATATATTTTTTTTTTCAAAATTTATTTTATGTGCAATCAATCCTTTATTATAGTTTATATAAAATTTAAAATATACTTTAAAAAAATAACTAAATATTATTTATTAAAAAAAATTTAGTTTTAAAAAACAAAGTAATAATTATAATAAAACTTTATTAGAGTAAAATTTGATTTTTAGAAATTAATTTGACTTTTAAAAATGAGAAATAGTTAAAAGTAAAAGTCAACCAAATCTCTCCCGGAACGGCGTCCTATAACAGCATCAATAGTGCTTTAGATTTCATTTAAAATTTTCAGACCGTAATTCCAAATTTACCCCGGTTGGAGTAACCCTGGCGCACGTCCAGTTTGGTAATTAGGAGTCAAAGACGAGGGGTAGATTGGGGATAGGAATAAAGGTTGAGTGGAGGAGGACAAAACTAGGCTCTTTTAATTGTCTGGAAAACCACTGCTAACCGTATTTTAAAAGCATTTATCCCCTCGTCCTTTCTATATATTATAAAAAAAGGACAAAAATAAAAGAAAGAAAGAAAAGGTGTTTTACAAATAACGGCCTGTAAGTTTTTAAATTTACAAATAACCCCAACTCTGGTGTCTCGTAAGTCGTAAAAAGAGAATAACTACTGTGTCTCTCTATAAACCCACAGAACTACAGGAGTCGAATTGCAAATAACCTCCGAGAAAAATGGTAATCTCGTACGGCGTCTTCTCTTGTGCACGAAACCGACGGCCAGGATCACATCATCGGGATGTCAAAGGCCATCTCGTCCATCTGAGGGGATGAGTACGAGCCGCAGGAGGGGTATTCTTGGTATTTTACTCGAGCTCGGAGTCATACATTCTCAGGTGGGGGTACTCTTGCTCTGTATATTTTTTCTTTTCTTTTTATCTCTTCCCCTCCTCTTGACCGTTGGCCATCTCTTTCTCTTTGATCAAGATTTTTTTTTTTCTTTTTCCTACCATAGGTGGTCGAAGGGGAAATAGGTAAGTTTTTTTTTTAATTTTTATCTCACTCTTACTCAAAAAGTTAGAAAATTTGCTAAAAAATTTTGGTTTTTTTTGTTTTTACTCTTGGACTTTTGGAACCCATAAATTTTTTTTTTTTTGTAATATCACTCTATATAGAGAGGTGGAAGAACTTTGGGAGTTATTAAATTCCCATTTCATGTGATGGGCTTTTACTCTTCCAGAATTTGACCATCTCCTTTCTTCCGATTTAAAGAAAGAAAGCAACAGTGCAGTTCAGCATTCCAATGTCTTCCTGCTTGTGGGTTTTTAAAGCTTTGTCCTTTCTACCTCATTTCAGTGATTGAATCCTATACTTCTTTTTTACTTTTTATTTTTCTTCATATTTTCTGTAGAAATAAATTGTTTTTTTTTTTTTGGGTCCAATCCAGTGAGCAGGGCATACATTCCTCTTTCCTTTTTTTTTTTATTATTTCCAATTTTGAAGTAAAGATAGTTCATTGATGGAATAAAGTGGTCTTGTCTTCACAAAGGAGCATCTTTTATCGCCTACTTGCTTTTCATTCCACACTAGACTTCTTGGTTTTTGCTGCCTTTTGGCTTGTGTTAAACCTCTACAATCTCTTTTTATGTAAGAGGTTAGTAGAGATTTCTCCCCATTTTCTCCCCCTTTATTTTAGCATCTTTAGAAGTTTCATGTATGAACAGTTAACCTCATGTGTGATCTTCAGCAGATGTGGTGATGTTTTTTTTTGGGGGGGGGAGGGGGGGGGGGGGGGGCATGGTTCATCCTTTGGTTGTTTCTTTTTTGTCATTGATATGTTCTTCTCTTGGTGCCATTTAGGCATTTCTTTGAGATGATTTTAGTTAGGTGATATTTCTGTCAACATCTTGTTGTACTGATATCTGATGTAGTCCCTTAGAAGTCAATTTTTTTTTTTTTTTTTTGCATCATGATCCTAAATGATCCAGAGTGATGGAGTTCTACTCCCCTTTTCTTTTCCTCTAGTGTTTGTAATGTTCATATACTTTTTTACCCTATTGATTTACTCAACATTTCAGCATAATAGAAGTTATCCACTTTCTGCAGTAGTTGTTGTCAAATTTAATTGAAGTTCCCTCATTCTTCTAAATCAGAATATTAAACTTTTTTTTTCTTTCAGTTCTAACTCAATTTGAGTTTGTCATTTTATTTTTCTGTGCAAAAAAGGTCTCCTTGGCTGCATCACCTGTTTTTGTTTTCCTCTGGGTGTAGGCTTTTTCCAAGCATGAAGCATTCTTAGAGGTCTGGAAAGATGGGATGTTCTGCCTCAAGGCTAGAAGATGAGGAGGTTGTCCAACTCTGCAGGGATAGAAGAAATTTTATCAAAGAGGCTATTGAGCAGAGAATTCGCTTTGCTTCAGGGCATGTAGCTTACATTCAATCTTTAAGGCGAGTCTCCATGGCCCTTCGGAAATTTGTAGGCGGAGATGAACAGCATGACTTCCTCTTGGATTCATATTCCAGCCCTTACACTCCGGCAAAAAGATTGAGCCCCGAAATCCTTGGCATTCCTCTGAAATCCTTTTCGCCGACACCTGACCAGTTTGAGAGAAGAACTATTCATGTTGCAAAGTACTTGAGATCAGGCCCCAGTCCATCAGTTTCTGTAGAGGAATGGCCTCAACCAACAGAAACTGTGCGAATTGATTCTTATTACTCCGCGGACCATTATGAAATTGATGGTATTTTTGCCACGCAAGCTTCACCAGCAAGCATGCCAACCTTCTCCACGCCTTATGATAGACCGAACTATCCACCACCTTCACCTCAAAATTCACAGTGGGACTTCTTCTGGAATCCGTTTTCCTCTCTGGATAATTATGGATACCCCTATAGAAGAAGCTTTGATAGGATAATAAACGACGATGACATAGCGGGGCTAAGGCAAGTAAGAGAAGAAGAAGGGATTCCAGATCTGGAAGAGGAAGGAAGCCAAGAAGAAGAAGATTACATCAACGCAGATATCAGGAATGACGGATCCAAATTCGAAGCAAGGACCACCACTAGAGCAAGTAATGCTGATGAAGGTCCTTCCAAGGTGACCTTGGAAACTAATACGACGCAAGAAGCTAAAGAGTTTCAATCTATAAGTGCAAATAGTGTTGAAGTATTGTCACAGCCACACAATGCTGCTGCAGTACTTGAGGTTAAGAAAGAGAAGAATGTAGTGGGAAACAAAGAAGGTGGAGAAGAAACACCGGGTTTTACGGCGTATCTAAATCGAAAGCTTACTAGTATGACAGAAGTTATGAAAGACATCGACGACCAATTTACGAGGATTTGTGAGTGTGCTCATGAGGTTTCTGTGATGTTGGAGGCAAGTAGAGCTCAATATTCTTCGACTTCTAACGAGCTTGCTGGTATTGTCACGAATCCATTGTTGCATGTGTCCTCATATATTTTGCTTTATAGAACTAATCAACATATTCTGAATTCATATACTGCAGTCAAGATGTTGAACCCGGTTGCGATGCTCCGCTCTGCATCGTCACGCTCATTGTCTTCTAGGTTCTTCCACAGTTCTTCTAGCTCAAGAGACGAAGGCTACGAGAGCAGCAGTGATTACTCTGAGGACTCTTGCATGTTATCTGGAAGCCACCAGTCAACATTGGATCGACTATATGCATGGGAGAAGAAGTTATACGAGGAAGTTAAGGTAAAAAGTTAGGTAAATAATTAAAAAGTGTAGTAAAGATGATATTTCCATGGAATTTAACTTGATGTCCTTTCTAGGCTGGAGAGCGAATTAGAATAGCGTATGAGAAGAAATTGATGCAACTGAGGAGCCAAGATGTGAATGGTGAGGAACCCTATGCTCTTGATAAAACGAGAACAGCGATAAGAGACCTGCATACTCGGTTAAAAGTCTCCATACACTCGGTGCAATCTGTCTCGAAACGAATCGAGATTCTAAGGGATGAGGAGTTGCATCCGCAACTCATGGAATTGATACAAGGGTATGCACCAAAATTCATTTGCTTTCTATTTGGCACTTAATTTAGACTAATTTAATTGCAATCAGTGTTTAACTAATCATAGCTCACATTATAGAGAAGGACAAGATTAACCATCTTAAATCCGTAGAAGATTTCATATATTTAATTTTCGAGAACCTACTTGTTTCTGAGTAGGTAAAAAGTAAAATCCAGATACTTTTTTTTTTCTTGTAATCTACAAGACATGCAAGAGTAACTTGGTAGGCTGCATAAGTCTTACAATCAGAAGAACATATTTAGCAATCTCATGATCATTTGTTTAATAAGGAACAAAACAACTTGGTAGCTTCAACAAATCAGCTGTTTATCATAATTGTTAGAATGATTAGACAATCCAAGATACTTATAGGGCAATGTTTAGAATGTTGTAGTTCAATTTGTTTCCTTATAAAATACTGATATTTCACTATTTGAAAAAATAATAGAAAGTGGAATGATTACAATATGGTATTGTTATTTTCTTAATTTTACAAACTAAATCAAGGATAGTTTTGAGATTCACAAAGGTTAACATAGAGATTAGAGGTCTGCTAACTTGTTCTTCCCTAAGAGCGCAGGTTAGCAAGGATGTGGCGAACGATGGCGGAATGTCATCGGATCCAGAAGCGCACGATAGATGACGCCAAAACCCTAGTCTTCTCTTTGTTGTCCTCTGATGCGGCGACGCAACCTGTTTCCCCGCATTCTGCCGCCGCTCTCGAGTCGGCCCTACGCGGCTGGCGTGCGGCCCTCGCCGTGTCCCTCTCCGCGCAACGCTCCTATGCTCGCGCCCTCGCCGGTTGGGCTCGTCGATGCTCCGGCGGCGGTGGCTCTGCCTCACCAGTAGGCGGTGCGCCACCGGCATTTGCAACATGTGCAGAGTGGTCGCGCCTCCTTGACTCGGTGAGTGAGGCGCGCGTGATGGATGGCCTTGACCTCTTTGCCGCTGGGATCGGCTCGGCCTGTGGCGGCGAGGATCCGGCAGAGACTATTGCAGAGGTGGACGCTACGATGGCAGCTAGGGTTATGGTCGCAGGTATGTCGGTGGCGGTGAGCTCGCTCGCCGAGTTTGCGGCCAACTCGGCCGAGGGGTATGACGAATTGGTAAAGAGCGGCCGCGGTGATGGAGGGGCAGAATCGTAATCTTGCAATTGGGTGGGGGTGGGTGTTTGCGGTGGGAATTTTGTACTTAAAATAGGATTAGGAGTGATGGTGGTGGTGTTTTGGTAATTGGTAAATTAATGATCTTGTTTTTGGGTTGTTTATAATTGGTACACTTTATAATTAGGATATTGTTGCAATGTAACAGAATCAGCAGCAAAGTAAGTTAGTTGGTTGCTTTGGTGGTGGTTGTTGATAGTGATTAGTAAGTCTTATTTTGTATGTGCTACACTGATGGCCTCGGTCACACTTAAGGAACTAGAGCAAATTTAGAATAGGTATTTATATTTGTTATCCAAATAAAATTTTTATTCTAGAAATAATTATTTCTTCACTCACTTGTCAGTTGTCCCTGGAAAAGGAATATACTACTAGTTACTTTCGTAGTAATATAAAAAAGAAAAAGATATAACAAAATTTATTTAAAAATAGAGATTGTATACCAGTCATTATTCAACAAAAGTTGTTCATGGATAAGGCAGATTTGAGGGAGAACAGATAAATTACATACCCTTATACTCTCCATGCTAAATGTCAATGTAAAAGAGCACTAACTGCGACGATTATAAGCTCTCCTAATTGACATCATTCCAGGCGTCGCCCAATTCTAATTGGATCTAAAAAAAAAAAATTTCCCCTTTTTCTCTCCATTTAATAAGGCAAGATAAGAAGAGATCATAGCTCCTTCGGAGGCTTCCTGCTATATGGAAAGAATTAACCACTAAAGATCCTTCAATCTGCTGCATATCTGAGAGCCAATTATTGATATCTTAGAGATAGCCCACATAAAAAGGAAAGAAAGAAAAGAAAAAAAATATACAAGCATGACATTAGTTGATTCATCTTTAGATGTTCCAGAGTTTAAGTTGTTGTACTGTTTCCACTCCTTGCTACAGATTGCAGCCAAACAGGGTGGTGTGTTGTTATACAGGTAATGATAGAAAAGCTAAGCAGCAAAAAACAACTAGAAGGTGATAGTTTTAACCACATAAAGGTTTGTCTTCTCCAGTAAAAGAGCGAGTACAGATCATTGAAACCCAAAAACTTGATAAAATGATGGCGGCCTCCAGATCCCTTGTCTTGTTCCACAGTTTTGAGTCAGGACAGAGGAAACCTGAGAGGCAACTTTCAAAAGGTCAATAATGCCGACATTTCTGATTCCAGAATCTAGAATGACTAAACTACTAATAGAACATCAAGCATTAGCTAAAAAGAAAGATGCTAAAGAACTCCCTTGAGCTGAAAACAAGAACGACTGTGATTCCACAGCAAAAGAGGGAAGTCTTCCTGCAAAATTTAAAAAATGTGATTTTTTACTGACAACTACTATCCATCAAGCCAAAAGGAAAAGAAACTAAAAAGAAGCAGAGATACATTTCGACCTGAATTCTAGCCCTGTAGTCTCCTTTTTAACATATTTGCAAAGAACCCTATTTCAAAGTATATTAACATAATTATATGTCATTAGTTCATAGGCACTATTATTTTATCACTAGGATACTTTTCTTCCTTTTCTATCCTTCTCCCAAAGGCCTGCGTAATGAGAATGCTTTCTCAAACCATATGTATCTGAAAATAAGTCAGGCTATATAGACCAACAAGAGGTCCACTTGCAAATAAAAGCATGGACAATAAATAATCTACCGATGCCACATATGTGGACACAACATTATGTCATGCACTCCCAATACCCTCTGTTTTCTCTACCTTCTTCCAAGGGGATGGTGGGAAGATATAAAAACCTTCTAAGTGAAAAGTAGAAGAAACCTTCAAATCTACTCGTTCAAAAAGAACAAAACTGAAAGGAAGCGAAGATACAACAAAAAAAGAATGTTACAATTAAACGCCCCTTGATGAGGATTAAAACAGTTAGGAATTGACTTATCTTATGAAAATATAGGACAAACTAAGACAGTGAAGAGAGCACAAAAGCCCCAGCAGAGTAATAAATGGAAGACGTCAATGTTCAGAACCAGTAGCTAGTGCTACTTTATCATCAACCAGAGCTGATATGGTTGACAAATCTCAGACTTAAGAAAATGGCATGGTTGACGCTCCACCTTAGCATGTGGTTTCCCCTCAGGCCCTCACCCAGTCTTCCAGGTTCTTCTACATTATCAAACAAGAGTAATTGCTGTCTCAGGACAAAAACTTGCTACATTTCTGCATCTTATGCTAGTTACTTAACATGAATAAAGCAAGTTACAAATAAAAAATTAATAGATGTCCTAATTAACTGCCAATTTAACTGAAATAGTCTGAGAAAGTTTTTATGGTTGCTTTTCTTTCGAACATTATATTTCAATCAGGATATCATTAGTGTAATAGAGTAGAATTAAGCATGAATAATCCATTTAATGCGTGAAATCATGCGATGTGTCTTTCATAACAGAGAACAAAATCCAACAATCAGGCTAATCCCAAGATGGAGGACCTTCACTCTCACAATTAAACACAACATTGACACTCCCAAGCTACATGCATGTTATCATTTCTCACTTAAACAAGATATGACTTCATTCCTACCGACAATACATACCAATTCCTCCCCTTGTTTTGTCAGCCGATCCTTCCCAGAAGAGTACAAACTACATTTTCTTCAATGCCATCAATTGATCTTCATTAGTATGACCAATCCTTCGGCGCCAGCTTCTCGCAAGACACACCTAGCAATGCCTAGGCCCACCTAGACTTCTGCCTTAACTATTCTTATATAAAGTACAACATTAAATTTTCAGTGTACTATCCTGTTGCGAAAGTGATGGTTAGATAAATCATAACAACCTAATATTTCTTCATGATAATCTTGTTTTTGGGTATTCAGTACTTCGACTTTTCCCTTTTTGGACCACATTGGTCATAATGCTTCCTAAAGCACCTATCTGGTTTCAAGACATTACTAATGTCCTATCCAGTCATCTGCGATTATATACTAAAAAGACTTTGTGAATAGTTAACAAATAACCAAGATAATGTATCATGATAAATACTCCGCAGTGTCTTTAATCATCAACCATTCAAAATTTCATCTAGTACAGTATATACATGCCTTTTCAGTGTTTTAAGGAGTCTCCCAGGAAGGAGTACCTCAGGTAAGCAAACTAAAACAGTAAAAGCACTGTGCTATTACTGGTACAACAGGAAACACAAAGAACAGTACTACAAAAAGAATCAGGATGAGTCCTAAAAGGTACTTTAAAGGATGTTTGTGCTGATGAAACAGGAGTTGTCGATTACCTATTGGAAGGGCATGTGCTAACCCGGAGATAATACATGTTCATGTCAAATAAGTCACTTTGACACAATCAATAAGGGTGGGCAACAGGTGAACCTGATCCACACAAGGTTCTGCAGGACTTCATCAATATATTTCCACACTAACACTACACATGCCTATCCTTGCAAAAAGAAAATTCACAAAAATCTCTTTGATCTACAACCTCAATAAAATAAATCATCAAAATGGGTTATATGAACATTGGAAGGTAAACCTCAATTTTTCCTACATGCTATATGAACAACTATCAGAATTCCAAATTTGAAAAATACAGACAATAAAAAATAAACAACAATCACTATTACACCCCATGCCATTTGTCTTACATGTCCATAACCTGTATGTACACCAACAATATATCTTGGCACATTAAATATGCCTTCTAGAATTGGCAGTATGCTAAACACATTTTGTTAGGGTAGTAATATGGTTTGAAATTGCTACATGATACAGGTACAGCATGCTACAATACCATAGGTACCATAAAGCCATTTCTCTGCCTTAAATGTCCATAACCTCTATGTAAGTTTCTCTATTCTCTACAATGAGAATATTTCTTGGCACATTAAATACCCCTTCCAGCATGGTGGTATGTTAAACACATTTGCTAGGGTGGTAATATGATTAAAAATCACTGCAAGGTACAGGTACTATACAGCTGCATTTCCAACCTAACCCTTCAGAATTTATTAGTCTAAATTACACAAGCTAATGGAACTAACAGTAGTTCATGATGCTCCAGCAAGTAACATATGCAGATATATTCTACAAACAACAATCAAACCCAAGGCATCAAACTAATAAAAATGAAACAACAAGAACAAGCAGTAGTCTAGAAATTATAAAAGCTAATTAGAGCAGTAGTATCAGCAAGGCCTTACATCTCTCAGACAAACATCACTAGCTCCGGTCTGCTGAAGACATTGCTCCCATCATCTTCTAAGACAGGGTATGAAGGAACAAGTGCATCCTGAGATCCGATGTATAACGAATTATAGATCTTCCAATACACTTCGCGTACTTTTCTTGCCGGATGGAAAAGGCCTTGAAGACAATAATTCAAAATGACAGATGCACCTAAAGCAACCCTCATCCCCTCAATAGCCTCCATTACAGCATTTATGACATGAGGAGATGTCTCAAAGATGTTTGGCCACACATAGTTAAGCAAATGTACAAGCGCATCCTCACATCCCAAGCCCGCAACCCCCAAAGCCATGTGCTTAACAGCAGAAGCAGCAGTTTGCCTATGGACTAAATCTCTGTCCATCAAAGCATCTTCAAGCAATGGAGTAACAGCATATATGTAATCCTTACCCATCTCTCCTATGTACTCGAAGAGAAAAGATAGAGACTTTAGAACCCCATTCTGGACATTGAGTTCAGGGACACGATACTCGTTCATAAGGGCTGGCAAAACTGTAAATGGAGAACAAGTTTCTGCAACAATGGCAATAGCTACTGTAGTGCAAACGCGATTCTGACGCTCTTGGACCTTCAAGTTGTTCAAAAGAGTTGCCAGGACATCCTGTGGCCCGATAGCTTTTGCAATATAACCGAAGGTGTTCACCGTTGCTCTCCTGATTCCTTTCTTGTGTGCCTTCAACATCTCGAGAAGCTCAAAGCAAATCCTCATCCACTCCCTAGCAGGAACAAATTCAGCTCCACGATCAGCAATCCTACCGACAAGGTCGATGCAGTTCTCTTGAACCTTCTCATGTCTATTCTTTAAGATAGGAGTTAACCGAGGAAGTAAATCCTTAATCGGCGGTGTCATTTTAGTCATACCGATGACATTAACGATAGCTTTCAGAGCTCCCAAGATGGAACCCAAGACCTCAGGGTATTCCTCTCCCAAGTACTCATACAAGACGACACCCAAGTGACCCATCAGCTGCTCTTCCTGACACTGTTTCATGACAATGGCTATCCTTGAAATAAGATCAGCTGCTTGCTGCCTAACTTTTGCACTTTTGTTGTTCAGCCTCCATTTGATGGTACCACATATCTGAGGAAGATAAGGCTTAACCCGCTGCCCAAGCGCATTCACCACAGCACCAAACCCATTAAGCATGACATTAGCATCATCACTTGTTTGTTCTTGGAACGCATACAAAATACCATCGATAAGAAGCTCTTCTAAACGAGCATCAATATCTGAGGCTCCTAAATTAGCGACCACCTTCTCAATTGTTTCCATCACCATTCGCCTGTATGGCTCACTCTCATCTTTAAGATCCTCCACTATTCTCCCTACGATATCAGCAACTCCAACCTTGTTTGCTATCTCCACTGTTGTGTCCACGAGTTGCCTGTAGTTCCTCCGATCCAGTGCCATCCTCCTAACCCAGAAGTTCCGGAAAAACTCCGGAAGAATATCATTCCGAATATAGTCGGCCTCCACACCCTCTGTACTAACACACTGCTTAACAACTTTAAGTACGATCTTCTTCATTTCCTCATCTGGTGACTGGAACTCTCTGATTAGAATAATCATCACTTCTTTTGTGTAATAACTTGCATATACTGCGTCCATAAGAGGGATGATAAAGCCAATAGCCTTCAAGAATGCCGCAAGAACCTTCCCACGATGAGATCTGATACCCTTCCAGAGAGGCTTCAAGACAGAATCAAAGCTTTCTATACCATATGGTGCGGCAGCTTCTGCAAGTGCAGCAAGAGACAGGGCAGTGATAGTTCGCACCTTCTGATTCTCATCACTCAAACCATGCTCTATAATTTCCACAAGAGACCTAAGGTGAGGAAGGACTGCACATCCCATGAGAATAGCAATCTGCTGCACAATTTTAATACCAGTGTGCCGAGCTTGCCAAGACTTCTTACTCTGACAGACAGCTTTCAAGAAGGGCAAGAGAGCAGGAATACCAAGGGCAGAAGCCACGACACTGAAAGCTCTAGCAGTAGTGTTCCTCACGTACTCATCAATGTTATCAATATCTGGCCTCATAGCTGCAATCATGGTGGCAAGACCAGCTGCTTTACTAAGATTAGAGATAATCTCCCGCCCCTCCACACGAGCATAGTAATCTTCATCAATCAGAAGAGGCTCAATAACCACAAGGATCTTGTGGACAAAAGGCCGCACCAATTCATCAAGCTTATACAGCACCCTGTCTATGACTTTAACCAGAAGATGTCGCTCTTGATCCTCAAGAGTCGGCTGCATGAGCAATGGCAGGATCTTGTTAAACAATGGTCCAGCTCCAAACTCACGGGCCTTATCAGTGAGCTGCCTCAGTGCCGTCTTCCTCTGTGGAGGTGTACCATTCTTCACCTTAAGCAGAAGCTTCATGATCTTTCTCTCCTTCTGCTCCTCCGGGGACAGCTGTTCCTCCTCATCCTCGTTCAGCAGAGATCCAAAGTACTGGTAATCCTCTGGCTTCATGAATGGCAGCCCACCGGGTGCCTCCTTTGGAACATCAAACTGCTGCCCACGATTCTCCTCAGGGATTGCATACAGGGGAGTACCCAAAGGAGTGGGCGTCGCCAAAAGCTTCCTTGCAGGAGTCCTTATCGGCACGTACGATGCAGGTGGGTCCAAAATCTTATAACCTTCCTGTGGGAACATAGAATCAAGCTCTTCGTCAGTCAGCGGACGGTTCCGCTCCTCGATATCCCTCTCCCACCTCATCAGATTGTACTGCTCTGGCGTCACGGAACCACGAAGGTTAATTGCATTAGGGGTTGGGGTTGCAAGATCAACCCCACCTACAGGAGTGATGCCAGGAGTAAATGCAGCTGCCGGGGTTGCGCCGCCCGGCGTAGGAGTGGCACTGCCCATGGTAGCAGGCGTCTCATCCCACCGCGACCTCTGCCGCTTTGGAGTCGGCGTTGCAAGCCCAGGGAGCTTCGGCGTTGCGTCCCAGGTCATGCCAGCTGGCGTAGCCCCAGGGGTGGCACCTGCAGTGGGTGTGGCATCAGCATCGGCCAGCCGACCTGGCGTCGGGGTCTCATCCCATCTGTTCCTCCTAGACAAGGAAGGCGTGGCATCAGCGACCCTGCCTGGGGTCGGGGTCGCATCCCACCTTCCTATCCCAGGGGTGGAATCAGGTGCGTCCCAATCCGAACTCGCCTTCGCCTTCTTTGCGGCAGCCCCACCATCTGCCTCCTGTGACTGGTCCCACCTGTTCCTCCTCTTCTGTGCCGCCGGAGCCGGCTCCGCCTCCGCCTTGGTCTTCTCCTCCTCCTTCTTCTTCGCAATCTCCCGCAGCAGCTCCTCCTTCTGCCGTTGCAGCGCCTGCTCCCTCATCACATCCGCGTAAGTCCTAACAGACGGGTCCGGAGTCGCCTCGCCGGACGCGAAAGGATCGTTTCGCTCCGGCGAGATGATCCGCTGCAACCTCCGCCGCCTGTAGTCGTCCTCGCGGTCGATGATCCGCTGCGGCTTCTTGAATCCGGATTCCTCGTCGGCCTCAGCGCCGCGTGGAATCTCTTTCAGAGATTTGGGGCCAGTGAAGGAGGCCATGCGGCGAGCCAAATCGCGGCCGCCGGCGTCACCCTCCTCTTCATCTTCCTCCGCGACGGGGATGGAGCGCTCGTATCCCTCGAACCGGTCGGGCCCGGCTCCGCCGTACAGGTCGGCGTCAAAGGTGACGGATGTCAGGTTCATAGGGACGACCTCCTCCAGCTTGCGACGCTCCTCCTGGGCACGAGCGATCTCCGCGTCCAGGGAGTCCATTTTCGAAACCCTAACCCTAGATCGAGAGATCGAGTAGAAACCCTAAGAATTACGATGAAGAATTAGGGTTTCTTTCAGAGATAGGAAGAGGAGAGAAGTATGTCTACCTTTCTTTCCCCCCTTTCCGCTAGGGTTTTTGAGGCCTATCGGAATCGCCCCAGCACCAGCAGCGAATGGAGAATAAATAGAAGAAATAGGAGATAGGAATGGAGGAGATTAGCTTTTTATTAAACACGGCGGTCTTCTTTACTCAGACCGACTTACTAACGCCGACTTTATGAAGATGGAAATATATAATAAAATAAAATAAAATGATTATTACATAATTGCCACTAAGAAGAGTTCTTTAAAATATCATATTTGCCATCCATGTTGTTGTATACTCCATCTAATTATTAATTAACCATAATAGAAATTAAATGACCATTTTATCCTAAGGATGAAAAGATTTTTTTTGTATAAGAGATACTTACTTTGCAATCACTCACTTATATATATTTTAGTCAATTTTTCTATAAAATAGATTTATATATTACAATTATTACAATTATATTTTAGGATCAAACAATAAAATGTGAATAAAGTTATACATATACTTAATATTTAATAAGTGTATAGAAAGTTATCCTTAAATCTTATGAATGATATTTTCGTATTTAATTTGGATCCAAATTTAAATTTGGATCCAAATATAATAATACACCAAGAAGAAAAACCCCATAACCCTAATTTCCCGCAAATTGTCATGTATGCATCTCCTTCCTCCTCCTTTTGGGTTTATCATATCTTTCCTTCTTTTCTCATTACATTTATTATTTATTGGCAACTTCTTTCTCGTAGTTTTTGTTCCGCTTAGGATTTGTAGTTTGCATTCATTAGGTCTACTACGCGCTTGACCGAGCCATAAGACATTTAATCTACATTTTCTTCCGTTCCTCAAAATTCCTGATGCTTCTATTTGTGGTGCGATCATGGTTGACCAACTGGGAGGCTTGTTTCTAGGGTTTTAGTTCTTCTCCCTCCGTTTATTTGCTCGAGTGCTTGAGATTTCTATTGCTTTGATATTTTTTACTTATCCGTAGTGTAAGGTTTCCTCAAAGGGAAATAAAAAAACTAAGTGGGTTGAAGATACATGGATCTCTTATTTCTTCACAATTAGTGCACTTTACTATCATATAATTTTAGTCTTAAGATAAATTTGTTCTGCATGATTCTTGTAATTTCTTGCATAAGATCTTTTAAGTTATGTTTACTTAATTCCAATTTCTATTATTCTCGTTGTTAACTAACTTCTAATAATATGTAATTAAGCAAGCCAAACTAAGGTTTACTAACATAAGCTATATATGTTAATGTTGGTTTGAAGGTAATGTCCAATGGATGAATATAGTACACGTTTGATGGGTTTGTTCCTAAAATCTATGAAATTAGGTAATCTCTAATTTGTCTATTTTCCTAATAATTTTTTGTTGATAAATATATATATTTATCAACAAAAAATGAATAGGAGAATATGGCGTTAACAGCAATTCCTTTCTACTTCCTTTCTATCTTCTTCTTCTTCTGGCTTCCTTAAAAAATGGACAAGATAAGATCTTTTCTTTGGAAATAGGAGAATTCTTGTTTTAATTGGAAGAAAGTTTATCCTCTTAAATCTCTATCTTAGATCCATGAAGTTTGTCTAATTAATTAGACAAAGTTTGTAGATCAATTAGTTATGGCCCCTGTTGTTCTCAATATGTAGATCAATAGAATGAAATATATATATATCTGAATGTTTAACAATGATGAAATAGAGTCATTCATAATATAAATATGCCATTCTTGCTACACCATAGGAAGGCCTTTTGGCAAATAATATATCATCTCAAGTACAACAATCTTGAAATAAAGGTCAGCAACTAATGAGCATTCAACTAAGAAGCAATAATTTTTTTTTTCCAACAATCATCTGTTAATCCTCTTGATACTGTCAGCACTTGCAAAGGAAGTTTCGAGGAATTTCCCAGGTAATTCCACTCAGTAACCATTCCTTTTCGTCGATGTGCTCTCCAACAATTATCTTTAGTATGGGTGGGAATTTAGGAAAAAAAAAACTGGAATCCCCCCATAATTAAAAGGCAGCAGTGGAATCACCAAATAGAGATGTTGAAAGTTCATCTTTCTCTTTATGTGCTAAAGATAAGGTTTGTTAACCAATAGAATATCCTTCCAGAATTCATAGAACATCCATGTGATGCCCGACGAAGGCATGACCTTCAGACAGCTAGCACCCCACCCTCTGTAGAGGCCCAACAGTCCCTCCTCACGCACAACCTCTGATAAGGCCGCAGCCATGTGAGCTGGCTGCCTTCCTTGTAGGGCTCCGACCATCAACCGCTTCCTCGCCACTTCCAACGGGAAGCTGATGGTGCTTGCAGTAAAACCTGAAGATGATGGGATAAATGAGAAGAAACACTAGACGGCAAAAAAATTGGAACCCTATTCTTCTCCAAACTTCACCTGAGAGAGCTCCGACGACCAGCAGCTCTGCACGGTTCAACGACTTCTTCT
Source organism: Typha latifolia (assembly GCF_019914945.1). NCBI lineage: Eukaryota > Viridiplantae > Streptophyta > Magnoliopsida > Poales > Typhaceae > Typha > Typha latifolia. The sequence continues at coordinate 9,657,784 of NC_133098.1, read as the reverse complement.
TCTTTGCCTGGCAGTAAGTACTCTTAATTGTTTCATACATGAAATAGTAGCATGTACTGTAAGGAAGCATGCCAATTAGCGTTGGACAAAGGCCAGCATATAAACCACCAATGCCATCTTCCCTGTATATCTTGCTGAAAGCAAGGCTGATACTGGGATAGGCCTCTCGATTTACAGTCAAGCGATCCTGTAATAAATGCAGCAGATATGGGTCAGGGCAATTGTTTGCATGAAGAAAATTATAAGACAAAGAAAGGGTCGCCAGTTCAACTACGGTTGTAATAGTCATTGTTGAGTGAGCCGTCAAAAGTCAAAAGTCGATTATTTCGCAAGATAGCAATTCTTTTTCCCATTTAGGTACTCAGAACTCAGAAGGAATGGAACAAAATAAAATTAGAATCAAGAGATGAGCGCTGAACTAGTGACTGCAGATAACTTTCCCTCCCAACCTCAATTTGTTCAGTTGGCCATGAAGCGACATGAATCTCATCATATTGTATTCTCATTGCAATGTATGCCAGTACTTTCAAAAGAAGTCAACGGTACTTATTTTGGCTGTATAAGTTAGATTTCAAGCAACAGATGTGATGTTTGTTGTATCATCAAAGTAGAGTTAGTGTTAGCTGCGTTCAGATCTAACTGAACTAACTAAACTATCATATTAAGGTTAAGGACTTGCATCCAATTCATGATCTATAGATGTGTGGGTTCTGCTCAATTTAGCTCTCTAGAATCAGGTTTGTCCATGTCATGAATAAGTGATTGGCCAGTTAGGAACAAGAATAAGCCATTAATTAGGACTCAATAAAACCAGAACGCTTGTGGCAATTCTCTGCACAATTAGAGGCTAATTTATCAACCAATCAGTAGGCCAACATAAAATTGAGCTTTAGGAATCACCAGACGGGTCTTTTTGAAGTTCTTTAAAACTGTAGAGTGGACGAATCACAAATAGTTGAAGCATATAATATTTCTCTTCCATTTCCAGATAGACTATCAAAAACAGGTGAGACTTATTTCAGAGTTAGAGAGACCAGGAAGTAAAGAAACGACACTAAAGATATTCAGTTACCCATTCTGGTCAGGTAAGCTTTTTTATATAGTGTATATGGCCACTTAATCTGTAGGAGCGATAGGAGGGACAAACATATAACCAGTATCAAGGGTAAGTAGATCAAGACCATTGCTTACCTTGAGAACCTCAAGAGGGTGGCACATGAGTGTGCTCACAATTCCAGCAGCTGCTCCACCAACAGCAACTGGAGAAACCCATGAAAAGTGTAGGTCTATATTGACATGACCAATCTGAAGCCTTGGGCACCCATTATCTTTCCATTCCTCCTGTGCTGATGCTACAGCTCGTTTGACACACTCAAATGTGCCTAGCTCAATTGCCTGAGTTGGAATTATCCGGAGCATGTTGATGGTGTTTCCAGCCCAAAGCCCTTGCCAACCGTGCTCTTCAATGATTTGAACAAAACTACCACTGATGTGTTTAGATCCAACTCCGACTACCATTCTTGTCCTGCAGTCAAGATGGCAAACATAATTAGATGCTATTCTGTTCAAGTACTAAAATATGCGCTATAATGATCTAAAGATCTGAAAGATGCTCAAAACGTCAAGTTCATAATCCTTAAAACACAAACCAGAATACACAAAATTAGAAAAGAAATCAGAACTTTCTTTCCATCCCCTTTCAGGTATTTAAAACAGTCTTGAAGTTGAAGATCAAAGGAAAAACGCTGTTAAGGTTAAATCAAGTATACCTGCAGATTTAAGGATTTCTAGACCATGAACAACTGCTTAGATTTTTCAGATTATTCTATATACTTTACGTGTTGGCGGTCCATAAAAACTTCACTTTGAACTTTCTTGCTCCAGAGATGAGGAGGGCCTTTTGGAAATATCTTGTTCTTGGTTTCTTTAATTTTCTTGATAATCCAGATGTTGCGGAAAGATACTCTTCTCCACAATTTCTCTCAACAGCTTAACTGCTGCAGGTAATTTTTAACAATACAAAAGTGGTATTTTGAAGCCCCATGCTCACTTTGACATGATCGTTTAGGTTTTAATACTCCAATGCATATACCTAGTTGAATTAACAAGTGGAAAATCTAAACATGAGCCTAGACCAATTAATTAGTGTGTTTGAAACCCAGTCAACTAAAACTTGAATGTATCCTAAACATAGAAAGAACTGAATTGTTAGATTTTGCACAATGACAAGCTGAAACTAAAGAAAACAGGTTTTACTAGAACTTGCAGACCAGAGTTAAAATAACGGGTAAAAACTAAAAAATTCATATAAGACCACATAGAGAGCAGGTCGCATATATGAATTGATAGCATATAGAGGCAAAACTGAAGATCCGGTAAAAAAAATCCAACTCCTTGATGCAGGAGCATAAAGGCCAATGGCATATTTTAGACTAGAGAGTTGATAATTGATCTCTAGGTGTCTTTATTGAGTTAAGTCCAGTTAGGGTTAAGTTTATTGGGGTTAAATTCCTATTTTAGTCACACATTTGGTATATTTATATGCATTTTTGTATCTTTTGTATTTGGGTTTGTTATAGGCTCAATTGAAGGCCTTTTGGATCAATAAGTTAGCATTTGGTCAGATTTTATTGGTACTTAAAAGATCGGTCTATTTTGCCTAGTTCAACAAGGAACTTTAATCTCTTTAGGATTTTCTTCTCCACCCCTTATTGAAAAACGGGATGGAGGTATTTTTTACCGATAGCTGTAATTTTTTGTTTTTTTTTTGAAGAAATAAAGAAAGAGATATTCTCTTTTTTCATCACTATGCGTGAAGCGTAGATTTGTGTGATGTCATACCCTTCAGTGTGATTCCACTGAGAAAAAGTGAGTCTAGTAATTATCCTTTCCATTTAATCCATCTTTTCTTCTTCTTTCTTCTCTTTCTTCCTTATTATTTATCTTTCTGCTCTACATATCCTTTCTCTAAGTTTTTCTTTCTCTACTGTTCTTTTATTGTTTTGATTTATTTGCTGCTTTTCCATCTGCAATCTATATATTTTTCCATCTTGGATATTTTTCCTTGAATCCGTCTCTTTCCCTGTATTTATCCTACATTTGTTTGGTATCAGAGCTATACCATCCTATATTCCTATATCAGTTTGATATTGTAGCTATAGTGTCCTGATAAAACTTGCTAATATAACTTTTGACATTATACATGCTAATTGTAGCTATACCATCCTGCATCCTCCATCTCTTGGACATTATACAAGCTAATAGAACTTCTGACAGCGGTTAAAGGTAATGATTTACCAAGAAATCAGGGAATGTCCTACATCAGTTTGATATGCTAGCTATATCGTCCCTTAGAAGGCTAAGATCCCGTGGACTGCCCTTCTTGGTGGGTTATGCAGTCAGATTAAAGATAATGATTTACCAAGAAAAGAAATCATGATAATCTTAACTCTAAATGGAAGAACAAGATAGAGAAAGAGAGGGCAACGAAAGAAAAAGAAATTCATGGATATGAGCAATTTCTTGTAAACATACATTTCCTAAATTCACTACTTCATTGAACTTCCTCTAGACTGGTATATGGGTAGAATTATTCATGAGGCAGCATCAAGTGCTTTATTGTAGTGCAAGAATTTTCTTCGAGTACCATTTTCCAACCTATCATATGAATATTATGGATGTTCCCTACCACAACCACAGAATCCTAGCAAGAAGTCATTTCATCTATTTTCCCAAGTGAACAAAGTATACCAGATTACCAGCACACTGCATATTTATTGGCTTACATTTTTTCAACGGAGAAGAGACAGAAATCAAATAGTAATAAGATATAAAACAGTCAGCAAAGGACTGGAATTTTCATGTCCCCAAGTGACCATTCAAAATTGTCGTTCTAACAAGGACCAAATACATAAGCAAAAAAGCAACAAAAAAAAAAAAAAAACCAAAAGAATCATCTCATATCTGATCCAGGATAACATAGAAATCAAGTTTGTCACAGAATGCTCATCTAGTTACTTATAAAATATACTCTCATCTAAGGTGCTCTCGTAGAAGGTGACTAACAATAACGAAGCAATATTTAGCACATATATACCGAAGATAAAAATATCGAACCTGATAGTCTCTAGAGGAGCAAGAACAGCTTTAGTCATGGCACCAGCTAATGCCCCACTGACGAACTCTCCTACTTCTCTGGTGCTAAAGAAGTTCTGCAGCATATCAAACATCTTACACCATAAGTAGTATGCAAATAGAATAACATGTAAAACTGTCTAACTTATATAAACACTTCCTCACAGTTTTGTATGAAGATCACCGCCATATCTAATGCAAAAGCTACCATGATATAGATACAACTAAACAAAGTATTCAATAGGGAAACAATTTGGACTTCTCGAAATACTTAATAATATACCCATCAACCAAAAAATACCATATAGATCTCATTGAGCCATAGTTACATTTAATGCATAATAATAATAATTCAAAAGATACCATAAGGCTTTTGTATGTTTTAATGCTAGCTATACTAGAAGTTGACAACAAACAGCAAAGATAAGGAAAACAAGGTACCAGTGATACTCCAGAATATCAAACATTGAAAATTTGGGATTAAAAAAAAGAATGAGAGGACTAAATTGAATTTTTATAAACTTAAATCAGTGACCTATATAGAATACCATGCACAAGCCCTGCAATTTGACAGGAATGGACATATCTAGCAAGAAAAAGAATGAGAAAGACAATTCTATGATGTCACAGTAGTCGGATCAATAAGATTGGTTATCACAAATGCAACTTACTAAGCCATTTTTTAAGCACGGAGATAAAAAGAGTATAGAAAAAGAATTTGAAAGAAGAATGCACTAAGAAAGCACAAACTTGGTTCAGAAAGGAATCAATGGAAAACCAATTAATAAGAGTAAGTAAATTAGGAAAAAGTTATTTTGTCATGAGTCCAGCTCTTATTTAAGATAGCTGCAAAACAGAATCTGGGTATACCAACATAGCATTAACATGAGACAGAAATGGTTCATTCATATGTTTTTCCAAAATATAGCGGGAAAGCTTGGGCATTTATACAAGTCATGAGGCTGCACGGATATTTGAGAAATTTCTACAACCAGCAATCAACCTGGTGTCATCACTCAAAAGTTTGTTCAAAGTTCCAGCATTGATTGAAATCAAACAAGAGAGCAGTCTGTACCACATAAGGTCAGTTAGCCAGAAGAGTAATTATTTTATTAGTCATAAATCTAAATTTAGGCCCTTGAAAGGAGAAAAGTTCTCCAAAAGTAACTCTAGACATTTGAAAGAATCTAAACGAAAAGGAGAAAGAGCTTCTCATGTATATAACTTTCTTCTTTGGTTTCCAACGGACATTTACCGATATACGCCAAAGAGCCAAATAAGACACAACCCTGTTTGACAGACAAGCTAGTGGTTGAAAACTGAAAGTCTTTGACGACTATCATATATGCTGAATCAAAATACTCATCAGATGAGACATCCAAAGCCAGACAAGTCTGTCTGAGAAATAAAAGGCCACGGAAATATAAATTTCAGATAATGTCTACGTAAGGTATTGTCATCAATGCAATTGCAAGTTTGCAACTATCAAAAAGTATATTCAACTGGACTTCTTGTAGTGGAATACGAGAAAAGACCATGAAACAAATAATTTATCATCTGCAGTGAATATAAAAAGGAGTGTCATTTCAACTGTTCCAAGGTGTCATCAGACCCATGTGATTCTATCATAGTTGGCAAAAGATCACAAAACAAGAACTATAATTGGCAATGATATGATGCACATTAGGTGGGAAAACCGTTTCCCGGATAGAACTATGCAAGTCATCATGATCCAAGTAGTTGCAACTTGTAACTGCTAGAATCTAGAATCTTGTTGCAGAGAGCACAAAAGGTTAAATAAATAACTTCTTGTAGCTTTCACAGCAAGTGACATGTATCCGAAGAAGAAAAATGCTCGTTGGAAGAGTGCTATACTAGGTACATAAGATGTGACCATGCCATCTGCTTCATATCAAATTCAATACTAAAACCCAAAATGCACAAACTCTCTCAGCGGACAAAGTTGAAGAATATGAAAGGATGATTAAATGGAAATACCCATCTAGTATCATATCGAATAGAACAGTTAAAAAATCAACAGTAACACAGAACAATGCTATAAAATCAGGTACTATACAAGTGTCATCAGATCCCCATCATCTTTCAAAATATTATGAGACAAATATAATGCGCAGAAGGAGAATCGAACGGATGGGCTATACACAGAAGCTTCCAGATCAAAAACTATTTAAAAAAATATATATATCATTTTTAACACAGTGAACAAGTAAAAGAGACATAAAAGGGATCAAAAGCAGAAGAGATCACAACCGCAAATGCTCTCAACTTTACCACAGAGAAAGTAAGAGATGCCAAGTTAAAGACACCCATATGGGAAGAGCACACAAACTCTGATAAACACGCAGAGGAACAAAGGAATCCACTTTGATACATAGAAAAAATATATAATGGCAGGAAAAAATATATAAGACCCAAAAGACAAGAACCAACAAAGAACAGAACAAAGTTAAAAAAAAAAAAAAGAAGAGAGAAAGGTATCAGCTTTAACACAGAGAACAACTATAGTGGTAAAAAAACGGAAGAGTAGAACTAAACAAGAGCTACCAAGATGAGGAAGACGCACCCTAATGGCTCCGCCGACATCTGGGACCCGGACCCGGAGCTCGACGGCCTGGGCGGCGTCCTTGTCGATGTCGAGCTCCTCCTTGGGCACCGCCATCTCGAGCCCGTACGCATCCCCCAACACCCACTTCTTCTTCTGCCGCGCTTCCGACTCCAAATCCATCGTATCTCTCGTAGTGCGACGCAAATCTCTATTTTGGGGACAAAATATAATGAGGAAATCCAAAGAAAACGGAAAAAGATAGAACTTTTTTAGTAAACTTCGGAGGTTGAAACTACTCGAAAACGTGAGTAAAAACTACGCTCTTGTTTTCTTTGGATGGATTCTTGAGATATTTCTCTCCTCTTTTTGGTAAAGATTTCTTATTTTAATGACTTGTTTGTTTCTCCTGTTATCTTGATTAAAAATTGGAAAGAATTAGATTGGGGTACTTTTCCCAAGATAATGGACTGTGGGGCCCGCTTGAGATAAAACAAACCAAGATAATTTTAAGAAATAAACACCCTACATTTTATTTATTTTATAATTTACACTCCTCTTTCAGACTTTTTATAATTTACACCCTTCGTTAATTTAAACTCGTACCAACAAAAAAAATATTTTATTATAATATATGAATACAAATATAAGGAAAAATAGTAGTGATGGTATTTTAATAATTTAATCAATATCAATTAGTCAAAATAACGTCAGAATGTTAAATAAAAATTATAGAAAAAAAATAAGAGATTAAATTATAAAATCATCAAAGACGGAGTGTAAATCACAAAATATGTAAAACATAGGATGTGATTTGTAAAACAACTTCGGAGGCGCAAGCCTCTTAGGATTATAGTTAGAATTAGGGTTTTTGTTTTGATAGTTTAAGAGATTATAGACTAATGATAGGCTAGATAAAAAGGTCAACAATATTATACCATATTCTCTCTTTTTTTTATTAATAATAAAAACCTAACATAACCCATAGATAAATTGATCAAAATTTATGGAACTCTAAATACCATAATTACATGGATAAATTAACAAATCTATTGATAAATACACATAAATTAAATGCTAATACAAGAATCAACAAATACTGGCACATTAGTCCATAAATATTAGGTCATTGGGGCATGTAGAAAAGAAAATTGTTACCTACTAGTTGTAACGATGAGGATGAGTATGACTCCCTCGTCTACTAGCACTAACTAGATTATTTAATAAATAATACAAACGGAATTAAAAATTTTAAATTAAACTTTTATATGATAAAATTAAAATATTAAAAAGTTAAATAGTTTATTTAGAGCTAGGCTCCAAATTCTTGGATGATGATCTAAATATGAAGCTCCATTTTAGTTGGCTTCATATTTGGAGCCACAATTGGATCTCTTTTGAAGCTCGTTTGGAGTTAATCTAATAATAAGAAGAGTATCAAAACTATTTAGTGAATTAGTAAATTCTATTAAATAAAATTATTATTTATATTTAGTTGCTAAAAATTGAGTTAAATAAAATGACTTATTTTAATAAAATAACTCTTTTGTTTCCAAAAAGGAAGTTAACAAGAGAAAGCAAAGTTATTTTTGATAGATAAAAAAATTACTTCTTTAATTTAGAAAATTCTTAAAAGTAAGTATTTTCTTCTTTCACTTTCTAACAACTAGGCCTAATCATCGGGCGAGCCGGACTTACCGGGCCAATCAGGCTAGCTACTGTGTTCATCAGCCGGCCTGCGAGTGGCTTGAGCCGAATCGAGTTCGAGTTAAGTTCAGGTCGGGCTAGAATAGTTTAGCCCGTTACCGCCTGTTGACCCGTGAGAGAGCGGGTAATTTTTAGCTATTTTTAGAATTCTTTTACCGCTAGTATTTTTTTAAAATATTTCTATTCCTTTATTTTGTTAGAAAAAAAATGTTAAAAATATTTTAAACAATGTAGAGTATTGTACAGGGTAGGTTGGGCCGATCACCGATAGGAGAGTTAGGTTTAAAAAAAATATAAAACAATATAGAGTACTAAAATCCCGTTAGTTTTCATTGTAGCAATATGGGCGGGTTAGTTGCGTGCTGACGGACATTCGTACAGGCTGAATAGTTAGGTCGAAACGGGCGGGCTTCCAGATCGAGCTTTTGGGTTGGGCCAACGGATAGTCTTTTGAGCTGGTCATGGGCGGGGAAAAGGCTATCCCAAGCCGCCCATCGGTAGTTCGGGCTTTGGCCGGGCACCAACTAAACTCTCAAAAGCAATTCTACACATTCTTTGGCCGGAAGTCACCTTTTTTTTTTTTTTTGATTGCCAATGAGCTGTGACCAGCTATTTATTAATAGATTGTCGAAACGTAGCTGCGTCGACAGTGATGAGGTTACAGAGTTCTGGTGGAGCGTTGCTTGGCCGCTCAAAATAGCAATAGCCAGAGGCCACGCTTGCCCTAGCTGCTGCCCAGTCAACCACGGTATTAGCTTCTCTCCCTACGTGGGAGAGCCTCACTTCTACAAAATCTTTTGCAAGCTCAGCACACTCCTGCGCTAGATTGCGAACGCGCCAGGGACTGTGCTCAAACTGCTGCATGCACCTGATGGCCTCTGTGCAGTCCGTTTCAATCTCCAACCTGCTGCCTCTTCTCGCCACCTTCAGAGCCATTCTGATAACCTAGAGCTCGGTTTGTAGCGCCGAGTTGCCCGGGCACGGCTCCCATACCGCCTGGACTAGCTCTCCATCAGCAGTGCAAAAAATGGCCGCGGCACCTCCTTGATACGCGCCGGCTCTTAGTGCGCCGTCGGTGTTAGCTTTGATCCAACCCGGCTCCGGTGGTTCCCAGATCTTCCTCCTCTTCCTTGTCTTCGGAGTCTTCCCTTTGTTTATGAGCCTGTATTCCTCCGCCATCGCGACTGCTGATCGGACCACTACTAGCTCCGGCGTCCTCTTCTCTCCGAAAACCACTCCATTTCTGCTTTTCCAAAGGGACCACATCGTGCATGCAATCGTCCCTTTGATCCGGCAGTCATCCTCTTTGATTGTACTCCACTCTCTCGTGATCCATTCTTGATCTATCATCGCGGTCTCCACCCCTTCTCTGGTGCGCAGGATCTCCCACACCCCTCGGCTGTATCTACACGTAAACATGAGATGTTCGATCGTCTCGCGAAATAAACCGCACATAGCACATAATTTCTCTGAACCAACATGAATATAATGGAGATAAGCTCGCGTTGGGAGCCTACCCCACAGTAGTTTCCAACAGAAAACTCTGATCCTCGGAGCTACCGGTAGTCGCCATAGATTTCTCCACCCTTCCCAGAGGTGGTCGCTCTGAGGAAGTAGGGAGTGATATATGGCTTTAACAGATGGAGTTTCCCTTGGGTGCGGCCACCAGATCCATCTGTCCTCACTGGTGGCGGCACCCATGGGGAAGGTTGAGATCTTATAAGCCAAATCAGACCCTGCCTCCCTTACCAGTCTCGCCGTAGTCCATTGCTGGTCTTTGGTGATATCTACCCATTAGCACGTTCGCCAATTCCCTCGGCTGTCTGCACCACGGGATCTCGTGCAGCCATGGGTCATAGGTGGCTCTCGTGTCTTTACCATTCCCTATCATCACTCTGCAGCCCATTCTTAGCTGCTTGGCGGTTTTTGTTAGAGCCCGCCACATCCATGATGGGTTTTGGTTCTTCTTTAACTCCCACGAGTGCAGACACCCGTACTTGGCCTGCATGATTATGATCCATGGCGCCTACTCCCTGTTTAGCATTTTGAAAACCAGCTTTCCCAGATGGGCTGTTCTTGCATCTCTGAGTCGACGGACTCCGAGACCACCCTGCCGCTTGGCCAAGGTAACCTGATCCGAGTTCATCAGGTGGAGGCCGTGGCCGTCGTTGTTCTTCCACAGGAAATTCTGTGCTTTTTTGGTTATCTCCTCCAGTACCTCGTCCGGCACCCACGTGCTGCCCAGCTAGTATGCCGGGATCGCGAGCAGTGCAGCATTGATCAGGATTAGCTTGCCGGCTTGGGATAGGAGCGTCCCTTTCCAGCCAGCTAGCCTCTTGCCGATCCGCTCCACCAGCTCCTGCTGCTCTTTCACCTTCACTCTCCTCCCCGAGATAAGCACCCCGATGTATTTGAATGGCATGCCTGCCACCTTCAAGCCGAGTTGTACGCTGAGTTGTCTTCCTTCTTCTGCCCCGATCCTATTTGGCAGGTACAGCTCCGACTTGTTGTAGTTCACCCTCTGGTTTGTGATGTGCTCATACCGGCTCAGGCTCTCTAGGATGCTTTTAGCATTATCCTTTGAAGCCTCCGTCATGAGCAGAAGGTCATCTACATATAGCAGATGAGACAGATGCACATCCCTGACCCTATACCCTCTCAGTAGGCCTTGTTCTACCTTCTCATTGATGATCATCAATAGAACTTGCGTGACGATGATGAAAAGGTAGGGTGATAGCGGGTCTCCTTGTCTCAGACCACTCCTCGGCGTGATCCAATTGGTCGGGCACCCGTTGATCAGCAAGGCGAACCAGGGGGAAGCGATACACGCCTGCACCCAGTTGCACCACCGTGTAAGGAAGCCCATCCGCTGTAGCGCTCCTACCACCGCCTACCAGCTAACCCGATCATACGCCTTTTCCATATCCATTTTGATCATCATAATAGGGTTTCCTCCCTTATCTGCAGCCATTGAGTGAGCCACCTCCTAGGCTGCCAGCATGTTATCTTCTATACTTCGGCCAGCCACAAAGGCCGCTTGCTCCAGACCGATGATGTTGGACAGAACCATCTTTAGTCTGTTTACCATGACCTTAGCAATAACCTTGTATATGACATTGCACAGTGCAATGGGTCGGTAATCCGCCACCTTAATTGGATGCTCCTTCTTCGGAATCAGGGTTATGAAGGTGTCACCCCAAGCTTTTGGCATTTTTGGTGAAGAAGTGGCCAACTGCCTGGCAAAGGCTTCCGCCCATGGTGTCCCAGTATTTGGTATAGACTTCCGCTTGCATCCCGTCCGGGCCAGGGGCCTTGCCTCGCGATAGGCTCCACACCGCATCCTTGATCTCCTCCGCCGTCACAGGCCTCTCTAGGGCCAACGCTTCCTCGGTCGAAATGGTTGGTAGTGAGGGCCACTCATTTCTCCTAACGTCTTGCTCTTCCACTTCCCCCCATAGGCTTTGGTAGAAGGATGTGAAGATTTGGCTCACTTCATCAGGCTCCTGCACCCAGCTTTCCTCTTCACCCATGATACCTGAGATCCTGTTACGTTTTCTTCTCATGGTAGCCGAGATATGGAAGAATTTGGTGTTTCGGTCTCCTTCCTCCGTCCACCTAAGTCGGGATCTTTGCAGCCATTTGATATTGAGTTGTCTGTTAAGGGCGATTTTGCAGTTGTATAGGCTTCTCAAACTCTGCATGCCCTTCTCCGTCAGCAGGCCATTGGCATCTAGCTCTTCTAGATCTGCCAATTTGGTGTTTGTGTCTTTCAGCCACCTCTCCACACTCCCCACCGCCTCGCGGTTCCATCTGCTCAGGCTTCTTCTCAGCTCACTAAGTCGGTGGGAGAACGCATGCATTGGATTGCCCCCGGCGTGCCGCGTCCAGGTGTCTTTCACAATGTTCTGGCACTCCTCATATTCCATCCAGAGGAGCTCGAACCGGAATGGTCTCTTACTCCTAGTCGTGTCTGCCGGGACCTTGAGAAGCAGCGGCGCATGATCTGAAGCACCCCGGTCCAGATGCTGAACTTTGCAATCCGGGTGTTCGCTTACCCATTCCGTGTTGCCCAGGGCTCTATCAAGCCGGATCCAAATGCGGCGCATGCCTTTTTGGTTGTTACACCAAGTGAATGGGATGCCTTCATACCCTAGGTCGCACAACCCCGTCTCGTCCACGAACTTCGCAAAGGCCTTTCCCTTTGGCCCCAGGGATACCTCTCTGCTGCACCGCTTCTCCTGCAGGGAAAGGAAAGCATTAAAGTCTCCAATGATCGCCCACGGTATGTTGATGGCGGCCATGTTCTTCAGCTCCTCCCAGAGTTCTTGCTGACCTTCAAGGAGGGTGCTAGCATAAACTGTAGTCCAAATCCAAGTTTGTCCCGACGTGAGGGTAATAGTAAGGTGAGCAGCATATCTTGATACAGCTGCCACGTCTACCCACCCAAGCTCCTTGTTCCAGAGAACCAGGATGCCTCCCGAACGGCCTTGCGCAGGGATGGCAAACCACGCCCATCCTCTTCCAAGCTTCTTAGCCACCTGCTCCGCTTCCAACCAGCTGGTATGCGTTTCTAGCAAGGCTAGCATGTCCAGTTTATGATCCCGGATCATTACTCTACAACGGTCTAGTGCCTCTTTTTGCGGGCACCTCTGCAATTCCACGCTAAGGTTTTTAACATTGCTAAACCTTAAGGTATGGCGAGCCGGCAGTCTGTCAGTGAATCCGGCCTCTCTTAGAGGTGGGTATGTCATTTCCACCTCCGTTGGTATTCTCATTTGCGAGCACCAGCTCCATGTCCATCTCCCCGGGAGCTTCAGTTCCTTTGTTTGCCACCAGCGCCACATGTAGGTGTCTCTCATCTCCTTCCTTAACTTCCCCCTCCCGGTCTGCTAATAATAGGCACCGTTTAACTCTAGCCACCGTTTCCCCGTGTTTTCCCGGTGGGTTTGTTTGTTGCACTGAGGTAGGGGTGAAGCCGGCCGAGACTAGTCCATCTTGGACAAAATGAGCCGCATAGTCACTGGTGTTCCATCGCGCTCCTCCAAGTCTTCTGGCTGTTTTGACGTAGGCCGACCGTTGAGCCCGCTGGTCTCCCGAGCCCAGCAACACTGTTATCCCTTGGACAACAACAGTTCTTCCTTTCACCGCTCCTACACCTGTCGAGTTGCGATCTCCGCCGTCCAGATCCATCTCGTCTAGCATTAAATGATCGCCCTCGGTGTCGTCTTCGAGTTCCTCCATCCGTACTTCCTTCTGTTTCTCACCATTGGCTTGCTTACTTAACACGGGCCCCGCCGCTCGTTCTTTAATTACTACACCTCCTAACGTGATTGGCCTCGGATACGAGGCATCCTTCTTTGCTCTTTCTTCTCCTTGGTTAGACTCCGCCACCTTCTTCATCTTCTCTACGTACTCTTGGTCTGCATGGGAATCGTGCGGGCGACGTAGACGTCTTCCTGTGCCAAAACCATCATCCGTCTTCCTACTGGTGCTGGCCTGCTGATGGTCTTTGCCGTGCTTGCCTGCACTCCTTTCCTTGCCGTGGGCCATGTAGCTCTGTGGGAATTGATACTTTTCTCTAGGCTTTTTCTCCCCTTCTTTCTTTTTTCCTATGGTAGCCTAGTCTTTCCCATCCCCTACCGGGGTACGGTTTGCGTAACTGGTTCGTTTTCCTCTCTGGGTAGCCTGCCATCTCGGCTTCCTTTGGACGGTGCACCAAGGCCCATAATAAATGTTGTCTTCCTCCTTGACGTCCTTTTTCAGGTTAGGGTTTGTACTTTGCTGTTCGCCACCTCCCTCGCCGTCTTTCGTCGCCGGCGGCTCCACTCCTTGCTCTTTGGCTGTGAACCCGCACTCTTCCACCTTATGCCCTATCCTCCCACACTTAAAGCAGAATTTTGGGATGCTTTCATACAACACTCTTTGGTCAACTCTTTCTTCCTTTTGCCCAAGCCAAAGCGTCGTTTTCGGAGGTTTCTTTGAGGTCTACCTCGATGCACCCCAGGGCAAACCGCTTTCGGAGTGATCTAGGGTTGTTTCATCTACCCGTAAAGGTCTGCCAAAGAAGGCTGCAACTGGAATAAGTGCCTCCAGTTCCCAGTATTCCTGCGGCAGATTATGGAGCTGTATCCAAACCGGCGCTGTCGTGAACGCCTCCGGGGACGGCCGGAAGTTGTTACGCCATGGTATAAGGTTGAGAACTTGCCCTTGGATTGTCCACGGTCCGTTAATCAGCACATGGTCCAGATCCTCCGCCTTCTCGAATCTAAATACATAGTATCCCTCCGCCATGTCTGAGACTGAGAATCCTTCTATCCCCGCCCATAGCTTGGCTAACATAGTTTTCATCCAAGCCAGCGGTATACCCTTACCCAGGAATCTACCGAATAGTGATAGTTTCCACTATTTAGGCATTTCTCAAAGACCTCCGGGTCGATCACCACACTTGTCTTCCGGTGGTTGCGGAGTTTTGCCAAGATCTCATGGGGTATAGCTCCCGGTTTTTACCGGAGCTTTTCTGCTCTCTGCTGCTACGGAAGCCCAGGATCTGTTGGCCTCCCTAGGATTTCTTTTGCCCGCTGCAGACTACTTTGCTTCCTCCGGCTTCGACACCTTCGACGATGCTGCCCTCCTCTGGTGCACATCTTCTCCTCCCGTCGTCGTTGGTGGAGCCTCCATCTTCTCCTAGGCGGTACGATGAATATGGCCGGAAGTCACCTGGTCTCATAAGTAAATTGCCGGTCACCTACGTCGATATAATATTTATGCAGACCTAGAAGGATGAAAATCGAAAAAATGTACATACATAGATATGTACTTATACACACATAACACAAAGTAGCAATCGTGATATTTTTACGCCACTTAGCTTTCTCTCGTCCTCCTCCGCCTCCGCAGTCGAAACCGCGATAACCTGCCCGGTTCGCCACCGGACCGGATTCACCGCCGACCCGTATGCTCCTCCTCCGCCGCTTCTTTCCTCCTTCTCCATCTCCTCCTCATCCGCCGCCGCCTTTCCTAGCCACTCTCCGCTTTCTCTCGAGGCTCTCCCCGCCGCCGCCGGCACTGGTCGAGCCGGTCATACGCGTCTCCAACAACGTCGCCTACCTCGGGGTGCCCAAGGAGGGCCCCAAGCCACGTCAGCTCCTCTCTTTGCCCCCCTTCCCCTCCTCCTTGGCTACGAAGCCACTGCCGGGTCGGAAGAGGAACCCCACCAATTCCCCAAGGAGAGTGACGGCCATCTCGTGGGTCAAGCACTACTTTTCTGATATTCCTCAGGAAGTCGTGCAAAGCCACTTCAATAAGGGACTGGTGAGGCTTGAATACCTTGTTGATTTGCTTTTTTCTTCTATTTTATCGGAAAAGATTGGATTTTTATTTGATCTCAGGGTCGATTCTGTAATGGCTTTTTCTTATTTTCGTAGTAGAAGCGATTGGTGGCAAGAAGGTTTGATTTTGATGGATCTTGTCGCTTAACGACATAAGATCAAGCACCTTTCGAAGTTTATAATGCTGGAAGTTGTTCATTTCCAGTACAACTATGGTCTGATGAGTCTTGCCCACCTTGTTGATGTGTTTTTCCATGAAAAATATTGGAACTTTATTTGATTGGAAGCCAGTTTATCTCAATTCTTGGTGGATGCTGTTGTGGGTACTGGTGATTTTTTCTACTAGAAGGGAAAGATAGGAAAAAGAGAATCATACTTATATGGCTTTTGAGTACATAAGAGTAAGCACTAATTGCAATGTAAATCAGGAAGTCATCCAGAGCTTGCAACTTTAGTTTCCAGGAGCTTGCAACTCCATTCTGGACGATTATGCTTGTTTTACAGTTTCTTTTAGCTTTGATCTCTAATGTCCTAGGTTTGTCCCATACTTTACCTTTTATATATTTTCACTAGGATTGATAGAAGTTGTATGCATTAGGAGTACACGTAGAACTTACTGTTTTCTACCTCTGATGTGCAGGCATCTCAGGGCCTTATTTTGGTTATATAATAAAATTCTCTTATTCGTAGACATTTCAAAGTTTCTTTCATAATCTATTCTAATATATTATTCAGGTCTATGTGGAAGGCTCTACCCGTGATGATCCACCTGAGAAAAGTCATTACCAGGTGGATAAGTTAATTCAGGTATGGAGTTCTTTGCTTCCATTTAAACAGTTCGGCAGTAACAACCAATTTGCTGCATTGAGTATTAGACTGCCCTTACTCTTGTCGAATAGACAATCTTTCATGATGTTTTGAGGCAAATAAAATAGCAGCTTCTGATTCATTCTGCAGATTAAGCATAATCATGCAATGGAGCCTGGCATGAAAATTCACCTTCCTATATCCGTTGCTGAGACCAAGATAGCCAAGAGATATGATACTATACCAACTGCAACTTTGCATCCCAATGCAGATGAGATAGAATACATGCGAAGGCTTGTCATCCACAAGGCATAATTTCGCTTTCATCGATATAATGCCTCTACTTCACTTGATGATATTTCTTTTGTTGTGTTTCTTTTTTCTTTTTTCACTTCTACAGAGCTTTTGTTTCTCTCTTGCATACTGGGTGTATAAGAGCATATTTGTAATTGTATGACTTGAAATTTCAGGACTCTGCGATAATTGTGCTAAACAAGCCTCCAAAAGTTCCTGTTAAGGTTATAGTCTTCTTATTCTTCTCAAGCCTGCCAACATGGTTTTCTTGTTGTTGACCTTACGGGCATAATTCAATATCTTGCAGGGACACTTACCAGTTCATAACAGCATGGATGTGTTGGCAGCAGCAGCATTATCCTACGGCAATGAACAAGGGCCCAAGTTGGTGAGCTGTACAAATGCCATTCCTAAATATTTATAGTAAATTGTATATTGTTCCTCAATAGCATCTTTACAGCTTGGAATCTTAAGGGATAGTGTTCTAGGAATATTTGTTTATGTCATGTTAATATCAGGTCCATCGACTTGACAGAGAGAGCAGCGGTTTGCTGTTAATGGGAAGAACACGAGAGAGCTTTGGTAGACTTCACTGGCTGTTTACTAGCATAAATCTTGCAAAATCATCTTCTCAGGTACGCTTCATCATGTCTTCATGATCACTACAGAAAACCAATTTTCTTAATATCTCAAATTGAGGATATTGATGAAGTGCAATGAGGAAAGTCCTAATTTATTTTGCTTTTTTGGTTTCTTATACCAAAGAATATCAATCATCTTATTTCAACTCTGGAGGGATTGACTAGTAGATAAGAATTTAGTTGGCTATAACAGAGTTTAATCTCAGCTAGTTCATTCCTCTCAAAGAAAGAGCTAGACTACTAAGATAAATCTAGTACTTTGGTTGGTGCACTTTCTGAGATGAGATCTCTTTTTGTTTCCATGTCCATCTTTTATGTCCTGTTCATTTGCTATTCTAGGAAGCATTGATCCTTTCATCAACCCTAATTCATTTCTGTATAAGACCAATGCAATTTGTTGGTCTGCATTTCTCTTGTTACTCTTTGTATTGGAAGTGGAAGTTCAAAGGATGGGGTACCATAGATTGTTTTCACAATTCAATTACTTTGTCTTAGTCATGTATTTGTGTTAACGCTTCAACATAATTCTTGTTCTGGGTACTGACTGGTCATGCAGACATGGAATGATGCGTGTGAAGCAACTGTGCAGAGGTACTGGGCATTGGTAATAGGGACACCTCAAGAAAGAGAGGGTGTTATTTCTGCTCCACTATCAAAGGTATCTGACTTCCTTCTAATTTTCTTCCTACTTGACCATTCTGCACACAGAACACTTAATTTCTCCATTTAAAGATGCAATCCAGTTTTGGCTGCCTGTTTATATTCACTGTTACATCAAAGAGTTAGAGCATGTCGTACATGTATTAGAATATTACTTATCCATCATCATATCACATTCACATTCTGATCAACATCACCCTTTCCTTTTGTTCTCTAATGTAACTTAGAGTTTGTTACACAGCCCTTGAGTTCCGTAAAATCTTAAATACATGCTTGTTCTGTCATACCATGAGTAAATAAAGAATTCATGTATGCTCATCCTAAAGGACCATTATCAATAGAATAATGAAATAGCTCATGTCATTCAGGCTACATTTGGATATCATGGGTGTTGACATATAACATCCAATTGTAGGTTATTATTGATGATGGTAAAGGAGAAATGGTCATTTTGGCTCACCCTTCAGGCATTGATGGTTCTCAAGAAGCTGTAACAGAATATCGGGTGTTGGGACCCACCATTAATGGATGCTCATGGTTAGAACTGCGTCCACTTACTGGCCGGAAGCATCAGGTACCATTAATAACAGGAAGCATGCACAAGGATATGACATCATATTGATTCTCTGATACAGTGAAGTCATGACAAGGATAAAATACACCAGGAAACTATATAAGCATATGACATACATGTAGCAAATAATATGTACTTAAAATAATGTACTATATTTATCTTTTGTTTAATTTGTTTTTTTGTAGTAACCTGTAGTAGTTTATTGATTGTTTTGTAATAACTGTAGTAATGTAATAAGAAGGAAGATCTTCAATTACCACATCAAAAGCTAAACACTTATAATGAATTATCTAATATACACCAAATTTTGGTAGTTAAGATGTAGGAAAAAGGGTGTCACCAGCTCCCACCTACATGGGATATGGGGAGGGGAGATTATGTAGCCTTACCCATTTTTGAAGTGGCTAGCATCAGTTGCCCTTAATTAGGATGCAGAAGTAAGTAGGGAAATTTGATCTAAACTAATAACTGTTGCATTTCTCGTTTTCCTCTTAATTTGTAGATAAATCTTAGCCATTCATATACAGGAGCAAGGAACTGAAGAAGAAAACTTGATCCAAGTTATAAAGTTGCAATTCTGGTTCTCATTCAGACCTGTAAATCATGTCCCAGATATAGAATCTAAGGGCAGCGTTTATTATGAAGAAACTTCCCAAGCTAAGTTAAAAAAAAGGGTAGTAGTTTCCCTTACTTTGACATATCTTTTCAGGACATAATTTCCTCACTTGAAAATAACCAAGTAATACCCTGAAGTATCCTAGAAATATCAATTATATCTTTGAAGATTAGATATGTGAAGGATGTATCCATAAAGTATCGAACAATATGGTGCCTTTTATGGACTATGGACACACCTTAGTGTGGAAGTACCCATGCTTTATAGTTGCATACCTCTGTAATGCTCAGTATTGGATTAGCCTTTCTATCTTATTTGCCACATTTGATACCATAATGCACTACTAAACAGTTTTATATGTAGTTTGAGTATCTGAATCTGAGTGAACTTATTCTTGAGGGATTAATCTATTTCTGTTTTTCTTGCAGCTCCGAGTACATTGTGCTGAAGCTCTCGGCACCCCTATTGTTGGAGATTACAAGTATGGTTGGTTTGTCCACCAGAGATGGAAGCATATGCCAAGAGCAGATTATGAACCATGGAGTGGAGCCCCATACAAGCTGAGGAGGCCTGAGGGCTTGGAGGTTCAGAAGGGCAGTGTCTTGTCCAAGGTCCCTTTGCTGCACCTTCACTGCAGAGAAATGGTGATCCCTAACATTGCTAAGTTTCTTAGCAGCTCAGGTGAGTGGCATGATGAAGGCAATCCATGGTCCAAGGATAAGCCCGATCTATTGCGATTTGTAGCACCTATGCCCTCTCACATGAAAATAAGTTGGAATGTTATGTCATCATACTTAGTCTGATCATGGACAAAATCTTTATATTCATCATATCTCAAATTTATTGGGTAAATTATGGTAACACCCGACATTGTACAGATATTGTAGTTTGCATCTTCAGTCAATTTTTATAAACCAAGCTTTCTATTTTCCTGTTTATTCTCAGGATGCCCTTAGTTAATAATTTGCATTGCCTCCCCTGCCATTGACTTTCTTACATCCATTCTGAAGATGAACTAATGATAACAAATAACTAGTTTTATTCCAAGAAATGCTTTTGGTATGTGCCTGTCTTCTCCATTGCAGTGCTATGTTGTCTATAGTTGCTTTCATTTATGAAACTCTGGTTGAAGGTCAAGAAACTGCCATCATTCATTCACCTCAATCAACCACTCCTTTCATCAAGCCTGTCATCTTTGGTAGAAGATGTGAGAGGAGAAGTAACACAGTAGATACCAAATCATAAATTGCAAACTATGTACAAGAAAAAGAGACAAGCAAAATAATTCCTCAATTGGCATGAAATTTTCAAAGATTCCACAGCTTACTTCAAAAACCATTGCCCAACACACACAGAGAGCAATGTGAAGCTATCCATATTAGCCACCACTATCCCAGCCAAAGCCGAATAGAAGGGAAAGCAAGGGCAAATAATAGTACATTTTACATGAGTTTATTATTCCAAGCTTTTTATATGCCTTCTTAATGTTGATTTCAAACAACTAGTATCTTTTGCTATACCATAATCAAGGTACACAAGCCAAGATCCAGGAATAGACATTCTCTTACTGCAGATACCTCGACCATGATCACTGTATCATATTAGGGCTTAAGCTTCCATTCTCTTGTTGCTGATACCACTACCAAAAACAGAGTATTTCATTCTGCAAGGGCTTAGGGTCCAAAGGAATGTTGCCCGAAGGTGTGGAGCATGGCGAAGTTGCATAGAATAGTGGATTATGATAGAGTTTTAGTGGTATAAATATGTTGTTATCCTATAGTAAGACGGTATATTCTTCTTCATTGATTGAGACATTGTTGCTTTCTTCTGTAGACGTAGTCAAGTAACCGAACTGCACAGATGTATATGAGTTTTTTTTTTCCTTTTGATACATACTATATTATGCAGAATTGCAGACTATTTTGTATAGACCAATGATAGCCTATCAAAGTAAAAAAATTAAAGCACAGCTCGACGAAGTCTGATCAATCCAGACAAGAACTGTCTGAAACTTTCCATCCTATTATCCTAATCCAATTCTGAGCATTCCGTTATTTGGCGTTGCAATACTCTTCCTGTTCAGTATTCATCTGTAAACTATAATTTGAGCCTTATGTTGTGTATGTTCTTTGTTGGTAGATATTAGCTGCATTGCCGCAATGCAGAAATATATCCTCTCATAACTAGACAAGATTTTTTTGTCTTTAAATTTCATCCATAAGCTCAAGGTCAAAGACAGTATGTATTGCATATAACTACAAACTTGGCAGCACTGTATTGTATCTGGTGAGGAATAAAATGGTAAATTCGTCACAAACTAGAGTGCGCTCAACCAATCCCAAAATATCTTTGATTCCCTGCAGCTATCATAGGGTTCTACCTAAATTTCAGTTTCTCTTCAGTTCCTTTATTCTTTATGAAATATAATATGGTAGATCCATTGCCTCATTTAATGGGATTGGAGATATAAGATGATGTAAGCATATACACTGTGAAAATATGATGATAGATATGTTCTCCTGCCATTCCTTTAACTGAGACATAAGTGCTCTTTAAATCAGATCGCTGAGCTCCCATTGAGTAGATGACTGCATGAGTATATATCACATACTTGGACTAGCTAGTTGGCAATGCCAGGTCTAATGCAACTAGTGCAGCATGCCAAGTGAAGTTCCTGGAAAATGGAGTGGAGGGATGCTCCACAAATGTCTCAGCTGACACAACTCTGCATTGATGAAGCTGTTTACATGTGGATTGGAAGTATGATCAGTAAATGAGTTACTTTTTATATACATTGATTTGATTTCTCATTGAATAAAAAGAGAGGTGGACTGGTGGGGATTACTCATGATTATAATCACTTGAATAGGAAGGAGGGCCTCCTAAAATCACTGAATGAGTTCATAAATCTTGTGGATCTTCACATCATTGAATTAGTTTCCTATTAAGTCACATTCAGAGTATTATATCAACTATGATTCAGTTTTCATTTAAAATCAATGATTGAATGTTGTATTCTTTTTTTTTGAATCTGAGTTGCTATTTCTGAAAGGGAATCCATTTTTTAAAGAGTTTGCCTTCTTTTCTTGCATGGTTACTCTGCAAGTTTGCTAACTAGTAAGTAAGCATGTATTGAGTAAAGGACTGTTAGGATTTATTGTTTTTGATCATGAAAGGCAGAGTGATCCATATTTGGAGAAAGATTTGGATCAATGCTATGGTATGAGAATAAAATTTTAAAATCTAGTTATTTTACCTGCAAGATGTGGTCATAGCATGTGCACTCTTTTAAATCAGACTGTGGAGTCACAGAGTCCTACTCATAATTGATTATCTTATCATTGAAAGTCCTTCGGGAATCATGTGCAACTGCAATAACTGCTGCACAGAAAACGAGGCAGTCATGGTTTGTTAGTTGGTTGCATTGCAGCAAACATTTATCAAGGCTGTCCAAGTGCACCTGGCTTAGTTAGGGCAACATGTAGAGTTTTTTTTTGTGACAAATTAGCCATGTTTCAAAACTTTTTTTTTTATCGGAATAGACTATCCTTAAACTTATTTATCAAATAAGGTATAATTCATTGTGGTCGTAATAAAAACGTTGAACTGATTAACGTTTTGACCTGGGTAAAACATTTTTATATGGTCCTAAAACGTTGATCAGTTCAGCGTTTTATGTATGTAAATTTTTTTAACTTAGTCTTTCAGCAGTTTAGAGAAAATTGTCTGGTTATAAAAAAGCTAAATTGATTAGTGTTCTTGTTAGGAGTATAGTGAATTTGAACTTATTTAGTAAATAAGTTTTAAGGTAGTCCATTTCGGTAAAAAAAAATAAAAAAAAGAGTCTATTTTGGTCAAAAACTCCAACATGTACAGTCGTTTTTTTCTTTCCTTTTTTTCTCATCATCGAAAAGGCTAATACACAATATTTATTTATGGAATTTAAGAAATTGCCCCGTTAGGTATGTCTCTTTGTAAGTTAGTATAGTCGGTCTTAATTATACTTAATGTGATATAAAGTTGAATAAATAGTTTGGCGAATGAGTAAAATATCTTTTATAATGGATGAATTGAAATGATAATGGATTAAATTAATATCTTTTTAAGAGTAAAATAGTAATTGATAAATAAAAAAAGTAGTGGATGGAAAAGAAGAGGAGAGAGAAGTATGTATTGCTATACTAGTATTAAGCTAACTGATTGTTTTACTTGTTATACTATTATACTAATATAAGAAGGCTTATACTAGAATAAGATCTTATTCCACAAGTGAAAGAAGGTTTAAAAGAAATAGAATATGATTGAAGTAGAGAATGAAATTAAAGTGCAGAAGAAGAATTCCCTGCCAACTTAAAAGAAAGGAAAAGAACAAAGAAAAGATAGTAGAAATGGAGCCCTAGATTACATTTTAATTGCTTAAGATGCTGACTGAAGAAATCAAGTTGCTACAGGTGGTTAGAGGGTACTTTTAATTGGTGTCTTCTGCTGTTCTTAGTACCTGGACAAAGACTAGCCATAGAATATATGGAACAAAAGACAAACAAACCAACTCACTTCCTCCATTAAAACTTCACATGCCTTTCCAAGATCTTCCAGTTGATGAATCTTAAACCAACCATCCTTCGTTGAAGCTAAAGAATCATATTACATATGCAATGACTTCAACTTGTTCAATGACTTCAACTTGTTCTGAGCATGAAGACCTGCAAATCAAATTGCATGATGCACTTCAGCAAACATCATGTTGCAGTGTTGTACTGTCATCGTCGTCGTTGCGATAAGAAATATCCTCTTGAAATTTGTCTATGAATCATTCTACAAGACATAGTTGGACAATGGCTGGAAAAGCTTTTTGTATATATATACTCTCCAATAGCAATTTCAAGGTAAGATTCTGACTAGCTAAAGAATATGTAGCCATCCACACTCTTGGCAGCCAAAAAAATTGAAGTGATCTGCTTCATTTTCTAATGAAGCATGTTATTTGGGCAATTAGTAGTGCTTTGGCTTGGAATCTACAAGTAAATATTATGCTATTGATATGCAAAAAAAATATCAATCTACAAATTAATATCATTTTATCAAGTACTATATAACAGTCCATATTATTGCATTTTCCTGTAGCCTGTAAATAGCAGTTGGTCCTACTGATGATGGGGAAATTAGTTAGTCAATGCATATTGGATGGACTGTACATTAAACTGACAGCTTCATTGTGATAATTGAGCAGCAGATTGGCTAGTTGCAATTGTAACTCTGAACTTATCATATGAAAGCTCATATATATTGGCTAGTTGCAATTGATCTTATTGCATCATTAGCATGTTGAAGGAATCTTTTATAGTTTTTATCATTTCTATCTACCTTTTTCTTTCCTCAGAAATGCCAGCCCAACTTAATTCATAATGCATGAATTCAAAATCTTCCTGTGATTGCTAGTAATCATCATGGCTTCTGGTGCAAGTACTCATCATGGAAGAGGAAACAAAGTAGAGAATCAAGCAGAAGTCAATCATATTCAAAAGATTAAGATCATAAAAATGGCAATATCAATTGAATTCATTACACCTGAAAACATGCTTTATTTGATGATATAAAATTCAGGCACTTCACATGCAGACTGTGTTCTTCTTGTACCTGCCATGTTCTCCCAGGTGTTCAGCTGAATAAGATAAAGGATACTTAACAAAGAAATGAAAAGGAAAATAAAGGACAAGCTTAATTTCTAGATAGTACTGACAGATCCAAAGGCAAGTTGAAGGATTCAAAATATATGCAATGCTGGGTGTATAGTTAAATCACTGTACAGAAGATGATACTTAATGTTTTGCTTTCATTCTTCTGCAGTTAAAAACAATTATACCTCCATTACATATCTATTTTGAGAATATCATACAAACATAAACAAAGTTCATTCCTGTCTAAAAAATAGGACTATATCATGGTATGTGAAGAAGCCATGTTAATCTGAGTCAGACTTAACATCAGAGCTATAAGATGATGGCAGATGACTAAAAAGAATGCTGTTTAGCCAACTGGATAGAGTAAAAACTATAAAAAAAGAAGATAAATGAGGATAAATTGAAGGATAGGACTAGTTCCATCTTTTTTTTTATGGAATTATTTATTCTAAGATAAAGGGATGATAAAGATATCTTTTTTTCTCTCTCTAAATACTAAATTGTACTCGGGTCAAATTTTGTTCTTTTCTTTAACTCTGTCAAAATTTTTGACTCCAAATATTAGTTGTTGGCAGAAGCCATAATCAAAATGAACAGTAACTTGAATAAACAATAATAATATTAAATAGCTATTATTACAAGAAGCATTAAAAATTGATGGGAAAAAAAGATTCCACCTCCTATATATATATATATATTCCGAAACCGGCATACACTTCCTCGCTCACACTTCACCAACAATTCCATGGATCGAAGCAAGCAAAACAACAAGATCAGAGAGATAGTGAGACTCCAGCAGATGCTGAAGAAGTGGAAGAAGCTTACAGTTGCACCAAAGAGCAACAGCAAGAGCATCAACTTCCTCAAGAAGACCCTCTCCTTCTCTGATACTTGTTCATCTCTCTCCGCCGCCACGGCCGCCGTTCCAAAAGGATTCCTCGCTGTATGCGTCGGCGAGGAGATGAGGAGGTTTGTGATCCCCACAGAGTACTTGGGCCACAGGGAATTCGTAGAGTTACTGAGAGAAGCAGAAGAAGAATTTGGCTTTCAACATGAAGGTGTGCTGAGGATTCCATGTGAAGTGTCTATCTTTGAGAGTACTCTAAAGGTGGTAGGGAAGAAGGAGGACTCCTACTTCTGCTGCTCTTCAGAAGCTGAGATTGCTCAGCCTCATCACACTCACAAACCAATGTGCAGATGACAAAGGATTACTATCTATCATCATCTCTGCTACAATGATTACTGTATGCTTCTTAATATTCTTTTGTAAGTGCAACCTTTTTTTTTTTTGTCCTTCTAATGTTAGGTTTGTACTAGCAGCAGCAGTGATTTAAATGTATATTATCATTCCTCCAAGAAAGCTGATTCATATGATTGGAATAAAGATGATTGGAATAGGCAAAGGAAAGAGCTGTTGGGAGTGGACATTAAAATAGATATTATAAACAAGACTTACAATATCCTTATTACTTGAATAAACAAAACATTTTGTTTAGAACGCAGGGATAACAATACAACAAAGATGAACAAGATTATAAGCCTCAAATCAACCAGTTTCCAATTCCACACAGAGTACTCTATCAGATACAAGAATTTTTTTTTTTTGAAAAAAAAGGTTAATTATTAAGGGGCACTCCAAGTACAGCAAGCTTTGAGTTATAAATGAATCACTCCAAGTATAATAATCGATTGTAAATTTGATGATAATAGGTACACTTTCGCCCACTCAGAATGTTTCCTCCTTAAATTTTAATGAACCAAAAAATAGAAACCCGCTTCACCCACACAAGAAAATAGAGAAAAGAAAAGAAGAGGGGTAAAAAGGAAGCAAAAAAAGTTCTATACAGAACTACAAAGTAAATGAATAGAAGCCAAAAACAGGCAAACCTCTATGACCATGAATCAAAAATGTCATGCAACTGTATGAAGGAAGAGGTGGGAGCCATTAAGCGCCTCGAGAGCCCTAGATGACTTGACTTTGAGCTTCGTATAACAAACTACTTTACATGATAACATATCCACAGTGATGTTTTCGCTACCTTCTGTAATACCAGCTTAACAGCCAGCAGCCTTTAGAAAGTTATCAAATGGGCTTGATGCTGGGAGCTTGAGAAACTGGTGGTGGGATTGAATGTCATTATGCGCTACCTTTGTGTTGTCTCCAGACAGATTTTGTTGGTAGGCATCCAAGTTCGGCTGAAGAAAAGGATTTGTATTCTGCATATTGAAAATACTCGTATCATTAGCACAATGAAGAAATATTTTGTTTTACACTACAATTGGACCAAGGATTTTAATTGCTGCTAGAAGTAGAACAACTAAAACTAGAGTGTGTAAGGAAAGTAACAGGTAAGATAATGGGGAGAACCATTGAACACTGGGAAAAGGAGATTGATATTTGTCTACTAAAATATAAGTCCATGCATTATCTTATATAACTATAGATTATTATACCTTATCGAGCTGCTCTGTAAACAAATATGGGTACTCTCTCCTCTCATACTGGTCATGCGACAAGCCACCAAGAGAATTTTCCTGTATTTGCTGCAAACTCATGAAAGCAGACATCTTCTGTTGTTTTTCACTAAGAAGAGCCTCACAGTGACTAGTCATTTCTTTAAATGGCATATCAGGGGTAGTTGATACTGAAAACCTTCCCACTTGAGATACTGTATCTACCACCTGAAAATATAAGCAAATACAACTAGAAAATATAAATCAACACATCTAATGGAACAACGAGAGAAAGTTACAATGTGACTTTCTTTGCAGACTAGCAGATAATACAAATGATGTAACTTTATTTTATTGGTAACTAAGTAAACAAAACCTATTTTATTTGTGTTGATAAATTTTTGTAAAGAGCATGATACAATAGCAAAGTTTTTAAGTCAATGAAACAGCGTTCTAGTGTTCAGTCGTTTGAACGCACTTGCAAGTATGATACTTTGTTCCAGCATTCCGACGTTCGAACAGCCTTTAGAGGCATTGGAACGCAAAATCCCGAGAGGAGTAGCATTTAATTGACATTCGAACGAGCCTAGATGCTTTCGAACGCATTTTCCCCAGAGCAGTGGTCTTTAACAGGCGTTCGAATGCATTTTCCCTAGAGCAGTGGTCTTTAACAATCGTTCGAATGCATTTTCCCTAGAGCAGTGGTCTTTAACAGGCGTTCGAACGGCCCCTAATACGTTCGAACGCATTTTCTCCAGAGCAGTGGGCTTTAACAGGCGTTCGAATGTTCCAGATGCATTCAAACTCATCTTTACAAGACAGAAGAAAATAATAGGTGTTTGCGGGCATTCAAACAACCTTGGTCGTTTGGACTATTTTTGCTAAGTGTGTTCGAACGGCTCTTCATGCGTTTGAACACCTTGACAAAATTAATCAATTCTAGACTAACTTAAACTAGGTTTCACATCTATCTTTGAAAACCTATATAAGTCCTCAAAGCCTAGAAGATAGGTGTGATTGAAGAACGAGAATTGAAACTTTGGCAAAGATTTGAGTGGAAGTTCTTCATTGATCAAAAAGCTACAAGATTTGAGCGTTCAAAGATTGTTCTTGATCGTTGCAACATTGTGCAACTTATCTCGACATGATTCGTTCGATTTCAAAGGTCAAAGAGATTGGTGCAATCAACCACTAGATGCAACTCATTGCAAGTTCTAGCGAACAAGAGATCTTCAGATAGATGTGGGTTTCAGCAAGTAATCTGTAAGCAGTTCTTGAACTTGCTTTTAATTAGTGATTGATTTGATCCTAGCAAAAATGATTCGTGGTTTTTACCCTAGTTTGGAGTTTTTCACGTAAATCATGCGTGTTTGCATTGCTTATGTTTAGCTTTCATTGTTTATCGTCAAGTTTATTTGTTAAAGGTCATATAGTTAAGCTTAAGGTTTTTCATAAACTTTTTCAATTTATAACCACTTGATGAGGAAATATATGTCTATACATGCACATGCACACATAAGACACAATCACACACGTAATGCAATCCAGAATTTTGAAAATAACCACTTGATCGAGAACAAAAAAACATCATTATATTTCCTTTTTAGGAGACCTACATGTACACAAAGCATCAATTTATGATTCAACATTGTCTAGTGTAGGAATTGGAAAAAAATGAGAGAGAAGAGGGCGCATGTGCACTGCACGTGCAACCTCCCTCCCTTCTCCTTTTGAGTCACACAACGGGAGTGGCTGCGGGATTTTCCGCCACTCTGAATCAAATTTGCATTAGAATTAGGATTAAAACCTAATCTATAAATAGAAACCCTAATTCTATCTTATTCACTCACCATATTTCCTTTCTTCTTCTTCTTCTTCTTCTTCTTCTTTCTTTACCGTCGAAGTCACGACGTGGGATCAATTTGTCGGAGCATCGCGAAGCAATTGGCAGACCACCATGCGACTCGTCGATAAGCCATCTCCCACCCCTTAAATTTAATTTAAGTTAAAATTTAGAATAGAAATACCTATTTTTGGGGTGAAACGGCGTCGTTAGTGAATCAAGCTGACCGGCGGCTTCAGATCGCTGTCGCTCGTGTGCCAAAGCTTCGTGTCTGTGGCCTCATGCCGTAGGTGTGCTTCCCTGGAGCCCTTGTGGCTCGGTTTTTGGTAGAAGACAATTCCATGGCCGTCGGCCATGGAGTCGAGCTGCTTCTCGTCAACGACGATTTCTCCATCTCATGTGGTTTACGTGATCATGAGAGTGTCGAGGTGCTTGGGTTGTGGCCGATGGACCGTCGACGACGGTTGTCGCCAGTGGACTCTCTCTCCTTCTCTTCCTCGCGTCGATCACCGTGGGGAGAAGATTTGATTGGGCTTGGGTTAAACCTAAGCTGACCCTTTTATTTATTTTGTGGGTTCGGGTTTGGATTTCGGATCCAAAGACCTGACCATTACGATTTGGTTGGGCCTTGGCCTAGCCCAATTAATAGATTGGTGTGGGCTGCGGGCTAGCCGCAGTCAAGCCCAATCCAATGGATTTAAATCAACCCATTTTAACTATTTATTTAGCCTTAAATTTTACAAATCATGATATTATTTAATTTAAAATTTTATTATTATTTATTATAAAATATGGTGATTTTTAGCATGTAGAGTAGAGATTAGCGATTTCAATTGTTTTACCTAGACAAAGGTGAGTGGGTTCGCTCACATATTTATCGATATTGTGTTTTGTATCTTTTATCAGACTACATATATCTCTATGTGCAAATTATTTATTATATTTTCTATGTGCAATTTAATTACTATAATTTTGTGCGTAAAATATATAATTCAGTGCATCGCTATACTTCATGCAAATTGTAAATTTTAGTAGAAAAAAATATAACTAGTATTTGGTATGACTTAGAGAACAATCTCGGTATAGATCGCTTGTGACTTTTCATAGTGACTCTAGTCTATTTAGAAGTTCAGGAGAACGTTCCGCGACTCAAGTTTGGCATATTCATTCCTTCGTAGTGACTTTGGCATATTCATTCCTTCGTAAGTTTCGCGACTCAAGTTTGATTTGCAATATACAAAGGCAAATGACAGAAATGGGAATAATAGAGACAAAAAAAGAAATAAGAAAAAGAAAAGCTGCTAAAATGACCAAATTCTAGCAAAGATGATTGACTCTGTTATCTCCGTATCCCTTTATTTTCTACCTTTGTTCCTCCACCACACAATCACCTTCATAATTCATATGTACCATTTTTGTCTCCACCCTTATGACCACCATGACAATTAAATTTCTCTCACCTCCTGACATTTCCTTTCTTCCTATCTCTGTCTCTATTCTTCAACTACTCCTAACCCCTCCCTAGACTATCTCTTCCAAGAAAATGATACAAGCATCATCTGTAAGAACCAGAGAAAAAAAATTAGGGGTTGAGAGAGGAGAGTGCACGTGCAACTCCCTCCCCTCTCCCTCTCCGGCATGCGACGAGGGGCAAGGAAAATCTC
Source organism: Typha latifolia (assembly GCF_019914945.1). Classification (NCBI taxonomy): domain Eukaryota; kingdom Viridiplantae; phylum Streptophyta; class Magnoliopsida; order Poales; family Typhaceae; genus Typha; species Typha latifolia. The sequence continues at coordinate 9,626,818 of NC_133098.1, read as the reverse complement.
ATCTAATCCGAATCGAATTAGATTTGATTTCCTTTTAATCTATAAATTAAAACCCTAATTCTCTCTCTCTCTCTCTCTGCTTAACCACCTCAGCCCCCTTCTCTCTCTTCTTCCTTCTCTCTTTCGCTTTCTTCTTCCTCACCGTCGGAATGCCGTGGAATCGGTCTGCCGGAGCACCGCCAGAGCCACCGGAGACCACCACGTGACTCCTTGGTAAGCCCTCTCCCACCCTTCAAAATTAATTAAAGGTTAATAAGGTAAATTAGAAATACCTAAATTTGGGTTTCTAGGCTTCATCGGCAAATCAGGCCGGCCGACGGCTTTGGGTCGCAACCGCATCGTCACCGGAAGCTTCGTGCTCTAAGCCCGGTGTCGATGATATCTTATAGGAGGCCCTCGTGGCTCGGGTTGTGGTTGGCCATGGGTGGGAGGTCTTCCACCGTTGGTTGCCGTGGTCGACCTTCCCTCCAGTGCAAGTCGTTGAGGTCGCTAGGGGACCTCCGACGAGGTCGATAGGCTGTCGGTGACAATGGTCGCCAGCGATGCCCTCTCTCTCCCTTCCTTTTTCTCCTCTCTTCTTTTCCCTCACCAATCTCTTTGGGGAAGAAAAAGGTTGGGCTCGGGTTCAACTCGAGCCAACCTTTTTCCTTCTCTCGGGTTCGGGTTTGGGTTGCGAACCTGACCCGACCCGACCTCTAGCCTTAAGTCATGGGCTGCAGGCCGACCTGCAGCCCAGTTCTTTGTTAGCTTTGGGTTGGGCCTTGGCCCAGCCCAACTAGCATGAGGTGGAAGGGTGGGCTGCGGGCCAGCTACAGCCCAATCCAATTTATTATCTTGGCTGGGCCTTGGCCCAATCCGATTAGTTCTATTTTTGGAATGGGCCGGGCCAGCAACAGCCTAGCCCAATCCAATGGGTAATTAAACTCATTTTAGTTTTTTTAGTTTTTTTTAAAATTTTAAAAATATTGATATTATTTAAATTGAAAACTTATTATTATTTATAATTAAAGGTGGTGATTTTTAGTATGTGAGCTAGAGATTTGAGATTTCGATTGTCTTGCCTAGACTCAGGTGAGTAGGTTCACTCACATATTTATTTTATTATATTTCGTACCTTTGTCAGACCATGTAAATTTTTTGTGTGCAAATTTATTTATTTTATCCTTACGTGCAAAATTTTAATTATTACATTTTCTGTGTGCATTTAATCATTGTACTCAGTGCATCACCATACTTTGTGCAAATATTGATTTTAGTGAAAAGAAACATGAGACTAGTATTGGTACGACTTAGAGAACAGTCTCGATATAAATCGCTTGCGATTTTCCGTGGTGACTCAAGTCTATCTAGAAGTCCAGAGAAAAGTCCTAAATCAGATCACTGCAGTGACTTTCCTAGGTGACTCTGGCGGGATTAGGGAACAGTTCTAGGAAGAATGAGAAATTCCTAGGTGACTCTAACTTATCTTAACGGTTAGTGGAAAAGACAGAGTGTGTTGATCACATAGTGATACCATCTGATGACCCTAACCAGATCAGTTATGAAAAAAAGCCCCGAGTGTCATCTCGAGGTGACTTCTAGTTGATGTGGATTCACAGGGTTTAGACCCATTGAGACATATAATAGTATAAATATTAAAAATATGTTAATATGTTGAAACTGTGCAAGGTTACAAGTTGTAACTCTCTATTATTATCATTGTCATTATTTAAAGAGCATGCCTATTGCAAATTGTTATGTATATTGTCAATTATTAGTTCTAAATTTTATTTTATTCAACATTAATAAAATTTAGAATTTATTTGGTTTTCGAGTAGATTCCACTCACTGAGCTATAGTTGTTAGCTCATGGATTCTTTTTTTTTATATTTTTTTTGTCTATCTCAGGTAATAGTCAGTGGAGCGACTGAGCGAGATGTACCCGGACTCCACCTCCACTTAGGATTCACCTATTTACTTTTTCGCTCTTTTGGATTTTATGCTTTAGATTAGAAGATAAATTTGTTTCGTTTAGAGACTCAAAAACAATAACATTGTTTTATGTTTATTGCAATTAGTTTTAAATTTAATAAAGTAGATTTTTATTTTATTTATTTATTTTTGCCATTGTACACGTAGAAAGTATTAATAATGCTTCGTGTATCTCAAGCATATTGAGATGTATGGTCGGTCATGATTCTTATTTCGGGTCGTGACATCATCAATAAACTGCAACACTACCACTATCTATTTAAGTGAAGACTGAAGATAAAAGGCACAGAGAGAAGAGAAGAAGATGGAGAGGTGGCAGCACAGAAATGATAGTAGTCGTTGTGGCAGTAGCAACGGTAGTGTTGATGGTCACATCAGTGTAGATGATAAAGAAAATGTGTGTCTTATTGTTATTTTGATCTAATTTGATAGAATATGTGTGTGTATACACTTGAACTTGAATAACAACTAATAATTTGGGACTCTTCACACATTCTAGAGTTTGCCAAGTTGAAACTTCTGGTGATCATAATTTTTTTGCACTATGGTGGTCAATTTACTTGAAGAACTCTAAATATAATCCAAGACCATATGGATACAGTTGTTAGGATCAGCAAAAATCATAGTTTTAACATTTGACAACTTGAATGAGATGATTCTCTATAACAGCAACCAAAGCTATCATCCCAATTAGTTAGGTCAGCTATAGCCTATATGTATGCTTCTCCTCCATTCATCTCTATCTAGTGCAAAAATTTATGTACAAATCAAGTTCTATCATGTCTTATCCAACTACTCACATGTTAATTTTGGTCTTCCCTTACAATCAAGGGAATTTCTAATTCAACAGGATTCTGTAGATTAAAAGATTTCCTAAAGTTTCTCAGAATAATTTTTGAAAAGAAAAATTATATGGAAGCAAAGCAGGGAAAAACAAACCGTTTCTAGTAGCTGGTTGACACTCAGAAGATTTGATTTGCCTGTGGACATCTGCAAAGTAGGAGCTTCTGGGTTTTCAAATACTTCACCGAAGAGGTCATCGTCGTTTGAGAAGGCAGAAAACATGACCTGCAGAATAAGTCAGCACCTTTACATGAACATGTCAGCAGATAAACCAAAGTAACCTGATGTTAAGCACCTGCTCTTGGCATCCATAATACTTGTTAGAGCCAAAAGGAGTAATCTTTCGTGGTGCTTCAAACTGAGCACCAAATGAGCACAGATCATCAGGCAAAAAATCACTTAGCAGTTGCTTTTGTATAATGGCCAACTCCGACTACAGAGACAGATAGAAATCAACAGGTACAACAATAAGATGAGGACCAATTTCACCAATCAACTATGTAAAAATTGAAAGATGGTTTACAGGAGATAGTACATCTGGTAAATCTTCTATGCTGTTTATAATCATAGAAACCACGGATTCTTTTGAGTGGCTTTCTGTCAGTTCTACTGCTGAAAGAGACTCCAAAGCACAACTCTCATCCTCTTGTGATCCATAAACTTTTAACGAAATATTATATGCATTTTTCACCACCTGAAGTTTGCAGTCTTCAACCAAACAAAGAAATGGATCAATCTGGAACACAAAGATCAGCATTTAGCACTATGGTTTTGTCACAATCAATAAAAAAGTTTGAAATCACATATTTCATAATAGATATTATAGACAACGATGGCCGTGGCACGTGGCATGTGGCACGAGAAGTGCCGCACGACACCCCTTCTAGCAGTGATCTGTTGACCGTCGATCTCGTCGTTGAGTTTTATGTTGCCACCGACCTTGTTGTCGCCGTCGTTCGTGTTGCCGGAGCTCGTAGATGAAGGTGCCGCTTGATCGACACAGATGCCCTAGCTCGAGGAGGAAGAAGACCTCGAGTGAGTCAAGGTGGGTGAATAAAAACCTAAGTTGTGGATCTAGATCGACGATGAGGTCGGCGGTGACGACGACAACGAAGTTGACGAATGAAGGTGAGTAACCTCCTTTCTCTACCTCTCTTGCGGCATGGCCGGCAAATGTCATGGTACGTGTCGTGCCATGCTGTGCTGACCGGTGGTCGACATGGCTATCCTTGATTCTAGACAGTAGCCACATAAGCCCAAACATTGCAGGATGTCCACAAGTACTAGAAGAACTAATCTTGAGCCAGCGAAGTAAAGATGCAGCTAAACATGAAGTGAGCTGTAGGCTGTAGCATAGCCCAAACAGGATTATGTGTATCCATATAAAGAGTACAAGAATCTATGGGAGCTAGCTTCTTTATGGCGATTTCAGAAGAAGCACATGAAATTTATCTCATAATGTGCATAAACCCTGTTTATTACTTAATAAATTATTCTCTATTGATCAGATGCCCATTAAAGAATTAAATAACAAGCCAGTCTTATTCAGAGCGCCTTATTGAAAGCATTCTTAATGAAACAAAGTGAACTCTAGCAAGATCATGAGGATTAATTACATACTGTTTTCTCATTAAGTGATGATCTAACAATTGGGATAAGAGGTGCAATATTGAAAGCTCTTGCAGAGAACACAATCATAGATGTTGCCAGGGTAAACAAGGACCGACAACGTGATGGAGGCAGTGAACCTACAAAAAGAAAAATCATATATTTGAGAATAAATTTTTAGTTAATAAGATATTTCTATGATCAAGAAGATTTTCATAATGAATGGCAGCAAATAGCTGTAATATAAAGTGATAAGAGCAACCTAAATTGCCACGTGGCATTGGATGACAATCCATAATCACTAAATGTTAGGTACTCTGAGCAGAATATAATTCTCCAAAATGGCAAAACCGCATAAGAGACATACACGATCCTGCAAACTAGTTATATATAACTATGATCAAACTAGTTGTTGTCTCCAAAATGTTGTTAACTAGAAAAGCATTTTAAAAGTTCTAATCGTCAAGTCTAGGAAAATATCAAGGAAGAATTAACCCAATATATGCACCTCACATGCTCTTCATTGAACTATTGTCCATATTTTAAAGGTGTTAAAATATAAAACATAAAATCTTCCGTTCTCTAAAAGCTTAAGGCCTCGTTCATTTATAGAAAAAGAAAAATCTTATTCTAGCAAAAACCTCCTTATACTAGTATAGTAAGTAAGCAATCACTTATCTTAATACTAGTTTACTAATATCTATTTCTCTCTCCTCTCCTCTTTCATCAATATTTTTATATTTGCCGAGTACTATTTTACCCTTAAAATAATACCACTTCATTCAGCTATCATTTCAATCACTCTTTCTTTTTTCTCTTTCTTTTCTCTCCCCTCTCCTTTCCTCACCTATATATATTATAAAGGGTATTTTAATTATTTGTCAAACTATCATTTCAACTTCATATCACATCAAGTTGATTACAAATTATATAAACATCATAATAGTTTATGCAAGTATAACAAATAAGTATAGCTATACCAGTATAGAACTTATTATATAGGTAAACGTCTCCTAAGCTTTTAGGCTTTTAGAGCAATTGGTGAGTCAATAAAAGGAATTCTAAATTGCAACTTCAAGTCTTCAATAAAGTCTATGGTCTTCGCAAAAAACTACTTGATTCTCTTCTCTGTTCAAGAAGGCAGAAACCACATCACTTTCTATGTTGGTTGAGGTTTCTAGGTACTTCTCTGACAGGTTAAGGCTAACCAATGGGCTCTATCACCAAATTTGATCTTGTTCTTCACCTTCTTTTGGATGTGAAATTTAAATTAGCTTACCAAGTATTACAAACCAAAAAAGGAGACTAAATTACTTTAAATTTAGAAGCTCAATTGAAGTCATTAAACTTTCTTAGCCCCAGTAATTACATGCATAAAACATACTTTAGTATAAAAAATTGATGGAAATAGTGAATGTCTGCAAATCCTGGTGGGCAATGCCTTTATATCTTACTCTTAAGTAGATCTCCAATTAAATGCGACACCAAATGTGCATCAGTTTGGATTGAGAGAGTCTACTTTTAAGATTTTCTTTTGCTACCATTTGTCATACCATTTTTCTACAGAATTGTTGGTTCATTTTGTTTGTCTTTTGTTGAATGCTTTTCATGGTCGGGGAGGTAAATCTAATCTACCTCATATGGAGGCAGGTGGGTATGATGTCAAATTGTCAAGTCCTCATGGCTTAGATCAAATTAGTAGATCACAGTCTACTAATGTTTAATGAAAGCACAGAGTCAACTACTGTCACTAACTTAGCAAAAAGTCAAAATTTAGGATTTCCTGTAAAAACTTACTTGGAAAAACTATTGGAAAACTGCAAATACATTATTAATACAAGCAGAGGTCTGAAAGGCAAGTTTTTGAAAATCTTACCCTGTCCTCCAAGTGAAAAGCTTCTTAGAGAGAACGCAAGCTGAAAACTCTGAATAAGAGTCTCATTGATTGATGTCTGAAAGGGAAAGAACTGCCGATTAGGAAAATAAAAAGAACGTAAGACTAGATTAGCCTGCATTCATGATACAGATATGTTTAATATTTCTATTAGGACCAATAAAGCATGTTAAAAACTTGATATCATTAAAATACAATAGCGAAGGGTTCAAAAGCATCTTAATTTACTCTACTCGGTGAGAGTAATATTATCCCAAAAGTTGGAACTTTCTCATTGCATAGATTGTGTAACGTGATTTTCTTGTAAAGTATTGTTAAGCCAGCCTCTATAAACTAGATACTCTAAATTTTATCTTCTACCAACAACTATGGGTGCTTTAATTAATAATTGACCTTCCAGAGGCATCCGGAGACCTCTTTTCAGAAAAAAAAATGTTTAGGCAATATTCCAAAAAGCATGAGGAAATATAGCGGCCAAAATGATTCATGGTGTGCAGAGGATGGCAATCACTATAAATCTGAGGCGCACCTCAAACTTTTTATATTTTCTTAATCGGCAATACCATATGTAATAACAGAAAAAAAATCAATTGTAAAGAGATTAAAGTGGAAGAAGAATTGGAAGATAGAATGTCAGAACTAGAAAGAAAAAAAAAATTTGGGGTTGAGAGAGGAGGGTGCACGTGCAGCCCCTCCCCTCTCCCTCTCCGGCACGCGACTAGGCGCGGAGAACACTGTCACGACCCAAAATAGGAATCATCACCGGCCATGCATCTCAATATGCTTGAGATGCACGAAGCCTTATTAATACTCTCTACGTGTACAATGGCAAAATAAATAAGCAAAATGAGAATGTGCTTTATTAAATTGTGTAACTAATTACAATAAAGATAAAGCAATGTTAAAGTTTTCGAGTCTCTAAACTAAATAAATAAAACTTCTAATCTAAAGCATAAAAATATAAAAGAGCGGAAAGGTAAATAGGTGAATCCTAAGTGGAGGTGGGGTCCGGGTACATCTCGCTCAGTCGCCCCGCTGACTATTACTTAAAACCCATTTTAGTTTTTCTTTTAGTTTTTTTTTATTTTTAAATCTTAGAAATATTGTTATTATTCAAATTAAAATTTTGATTATTATTTATTATTTAAGGTGGTGATTTTTAGTACGTAAGCTAGAGATTTGAGATTTCGGTTGTCTTACCTAGACTCAGGTGAGTGGATTCACTCACATGTTTATTTTATTGTATTTGTTTATCTATTTCAAATAATAGTCAGCGGGGCGACTGAGCGAGATGTACCCGGACTCCACCTCCACTTAGGATTCACCTATTTACCTTTCCGCTCTTTTAGATTTTTATGCTTTAGATTAGAAGTTTTATTTATTTAGTTTAGAGACTCAAAAACTTTAACATTGCTTTATCTTTATTGTAATTAGTTACACAATTTAATAAAACACATTCTCATTTTGCTTATTTATTTTGCTATCGTACACATAGAGAGTATTAATAAGGCTTCGTGCATCTCAAGCATATTGAGATGCATGGCCGATCATGATTCCTATTTTGGGTAGTGACATAGAAAATCAGGTTGAGGAAGAAGGAAAAGAAAGAAAAAATGAACTAAAAATTATACAAGTAAAATATTGATAGTGATTTGCTACTATCACACTTAAACATGGGTGAATACCAATCCAAAGAAATGATTACTGAGAGTTCTTTTTTTGATCTCTTTTCTGCCTACTCTCTTTCACTCTCTTTCTCCAAACAAATAATTAAGGGCTTTCATGGTGAATTGAGCTTTAGAGAAGCTTAAAAGTACAATATTAGACTAACTACTAGCCAAGAGTGAGGCCTAAAGCCCATGGCATGGCAATAGTAGCTGAATCCCGCCCTGGCAGCCATAGCAGCAACCTTTTCGAACAATGGTTTTAGTCTTTAAGACTTACATACTAGTGCAATATATGCTATTTCTCACGAAAAGTGCTAGATCTACTTGCATGATACACCAATATGATATTAATTTGATAAATTTCCCATTTTTTCAGATTTCTTCAAACTGGGGCAAATAACTTGGGAAAACCAAACTACTTACCTCTGTTGGCACAGAGGGTTGTGGCCTACATCGGCATGGCATGTGCCATGGAAGCACTGTGCCAATGAAGCAATGACAAGGAACTCCTTAATGAAAAGTACCCATTGATATTGTTCGTGTAAACACTACGATGGCTATATCATACTTCAGTACCAATATGGTAATCGACAATAATTATAGCTTTTTTCCAAAACAAAAAAGAAACTTGCAAATCAAGTCTAAGACAAATTTAGACATGTATATGGCCAGTTCTTTGTCAATACCCTTAGTAAAATGTAGATGAAGTGATTGCATTTAGGCTTTATTTTGCAAATTTTTTTGTAATAATAAAATTGTTAAATGGAAAGGGTTGATTAATCCACCCTCAATAATAAAAACGTGTGAGAAATTAGGCTGCAAAACATCCGCAGTATCAGTTGCATTCGTAGAATGTCATGTCAACTATACAACTGTAAAATGTATCTATATGTGTTATTGTGCTATCAATGTGTGAGATTTAATACAAGTACATGCTGTCTATCATAATGTTGAACTGCAACCTTGCAAAAGAATGAAAGCAGAAACTTCTCAAGAACAGTGTGTTAGATTATTTATCTACAGTACTTTGTGGCATCAGAATAGACTAGTCGATCCTTTTGTTAATTTTCTATTTTTGCTTGTACTAATGAAGGAGCAAGAACTCTTATGAGAATTAGATTTTAGTATTCACCCCTTAGTTGCAAGGAAAAGATGGGTCTTAGTGCCTCTTTATGATACTTCAACAGAGTTAAAGACCAAAAGAATAGTATCCTCCCCTCCATCAAAAGAGGGAAAAAGTCAAATACCCTAATAGGCTAATATTAGTTATGTTGTAAATGACAATGACATCGTGTAACAAAGACATATTCTGCAAAGACTAACATAAACATAAATAAAAAAACTAATGTAATAGAAGCATGGCTTATTTGTTCAGAAACCATGTTTCTTGCATCTGCACATGACTACAAAATAATTTGTGGCATTTTCATTTATCAGATAAAATATCTCCCGGACGATTTATACATTTGAAAAAGAGGAGGCCAGGCAAAAGACATGAGGAAGGATAATCTCATAAAGTACATCCAGAATGTAAGTATTAGATTATTGGATATTCATGCACATAAAATTTTAGAAGATCAAATACAAAGATTACAATATGGCTTTTTTGCAATAGGCAGAAATAGGCATACCAATTGCATTACCTTTGGTCGAGAAAACAACAATATCAAGCTGTAGGTATGAGCAATAGCTTCAAAGTTTTCAGGAGTGTTCTGAGGGGAAATAGCCTGAACCCATATGGAGGACAGCAAAAGTGTGATCTGATGATTGCTCAGTCTCAACGAAACTGGTTCCTGAATCCAATCAATCAGAGACAAGCAAAACTCTTCTAAGATAAATTACAGCTCGCCAGATTAAGTATAATAAAGTGAAGCTGCACAAGATAAATACTAGGTTGAATTGTACATACTGTTTCTTTGTACGACAGAGAACCATTGTCTGCCTTTAATGATAAAGAGGGAGCTTTCATACTACATGCACGGAATTGGGATGACTGAATTTTATGAAGTTTTGCATCATAAGATTGTCCATCACATCCATCAGAAATTTTACTCTGACTTTCTTGGTAAGCACTCTCTCGCAAGGAAAACTTCTCTTTTCTTAATTTCTCAAACAAAGCAGCTGAAGATGAAAAGACAGAGACGGTCCTTGAGAGTGTCCTTTGAAGATCATGCATATCAGGTTGTTCGAGACTAACTGAGAAAGAATAAGGACAAACAGAAGACGGAACTAGAACAATGGAAAATACACGGTGAGCAGTCACACGTGTTTCATGATCAGGGTGGACCATTGCTATGACCAATTGTTGGAAAAGAGCTTCAGGAAATGACTGCAACATATGGTGCAAATTAAATTATTCAGACCATTGAATTACACAAGACCTGTGGCATTAATTAATACATTTATGTACCTTATTGTGATATGACAAATTTGGTACAGATGCGATTATCTGTGCTGTCCGATAAACGGCACAAATTGTTGATCGAGCAACTGAGGCAGTACTTGAGATATTTTCTAACATTACAGCCATCATGTCAAGAACGGGTCCAGCATCACCAACCTGGTCAAAGAAGTCAGGAACATTTCTAAGCTCTCTTATATGCAATTCTCCAGATTTCCATCCGTCTCCTATTATACTTTGCCAGTGCATATTAATCTTTTTCATCAACTAGTTATCTAACATAAATTCAGACCCAAAGTTTCTACAAATCTCAAATTCAAATTTTGAACCTCACAAAATCTCTGTTAATCTATATTAATTATTAATTCTGTTTCTGTTTAGAGGGCGGCACATCTTTTCATCAATCATGCACTCATGAGCAGTGTGGCAAGTGCGTAGGAGCTTCATGTGAGGAGGCATCTAAAAGGCATGATGTACATTGTTGATCCATTGCCTAATAGATTAAGCTTTTGCATCAGCAGATTATCTGACAGTGATTAGCATAAATGTCCTTTATGTGCACATAATAAAAAGAAAAAGAAAAAAAGCAAATACACTAAAAGACCAAATATAGGCCAATCAGTTTACAACATTCACAAGCTAATAGTACAGGCAAATCTTTTAAAATATAAAGGTGCTAGATAAAAAGGTTAGTACCTTTTTCGATAACTGAACAAGACACTCATCAACTGCTTTTCGGAATCTGTCATTCCATTTTGTTATCTCATCTCCCAACTCCTTGCTGTCCAGAGAAAAATGCATTGTTTTCCTTAAATGCCTTACAAGATCACTTATTGCGCCTATAATTGCTACAGAAGCTTGAGCTTTTGATTGTTCTGCAAGGGTAGCTGTTACTTCGACAATACTTAGCTGTAGGGAAGGCTGCTTCAAAATAGCCTTGTGTTCAAGGTGCTTTATTAGTGCTGATATCATCAAATGTGTATTTTGTCCTGCAAACTAAATTTTAGTTGGCCTCTTGATGAAAATATTAATAGAAGTGGTAATACAGATCCAAGTACCTGACTTCTCCATTAATAATTGCATATCCATTAAGACACATAGGGCAAGCCCATCGTTTGATAACCATGAATTATTGTTATCAAAATATCGAAACAAAGACTCTAAAACACGACGGACAGTAGTTGCCTCCTTGGCTAACTTGGCCATATTATGCACACAAACCCTAGACCAAAAGTGAGGATTTTTTGCTTCTTCCCTACAACACAGATAAAAAAAAGAAAAGGAAAAGTTATTAACTGAGAACAATAACAAAATATAAGTAATGAAGTATTACAGGACATAGTATTACATAGACAAATGAATTCCTTGTCCATTGACAATGCTTTTCCAGGATGGAACCCTAGATATGATAAATGGGGAAGGAGATACATGACCCTCAGCTTTAAGGACTTCGTGCACCCACCGATTATGAGAGACTTGATTACCTTGGTGAAGATCATCTGATTTCTTTTGTTTACCATAGTTTTCCAGGACTACTGAAACAACCTAAAGTAATAAATAAGTAAATTAAAGAACATTTGTACAGAAATTTAAGTTGTGCCATAAAGAAGTGCCTTCTGACATCACAAATCATACCAACCACGGAAAAGAAAAAGAAAAGTGATAGTAGCACATGCCATCAGTGATTCAAGCTATTCAAATATTCAGGACTAAGCATTCCATTGAGGCATCAACCATTTGCACATGTAACTTTTGTTAGTGTTATGATTTATAATTGGCAACTCGTATAAAAATGACATGTTTTTTGTAGTATCTAATCATAGAGAAAGAGTGTTTGAGACAAGGCACAAATTATCATTAGGGTAGGTGAAAGCTGAAAGTTTTGGGCTAATTTTGCTGAAGGTGTTCAAAGAGCATTCTAAAACCTTTCAAACGCACTCGTCCGAACACCCTCAAATCCATTTGAAAGCACATGCAGAAAAGTCCGTTTGATGTCATTCAAACTTCTGCAAAATGGATTTAATAGAACAACCGTTCTAAGAGCATTCAAAGTCCATTCAAAGCCCCAGAGACTTTAGGATATGTTTGAATGCTAGACACAGCTATTCAAATTCGTCACGTTTTTCCTATTATTTTGGAGATGATTTCCTAATTTGACAACAGTTTTGGGGTTTCCTAGTCTGATTGGAAGAAGGTTTCTCCACCTATATAAGGAGAAAAAGGTTGCTGCACTAAATGGCTCTTTTCGGATCTCTTACACATCAAAAGAAAACTCTAGGAACTGAACAGAGTACTGATTCAAGTGTCAAAGGTACGGGGTGTGTCAACATTGATTCAGCACGTTATGTATTGTTGTCATGTGTTGTGCCAAACCGGTGTGTCATTGGCACATTAAATAGCCTCGACATGTTGAAAATAAAATATTTAAACCTAAAAAGAATCTTAAAATAGGTTTTCAGGGTTCATGTAAAGTATTTCAACGCTTGATATTAAGCTGACATATGCAATTAGATTCTAATCTCATCATTTTCTCAAATTTTCACGTATCTTCTAAGTTGATAAATAACTTCAGGAAAATTAAAATTTCCCTTTGATTTCTGAAATTTGAAGTACAAAATATATAGACCAAGCACTATAATGAAAAGAGGTATCAAAAGGGATGAAAGAGACTCGGAATTAGGTTTGTTTAATATAAGATATGCTCAATTCTTAGTGGCACAAGTCGATAATTCACTGGCACGATATCAACCCATGTTGATCGTGCTGATAGGCACGACAATTTGTGGAATAGAAAAGATGGGAGATTATTGATGTCCTAGATTATTTTTATCACTAGATGTGAAAATCTCATATATTCTACATTTATTCATCTTCATCAACGTCTCGAGGGAGTACCGAGGCTTAGATTTTTCGACTCCTAGGTTCTAGTGGAGTAGACAATTTATTCACAAAATTAGCTCATTGCTGGGCCAAGCCACCAAAATGGACTTTAATCACTTGCTGTGAGTATTGAAAGGTGGGACAGGGTATAAGTATATCTTGTATCTACTTTTATAGTACATTAAAATTGATCATTAAAGAGGACCCATGGTTTTTTTTATCCATAGTTAATAAAGATTTTTCCACATAAAAATTCTTCTACGTGTTTGCATGCCTAATTTGGTTTTTCACTGGTTTTCTATTATCTTTCGTTAAATTTGATTAGATAGTAACTTTATTCTAGACCCTTCTTAAAAAATTCAATTTTTATCTCACTTACTCTTTCAAACTTGACCTTATTGTAGGAACTTATTGTTGCAAAACTGCAAGTTGCAGATACCCCGCAACATTTATGACAATTTAATTACAAACAGTTTGAAACTTTTCATAAAGTTTGTTAGATAATATATAGCTAAGAAAGTGTGCTGGCTAACCTTTTAGTGATTGGCTTTCCTTATGTTGAATCTTCAAGAAAAACATATTTAATTTTGATTTTGCACTGTCAGACAGAGACACAAATGTAAAAGTTCTTAACATAATGTTTCAGATGTAAGGATATAATTTAGTCAACCAAGAAGCAGAAGTGATTTCGCTCTATTGAAGATTGACTTGGCAAATAAAGGAGGTCGAAGAAGAATCAAAAGTTAGGTTGGAAAACAGTACAATCGTTGCAAACAACAGTGAATAGATTGATTGTCAAATAAGTGGGAAGGTTCAAATTTCACTGAATTCATTCCTTTCTGCATTATCAATATTTGAGGTCCATCTAATCATCTTTTAGGAGTAACTAGATCTTTCTATTAGTTTTAGTCATCTAATATTCTCTGTAGTGATTTCAATAAATAGCCCAGATTTGTAAGTAGAAATGAGATTTTGAGCGCCAACTCTAGCTGATTAAATACCAAGATTAAATTTCATTTCATTTTAGGTATAAGAGATCTAAATATAGTTATAATGGCACATAGGTTAGCCAAGTCTCATTGACTATGCCGCATACACAGCATATGCTCTGCACAATAGTTTGGTGCACACTACCTTTAAAAAGTGTCACAGGGTACAAGTTTATCAATTAGCCATCAGCATGGCATCTTGACACTCCGCTAGATAAGCAGAGAGCCCTTCGAATATCATCATGGATTAAAAAAGGCATCATTATTAACACAATACAGATCAGCAAGATCAGCAAATAGATTCCTTGCCATGGCATAGGTAACTTACGAACATGGTTAGCACAGCAACAAATTTAAAGCATACGACCAGCATTTGTTGGAGTTACCTAGATACAAATTTCTTTCACAAGAATTACTTAAACGTAAAGTCGTAAATTATTAATTGCGGCCATATAAAGATTTGCGACTCTTGAGAGGATCTCTTTCCCTTTTTAATCTTATCATAGGAGATAATAGAAAGCAAGGATGGTCGCTAGGCATGCCTCATACCGGCTGAGCAATTATCGTGTCAGTGAGAAAACGGCACTCGACATAGGATGTGTTATTGGCATAGCCCTGCATCATTCAGCACAAGAGCGTACCAATTTGTGTCGCTTGGCACGAGTTGAGTATCAAGCAGCAGACGATCCATAACCGATTAAGGGGTAGTCAAGAAAGTCACTTTACCAAATAAAAAGTTGACGTGAGAGAAGAGGAAAGAGAGGAGAAATAGAGAAGATCAATAAAGAATTTAAGATTTCCTCTTTAAATCCCACCAAAAAGAAAATATTTCTTTTATTCTCTTAAGTATTTCCTTTGTTTTACACTTTAACAACTAATTTAGGATGTACAAATGATAGATCTGAATTACTTTTGTTAGATCTATCATTTGTAAGGGTCTTTCTATATAGATCTAGCATTTTAGCATTGTATATGTGAAAATTACTTTTAAAATATAGGAATCAAAAGGAAATTTTGCCCCAAGTTTCAAAAAAACTAAAAATTGCAAAATCCAAATATGTATGAAGAGTAAATGAGGTGTTATGACAAGCATGGATGAGTAGATTATCTATAGTATTTGATGTAATATTCTAAAATTATTCTTGTGCTGGCAAATGAAGTCTTTAATCCTCCTCGTTATTTTACATTTAACTAGTTTTCAATTATTAAATTATTATCATTTTAAGAATATGTTCAACCCATGTTACATGTTGAACCATGTTTTTACTTGACTATTCCTATAGTTTTGACAAAATATGTCATGCACAATTTTCTAAGGATAAAAAACTCTAATATAGGCTTGAATACAATAATCAAACCAAAACATGTATAAAAACCCTAAAAAGTATATTAAATTGTGTCAAGGCATGTCGGTTTGGCATGCCCCGTGCCGACAGGGTATTAGCACAGTATGTGCCACCAGCACAGCAATCCTTAATAGAAAAGACCAAAGAGAGAATCTTCCTCCTAAAATTGGAGAAGAAAATGTTAAGAGTTTAAAGCTTCAAAAAACTATTTTGTCTATAGGACTCGAACTTGAGAATAAGTCAAGAAGAAGGTGTGGGATTCAATCAGTGGGCATGAAGCCCATCATTGCAACTATAGGACTCATTGAGGTATTCATTTCAGTACCTAGCAGAGGTCTACCACATATTGGCCTTACCATCAAGTGTTGCAGTAATAATTAAAAAGTATAGCAACTGTTGTAGCTGACTGGCTGTTATACCAAGTTTTAAACTAGATATAAACATAAAATATTTGACATAAAGCAGATCATACTAGCTTTGGTATTGTGTCTCAAGTTTCAACTGCTTTAAAAAAATAGCAGGATAGGAAAAAAGAAAAGTATAAGAACAATATTTATGATTGAGCATTGAGCTTGAGCAACAAAAAATCCTTGATTTGAATATCAATTAAATAAGAATTTGAAGATATTGCTTACATTGTCAAATTCTGATGAGATATGAGAAAGTTCACCCATAAACCAGATCTGCTCATCAAAACAAAGAAACACAGTTGTTGATGAAAACAAGAAAATCAAATTTGTGAAATTTTGAACATGTGGAATTCTGCATAACATTTCCGTACTTAAGTAGGATATTAAGAAAAGAGAGGCATAAAGTCCTCTAAACAGAAATATATAGTACAATTGTCATTCTTTCAGTTCCAAAGAATACAAGAAAGTGGCATAAACATGGTGAAAAACCATATGATTTTTAAATTAGAAAGTAGCACTGCAATGGTCAACAGAAAGTACAAATACAGAATGAAGTGGCAAATGTCTATAGCCTGAGTCTCTATGGAATGAATGCGTGCAGATATCATTTAGAACTTGGATAAATCTGTGGCATGAAAGTATTAAGCAGTCCTGAATGGTTGCATTTTCTCATCGTTTTAGTCTCTTATCTAACAAGTACTTATCATTCTAATCTATTAACTTAGTCTGTTGTTGATGAAACTTGGAAGATATTCCAAAAGGTTCTAGTATGTAACTATTCATCACATGTTTCTGGCAAAGTCTACCATAGAAGAAAGGGACTGTAGGCCTGCAGCACGTAGATCCTGTGCCTTCTCATCCTCTCTCATTTCCTGAGCTTGACTGCAAAGTCTTGGGACCAAGCCTTCCAAATTGAACTGGTATGTCCCATCCACCTGGAATAAATCACAGTTAAAGGATCTCTTGAGCACAGATTTACACAAGCTTAATCAGGTCCTCTGCTATTGAATACAAGCAGAGTGAAAAACATCTGTACACCAAATAAAAAAAATGACCTGATTAGTAACAAAGTCAAACAAGGCATGACATCCTATGATGCGCATTTCATCCTGTTGTGTTTGATCCAATAGAGTGTGTATGATGCTCAATAAGCTGCTAGCAAACAGTGGCCTGAATGAATATGATTAACGAGAATTAATATCTTGAAATCAATCTGGAAGGTCATTTCTCTAAATGAAGAGTCTAGTAAATATTAGGGAAAAGCCAAGGGGCAGTAATTGTAATCTCAAATATATAAACAGTGACATTTCGAGAACAAACTAGATGTCATTCAGTGCTAAAGAGACTTGGATTGCTGTACAATGGCATCCTAATGTGCAAAGTTCCCACCTACACAGGATCTAGGGAAGGAAGACGTACTTGGATTGTCGTACAATAAATTCAATGAAGGTCACCATCTTTCAGCACTTGACAAATATTGTCATGACCCGAAATAGGGATCATGACTGGCCATGCATCTCAATATGCTTGAGATACACGAAGCCTTATTAGTATTTTCTACGTGTACGATGGCAAAATAAATAAATAAAATAAAGATCTGCTTTATTAAATTTAAACTAATTGCAATAAATATAAAACAATGTTAATGTTTTATAGTCTCTAAACGAAATAAATAAAACTTCTAATCTAAAACATAAAATCCAAAAGAGCAGAAAAGTAAATAGGTGAATCCTAAGTAGAGGTGGAGTCCGGGTACATCTCACTCAGTCACCCCGCTGACTATTACCTGAGATAGATAAATAAATACAAAAAAAAAATCTATGAGCCAACAACTATAGCTCAGTGAATAGAATCCACTCGAAAATTAAATAAATTTTTAATCATAATAATGCTGAATAAAATTAAACTAAAATCAACAATATCCATAACAATATGCAATATGCATGCTTTTTAAACAATAACAATGATAACAATAGAAAGAGTCACGACTTGTAACCTTGCACGGTTTCAACATATTAATATCTTTTCAATATTTATACTATCATATGTCTCAATGGGTCTAAACCATGTAGATCCACATCAACTAGAAGTCACCTCGAGATGACGCTCGGGACTTTTCTTTATAGCTGATCCAGTTAGGGTCATCAGATGGTATCACTATGTGATCAACACACTCTGTCTTTTCTACTAACCGTTGAAAGAAGTTAGAATCACCTAGAAAATTTCTCATTCATCCTATGACTGTTCCCTAACCCTACCAAAATCACTTAAAAAAGTCACCGCAATGATCTAATTTAAGACTTTCCCCTGGACTTCCAGATAAACTTAAGTCACCACGGAAAATCGCAAGGAATTTATACCGGGACTGTTCTCTAAGTCGTACCAATACTAGTCTCATTTTTTTTTTCACAAATTTTAATATTTGCACGAAGTTTGGTGATGCACCGAGTATAATGATTAAATACACACAGAAAATATAACAATTAAATTTTCGCACGTACGGATGAAATAAATATATTTGCACACAGAAATTGTAACAATTAAATTTTTGCACATAAGGGTAAAATAAATAATTCGCACACAGAAAATTTATATGGTCTGACAAAGGTACGAAATATAATAAAATAAATACGTGAGTGAACCCACTCACCTGAGTCTAGGCAAGACAACCGAAATCTCAAATCTCTAGCTCACATACTAAAAATCACCACCTTAAATAATAAATAATAATAATAATTTTAATTTTAATAATATCAATATTTTTAAAATTTAAAAAACTAAAAAGAACTAAAATGGGTTTAATTTACCCATTGGATTGGGTTGGGCTACTGCTGGCCCAGCCCATTCCAAAAAATGAAGCTAATCGGGCTGGGCCAAAGCCCAGCCAAAAGAAACTAATTAGGCTGGGCCAAGGCCCAGCCGAGAAAATGGATTGGGCTGCAGTTTTGCCCGCAGCCCATCCAATTTAATTGGTTCGGGTCGAGTCCATGGATCTGAAATCCAAACCCGAACCCAAACCCGAATTTAAAAGAAAAAGGGGTTGGCTCGGGTTAAACTTGAGCCCAACCCACCCATTTTTCTCCCTTCTCGCGTCCGACGCGAGGAAAGGAAGAAAATCAGAGAGAGTGGCCGCCGGTGACTCTGTCGGCGGCGGGTCACGACCGGCTCCCTCTCTCTCTACTTCGTCGTCCTCACGAGGTGGAGGAGAACTCACCACCGACGGCCGACGTCGAGGCCGACGTTGATTGGAGCCACGAGGGCTCCCTAGAAGACATCACCGACCCGGGCTTGGAGCACGAAGCTTCCGGTGACGATGCGGTTGCAACCCGAAGTCGCCGGCCGGCCTAATTTGCCGACGAAGCCGAATTCCATGAATTAGGTATTTCTAATTTACCTCTTTAAATTTAAATTAAACTAGAGGGATGAGAAAGAGCTCACCGGGGAGGAGTGTGGTGGTCCCAATTTCCTCCGACGATGTTTCGACGGGCCAAACCCTCGTCGCGATTCCAACGGTGAGAAAAGAAAGAAAACGAAGGAGGAGAAGAAGAAGGCTAGGGGGGTTGAGGAGAGAGAGAGAATTAGGGTTTAATTTATAGATGAGAAGAGGATCAAATCTAATCCGATTCAGATTAGATGAAATCTTTTTCTACGCCTCGTCGCGTGCCGGAGAGGGAGAGGGGAGGGGCTGCACGTGCACCCTCCTCTCTCAACCCCCAATTTTTTTTTCTGGTTCTGACAAATATGACATCTTATTTTAGAGTTAGACGGCACCAATGTGTTTATGTCCCGAAGAGTAACCGTTGGACCTTTCCAATCCCCTAAAATCTCGACTAAATATTGTTGCCGAAGTGTCATACACATTTCCATGCCTTGCTAGAAAGACAGGAGTTGTTTGGATACACATTTCCATGCCTCACATGCTAATGCTAATGACTGAATAAATTTTTCGCTAAATTACACCTAGACCCCCCTGAACTATGACTCAATATCACTTATAATCCCTAAAGGAAAAATGTTATAGTAAGACCTTCTGAATGATCATAAACTCTATAGGGGGTTACACCATTGATGGAAAATTGATTTTACAAAATAATGCTCTACCCTTATAGATATTTAGGCTGTAGAAGAAGTAAGGAAGGTTGATAGAAATTGGGAGATAAAGAGATTAGGAAAGATTAAGAGGAATAAGAAAAATTAGAAGAAATATCACCATAGAACTTGGCATCGGGATGGGATTGAGGGAGAGAAATGTGGGAAAGGAGAGAAAGAAAGAAGTTGAGAAAGATTGAGAGTTTGAGAGGAAGAAGAGTAATAGAATCATGGAGATCGCAATTAGAATAGAAATTTTGGAAGCATATGAGAGGAAAATGTTTGACAAAGATTGAAAGAAAAAGAGTATAAATAGATTAGTATAGGTTTGTGGAGGAAGATGAGAACAACTTCAGTATAAATAAAAATTGATCACATGCCATTCACATGTCAGTTCCAGACGGAATAACAAATTGTAAGCTAACAAAAGGATCATTTTGAAACATTTGAATAATTCAAGGGATCTTAGTGTAACATTTTTTTCTTTATAGGGTATAAGCAATATCAGGTCATAGTTAAGGAGGTCTAAGTATAATTTAGCTTAAATTTCTTATACTAAGGAAAGGTGCCTAAGCAGAAATATGTCGCTAGGTAATGATAGATTGGCACATAAGTACCAAGAAACAGCAACATTATGAGACCTTACTACAGAAGTCAATAATGCTTCTTGAAGCTCTGGTTTCATTTAGGTCTCTCTCTCTCTCTATCCTCCTTATCCCTTTCTTTTTCCTATTTGTAGCATTTGCATTTCCATTTGCATATAATCCACTGAATCCAACGAACCATAAATGGAGTTAGCACTCAATAATAACAGAACGGTTCTTGCTAGAGCGAACAATACCACCACCAAACACAAATGGTATCAACATACTAGAGAGAAGCTTACGGACTAGGAAAAAAGAAGAAAAATACTCACATCTGTTCTCTACAAGATAATATTAATCTACGGTAAATGCACACCACAACTTTTGCTAAGCCAAACTGCTGATTTCTCAATTCCCTGTAACACCTTTGCTCCAAGTAATTTGTAATCTGCCAGAAAAAAGAGAACTGTTACATGAAGAGATAAAGTTAATTGACATTATGCATCAGTTACTGTTAGGAAAGACAACAGGTAGGTGAAGGATCTGATTGTTACACGAAGATGCTCCAAGATATCAAAAAACCATTGAGTAAAATAGACCACTCCTCTCCCAATCTCTACATACACAGACAAGAACAAACAAAAACAGACAAAAAGAATCCCTGAATGATCAATAGCACATGACTTCCCAAAAAAGAATTCTCCAGATCCACATAATTTTATCTGGTTTGTCTCAATGGTAAGAGGATTATGTAAAATCAAAATAAAAATTAAAAAAATTCAAGAGTACTTCAGCATCACTTTACTGTAGTTCTGTTTTCAGAAAACCTCTGACCTTGCCTTGATATCAATTTTGCCCACACAGGTCAGGTAGAAAGAGTGGGGAGAATGGCAAGACAGTAACCAAAGAATATTTTTCTTTTCAGGAAGAAAAAGTTTCTTTTACTATGAAGGGGCAGCAAATGTTAGGAAGAAAAATGGAAGTAAGTTAGGAAATCCAAAATAAAAGAAATGATACCTAACATATTATGTGCCTTGTAGCCTGTAATGTTCGGAAGAAAACCAGGAGAAAAAAGGATGAGAGCACTGATGTCAATGAGCCTTATATAATATAAATTATATTCTTGCTATGATGATCCATTTATAGTTCGTTTTTTCAACATAGCTTGCAGATTTTGGATGCTGAAATACCCGAGAAATAAAAAGAACAAAGAAAAATAGCTTGCTAATGTACATTTTACTGCTACCTATATACTCAATAAGGATTTTCCTTTTTATGTGATTGATATAAAAGAATTCAAATATTCTCCCTCTTAGTACCAGTTACTACTATAAAGTAATTAGGTCAACCTTCAAATCAAGAGAAAATAATGCAAATGTAGTATAATATTGTAAAGTTGTCTTTCTGTCCAAATGTCATTTCCTTATTTTCTTCTGGAAAGAACCTTCTTTAAAAGCTTTAAGTCTTTAACTGACGCAGAAGAAATGGAAGATTACCTTTGGTATACGTAGTGGGTTTTTAGAAGCATATTCACACAATTTGCCAATTTTTCGGTCATTTGGTTCTTCCTCCTGTAAGACAAGTATTCAATATGAATCTATTCTCTCACAAAGTTAGAAAGTACATGACAATTATGCTGAATATATGACTTGAAATATATAATTACAAGCTTTTGAAAGACGCATTAATTGCAAAAAAGATGTCTTCTAAGCAAACAAAAAATTAATTATCTGAGGTTAGTTGATACACTTAATTAGGATCTTCTCTTATTGCATTAGGAGTTTATTTTTATTAAAATAAAATTCATGTAGGTCGCGTTCGAACGCCCTTGCGAACGTCTGCATCAGGTTCGCAAATACAGAGAACGCATATTGTGTGTTCGAACATGGTCGGGCGAGTTCAAACGCCTGCGTTCGAACGTTTGCATCGCATTCGCACATACAGAGAACGTCTTTTGGTGCGTTCGAACGTGATTGGGCGCATTCGAACGCGATCGATGGGAATCCTCTAGAATTAGGGTTTCATATTGTTTTAGGACTTGTTGGCTAGCCTCTATATATATGTGGATGGCAGACAACTTCATTATGGAATTAAATTATTGATTTCTTGTCTCCTATCTTCTCTTTAGACTTCTCCCTCTTCCCTCTTCACCATCCTTCCACCTCTACCGTTGGCAAGGTTTCTCCTAACTTTTAATCTTCCTCGTCTGTCCTCTTCTTTAGGATCTCGACCACTTCATTCCCTTCGTCTATATCCCTTAATCACATCCACTATCCATCTTCATTTTCATACCCATCCATAGCCCTAACATCCACTCCACCCGTCATCACCACCATCACCCACGTTATTCCGTGTTTTCGTCTCTGCTACAGTTCGAATCTGCGAAGGGCGTAAATATAAAAGTTGTAGATCAGGAAGTTACGGATCTAAGAGAGGCATATTAGCAGGGGATTCGTACTAAGAGCGGTCCAAATAGTTTCGTAATTTTCTGACTACAGAAGAATATCTGACGAATATTTTTCCACGATTGCGCGAACTGATTACTGTAATACATTCAGATCTTGAAAGAATAGTTGCGTAGCTCATCTTTGGTTCCAGATCTTATCAAGTGGTATCAGATCCTAATAAATTGGTATCAAAGCCTATCATTAGCATCAGTTTTCTTTCTCGCATCGGCTTTCTTCTGTACAAGTCCCATTTTTTCCTTCCTCTAGCATCTACAGATACTCATCCGACCAACCACTTGTGGACTTCTGTTTTTTTATCTTGAGAAGCCCTTCGCAACATGACAAAAGTGACTTTGCCATATTATCCCCTCATTACAGCCCAATCTCCTTTTAAGCCATACCTTATTTTTGTGTTGCCCTCCCTCTTCCTCTCTATATACACATTCAATTAATAAGCTAATCCATATGCAATGATCCAAGAAAAGACTGAGGCAGCCTTGGGCCACTACGCTTTTGTTGTAGTGGTTCTAACTGGCATTCATGGCACCCGATATGGAAAGCCGAAATAGCAGTGCACCCGATATGGTAGACCGAAATAGCGTTTTGGTAAGGTCTCACTCTTTTCTTTCTTATTTCGCATCTTTTCATTATATTGTTTGTGATTCTTTTCCCATAGTCTTGCACGGTTCTTAAATTGTTTTTTTTTTCATTTTATGCTACTATATTTTCCTTCTTTTCACATCTTTTTTGTTTTTTCTCCATCTTTCAGTCCAAAGATCGCCGAAATTCCTACGGTGAGAAGACTGCAGAATTTCCTGCAGAAGGAAATTCGTGTAGTAGTCTTCTCACTACAGGAACTTTCTGTTTGTCTTAAAAATCTAGAAGCAGACAAACAATAAACTTTTATTTTCTTGATTACTAATGAATTATCAACTTTTAATTAGGTTATTTAAGGTGATATTGTGAAAGAGTTGCTTAATTACATAGTTTTGTCTTTTATGTTAGACTATATAGAAGTTAGATAACTTAGGAAAAGTAAATTTATATCATGTTTCCATGACCCCACCTTGGGCACATCACCCACCATGGCGCCCGCCATTCATCGCATGTCATGAAAGTATGAAACCCCGTGTACTTGCCGTGCGCTTCTTAGAACATTGATCTTATGGTCACCCTCATGTTGATTTCCAAACTAAGACGAGTTTGATTCCTACATGTTGGATCAATATATATATATATATGAGGTTTTCAACTCCAGAGATGAATGGAGAAAGAAATATTTATTTGTTCTACCTCCTCTTTTTTATGAAGAGACTGGATCCTTTTATCAAAGAATGAGAAAGCAAAAGATTGGTCCAAATGGAGTGCTGAAACTAGCTGCCGCCTCTGAAACATGGGAGGAGACAAACTCGACTTTGACCTGGTAGATAAGCTAGATAAAAAGAAATAGATGGGGAAAAAATAAGTGTCTGTAATTCAGTGATTCCTCTTTGTTCTCTTAATTGATTGCAATTAAACTCAGGCCAAATCTTTTCCTAAAGAAATGAAAAAATAAAGGCAGCACAGATCATATGTGAGCCATTTCTCTGCCCCTTCCATATGAATTATTGATGTTTCTATTATTTCTCATACCAAGTGATCTGGTACTTCGATAATGGACACCAAAAGACACACCAAGTGGCCTTACAATTAATTTTGCATGTATCCTAGGATGTCATTCTATTTGTTGTACAACAAAATGGAAAAAAAAAATCTCCCTTTTAATAAGTTTCTCTGTTTGACATGCAGTCCACATGCATTTGCACAAGAATCTCTTTACACATAATGGCTAACATAGTTACATTCATATCTAATACAAAGGAGTAACAATTATAGATATATTTCACAGAGAGGTACAAGAGAAGACCTGTGATCGAGGAAAAATATCGGCTAGAAGCTTCTTATACCGCTTCACTGGCTGTCTAGATCTCGTTCTCAGTGAAGGACAGAGGAAGCACAAGCTACCGCATGCCGGCAAAACTTGTCTTGATATCACACCCATCTTCTCCTGCAGAAGGAAAAGAAAAGGTAAAAAAGAAAATTGATAACAATGAGGCATTCTATTTCTCAATTAAACTAAAACATATACCCATACACTGGTAGCAACATATACAATTTTACCGTCAAAATCGCATCTTTTTGGGCTAATATAAATCAAAAGACCAAAAAAAATTTGTAATCTAGTCGTTGGAGAAGGTACATTTCACTTTATCATATCCTAATCTCCAAGTTGAGTTAGAGCAGCATTACGTTTATACAATTGTACATCCATGTAATCGCATAAATAGAGCAAAAAATTTCAGCAGAAAATGTCAGAGGAAAGCTGACCGAGCGAGACGGATTCGAGGAACTGCGATCAATAGAAAGAAGGACTCGATCGGTGCTTCAGAAGGAGGCGTCCGAGGAGACCACCAGATCTCCAACGCCTCCCAGACCCAAAATGGCAAACTTCTCTCCTCTTCTCTCTCTCTCTCTCTCTCTCTCTCTCTCTCTCTCTCTCTCTCTCTCTCTCAGACTTTGAATTCGTCCAACGCAATGCGAAGTTGTCGCGACTCCATCCCCACTAAATTAAAATCCGTAGTGCTACGGGTGATTCCTGAGGCCCTTCCAATAATGCTGCTAGACATAATTATGGTTAGATTACAACAACTACTAAAAGTAGATAAATTTGGAACAACAAATCTATTTTGATGCATTTGTCATCCACGCACTCAATAGAAACAATCCAGCCGAGGTTACAAACTTACTCCTCTTCCGCATCCTCATCATTAGTAGCATTTAAAATAGGCAAATATTTCAATACCCCCTCTAAAATTTATATCCGGTATCGATGTCTCTGTACCGGTTTTAAAAACACATTATGTAAAATAAGGGATATTAGTCAAGAAGAGAAGATTTAATTATGTGTGTCTAACTTTTGGATTACACGTTCTTTCTTTTGTTAAAAGTTTTGTCTCTTAGATATGATTGTGATAAATATAATTATACCTTAATTATAGGAGATATCATTTAATATTAAACCATTTAAATTTAATTATTTGGAGATAGAATTTAATTTAAATATAATTTTCTATCTCTATTTGTTATTAAGTTTGATTTAAATTAATCTTAAACTATTGAGAGAGATATGTAAATAATAAAAAATAACCAAATAGATAAAATTTAATTAAATAAAAATTAATTATAAAGAGATATCAATACTCTTATTATATATATATATATATATATATATATATATATATATATATATATATATATATACATTATTATCAGTTAAGAGATATATATGTCTTAACCGTTATATTCTTAAAGATCTTAAAGCATTCCTATTATATCCTTGAAGATCTTAACCGTTAGATTTTCATCAAACTAATTGATAAATAATTACCTCTATAGTAGAAAAGAAGCTCTCAAATAGAATATATTATACCACCCATTTCCCATATAATTATAATCTTGGATTGCAAGATACTAATTTGCATTTTAAAGGAGATTGCATAAGATCTGTTCCGGATAGTTAAGGATAAATCTAGAATAGTTATTCTTATTTGTTATTTTTAAAAATAAAAATTTCATTCTAACAATACTTATTTTTATATTTACTTATATTTTAGAATAAAAATATAATAATTATGATATAAAGTAAAAAAAAACTTTTAAATTTAATATAAAATAGATTGATAGGATAGATAGGTTTTTTTTGTTATTCTCAAAATGAATTTTTATTTTAAAAATAATTATTATTATACTCACTTGTATTCTATAATAACATAAAGTGAAGAAAAATACTTTTTGATATGATATAGAGTAGATCGATGGGATAGACAGATATTAAGAATATATCGATAATTTGATAAGTGTGTAAAATAAAATATAATTTTGATGAATAAGAGTGTTATAATTTTTAGCTATTATTTTAAAATAAGGTGTTATTTTTTAGAATAAAAAATAATTTCTTTTTTTTAGGAATTTATATTTCACTCCTCGTCCTTTTGGTATTTATATTTTTAGCCACATATATTGGAAGCAATTGAAGATTGAATTAGTTAGATTCAATTTGAGCTTATTTGGAGCAGAGCTTATGCATTTGATAAGAACATTCAAGCTTATTTCGAATCGAATTCCAGTTGAATCCTGAGGTTTACTCTTTATAAAGTCAAATAAAAAATATAATCAAATTGAATTACACATTCACAAACCTATCTCAATCATCTCGGTAGTAGAGGACTAAATTGATTTGAAGAGAATCCACATCTTGATATCAACATAAATATCAGTATGCGATAAAATTACTTCACAAAGTATATTTACAATCACTCCCATGTTTGATGATTCAAAATATTTCAGTTCATATGTAGAAAAGGTTTACTTTCTGATACATACTATGATTTTCACACAACTTCAATGTTTTCCTTCAATTGCTAATCGATCAAAAAGAGAAGAAAAAAGTAGAAGGAAATGAAATCCTTCACATCATAATATACAACTCTGCAGGTTTTGACTTGCTGCCAAAATTTCCATTTCCATCATCTCTCACATAAGGCCTATAACTAAGTTGAGAAGACATACTTGCAAGAAAGAAGAATACAATTCTGTCCTGGATAGCTTATCAGCATCATTATCACTTGTGAGAGTTACATTCCTTATCCAAGAAACAGTTAATAAAAAATTAAAGGAAAAAAAAACTCACTTTACAAGTGACCAGTTTTCTTGTCTTTCCTCTTATCTGCTGAAATGAAAGAATATTCATGTACAGACAAACAAAATTGGAAAAAAAAAATCAGGTACCCAGAAGATAAAATCGAGTTATTTGTATCAGATCAAACTAGAACTGCCTTGAAGAGGAGTGCCCTGGGGGATCCCAGAAAATGGGTCGCCGAATGGATTGTTGGAGGCAGCCTGAGGATGAGGATAGTGAGGTTGATAGGACTGTGGCATCATTGTGTTTTGTTGCTGCTGATAATACTGTTGCTGCTGCTGTGCCATCAAAGACATCTGGACATTAGTTGGAGGTGCGATGTTGTTGGACATGGAAAATGGGTCTCTCGTGTCGAAAGGATTAGCAGCTGGCCCACTGCCATATGCTTCTGTGCTCTGCTGTCTCCTACTTGCGTCGTCGTATAAGCTATCAAGCAAAAGCTTGTCGAATCCACCAGCCTATTGAGACAGCCAATTAGCAATATCATGACAGATATGATGGTAGATTCCAATGACGAGCTTGAAAACCAAGATCAGAAGGGGAAAGGAGATGGTTCTGATATATTAGTTTAATTTCATAGTACACGAAACAAGGGTATATTTCTATGACTTCATGCTTGAAGGTAATTATATATCATTGGTAAGTTGAGATTTCTATTTTATGTAGCAGATCTGGGTGACTGGGCTGCAAGATTTCCAGTAACAAAAATTATTCTTCGTGCTGGCATATTAGCTGCATTTCATACATTCTTTCCTCAATTTAACACTTTGATCTTTATAATATTAAACTGTTACAGCATACTAGACTTACAGAGCACCGATTAGGTCTTGATACCTGCTTGTAGTTAATGGAGCATCACATATTTCAAGTTGGATATTGTGGCCAATATAATTAGTATCTATAGTCAGTTCACAATATATTCTAGATTTTCTTTAGGACAAGAAAATTAAGCTCAAGGTTAAGAAAGCTACTAATCTGTCGGAAGGACAGGGATACTTTAGTCCTTAGATGCCAGGCAGATAACCGCTAATTGGGCTTTTAGAAGTCAAGGTGGCACAAAAAGTATAAATCCTAGGAAATAAGTCAATAACGTACGAACGAAAAGTCTGAAACTAATGCATGGAAGGGAAACATAAATTCTTTCAAAGTTCAAGAATCAAGCCTAGGAAAAGTTTATATGAAATTCTGGAGGGAGTGCGTAATTGATGGTTGCACATGAGTTCCACCTGAGGCATGTACCTAGGTGACCAAGGCTTTTCTAAACAACAATTAGCCTCCAAAAATACACAATTCAATGGTGGTTGTTAAGTTGTTATCCTTCTAGGTTGAATTTTTTTGTTCCTCATACTAAATAATGCAGATTATGTCATGCATCAGTGGCTACATAGCAGTGAAACTAAAAACTATCAGACTTACCAGTTTGCTCTCGGTCAACTGATTATTGTTTTCACTTGGTGTTGCTACTAGAGCTAGCTCCCAACCTGAAGAATCAGTTGCACCCCCAAAAAAGCCACTAGCACTAGATTGCTTCGATTTATCCCCTGCAAACAATTATTTTAGTAATAACTATTTAATGACAATTACACCCAAGTGCATTACTTATGTACCTATGCATAGAATGAGAAAATCAGTGTTCTAAAGTTACAAGCTTCTTGGTTATGTGAATGGAGAAAAGCAAGTACTCAGATTCTGCAAAGTGCCATCATGGAAAAAGGATATAATTGACGAATGACGATCCTCAAAAAATTGTTTTAAATAATAAAAAATCAAGAGATAATGTATTAAAAATAAAAAAATAAAAAGAAGATGAACACAATAAACATTAACTAATATGGAATTACCAGATGGAATGATAGCCAGAGCCAGTGCATTACTTTCCTCCAGTTCAGCAGCAATGGGGTTTATTTCGTCCAAACCCTGCATGGTATCATACCCATACCAGTTGGATATAGTTATAAGTTGTAACAGCCAATTAGTAAGAAGTAAGGGCATGAGTGATGAAACAAACCAGTAAATCCGCAGTAGTAGAAGGTTGAGCTGCAACCTCTACTGTAGGCTGTGGCTCTTCTTCAGGTTCAACTGGCATTGTTTTCTCAACTTCTATTGCAGGTTCTCCTAGACTCTTTGGTGGAGGAGGAGGGGGAGGAGAATCTTCTCTGTTAGTTATTAAGTTCTTCTGCTGATATTCCTGTTTCAGCAGCATCCAGACCAATAAGCACTTATTTTAATGCCTCTTGCTACAATCAGGTAGCTGATCTGTAGCAAAATGAATCAAGAACTATCTGAGAAAAAGAAATCTGAAATACAGAATGCAGCGAGAATTCAATCTCTTCGAGTATCCTTGAAATCATCGAGTCAACAGTCTCAAGTCTCAACTGCACAATATTCTATCCTTCTAAGTTCTAAGACATACTACTCTGACTAAGTTGTTCCATAAAAGACATAAATTTGAGGACAGTAGAGAATGTTTAACACATTTCACATTACTAAAAGATCTATCAATGGAGATGGTTTCCAAAGAAAAGTTGTCAAAAAAGGGCACAGACACATGCGAGCACACACACAGAAGAGGGAGGCAGGGAGGATAACATCCTGATCATGTATTTAACATGCTTGTTTCAATACGAAATTATGAAACAGTTTGAGCAAGAGGTACCAAAAATTTGGGAAAAAACCTATAAATTGGCAAAATAAACCTTCTATTTTAAAATCTTCACTTTGAACACACACACAAATATACTGGCATTACATTGTTGGAAGATGCAAATAGTTATGGGCCTTCTTTTGTTTTTTTAGCTTGAGTTCACATAAAAGAATTCCATGAGCTCAAATCTTTTCTTTAGGAACTTTTGGTTTTAAAATTACTGGCTAACTGCCACGAATGTAGTTCTAAAAAGACAAATTTATCAAGAACAGAATGAATGAATGTAAACATAAATAAGGATGTGAACACCTAGAGATTGTAGATATATGTTAGCATCAGTAGAAATCTAATTACTCACAATGGTCTTAGTTGAAACAGCAGCGGTCCGTGGTGCTTCTCTTATATATTCTTCCATTGTTGCAACAAATGATGGTGGTGGCTGGAGATAAGTTGGTATAGGTTAATTATAATATCAGAACTGAAATATATAAGAATGTCAGTAAATCATACTCATCCCGATTCAGTTTAAAAATAAGAACCAGACCTCTCTCAGAGCAGGAAACTGGAAGTTCCTCGTAAGCTCCAAACCTCTGCAGAACTCATAGAAATCAGAAAGACTTAATGCCTGTTAACAGCAGAAAGCAGATTTTCAGTAGTCAAAAGGAATAAGTAGACAATCCACAAGATATTAAGTTAAGCCAAACTCTTCAGATTCTTCCATCAAATAAGAGACCTACCAGCTGGCCAGCTCTTTTATAGATATCAAGAGCTTTAATAGCATCAAGTCTTGACATGTCAAAGAACTGCAGAAGATTACTGATTACTTACAATGAACAAATGAATGAAGAGACCAGAACTACAATCATATAAACTAAAAAAATTAGAAATCATGGTACCATATCAACAAGATTGATAATTCCATCATTGATTGCACAATAGATCTTGAAGCTCTCCTTTAGAATCTGAGAAACCAAACAATGGACAGTGGAAAATACAAAATTTATTGTTAGTATCTGAAAAACCAGACAGTAGCTTCTCCTGTCTCCAGTGCACCATAATCAACTTCAAATATAAAATGTATGAATGCTGTGCATTGTTGACCATGAAAAATTCAAACAAAAAGAGACTTAGATTTCTATATTCTCATGAAATTGGAAATATCAAACCATAAAGCGACATGAAAGTACTAAGATGAAAAATGAGACTTGAGTTGCATGAAATAATTATATTGTAACACCCCATTTAAAAAAATAAAAATAAAAAAAAAAAAAACCTGACTGACGCATGTGCCGAGCACGTGCGTCAGCCTGCCACCCTGCCCTTCCCTTTCTTCTTCTTCTTCCCTTCCTTTGCCGTGCACGCCACCCATCTCCCTCATCTCTTCTTTCCCTCACCGCAGCCTCTCCGTTCTCCTCTCTCTCCCTCGTGGTTGCCGCCAGCCGCCGAAGCCGCCGAGCTCGCCGAGCTCGCCGACCCCCCCCCCCCCCCCTCCGGTAAGCTCCTCCCCCTCCTTCCTTTCTCCCCTTTCTCCTTCCCCTCCTCGGCCTCGTCCGTGTCTGGGACCCATGCCGCCGGCCTCGTGCCGCGCCGCCGCAGCCCCCGCGGCCTCGTGGGCGCTTCCCTCCGCCTCACCCTCCTTCCATCGGTAGTGGAAGGAGATGAGGTGGATGGGTGGGGTTGTACCCCCACCCATTTCCCCCCCCTTAGTGGGCCGCACCACTGCAGCCCCACTAATCGGTTGGGGTGGGCCATGACCGTAGCCCACGGCCGGTCTTGGTGGGGCTGCAGCCGCGGCCCCACCTAGCCTTAGATCCGGGTGGGCCGCAGTCGCAGCCCACTATTCCAACCTTGGTGGGCGTGGTCGGGCCCCCAGCCCACCAAGGCCCTTTTGCTTGTGGGTTGGGTTTGGGCCTACCCTTTGCCTCTAGCCTAGCCATTTTGGGGTCATTTGGACCCTATAACCCTGTTTATCATTTTCACCTGTTTTGATTAGCCTGATCCTTAATTTTGGGATAACATAAGATTCCTAGGATACCCTTAAACATAAATGTGCTAATAAGATAAGTAATTCTATTAGTTCGCTAATGACTTTACTTGCATGAATTAATAGGATTGACACCGCGTGAGGAAGATTTTGGGATCCCGGACTAGCTGACGAGTTTTACCATACCGTGGAGACCCCCCAGGCGAGTAGAGTTATACAAATCTAGCATAACATAATTACAGTCATTATACCTGTGTAGGAAATGTCGGTATTAATGCATGCAGTTGGTACTCCCTATTATATCTTTTGCATACGTAGTTATTTATAACATGTTCATCATAGTATTATGAGAATGTTAATGTGACATCAACATTAGTATGATAATGCTTTACATGTGTCGGTATGGTATACCATTGCATAGATGTATGATTTTTGTGAACGTAGAATGTAATGATCATGATGACTATAACATGCTTTATGCACTCATAAACACCGCACCACTTCCACCTATCATTAGTAGTCGATTCGACTAGGCGGTACCCTACTACTCACTCGGCCCGGGGTTAAGAGTAGAGTGTATCTTATATGACTATACTATTAGCGGCCTACACACCCGAGGTCGGGAAGCCTGTGTGGTATTCAGGTAGTTATACTGCATAGTTATGACTAGATTATGATGATAGAAGAACATGATTGTGAGGCGGGGATATATCTCTAGCGGTACCCGACGACGCGGGGTTAGGGCGTCTGTTGATGAGCCGAGGGCTCCCGATCTCTCCGAGGGCGGTGATGATTTAGAGAGAGTGAGATATGGGCTTACGACAGGGGTCCCGAGTCCGATGGCCTGACAACCGGTCACATGTAGTGTCGCCATACACGTGTAGGTGACATTACCGCTAGATGTGTATATATCCCCCTCGATGTATGAGATGATGGATGATTGTTTCTTAAGAGTATTTACCCTGTGTGGTGAATAGCTCGGTGAGCGATGATAAGTATGATTATTGCCTTGGTAGACATGAGATGACTAAAACCGCTATTTTATTGCTATGCATAATATGTAAAACCTATGATTGAGATGTGTATGAAAAGAGATTGTCTCAAGCTTTATATCTCGTGTGAACTTATCATAATACGTTTAGGATCTAGCATGTTCCGGGATAGTATTCGGTAATCTTTATCAATTGCATTGACTTAGTAAATTGTGGTAAGTCATTTAAATAAGCATATCGTTATCGTTAGCAAATATGGGCATACATTGGATATATACATGCGATGTCATTAATTTAGATTGTATGAATCCTACTACTTGGCCGTAAGCTCACCCTCGTGGCGGTATTATTTCGAGCTAGGGGACGCAAGGTGCGGGTAGCGAGGAGTAGCCGCTTTTCTTTCCAAGACGTATATTAGTGTATTAAGCCCCTGCGAGGGTGTGATGATGACGTTGTATTTTCTTGGACTTTAGCATTGTATTTTGGATGTATATTTGGAAGGCTTGTTGTGGCTGTGGACTTGTCTCCGGACTCTTATAATTGAGTTTATTTATGGTGAAATTGTGCTGTTGTGTGCCTTGTGAAATCCTTGTACTGACAGGTCATGTGATACACCGCGTGGGGGGATTTACCCACGCGGTTTACACATGTATTTGGAGGTTTGGGTGTTTCATATATGCTTCTAAATATCCATCTCTTTCTTCTCCAAGAAATAATATGTAGGAGATTGTATGGCGAGAAATAGAAGAAACACATTGATCAGCATCTAGAGTTCTAGACAAACATTGAAAGATATAACTATTATAATCTACAAGTAGCCGAAGGAAAGGACAATCCATAAAATGAAGCTTTAGGTTATAAATTAAATAGCTGTGGATATTGAGGAAGGTAATGCCAGAACAGAAACAGAGTAAGACTTGCTCACAACAAATAAGTCCATTTTCTATTAACTATAACATCTTCCTTCAAACCAATAATGCAAAAGAAGAGATGTGAGCATTACCCCCAAGGCACATGCCTTGGAATGGATGGAGTGAGATCCCAAATTGATAGTTATGAGAGTAATATATTTTCATTTATTCTTTTGTTTCAGATATATATTTTAGCTAAAAATTCGATTTATTTAGGAATGCCTCATTTTTTTAACAACCCCTAAGAGATTTGGTTGTTGGTCTTTTAGACAAGTTTTGTTAGAATTTGGTTGAATTTCAAGTCAAAAGAATCATGGTTTGGTTACAAACTAGATTAAGAAAGGTTCCAACTAGTTTAGGTTGTGATTTGATGTAATATCCTCGTCTCTTCGTACAGGGTTGAGGGGAATTTCGAAAATAAGAGAATTTGCAACAGAAAATTAAATAAATATTTTTATTGTAGAGAATTCCATGTGTATCTCTTCTGCCCTCCTCTCTTCTCTTTTGTGGTGGCTTCCATGTTCTCTTCTTTGTTTTTCCCACAAGTCGGGTGGGTTGCCTAATTGCGTTCTTTCTCCTGCAGCCAGGTGTGTTATTTTCCCCTCTTTTATCTATGTATCCATGCTAATATGCAAAAAAAAAATACTTGGAGGCAGAAAAGGAGATCCATTGATACCCTACCTTTTCTCTCTTTGGGCGTGGATCTACAACCTCCTTGACTTTTTCTCTATCGTCATATTTCTTACCATAGGCCACATCATATAGTTTTCCTTATCAAAGGTCTTATGCTAGTTATCAAGCTACCTAACGAGAAAAAAAAAGTCAAGCTGTTTGACACATTTATTATGAGCTAGTTGAGAAATACAAATAAAACATCTCAAAATAAAGCTCATTAATGATAAAAGCCTTAGTTGTAAGGTAAAACATATACAAATAATAGAAATTATAGTCAGTAAAGAAATATTGCACTTTGAGCATTTTCACAAGAAAAAACTTCACCTACAAGGGCTTAACTAAATTAATCTATATACGTATACATGAGTATTCAGTGAGTCATGATGATAACTAAGACAAAACAGGAAAAAGGAAAAAAAAACATACCAGAGCTAATGCATACTGTATAAGATAGTTTCCAAAAGCAGCTCCTTCAGGCTACAATATTCAAAACAAAGTCAGCATGTTGATTATAATCTAGAATAGAAACTGACGAATGTTTTCTCTAATTTTCTCTCAATAGTAAACCATCGTCCACCAGTAGAAGAAAGAGGAGGAGATTCACTACCTGGCAGCCAACAAGGCGGAAAAGCAACTGTTGTAATGCAGGTAATTGTTCTAGAAGGTCCTCACAACCCAGGTTTCTTGTTTTACTATGGCCCTGAAATTTTCGTTACAATAGATAAATGATTAGAAGAGAAATTTGTGCCAGTTAAATCAAACAATTTCAGGAAGAGGAGCACCTTGGGGGTTTCCTCGGTAGATTTAGATAAACGCTCTGCTTCGATATCATATTTTAGAACCCTAAAGCACTCGAGTCGTTCCTCTAAGAATAGTGCATATGTACGAACCCATGCAGAGCAATCCCAAGCTAGAATAAAAATATAGACATCTCAGAAATATGTGTATCCAATTCCTTTTTCTACAAGGCCAAATTATACTGCAGACAGTATCATGAAAGGAATTTTTGGGCAATGTCTTGGATAAGCCAAATACCCAAAGTCCCAAACCTACCTAGAGGACTGGAATCATCTTTGAAGTTGGATATTTGCAAAACATGCCCTTTGCGGGAATAGTTCAAAAGTTCCTCTCTAAATGTAGGATCACCCTCCCTCAGTGTTCGGTGTATCACTATCAATGATTTGAGAGCAACCTGTAGAACATCATCAGCATTATTCTGTCTGTGACATGTATACCATTGAGCAATATATGAGAATCTTACAGATCTATTATATGTGTGAAGCAGTTCCATGAAATAGAAAAAGCACAAGCTTCAAAGACTCAACATCCCAAAAGGAAATTCTTTTCATAATGAGTTGCCGTTCTAGTATGAATATAAAAATCAGCTATTGAAAGAATCGATATAGACCGTGCAATTAAGATCCACAAATCATCAACCATCTATTTCGTGCTAATTGCTACAATATTACAAAGTCATGGTACAACAGGCTTGGAAGAAAAAAGATGGTAGTAGATATGCCAAAGACGTATTTCATGGAACTCTAATGTTAGAAACTCGGCCTAAAACTTGTAGTATTCGGGACAAATACTATGTCAAAATCAAACCATAGGAATCCAAAAATGAGAGGGAAAGCAGAGGAGTAAAATCTCAACATGAGCTGTTCTATCCCAGTTAAGGGAACGTGACTGTTCCCTCTTCTTCAAGAAATTCAATAAGAACTATGCAGTTCATAAGTGACTAGTATCATCTATAATTCTGGTGAGCAATGACTGTATCAAACCAAAAATAAGTAGCGCAACCAGGTTTTTAAAGAATTTTGTATCAGATCTATGTAATTTTAGCTAGTAACAACCTTAGCTAATGAAGATTAGGCAGAGATAATTCACGGTTTTCAATAAAACTTCCAAGGTCAAAGCAAAATTACAACGGTAGAGAAGGAAAAAAATGATACGACATCGTACCACCCAGTTATGAGTCTTCGCCAATCTCCTTGCAAGGGCGTGCACGCAATAAGCAACATCTGTTCGTGGACGAACTACAGATGTAGCAGCAAAGATCTCTGAAACAAAAACACATAAAGGAAACAAACAAACAAAAAATTCATAGATTTAATACCCATTACACCAAAATTAAGATAGCAAATAGTTCTTGGAATACAATAAAGTCGAGAACTTGACTTCATCAACCGAATTCAAGAACTCAAAAGAACTGCACGGATCCAGAACCCCCCTAACAAAAACTGGCATCAAATCATCGGTCAAAGATTGGAACTTTACTCACTTCTAACGTGGCGCTCCTTGGGCGGCCGCTCCACGTGGTTGGTGGCCTTGACGACGGCAATGTCGAGATCCTTCGCATCAAGAACAAACTCAGACGAGATCAAGAGAGAGAGAGAGAGAGAGGAGCGAATCGGTAAAGATTGTGATCAAAGTAGATATAAATGGAAAGATCTGACCTTGAATTCACTGTTGACCTTCGCAAGGCTGACGGTGGTGGAGTCCTTCAAGGCGCCGTAAGCCTTGCGCCAGCTGTGGAGCGTCCCCATTCCGCTGACCCCAAAACCCAAACCCAAATCCTAACCCTAATCCAGCTCGTTTTTTCTTCCACTCCGACGACGGCGGAGGAGAAGAGGAGGAGGAGCGGATCGCGGCGGTGCTCGTACCAGACAGCGGAGGGGTTTTATTTCCAGCTCTCCGATCAACTACCTTCGCTATTCTCACCCCAATCTATTCTCTCTCAACCTTTTAGAATATTTTAAAATGCTTCTTTGGGTACCCTATAAATGTACCCAAGTATGTATGATATGCTATTAAAATCCACTAAGTACTCATAACTCCCCCAAAAATTAAAAGTGTAGTAAAAATTAGGTAATTTTCATAATTAATCGTTTATTATATATAAAAAGCTGCAAAGCTTCACTCATTTATTCCAATACTTATTGATCCACTAATTATTAGTAATGTACCATAAAAAAAAATATTTTATACGGAAATAAGTAGCAATCTAGATAAAATTTCATCAACAGAGATTAGGGGAACATTTTATTAAGTAGATATATAATATTTCCTAATTTATTTTGATGACACAAATGTGATTATATTAATATGAGAAATCTGCATATAACGCTCTCTCTTTCGACTAAATTATGGTTATACCCTTTAATTTTATTATTTGTAAATCGAGCCTTATAATTTAGTGAATATGTACAGAAAATAGCATACTATTAATTTTATTAGTTAAAATTAAATAAATTTCTCAGTATTAAGAGTATTTTAGTTATTTTAAAAATAAAATATCTCTATTTAACGGAATATTTTTACGGTATTAATTAATTTAAATTTAAAACCCAGGGAGTTTTTTACACATATTTATTAAATCATAGGGTTTGATTTATAAATAGTGAAAATATAGGGCACAATTTCGTTAAAAAAAAAAGTAGGGTTTTATATGCAAAGTTCCCTATTAATATTAACCGATACTTTGAGTGTACAAGTACTTTGGGGTACCCCAAGCACTATGTGACTGCCCTATTATAAATTTGCGACACGTCACGGCTAACCAGCAGGTCCCACTATCTGGTGCGGTAGGTCACAAGTCGGGTTCTTTCCAAGTTGGTGCACGTAGGCCCAAAGGGAGTAATGGGCCCCCGCGTCGCTTTTTTTTTTTTTTTTTTTAAAGCACACGCGGCGGCCCTTCCGTCGTTGTAGACCAAATCCGTGTGCCGACGCGTGCATCGGAACGACGGTTCCAAAGTTTGTAAAAATGGATTACGCTCGGCACGTTGGCTATACGTCGACTAATTTTATTTAGTTTTGAATCGTCTCTTATTTATAATTGAATCCAAATTATTATCCCATATGTTAATAATAATAATAATAATAAATTATTTTTTTTATATAAATATTTGACCAAACTAACTTATTTATTAATTTAAATATTTGAATACATTTTTTTTAAATTAAAAAAAAAATTGGAGACGTGAGATGCCACGTGTTAAAAATAATCTATTTGGCGCAAATTGGTAACATGTTGTTTTCATTGTTACAAAAGACCCTAATAACAGGGTCTCTTTTCTCATTATGTAAAATTAAGGGTACGATTTGCGAAAATGTAGTGTTTAACAAATTTGTTTGAACATAGGGTGATATATGTAAATTTTATTCCAAAAATAATAGAAGGATGGAAAATTCTTTTACATAATTGCTTGCCGTTGGAAACTTTCAAAAATTTTAAAATATCATAATTGACACGGAATAATATTCTTGTGCTTTAAATCTAAATAATCCTGATTATTTAGATTAAAAAATCGAATATATAGGGAGAAAAAACTTCTAAAATCGATCAATCTTAGTCTCTTTTTTTTTTTTTTAAATGAACATTCTTATCCTTTCTAAAAATTTTAATATATACCCAGTCCCTATGGAACATTAATCCAAATTCTTTGACACTATTTATTACTTTAGTCCTGGCTCACCAGCCCACAAACCTTATAGCAAGTGTGTTTAGTGGCCCCACCATCCCACTCACCAATGCCACTTCCATCACCTTAACACCTGCATCCTCTCAAACCAACCCACCATTTTCTCCCCTCTCACCAATACAACTACCTTCACCTTCTCCACCACCTGAATCACCATTAATCCTCTACAATGACTTCATTTGATGGGGTTACCAGGGGGTATGTATTGCTTATCACTTCATGTTTCAGAACAGTTATTGCCATGGCAGTCCATTACCACTGGCCTTTTCTTCAGCTCAATGTTCAAACTACTGCAGTTTGTTTTGCATGGGTCACTAACAGAAGAGTTTCTCTACATGCCATCATGGTTGACCACATGGAGAGGATTGGGCACATTGACTCTGGACTGTGATGTAACAGTGAATTTGTTTCAAACTATACTCCATCATCTATCATTTCACTTCTATTTATACTATTACAGAAGTGATTAAAAGAAAATAAAATTAGTGGGTTGTTTCAAACTATACATCTATCATTTCACTTCTATTTATACTGCTACAGAAGTGGTTAAAAGAAAATAAATAGTGAGTTCTTATAGGAGTTAGAGAAAGATAAATATGGGGATGGTTATAAAATTTTGAAGATGAGATTTGTGATCCTTTTTTTGTGGAATCTTTTGAAGATTGGATCCATATCGTCGTTCGCCTACTAGATTATACTCAATTATAGCTCGAGCAATCAAAAATTTTTTTTGTGAAAACTAGCTTTTAAGATAAAAGTGAAATTCCTAGAGTTCTTCCGTTGCAAGGTGGCATTTGCTTTGTTTGATTTCCGTAAGGAATTGCTTGTTAACAATAATTTTTAGAATAATTAAAAAAAAATTATCTCGGGCTTGACGGGAGAACGGAGCTTTTAACTATTATCTCATGGTAGATATGAAAACTTTGATATAATGTAATCTTTAACGGCGAATAAAAAGATATTAGAAAGGTTTAGTTTGTGTATTACAATATTAACAAATGAATATTTTGAGAACTTCTACATCAATCCTATGAAACCTAATCTCTCTGACTCCTTATTCGATGGGAACCACCCCGGGGATTAAAGGTAAACATATATGGCTCATTTATTGATATGGGAGGAGCTGACTTCGTAATCCGACAGG
The DNA here is from genome assembly GCF_019914945.1 of Typha latifolia. Lineage (NCBI taxonomy): Eukaryota > Viridiplantae > Streptophyta > Magnoliopsida > Poales > Typhaceae > Typha > Typha latifolia. The sequence continues at coordinate 9,586,120 of NC_133098.1, read as the reverse complement.
CTAGTGGACTTCATAATTGTAAAGCTTTTTTTTTTTTTTTTTTTTAACCTTGGTCTTGATTAATCTATAAAATCTTTTTCTTGAACAAAGAAGTAGTGAGGAGGCTTCATTACAATACATACAAATCCATATGAATAACTCCTTTGAATCCGTATAGCCATCAGAATAACTCTTCTTATTCTCCTCTTTTCCGTATAAGTCCGCGTAACCCTCTCACCATTTCTTCTCCCACTCCTCCTCCCTTCTCTCTTCCCTTCCTTTGTCCTAGAATCTCGATTCCTATTTGCTTCCCCTCACCGGCATCTCCATCTATACCAAGAACGACGCCTCGCAGGAGAACGCCTCGGGGATCACGTCTCCCGGTGTCAAATGCGGTGGATTTGCGATTCGGGAGTCGGTTGGAGAGAAGTGGGAGATTCTTACTATATTCTGAAAGGTACTACATTTCTCCCCTTTCATATCGATGTTCAGATTGTTGGTTTGGTCAAACTGGAGAAGGTGACATGGAATGCGACGTTAATTTGGCTGAATTCGATGGATTTCTGTAACGGGCTTGACCGAATTATTCGGTTCTTGTGGATTTTAAGCGGTTCGTCTTGTAGGATCATTGGGTTTCTCTTCTTTTCATGGGTTCTTGATGTTTCTGCTGATAATTTGATATGGGATCAATCTGATGCGAAGTAGAACGAAGCCTTGTTAAGAGAGATGTGGGATGTAGCAAAGATTTGATTTTCCTTGAGGAATAAGGTAGAAAGGATATCTTTTTGTGTATGAATACCATCAGCAAGGGCAAATTACTGGAATGGTAAATTACTTGATCATGGAAATGCAATGGCATATAGCACCTATCAGAACCTGGAGAAGCTAATTACCAGATCCACCTATCATTGCCCATATCCGACCTCTATGGAAATTGGTAGTGCTTTCTTAGTATCATACTCTCATAGTTTGTTGGTTCAATTAATAATGTAATAACCGATCTAATCAGTTTGATTTGATAGAATTGGTTAATTACATAGTGAGAAACTTTTGGATATGGAACGCTGCAATTTTGTTTCGTTGTGTTCAAGGCAGTTTCTAGTTACAATTCTCAATGGCTTTAATGAAAAATGTCTAGCAGATGAAATTAACTGGCCAAATATACTCCACTGACGTATGCGAGGAGGACAATGACTTCACAAAATGGTGTTAGCTGAATTGATGTACTATTAATTAAAACGGCTAAATTTTCCTATGGAAGGATGTGCAACATTTTAAATGGAGCTTTGATTCACAGTATGCTGTTGTTGACAGTTTACTGGAATTATCATTTATCAATTTCCAAGCTAATACAGAAGGTGATCATATTTTCTTTCTTTCAAGAGAGGACAGAAAAACTGTATCTGTTGAAATGTCATCCTATGGCTAAATAGTTAATCTAATGCATCATTTATTTGATGTTTATTCCTCGTTCCAATCAGCTCAATTGTATTTTCTTCTCTGAACAATCACATCAATTTTATATGGCGCTGATGTGTACGTTTTGGCTATATTTTACATGCACAGGTTAATTACAAAGGTTAAGAAATGCGGACCGCTGAAAAAAAATCCAGTATTCTACACCTCTAGAAAGTCTTCAGTAATGAGGAAGGAGCTAAGCTCTAAGCTTCCTATACAAAGAAACAAGAACCACTGTAAAATTTCCAGCAACAATGGATACAAATGTAAACCAAATTTGCATTTGAAAAATGGGAGGAGGAGGAGGAAGAACAATCTGGATGGCAAACCAATGAAAGCACTTGATAGAAAATCTGGTCATAGTTCTATCAAATACCCTCATTCCTTGCATTCCACAATATATTCAGGAAATTCAAACACTCCAGCTGGCAAAACTGCAAAAAAATTAATCAAAAGGAAGAGAGGTAGAAGGAAGAGAAAAGATGCAGAGAATGATGACGCCTCCCGTTTGCTGAGAAGAGCAAGATATCTGCTCATCAAAATCAAATTGGAACAGAATCTTATCGATGCATACTCTGGAGAAGGATGGAAGGGCCAAAGGTATGTAATGTCGTTGTCAATGTAATGAGTATGTCTGTCTCAGCCTCTCAGGTACCAAGGGAACAAGTAAGGAAAAGAACTCTAGATGTGTTACGAAAAGCTATTTGAATAAATGTTGGCTTACTTTTGGGGTTGGAGATGCTTGTCTAAAACTTGAGCTTAGGTCTTGTGTGTGCCTGCATAAATATCATTTCAAAACTATGGGAACAAAAGCTATTTACTAGTTACTTGCTTGCCACATAGTTTACATCTTGTTGTTTATCATGTTTATTTTGTTTAACTTGTAGACGACATGCATCACTACTTTAAGACTGATTGGATCTTGAATTGGAGTTGGATAATAAAAGTGATAATTAATTTTAATTGCACCATTGATTCCAACACATTAGATCAAAGGACTAATCATACTAATTAAATAATTAAAGTTGGACTTCCCCCCCCCTAAAGAGTCTGTTTATTTTGAGGATCTCGAGCTCAAGTTCCCATGGAATTATGCTGTCAGAACTATTTCTGTCAGGAAACTGCATTTGGCCTTTCTAACTCAACCTCCAAAATGCCATTGAAGATGCCGAACTTGATTTCAGCTTAGAGTGGGCCAATTCAAGTTTGGATCAGACAGGAATAACCACTTAATACTTCAGTATTTGTATAACCAATATTGAAACCTGAAAATTGGCCCCAAATTCAAGGTATACCACTGAAGCTTTACTTGTCAATCCATCTTAGATTAGGGCATGGCAACTAAGTCCATCTGTATAACCAATATTGAGGCTCACAAACAATTTTAAGAATAACGTCTTTGCCTTTCTTGTCCTGTCTTGTCACTATTTTCTCTCTCCTTTCTTGTTGTGTATTCTATGTAAGCTTGACAAGGGCCAGCACATATTGTGCAAGTGATTTACCAGCAACAATATGTGGGAGCATCTTGATACTTCCTTTTTTCCATTAGTGCCAACCAATATATTAATGTTTCAAAAGGGCTTTTGTATTTTTTTATTGATCTAATGACTTGGCTTATATAGCCTACAAGTCCACTTACAACATGATGGCCTATTCTCTCATAGGCCCCTATAAAATCAATAATCTCAACACTCCCCCTCAAGATGGGTGATAGATATCCACTAAGCCCATCTTGTCACATCCTCTAGCTAGGTCCAACGAATTAAGCCCCTTCATCAGACAATCTGCTGCTTGATCTTTAGTTGAGACATGGTCTAGTTCCAGGAGTTCACTATTCAACTTCTCTTTGATGAAGAACCGATAAATTTCAATATGCTTGGTTCTGTCATGCTGCACTGGGTTGTTGGCGATGCTTATGACTGACTTGTTGTCGCACTACAACTTCATTCTGGCCCCTTGATCCAACCTCAATTCCACCAATATACCTTTTAGCCATATCAACTCTGCGACTCCAAAAGCCATGGCTCTGTACTCTGCTTCTGCTGTTGATCTTGCCACCAAGGACTGCTTCTTGCTCTTCCAAGAGACCAAGTTGCCTCCTACAAAGATGCAGTACCCTGAGTGGATCTCCTATCGTCAGCGCATCTAGCCCAATTAGAGTCACAGTAGCCTTCAATGCTCACATGACTGTTCTTCTTGAAAATTAGTCCCTTTCCAGGAGCACTCTTCAGATACCTCAAGATCTGATACACCACGTCCATATGACCTTTCCGTGGGTCATGCATGTAGCAACTCACTACACTTACCGCAAACAAGATATCTGGACGAGTGTGACTCAAATAGATTAACCTGCCTACCAGTTTCTGGTATCTCTCATGATCAATTGGTTCTCTGGCCTCTGCACTGAGTTTGAGCCTTTGGTCAATCAGTGTAACTGCAGGTTTGCACCCTAACATTCCTATTTCAGTAAGGAGATCAAGTGTATACTACCTTTGGGAGAGAGCAATCCCCTCCGCTCCTCGAGCTATCCCTATCCCAAGGAAGTATCGAAGCATACCAAGATTCTTTACCTCGAACTCTTTGCCTAGTCTCACCTTGAGTTGGGCAATCTCTCTCTCATCGTCCCCTGTGGCAATCATATCATCCACATAGACTGTAAGTATGGTAATGTGACCCCCGTTTCGTCGAAAGAATATGGTGTGGTCGGCATTGATTTGTTGGTATCCCAACCTACCAAAGCTCTCTTGAACCTGTCAAACCAAGCTCATGGAGATTGCTTTAGCCTATAGAGACTTTTTTAACTTGCAGACCTTGCCTATCGTCTTGTTAGTGCCAAATCTTGGTGGTATATCCATGTACACCTCTTCCACTAGGTCCCCATGAAGAAACGCATTCTTTATATCTAGTTTGTGTAGTTGCCACCCACCATTTATTGCCAATGAGATCAATGTCTGAATGGTGCTCATTTTCGCTACAGGTGCAAAGGTCTCATCATAGTCAATGCCATAGGTTTGACTGTACCCTTTTGCCACCAAGCGTGCCTTGTAGCGCTCAACCTGCCTGTCTAGATTCTGCTTTACAGTGAAAACCCACTTGCATCCAATCGCCTTTTTTTCGGGTGGTGGTGACACCAACTCCCATGTGTGGTTTTTGTCAAGAGCTCTTAGTTCCTCATGCATGGTTGCCTTCCACTTTGGGTCTTCGTTTGCTACTTGCCAACATTTGGGAATAGAGACAATGTCCAATGATGCAATGAATGATTTGTATGAGGATGAGAGATTAGAATAATGTTTGAAATGATCAGGAGTGTTTCTCGTATTGCTGCGAAAGGTCCTTAATGTCACGGGAAGAGAAGAGGGATGAATCATATCACCTGAGTCTAAGGTGGATGGTGCAGGTGTCTTCAGGAGTTGGAGGAGACCGGGACGAGGGACTTGGCACGAGCGGTACTGTAGGCATAGGCACATTCACCTTTCTCCTTCTCTAGTACACTCTCAACTCCCTCTAAGCCTAATTCTCTCCTCCTCTTGTCACCTCTACTTCCAACTCATCCTTACCCACTTCTTTTCTCACAACAGGACCCGATATCATCTCTGACTGAGTCGGCCTTTCTACTTCATTTCTCTCCCCCTCTCGTCCAATTTCTCCATTATCTAGCGAGTCACCAAAAGGTGAGGCTACTCTCGAGGGATAGTATGGCTCAGACTCACGAAAAGTCACATCCATACACACAAACAATCGCCTCTCTCTTGAGCTCCAACACACATACCCTTCTGTGGCAGAGTAGCCTACAAAGACACACTTGACTGCTCTAGGATCTAACTTTCCTACTGTTGGTCTGTTATCTCTCATAAAGCACACACAACCAAACATTTTTAAGGGAAGAACTCCTCTATTATCACCCTTCAACATCTCACAGGGGGGATTTCAATCCAATATCCTTGAAGGCATCCTGTTGATCAGCTGAGCAGTTGTTAAAACTGCTTGCCCCCACAGATAGGTTGGAATATTCATTGAGATCATCATGTACCAAGCTACCTCTAACAGTGTCTGTTTCTCCGTTCTGCCACCCCATTCTGTGTCGGTGTATATGGGCAAGTAGTATGATGTTGTATCCCTTGTGCAGATAAGTACTACTCAAACACCTTATTGGTGTACTTTGTCCCATTGTCAGATCTTAGTACCTTAACCACTACACCGCATTGGGTTTGTACTGCCTTGTGGAAGTCTTTGAAACATGTAAGGATATCGCTCTTGTTCTTCATCAAATACAACCAAGTAACCCGTGAAAAGTAATCAATGAAGGTCACAAAATATCTATAACCATTGATTGTATTTGCTGGACAAGGCCTTCATACATCAAAGTGAATAAGATCAAAAAGCCCAGAACTCCTATTCCCAAAGCTATGATAAGAGCTTATGGTATGTTTTCCTAACTCACACGTATCACATACTACCTTTTCTTTATTTGCCCTTTTATACAATGAAAAGTACAACAGACTCAAAACAAAAAAGAAAATATGACCCATACGCCAATGATGCCGTAGAAACACCTCCTCTATAGTCATCCCAGAACCTCCTACTCCAGCTCCCTTTATCACAGATGTCAGCGCTGAATCCAAACCTCCTCTGTCCATGTACCACAATCCTCTATGCCATGTGCCAGTCCCAAGTCTCTAGCTAGTCTCCTTCTTCGTGAAGATCACCTTAGGAATATTAAAGGAAACAACACAATTTAGTTGGAGGATAATAGCACTGATAGACAAAAGATTCACTGGAAATGAGGGAGCATGCAATACATTGGACAAGTTCACTAACTTGGTACATTTAACAATACCCTTACCAACCACCGGCTGGGCTGTACCATCCGCTGTCTAAATGCTCTCTAGAGGGGTCAAGTGAGTGTAAGAGGTGAACTCACTAGAGGCCCCTATCACATGTCTAGATGCACCAAAATCTATGATTCAGTCTAGTGATCTCGTGGGAGGTACAGAGGCAAGAGTATGTGCAGTACCTATAGTAGAATGAGCAAAGGTAGCAAAGTTACCCCTGGGGTCAGATGTGGATGTCTCCTTCCTCCATCTCCTGCCATTCTTTGCTTCCTCTTGAGCATCTCGAACAACTCGTGCTCCTCCTCAGTAAAGCCTATATCCTCCTCAACATGTGGATCTACCATCAGATGTGCCTAGTAGCCCCAACCTCTACCTCCTCTATGGCCTCCACGTCCATGGCCACGACCTTCAGGCTGCCCTCTCTCACTTGTCTCTCTCTCCCTCGGTAGCTTCGGACATGCCTTGCTCAGGTGTCCCACTTCTCCGCAGTTATAGCACTTATAGTTCTCCTCTTATGCACCAGTCATACATGAGTTCACGATAGCTAATGTTGATCGAGCATCTGGAAGTCCACTTGGCTTAGGATGCAGCCTCATGCGACTCTCCTCCTGTATCATCGCAAAGATGGCCTCATTTAGTGAAGGGATCTTCGTCTATGCTAGAAGGACTGATCTCCTCTGATCAAAGGCCGGATTTAGATGAGCCAAGAACTGTATAGTCCTCATTTGTGCATTGAACTCCCTGCTGTTGCATTCCAGACCACTATAGCTCGGCATAGGTAAGAAATGATCAAGATCTTGCCACTGCTACTCCAGCTCCATGGAATACTCCTGAATAGATCTATCACCCTGCACCACCGCCTCTATGTCACGCTGGATCTGGAACACCCTCATGTGGTTCTCAGCCCCAGCATAGGTCCTCTTTAGCTTTGCCTAGATATCCACTACCTTTCGAATGCCATCCACTGATGAAGCAATCTTTGGAACCATTGAGTTCAATAGCCAGGTGTAAAGCCAGGCGTGTGTGGTCCTCCACTCGTCTGCCTCAGCACTATCACTTGCTGGCTCAGCCTTGACTCCTGTCAGGTATCCATCTAGTCTTTTCCCTACTAGAGCAGCCTCGATCCGACGGGACCAACTCAAGTACGTAGCTGGTCCATCAAGTTTCAGATCCACAGGGGGAAGATCTAAGTCTCATAGGCTGTGGATGTGCTGGTATCGACCCCTCGCCTTGCCGACCTAACACCAAAAGCAAGGTCTTGAGTTTAGTCTCACTCAACTTCTTCATAATATCCTCCATCGATCAATCTCAAGGATCCAAGTCTAGATCACAGAGCCCCAACGACGGCTTGCCGCAGCCTTCGCCTCCACCTACTCGAAAGAGAGACTGGGATTCGTGGGAGAGACGCGATGAGAGGTCGCCTCCGCCACCACTGCCGCTTGGGCCTTTGAGGGGTGAGAGGGATCGCGATTATCGACGATGGAGAAGCCCCAACCCGCCGCCTTATGTCCAACAGGACCACCGACGCTCTCCTCCACGGAGATCCTGGCCGCCCAGGCCCTTCAAGGGGTCACTGAGAGATGGCGGTGTCACTGGTGGCGCCGGACGAAGATCAGTAGCCGGCGACCTATTTGGTGCTGATACCATAATGTTTCAAAAGGGCTTTTGTATTTTTTTATTGATCTAATGACTTGGCTAATATAGCCTACAAGTCCACTTACAACATGATGGCCTATTCTCTCATAGGCTCTTATAAAATCAATAATCTCAACATATATCAACCCTCGCTGAGGATGTGTCCAAGCTGTACATGTCTCTAAGCTCAAGTTGATAGAGAATGGTGATTTTTAATCTTTAAATTCTAGCTCTTCCCTCAGGTCTGGCTAAAAATATTTTGAATGGTCCAAGACTTGAATCTGAATTAAAGGGGTAGAGGTTTCATATTTAATAGACAAATAGGTCTAATGGGATTTGAACTTAGGATCTTCTACTCCAATACCATTTAAACTCACCATCTTCTTTAAAAGCTCAAGTTATTATAGAATGGCAGTTTAAGATTTTATTCTAACATGCATATTATTTGGTATGGGTACCAACTGTACCAAGTTGGTATGTGCCATGTTTCTGGCTAACAGTCACATATGCCACAAGCTTGACAATTTTTGCTTTCTCTGTTTATGCAGTCAGTTATGACCTACTAGAGACTGCCTTTGAATGGCTTCTGTGTATTAAAGCCCTCCCTTTCTTGACTTGCCAAGGGAGGTTTCTTAATAGGTGGTTGAAAGCTTACATCCTCATGACGAGGTGGTCACAGTTCAAACTCATCAGAGAACAGCTTCCTATTGCTCAATAATCAACTATTCAACCTAATCAGAATTCAGCAGCATGTCTGTCGTATTCCTCCAGAGAATATTTTATTATCTATTCAACTTCTCAACTGAAAGCAGGTCCTTTTTTGTTTGCTTGAAGGTTCACTAATGCTTCGCGTTCTTGAATATTATTCTACATCCAACATCTGTCTCAACAGATATCATACTCTCGCAACTTCGAAATTCCCTTATTATTTTACAAGCTAAATATCTTGACATATAATATGCTAAATTTTCTTTCCTTTGGATTTATGCTAATTTACTAGTGATAAACACTCAAATCAATTCTCTGCCATACTGTCTTCAGACAAGTTGGTTAACAAAGTGATAGATTAAGTAGTTACATATAGGCGATTTCCATTTCTTTATCCTTATCCTAAAATTGATCTTTCCTTTAGTCTCATTCTTTCTCAATTCTTCGGCTCTCAATGCTCCTCTTCAGTGCTTTGTCTCACTAAGGCATGTATTTTCCTCTTCTTATGATGTTACTACTAACTAGTAACTACTTACTAGACTTCGTGCAAATATCAAAGATAAGAAAACAATTATTCCACACAGAAGGTTTCGTATGGAAAACCTTTAGACAAAATCTAGCAGCAGCAGGAAAATTAACCAAGAAATTTGAGTACATCAGCTATTGCAATTATCTACTGTTCCCTTCTAATTTATTTTTGTTCAATCTCTCTCTTTGTACCTTAAGCAATAAAACGAGTTCCAACAGTGGATCCTATTGTTCTTACTGATCTCTTATCCTTGCCCATCAGTTGGTTGTATCATTGATATCTGTGGTTTGATCAAATATGAGATTAGAGCAATCTGGCCCTACATTAGAAGCAATGTACATAGAAGATTATAAATAAACAGAATGTATGCTAAATCCGGTTGAATATCCAATTGTGGATGAATTTAAAAATAAAATTTCTTATTGTACCACAAATTTAAAATTATGCTTCTGCTGTTTATCTGGAGTGATTGGTAGACATTTTTGTGTATAAGCAGATCATGTTCAAATTAGTAGATTACTCTTTGTGCTCAGAGAAATGCTGGTTACTACTTTATGTAATCTCTCTTCCAGTTCTGTCTTTATTTGAATAACACAGGATAGTGATATAATCATGATAAATGCTAACAATTCCATAATATTACAGCCGAGAAAAAATCAAGCCAGAAAAGGAGCTGCAAAGAGCTGAAAAGCAGATATTAAAGTGTAAACTTGGTATCCGTGATGTTATTCATCAACTAGATTTGCTTAGTTCCATTGGAAGCATTGAAGACTCTGCGATTTATCCAGATGGGTCTGTCTCTCATGAACATGTATGTATAATTGTATACCTCATAATAATTGTAACTTTTCACTGTCGAGTGTCGTCTGTAGAAAAGTATGTTCTTTTAGAAAATTCCCAGAGAGGCTTGGAGAATTGTGACATTTATACGTGTCTTTTATTAGATCTTTTGTGCAAAATGCAAATCTCGTGAAGCTTTTCCAGATAATGACATTATACTATGTGATGGGACTTGCAACTGTGGTTTTCACCAGAAATGTTTGGAGCCTCCTTTAGAAAAAAGTAGGTAACTTATTTTTATATCTTGCAAATTGATCAATATTCTCCTGCATAGTATTTCATTTTTTTAGGACATCGATGCATAAAAATATATGCAAGTGTCTGTGTCTAATGTCCGAAACAGTGGGCTATTGTAATGTGGTTGTTGATGAGGCAACAAGCTTGAATATTTATTATACTACATGTCCTGAAGGTGGTAGAGAATTTGCTTCTTCAATATCTGACAACTTTCATATTAGAATAAGTGGGACAATGATAAAACTTTGGCTTGTTGACAAGTTCTGAGCTGGCGGTCTTATTTCATGCTATTGTAGGGTATAATTGAGGCTCAGCAGTTTTGTCCATGTGTATGAGGTTGTTTCTAGGAAGCTACTGTTAACCGGATGTGCCGGTGATTATTTTCAAAAGCCAGATTTTATGGCATGTCCTATTCAATCATCTGCACTCTTTTGTTATGGTCATTAATGTCCTGAAACACATGAAATTTGATTTAAATGCTGCTTGGCAAAACTAAACTGTCATAAGTCATTTATGTTATTAGGAGTTGAGAAGTAATTCATACTTTTAGCATGTGATGTATTAATGTGGGCTGACTGCCCAACTCCAAATAGTTGGAGTAGCAGTTGTTGTTGATGATAATAATGATGACAATGATGATGATGCATGGAGAGGGCCATGAACTGTTGATTCTATGTCTTAGGCATATAGTTTAAATTGAACTGTGATGAACGATTTCAGTTACTGATTTGAATGGGCCCAATGCTTTTGGAACCAAAATCTAGATGATTAATTTTTGTAAGGAGCATCAAGATTATTGCTACACAATAACATGCAATAAGATGCACATTGTTATTGTTTTATTTGTTGAAGTATGTCATGGGTAGATATTCCCCTCCCTTTTTCAATAAAAAAAATGATCTTGGAGATAGTGTAATGCTTATGCAGGTAGTGGTTATGAATTTTGATGTATGGAAGCTCTGATTGCAAAACTGACTTTAATCTGTTATCCCAGTTCCTCCTGGAGATCAAGGATGGTTCTGCAAATTTTGTGAGAGCAAGATGAAAATTCTAGAAGCTATTAATGCACATTTATGCACGAACTTCACATTGAACAGCACCTCAGAGGTAAGTAGTTACTTTTTCTGACAAATTGACGATTTTATCTGACATTTTGCTTGTGAAGATATTCCAAGAATAGAAAGAAAAGAAAATTCTTTTGAGTTCTTCCCATATATCTTTAGTGTTCTATAACAGGATATTTTCAAGGAAGCAACTGGACATCCTGATGTTGATAGTTCTTATCTTGATCCTGCTGAAGAGTGGCCATCTGAGGACTCTGCAGATGAAGATTATAACCCAGAAGTAAATGATAACAGGAACAGCAGAGCAAGCAGTGAAGATTATGTTTCTGGTGATTCTAGCATTTCAGGAAGCCAACTTTATTCATTGGATGAAGTTATGTCATATTATGAGTCCGATTCTCATAGTGACCCAGGAGGATTTTCTCATGTTAAACGTGACAGCGGTACAGATAATTCAATTGTAAACACTGAATTTGGCGAATGTAATGGTTGTGAGATTCTAAGCTACAGAAGGAAACACAGGGATGTTGATTACAGAAAACTTCATGATGTAAGTATCCTGAGCCCTCCAGACATATGTTTTCACTTTTCACAATTTATTACATATGTACTGTAAATAATACATAGATACATACAAGAAATATGTATATTCACTCATATATGCACAACTGTAATCATTAGCATGTTCAGTCTGAGTTTATTACTATGTCTTGTTTGTTGAAACTTGAAAGTACTTCTGATTGATTCCTGAAAGGTGGTGAATAGCAATTCCATGATGTGTGGTAAACCTTTTATTGGTATATTTACAACAATAACACTAACAACAAAGTCTTTAGTATTAGTCCATATCATCTAAAAGAGCATTTAATCATCTCCAAGAATATGAAACTGGTACTTGTATCACACTGAAGATCCACAACAGGTCAATTTCCTTTCAATTGTACATATTTTATTGTTGATCATGTGACTAATCACTTTCTTCTAGATGCAAGTTGCAGACATTAACTTTAAGATGCCAATTGGATAAGAATGTTGTATAATAGAACAAACATCATCCTCTAATGCTGCAATAAATGATACTTTGTCATTTGATGTCTCGAATATAGGGTTCCTTAAAAGTTCTCTAGAAGTCAGAGTGTCAGACCTTTTAAAATTTTCAAGTTTTGTAGCTCTCAGAAGCTGAACATGGAGAAGTACCGTAGACTCATATCATATGCTAAATCGTCGCTAATCAGCAAAATTGTTCCCACTTACACAAAGCCCCTACCAGATATGGGCATCTGAATGCATGAGGTTCCTGCCTGCACAAGGTTTAAGGACAGAGAATGTCTGCAGCCTTACCTTCATAGGTTGTCTCCAAGAATCGAACCCATGACCTCTTGGAAGTAAGGGGCATGCATTTCTAGATATGCGATGAGAATTTCATGAGGAGACCAGTTTTCCTCCTTATCTCCATATCAGCATAGATTTACAAGAAGACAGTGTCCACTAGTATTACTTGTTTTATTACCATTTTCAATTTTCCTGCACAACGTTACACTAAATAGTAGCAGACTAACAGTTTTACATTCTTTTTCATCACTCTTTGCAGGAAATGTTCGGAAAGGATTTTAGTGAAAGTGAACAACAAAGTGAGGATGAAGACTGGGGCCCTTATAGGAGAAAGCACAGAAGAATAGAATCATCTGCTGATCCTGGCTCAACTGATCCCGTGGAGGATGGATGTTCAAAGATGACATCATCTGACAAACTATTAAGTAACAAGAAATTACTTTTCAGGATTCCAGCTAGCGCAGTCAAGGTAAGTGGGTCTCCAAATGTTTGAAAGTTCTTTTCTTTCTGTATGCCAGCAGCCAGCAGCCAGCAGCCAGCAGCCAGCTTGCTGTTGGGTTTCCTATCCACTACTATTTTATGTCATCTGAAGAAAGACCTACAGACACCATGAAAATGTGGTATCTTAGATTAGAAAGTTAGTGTTTGGAGGTTGTAAGTAAGTCATGAGGCATGAGGCGTGAGGCCCATACTTGGAATATAAGCGATACTATGAATTTGTTACTTTAGTACCCCATCTGTTTATCACAAGCAGTGAAATGAAAGTGTTAGATGCAACTAGCAATACAAAGTGTCAAGTGAAAGCATTGTTTCAAAAATCAATCTCATTTCCTAGGCACATACCTTCTGTGAAGCCGTGAAGTATGCCTAGGCTTTTCTTAGGTACGGCTAGGTATCGAGTACAGTATCTTTTATGATGCTTCAGCAATGAGGTTGTTCCCAAATTGTAAACTCATTATAGATATTGCCGGAATTAACAAGATACCTCTCAATAGTTGCTTGTATTGGCAAGAGGGGAAAATTTAAAAAGGAATGGTGTCACACATGTGCCAAATGATGCTTATTGCCAGTAGTTAGCAGGTGAAATGGAACATCTTACTACCTGCTCTCTACATGCATGTGAGCTACTGGGACAACACATAATCAAATGAATAAAACCAAGGAGCAGTCAAACCTGTCAAATAGGATTCAGCAAGTTTCGCAATCAATGGAGTGAAGTTTTAATGAATCTTCATGTGTTCAGTAACTTATAATTGCATCATTACATGGTTGTGGTAACAAGATCTAATTTAAGAGGTTGCCTCAGGTGTTCTATTTTACTACATGGTAATCTGTCCATTTTTTTTTATTTTCTACTCATACCCTGCATCTAATTGCAATCTTTGTACAATTAAAGTAGACTAAGTGGTGTGAGTGTTGTTAGTGCTTGGAACTTCAGCTGTTAAATAATTATGCAGACAAAGACCTGATTGAAGAGGCAAGGAGGTTCTAAAGTTATACTGTTTAAGAAATGAAAGGTAGAAAGAGAATGACAGTGAATGCTGTAGATAAGGCCGAGAGTCTAGACACAGGGGACATATAGCAGATCATTTGTGTTTAATGTCAAGTTTTCCATTTGCTTCGAAAGTTAATAATGCTTCATGAATGCGAGGTTGACTTGTTTGATTGGAATGGTTCAGAAGATTGAATATCAATGCTGATTGTCATATGATGAAACTGATGATTTTACTTGCTACATGAGTATACAATCATATGGAGGTTTTCTCCAAATGGATTTTCCTCAGTTCTATTGTATCATAGGTTTCTAGTTGATGGTGGTCTCAGATCTGCATGGGAAGAAAGTGTGGGGAACTAGTGTGCCTATGAAACTTGTGTTGTGACTCCTTTTCTATCCAGCTAGCTTCACACGAAAGATTATCTTCAGAATAGAGGCATTGTTATCATGTCTACATGCTTCTTATGTTCTGAGAATGAAGAGAATGTTGAACATCTTTTTCTTCACTGTTCCTATGTCTGAGGTATTATATCAAAGTTTTCTCTGGGGAGTTGGGAGTGAAGAGACCTACCAAAAATCAACTAAAGGTTTTGGTGTGATTTGGAGTATTTTGAAATATTTCTAAAACAGTCGCCTGGATGGGGTATCAGATAATTTCAATCACCATACTGTTACATTTACTAGATATTTAAAGGAACTTTCTGGGCTTTGAAGAATTTGGGAACTGTTTTACGATCTTAAAAACTCTTATTATGATTCTAAAAAGTAAAAACTATCTCCTTTTCTGATTTTTCTTATTTATGTAATATTTAGGTTGATCTAATTTTACAATATATAGGGTGTCCCCCCATTTTCTCAGAAAGAAGGATGCTGCGATAAGGTGGCTAAGCTAAAAGATTAGATGATACTTGATAGTTATTTTTATGCATTTGAAGTTTTAGCTGGTTGCTATTGAATATGGAATTGCATAATATATTCTATGCCGAACTGCATACTAATATCAGCTTAATTTTGAATTTGCCACTTCAGGAGCTCCGTCAAGTTTTTGCCGAGAATGAACTTCCTTCAAGGACTGTCAAAGAAAACCTCTCAAAGAAATTGGGTCTTTCCTCTGAGAAGGTATACATAATTTTTTCTGAGATGGTTGCAAGAAATTATTATAATTTATATTTTTGCTAAAGATTATAAGAAATCATTTTGTTCTGCCAATGATTCTGATGTTTCATATGATACTCCTAGGTCCTGCCTTCTTAAGCAAAGTCATCTAGACTGTTACAATAATAAATTAACAATTCTAGAAGTTCGTATTGTATGCAAAACTGAATTATAGATGAAAAAATTTCTCCAGAAATTCATTCTTGTCAATCTTCACTGTAGTTTCAGACCCATGGCCCCAGGACTGGGTTTGCTTTCCTACGAATTACGATGGGCAGCAGGTGTCCTCTTCCATATCTTTGCTTTGTAACAAGTCCAGAAGACTAGTTATATAAATTTAGCAAGCAAAGGCAGGAAATTTGACAAAGACTCAACCTTTATTGGCGGAAAGGCCAAGACATATAACAGTTAATAGACAATAAGGATTAGGATTTATTATAGTCCATCCCAATGACACTCTTGTCAACTGTCAACTGTAATATGTGCTACTAGATAAGATCGCTGAAAATTCATCATATTAACTTAGAAATTCCATGTTTTGTTTACAGGTTAGCAAGTGGTTCAAGAATGCAAGATATGCTGCTCTTAAAATCAGAAAGGTCTGAAAAAAAATTTCATTCTCAAAATTGAATTTGTCATTCAAGAGTTTTATTCTCTTTATTTCTTATTTGTGATTGTTTCAGAATTATATGCAATTACATCAAAGGTGCTAATGTCAATTTCCCATATCAGGATTGACCACAAGTGATAAAAGTAAAAGCAGGAGAGAAAGGAGAACAAGTTGGTGAATATGGATTTAATAATCAAAAGAGAGTAGGGGAGACCTCAATAACTGTCTCACAAAAATTTAAAAACAAAGGACCTCAAACATTAATTTTAGTATTTCTCTCTCACATAAACTGTTTATAACAAACTTTATGTTATATTTTTTGCAAAAAGATTTCAACACTTTTTTAACCATCGTGTTTTGGATTTTTAAAAACTGAAACCTGCGGAAGAAAAAATTGAAAGAAATTTCTCTCAAGATGGACAAAAACTCATGTTGCTTGCAAACAAGGTCACTATTTCATAATCATGTGATGTACAAGTACACATTATGTGCAGTAAGCCAATGCTGTTATACATAAAAGATTCGATTTGCTCTTTAAACAAATACACTACAAATGAAAGGTGCACATTGCTGTTAAGACGTATGCAGTATGCGCTTCACATAAAGTAAACACATTGCAAAAGACAAAGTAACCATAATTGCAAGCAATGTGAATTTTGATCCATGTTTGCTGATGTGATTATTAAGTGATTAGCTTGCAAATTATTTGAAGGCACAACAATGGCTTCAAAGGTGTTAAAACATTTTCTAAAGTTTTGAGCCATTAGGTGTACCTTTGGATTGTAGAAAACTAATCCCATGGCCCATGATGGGGAGAGAGAAGTGTTCTCCTCTGGATTGGGTTTTTAGAGTTCAAGGTGTTCTTGATGATTATAAATGTGTTAATATCTTTTTGCAAAATTTTATTGAGACGGGGCTCAACTACTTTCACAATTTATAATTGTAGCTTGGGTGGCTAGTAGAAAGGTGGGCAGGTCGAGTCCTGAATTATTCTCATGCTGACGGTTGTCAAAAGTGACAAAGATGCAAAAGTAGAAACTGATTGTACTTCACTCTGTTGGTGCTAATACTTGCTTGGGATAAAACTCGTTTGAATAGAGCTCTACTGAAATTAAGACCAATCTCTAACATAACACCAGCCAGATTTTCACTCAGTCAATTACCATGGAGTTATGTTTAAGTACTCTTAGGACTCTGAACTCCTTGTGAGAGCACACAAGGAGCATTAAAAAGAGTAACAAACTTCAAGCTGCAACTAATTGTTATGCAACATGAAATGTTGGTACTTCTCATCCTCTATTTTAGCTATATTCTCTTTGCAAGCAATTAAGACCAATTGTCATGTTCTTTTCAGGCTTCTTTATGAAGCAACTGTTGCAAGTTCTCTCTACATTAATTTTGGCATCTTTGTTCTTATTTCTTCTTTTAATCTCTAAAGCTATGTAGTTGGCCCCCGACATGCCAGTAATCTATTTCTTGTGATATATTTAGAAGCTTTAGTGCTATATCTGTTACATTTCTCTGTAATACATGAGCTGAGCATAGAGTTGCTTTCAAATCCAGTTGTTTTAGCTTGGATTTTTCTTTTAATCTTTTCTGTAATATTAAAAAAGTGAAACTTTTCTTTAGCATTCTGGACATATTATGTAGATAATGGATTTCTTATTTCTTCCTCTAATCTCTAAAGCTATGTAGTTGTCCCCTACACGCCAGTAATTTATTTCTTGTGATATATTTAGAAGCTCCAGTGCTATATCTGTTAGATTTCTCTCTAATACATGGACTGAGCATAGAGTTTCTTTCAAATCCTGTTGTTTTAGCTTGGATTATTTTTCTATCTTTTCTGTATAATTAAATAAGTGAAACTTTTCTTTAGCATTCTGGACATATTATGTAGATAATGGATTCCACTATCTTCTGCTCTAATTAGAACAAACTTTGCTAATTCATATAGTGCTGATTACAGGGTAAATTAACCAGCCATGTTACTAATGTTAATAAAGGCTCAAGAGCAAGTGCTGGAGAAGCTGGATGTTCTGATTTGATGGACAATTCTTATTTCCTTCCCCTGTCAGAAATTATCCGTGTACCAAAACAGATGAGCAGAATTCTCCACAGAAAGAAACCAAAATCAGCGGGCAGCATTTTGAGGAAACAGCATAAAAGACCAGCTAATGCAAGACATGCTGACAAAATCCAGGTAAGAGCATCATTCTGGCCGTTGTTGAACACTTGTTCCATTCCCTTTTATGAGTTCACTTTTATTTCATCAAATATCTTTTTAATCCTTCACAACTACATATGTGGGTAATTTATTGTTGATTCTGATATTGCTGCACAACCCATTACGGAGCAGTGGCCCGTTACGTCAGTCAAACAGATCATGTTGAAAGAGCTTAGTCTACTGCATTCTCAGGTATAGTTCCCTTGATGGTGAAAACGAATTTGTCCGCTATATTCTTTGTAAATCCATTTCCCTGAGCTCAATCAGTATCTGCAATCCATTTAATAGGTGTGCACATCAATTATGAATACCGCCCGCCACAAGAGATGGTTGGGTAGTCGAAGAAGACATTCTTACCTGAAGAAAGCAGATGAGGCCAAGGAAAGCTCTGATCCTCAGCAGCTAGACAAAGTGATTGATAAGGATTCGCTTTACGTTTCTGTGATTGAAAGTCTTAGCAGTCTCCAGAATAGGCTTCAAAACTTACAGGAGGCATTGTTATCATGCAAAGATACTGATCATATATCAACTGAAACCTACTCACTGGACAAAAGAGTTATGTATGTGCCCTTTGCAGAAGTAAAGGAGAAGGCATAAATTATTATTTTTTCCTTCTTTTAATCGAGTATCAATAGAGGTTACCAATCTTTTATTCTGAAGGTTGTTCTTCACTACTAGTGCAAACTGAAACTTTTGATCTCATTTGTCTCGTTTATTTTATTTTATTTTATTCCCCTCTTGTTCTTCTTTTTTTACTCGTTTCATATGACCTCTTGTGAAAGGTAACACCTCTCAAAACTCTCAAACAAACAAAAGAGGTGAGTACCTCTGCCTTTAAAAAAGACTCTTATACTCTGGAAATATTATCTTGAACCAAATATTTTCTTTCCCTTTTGTTGAAAATACTCGCAATATCCTTGCAGAATAGGATATGCTCATGGTGATTTGATCGAAAATTTGGAAGGATAGGAACTCACAAATTATTATTTTTTTAATAAAAATTAATAAAAAAGAAGCAATCACTCCAACTGGATTCTATATGAATTTAGTCTCTTTGGTGAAGATAGGAATTTTCTACCCATTGAAAGCTACTCTCTTTTTTTCTTCTTTTCTCAAAGGGAAATGCTTTGTCATTTACTAAGATGTCCATTATGGCAACATATAGAACTAACTAATTGGTTTAGAAAATAACTACCACTATTCCATGTAGTGATCCACATTACATATAAATATCCAGAGAAATTTATCCAGTGTAAAAAAATAGATCCACACTGCAGATAAAAAGCCTACACTGTCTGTATAAGTTTACATTACATTTTGATATGCAGAAAATTTTGATCCACATTACATAGTAAAAAAATCCACTGTATGATAAATAAATAAAAAAAACCCCACACTTTTCCCATAAAAAATTACACAATTAAAAATTAATTAGAATATTATTTATGTATTAATACTCCTTTCTAACCACCAAGGGCTCTTTTGGTATAAAATTCTTCACTTTACATTCAATTTAATATCATATCAGGTATAATTATTACACATTATACTAGCTTACAACTAAGCACCATAATAACTTGTATCGGTATAACCTCTTATGCAAGTACAATAAAGCTATACTAGCAAAGAAGTTATTCCACAAGTGAACTCCCCCTAATACTATGCACGAAATAGAAACCGATCCAAAAACCAACTGAATAGAGAAATTAGCACGAATCTTGAGATACCAGGATAAAAGAAGAGACAAAAAGATCGCTCAAAAGATGCTGAATTTCTGGATTTTTGTTCGATTGTTTCAACAAAAAGAGTCAATTATGAATTAGGCGTCTTGAGATGAATGTAACTTTCCCAAAGCAGTTGGTCAAAACTGGGCATAGAAGCATATATATATTATATATGTCACTATGCGTCCAATATTTGTATGCTTGCAATTACTCATCTAGAAATGGATTGCTCAAAAATACAAAGAAGATTATGGAATAAGTGCATGCTCATTAATGATACAACTCATTGTACAGGATGCACGGCAAGTTGATGTGATTAATCATCACCTTTGATCGTCTCAGAATCATTGCTTGGCACAACTTTTTTAGATTGACCTAGTTTCCGCTTGTTATCAGATAGCCGTGGCCTTAGCTGCATGTCATACAATTCATTAACTGAGTAATTGAATGCCCTTGATATCAGGGAAAAAAATAACTTCAAAGAACGCAGGATTCTTTAAAACTCAAAAGGCTAATTTATATATTTCTATTGATAATGATGAGTTTTTTTTTTTTGCAAAAGAAAAAAGATTCCTGTTAGCTTAACTTCTAGCTAGCCTGACATATAAGTAACCAAGATCTACCATTGATGACTGCTCAGCAATGTACCAAACAGCAATCACAGTAGGTAAAAAGAAAATCTCTCAAGCAAAACTTTTGATCTACTTAATGGAACTTTGGTTGTAGAAGAAGAAACTCTCTAGAACAAAGTGAAACATATCAATCAGGACCTTAATGACATTCATAGGAATAGGCAAGTTGAACCATGGATGGCCGTGCCGGTTGACACACCCCGTGCCAACTGGCATTTGCTATGCCAGTAGTGGCACTATACTTGGCACGGACTGTGTCAGCGTACCAACGGCACACCCCAGTGTTGAGCTGTGCCGATTATTGTGCCATGTGGAGACTTTTTTAAAAATTTTCTTTTTTATTTTTATCAATTATTATCAAATCAATTGATTATTTAAAAGGCTTGGATAAAATTGATAATGATGAGACTAGAGATGATATTGATGGTGATGATAAGACTCAGTCAAGTGGCGGTAACGATGAGATAAGACATGCGTCCCTACTACACAACCTTCTTAAAAAATTAATGAAGATTTTGAATCTATAGGTAACAGGACATTATGAGAGGTGCACCCACAGGATGATATGAGTTCATCATCATTGCCATCATATCAATCACTCACCAGAGCTACAACACCCTAATTACACTCTATATCCACAATCTACATATGTTTATGGTGTGTCTCGGTGCCGGTGCCAGTGCCGGTCACACCTATATATGTTCAATATATACATCATATCATAGAAAAATTAGAAAATTCCTATTTGTATGATAACTATGTGAGACGTTTCAATAAGTAATACTATCAATGAATTAATTTTGAAGAATATCGACAGTATTTAATGCAACATTCTCATGATATTCTTGTGCCGGCAAATAAAGTATTTAATCCTCCTTATCATTCTATGTTCAAATAGATATTAGTTTTAATTACTAAATTATTATCAATTAATATTATATGTTCAATTTTATTATAGAGTGTTCAATTATTAATATTAGTTCTAATGAATATATTCAATCATATTATGTGTTGAATAATATTTATATTTAACTGTTACTTTGTTTTTAATAAAATAGGTCATTTATAAAAATAATCTAAAGATAAAATATTATAATGTAGGTTTTAATACATATATTTAAACCAAAAACTAAAGATTGACATACCAAAAATTCAAAAACATCTCTAAATATCCTAAAATTTTTATTAAAAATACTATAAATGTATGTCAATAGCACGTAAGGGCATGCTGATGGTGACATGGCACGGCACGTGCCATTAGCACAGTCATCGTTGAGTTGAACAAAGCATATTGACAAAATAAAAAGTTCAAACTATGCCATAACGAAAATTATAACTAATAGAAGCTTCAGAAGGGGATGCTTGACAATTGACATACCATCTCTATATATTTTAAATGCTTCAGAACAACTTCAGTATCAAGCTCCTACAACAAAATTTAAGACCATATCAGTACATGATCATAGAGGTACATAAATGCAATAGATGGTGTACTTCATAATCCAGTGGTATGCATTCAGATCTGAAGGTCAGATATAATTAAATATTCTATGACTACCTACTACTTGTACTTCCATAATGCTATACTATACTTAAAATTGTGGTTACCTTTAATTGGTCTGTACTAGTATTTTGCCTAGTTTCAATGGCGAAAGTTACTTTAATGTAATAGAATTAACCTTAAGTAATTCTCTACTTGGACAATCTTACTTTGACATAAAGGGAGTGTTAAGTGTACCAATAACTAACTATTCTAAATATTCTTTTCTAAAGCTAGTGAGAAAGAAGAGAGACAAGAAAGAAGAAAATTGTGGCATTCAAACTGACTATCTATTGTTGGAATTTGATGCTAAATCTTGAATTCTCCATTATAAAGGTAAGTTTTTTTTTCTCATATGTGCTTTGACACAAGTAATTATTTATAAAAAAAATTCAGGTTATAAACAGATTTTTGTGTGTTATAAATAGATTTTTTCGTGTTATGAATGGTTTATTTGGGTTATCGTATCATAAACGAGTAATTTGGGTTATCGTGTCAAAAATGGATTACCATGTCATAAACATGTCGGTAGATCGAGTCATAAACGAGTTAACGGATTGAGGTAATAAATATAAATATAACCCATTTAATAATCAGATACCTGTTTACGACCCGAACCTAATTAGACTCGACTAAAAGCTGAATTATCGTGGGTTATTAGGTCAACTTTTGCCACCTCTACACCTTCATAAGAATATAATGAAATGATCAACGTTTGCAAGTGCTATAGTACCTTAAGTGTTGTTGTTTGATCTTCTAAGGTTAAGAGTAAAAAACTCATATGCATACATGTTATATAGTTAAAATCAAATGCTTTTTGTTCACAAATAGTTCGCTAAATGGGGATACAAATATCTTGAACACTTCTAGACGTAAAAATAAAATAAAAAAAACTGTGAATTCAAAATTATGTCTGGGAATCAAAGAGAACATAGGAAGGGACAGGATGGGTAAACTTGAAACAAACCTTCAAACATGAAGAAAATCGAAGTGAATGGCCATAACAGTGAACTTAGCATCAATAGAGATAATCAAGAAGCAGGAAAAGTTCATAGTAATCCAACCACGATCATGACCTATGGTCTGGTATATGCACAACAATGCTAGAGACAGTCTGACAAAGTGGTTTAAACCAGAAAATACTTCATTCTATCCAAATAAGTGATTATAAACAAAACATATCTCATTTAAGACGTGTATATCTTTAGACGAAAATAAAATTGAAATTTTACCTGTGGAACTGCACAGTCTGCATGAATTGGATCCCAAAGCATAGCACAGGAACAATCCCAGTCATCACTTTGAACTACAAAAAGAGGTGCCCTGCAATGGAACAAGAACACACGAAATCTAGTCAAGACCATTAATAATCTGTATATTAAATTTTTAACAGGCATATACATCAAAATATTAACCAGTCAAAAAGTTAAACTGCCTGCATGTATATTGATATTCTAGCTGCTGTTGGCAATTTGATAGTTAAAAAGAAAAGTTGTAGCCTAGCCTAGTTTTTTCCAAATAAAATGAAAAAGTTTAGGACAGAAGCTTCATGGAACAAAAGTCCTTATCCACAAACTCAAATAGATAACAATAGTTATTACTATCCCAAAGGTTATGTCTCTATATGTAGTTGCCAGAATATAAGGCTATAAAGAGAAGTATAGGGAGAGTTATGAGTTCCAACGCTCTTGTGCTCACACCCTCTCTAGCTGCATCTAAGAAGCCCCTTGATCCACCATCCCCTCCAAATGAAGTAAATGCACATGTGCCTGGGTTGTAAATGCTACTACTCTTACTGGTGATTTTTTTGAAGGTCACGCCTGTCCTAAGGTGGTCCCAGCAGAAGCATCTGCTCCTCAAGATTCGGCCTCTTTTTCTAGCGTATTCTGGAGGAGAAATCGTCACCCTTGCCTACCTCTTGGGCCCAGCTGTGTAAGAGCTCACATTCTTCCGCTACCAGAATCTCGAGTCCTAATACTATGTGCAGTTCAGTCTTCCAGCGCTTAAAGTCTGTCTCCAAGCTCTGTAAATTTGGAGCTAGTGCGTCTAAGCTCCAGTCGTGAGGAATGGCGGTTAAGCTTTCTCAGAAAGTTCTTGGGGCGTCCCCCACCTTTGGCTTACTTAATCAAGGAAACCACTCGATGGTGGAAGCTAGTGGGGACACTTTAGGTGATCGACATGGCAACGAGTTTTTTTTACATTTAAGTTCAGCTATGAGGAAAATATGCTTAATGTTTTCAATGGAGGCCCTTGGACATATGTATGGTTCTAAATTGATTCCCCGGTGCCCAAAATTTCTAGCCTCCGAGGGAGGACATCTGCTCTACTTCGATATAAGTTCAGTTCCTGGGCTTGCCGAATGAATACTAGCCTCATGATCTTCTCCTTGATGTGGCTTCCTATATAGGGCGACCTCTACAAGTTGATGCTTTTACTTTGGCTCGGTCAAGAGACCATTTTGCATGGATTTGTATCAAAACCGATTTATCAACTCCTCTCAAACAATTCATGGAGGTTGGCCCGCTAAGAGGAAAAAATAGAACTTTCAGGCAGTTGCTTATGAAAATCTCCTGATGGTTTGCTTCTGTTGTGGCCGGATTAAGCGTAATTTGTTCATTTGTGTTGTTTCGACAAGTTTCTCCACTGTGGAGGGTGGTGTTGGTATGGGTGGATCAGCCCAAACCACGCCCTTGCTAGCTGATTCGGTCTCTCAGTGTCCACTTTGCATGCTTTTGGACCTTGAATCAAGATTCAAAAGAAGGTTTGTCATCCACGTCTCCCAGGAGAGTCCTCTGGATTTGCCAAGGGCAATGGTCAGACCCTGCTAGGTTCTTCGCAG
Source organism: Typha latifolia (assembly GCF_019914945.1). NCBI lineage: Eukaryota > Viridiplantae > Streptophyta > Magnoliopsida > Poales > Typhaceae > Typha > Typha latifolia. The sequence continues at coordinate 9,561,287 of NC_133098.1, read as the reverse complement.
TCGGATTGAATTTTTAACCTCTTGAAGACCTCCCTACTTTCAAAAGGGAAGACATTTCTTTGGTTGGTTGTTTTTAACAGACTCCATACTTGGAAGCATCCTTGCTCGAAAAAGATTCCTCGATACCTTAGTGTATCCATTGTGCGAGGATACCCTTGAGACCCTCGACCATCTTCTCCGTTCTGACTACCCAAGGCCCTTTTGTGACTCCTCGCCTGTCTTGGGCTTGGCCTCTCTGCGACCTCTCTATGACTATTGGTCTTCTTCAATGCTTCCAAATCTCTGCTAGGAAGATTTAGAGGCCGCCATAAAAGGTTCCTCGACTCCTTAACAAAGATCTATCGGTTCTTCTCCTTCCAAAGGAGCCACCAAAATAAACCAAGGAGTTGGTTAGTTGCTAATTGAGATGGTCTCGCCCTTCCTCCTCCCTCCCTATTTTTCCCTTCTCTTGTACTTGTTTACTAAATAAATTTAACTAGGCACTACCCAACCTTCTCAATAAAAAAATAAAAAAGACCCTTCCAGCTTTGGCCAAATAATTTTATATCTTGATTTTTGAAAAGCATATGCTATATGTGGGTTGGTCGAGCCACGACACAACAATAGTGTATCTATTTGGTAAGCAATTTTTGCAAATGTAGTCTAGAAATTAAAAATAAAATTCACACCACAGTGTGCTGTCTTAATGGAAATCTCCACAAGAAGAATGATATTTCATCATATATAATTACCCAAATAACTTGATAAATCAGCATTTGTAGCAAATATGATAAGTTGATCAAACTTAAAAGATGTCGACAATAAATAAATAGATTCATTGACTCAGGAAGATAAAGGAACATACAAAACTTTTGTACAATCAAATTTAATCAAGGACATATTAACATAATAAAGATCATAATGATGTTTGAAATAACCTAATGCAAGAAAGAAATATATTCCAATTATGAAACAATGAATTACAAACTCAATTGGAATACTAACATATATAATAATATTGAAGTGTCCAAGTAGACAGTCAAATAGATTTTCATGATTAGCAAACTTATATCTATCAATAGTGTGGGCAATAGTGGCTTGCGTACTCATTATCTCATAGTTGATTGTGCCTGGAGGTCAAGGGAATGTATGCGCTTCTTAAAAATATTGACTTGCATAGGCTGCGGCAAGCAAGTTAGGTAGACAACTTAACTAAAAGTTCAACTGCTTAATATCAAGGTTCCAAGTATCAGAATCGGGATCAGGATCGGCCGTCTGAAAAAACGATACGTATCGGCCATATCGGCGGTATCGACAGTATCGACCGTTCGTATCGGCCTGTATTTTAAAATAATTTTTAAAATACAGAATTTTTTTAATTTTTTAGAAAAATAGTAATAAGATATAAATATAAATTATTCATATATAAAGTCTAAAAACTAAAAAATAAATACTATTTTCTCAATTTCTATTTCTCTCCCTTTCTACCACTCACTCTCTCTCTCCCACACAAATTAAAAAAATTCTTACCTTCTCTCCCTTAACTCTCTTTTTTATCAAACTCTCTCTCTCTCAGTAACTCTCTCTTATTAAACTCTCTCCCACTAACTCTCTCTTATCAAACTCTCTCCCTAATTAACTATCTCTCCTACTAAATCTCTCTCTAATTAACTATCTCTCCTACTAACTCTCTCCCTTAAAAACTCTCCCTCTCCCTCACCGACTACCACCTATTTCCCTCTTTAACATAGTTTTTTAGTTTTTATTTTCTCTCAATGTCTCTCTCTCTCTTTCCCTCTCTCTTGCTCCATCTCTCTCTCTCTCTCTTTCTCTCTCTTTCCCTCTCTTTCTCTCTTTCTTTTTCCTTTCTTTCTCTCTTACCCATGCTCGTCTCGGGCAGGATCGGCCGATACCCGACCGAAACCAATCAATAGATTGGTTTCGGCCAAGATCGGGATCAGCTACGGCTGATAAGTGGGATCGGCCGAAACTAGGAACCATGCTTAATATGATGCTTGCATCCTTGCAACTTCAAGTTTGAATTAGCTTACTGAAGATTCAAGCATGCTATTATTGAATGTGAAATCCCTTTCTTTTTATTCTCTGGAGCTTTCATAGGTAAACTCTAAATTTATAACTGACTTTTCTCATTTCCAACTTTATGTATGCGGTGTCTAAACGCAGATGGCATATGCACTAAATACACTTGTATGTACAGTCCTCTAGTTATGTGCTATATGGTGTATGTATCATCATTCTGGTTTATGTGCTATATGTCCCTCACATGCATGCATGGCATGGCAAAATGACAATCTAAGTTATGTAGAACCTCCGATACAAAGATGATGTAAAACCATGGATGGTTGTGCCATGGCACGGTGCGGCATGACACGCAGCACTTGCCAGAGAGAGAAAAAGAGGAGGGAGACTAGATGAAGCTCTCCGGTACAATGGGTGATGACGGCGGCGACAAAAGCTCAACAGCGAGCGGATTGCTGCTAGGAGGGGCGTCGTGCGGCACCCCTCGTGCCACATGCCGATACGCCGCCGGCACGGCCTTCATTGTGTAAGATGACCATAGCACACTTGCAACCATTTTGATAGGCCTTTAAGATAGATCTGGACTTCCAGCCTCAAAAAATCTGATGCTGCAGCCATGATTTGATCAGCTATATCATTGGAGACAGAGATAGACAGACAAAGGTAGTCCAGACAAAGGATTCAGAGAGTTAATGAATGGGGGCACGTAGGTCAAATCATTAGAAAGGCTCAGGACTTAGTGCTGGCTTGGTGTATGTGGGTCTAGTAGTCAATCAGAATGAAAGATGTGTATCTGATTCAATTTATACCATGATCACCAAACTCCTGCAGCCACAAGGCTGACTGGAGGGAGGGGATGCAGCTGGCCAGATCTAAACAGATCCACTCAATCTGGTTGGGGATGACATAGATGGCTAGAGGACAGGAACAAAAAAGGAGAAAATAAAGAGAAGGGGAGTAGAAAAGGCACGCCAAACTCAGATAAGGAGTCAGTCAGTGAGAAATTCTGACCACAGCATTAAATCCAATAACTGTAGGAACAGGCCACTTTAAGACCTTTAATTTCCTTTGTATCAAAATACTCTGGTTAGCATCAGACCATCATATGCATTGTTAAATAATCCAAAATTGACTAATATCCTGAATTTGGAACAAACAATCTAGAAACAACCTCAAGAGAACGACCAAGTATCCAATCTAGCAACAAGCTCAAGAGAATGAAATAATACAAACCTTCTCTGATCATCTTATTTATTCTTATCTGCTGGTATAAGGAGCCAAAAGGAAACATTCAACACAATCAAACTGAAACCATACTGGGTAGATGACCCAAAGAAGTATAGGGAAGTCTAGAAGGAGATGGTCAGCATAGATTAGATCTCACGAGACACACCCATTATTACTACAAAAAACACCTGCCTTGGAACCAATTACACATAAAGGTAGGACGATGTGTGCCAATAGAAATTTCTGGAAAATGTATTATGAGTCTGACTTGCACAAAAACGAGGTACTTCAAACATATCAAAGACTTAGCATACTAATCATCTTATGAATAGATTATTTTGCTTCTTTTGTGATGTAATCCTTCTTTAAAGGTTACGAATACCACTTTCTGTAGAAAATAAACCATTCCAATCAACAAATTAGCATGAATCTATGCTGCACGAGCAAATCAAATACCATGCTACCTTCATCATAACCTGACAAATTGAGAAGTGTAAGGTTGCATAGCATAACCTAATCAGCAATTATGTTTAAACTAGAAAGAACAAAAAAGAACATAAAAGAAATCCCATGTAAGTGTGCCTCATGCTAGACATCACCTGCGCCACTTCCCACAAATAGTCCCTTCATCATCATCACTTGTATAAATTAAGTCTTGACATTGAACCCAATTTCCAATAGATGTTACTTTGGCAGGCTTGCTGTATTTCCAACACTGGAAAATTTGAAAAATGCTAAGATGAAGTCCAGATTTCAACAAAAGCTATCACAATAAATTTCTGTACTTACATCCATTGTAGCACATTGAGCAGGATCCAGTTTGGAGGGTTCTGAAAAATAATCAGAATCACTGCATTCAAGAGACATACATTAACCACAAATCTAAGAGAAAAGACTGGTCAAAGCATAAGTAAAAGAAGGGAAAAAATATAATAAGTGATGAATGTAATTCTTCAACCAAAAGAAATGAGAGATCCTTACACATTAAGTTACCCGATTAATTCAGTTGAAAATTATGCGATCTTACAGGTGTAGCAAAACGAAATTAGAGACTATATTCATTTCAACTCCATAATCCTTGCTTTTCATGGATCTAAGTTTCGTCCTAGTTGATTTGTATCAGCAAACAGGTCTGCTTTCATGAGGAACGGTTCAAAGCTAGGTCTGCAATGATGGTAGGCCACATGTCACCCATTTAATGTCATTTCAGCTAAAATCAAAAGGGCTTTTTATGAATTGTCTTAAGCCATTACCAGACATGGGTTGGAACAAGCTCAAATCTCATCTCAATTATCAACTGAAACTTGTTTACTGTCATAATATAAAGACCTGTGACTCATCTCAATGGGTGCCTTCTCTCCAAAGGCACCCATTGCTTTTCCTAGATCTGACATTGCCAGCTCTATCTCAATCTGACACAAACCAATCCTGTGAATTGATAATTACTCAGGATCGGGACAAGAGATAGATTGTTTTTGGTGCATTAAATGTGCATAAAGATTACAATTCTCCCGCTACATAAATCTATGAATTACGCATTGTGGATTTCACATATATATCTGCTACTACGTATTTAGATCTGCATTATTCCACACCTATATAGAAAATATATGGATGTCTTCTCTTCATTAATTTCCCTCCACCAGTTTTGCATATTATCCCAGAATATGCATGTCCAATCTACTTTCAATATCTGTATGTTAAAAGCAGTATTATCACAAAAAAAAGGATGAACCATCATTTATTATTAGCATGAGTATTTTTGTCAAAAAATAGTGTCTTTGAATTGGGCATGCAGACAAAACTAAAAAATTACATCTCAAATTGAAAATTTAGTGGACTTTTGTACATATTTCTCTTTTTCTCCTAAGGATTTCTTATTTCGGCACTCCACCTTTGAAATATTTTAGGATTAAATACATTTTACCTCCCATTTACTAATACTAAAAATAACTTTGTTCTCCTGTACTAAAAAAAATCTTAAATCAGTTTTATACTTATAAATAAAGTGAGACTGTTAAATTTCTTGTCCAACTTAACTGAAAATATATAAATTACTAAAATACCCGTAACTCACTTCGCTTTAACTCCACCCTTACCGAAAACCACCCAGATACTCCTCCCTCTCCATCATACTCCTCTCTCTCTATTGAGAGAAAGGAGAAAGACGAAAGGAGGAAGTTGGTGACGAGCAGAGTGGAGAGAGGTGAGAAAGAAAGAGAGATTTTTTTTATTATCAGGGATAAGGAAGAAGATGAGAATATTTTGGTTCATAAAATATAATAAAAAATTGAGGATAAAACAAATTGTGAAAATTATTTGTGCCATTTTCATTAAGTTGGAAAAAAAATTTAGCATTCTCACTTTAGTTATAAGTATAAAGACTGATTTGAGAAATTTTTTATTAAAGAGGGGTAAAACAAGACATAAATCAAGGGGTACCGAATATTTTAATAATAGAATGTCATGTCAACCATGATGACACTATGCTGGCAAGAATAAATTGAGACTATGCCAATGAATTACCCATGGATTGTCATGTCGGTGAATTATCAACACTGATACAGGGAGAGTATCTCGATACTCCCAGATACCCATGTGAATGTTTGCCATTAGAAATTGAGCATATCTTACTTTAAACAAACTTAATTTCATGTCATTTTCATCCGTTTTGATATCTTTTTGTATGTTGAAACTTGATCTATATAAATTATATTTCAAATTAGAGAAATCAAAGAAAAATTTCGGTTGTCCCCAAATTATTTGCCCCAACTTAGAAGATCCAAGAAAAATTAGGGAAAATTATGGGATTAAACTCTAATTGCACTTTTTTAAGGACTATTATTTAGTTCCTAAAACCTATTTTAAGTCCCTTGAAAGTTTTTAAAATTATTTTCAACTATTTTCAGCATGTCAAGACTAATGGCACACTAGCTCAGCAAGCCTAATGTGTCAAGCCAAGGTCGGCAGCATGCCCCTATCGCACTGGAACGGCAATCATTGATTGCCAACACTTATGTGATAGTTAAACTGAATAAAGCTAGTGATGTAAGACAATAATTTTCAGTTCCCTAATGTAGCGTCTTTGACAATAAAGTATAGTAGGAGTACTTATCTTTAAAGTCAAAGTTCCAAGTATCGAAATCATGATCGGGATCGGCCATCCAAAACATCGATATGTATTGGTTGTATCGATAGTATCGATCGTTCGTATCGATTTGTATTTTAAAATAATTTTTAAAATACATAAAAATTCTAAAAATTTTAAATAATAATAATAATAGATATAAAAATAAATTATTCATATATAAATCTAAAAATAAGTATTATTTTCTTAATTTTTATCTCTCTCTACCACTCACTCTCTCTCCCTCTCATACACCAAATAAAACAAAAATTCTTACTCTCTCTCTCTTATTAACTTTGTTCCTACCTCTCTCCCACTACCACTTCCTCTCCCTCACCGACACTCCCCTCTCTCATTAACTCTCTCTCCTTCTTCGTTTCTCTCTCCTCTCTCTCTCTCCCACTAACTCTTCCTCTCCCTCACCGACTCTCTTTTATCTCGACCTCTCCCTTTCCGATTCTTCTACAGTGATGCTTCTCTAACGAGCTCCGACGAGGTATTTTCTCTTTTTCCGACTCAAAACAGATTGGTTATTGGCAAATACCAGGCCGAAACCAGTCATTGCCCAGGATTAGGATCGGCTAAAATTTAGAACTATGTTTAAAGTATATCTTTGATAGATAACTTGCTACTACTCAAGGCAAAATAATAAAGTCTGATATGCAAAAAGATGTAGCATGTTTATGAAAAAGAATGCTAGACTAAAGAAAAAAAGAAGAGAAAAAAATTTCAATTACCAACAAAAGCATCAAACAAGGATAAGTATAAAGCTTGAATTTTACGATAAAGAACTAAAAAAATGGAGCTATATCTACTAGATTGACAAGTTCTAAGATACTCATTACCATGGACCTCAAGGTTCTTCTAACAGAAAAGAGAGGTGTTGGTGAAACATACCCAGAAAATGGACCAGACCATTCAGGAACTTCTGCTTGGAAAGCTCTACCAATACGAACACCAGACGTATATGGTTGATCGTCTCTTAGCATAAATAATATTGGACCTAGATCTCCATAAGATGTTCTTTTACTTTGATAAGAATTTTCGCCCACGGCATAGCATGAAATCACTGGTCTACTTTTGGAACACGGCTGACAGCACCATTCATCAGCTGGCAGATTTCTAAATCTAGGATCACAACAAGAGACATGAAATGCTTCCTCACAAAGGTCGCAAATAAACATCTTTAATGGATTTCCCAGAATACCACAGATTTTGCACGGTTTGAAGGATTTTGAATCACCACTACCAAGGACTTTTAAAGAAGCACATTCCCTGCTATTTGATACAGCTCCAAGCAGGCCATGACTTTTGAGTACAAAAATGCACAACTCTTTTTCTGAGGTAAACTCCTCCGGTGGCTTAGGAAAGGCAATACTGGAAGAGGAGCACTCACTAGAATCCTCCACCCCATTCTTTAACTTATCCGAAGGATGACCAATATTTTCTCTTGGTGACAAGTACCTGTCATTTGCAACAGATATGTTTTCTGACGCATGTTGGAAAGATCTAGCTGATTTTAAAGGTTGTTTATCTTCTGCATGATTGGTTATAGTATCTGCTCTAGCATCATCCACCTGAAAGCTAGTAGTGGTGGACCGATCCTGTGGATGGTCTTGATCATAAAGTGATAGAGATCCATCATCCAAGGTACAATGGAAGCCTCGAGTAATATTTTTGTCATGATGTTCCAGCAGTAATAAATTATGGTCTTCGGAACTTATGCTAGAGTAACAGCCCGCACTTTCTTTAGAATATTCAAATGTGGTATCTTCAGATAAGAGAGCAACACCATTCTGTTGCAACTTCCTTCGCTTGTAGACATAGCCATCCTGCTTAGGTACTGAACTGGTGCACATATCATTGACAGCTGATATATCAGAACAGGTGGACATGTACACATCTTTGCAACTAAATTTCTTTTCTTCACTTCCAGTAGCTGTACATTTCCTGCATCTTGCTTGACAACGCTCATCACATTTGGAAGACTTCTGCCAAGTTTTAGCAAAGTGAGACCAATCATATGATGGGTCCATGTTCTCTTCTTTTGCATGGTTAGAAAAAGGCATTACTGTGCTGATAGTATCAGGAAGAGAGCTCTGGATCAACATGTCACCTGTTCTGAAATTAGATTTAGTCTCAGCTAGGTTGACATCTGCTATCGCATGTTCCAGGGGTATGCTTTAAACGGGGAAATGAGCAAGGAGCTATCTGAGAGTAACAATAACCTGGAATATGTTAAAAAAACCAGAAAAGTATATTGAGTAAATGTTAACTAGAGGTAAAATCAGAATTCCGGATATCAAAGTGGCCCACAAGGATAAAATGAAGATATGTGTTATTACGTGGGCAAACAATAGAAATTCAAATCAGAAATCAGTATCACAGCTGTTTTGCTTCACCCTGCAAATGAGTGATTGATCACTTTGTGGTACAACCACTAATTCCATCATTGAAAGGACAAGGAAGACAGTTTATAGAATGCATCGTCCCAGAATATGGTCAGCACATGATGAAGCATAGGCATGGACATGGACATGGGGAAGAAAAACAAAGAGATATGAACACATATAGGATACGGCACTAATAAATTTATAAATAAATTATATATACAGATATATAGTTTATTAATACATTTAAAAGAATAAAGCGCTAACCTATAAGGAAAATACACAAGCAACTAACTCAGCAATTCCATAAAAATAACTACTAGTTCAGCAGAATCAGCACATGAGTTTATGTGGCCTTAGAATGAAAAAACATGCCGACATGGGGAAAAAGATAAGAAGTCACCTAGATCACCGCCCAATGAGAAAATTAGAGTCTCAATGAATTTCTTTTTCAGCCTCTAATTACCCTTTATAGCACGGCTATATAGATAAGAGAGGGGAGTTGATGAGAATTAGGTTTTCATTTTCTTTTCATTAATTTTATTTTCAAATATACTTTTAGCTAAAATTCATATTTATTCTAGAGTGTCCTATTTAATTAAAACTCCTAAATTCCAAGAAATTTGACTGTTATCTCGTTTATAGACAAGTTTTGTTAGAATTTGGTTGATATTTAAGTTAAAAGAGTCATAGTTTAATTATAGATTAGATTAGGCATGATTTAAATAAGTCTTACCTGTGATTTCATTTAATCTCCTCATTTCTATCTACAATGGGAGTCCCAAAAAATGAAGAGATAAAAATCATGAAAATTAAAATTTATCATTCCTGCGGAGTGCGGACCATTCCATGTTATCCCCTTTACTTGGATATTCTTCTTCCCTCACAATTTAGGAGGGTTTAATCTGCCTTCACCGACAACTTGGTGGGTTTGATCTTCCTTCCCCCATGTGACTTGATCGGTAATCTTCTATCTTTTCTATCTAGCTAGCTATTCCAGTATGAAAAGAGTACTTGGAGGCAAAAAAAATTCAGAGACCGTGGATCTATGTACCTCGTGTTTTCTCATCCCTGAGGCCACATCAGGAGGATAATCTACCAAGCTTTGGAGGAAAGAAGATTAACCCACTTAAATTGCGGGAGAGGAGAAAGTCTACCTCAATTGTGGAGGGACAAAGAAAGCATGGAATCCAAATGGAGGAGGGCAAGAGATAAACATTGAATCCTCCAAAACAACAATAATTTCAATTGTCCATGATTTCTATCATTATTTTCGGAATTTCAATTACAGACGAGGATATTATATCAAATCGCAACTTGAATATCATCTTTTCTAATTTAATCTATAATCAAATTAGCAATCTTTTAACTTAAGTGGTGCTTGTTTGGGGGTGTGCCACCTTCAATCTGACAAAGTAACAACCAAATCTCTTAGGAGTTTTAACTAATTAGGACACTCTAAAAAAATCTCAATTTTAGCTAAAAATACATCAGAAATAATAAAATTTAATGAAAATCTAATTCCTATCATGAGGTCCTAGAATTTGTTGCAAGGCTCAATAAGTTTGCCTTAACTAATTAGAACGTAAAAACCAATGACTACTAGATCTTCTCTCCCTCAGTATCACTCCCCTTCTCCACCCAGTTTGCAGCCTCTGTCGAAGGGGCGATCGAGCGGAGAGGACCTGCCTAGCTACCGCCGAAGGATGCCGACGTGGTACTGCCCCTACATACAAGAGACAGAGACAGAGTTACCTTTCCCTTCGTCACCACCCTTCGTCCCCGAGAATGCCACCCGCCATCTCAGCCTTCGTCTCGAGAGAAGGAGATCGCCGCGGGGATTAGATTTAGGGCTTCGGGCTTCGTACAGTGAGAGAGAGAGAGGGGTCTTCTTTTTTTTCCTTTTTTTTTCATTTTGTCCCTTAGAGAGGGTCCTCTTACCTGGAGTTTTTGACCAAACTAACCATCTCCAAATTTATTTTCATCTAAGTAGATTAAATAGGGTTTAATTTACTATAGCACTAATAAAATGCTAAATTAATCAGTATTTTATCTCTAAATAAAAAACCCTAATTAATTCAGCATTTTTATCTTGTCCTAAAATGCTGATTAGTTTAGCATTTTATGCATAGAAATTCTTTTAATTTAATCTTTCAGCAGTTAAAAAAATTACCTAAGGATAAAAATGCTGAACTGATTAACATTTTTATTACGGCTACAGTAAATTAGACCACGTTTGGTAATAAATTTGAGATATATTCTATTTTTGTTAAAAATATAAAAAAAAGGGCTAGTTTGGTCAAAAACTCCTCTTACCTATAAGAGAATATTATATGATTTGGTAAACAGATTATTAGATTCAGTATGCAATTAATTTTATCAAAAAATTCGTACCTAATAACCCACAAATATATTCTTTTTTCGAATTAAATGTTGAACAATCAAGTGTCTTAATATTAAACTATTTTATTAAGTCGTTAACTTTTTATTAATAGTCAATTTTGGACATACGATAAAAAGAAAATCAATATAATGATTTTGATTTAAACTTAATCTGATCTCAAACGAGAAATATATATGTAAAAATATAAGAAAAAGTTTATTGTGTCGTAATTTTGTGTTTGGTTATTCATTTTGGTTTTAAAGTATGTTGTTGTAAAAATATTGATACGATTAAAGTTAGATTTGAGTCCAAATAAGATATTAGTTCTTGAAGAATAATCACAAAATAGTTATAGTGTTTGAATAATATGAAATCATATAAATTAGATCGATGACGTCGTAATGTATAATCTTTTTATTTAGATTTTTTTTTCAATTCAGACTCTATCTAGATAGCAATGAAATTACAATATAAGAAAGATGTGATGGCTGGTTCAAATAGAGTCTTGTGACTTATATGCATGCTTATGAATTGAATATATCTTTTTCAATCTCTCTTTCTCTTTATCATTCAATCTTCTCATACTCAACTCCCCTCTCGATAATTGGTATGCAATGCTTCCACACAACTATCAAAATTTTAATCATCAATCTAAGCTCGGTGTGTTATGCATGCACCAACTTCAGTGCACACCATCTCCAAACAATAGTAAGGGTCCTTGCTTATTGCCTAAGGCTAATTGGATCATAATCCTTAGTAGGGTTATAACATTTTGGTATTACAATAATGTTTGTCGCATACCCATCGCAAGTGCTATATCCACGAGAAAAAATACAACAAGTCTAAGGTCTCATTTGGTTTGTGCATAAAATTTTTAAGAATAACTTTATGCACATCTCTTAAATGTAAATTAAGTACATCTAATTCTACTCATTTTTGTTATTTGATTATAAAAATGAATACCTTAAATAAGTTTATATAAGAATTTATATTTGATTACTAACTATGAATAAATATGTTAATTATATTAAAATCTTGCTTAGAAAATGTGCATAATTTTATCACAACACCTACTTGTGATAAAAATTTATCCATAACTTGTCACGTGACTTACCTTATACAAAGTTGTCACGTGACTTACCTTATACAAAGTTTAACTAAATATTCCTAGATGAGTTTATGGTTATAAAATATGTTTAAGAGATTCATAAATCATGAATAAATATTACTTATGCATGAATTAAATGCCCATAAGTTTTTTAATGTTATATATTACACCACTCATTTTCTCAACTAAACATAAGAACGAGGGCATCCATATAGAGAGGTTAAACATATCAAACTCTAACATTAACTTTTTAATGTCCATGATTTATTCTGCCCTTATCAATTTATAGACGATAATTATGGAAACCATAAATGTATTTAAGCAAATTAGAGACAACACAAAACTTAAAACCATTATTAAATTGTCAGTTATGTCTACTGCGATCACACCTACACATAGCCTCAGACCAGCAACCACATCACTACCTCAGCATGAAGACAGATATTACTCACCTCAAATAAAGCAAGCTCATACAATGTTGTTGCCCACTCCAAAATGAAAAATGAACGATGCTTCCGTAGATAGGTTCTGCACCCCTATGGACATAGACGTGCACACATGAGCGTGACTCATAGGCTAAGCATAGTGATATTTGACAACAATACTAGAGAGTAGCATAGATGTTCTACCATGGTCAAAAAGAGAATAAACGTAGAGACACTTATACAATAATTATTCAATGTTAAATCACTCCATTGGATTTTCCTATGTTTAACAAAGGCAGCTTGCTTAGCTAGGTCTATCAAATAGAGCAATTTTTTTCTACTATGCCGTACATAAATATTTGAAAGGCCTACTTGCCTTTTTTTAACCAAGAGGATGTCGTCATATGATAATTCAAATCAGCCTAAAGAAATTGGTAGATTCAATTATAGAATGAATTTGCAAATATAATTTATCTTCTATTCGAGTCATCTAGATACAAAGACTTCGAGGCAACTCTCTTAAAGCTTGTCCAAATTATCTTTGTCCAAGTTTATTAAGATGATTTGAAAATATTTCAGATAGAATTCAAAAATGGTCGAATTCCATTCTTAGAAGCACTTTCATTAGCAAACTTTTTCTTGATGTTCAAATTGAAGTTAATGAGGCTCAACCTACTTTGCTTGCAGCAACTTTCTACACGACATGAGTATTAAAAGAAAAGCTCTGAACACTAAAAATTAAAATAAAAAGTACATTGGACTAGGATAGACACGCAAGTGAGTATTAGATTATTTATAGCCACCCACAATTATTGTAGTCATACAAACTCCAGTTTGGCCACTCACAGTTATAAATAGTCCACAAACATATTAATGCCACTTACAACTTTAGACATGATGCATTATAGTAGCCCAAGAGAGAAACAAAGAGTTAAAAACTTGCAATTCTATTATAATGAGAAATTCATCTTGGTACATGAGTGTGCTAAACTAATAATAGTGATGTTAATGGAAGAGCCGATTGGCAATGAAATTGAGACTGAGGCACATGTAATAGATGCACTAGAGGAGGAGGTATACACTGAGATATTCTTGCATGCATATTTAGAATCAGGAGATGCCTTCCCCTTGGACTTATACTGATAGATATTCAATCAGTAAAAATTATACTTAAGTTTAGTGGCTTAAAAAAATAGGTAATATATGTTTGACTTTGATGAGTTGACCATGGACTTTTAAAAATGTGACATAAATGTATACATGGAGAGGCTATCATGATAGCCCAAATCAACCGACTATATCACTTATTTAGTACCAAATTTTCTTTACATTAGGAGTTAAGGACATCATATTATATAAATCTAGAGATGAATGAGTTATTGAAGGTCATTTAATCGGATCCAAGTAGCAAACCCCAACACCAAATACGAGGTGAACTGATTTTATATAAAAATTTTATTTTAGTATTATTAGACCCAAATTTGAGGAGGACTATCATTCAATACTTTTATGATTCACCTTTGGCTAGACGTGAGGCATCTTTAGAACCTATAAAAGAATATCGTAGAATTGTATATGAAAGAGATTGAAATGAGATGTAAGAATTTATGTGTGTGTAAACAAGATATGACAATGTGCAAATACTAACTTGATGAAATCGACATGGTTACTTTAGCCCTTGCAAATTCTCGAGCAAATTTGGAAGGATATAGCCATAGACTTCATCAATGAATTGTTCATATTAGAAATAATGATCCAGCTACATGTCCAATTTTGCTTATTCTTCAATCTTTTCGCATACGTATATCACACGGAAGGTGAAATTTTGCCAAATTATATGAGATTCTCAGTCTATTGTGTCAAATCAAAACTCGATATTTATGAATTAGTTTTATAGAGTTTCTCACTCTTTAAGAAAATATCTTAGGATAAGCTCTATTTATCACTCATAGATAAATAGGCAATTAAAGGTACTAAACTAATATTTTCAAATAAGATTTTTACTGCTTTAGAGGGGATCGACCTCAAAAGTGGCTCTCATATTTGTCATGAGCAAACTAGTCTTATAATAATATCCATCATTTAGCAATCGATATGGCTCAATTCCAGATAGTATATGACCATCACCCCATTCACATATTAAAATCTTGCTTGTTGCCGCCAAAGCTGAAGCAGACAAAATTAGATTTAGTCTTATTAGGTTGAGATGATATATTGTTGTGGTTACAATTTTATTTAACTATAGCTCAAAATAAGATGAAGTAAGCTTATGATCGACAACATTAAGGTAGACTTTTAAGATTAGAGATATTAGACTCAAATTGTATCGCCAGAGTTCAGTTCGACTGATCTTAAACTAAAAATTGACATATCGCTACTTTGGGTCTTATCATGTAGAGAAGTATATAAGATTGGTGACATATCAATTCGCTCTACTAGTGAATTTGAGGGTGCTAATATATTATCCCCCTTCCCTTCTCCTCTCTCTTCCCCCTATAGTTTTTTCCTTATTTTCTCCATACTATTTAGTTATTTTAATTTAATTTAGCTATGCTTTAATTCTCTTAATTAAGTAGTTTACTTTTACTCTAGTTCAGTTAATTAATTTTAGTTACTAGGTGAGTCTACTATGGTAAATAAATTATTATTATGATAGTTAATTACTAGGCTTATAGTTAAATACAACATAAATGCTTACTAAATAAGTTATTATCGACATATTAGATACACCAAATAGGAGTATGCATATATGTATTTGTATAGATACATGTATACCAATATAGACTTGCTAATGTGATTATTTGTTATGTATGTATGAATATGTTTTAACTTATTAAAATATGTATATAAAATTATATATGTGAATTTGAAAATAAGAGAGTAATATTATTTAAGTAAGATATTTTTGAAATAAGTATTATGATATTCTAATCTTAACTTTTTGTTTGCTCAACGAACTCGTACTAATCGAAATAGGGACCATAGAGGATCTTAAGGTTGGTATTATTTGAACAACAGATTGTGAGGGTGAAGTATTGATGGTTGGTTGGAGATTAATTTGACGCGTGATTTTCTCGAGTACGAATCACTTGCCGTATAATGGATATGTATAGATTAGTTTAGTTGTCTAAAGAATTTGGTTGTGTAGTGAAAATGGCCAAATGATATAATTCTAAACATAACGGATTAATTTAACTAAGAATATATAGGAGAAATAATTCAATAATAATTTTGATTATTCTTTAGATTGACACTTTAAAAGGAATAACATGTTGAAAGACTTTTGAAGGGATTAGTGTAGGTTACATTCTATTTGTTAGACTTTATATGTTAATATATTAATATAGATTCGAATAATAATTGAAAGTTATTTTATTGTCAATATGATATAATAAAATTTAATATATTATATTATTATTGATAGATATGATAAATTATTAATGAGGATATTTCTTGATAAATATTGTCTAGATTTAGTATTTATTATGAATAGTGAATTAGTTATGATCTGGATGACTATCTATACTATCTAATGTTAATATATAGGCTAGAGAATATTACAAAAAATTTGGGTAACTCTTAATATAAAACGTGGTTGTTAATGAAAAATGATATTATAAATTTTTATTCTTATTTAAAATGTAAATATAAATGAATTTTTGGATACACTAATAGAGAAGCTCCTTTGATATTGATATTTTGATAGAGTTAATTTACAAAATATTACTATAGTAGCAAGCTATTTGTAAAGAGTTAGACATGATGTTAATTTGAGAACATATAGTCTATCTATTGGTATTTTAAATTAATAGGAGGTAAATTGTGATTGACTACAGTAGTGTCAATTGTTAGATGTACAATTTTGCCCCTTATATATAAATGTTAACTTATTTCGGAAATTTTTTACTTTCGGGTTAAGATCAAATGAATGTGGTAATTGTGAATGATCCAAGTAATTTGAGTAATAGATATCATTATGACACATCTAGTTTAAAATATTAAACTAGTGTGGAATGATAGAACTAAGAGCTATTGAGAGTAGTAGATGAGTTATTGAGAACAAGAGTTCTTATGCAATTTTAGCTCTTATGCAATATGTATTTTTCTTAGTTAGGTCCCCTTTCTCCCTCCTCTTAACCTTTTCCCCTCATTTTCTCTCTTTTTTTTTTGTCCTTTCTCTACTTTTGGACCCACCTTCCAATCATGCTGCCCATTGCTAGTGACTCCTCTCCCTTGACTTCACCTTCTCCTAGAAGTTGACTCTATCATCTCCTCTTAGTCTATTATTGCCTATCGCGCACCTTTCTCTTCTCTCTTTAGTGGGTGATGACCATGGTTTTTTTATGACAGCCAGGTCATGTAGTTTCTTAGGTGATGATTTTTTTTTTGTTTTTTACAAATTGTAACTACACTACTTCAAAGATCCACTTGAGATCAAAATGAAGCTTAAATTAGCTTGTCTATTATGATTGAATGTGCTAGGTATTCTTAAATGAGTGGATTTAATAAATTTATTTGCCTATATGCTATTCCTAAAAAAAATTATTTTGCTATCAAGCAAATTAAAAAAATTCTAGGGACACGGAGATCCATTAATTACTACGTCTGAGGATTTAAGAGTGGGAAGGTATTAATCACCCTTGAACTTTAGAGAGAATATATTTACTAGTTTGAAATTCTATTATTCAAAGATATTAATAGATTGGAAAATATTGATGTTTTTGAATTAATTTCTGTGACAAAACTAAATCTTAAGAATAATATATCTTTTTGAGCATGTAACTTATTGATTTCATGATTGTAATGAGGACTTAATACTGTAAATTTTCTATAAATGGTAGAAGCTTAAGTTGTTAAAGATAGAAAGTGATGACAAAAGAGGACAATATGGTAAATTCAAATATTATTTAATGACTTTTGGTCATTTAGTTAAATATTAATTATGAGTAACATACTAGAAGAATTTTAATAAAATATATTACATAGAGGACATTGTAATGACTTAATGATTTATACAGCAATGATAAAGTGACTACTTAGTATCAAATTAGATTAACCATTAATAAGTAATAATGAGAGTTGCACTTAGGGGTTGCTTGGTTGTTAGAAAGTGAGGGAAAAAAGTAATCACTTTTAATTTTTTTTATTTTTGATGTTTGGTTGTAGAAAATAAATAAAAAATGACTTCTTTGCCTACTAAAAATAGACCCACTTCTTCATTTTGACTTCCTTCTTTAAAAGAAAAGAGTCACTTCATTAAAGTTAATCACCATGTTGAACTCCACAAAAACTATGTAAATCTTAACTCCAGTCTTACTAAAATACTTGTTAGTCTGCTAGAGCTATCAAAATAAATAAGACTCGAGCTTGGCTTAGCTTGAGTAGAATTGAGTTGAGCTGAACCTAAGTAGAAATATGCTCGTAGTTTGATAAACTTAAAAATATTGTTTATTAGTACATATATATAGTCATAACCATTATATACTGTATATCTCCCCAATCTCATTTTCATTTCTTATTTTTTTAATGAAAAGCCTGTAGGATAAAATGATTCGTTTACTTCGAAGAGTATATTATAGTAGCCTACTACATTATAGGAGATGATGACTCTTTGATATAAGTCTCATATTTGCCCTACAAATAGATAACACTATAGGTAAAAATAGGGTATCAAGCCTAAGGGCATACAAAGATTAAAAATAAAGTATAGCCTAGAAAAATTTACGAGAGTAGAGAGCTTTGAGTTAGCCTACCAGTTTCATTTAGCTAGCAATCCAGGACATAACCTAACGAATCCCTAATGAAAAAGTAAGTCAAGACTAAAAGTACGGTAACTAAAGGTCTACACACTTGCAACAAGCCTAAAACACACGCAAAAACATACTTTCCTGGAAAAAAATGTGCCTAGTATAGATCAATACACACTTGTTTGGCGTTAGTATATAACCATGCAAAGAAAGGAAAGAGGGGACAACACAGTAGGTGATGAGTGTAACATTTCCTAAAAAAATTGCATGCGCACGTGCCAAGGGAGCATGTGCATCCTTCTTCTCCCTATTTTCTTTCTTTTTATTCCTCTTTTTCTATAGCCACTTTCTATTTTCCCATTATTCTTCTTGCTTCGTTGGAGTAGTGCTGGAGCTTATGGGGTCATCGATCAACCCCACGAGCTCAATAGGCTAATTTTCTGCATATTTACTATCATCTGCATGCTTATTGCTAAACTAGCATCACATAAAGTCTGGCATGGAAGAAGTCAAGATGTGCACTTAAGTCCTTATTTTGCAAAAAAATTTATGCATGAACCAAATGAGGCCTTAGACTTGTTGTATTCTTTCTCGTGGATATAACACTTGTGATGGGTATGCGACGAACATTGCTGTAATACCAAAATGTTATAACCTCACCAAGGATTGTAATCTAATTAGCTTTAGATAACAAGCAAAGACCCTTATTATTGTTTGGAGGTGGTGTACGCTGAAGCTGGTGGGTGCACAACACACCGAGCTTAGATTGATGATCAAAATTTTAATAGTTGTGTAGAAGCATTGCATACCAATTATCGAGAGGGGGGGAGTTGAGTATTAGAAGACTGAATGATAAAGAGAAAGATAGATTGAAAAAGTTACATTCAATTCATAAGCATGCATATAGGTCACAAGACTCTATTTGAACCAGCCATCACATCTCTCTTATGTTGTAATTTTATTGCTCTCTAGATAGAGTTTGAATTAAAAAAAATCTAAATAAAAAGATTGTACATTACGACGTCATCGATCTAATTTATATAATTTCATATTATTCAAACACTATAACTATTTTGTGATTATTCTTCAAGAACTAATATCTTATTTGGACTCAAATCTAACTTTAATCATATCAATATCTTTACAACAACATACTTTAAAACCAAAATGAATAACCAAACACAAAATTACGACACCATAAACTTTTTCTTATATTTTTACATATATATTTCTCGTTTGAGATCAGATTAAGTTTAAATCAAAATCATTATATTGATTTTTCTTTATATCGTATGTTCAAAATTGACTATTAATAAAAAGTTAACGACTTAATAAAAAAATTTAATATTAAGATACTTGATTGTTCAACATTTAATTCGAAAAAAGAATATATTTGTGGGTTATTAGGTACTAATTTTTTGATAAAATTAATTGCATACTGAATCTAATAACTTGTTTACCAAATCATATAATATTCTCTTATAGGTAAGAGGAGTTTTTGACCAAACTAGCTCTCTTTTTTATATTTTTAACCAAAATAGAATATATCTCAAATTTATTATCAAATGTGGTCTAATTTACTGTAGCCGTAATAAAAACGTTAATCAGTTTAACATTTTTATCCTTGGTTTCAACATTTAATTCAAAAAAAGAAGAATATATTTGTGGGTTATTGAGTACGGATTTTTAAACAGAGTTAATTACATACTGAATCCAATAGCCAATTTACCAAATCATGTAATGTTCTCCCATAGGAGTTTTTGACCAAACTATTGCTCTTTTTTATTTTTCTAACCAAAATAGACTATCTCTCAGACTTATTACCAAACAGGGTCTAATCTACTGTAGCCGTAATAAAAACGCTAATCAATTAAGCATTTTTATCCTTAGATAATTTTTTTAACGGCTGAAATATTAAGTTAAAAAAATTTATTTACATAAAATGCTAAACTAATTAATATTTTAGAACAAGACAAAAATGTTAAATTAATTAGCATTTTTACTTAGAGATAAAATACTGATTAGTTTAGCATTTTTATTAGGATTATAATAAATTAGTTGAGAAGTAGTATACTTGGATGAAAATAAATTTGAACACGGTTAGTTTGGTCAAAAACTCCAGGTATGTAAGGAACCCTTGGCCAAGGAATATCCCAAAGAAAGAAGATCAAAAAAAAAGGAAGACCCCTCTCTCACCGTACCAAGCCCGAAGCCCTAAATCTAATCCCCGCGGCGATCTCCTTCTCTCGAGACGAAGGCTGAGATGGCGGGTGGCATTCTCGGGGACGAAGGGTGGTGACGAAGGGAAAGGTAACTCTGTCTCTGTCTCTGTCTCGATGGCTTCTTCGACAGAGGCTGCAAACTGAGTGGAGAAGGGGAGTGACACTGAGGGAGAGAAGACCTAGTAATCATTGGTTTTTACGTTTCTTAACAACCATAGCATCAAAATAAATTAGATAAAATAATAAGTGGACTTACTTGGCCATCCCTTGTCGTTTCTTTCCTCGCTCTTCTTCGCTTCTGCTCCACTTATCAGGTTACGAGAGATCATGCCGACTCTTAATTTGAGCACCAACCTGCCGGTGGATGCCGTGGTTGCCTCTGACATCCTCAAGGACTGCACCAAGGCGCTCGCCAAGATCATAGGCAAGCCTGAATCCGTAAGGCCTCCATCTTAGTTTTTTCTTTGGAAGGGGCACGCATTCGAGATAACTGCCGTCAAGTTGTTTGATGAAATGAGATTTTTGGGGCCCGTCTGCTGATTCTTTGGCTTATTCCGTTGATTGGTTTTGATTTTAGAGCTTTTGAGCTTTGGAATAGTTCGCGTTATGTTTTCTTTTCGTTCGGTTTAGGATTGATGTACAAATATGTGGTGATTTAAAATTCTAATGAAAGTTATCATTTAGGTCAGTTACAAGTTACAACAAGAAATCTAATGAAAATTAGCATGAGTACTTGAAGACTTTGTTTTTTTTTTGATGTAATAGGTGAATCATATGGTTTATTCTTGAATACAGATAGCATCCACTTTCAAAATTAAATATTTTTTCGTTGTCATACGTCTAATTGAGTCTACTTAGTGTTAAAAATGTGAACTTTCTCCATGGAATAATGTTGCGCCAAAGTTTTCCCCACTTTAATGAAGTTGGATCCTGGAGTAGGGTTGTATTTCTGTGTTCTGAGATTTGCAAAAAATCTTTAAATCTTCCTCGAAGGATCATGATGTTTTCATTTGTGTAGTTTTTTGTATTCTCATGTTTGCTTCATTGTTCAGTATGTAATGATTTCACTTAACGGAGGGGTGCCTATGGCTTTTGCTGGAAGCGAAGAACCAGCTGCTTATGGAGAAGTCATATCCATTGGGGGACTCGGACCTAATGTTAATGGAAAGCTGAGTTCTGCTCTTGCTGAAATTCTTGAAACCAAGCTTTCAATAGATAGTTCCAGGTTCTATGTCAAATTTCATGATGTACAGGTAATCTAATGATCAAGTATCTTTAAACCACATTTTTCTTGTCATCTTCTTGATATTTTTTATTTACTTGTTCCACGTTTATGTATGTTGTTTTCTTATTTGCCTTCTTAATAAGACAATTAAGAATGATTAATTTTCTTCATTTAGTATTTTCAGATAATAGCATAGTGGTATGATGCACTTCCAAACTCATTTTTGCAGCCTTCATAATTATTACCAACTTACGTAGGTGCACATCTTGGCTTCTTCCATATCAGGCTCTATGTGATGCTAGTTTAGCAATAAGCTTGTAGATGATAGTAAATATGTAGAAGATTAGCCTATTGAACTAATTTGGAAGTTTTCGATGTTTCGACACGGTTCTTCTACCTAAGTCCTTATTTTGCAAATGCAATATCCAGTAGGGTAGGATTGGCAGCTGTAGTTTGGATTTTAATCTCCAGTGATGAAGCTCATGCATGTGACATGAATTAACACAAGTAAGTAGTTATGTAAAATGCTAGATTCAAGAAGGCTCCGACATCTTAATATGGATAATAATACAATCTTGCTTGGAGTTTTTGTTGTTGAGGTAATTAATCATTACATGTGATGCTTCTACTGTGGATATGAGCTAGGAGGTTAATGATTCATTGGCAATGTGATGTGTGGCCTAGGGATGAGAAAACATGATACCTAGATCCACACTAAGGAGAAAAGGTAGGGCCCATGTTAATCTCTTTATTTGCATCCAAGTATCATTTCTATACTAGCGTTGCTAAATAGATAGAAAAAATAGAATATAATCCACTAAGCTGCAGGAGAAAAGAAGATCAAACCGACCTAAATTGGAGGGACAAAGGAAGCATAATATCTATCACAAAAGAGATGAGGGGAGGGAGAAGAGGAAGAAGGAGAAGGGAAAAACTAAAAAAGAGATAAATATGGAATCCTCTAGAAAAATATTATTTCTTAAATTTTCATACTTTTTTTTTTGAAATTCCAATCACATCTATATATAGAGATGAAGAGATTACATCAAATCATAAAGATCTCAGATCTTTTCTAATATAATATATAACTAAACTAGGACTCTCTTAACTTAAAAATCAGTCAAATCCTAACTAGTTTATCTCAAAACAAACTAACAATTAAATTTCTTAGAGTTTTAGGAGTTCTAATTAAATTGGACACACTAAAAGTCTAAAATCAAAAATATTTTTTTAGATAAATATACATCCGAAATAAATAAAAATAAAAATATAATTCCTATCGGTGTGTTTTGAATGTAACCTCAAGCACAATGGTAGTAATTTTGGTGAATCAAGATTGCAAATGGACCTTCTATTTGTCCTACCAAGATTGATGTTGAAATTTCGTTTGAGTTCGAAGCAAAGAAATTTGGGATCTCAAGTGTATTATTAACAAATATTTTGTCATCCTTGACTTCCATCTTAGGGGTCACATTATAGAACTATAAAATTAGCTATCTGATTGCATATTTTTACTACTTACTTATTTATCACCTTCGTGGAAAGACCCTTTCCAAAAGAGGAGCCGAGGAGGTACAATTATCTCTTTTGCATGTTTATAAATTTCAACATTGTTTGATGAGTTTTCTGCATTGCATTCCTTTTGCATGACGCAAATATATAAATATTTGGTGCAAGTGCTAATGCCTCAATTCCTAGAAGTAGGACAAGTATCAAGAAAGCAAGAGCTAAGCCAACAATAATGCACACAGTCTACTCGTAATTGACATCCACGGACAAAAATAACAGTAGGTTTCCCTATTGAGAAATATAAGTTCCATTTGAGGTAGTTGTTTCTTGTTTCTTTTGAAGGTCAGCAGATGGCTGAGCATCGCTCATGTGAAATGGATCATCGTGACACCGCTAGTGTCCACTTTGGCACAATTGCAATATGATTGATCAATAGAACAATGATCAACTGTCTATAAACTGGTGGATTTCAGATCTAACAGGATCAATAGAAGGTGTAAAAGAGTAAAGTAGAGAGAAATAGACCAGAAAGGAGGTTTTGAGAAAACCGATTCGGCCAGTTCTAGATGTATCTCTTATTCAAAGTGAGGAGCATTGGGCAATGCCCTTGTTGATGCCCCATCTTATTTCTCTTTGGGCATAGATCAACACTCTTTCTCATTTTTTTCCTATATTGGCACCCTATATTTCATGCCATTTGGAATTTAGATTGATGTGGTATGTATAAATGTTGTAATGTGATGAATGAGAATGGTGTGTCAACTTGGTCGAGGATAAAGTGGCGTAGAACCAAGTAAGATCATAAGACCAGTAATTAGTGAGGATTATGTAAAGTTGTTGAACTATATAGAATAGATTGGTTGACAAAGTTTGAAAAGCAAAAATAGAGAAGTAATCAGATTCGACGTTGTCCGAAACTAAGGACTGTTGTGCCGATAGACTATTGGCCCACCTACCGACACACCCGTTGAAACACCACTAATATGTATGTGGGTTATTTATACATATTTTTAGTTTGAATATATATATGCTTACATTAGAGTCTTTTATCCTTAAATAATAATGTAAATAATCTACTTTGTTAAATATATAGCAATAGTCAAGGAGAAATATGATTCAACATATAAATGTCCCATTTTATCAATTAATTTCTAATTATGCTGAAATTTTAGTTAAAAATTGTAAAATTTGGATTTAAATCAACTAATATGGAGTTAATCCAACACGTTCCTACGTTGATTTTGACGCAACTCGAATGAATTGGACATTAATTTTTGATTTTTTGAGATTTGGGGTAAATCTAGGGGAAATCAGATTTTTTTTCCTTTGATTTCTATATTTTATAGAGCATTTTTTATAGATTTAGTACCAATATACGAGATATATGTAGAAAGACTTACAAATGATAGATCTAGCAAAATTCAAATAGACTTATAATTTGTATACTCCAAATTAATTTTTAAAGTGTGAAATAACGTAAATACTTAAGAGAACGAAATAGAATTTTACCTTTTAATGGGATTCGAAGGAAAAAAAATTTAATCTCTCTAAGGTCTCCTCTGTTTCTCCCCTCTTTCTCCTCTCTTCTTCTCTAATTTCTGCTTTCTATTTGGGAAGAGTGCTACCAGAGAGGCCCATTATGGATCTCTTTGAGTTGCCTTAACAAGTTTCACACAACACCCTTTGTGTGCCGCTTGATACTCGTGTTGATCAGCATGACATAGGTTGGCACGGCGGCACAACACCATGCCAGGTGCCAATATCTCATTGCCATGGCCATCCTTGTCCAGAACTCTAGATTGTATTTCTATATCTTGAGGTAACAATAGAACTTTTCAATGTGATTCTGATAGGTTGTGCTTCCTGGAAATTTTAGCAATGCAGAGGGATCATGATAAACCAATAGTCAAGAGTTAAAATATGTTTCCTCTTATTTATTTCAGCCCATGTAAGTCTTTTTTTCATGATACTTAGGAAAGTTTTCATGTTTATAGCCGGTTATTCTGGTTGAAGCACTCACCTTCAACCAGAATCTCAAGTGACAACTCTTTAATCCTGATTTAGGATCAGTTTCCTAAATCTCAAACACTCACTAGTTATTTGAAGAACAAGCCAATTATTTTACCTAACATGTAATACTGGCCATCCGAGAACAATCCATTGAGTCAAATTGTACAGGAGTTGGCATTTGGTACATCTATAACTCTGAGATTTAGGGTATCTTTCCTATTTGGCCGGACATTGTTGTAATTTTCTTTGTCCTCACTTGCTGTTCTCCAACTTGCAAATTCGAAATTTTGTCCCTTTGCAAGTGCAAGGGAAAGTACTAAAGTTGTCTTCACCCGTTTCTTAATAGCTCAAGTTTTTGGGAAGGACTAGACAAGAAGGGAGATAGATACATGCTTGGGACCCTAGAAATTGAGAGTCATAACTCTTGAATAATCTATTATATATATATATAGTATTTAGTCGGTATCTAGAAAGGAGAGCACTTATGAGAGTAAGTATGCTTACATCATTTGCACTATAATTTAGATTGGTAGAAACCAAAGATACCTGTGCTGGGACTGTGGCACAAGGGTTGTTGCACGACACTCCTCTATCCTCCTACGGATCCCTCTGTCTGTCGCCTTCGCCTTGCATGCCCTAGCTAGAAGATGAAGGAAAAAATTGACTCAAACAGGTCAACAACAACAACGACAGCGGGAAAGCAACTAGTGACCTGTATGACAACCCTTGATAGAAAGCTCGTGCAATGAGCCGACATTTAAAATTCTTTACTCAAGTTTTATTACGGTAGTTCTTACTTGCAAAATGTACTATTTTACTATTTACTTTTGTTGTTGCAAGTGTTTCTCTTCCATTCTTTCCAATATTTCACAATTTAATTGAACTTTGTCCAGTTATATTCACATATTCTAATTGCACCTTTTCCTTTATAAACATTACAGGGATCCTATGTTGGCTTCAATGGCTCCACATTTTAACATGCACTCATTCCAGAGATTCATCGAGCAAAGATCTGGGAGATGTGAAAGCAATAATCTGCCTGCACTCATCTCCCTTTCTATAGTGTCCACATTCCTGCACCTATATGGAGTGATATCATATGTATGCTTGCACTATATTAATTTAATTGAGCTGAACATCAGTTTAATATCTAGAAATCTCAGCAGACACATTTCATTGTTACTGAGCTATATATAATTGATGTAACTTTGTGATGGATGTGATCATCATGTAGTCTCTTTCTTATGCATGCTACTTTGCTTAGGCACTCAAGGCTTTCACTGCACACAGACAAATTTAAATGAATTTAAGTTGAAATAAGAAATATGAAGGAGAAAAGGTATGATATATAACTCATTCCACAATTGTGTATCCTTCCACTTGTAAATTTTTTTAATTTTCTATTTCTCGTTTTTCCTAGGTTTATCTCCTGCACATTTCTTGAAGTGCTGGCTAGGTTATTCTGGCTTTTGCTCTTACAAAGAATTTGCAACTCCATCTGAGAATTGAGATGAACCTCTTAAATATCTTGGTAAGAAATGCCTCTTTGTTCTCCTCTGTACTTGTGAAAATACACTTTGATTCTAGCATCAATATAGCAAATCATGCATCACATGATGGATTCTTATGTGTAAAATTGCGAACTATATTACATATTTGCAATGGAACCTGAGAAAAGATTAGCTGTTAGGTCTTTGAATCCATGTACCTTGTATGGAATTTAGGGTACTACTATACTGTTGAGTTGTTCCTAGTGACAGTTCTTTGTCTATAGTTGCAGTTATATTCAGGCAACACATCCACTAAAAAAGTGACAATAACTAGGCATCTGGTTGCTAGCAGGGGATGAGACCAAGGAGCAATCTCAAAGCTTCTTGCAGTTTAATTATATCTAAATTTTCGATGTGCAGTAATGAACAATAATATATATGTAAATTGTGTAAATAAAATGTTTATCGGTTATATAACATATACACGTTTAGTTTTATATGCCAAATTGAAAAACCTAATGAAATCAAACTACAAAATCTCCAACAATCTCATGTCATTGTAGAATCAAGAGGGAAAGAAACCTTTCATCCACAATTCATATTTCCTACAAGTGTCATACTTCTTGAATTAGTTCTGCACCTATATGATGGTATACTTCAGAAAGCTACACTATTATCTTTGTGGTTGTTGCTGAGTTTTTTTTACTAAACTAGACTCATATATATATATATATATTTTTTTTTTTTTACTGAAATTGATTGCTATTTAATTTATTATCAAATAAGGTCTAATTCACTATAGCTCTAATGAAAATATTGAACTGATTAGCGTTTTTATTGCCAAACATTTTTGTATACATAAACCGCTGATCAAATTAGTATTTTTGTCTAGGAAAAAAATGCTGATCTATTCAATATTTTTATTAGGGCTATAGTAAATTAGACTGCATTTGATAATAAGTTTGAATTTTAATTTCATTTCCGTAAAAAAAATTTAGTACAAAGGCTAGTTTGCCCAAAAAACTCTTTGTTGCCTGCTTAAATTTTTTAACCATCTTTGTGAGCAAATCTAGATCATACTAATCCATTATATAAACATTCATCATAGAAGGTTTGTGAAGTAGGACTGCAATAAGTATTGAAAAGAAACATTGCCAATGAGATGCTGATAAACTCATAAAATATCCCTTGTACTAAAATATAAGAGCATTTCTAAGGCCTTTTTTCGCATTATGAATAGAGTGAAATAGGAATAACAAAATCTAATAGATCATATTCCCTTTTAAATCCCACTGCACTAGGCTCTATTTTTAATTTGGTAATTATTAAATAATATAAAATTTATATACTATATTAAAATTAATTAATAAATATTAGTAATATTAATTTATTTTTAATAAGAAAATAATATTTGTTAAGTTAAAAATAAAAATATTAAAATAATTTAATATTAAACTCATTTTGAAGGTCTTGGTAACCTCTTCAAAGCTCCAAAGTTAATTACTTTTGTTAAAAATTAATTAGTAAAATTAACTATAAACTAAGTTTAAATAATTAGTGTATAATATAAATAAAAATTTATAAAAAGATGGTATACCTTGGAGGATAACTTTGGCATTTAAATTTTTTTTTTTCTCATGGCTCCAAATGCCTAATATAGAGCCCTATCGAAACGAATTAAGTTCTAAATTTAGAGATTTGGAGGCCGTTGTAGATGCTCTAAAATACCAACATAAACTTAGAGAAAGAAAATATAAGAAAGCTATAATAAGCTTTTCAAATATTATTATTAGAATGTATAATAAGCTTAATAACTGTGCTATTTAATTCAAATTTCTCTCACATGCATATAAAATGATGATGTGATGTGTGGTACGAATGAAACTTAGAAAAGAAGAAATATAATATAATTTTAAAATTTTGTATATAACACCCGGTGTTTTAATGAAATTATGATTACCCTCTATATTTTTACCATTTATGCAAACAACTTAATTAAACTTCTGAATTAATTTAACTGTACTAAGGATTATAAAAATACCTTCAACTAAGTCATACTAAGAATATTTTAGTTATTTTAAAAATAAAAGTATTTCTGTTATTTTAAAAATAAAATATTTATACTTAATGCATAGGGATCAATTTATAAATAGTAAAATTATAGAGCGTAAATCGTAATTAAGTTAAACAAAAAAAGCAAAAAAAGATAACGTAGGGGCGTAGACCGTAATAAATAGATAACGAAGGGTGCGAATTGAAACATCCCATAGCATGTAAATATTCGAATAAATTTCAAAAAAGCCCCTCTCCGCCTGCTCTCGATCTTGAGGGGGAAGCAACCGACAGCCCCACGCCACCAACTTGAAGAAGAAAGGGGCAAAAATTGGAAGGAGAAAAAAAAAAGGTTTTTATTTCAAAAAATTTCCACTAGACTACAACTTCCAGGTCTCGATCTCCTCCGACGGATTCGAAATCCAGGCTCGTTCGATCTTCCCTTCTTCATCGTAGTATTCAATTCCTGTTCTTCTTGAGAATAGGGTTTCTTTCGGTTTTGTAATTCTTCTCGATATATTCTTCGATTTGATTAGGATTTGATGCCATCGGAGCTTGTTTGATCTCTCGCGCGCGGTTCCGGATCTGATCCGATGGATAAAAACAAGAACCGAACTGATCTCCTCGCCGCCGGGCGCAAAAAGGTGTTTTAAAAAAAATTAAAAATCTTCCTTTCTTTGTTTTCGTGGCAACCGATTTTACTGATATTTTTGTTTGAATATTTGGCCCGATTGTTAGCTTCAACAATTTAGGAAGAAGAAGGATAACAAAGGTAGCAGCGTTAGCCAAGGGAAATCCGCGAGCAAGAAGGTTGGGAAGGACGGGGGCGCCAGTGAGCCGGTCAAGATTCCCGATCCGGAAGCTACGAGCTCTATTGATCCGGATGATCACGTGGATTCGGCATCGGTTCCTTCTGTTGGAGATGTTGATGGAGGAGTCTCGGAAGATCTGGAGGATCAGGAAGAGGTTTCAATGGAGATCTCAATTGACGGTGGAGGCTCAAGATCTGAAATTGAGAAAGATCAGCAGGTAGACACTATAGTTTGTGATATAGGGGATAGGTTTTCATTTGTTATCATTGTATTGTTACAGAGCACATCTGTGGCTTTTGAGGGGTGGGGTTAAGGGTGTATAATTTGTATCTCACTTGTTGCTGGGTAGGAGCTATGCAGGAAGCTAAACAATCTGGACTGGAGCAATTTGACAGTGGCGATTTGCAAGTTGAGATGGCTATAGTGGATAATAGAAGTGTCGATACTGATATGTTGGAGGGAGCTGTGGTTGCTGAATCCAGGTCAGGACTTGAAGAGGCTCCATGTGTGGGTGAATTTTTGGATCCCACAGGAGAGAGTAATGAGAGAGAATCAAGTCTTCTAAGTTCTGGTGAGATCTTGGAAGCGGGGTGTGTAGACAGAGAGATGAGAGAGGATAGGGGGATTACTGATCTGAATGGTCAGGAGTCAGGGAAAGATGGGACGGAAGAAGGAACTGCAGATTGTGGAAGTCAGAAATCTGTGGTGTCTGGAGAGTCAAGTGGGATTTGTGCTCCATCCAGATCATCTCATGTGATGGACATGAATGTCATTCGGGAGTATACAACTATGCAGGAGATGGACAAGGAGGTTTCTGACGAGCATGCTTACAACAATTATAGTGAGGAAAATGAGGAAGCGTCAATTTCTCCAAAAGTTACTTCTGATAAGAGACTTGAAGAAGAACTGGAAGATGTCGCTTTGAAACAAGTTTCGGATGATGTCATAGGAGGAGTAGCATCAGGAAGTGTTAATGAGGAAAGCATTGTACCACAACTTCTTCTTAAAGATTTGGGGGGTGATAAGACCGAGTCTAGTGGGGAACTTCTGGC
Organism: Typha latifolia; assembly: GCF_019914945.1. Lineage (NCBI taxonomy): Eukaryota > Viridiplantae > Streptophyta > Magnoliopsida > Poales > Typhaceae > Typha > Typha latifolia. Next base: position 9,530,489 of record NC_133098.1, on the reverse strand, counting down.
AGCAGTGGATGTATTATTGCCACAGGAGAAGGTTGAATTGGTCGAAGAAGATAATCCTGTACTTCGATGGAACTCGAAAGAACTGTTTTATTCGATGGGGACTTTGCATATGCTAACCAGAGATGTAAAGGAAGGTCTATTTGCTGATGGACTTGAGAGCATCAGAAGGCATGTTTACCTATCAAATCTCTCAAGAGATCTTCTTGAGTTACAGCTAGATGAACAAACAGATATGGACATGAAGCTTATCCAACATTCTTCTGATGAAGTGTGGAAGCTCCAGGAATTAGTTAAAGAAACGGAAGAGAGCAAGGAAGTGATCAGTGAGGAGCTTGCATGCTGTAGGTCCAAGCTCCGAGATGTGACTACTGCGAAGGAGGAAGTGGAGAGCAACTTTGCCTCTGTAAAGGAGGAAATTGTGGTATACGGTAATAGATGTCAGAAGTTGCAGTGTGAACTGGAACACTGCCAGGAGGAATTGAAACATTCTTCTGCTGAATTAGCCAATTGCAGGGCGTCACTGGAAGCTTTTCAGGAGAAGAATCTCAGTGTAACAAGAAGACTAATGTCCGAGGAGGAGTTAAGGATGAAACTTGAAGAGGAGAAGGAATTTCTCTCCTGTGAAAATCTGAAACTTTCTTCTGAGTTGTTGGAACAGAAAGAGAGATTGCTTCGCGCATTTGATAAGCACAAGCAGCTTGAGTCAAACATAAGGGAAACAGGAACATGCTTTGAGAATTTTGTGGAGCAGCTCATTGAGGAAAACTTGTATCTGTCTAACAGCTTAGCTGTACACAAAGGTAAAATAAAAGAGTTGGATGATGAGTATACTGTATTGCCAATTGAAAGAGAATCATATCAAGATAATACTTCTCATCTGGAGAATTTAGCTACAGATATTACAGTCGAAGATTCTCATAAAACAATCCAAAATTTAGTGGTTTCTTGCCATCCGCCAGATTTTTCGCTGCAGAATGTTGATGAAAAATATTCTGGCAACTTGCATGTTCTCCAAGTTCTGAAGGGCCATCTGGAGGAGGCCAAAGGTATATTGCATGAACTTGAAAAGTCGATTCACAGAATGCACTCTCACTCTATCTCCGTAGGTAGGTCAAGTGGACGAGCCTCATCTTCTGGAATATCAAAACTTATCCAAGCCTTTGAGTCAAAAGCAAATCAGATTGACAGTACATCGGAGGAGGAGGTACCGTTGACTGAGGGTGGGTTGGTCGATGAATCATACACATTAACTGGAGAGCAAACATGCCATCTTGAGTGTATGTTGAAGCAGATGGAGTTGGATGTGGAAAAGGCTGAAATATATCTGATCGAAGAATATAGTAGAAGAGAATTTCATAAGAAGTTTGAGATGGAGTATGAAATGCAGGGAAAACATAATGAGAGCTCTCAGGGAAAGATTGATGAACTCATCCGCTTGCTGTGCAACTATGAAGATAGGATTAATGTTCTACAAAACCAGTTCAATTCTATACAACAAGTTGCTGATAATGAGGCAGAAAGGCTCTTAAACCAAGTAGAGCTGCTGCAGGAGGAAGTCAATGACAGGATGTCTGTTCTCAAGCATGAAAAGAATTCTGTGATGGAGGTAATTGTTAAGGCAATTGAGAAGCTCAACTTATCTACTGGACTTCTTCTTCCGAATGAATCACCTAATGAGTTAGATTTTGACTCACATGTTTTGACTTCAATGGATTTTGTCACAAAGTCAATTCAGAGCCTTCATGAGAAACTAGGTTCTGCTAATCTGATTCAAAGTACCCTTAGTTCTTCCTTGACAGAGGTAAACAAAGAATTAACTGATGTGCAAGGAAGGAAGAAGCTGGCTGTTCAGCTTATGAAGAAAATGTACAACACCATTGGGGAACTTCTGCCTGACTTCTACCATCCTCTACATGAATCTGAAATTAACGAGGATGGTGAGGAAGGCATACTACTTTTGTTTAGTCATTATGAACTGCTTCTTAAGCATTTGAAGAATCTGCTGGATGATCGGCTTGATTTATTGTCAAAAAATAACGAGCTAGAGTCAAAGTTGTTGGGCAAAAGTAAAGAAGCTGAAGAGCTGGAAATGAGGTGTGATACTTTCACAAAGAATATAAATGACCTTTGCCAGCTCAAGGAGGACAATGAATCAATTTTAATGAGCAAAAATCTAGCTTTTGAAGAGTTGCACAAGAGATGTTTTGTCTTGTGGGAGAAACTGGAATATCACAATCTGCACAATGCTTCAAGTGTCTTCCTTGGGTCGGCTGGAAATAGTGAACCTTTTGCAAAATCTGGCTGCATAGAGACTGAGTTCTTCATTTCCTTATTACCACGTATGGAGGCATCAGTTGCTTTACATCTTCAAAAATATGAGGAAGCAGTTGAGGAGATTAATTTATCAAAGAAATGCTTATCTGAAGTTAATATTTTACCAGAAATTTCAGCCAGCAAGTGGTCTTTGCCCTTGCCTAGCTTGCTTGGGAATGAATTTTTCCCTATGTTGAATGATCTGCAGGATAGAGTGGACATGCTAAGCGGGTCAAAAGTACAGCTTGAAACTGAAATACAAGTCCTCAAAGGGTGTCTCAAAATGATGGAGGAGACTCTTGAAGCTTCTCGTTCTGCATTAAATCTGAAAACATCTGAACTCGAGCAATCAGAGCTGAGGATTTCCGCTGTCAAAGAGAAGCTCAGCATTGCCGTTGCAAAGGGTAAGGGATTAATTGTGCAGCGCGACGGTCTTAAGCAATCTTTGATGGAAAAATCCAATGAACTTGAGAAGTGCTCACAGGAATTGCAGAGAAAAGAAGCACTGCTTAAAGAAGTTGAGCAAAAGCTGAAATCCTATACAGAAGTGGATCGTATTGAGGCATTGGAGTCTGAGCTCTCTTATATTCGAAACTCTGCTACTGCATTGAGAGATTCGTTTCTTCTTAAAGACTCTATTCTGCAGAGGATTGAAGAAGTACTAGAAGACTTAGATTTGCCAGAGCATTTCCATTCCAGAGACATTGTAGAGAAAGTCGAGTTTCTGTCTAAAATAGCTGGCGAGAGTTCTATTGCTGTTGACTTTGATCATAAATCTTCTGTTGGGGGACCATTTTCTGATTCACGTACTGTCGTCATGGATGCCTGGAAAGATGGCCTTCAGAATCCAGGATTTGATGAATTGAAGAGCAAATATGATGAGCTTCAAAGAAAGTTCTATAGTTTGGCTGAGCATAATGATATGTTGGAGCAGTCCCTAGTAGAGAGAAATTACCTTGTGCAAAAATGGGAAGAGGCTCTGAACAGAATTAACATGCCCTCACAGGTTGGTACATTGGAGCCGGAATATAGAATTGAATGGTTGGGAAACTCACTTGCCGAGGTCCAGCGTGAAAGAGATGGATTGCAGTTGAAGATTGACAACCTTGAGGAGTCATCTGAGATGCTCATAGTTGATTTAGAAGAATCGCACAAAAAAATATCTGAACTAAGTGCAGAGGTTGTGGCTATCAAAGCTGAAAAAGATTTCTTCTCCGAGAGCTTGGATAAACTGAGGTTTGAATATCTTGGACTCTCAGAGAGAGCTGTTCAAGATGGGATGTACCGAGATGCCTTGCGAAAAGAAGTAGCTGACATGGAGGAAAAAATGGTTGAGAAAACCAAGGAGCACAAGTATTACCATGATATGGAAAATGAGATCTATAAACTAGTGGATGTAATTAATAATGTGTTACCGAGTGATGGTTCTAACACCTTATCTGGTCATAGTGCTATTGAGTATTTGGAAGAAATTTTAAGAAAGCTACTAGAGAAATATGCAGCCGCTATTTCAGAGAGATCTATTAGCTGCAGTACTGAAAAGGAGCTTCTTTCACAAGAGAGCAATTTGTCTGTAGATAAATGTACATTAGAAGCTAGTACAGATGAGAAGGAGACAGAATTGATCACTTTAAAGCACGAATTAGGTGAGGCTTGCCAAAATCTGGCCTTATTGAAAGAGGAGAGGGATGCGGCTGTGGAGAAGTACCAATCATTAATGGTGGAAGAAGAGGCCATAGTTAGACAAAGGAACTTATTGCAGGAGGAGAAGACTCTTGACATGCAAAAGTATGAATCATTGGTGGCAGAACTAGAGTCAGTGATTAAACAGAGGGATGCGTTGCAGGAACAATTAACTCAGGAGGAGCACAAATCTGCTTCGGTGAGAGATAAATTAAATGTTGCTGTTAGGAAAGGTAAGGGGCTGGTGCAACAGAGAGATAGCCTGAAGCAAGCCATGGAGGAGATGAATTCTGTGATAGAGAACCTTAGAATTGAGCATAAGCAGTACATAGAAGCCTTAGATTCTGAGAAATTAGTGCTGATGAAGCGATTGACAGAGACCGAGGAGAGCTTGCAGGATAGTAATAAGTTCTTGAGAAGTTTATTGACTGCTTTGCATGGTATAGATACAAGTCAACCTATTGATATAGCTGATTCTGTGGGGAAGATTGAAGAAATGAGAAAACTCAGTTGTGATTTGCGCTCGGCAGTAATTTCTTCAGAAAATGAAGCAAAGAAATCAAAACAATCAGCTGAGTTGCTTTTAGCTGAGTTAAATGAAGTTCAGGAAAGGGCTGATATCCTTCAGGAGGAACTGGCTAGGGCAGAAGATGCACTAACAGAATCTTCTAACCAAACAGATTTCTTGGAGGCTGCAAGAGCTGATGCTGTTCATCATCTTGAAAATTTTATCTCTGTTCACTCTCAGGAAAGAAAGAAGCAAATAGACAATTTACTGGAGTTAAACTCTGCCATTGGTAAACTGAAGAAATTCGGCTTTGAGTTTTCTAGTTCTCTTGCTAATATCTTTACACGGGATGTGGACATCATCTGCCATATCGAGTCCATCATGGATTCTTTATGCAAGCAGATAGATGGTGCAAATATGGCCAACATACCTGTTATTTCATCTAACTATCTTCCAGTTAGTAATACAATGAACCAGGTAATTTTAATGCCAAATGAAACTTCCATGCAATATTTGCACTTCCATTACTGGATTTTTCTTAAGTAGTTCTTCAGTTCTTCATTTCTGTATATCTTGTAGTTTAGAAATCATTGACCATGTATTGCATTTTCGACTGGAAACCTTTTCCTTTTTTCTTTTAATTATGATTTTATCTTTTACAGTTTTTTTTTGTTACATGATTATAGAACTGGCTTCTTCATCTGTTTTATCAGCACAGTAAGTTTCTTCTTAGTTTAACTTAACTTACTACATTCATCATTTACTCAGAGATATATAATCTTATGACCAAAAGCTCATGTTTGAGAATCAACCATAGATAGTTATCTTGAGATTTGTAGCTATGCTTTTTCTGTTATTCCTTCAGCTGAATTTGAGGTGAATTTTTCTTCCCATGTCTGTACTATATTTGAAGGAAGAAAATAAGACTTAAATGGACCTGATACTTGAATTTTGAATATTTTTTTCAACAAAACGACAAAATGTTCTCTCCTATAAATTTGCTAACTGTTACGAGCATTTTTCTTTTACAAAGTTACTTAGTTTATTCTCTTCTCATTCTGTATAGCATGTGTTGAAGTTCCTTTTTCCTCAATTTAAGTTGGTTGTGTCATCTCTGTCTCTTTAACTCATCTTTGGAATGCTTTTTCAGAAGAACTATGTCAAGGACACTCCTTCTGAACTTAAAGTGCATGATGGAAGTTCTATTTCTGAGCATCTTGCCGTTGTTTGCCGTGCTGTATTTGACTGCTTAATGGAATATAATGGATTGAAAAGGGGCATTGACGAGCATGCCTTTTCAATTGAAGAGCAAGCCGTCCGCTTGTTGAAAATTGTGGGGACCGTACAAAGAAAATATGCTTCTCAAAATGAACAGTTGGAATCTTTAAAAGGTTCTGTAACTGGCTTGGAATTGGAGATGCAAGAAAAAGGTAATGAAATTTGTTCAATGTGTAAAAATTTATCTTTGCTCTATGAAGCATGCAGCAAGTCACTTGCTGAGGCTGAGAGAACATGTTACCATGTACGAGAGTTCGACCAACAAGAAGCTGGTGCAGCCTTGAAGTTGTCAGGTTATATCAATGGGCAGGGACATCCTTGGCATACATTTCCAGTAACAGAAGAAGATGTCAGGTCGATGGCTGACAAGTTAGGTGCAACCATAAAGGGTATGAGCAATAAAAGTGAGGATAATTCAAGGGAACTTAAAGAAACTGTGTTGGAGTTGCAGAGGGAATTGCAGGAAAAGGATATACAAATGAACAGAAACTATGCAGAGCTTATATCTCAGATAAGAGCTGCTGAAACTGTTGCAAAGCAATCATCTGTTGATCTTGACATTGCAAAATCGAAAATTAATGATCTGGAGAAGCAGGTTGATATGATGGAGAACAATAAGAAATTGTTAGAGCTAAGAATAGGTGAACTGAAAGATAATGAAGCCTCATCAAATGAGTTACAAGAGAAAATAAAACATCTGACTGATTTATTAACTGTCAAAGAGCAAGGTAATTTATTGGAGCCATGCCTTGAAATTCTGAGTTTGTAACCACAGTACTTTGTACAATTGTATTGATGTTAGTCCTTTTTCACTTACATTTCTTTGACCTTCATTGTTGTATTTTGATGTTCACAGAAATTGAATCCCTCATGCAAGCACTTGATGAAGAAGAAAAAGAGATGGAAGATTTTGACAGCAAAAATAAGGAACTGGAGAATTTAGTTGAGGAAAAAACTTTTGCATTGAAGAGTCTTGAAGCTTCTCGAGCAAAGGCTGTAGAAAAGCTTTCAACTATGGTAAGCAAGTTTGATGAGTTACATGATCTGTCAGAGAGTCTACTTGCAGAGGTGGAAAACCTTCAGTCACAATTGCAAGAGCGGGATTCAGAAGTTTCATTCTTGCGTCACGAAGTAACAAAGAGTACTGATGATCTTTTCGTCTCACAGGAGACTAACAAGAAGTATTCATCTGAGATACAGGATTTGATGAACTGGTTGGATACCACAATTTTGCGCTTTGGAGTGCATCATAAATACGTGGATGATTATGATTCCAGTCAAATTCATGTACAGATGGATGTCTTGGATAAGAAAATGAGAGCTGTTTTCTCTGAGTTAGATGATCTACAAGTAACTGTTCAGAGCAAAGATGCTTTGCTGCAGATTGAAAGGCGCAAAGTGGAAGAGCTATTATGCAAATCTGAAGTTCTTGAGAATTCTCTGAATGAGAAGAAAGCTCAGATAGAACTACTACAACAAGTCAGGAATTTTAGTGGCCAGCCTACCAGTATGAGCTCCGTAGGATCTGTGGAGATTGAAAATATGGTAATATTTGTATTTCTCCGGACGTCTACTTGGTTCTTTCTATTTTATTTTCTTAATAGTTCTCAAGTTAGTATTTTAAACTTTTATCAATAGTGCTAGACAATATTTCAAGCACAGATCCTAGTTTTGGCCGATCTTGATCTGGATTGGCCAAAATGGATTGGATCGACCATGCCCAAAATCAGTGTATTCAATGGTTTTGAGTTGGAATCATTCTTATCGGATCGAAACCAACCCGAAATGGGCCGAAACCAGCTTAATATGATGAACTTATTACTAGGTCGGATTTGACCCGGATATAAACCCAAGTAATAAGTTTCTATTCTCTCACACTCAAAATCCTCTGCTTCATTACGTCTCAATCCAATGATGATGACGAGCGACCGAGTGACAACAAGTAATTTTTCGGTCAGAGGCCTCCAGCGAGTAGTTCTTTGTTGAGGTGTTTCTCTTCCTCTCCCTCTCCCTCTCCGTTCGCATCTCCATTTCTCCTCGCTGTTGTAGCAATTCTATCTTTGCTGCTACACTAGCCAAGAAAGAGAGAGGGAGAGAGAAGAGAGAGGGAGAGGGAGAGCGAGGAGGAGTGAGGGTAGGAGTGAGTGAGAGGAAAGCCCGTTGTGGGAGGGAGACGTGGCAAATAGGGAGGAGAGTGAGAGAGGGAGGGGGATTTTTTATTTGTCAGAGAGAGAGAGAGAGAGAGAGATGAAGAAATTAAGAGAGTAGTTTTTTTTTCTAAATATTTTATATGGAACTATCTATCTAAGTTTTAGAATTTTTATGTATTATAAAACAAATTTAGAATTTTAACATTAAAAAATAGTTTGATACTAAAATCCAATATTGGTGGCTAATACGACCGATACATACCGGTTTTTTGGGCGATCGATCCTGATCCTAATTTTGGAACCTTGATTTTAAGATCTTTGTTTTGCGTATATAGGATTCATGTTGTCTTCCTGACTCGATCTAACAAGTTGACATTGACTAGCATGTATGCATTTATTTGGCTGCAGATCCTTCTCAAGAGATGCTCATCTTTCTTGTTTCTCATTAAATTATAAAAATATATCAAATGTATTTTGGTATTTTTTTTTAATTAGTAAAATGATGTAATAACTGACCAGGAGAAAATATTTGAAGAAAGCTGGTTATAATTCATTTGCAGATTGTAAACATATAAATTGGTGATACATCTAGAAACATCACATCCTTTTGTAAATTCTTCTTGCTAGCCAAGTATGAATTGCTAACTATATATGATTCCTGAGTGATTGAATCATCTGTAAAACTATCATCTGAATGACTGAGAAACAGCTTGCTGGTAGGTATTTGGGCAGTTTTGGTAGCTGTCTAACTTTGAGTTAGGGGTTAAATAATGGTAGAAAGAAGGATCAAACTCTAGGTTTATGGATTAGGGTTTATAGGCTTTGGAATCAAGGTTTAAATGTGAGAAAGTAAAGAAGTGAGGAGAGAAGAATAGATTAGACATAGGGTTAACTATCAGACTCATTGATTGCTCTACCTCAGGCCGTCGACATCAATGCTCTACTGAAATAGATATTGCGGAAAACCAGCTATATCTTTGGCTTTCCAGAATTGCATGCTGGAGGGTTGGCCTTATGCTGGTTGATACACCACATGGAGAAGAAAGAGAGGTACACTTTTACCTTTTTTTCTTTCCTTGAAAGGAAAACAATAACTATTGATACAAGAGACCTCCATCTTGTTTTCAATAAAGGGTGGGCGAGAACTCGTCATTCAGTTTGAAATTTCTAGTTTGAATAGGTCAAAAGAGATTTTATGATTTATCGATATTACTTTAAATTGAGCCTAAAATAAGTCCAGATACTAAAGTTACGAAAATACTAAAAAATGTTCCAAACATATGGTGAAAAACATAAAAAAGGACTCCAATAGCTTAATTCTATCTAGATTTGATATAATATGCATCAAAACCAACTAATATGTCTCGTTTGAACTTCAAAAATATGCAGCACATGACTTACTTTGAAAATTCATCTTTTGTAATATCATTTGACATTGAAGCATTTTTCTCTTGGGAAACTTGCCTTCAGCTAAACTCTGATACTTAGACATCACTTTATATCTTAGTTTCATATTGATCTTTACTTCTTTTTGACTTCTTTTGGATACAGAAAGACAAAGCCCCAGCTGCAGTGGTAACTCACGTCCGTAGTGGACGTAAAGTCAACAACGACCAAGTTGCTATAGCTATAGATGTTGAAAAGAATGATAGCGTTTTGGATGATGAAGATGATGACAAAGGTGAGCTTAGGGCCTGATTTGTTGTATGATGAAGAAAATTGTAATCACCTGATCTGTATCCATATGGAGGAGAGGAGGTTATTACTGTTCATCTCTTATCACCATTGTGCTGAAAGGATAGGATAGGATAAGATAGATAACCTTTTGATGAAAACTAACAAAATTTTTGCTTACCCGACGAAACGGAGAGAAGAAAAAGGTGAGAGCTTTTAAACTTTTGTTTTGCACGCCTCCGTGTCCTTACGTTAAACCTAACCCTTTAGAGGCAAAAAGAAACTTATCACACACACTGAATTTATAAGTGGGGTTTGTCATTCAGCCAAATGAACCCTTAGTTCTTTTTTAGTTGGCTAGTATCTGCCAATTCCAAATGCTCGTTCTCTTAGTGATGAGTAATTATTGACATTTTTATTGTATTGTTTTGAAGCACATGGTTTCAAGTCACTCACTATGTCGCGCCTTGTACCAAGAGCTATTCGGCCTATAACAGATAGGATTGATGGAATATGGTAGGCATCATTTAAGATATTCTATTTTTTATTATCTGATTAACTTTAATCAGTTTTATGAAAACAAACTTTTCCTTGTTATTTTTCCCAGGGTTTCAGCTGATCGATTGCTTATGAGGCAGCCTTCCTTACGGCTTGGTTTCTTGATATATTGGATCACATTGCATGCATTACTTGCCACTCTAATTTAAAGCAGCTTAACGAGTAAGTGGTGAAACTCTTAGGCTTATCTCTTCCTTAAATACATTAACAAAACTTTTTAAGGTTATTTCATATTGACAAATAAGTTCTCTCGACTCTGACATAGTTCATACAAACTTTTACCAGAATAGAGTACAAATGATTACAATAGTTCAAAACTGTCATCTTAAAAGATCATAATAGTGCTATTAAATCATCATCTCAAATGGTGTATATTAAATGTATATGGAAAATATGTTCTTAGTAATGCATGGAATGAGTAAAAGATTGTAGCAGCAAGAAGACTTGCATATGCTTATATGGAAAATATGTTCTTAATAATGCATGGAATGGGTAAAAGATTGTAGCAGCAAGAAGACTTGCATATGCTGACAAGTTTATGTAACAATGCTTACTTTGAATGTTTAAACATCTATTTGTGAAGCAAGTTTTGATATATGAAGTTGTATCTACAAAATAAATTTAGTATCATCTAGTAGCAGCAAGACCACTTGCAGTATTTCTTTTGAAATACTACTTGTAGAACTTAGCAAATACATTACATTTACATAATGTTTATATGTAAAGCATGCTTTTATGATTACGCATGAAATTCTTGTAGTTGTAAATAGAAGCTTGGCCACTTGCTGCTAGTCCACATTAATATCATCTCAATGCATAAAAAGATCAAGAGGATGATACGTTGGATATTGATGAAAACTCTATCCTTACTTTCCACCGAGCCAATCTTGATCACCACTTGATTTCTCTGTTTCTCCTTTACTGAGTTTACTGATGATTGTAGAATCAAATGTTTCATCTTTAGAAACAATACTGAATCTTGATGGCAGGTGTGTGATAACCAGGTCTGAAAATACAACATATGTAGTATAACCTTTTATTTCTTCCTAATGTTTTATATCTGCTCATCTGTTTTGCAAATTGTATGCCTCTCTTACCAGTTGATTATGACTTCTGCAGGTGTGGTATTAGGGTATTCTTTTGCTGAGCCACTTTGTGCCATTTTGTTAAAGCAGGGGGTTTCAGCTTTAATTTTTATTCATCACCAAAGTTGCAAAGCCAGGTTATATTGTGTTCTTTATGCTCCATAGTTGTATTATGCTCAATCAGATATTTTTTCTCCTCATATTATCTTACTTATTGTTGATTTTTTCCTGTATTATTACTTTTTCCATTTGATGAGTTCCAATATTTGATGCTTTTGGTTAGTATGTTCTGATTACGAACTAGCTGTGCAAGAATATAAAAGCTCTTCGTAGTTGTTGGCAGAATTGTTTTATTTACGCACAGAAGTACTTGGCAGATGTATGATAAGAGCAACAACTTGATATAAGAGAATACAAAAGACAACATAAAAAAGAATTGGGGCTTAAGCCGACATTTTCATTTGTATTGACTTCTTAGATTGTCCAAGATGGTGGGAGTACCTAACATAACAAAGGTACAAGAGGCGGCTTGCCGATATTTCATATTAACCATCAAGTACATATAATGCACTTTGAACTTTTAAGCCATACTAATTAATAACATTGTCAGAACCACTTTGTTGAAGACTTTGATGTGGCTGAATTTCTTCATCTTATTTTCTTCAGTAGGTTTCTTAAGTGGTGTTGAGAATGGTACGTTGTTGTAATCATTCTACAGGAAAGGGAGGCTATATTAACAAAAAAGCTGAGGGAATCTCTGATGACTTAATTATATAAAAGGAAAGAAGAACAGATGTTTAGAACACTGGACTTGCCCTAGACTGATGGGCGCCAATTTGTTTCTTCTTATATTCCATCTCTCATCTTTCTTCTGGTTCCTTTCACATTGATAATTGAGGAATATATGCTGTTTGTTCCAGACCTAGTTCTACCCTTTTAAAAGAGAAGTCAAACAGGTCTTAATATTAGATAACATTCTTCTCAACAAAAAAAGTGGAAAAAGAGAAGAGATAAAATTATTGTACCATTGAGCCTAGGACAGGAGAAGCAATTATCTCGGTTTGCAGATAATTGGTAATGCATGTGAATGATAGAACAATTACCTGTTTTCTTTTCTGTCACCTATACATTTATATCGATTGGGTCTATGTAATTGTTACTCAGAAAAGATTCAGCCTACTTAAGGAGCTCCTGTTTTAAAATAGTCTGTTCAGTTTATGCCATGAGACCTGCCAGTGTTTCTCTGACTCTGCTGATTGATGGTGTTTTTATCATGATTTGCAGTTCCCTCAGAGTGCCTTGGAGAGGCAGTCTCACTTCTCCCAAGTGCAGCAGCAGGGTTGCAAACTGCCAGATTTTCATAGCGTTTAATTTTTTCTTTACAACATCAAGCACAGTTGGGCAATCATACCAATTATTTTGGCCATTACAAGCAGCTGGAATTTCATACTTGAATCTTCTTTCTCTACATGTTGCAGTTCCAGCTTGCCTTGGTTTGATCAAATAAAGCATGCGTCGATCTTCGGCTCAGAGAACCACACTAAGAATGTGGTGCAGCATCCCTTGTACATTATTATCCCCCCCTTTTTTTTCTTTTTAGTTCCTCATTGTTCTACAAAGATGAAAGCATCAGTTGATATTATCTGATTATAATGAAGAAAATATACACAAATAGTGGGGAATATCTTTCTAGCTTCTACTTGATCTCTTAAATGCTGCTCATGTTTTGTGAATTAGGAAGAATCTTGTGGACAGTATTAAGTAGTCCTTGACAGTGATATATAATTCAGTGATAGCCCCACTTGAAAGTTCTTACTGCTGTTGATCTTTACCCCCGAATGTGCACTTCAGATAGTACTATTTCCGAACTAGATATGCTTGGTTTATATCCGTCTACACTTTATGTTTTGTGTGTGAAATGAACAGGGGCTTTTATAATTTAATTTGTAGTATATATAAAGTCCAGTTACCATAGCTAACAAAAACAGGTCAGCCATCTTCCATATTTAAATTAATCAAACTGTATAATATGCATCACAGCGTATGCAAATGATACAGTTAAGATCCTTTTCCTTATTCAAGTTTAATAAATCCCGGAGTTTTTGACCAAACTACTTATGTTTCAAATTAAAATTCCCGGCAGTAGCTCTATATAAAATGCTGAAACTTTTGATGTTTTTACTGAAAATTTTAGTATTTTTACTATTAAATAAAACACTCAAAATTTAATCATTTTTCCATACCGATTTAAGCATTTTTTCATTCTGATCAATTAAGAGGAGTTAATTGTCAAAAAGAGCCAAATAAAAACACAAAGAGTGTAGCATCTCTTTTTTAAAGGCTAAAATGCTTATCTGATGAGCGTTTTCTTTAAAATCTTAAAAATTTTAGCGTTTTTAATAGGACTACGGTGCCCTAAATCCGTTTTGATAAATTAAATTTGGTTCAAGGCTAGTTTGGTTAAAAACTCAAAAAATAGCCTGAACAAACCCTTATTTGCTTTTACAATATATCTAAAGCTTCTACAATATTTATGATCTCAAGCACTGGCCAAGAAAATTGAAAGAAGAAAGAACTGAAAAAAAAAAAAAAAAAACCAAAGCATGAAGCTAGGACAAAAAAATGGATCCACCGGATGCATCAAGAGAAAATATGAATGATAGGACTTCAGAATAACCCAAAAGCTTATTCAGCTTCTCTCGTGTGATCTTGATCTGCAACTCCTGTTTATTATGTCCTGAAGTGCTTTCTTGGCTTCCTCCAGAGTTTCAACACCGTGATCCACTTCAAATGACAACCTTTGGATGTTGAACTGCATAACAAGCATTGCGAGTCAGAGAAAAGATAGTTTAATTAGAGAAACTACAGAGAGCATGTAAATTAGTAAGCACAAAATCCTATTTTCCTATCGATTCTTTTTCTTTCCACATTTGCGATGATCAAATAAGATATCACAGAAATGGAGCAATATGCCGTGTGAAAGGAGAGGGCCAAGTAAACAGAATAGCACACAAATTATTGTTATCATACGCAAGCTTTTGGCACCATCAACTCGAGAATCGGAAGGTTAAGGCAAAACTCGTAGACCTAGAGAAAGATCGGTTATTCAATACTTTACACATGCATCATATCTATAGGGTAGCTATGACCCTAAATAGGAATATAAAAGAAACTAGTGGGTACAAGGAATTGAAAACAAAGGTGAAAAGATCTATGGGGGTTCTAATAAAACATCCATTTCTCAAGGTCCTTGCAGAAAAAACTGTATATTAATATTGAATGCATTTTAGACAAGAGCTTAGACTTTTGAAGCCAAAGAAAAACCAAATGCATATTTTTCCAGACCAAAAAAGTCCTTCCCTTTCCACTGTCGCTGATTCAAAAAGAAATAGTGATAGACTGTAATTATGATTGTCCTACAGTTTTCGATAGAGGTATAGAGAGGGAGAGAAAGCATCCGGAGAGGAATCATCAGGACGGATAGATTGGCTGTCTCGCAGTTCATTTTTACACGAAGAGGGATGTTGGGATACTTGCAACAGCAGATCTCGTGGATAAATGATGGATCTATTCTATTCTTCTCTTCCAACTATCTTTTCTCTTTATTATAGAAGCCTTCTGTGGAGTTGCATGATCCTTCTCACCTAGTTCCCCGAGAAAGGAAGCCGAAATCTTTTTTCTTCCCTTTTGTTCAAGTACTTGGAACTTTATAGCCTAAGCATTCACATCCTCACAGAACCTAATATCACCCACATGTTCTCTTCTTCTTCCTTCATGCCAAGTGGCGCTCAAGTCCTCACTTGGTGGAATGTTTGGTATAAGGGTTGGTTCCCTACACCCTAAGTCCTAAATGTTAATCCCTATGCAGTCACACAATGTCTTCTTCTACCTTCATACCCACTCACACGGTGTCATTCTTCTTCCATAAATCTTCTTAGAGGAATGTTTGGTATAGGATTGGCTTAATTAGATTTAGTTTCACACATCAATACCACAATTCAGAATTACTATATACTTAACCCGCACTTACTATCTAGTAACTCTGCACATCTCTAGCACGAATTACTATCTAATGTCCATTTCGCACCATTACATATAGATTATAGAAGGGATTGCACAGAGAATCTTGAGGTTAGTAGATGGCATTATGCATCTTATACCTGTGCACCCTGCCGCACACGTATATCAGTGCCTTTGCTATCTATTGATATGAGAGCTGCATCATCTATCTCCACTTCTGTAGATAAGTGTTCTTTAAGTGGCTTTGAGAAGATTGTGTTGAGTTCCTATACGAAAGCACAAAGATCCATCAGATAGCACAGAAATAGCAGGCACTTAAAACATTGAGGCAGGAAATAGGGCATTCAGTAGATTACCTTGAGATTTTGTTCACCACCATCAGCAGCAATCTTGTCAGGTTGAAGGGCTTCGTATTCCTTTACATCAACCCATGCAACAGTTCCAAACCCTCCAATGAAATATATGTCACTAGCAATCATTGAGTTCAGTTAATGATCAGGACAACATATGCAACCTCCAACTCAGACAAGTATCAGTGGAAAATATAAAGATCGTCACGACAAGATGACAGAAGGATATGATAAAGACGGCAAGAACAGATAATAGATAATAGAGAGGTGTGGATGATGCGATGTTTCCAGGTTAAATCCTTTAGATTTTACTACCTCCCTCTTCTTCCTGTGCTGGAAGTCCAGAGCTACCGACATTTTCAACAAACCACTAGATACAGTTGAACTTTTAAGATTATCAAAACATAGTAGCTTCTACTTTAGTTGTCCCACAAGAATTTTCTCAAGTCCGTTTACTCTCTTCAATTAATATTACACAAATAAATTGAAAACCTAAAAACACATGATCTATAGCCATCAACACTTCTTTATCCTTTTTCTTAGAGCAAGAAGATTTTCTGGGATTATTTGACCAAAGCTGCGATGAAGTTAAATATCTGAAGTCTAAGGATTATTGTTCTTGTCTACAAGCTTTACAGATTATTGGGAAAATGGTGACCAGTAATGAGAATATAGTAAGCTTCCATTATTTCCAGACAAGGAAATATGATATCAGTATTAAAGAAAAAATTCTAGCAACCAACTTCTTTAGAGTTGTCCCAACCAAGGTTCCTAATTTTGGCTGATCTCGATCTAGATCGGGAATGGTTTCTGATGCAATGCTGATTTGAGTCAAAAGACTAGTTACAATTGAGGATCAGCTGAAATTGGTTGAAATCAGGTGCGGATTGGTGGGACCGGCCGAAATGACCCTTTGGGTTAATGGTTTGGACTCAGTTTATTTTAGACCAGATCCAAACTTATTCGACTAGGACCGACATCTCCTCTTTCCCCTTCTTTTAACCTCTTTCTTCTACTCATTTTCCCCACGATAGTAATCGGTAGATCTGGTGACCTCAACATCCAGCAATATGCCCTCCCTCTCTCACTCTCCATTTCTCGTTCTCTCCCTCGCTCTCTTTCTCTCTATCCCTCTCTCTGTCTCTCTATTATCATCTGCTGCAGCAGCAACATGGAGAGAGAGAGAGAGAGAGAGAGAGAGAGAGAGAGAGAGAGAGAGAGAGAGTCTGCAATAAGAGAGGAGTGGGAGAGAGTGAAAGAGAAGAAAGAGATAGTGAGAGAGGAGAGCCAAGAGAGTGCTAGCTATACTCGATAAAGAAAAGGAGCAGAGAGTAGAAATAAGGAGAATAGACTAGAGAGTTGAACTCTCTAGAGAAAGACAAAATATTTTCTATTTTCAATTTTCAGACTTGCTTTTTAGAAAGATGGGAAATTCTACTGACTTCACATGGAGCTAATTTATTGTCCTACTTTTCTATTATTATTAATTTTTTTCGAAATTTTAAATATTTTTTAGAATTTTATGTAATTAAAAATTAGTCTAATACTGAAACGACCAATATGTTGTTGATACAATTAATATTGTCGATCCATATTGGTTTTCCAAGCGAGGAGATCCAAGAGAGTGCAGGCTATACTTGACAAAGAGAAGGGGCAAAGAGTAGAAACAGGGAGAATAGACTAGAGAAATTGAACTCTTTGGAGAAAGACAAAAATTATTTTCTATTTTTAATTTTCAAACTTCTTTCAGAAGGATGAAAAATTCCATTGACTTCACATGGAGTTATTTTATTATCCTAATTTTCTATTATTTTTAATTTTTAATAGTTTCCTAGAATTTAAATATTTTTTTAGAATTTTATGTAATTAAAAATTACTCTAATACTGAAACAATCTATAGTTAATATTAATGATCCATATTTTTTTTCCCGAACGACCAAAATCCTGGTTTTAACTTTTAGAACCTTTACGTCAACTAATATGATGTTAGCAAAGGTTGATAATACCAAGGCTTTGAAATTCAGGATTTGAATCGAGATCGGCGCCTGAAAGAACGATCGTATCGATTACCCGAATTAGATCGGACTAGTTTTTATTACATAAAATTCTAAATATTATATAAAAATATAGGAATTTTTTAAAATATTTAGAAAAAATTGATAGAAAAATAAGGAAATAAAATTGCTCACATATAAAGCTTAAAAACTAAAAAAAGTATTCATTCAAAACCACGATAAATTTCGAGCTGGGTCAGTAAATTTCTATGCTCGTAAATTATCATTGCAAAAGTGAAATGAAGAGAGATCTTTATCTCTCTTCATTTTTTCTCTACAATAGTGAGAAAGGAGAGTTAAGGAGTGGGTAAAAAAGAGAGAGAAAAGAGAGATGGAAAAAGAAAACAAAAGAAAAAAAGCACTTACCCAAGTTCACCGAAGTGTGAAGCAACTAGAGGACTCGTCGAATTAGCCGCTGATGAGCTCGGTGAAATGTAAAGGGTGGGAGGAGAATTTATGTGAGAGATAAAAAATAAAACCTGAAATCCTAAAAAGAAGGCAACTAGAGACATCAATTACTAATGTTTTGCAAGTTGGATCTATTTAAATCTGTCTTAAATCTTTAAAAAAAAACCTATTTCAACTAGCTTCGAACAATACTAGCCAATCTCAAACCAATAACCAAATTGGTTTCCGGTTAGGATCGAGATCAACCGAAACTGAGATCCATGGATGATATAGGTAAAATAGTCGAAAAAGCTTTAATGACACGTAGTATAAGACCTATCTTTAGAACTCTAAAGAGGTTGACCAAGGTTGATGCAGGTAAAAGAGTCTTAAGAAATAAAGAAAAGTTATACCGCCATTGATCTTGTCTCAACCAACTATGATTGATCTTGTCTCGAACAACTATGATTGATCTTGTCTTAACCAACTATGATTGATCTTGTCTCGACCAACTATGAATTTGTGTTACATTCTCAATAGATAACTTTGATAAGAGAGGAACTGCCAAGAAACCATTTAGGCTATTTGGAAATAGTCGCCATCTAACTAACAATTTCGAAAACTGATTGAAGTTTCCTCAATAAGATGGATAGTCCAAAAGAAAGGAAATTATTTGTTCTCAAATAAAACACTGTTCTCTTCTCTAACACAAATATGCTGAGGCAAGAACCAACACCCTCATTTGTTTTAATACCCCTAACCGTCAAGGGAACTTTTTTCTCTTCCTAATCTTCTTGCCTCCCTATAAGTTTAGACCAAAGATACAAAAACAAAAAGTGGTATATTTAAGAAATAGAGAGAGATTGTCAAAGTTTCGTGTCACAACAAGAAACATCCAAATGATGAGAAAAGTAAACATAAGTTTTGTCAACTCAAATAACTAAGTTGTCAAGTTTAAGTAGATCTTTTATGCTCATTTTACTGAATCTGTTTTACAATCATGACATGAAATTTGCAAACATCAGTGTATAGATGGCCCCTCACTTTCTGGGGGAGCAGTAATGTAAGCTTGTTGAACTGAAACAATAGTATGCTATGGAAGAAAAGACTAAGCAGCAAACCTTATGTTCTGCATCCTATAATAGTAAAAGTTTCCCCATTTCTGGGATGCCCATTGTTGGTGTTTCAATATGTACTGCTGACGAGCCCATTCCTGAAATTGTGTTTTAAAACAAAATTTTATTTATGTAATATGTCTAAATTTTATGTATGAATATAAACATAAATTATGAGATGTTTGATGAAGAATATTAAAGTGCTCAAATAGTGTTATGATGGTTGGAATAATATGAAAAAATATCTGTCCACTTTGCCATTCAAACGCATATTAGAAGTCATTCGAATTTACAAAAGAGCATTTTTGGGCGTTCGAACGCGGTTTGGAAGTCGTCCGAAGTTACAAAGACTGTTCTCAATATTCCGATCAAGCTGTTTTAATGGGAATCCTTGCGTTCGAACAAGATCGCAAATTTTCACAAAATCTGCTAGTTCATGAGATCTTTTTGGAGATCTATTTACCCTTATTGTCAAGAGTTATTTATCTTATCACTAAGAGAATCTTTGAAGAAATATTCTACTTTATCTCTAAGAAAATTCATGGAGAATTTTTGAAGAAATGTTCTACCTTATCTCTAATAGATATATAAAAGGTTTTTAATCTAACCCTAGGGAAGCCGTCTAGCCTATCTCTTGAATCTTCTTTTGACGGCTAGTGGAGATCATCTCTCGGATTTAGACTTAACGTGATAAATCGCTCTCAATTCAAAGCATCTACACCAGATCTAGAAGAACGTCTCGAAGGTTACTACAATAGAATGATCAACCTCGAGGATTACTGAGATTTAGAACTATCATGGGAAGCAGTGTATCGCAGGGTCTAGCGAGCAAGATTATTACTAATTAAATTGTGAAGATCGATGGGTGATCTGTAAACTTTTTGTAATCATTACATGTCTTAGTAATTGGTTTCGATCCGTAGTTTTTTGCCTGGTCTGGGAATTTTCTTCGTAAAAATCCCGGTGTCTACAATTATCTTTTCATGCTTTATGTTTTACTTAGTCTAGGTAATTTATTATAAGATTTTTTTATTGGTATCATAGCATACCTAAGGATTCATAGTTTTTAGTCATATATCATTCAGAGGATGGATGGCCGTGCTGGCGGCGTACCGGCACGTGGCATGACCCTCCTAATAGCTTCGCCGCTCACCATCAACCTCGTCATTAAGCTACCTGTCGCCAATCGCTGCTCGCCGTAGCTTCGTCGGATTTGGATCCACAACTTAAGTTTTTAACCCCTCTCTCTCTCTCTCTCTCTCTCTCTCTCTCTCTCTCTCTCTCTCTCTCTCAGGCTAGGGCATCCGACGAAGCAACGGCGAGCGGCAAGCGATAGCAATTGCAAAGGCGAAAGTGAGTATCCCTTACATTTTTCTCTCTTTTTCTTACGGCACATGCCGTGCCGGTTGATAGTTGGCATGGTCTGTGCCTGTGGCATGACTATCGTTGATTCAGAGAATACTAAAGCAAACTCCGATCTTATATGAAAAATCAGTAGATAAGACATGCCATCATAATGACAATGAACTCTATACATATGATGCAAACTTCATAAGAAGTAACATTAAAATTCTGCAATTATATATTTTCTTTTCCTCTGAATGTCAAATCAACAAATGAAATTATATTGTCAAGATCTACTAGAAACATGTAAACCAACTCCGTTCTATAGTACACTATTCTTAGAGAGGCTACTTGATTGAGAAAAAGAGAAAGTATCTATCAGCAGATGAGTCTCAGCAAAAGAAAGTGAAAGAGCATGACAAAGTAAAAGAAATGACTTTAGTAGAAGGGCAGAAAGAGGATAGAGTCATTGCAAAAACTGGACATAATCCCATCATCACATCATGGACACCAAACTAATATGAATAGAGAGGAAAAGAGAAAAGTCAAGCCCTAAGCAATGAAATGGTTAGCAAAAACACCACAAAGTAAGACAAAAGTCGAGGATGGAACAGAAAATGATACCATGACTGAGATACAGCCAAAGACAAAAAGTCTGTTTCGCTGCCAACCTTAGCTTCTCTCACCTTTTCTCCTCTATGAAAATCTAAGAAATCATGACTGCATTGGTTTCAATGTCCTTGTAACGATCACCTTCCTAACCCCATGATCACTGCGAGTTAAAATCCGAAAACGAAAGTAGATTCTGATTCATGTAGAGAAAGTTAGGATTATCGCAAATCTCCAAAAGTTAAGAATAAATTAGAGATCCAACAGTTGGATGGTAAAGTACTACTATGACTGAGATAGATTCGAGATAGAAAACGAATCTACCAGAGTGGATCGCGGAAAGGGGAGGCCGAAGAGGCATGGTGGTGATCAGCCTAGGGTTGTGGTATGGTGGTAGAGATAATAATAGTGGAAGTCGAGGTAATCCGTAGGAAAAGGATAGAAAAGAAGTAGGGTCGTTCCTTAATGTCAAGAGGGTGTGGCCATACGAAAAGGAAGGTAGCAATGGTGGGCTGGTAGCTAGGGTTCCAAAGCTTGGAGGCAGTCGAACAAGGAAGAAGGAGACGATCTTACAAATTAACTTCAATAATCCAAGATAATTATCCAGGTGCACACCACATCTATTTATAGGTAACTCCCTGACTTAACTAGACTTGACAATAGGATCGAATATGCTCGAATCTTGTTGCCTAACATAAGTAAAAATACTTAATTAAAACACCTAAACTAGAGTTCCTCGTTGTCAAGTGTTCGTACGGCCTTGAGGGCGCTCGAATGCCTATTTAATTTTCTGGCTCTTGGGTAAATGCGTTTGAACGCCTGTAGGACTGTTAGAACACCTATTTAATTTTTTGCTCTTGGGAACTTGCATTCGAACGCCCAATCCCGAATTAGTTCTTTCAACTGCTGGAACCTATATTTCTTCTGCAAATAAACTATTATCTATCTGTTACAGTCCTGCAGGAACTTGCCATTATGCCTTTACCCTAAGTTAGATTCTTTGTTGCTAGAATCATCAAGAGCTTCCTTACCTTTCAGTGGAAGGAACATTATACTTAAGTCTGAGGCAAACTATTATGATATCTTGGAAAGAAAGTTCAACTCTTATTATAGGAGTTGTAATAACCTAGATCTAAAAAAAATTATAAATAATAATAATAATAATATATAAGAGAGAAAAAGAAAAAAAGAAAGAAAAACTTATTGGTTGCATGGCATGAGCGTGCCATGCAAACGAGGCTAGCGTTGTGGGCACCACGCGCCCCCAGCCGCCGGCCTAGCCAACTGGGTCGAGCCAGCCGAGGCGCAGTGGGCCCTGCTGCCGCACCACTCTCTCTCTCCATAGCCCTCTCTCTCTAAACTCTCTCTCTCCCACTCTCCCTTACCCTCCTCTCTCTCTCTCTCTCTCTCTCTCTCTCTCTTGATCGACCTTTTTTCTTTCTCTCCTGTCACTGCCGCCGCACTCTCCTCACCGCCTCTCTCTCCCTATAGCTCTCTCTCTCTCTCAATCACCTCCTCTCAAACTTTCTCTTTCTCTCCTTCTCTTACGGATGTCGGCCTGCCGCCACTGCTGCTGCCACCACCACCGCTGAGGTGAGCCTCCCTCCCTTCCTTTCTATTCTTCTTCTTCTTTTCCTCTACTTCTTCCTCTCGTGGATCTAACTTCTTCTCTGACAACAAGACACCTATCTAAATCACTTATTTTATTTAGTTAATCTAAATTAGATTTTTACTTTGACTTTTTTAAGATTAGATATATTTAGTAACATGGTTATTAGATAAGTGTAATTAAATCAAATCATTTAATTAAAAATAAAAGAAAAAATTCTAAACATAATAAATTATCATATGTTACACAAACATATCCTAATTGGATAAATAACTAACTTTATATTACTTAAACATTTTTAGATCCCCCCTCCCCTCTTATTTGAGATCCCGTAGACCTTGCTAATGATGTGTGACGATTGATTTATGGACGTGAGGGATATGTGTATTAGGTCTTCTGACCAAACTGTGAGTAGTTTTATCTCCTAGATGCCTTTCTCAAATTAGGATATATTATATAATTATGTATATACATAATTTTGCCTCTAGCATGATTATATGACCTTATTTAGAGATAATTTTAGTTGAGCATATTTTATCATGCATTTGATTATGCTGATCTAGGATATGAGTATGCTAATGACATATAGAGATGATTAGAGATGATTATACTATTATGATTTTATGTCGAGATGATCTTTAGTATGAGTACACATGTGATAGACTAGCAAGGACATACATATGTTAGATATATGATTAGAAATTCTATTGCATTATTTTCCTCTTAACTTCCTTACCACCTAAATTCCTGATATGCATGACTTGTTATAATACTAAATATATGCACGTGATCTATCATATAGAAGAAAATGCATAAATCTCACTGATAGAAAGTTAATAGAAAAAGTATGTAGGTACCCGAGTAGGCGCCAGGGTTAAGCGTGTCTGGATTAATGATTATAGTTGCTGATATGCGATATCTCGTGGCCCACGTCCAAAGTCAGTTGAGTTTATGCGCACAGACAATCAGACACCTTCCGTTCGCTAGGGCATGTGTGTGGCGAATTACCCTAATGTGATTTCCATTAACTGGTGGGGTACCCGATCTAGATGGATTTTGATATACCCTTAGTGTATGGCAAGGTATGATTACGATTGAATACCTGTAGCGTATGGCAAGGTATGCTTTGAGCCTATGAGCAAGATGTTGAGATCGGGTATCGGGTATTGATTGTGCACAGTGGTCTAGTATGATGACATATAAATATTATATTGATGATTGAGATGTTGAGAAATGCATATGAATTTCATTATCATCTGATTACCTAATTATCGAGTGGTCGATATTGATACGATCTCCCCTTTAGACTAAGGTTCGATCTTTCCCAATTCTCAGATCTGGACTGGATCTGGTACGGAACTTTGTAAATAGATCCTGAAAGATGCCGCCGTCAGATTGACATGAAATTTTGATATGTTGTAATCCCAGAAAAGAGCTTTCCAACAAATTAAGTTTCAAGCAAATCGGATGTGGGGATCTCGAGGTATCGTCCGATTAGTGGACGAACGTCGGGGGAGGTCTGACCAAAATCCGTGGATGGAGGCATGAGATCCTAGATGATAGTGGTTGGGGGTGGATCAACGTTAATGGGGTGGCACCGGTGAAAAGTGGTAGTGGAAGGGTTATGGTTGATGGAAGGGTTAGGGCAAGTGTTGGATAGATTGGAAGAAAGGGGAGGAGAGGACCACCCCTAAGGGACTAGGGTGATTGGCCGATCGAGGGAGGTTAGAAGCGGCGTCGCCGGGGATCGAGAGAACGAGAGCGAAGAAGACAAATGAGGCAAGGCAAAACTCAATTCTTCAATAATGACTCTATAGTTGCTATCCACATCCTTTAGAGGCTAACCAAACAATTCAAAATTAACTCTAAACAGTACACTATCGCCGACCGCGTTCAAACGCGCCCGCTCGCGTTCGAACGCACCTAGTTCGCTCTTCTCTGGATTTGCGAACGCGATGCAGGTGTTTGAACGCGCGACCGAACGCACCTGTTTCCCACTTCTCTGGACTTGCGAATGCGATACAAGCGTTCACAGCGCGTTCGAACGCTGCGTTCGAACGCACAATTCACACTCTTTGGACGTGATGCAGGCGTTCACAATCGCGTTCACAACCGCGTTCGAATGCACTCCACCCGCGTTCGAACGCGACTTACAAAAAACTTATTTACTTAGGAATTAAACATTAAAACAAGAAACAAAAACACTCCTAAAGTGAATCCATGCTCGAGACAACATCGGTGAAGTCCGAATCGTATCAGATATACATCATATATGGTTGCATTTGATATTATAGCATGGTCATGGTCGACATGCATCATGTGTCATATCTGAGAGAGTTATGATGATAGTAGGACATAGAGATTTGTTTATTCATTATCGAGGATTATATATTTTTATTAGTTATGACATGTTATCTACCTTTCATTTATGTATTATAGAGGAACATTCCTATACTCATTTATGACATGATACTCTTTATGATTCATATTATCTAGTACATGATTTACTCTCTGTTTGGCATCACTGATTCAGGGTAAGGTTTATTTACTGAGCCTTTTGCTTATGTCTCTCGCTTTATTTTTTTCTAATCTTCAGATATTATGGTACGTGATAGTGACTTGAGATATCCTGAGATATTTTAGAGCAAAACTGAAGTGAGCTATAGACGTGAGATGGTATAAAAGATAGTTTAACCAAATATTGAATTGTACCATTATTTAGTATTTGCACTTCATTGTATAGACGGTGATTTGTATAATACAGGTTAGATTATAGTGTACTCATATATTAGTGATTTTAGTTGTATGTTGATGGTTTATCGTGGCTTATGTGGGTCCTATTAGATTATGTAGCTGTCTAGTATGATTGTTGTGGACTTATACATTCATATGTTAACAGGCTTATTTAGTTAATAGTATGATTCATCTCTGAGATGGATTATGTTGAATATAGGTGTATCTGTGCATGACGGGCCCCGCCCGTTCCGTTGTGTACACCATGCGTGTCGTGTGGGCGCGTGGACGTGCACATGCTCGTGCCGGGCGAGGGCGTTATAAGAGTAAATCTGAACTTCCTTATATATAGCATGGCATGCATTGATCAAACTGCTCCTAGACACTTAATTCTCGTGATAGCTCATCTTAAGGGCCAAGCACTCTATGAAGGATTAGATCTCACTTCATAGCTTGCTAGAGAAAATCTTACCTTTTCCATGTGAGATAGTGTCTCCCACACATTTGTTAAGATGCATGGGATTGATCTCATAGATTAGCTACCCTAGATCTCTTGATATAACTTATTATTTAATACTTCTACCCAAGCAAAAGTTGAATTTATCATACGCAAAACCCATTGATCATGGTTTTAGATTATATAGGAATACACCTTTTCTAAATATTCAGGGCAAATAGTGTTGGAATACCTCCTTTTCTAACATGGTTCTTGACCATGCAAATCTTGTAACGTTTCCATAGTTTCCAGATTTATATAGCTTCCTACATTATCTAGCTATAGTACTCAACATGTTTAGAACCTAAATTCCTTTGCAGTTTGTTAGTACTTCCTACAACCTATAAGGCTTTCCAAGAGCGTCGACAACTATGTTAGTATCTATATAGCCGAGCTAATTACTATGGAGACATGTCTACATACTAGTCACTCTAGCTATGCTCCTCTATCATCGCCCGTGTTGACTAGTAGAAATAAGGTTCTTGCTACTATTGTTATGTTGATTCTTCTCATTCTCACTCACAATTCTCCCGTGTTGACTAGTAGAAATAGGCCGGCCTCGGCAAGAGAGAGTTTGAGGGAAGGAGGACAGAGAGAGAAGGACTGAAAGAGAGAGTGGAAGGAGAAGAAAAAGATAAAGATAGAGAGAGAGGCGGTGGGGGGTTTGGCGGTGGCTGCGGCGGCGCTGGGGCCCGCCGCGGCCAGCTGGCCGAAGCCGGTTGGCTACGGCGACGCGAGGGCCCCCCCCCTCCACGCTGCCCCATTGCATAGGCACGAGGCCAGCCACATTGTGGCCGGCCATGTCGTGCCTATGCAAAGAATTTTATTTTTTTTAAGTTTGGGTTGTTACAGCGTTTCGAACGCGAAGGCGCATTCGAACGCCCTTGCGAACCCCTGTATCAGGTTCACAAAAACAAAGAATGCAAAATGTGCATTCACGCGGTCGGGCGCGTTCGAACGCGATCGGCGGGAATCTTCTAGAATTAAGGTTAATAATTGTATTTTGGCTAGCCTCTATAAAGGTGTGGATGGCAGCCAAAATCATTATGCTATTGGATTATTAATTTCTTACCTCCTATCTTCTCTCTACCCTAATCTCCCTCCTCTCTTTTCACCAACCTTCCACCTCTACCGTTGGCAAGGTCTCTCCTAACTTCTAATCTCCCTCGTCTGTTGAGTCCTCCTCTCTTCTTTGGGATCTCGACCACTTCTTCCCTTTTGTCTTTATCACTTAAACAACATCAATCATCCACCTTCACCTCCATTACCATCTATAACCCTAACATCCACTCCACTCGTCACCATCACCATCATCCGTAATATATCGTGTTTTCGTCCCAGTTGTAGTTCAAATCTGTGAAGGGCGTAAATACAAAAAACGTAGTTCAGGGAGTTACGGATCGATTCCACTTGGTTTTGTAATTTTTTAACTACGAAAGAATATTTGGTGAATATTTTTCCTCGATTGCGCGGACTGCTTCCGGTAATAAATTCAGATCTTAAAGGAATCGTTCCGTAGCCTTATCAGAGAGAGTGTGAGAGAATGGATACTTCAGACTAACAGTTAGAGGGCTAGGAAAGAAGAGGAGGAGGAAGTGAGATTTTTACTTTTTAGGCTTTATATGTGAGTAATTATTATTTCTTATTTTCTTATAATTTTTTCTAAATTTTTAGAAATTTCTCAACATTTTTAAATAATATTTAGAATTTTATTTAATTAAAATAGTCCGATCTACGGGCGGCCGATACGGTCAATAAGTATCATTTTTACGGACAGCCGATTTCGATCCCGATCCCGATCCCGATACCGATTTTCGAAACCTTGGTTAGGAGTTGTAATAGGAGAAGTGCAAGAACCACAAGGCCAAAGATCATCCTCATCAAAGTGCAGCAGACCTACAAATGCTTCCACCATGATGGCCACTAGTACAACTTCCATGGCTGCTCCTTTTGATCGTCCTCAATAGATTGAACAAATTTTAGCTCAGCAAAGTCAAGCCTTAGCCTTCATTTGCAACGTCGCGAGTCAGCTATGTCTACATCTCAGTCTGATTAGTCAACTTTGCAGATTATGGTGCCACAATAATTGGATTGTGGATTATGGTGCCACTCAGCACGACAGGAGAGATAGTTGATTCTTCAACAAGTCACCTAACTCCTTAAGTATTTTGCTAGCAAACCCTATGTGAAAGAGACTATTTTTTGGGGGATAATGTTCTTATATTTTGTTTGAGGAACATCGTGTGACTATATATTCTTTACCCTAATTAGAATCAGAACAAAATTCCTCTCCCATAACATGATGCTTTAAAAACTGGTACACTTTAAATCCTCCTTGTGTAAACATTATAACTTAGTAAACCCCAAATAGTCATGAATAAAGGCTTGGTTGTTGTTGTTGTGGTTTATGTGAGCATGAGTGCATGACAGTTCACATGCTTAATTGCCTATTACCATGTAGCTTCCAAAGCTGGACCTGGTACATTGGTACCACAAGACAAACTACACGGGAGGATATGGTAACATAAATTTCACAAGACTTTTAGCTCAATATGTATAAATTGGACAGAGAGGCGCATTAGATACATAACCAGAAAATATTTTAAAAATAATATAAATGAATGAGAAGAGAGAGGTAAATCAAACACTAAGAAATCTTTTATATGCCTGAAGAACAATCATTAGACAAAGCCTACTAGCACTATAGGGATTATTCATCAATGGTGAGTAGAAGTGTCCAAATATCAAATTACTAGCATTAATAAACATGTAGATGGCTAGATATACTCAGACTATTGAATGAAATATCTAAGAATAGGGCTTTCTCTCTCTCCCTCTCTGAGTTCTAAGTGGCAAAAGACAAACTCAAAAAGGATCCCCAAACAACTAACTAGAAAGAAAAGTAAAATCAGTAGTATGGTCTGATAAGAACCTGTTGCTCAGCTGGTAGTGGGACAATATCACCAAATATTGTAACACGTGCATTTGATAATCCACTCCATCCAGGTATCTATGAACAACAAAATCTTTATGCTGAAAAGGTATCCTAGAAAATTTGGTCCTTGGAGCATAATCATTAACATCAGAAAGAGTCACACCTGTACAACAAGTGTGCATCTTGGATCTGCCAATAGATTTCTTGTGTGGATAGCCAATGGTGACAGTGAAAAAATTGGATCTGCTCAAAGTGTTTGTTTATCAAACAATTAGACTAATGGAACAATATATAGGTGCAGCATAAGTCCAAGGCAACTTACGACCCATTGAATCAGGTGCAAAGTCAACTAGCGAACCAAATGGGTACCCTGCTCGACGATGGTGCATTCGAGACATGACAGTGCATAAGTGAGCAAACCGCGCCTGGCTTAAGAAAAGGAACAACAAAGTAGCATATTTTGAAGAAAAAAAAATTGTACTCTGAGGCATCAGACCAGAGTATTGGGTAGCAAGTACCTGCTCCATCAGATTGCGGACAGCCAAAGCTGGTGGAGGTAAATCATGAGCAGAGGTTGCACTCTGCACACCACCTGAAATGGGTGTTCTGAACAATCCAGCCCTAGATCCACTTGTACCACTTCCGCCGGTGACGGGTATAACTGCTTCTGGTTTTTCAGTTACACCCAATTCATGGCTTTCACTGTTACTCAAGTCACTCTTACGACAAGAGAAGCAATACTTATCAGTCCTCATTCCCAGTTGTTCAACAAAAGGTTGAAGAAAGGATTTGTGTAAATTATAAATTACAATCCTAGAACTTAGAAGTACAAAAAGGAGCAAAATAATTATTCAACCAATAAAAGGACCAAACTAACAGAAGTTTTCTCATTTTCATAATTTTCTTTTACCTCAATCAGTTCTTCAACTATAGGAAGTCATTCAGAACACTAAAAGCTACACACATCTGATATTGCTTCACTAAAAATAGTTGCCAAATACCCCTTTTAATGATCCATTAATTAAGACTCAATGGAATAGATTTTAATTATAATTCTCATTGTAGCCCTCCTCTATATTCCCTCAAAATATTTAATTCACCCCATTCATATGTCAATCCAGCATGACATAGGTTTTTAATATGAAACTTAGAGCTAGTAGAAATTCTCAAGAGAAAGGATGTGGAACTTAGAGATATAACCACATCTGATAACAGTAGTACAGAACCAACTTCCACATAGCATATAAGTACCAACTTCCACATAGAAAAGATCTATAAATTCCTATTTAGTCATTTATAACAAGAAAAAACAGTTACAATTACCCAAAAAAAAAAGTAAAATTGCCAATGAAAAAGGTATTGGGCAGGAAAATTTTGCATGCACTATTCCGTTTAAACTCCAATAGGAAAAGAAAAATAGAAATTCTCTTACGAGAATACCAACTCAAGCAAAATGGATACAACCCCTTTTTATTCCATAGAGAAATTTAGGTATGTAAACATGCATGCTTGTACAAAATCAATATATAACATTCATGAACATTTAGCATTTTTAATGAACATGTGTAATTGTCAAAGACTCAAAGCCTCCGTTCACTTGTCGAATAGGAATAAACTTATTCTAGAATAAGCCTCCTTATTCTAATGTAGTAATTAAACAACTTACTTTATTCTAGTATAATAATTCATTATTTTCTCTCATCTTATTCCATACAAATTTTAAAAAAAAATTAATAACTCACAATTATTATTTTGCTCCTAAATTCGACAATACTTAATTACACATCACCTCAACTACAGTTAATATTCTCTCTCTCTCCACTATCTCTTCTTTTAAATACTGGTCATCTAAGCTACAGTTTAGGTTTTATCTTTAGATTATTTTTGTAAATAACCTATTTTGTTAAAGATAAAATAACATTTGAATATAAATATTATTTAACACATAATATGATTGAATACATTCATTAAAATCAATATAAATGATTAAATACTCGATAATATGATTGAATACTCTATAATATAATTGAACACATAATAACATTCAATACATAATTGATAATATTCAATAATTAAAACTAATATCTAGTTGAACGTAGAATGACAAGAAGGATGAAAGAGTTCATTTGCTGGCACAAGAATAACATGGGAATGTTGCGTTAAATACTGTTGATATTCTTCAAAACTTATCCACTGATAATATTGCTCGTTATAATGTCTCACATAATTTTCATACAAATAAGAATTTTGTAATTCTTCGATGATATAATATGTATATTGAATATGCACGGGAACGACCGACGCCGGCACAAGCACAGGCACACCATAAATATATACAGATTATGGATATGAAGTATAATAAGGGTGTTGTGTGGCTCTGGTGGGTGTGATTGATATGATGGTAATGATGATGAAATCATATCATCCTGTAGGCACACCTCTCATGATATTCTGCTACCTATAAACTCAAGTCTTTCACAAATCTGACTGTAATCATATTGAGCTTGAGATGGTCCCTTTTCTTTCTTGTCTCTAATAAATTCGGCTTTGTGGTTGTCTAGGTCTGCTAAATGAGTTGTCATTCCAATTTTAAAAACTGACAAATAAGTTGTTATTTCAAAATTGACAAATGACAAAAGTTAATTGATTAAAATAAGAAAAAGTTTTAAAAAATAGGTTCTACATGTCATATCATGTTTGCTAAGAAAATAAGTAAAGTTGATTTGATAAAGATTGATGGAAATAAAAAAAAATTTAAAAAAAATGTCTCTACATTGGCACATGACCGGCACAGATCGGCACGGCTCGGCACTACTCGGCACGGGGGTGTGCCACTAGCACACCCCATGCCAAGCACGGCAAGTGCCGGTCGGCACTGGGCGTGCCGACCGGCACGGCCATCCTTGATTGTAGAGTGCAATTAGGATTAGTCATATTTTGAGAAAATTGGAATTATCCTCCCTAGTCTCTCTTCTCTCTTCTCCCATCTTCGACTTAGGTCTCTCTCACATTATCAACGAGTCGTTGTGCCCCTCCCTTGGCTGCCAACAATCCATCTCATATGTCAGCCCTCCCCTCCTCTTTGGGCACCGACCACCTCCTCCATCCTCTTCTTTGTCACCCTACCACATCTAGCCACCCCCTGGAG
Source organism: Typha latifolia (assembly GCF_019914945.1). NCBI lineage: Eukaryota > Viridiplantae > Streptophyta > Magnoliopsida > Poales > Typhaceae > Typha > Typha latifolia. Next base: position 9,498,440 of record NC_133098.1, on the reverse strand, counting down.
GTGCTCACGCCCTACCCTTCATCTCCACCAACCTACAAGCCACCAACGCCGTCTCCACCACTTAGCCTAGCCTCACCGTGCTCCACCCCTATAACGTCCTAAACCTTCCTCTCTATCCCAAATCAATTATATTCATCTCCACCACATCCTCACCACTATTACTGACCTACAACTCCACATTTAGCCCTCTAACCCAAAATCATCACCCGCCTCCAACACCACTATCGGAACTTTGCCAATATTAGATCGAGATACAGTCTTAATCTGGGAAGAGCATGAATATCAAAAACATAGATCAGCAGGTTGCAAAACAAACCCCTATGGTTTCGTAATTTTCTAACTTCAGACAAATATTCTCCACCGATTGCGCCGAATGCATTCCTACAACACCATCCGACCTACCCTTCAGAGATCAGGTCATATTATTGGTATTAGAGCCACTGTTCCTCAGTCACAATGACCGTGACTAGATACCATGGCTGCAAGAAGCCAAGGAGAGAATTCCCAAGCCATGGATCCCACATAAGTCATGGAGGCGAGGGTGTCACCCGCTCCATCCTCACCACCACGGCCGATTCCTCCATTGGCACCGACGCCCCAACCTAGCATGGGAGACATAGCAAACATGTTTGCCATCATGCAAGAGGCGTTGTTGGACATCCGCAGCAGCCTCGCGGTGGTGAGGATGGAGCGGGTGACACCCTCACCTAATGTCAGAACAAATCGGCTTCCTCACGAGGGCACTGCTGCCCCTGTGCATACAGTGGTCCCTCCACCATCAAGGTGTATTCCAGCACCAAGATAGCCATTGTTGCCCACTTCAGCAGCAAGGCATCAATAAATGGGCGCTGGTCTACACCGGCCTCCACTCGAGCCATCGGTAGATGACTTCAAGTGGGTAAACTTTGACAAGCTCGCACCTCAATGAGCTTACCATGAAGATCGAGAGCCTAGACACCATACTAGAGGGTCATGGCTATCCTTCACTACGTTCGAGTAGACCCAAGGAGAGAAGATCCAAGGGTTGGATCTCCACTATTCATAGGCACTAGCCCAAGACCTACCATCGGATCAGGCCAAAACCATAGTGTACCCATGGCTGCCCCAATCCATATGACGACTCCACCGTCCCAATATCTAGACTTTGAAAATGACATGGAAAAGTACCTATAGGGAAGCAAACACATCACCCGTGCCCACTTGGCTTATGGCGCCAGTGGCACCTCACCTCGAGGAGAAAGAACTAGGGCGAAGCGAAGTTTGATGAACTAGCCCCTCTACAGCCATCCCAAAAGGCCACAACTATCCCTCAACAAGCTAAGATGGAACTAAGAAGGGAAACAACGAGAAGATCAGAATCAAGGCCGAACGGTGCAGCTTTAATTTTTTCGATTTGACGACAGAGATCCACTCAATTGGATCTACTGCGTTGAACAATTCTTCTCACATCAGGAGACAACAGAGGATCAAGAGATCCTTTTGGCAACCTTCCACCTTGAAGAAGCTGCCATTCAATGGTACCAAGCCACCCAAAGGGCAAGATTGTTTAACTCGTGGAACGGACGACACGTGCGGCTTAATGAGGTTTGACACAAGATGGTGCCACCTTGCATCTAGTGGTGGAGCTGCCTAAAATCAGTATCCACGATGCCTTATTGCAAATAATGGAATCACCTAAGCCCCTTGGAACAGAGAGAGATACATTAGAATTGCCCCAATCACCGACAGCTCTAACAGAGGCCACGCTGGGCGCAACATCACATTGACCCAATTCAATCGATTTGGTCTCTATTTCGGGTCTAGTCTTTCCTCCCATTTCATATTTGAGAAAAGCTTGCCTGGAGGATCCAAAGATGATCAACTCGAGTCCAAGAAAGAGGTTCAAGCCACAAACGGACCAATGGAGACTATTTGATTCTTCCCAATCTATGACTCAAAGCTAAAGGAAGTCGGCTTGAAGGATCCAAAAGTGATTGAGCTAGAGCCCATGAGATATCAGTGGACTCAAGTTAGACCAATGGAGCCGCCCGATCCACCTGCACTCGAGTCAGGCAAGATTTAAGGAGCATTTATTACACCCATCATTTTGAAGACAAAGTGAGCAAAAGCATGGTGGATTAATATGATCTGAGTCAGAAAGACCACCTCGTAGACATTGGCATGGATGTTAGGCTCATAGCTTGAGTCATTTATCTAGCTAGTTTTTTATTTCCGCATTGGGTTTAGTTTTATTTTAGCTTATGTTAAGCCGATTTAGATGTTGGATTAGTCATGAACTTGATTTAATTAAATGGTTTAAGTCAACCGGTTAACCTCCAATATATATTGTGGAGTGCAATCGGGATTAGCCATGTTTTGAGAAAATTGGAATTATCCTCCCTTCTCCCACCTTCGACCTAGCTTCCCCTCGCATCATCAACCCTAGTCGTTGTGCCCCTCCCTTGGCCGTCTCCACCACTTAGCCTGGCCTCACTACTCTCCACCAATCCCCCTACAATGTTCTAAACCTTTCTCTTTGCCCCCAAGATCTATTATATTCATTTCCACCACATCCTCACCACCAGTACTAACCTACAACTCCACCTTTAGCCCTCTAACTTGAAATGATCTCCATCGACCTCCAACACCACCATTGGGACTTCGCCAATATTAGACCTAGATATAGTCCAAATCTACGAAGGGCGTGAATATCAAAAACATAGATCGGGAGGTTACAGAACGAACCGATTTTGTAATTTTTAACTTTAGACGAATATTTGGTGAATATTCTCCACCAACTGTGCAGACTCCATTCCTACAACCCAATCCAACCTACCCTCTGGAGATCGGGTCATTTCAAAGACAAAGACATTAGATTACTGACTGATGTAATTATGGCAGTCAGTTAGTGAACTTATTCTTAAAGCAGATAATGAGAAAGGAGTCTATGCTACAAAAGGAATAAGAAACTAAATAACTAGCAACCTGCAGAAAGAGCATAAAATTGCATATCTACCTAAGATCAAAATAGTCCACAACTGAGGATGGAAGATAAAGAACTTTTGCAAACTTATCCAGCGCAATTGAAAGGGAGCGGAGCAAAGCAGGAGGTTGATAAGTTAGTAATGTACTACCACCTCATTCACCAAAATGAAAATAGTAGGGTAAAGAAAATGCACTATCTAAGGCCATAAATCATCCCATTGGATAATTAAGTGGAGAGTTCACTTAATGGAAGTTAGACTACAAAATAGAAGTCAAAGAGTTGGCCAGAATCAATTTCATTAAACATCTTACTTTCTTTGCAACAAACATTGTGGAATTCAAACACTTAAATACATGCTACTTTCTTAAATTCTCTGCTGTCTTAAATTGGAAGTTTCAAAAACAATGCGGCGATGACAATGTTCTTCAGAGCCTATAACAAGCTTGACTTGACTATAAGACATTAGGAATTTTCTCAAATTCAGGAGAACATCTTTAGCAAGAATATCCTACTACGTTTCTATTCTTAGATATTTTGAATCATGTGTTAGTGTTGGAAGTTCTGCATTTTCCTTATTTATCTTTAAGAAATTCTATGACACCATCCAGGAAACCTATTCAAGAGACAGAAAGTACAGATGGTTCAAATCAAGATTGAATACCAATTTCTCATGATACCGACATAAGCACCTCTCGAGGATATAGTTCTTGAATCAAGAATCTCAACTTAGACCTTCTGACAATGATAAAATTATCTTTTATTCGCAACCAAAATTGCTAACCTAGAACAACCCAAATAATCAAATTTCTCAACCTTCAAGAAGAATACCTCAAGCAAAGGCAAATCAAAGTCGGGAACCGAAGCAGACCCATTACGCAGCACCGCATCATCTCCACCGCTGCTTCTGGTGTCGTCACCAGGAAGAGCTCCAAACCTACTCCAATTCCTCCGAGAGCTCGTTTCGCACGTCGAGAGCCTCGAAAAGTTGAAATTTTCCAGAGTTCTTGAGAACCCACATAGAAAGTTGGGAGCTTTGAGGAGGGCAGAAGAGATCGGGGAATGCCGAGAAGGAGCGATCTCGGCGAACCTGGGAGGCAGGAGAGAACTCGAGATTGCTTCCATAGCCGCAAAACTGTAGAAAGTCAGTGTGGATGACGGGATTGTAGAGAGAGACCAAAGTGGACTTTGGAACTGTGGATTAGATCCTGAATGGGATTGGAGGGAGGGGTTTAGGCGAGAGATCGTGAGAGAGAGGGGAGAATAAGGCACGACTTTTGGAGCATGCAGTACGTGGTGCAAATATCGGGTCGGGTCAGCCGATCCAAATGTCAAGCCCGATTCGTTTGGATTGGACCGAGTCCGATCCGACCCAATGCTCCTTTAATTACTTTGGGTCCGAGCCCGACCCGATCCAAATGTCAAGCCCGATTCGTTTGGATTGGACCGAGTCCGATCCGACCCAATGCTCTTTTAATTACTTTGGGTCCGAGCCCAACCCAATGTATAAATAAGCTTCGCAAACAAAAAATATATAAAATACATATATTATAAAAAGTATTTATCAATAAGTCAAGTCAGGTCCGGTCCGACTTAAGGAGTGTTTGGTTGCTAGAAAGTTAGGAAAAAAAGTTTCCATTCTCAATTAACTTCTCTATTTTTCAAGTTGTCTGCTGAGAGTCCAGCAAAGATCCCACCAATGTATTAATTTTGAGCGATAGAAATGGTGTAAGTACAAACACTAATGTAACCCTTAGCTGATTTCACCTCCTTAAATAAAAAATTAAAAAAACACTCTCTATTTTTAATATTTGATTGTCAAAAATAAATATTAAAGAAGAGAGTCAATTAATTAAAATAAGACATTAAATTAAACTTCACTTTCTAACAATAAAATATTTTTTTTCTTTTTAAAATTAATGATAATTAATACCTCCAATCTTGGACTTTCACTTTGATAATTGCATTTTTATTTTCATTATTGGCTTAATGGCATTATAAGAGTTGATTTGGCTTCTCCAGTTGGTGATTAATGGATTCAACAAAATAAATAGATTATTCTATAATAAAAAATTATTATTTTAAAAAATAGAGATAAACCTGGGAAAAGATTTTAGAATAGGAAAAGATAATAAACTTTAGAATATATCTTTTATTTATTAAAATAATTAATTAATTAATTTGGCCTTACTTATTTATGTATTATCTATAGTAATATATTATGATTTAGATTCAAATTAATCAGTATAATGAGTATAACATATCTACAGTAAAAAATTATTTTAATATGAAAATAATGGGATGTCCATTTGTGATGATATTTATGTGTAAGTTAGGGATTTTCAAGGTACGACTCTTCTCGTACTATTTGAGACAATCATTAATTGATCATGAGTCCAACTGGTTGGGTACTATTTCTATTTGAGACATTATTAATTAATCATGAGTCCAACTATCTGGTGGGTAGAATAAATTCTAAAATATGAGGTTGGAGATGTAAAATAGTGAAAGACACTATTTGAATCATAGTTATTATTCAAGAATTAATTAATTAATGTGTTATTAGTTATGATAAGCAAAACCATAATAAAAGTTTTTAAATTTTAATACTATTATAGAAGACATAAGATTATACTGGTCCTATATATATTCTTTTTAGATTCTAGAATTATTTTTAAAAAAATTTATAATAATATTTAAAAATAATTAGCAATCTGATTAGTTTAACTAATAACTCTGAGGAGGAAGTCGTTACCATTTGACTCCGCTTCTAAGGTAGAGATTATTATTACTCAAACCCTTGTCGAGGTGGCAATACCTTCCTTGGAGGCAGTTAATGAGAAACCTCTATTGTGGAGATACCTTGAGAAGTTAATGTCTCTTTCAAGGAGCAGCATGATGAAAAATATCTTCTATCAATCTCTTGATTTTAGCTCTTTAATGCAACGCCTTGCTCCTTAGGCATATAGATTATAAAAATATCCTCCAAAAGATGAGGCTCTTTGTCCTCTTCGGTGACTAAACATAGAGAAAATCTTCCACCACTCTCCTACTTGAATAAGTAGGCGGCTAGGAGATGAAAATCGATGGTTATCATTTATGTAATCGATATAACCATGTGATTTTTTTTACTTTTAAATTTTTATTAGAAAAAGATATGATTAATATCCTCACTAGCCGGCTATGGACCTTCCACAATCTAGAGCTTGAAATTATCTAATTCCATAGTATTTTTACTTCTAGCCTTTGCTAAAAAAAAATTATCTCTACACATCCTTACTAACATTACTTTGGATATTATTTTTGAGGAGATATGGTGTAATATTTTTTGGCTGCGAAGTAATGGGCTGTTAGACTCCGACAAAGCCTAGGTTCAAGCTGTTGTGCTGTCTTACTCTGGTTAGTCTGGAAGTATGGACATTGTTATTTTCTCTAATGGAAGGAAAGATTTTTTTTTTAAAAAAAAGTGTCTCAAAAACCCTTTCTCTATCTAATGAATATCATGCTCAATTGTATGTCAATAAAATGAAACCTGGCTCTGCCACCATTACTGTTAGATAGGAACCTCCATCTAATAGGTGGGTCAAATTGAACTTTGATGGTTCATTTGTTAATCGAACAATGATCGATTGGGCTAGTTTTATTCTCTAACAGACTAATAATATCCCTCCTTTTGCAGCTTGCAGATGCATGTCTTATAAATAACAATCATAGTTGAAGCTATTGTAATGAAAGAGGTGATGCTTTGCATTATTCAACAGAGATACTCCAATGTGTGGCTCGAGTTAGATTCAATTCTTCTAGTCAACATTTTGAATGATGGTCATCACTTTGGTTTATCACCTCAACTATTGAAGGCATCAAAAACTTAATTATTAATCCTAACAATTATAAAGTTATTCATATTTTTCATCAAACTAATGTCTTTTTCAAGGAGCAGCGTGATGGAAAACATCCTCCATTGATCTCTTAATATTAGCTTTTTAAGGCAACGCCTTGCTCCTTAGCTGTTAATGTAGATTATGAAAATATCTTTCAAAAGATATAAAGCTCATCGTCCTCTATAGTGACTAAACATAAAGAAAATCAAGAAAATTATGGTTGAGTAGTGTTACAGCCTCATCGGTAAGTTCTTAGATTGTCCTCCATCGCTCTCTTACTTGAGTAAGGAGGCGGCTACGAGATGAAAATCGATGATTATCCTTCTTATAATCGATATAACCATATAATTTTTTTTACTTTTAAATTTTCATTTGAAGAAAATATTATTAATGTCCTCACTAGTGGACTATGGACCTTCCGAGATTTAGTGATTGATCTAATTCTATTGCATTTTCACTTCTAGCATTTGCTAGCAGAAATTATCTCTGCCCTAGTGTGAATACAACTTATAGAGGCAAGATCTCCTTACTAATATTACTTTGAATCTTATTTTTTAAGAGATATGGTCTAATAGTTTTTTACTGCGAGTAATGAGCTGTTAGACTCCAACAAGGTCTGGGTTCAAAACTGATGTGCTGTCTTACTTTGGCTAGTCTAGAAGTATGAAAATATTGTTACTTTCTCTAATAAAAGAGAAAATGTAAAAAAAGTTTGGCTCAAAAACTCTTTCTCTATGTAATAAATATAGTTATATGTTAAAAATAAATAAAATTCGACTCTGCCACCATTACTGTTAGATAGGAACCTCCAGCTAATAGGTGAGTCAAATTAAACTTTGATGGTTCATTTATTAATCAAACAGAGATTAGTGGGGCTAGTTTCATTTTTCCAATAGACTAATGATAGTCTTCTTTTTGCAGCTTGCAAATAACACACCTTACAAACAACAATCGTAGTTGAAGCTACTGTAAATAAGAAGGCGCTGCTTTGCACTAATTAACAAGAATACTCCAATGTGTGGCTCAAGTTAGACTCAATCCTCCTTGTCAACATTTTAAATAATAATCACCACTTTGATCTATCACCTCAATTATTGAAGGCATCAAAAGTTATCGATTCTAATAATTATAAAGTTATTCATACTTCTCGTCAAGCTAATCTCACTGCATGCAAAAATAAAAAGAAGTATTGGTTTAAGAGGGAGGTTTTTCTTTATAACTTTGTTTAAAATTTTGTCGTCGACTTTTGTAACCTAACATGTTATTTAATATATTTCAGTTCTTTCTTTTTAAATTTTTTTTAATTAAAATAAAATTTAAAATAAAAACTCAGTGAATGTGTGTGAATCGTAAATTATTGAAAGTGGAGGGTGCGAAATGTTACGGAGTGAAAGCAAACTGAACGAGTAGCGAAAGAGGGTTTTAGAGAGAGCCATGGTTGACGACGCCGCCGCCGCCGCCGGCGAACCCTCGCCCACCACCCCCTCCTCTGCCGGATCGAAAAGGCGGCACCCCTCCTCCTCTTTTCGTGCTCCGCAAAACCCTCCCTTAAAACCCTCCTCGGAGACCCTCTTCCGAGTCCTGTGCCCTTCCGAGCGCATCAACTCGATCTTCCCCATCATCCCCCACCTCACAGCCAAGATTCGCTTCGATGACCCCGTCCCCGGATCCGACGACCGCGTCGTCATCATTGCCGCCGAATTCCACACCAAGAAGGAGGCATCCTCCTCGTCTGAGGAGGCTTCACCGGCGCAAAGGGCGCTTCTTCGGGTTTTTGAGCGGATTCTTGGGGTCGAGGAGGAGGAGGCGAAGGAGAAGGAGGTAGAGGGGCCGGTGGTATGCCGTCTTCTTGCGCCGGGTAGTCAGGTCGGTTGCGTGCTCGGGAAAGGGGGGAAGATTGTGGAGAAGATTAGGCAGGAGAGCGGAGCACAGATTAGGGTTTTCGGGAAGGACCAGGTGCCCCCATGCGCTGCTCCGGGGGATGAGCTGATCCATGTGAGTTCTTGAATTTACCCTGTTGTACTCTGGTGTTAGTTCCTAACTGTGTGAGGTTCGACATGTGAATGTGACAAAGGATATGGAGTTAGTTTGACCTAGGAGGCATTTGGTTTATGAATAAGCTCCCATTTAATTGTGAAGATCAACCAAACGTTTCAACCTTGTTGAGGGGAATTTATTGCCAGTTGTAGTATGTAAAGTGCACTTTAGAAAGATAATAAATATTCTAAAGCAAAAGTTGTCAGTTTTTCACTTTCTCCTCTAGGCTGTGCCATGGTCTTCAGGATTTTCTAGAGGGGTTATTTCCGGGTATAAATGATTACCATGCTCACCAATTAGCGTTTGCAAATCCTCTATTGTCTAATCTTCCTTTGATGCCTAAACTTTGCATCAACTCTTAGTAGTTTGATTTTAGATCGGCAGATGATTGTAAAATCTGTTAATTCTTTAATTCTTTTAGAGCTTTCCCATCTTTGAGTTGTGCAATGCTACATTGCTGGGAGAAGGCTTTGTGCAACTTCTGCCCAGCATAATATTAGCAAGATGTTTGTCTGTTTGCCTTTTTGTTAATCGCTGGCAACACTATGTTTATTAGTTAGTCAATCTTGTTATCTATGTCTCTTGTAGTATTACTTGAAGTCTTCTTCTTTCGTTGCAACTACATTATGATAATGCCATTTTTTTCATAGTAGGTCAATTTTCTATATTTGGAGTTCCAGTAAGCTTATAGAAAACACTTTTCTAGATTAGCGGGAGCTTCTTTGCTGCAAGGAAGGCACTATTATCTGTTTCGAGTTGTCTTCAGGACAACCCTAGATTAGATGCAGTAAACTTTGCCATTACAAGGCCATTTGGGGCAACTGCCCGTGGAACTGGTTCTCCTGTACAAGTGGATCCTTACAGTCAAAGGATGTCAAGTATGCATATCTCAGATTATCATTTTAAGGGGCATCCATCAAACCTCGGAGTAGATACTGTTGCTTCTAGGCATAGGAAGTTTATTGAAGAGGAAGTTGTCTTCAGAATGTTGTGCTCGCATGATAGAGTAGGTAGCATCATCGGAAAAGGAGGTGTTATTGTTCGGGCTTTGCAAAATGAAACTGGTGCTTCCATCAAGGTTGTTGATATTGTCTCAGATTCAGATGAGAGAGTTATTGTGATTTCTGCACGTGAGGTGAGTGCTGGAGACCAACTTCTGTTAAAGAAGAGATGGGTACAACTTTATAGTCATTCATTTCTTTGGTAAGTCTCAATATTTAAATCATATAGGCGCTGATTAGTGCAGAACACTGAGTTGAAACATTCTCCGGCTCAAGATGCTGTCCTTCGTGTACACTCTAGACTTGCAGAGGCAGGAAATGATAAAGGTTCCGCTGTTTCTGCTAGGCTTCTTGTTCCTGCCCAGCAGATTGGTTGTCTCTTGGGTGTGGGTGGAACTATTATTGCAGAAATGAGAAAAGAAACTGGTGCTAGTATTCGGATTTTTGTGAAGGAACAAGTCCCAAAATGTGCTCAAGCAAATGATGAAGTTGTCCAGGTACATACACTTGTATCATCCCATAAATGTATGCTTTCTACTAATATTGTTCTTTTTATATTATACATGATTATTCACCTGTAGAGGTCCTCTGAATGGACATGCCTATTCCTACTATGATTTTCTATTTATAAAGTGATCATCCATGGATGCAAGTTCTTCTCTCCTATCTGGAATTTTAAGTACATGAATCCAAAATATAACTTTGATTGAATTCTTACTCATTAGCTCCTTCATTTGCATGAGGTTTTAGAGGTTCATTGCTTGGTAAATAGTCATTCTGCATAAGTGTGTAACCTAAGTTTTTTTTTATTTTTACCAAAGGTAATAAAGCCCTGTTTCATTGAGAAACTTAGTTATGTTGAATGTGTCCCTGAAAAAAAGGAGATTGTACACTTTTCTTCTTTTTAATTAGGCAATTGTTTTTCCAACATTCTTGAGAGTGTGCTACATTTGTCAAAGAGAAAATGATGGCAAGAATGACAGGTATGATACTAGACATAGTTCACTGTCATTGCATAGTCACTGAAACTGATTTTTGGAAATAATTGAGCTGTAATTGTGGAGTTATGACTGGAAGTGAACCTTAATCTTTGTTGGAAAATTGAAAATGCAATGACAGGAGTAAGCCTCCAAAGGACCTATGCTGGAAAAATGGTAACTATTGGTGGCTTGCTGCAGGTGAGCGGTACCTTTCAAGCTGTTCAGGATGCATTGCTTCAAATCACTAGCAGGATTCGAGAGACGATTTTTCCAGTGAGACCATATACAAGTGTAGGCATGACCCACTATTCACCTGGAGCGCCCGATTTCCCTCCCAATGTGCCTAGATCAAGACAAGAGCCAACAACTCCTGGACGATATCCTTCAATTGGGCTCTCTCTTGGTGCTGAGCCTTCCTTTGCTCTCTCTGATACCATAGATCGGCAGTCAGCTCTCTCACGTGGCGTGGATCATCTCCGGGTTGATCAACCCCCTTTTTCTTATGCTTGTCAAAATACAGGGCCTCGCCCTTCTATAGATCGCCCTTCACCAAGATCATGGGCTCCTGAGGTGAGACTTTGTGCCAGCACCCAACTTTGCTTTGTTGGCTTATTGTATTAGTTTGTGATTATTGCAAGGATGCTGTGCATAGTAAAACAGTCAGACCATCCTGTCTGGATAATTGGATGTGTCCTTTCCATTGTCAGAATTTGCATGGGCAGCTCCACCATGCGCAACTGGATAATTAGAACTTGTGTCCTTTTCTTTTTACTTTTTTCCAAGGTATATTTCTGTCATGACGAAAATGACAAGAATTTTGCAAATGAGATTATGAACAAATCATTTTTTCAGACTTGTGCATTATACCTGGTATCAGTAGCTGTTGTGGTATACTGTTATCAAATATTTCTGTTTAGGAGAAAGAACAGCAGCCCTGAATCTAGATTGGTTCTTATGCATTTGGATATTTTATTTTCTGGGTTACATTTTAAACCTTGTCATTATATAGTGCATTCTTGGTATTTAAACACTATAAGATTCTGGCACAAGTGCCTAAATAATATGATTTGTGTAGGATCTTATAATATCTTAGTACTTCACCTGTCTCTTGTTGTATTGTAGTTCACAATTTGGATCTTCTTTGTTATGATATTGATATCATTTTCTATTAAATATTTGATCTAGTAGTAAGGTGAAGAACATACTTTTGCTACACCTTGTCTCTTGTTGTATTGTAGTTCATGATTCCGTAATTCTTTTGTATTGCATTTAGATCTTACAGAACATGTGGTACATACAGTCCCAAAATGGATGACATGCCAAAAGCCCAAAACTATTTCTTTATACACATAATCTTGTAGTCCTCTCGTTACTCTGGACTTAGAGTCTTTAAATTGCTTTATTTTCTTTAGGTACCAGGCAGTGGAAATCAGAGAGGCCTTCCTGATGGGGGAGCTGGCTCAGATTTCAGAGGAGCAATAGGAAAGTATGTTCATTTTGTTACCCTGGAAATCCTATCATGCTCGTTTTGTCTCATATATGTTGATATTCATTTACAGTGGAAACCAGATAAATATGTCAGCAAGCATGACAACAGAAGTTATAATTCCTCAGCAGTATTTGGGATTTATTTATGGAGAAAACGGCAATGATCTTGATGAGATCAGAAAGGTATCTATTCCATGAAAATTTGATAGCCAATCTGATCGAATGTATTTCAAATCCTTTATCAAAAAGAATATTAGCTTTTTAAGCTTTGTTCAAACTTCCAATCCTTTATCGAAGAGAACATTGGCAATGAACTATGTTCTTATCCATCGAAAGAGGACTGCGGATAAAGAATCTCATACTTTTCTGGATATCACAGTTACTCTTTGATTTAGTATTTTCAGTTGTTTCTCATGTATGATGTATTAAACTTTCCATTAGGCTGTAAATTTATCTGCACAACTTCACAACACAACCTTATGTTAAAAGTTTCAAATAACTAGGTCATCAAGGGAACTAAGGAACATGATTAGTGGATAGCTCATTTCATTCTTTACTTGGAAAGAAAGATTTAAAGTAACAGCAATAGATTCAAAACATTGTAAAAACTCATTTATGCCTATCTAGCTAATCATATCTTCACTTAACAAAAAAATGCATGGTTTCTTAGAGCAAGGCTTAAGTGATTGGCTGTTCAGCTCAGTATCTGTTTTCAGAATGCAGAGTTTGTGATTATAATCTTTAACTTCAGTAAATTTTTAATGTCAACGGGAAGATTTATGTATCTCTAACTTGCCCTTCTTTTTCTTTTTTTTTCAGATGTCAGGTGCTATTGTCACAGTTCACGACCGAAAGCCTGGAGAAACAATAGGAACAATCACTATATATGGAACCCCAGATCAGACCAAAATGGCACAAAGCCTTCTCCATGCTTTTATCTTCTGTGGACTTTTTCCATCTTGATTCTTTCCTTTTGTTGGGTTCGCCTTCACCTTGAAGGATTGGGGGAGTGGAGGTTGTATAGGGTTCACAAGAATGAAGGTGTTAAAAGGATTGATTTTTGTGCTATAAAATTCTACTTCAGTTGCAATAGTTTTATTGTTACAATTGAAGCAATGTCAAGGACAAACATGTGAATGAAACTAATTGGATTCTTGCGAGTTATAATAGCTCTTTAAGATTCAAGATTATAATAGTAACTGGAAAGGGAGAATGTTCATAACAGACGAGGGTGAAAAGAAATTTGTCGAAGTTCTGATATGATGATAGGTCTATGCTACAACAAAAAGAACTTGAGGGTAGATGTTTAGTGCTGCAAGGCAAATAAAAGAAAAGCTTAACAGGTTAAGATGCATCCTTTTTAATATTAAATTTAGAGTATAATCTATTTTGGCAAATCAAGTTTGAAAGAAGTCTAGTTTGGTCAAAAACTCAATTATAGCTAGGCCACTGGTAGGACAACAATTATCTGAGGTAAAATTAAAGATGCATTGCATAATAAAGTGATACAATATAAGAGATAAAGAGAATAATAGATCCAACAAAGATAAATTGAGTATGTATCAAGCTGAAAGAAAAGGGTGATATTTTTGTAGCATTCTAAAGTTCCTGAGCCACAGCATATCAAGCATCTGACACCCGATTCTTTTGAACCTGGGTCTCAGAGGGGGCCCTCTTACAATAACTATCAAATGATTTGTTTTTTCTCCAGTAGCTTCATTGTCTAACTTGTTAATTAACACATAGATTGTAACCATAAAAGTTGGAATACAAATGCTTGGTTGTTGTATTCCATGCGCTGGATTTTGTGTGTCCAGGTCCACAAAAGGCTTCGTCTTTTATGGTTTTGATGATATGATCCCTCCATTTGGCTAGTTATTCCTTCTATACTCCAGGGATGGGAAATTGGTTTGTAAGAGCACGGACCTGCATCTCGAGTTCTGATATAGACTCTTTAAAGGAGAACTCTCGGGATTCTACAAAGGTCATGAAGTCCTTAAGCTTTGTTCCTTTGACACAAGCCTTAACTTTGAGAGCAATCTGTATGCCCTCGTGGATGAACTCTGCGACAAGTCTGAAATCTGTCTCCTTAAGTCCTCTGGTCGTCATTGCAGGCGTCCCTATTCGGATGCCTCCAGGGACTAGTGCACTTTTATCACCTTCAAAAACATTATTATTTTAAGGGCTAAGTAACAGAATATATTAATGAGGAAAGAAAAAAAGAAGAGAAGTATAATAGCATGGTTATATCACAATGTTAATATTTACCTGGCACTGAGTTTTTGTTGAGCGTGATTGAACTAATGTCCAAAATCTTCTCAACCCGAGCACCATCAATATCCTAAAAATAAGCAGTCAACAGACTAAATAAAAATCAATATAGGTCATCTATTATTAACCCTCCACATCCAAGAGTGAAGAAAACTTCAGATCTTGCTAGCAAAATAAGAAAAGAAATGCTAGATGTTTCTATTGGGCTCCCCACCTGAGAAAGCATGCATATGCTAGTCAACTCTCCACACTAATGTCGTCAAGGCCTAACAGAAGCATCCAGCATTTTAGTTCTTTCATAGAAAACATCCAGCATGTTATTTCTTTTTGCAGAATCTTTTATCTACCACATGAAGGTGGATCTTATATTCTGGGTACATCCGACAACGACGCATGAACAAATTTGGTAAGATTCTAGGAAAAAAGCACTGCAATTGGAGCACATGCACAAATTTGCCCGTTTTAAGCAAACAAGCATTTCTGGTTCATCAGGGAGAAAAAGGAAAAGGTATTTAGCATTTAAAAGATCATGTTACCATAATGAACTTCTGAGTATTGCTTAGAAGAACACAAAATTGCTTATGCAGGTAAAATCAAGCACATAAATTAATAATAATCTTACTAATGGTCTCAAGTCCACCAGAACAAGGTGGTTATCGGTTCCACCGGAAACTAGCTTGTAACCCAATTCTGTCATTCTGGATGCAAGGGCTTTGCAATTGGATATAACCTGTTATCACAAACAACCATTATACTTGGCTGTTAAAGAATATTGTCACCAACTGAACAAGCAACAAAATGATGTGATTTACCTGGCTCTGATAAGCCCTGAATTCAGCTGATTGAGCATGTCCCAGACATACAGCAAGCGCAGCAATTGTATGGTTGTGAGGACCACCCTGAATGACATTGATTACTTTTAGCTAGTCATGATGCTTTTGTATCATAGATGTAGACTCTAATCAAATAAGTACTCAAGGATTTACTTGGATATCGGACTAGAGTACAGAACAGACTAGATTAGATATACCAACGAAGTACTACCTGCAAACCTGGGAATACGGCATTATTTATCGCTGTCTCTAAGTCAACACCAAGAACTGCATCATTTCTGTAAAATATCATGCCACCACGAGGACCTCGCAAGGACTGTATTGTGAAAAATATAAAATCACATTAGAAAGCAAAAGATCATGCATAAAGATTCTGGAAGGATGATAGAGTACTAGAAATGTGGCATTGAAATAAGAAGAAAAATCCCATTGGAAATGAACTATTTTCTATTACATGTATCTGCAACATCCAATAGTATCAAAGAATGTACACTTTCTAATGTTATATCCTAATCCTTATCAACAAGCATGGTAGCTCAAAACAAAATTTAAATGTGAAAATTCAGATAGGAGTAGAACTGAACATGCAGGCATTACATGATGCATCATGTGTTGTGCACATTCTTTTTCACATGAAAATAGGGTGATAAATATAGCATTTGACCTGCACAAAAGATGATTTTTTTCTCTTTTATCTTCCAGGACACTGCCATTCTTTCAAATGAGTATAACTTGACAATAGGGGGACAAATCTAACCCAGAAAGAACTGTGAATTTTCTCCATAACCAAATATCTCTTGATAAGGCATAAAAATTATCAAGGTACCACATTCAAATGCCATTGAAGAACACCATCCCTAAAATATACACAGCAAGTCATTAAGTTGCAAAGAATCTATCAATATCAGATTTAAACCCGCTTTTGAGGGACCAGGCAAGTGTGACCTTCCCAACTGATAGAAAACCTCACAGGTTGCTTTTTTTCATTGGTTCAAGAATTACATCACAATTTATGGGGCCAAGATAAGCACCACACCAAATTAAGTTTTATGTCCATCTAAGATGACTTATTTTGTGGGTCAAAACGAAAAGGAAAAAGAAAATATTAAAAAAGAAGAAGCTGCCAATCAGATTTCATAGAAATGGTTGATCTGAGTAAGATGTGCAAGAAATCAATTCTGAGCACTTATATGGAAGGACCCTAAACAAAATTAATTGGTGACAATTTCCAAGTGTTCTATGAATTGCATCAATAGATCAAGCAGAAAAATAGAAAATCATGATCAGATAGTATCATGAAACTATGGAGGATAATTTCACAGAAGAACTACATCAAAACTAAATCATAAGAAAAAGGGTTACAAATATTGAATAGTATGGATTCAATTGCTTGGCAAACACCACTACCCGAAGACAAGAAGGACCAATAGAACTTTCTGAATAATCTTATGCCATGCATCTGCCAACCATACCATGCCTTGGCACCTTAGTTATTCAGTTCATTGTTTTGAACAAGGAATCTAAAAAAGAAAACTACAAAAAGAATTAAGTTGACGCTAATAT
Source organism: Typha latifolia (assembly GCF_019914945.1). Lineage (NCBI taxonomy): Eukaryota > Viridiplantae > Streptophyta > Magnoliopsida > Poales > Typhaceae > Typha > Typha latifolia. Next base: position 9,481,424 of record NC_133098.1, on the reverse strand, counting down.
CTTATAATTGAGAAGTCGACAACATTACTAGCAACTCCCAGAAGAACACAGATGATACGCAAGTACAAGATGATAATTGGAAGGAAATGATTGGTATCTGGTTTCCAATATCTTTTGTAGACTGCAAACCAAATCATGCCGAGTATTTGAACCTAGGAGATAAAGGTTTTGGGGGAGTTATAAGAGGAAAATATTGAAGTACGCAACAACTACTATAATGAAAGTCAACTTCTGGGAGATTTGGAACAGTGGATAATTTAGGTAGGCCTAGACCTATGTTTCTTCAATAGGAAAAGAAAATGCTACCATACATTATGCTTCAAGTGTTGCAACCTCGTTTTCCTGTGAAAATCTAGTATCACACTATAAGAATCTGTTCAACTGATTTGCCACTCTAGGGAAAGGATAATATACAATTTAAAGTACGTAAATTGGGAATTTATGGGGAAATTATTATGCCCTTTTCTTTGGAGGTTATGTTTTAGCATGTTTAAAGGTAAGAATCTGAAAGAATGGAAAAGGAAAAAGAGAAACCTCCATGTTATAAGGTGCTGAAAACCATCACTTTAAACTTTCCCTCCAATAAACTATACTAAAGTGTACAAAGGGCTAGTCATTCAGATGAAAATTTAGGTAGGTTTATGTGAAGAGCGAACTTGGTGCCAAGTATTAAGTAGGTATTAACTGTCTAAGAAGAAATATTTAACTGGGTAGGTCGACGACATTGTTGCTATCTCCACAGTCGCCCATTTCCACTTGAATAAAGATTAGAATTTAATATGATTCCAAACAACATAAGTTCCTCGATTATGTATATGAGCTGCAGCTAATTTCATTCATACCTTATGTGTCGTTGTCGTAACCACATCACAATATTCAAAGGGATCAGCAACTACTTTAGCAGCAACAAGTCCACTGATATGAGCCATATCCATCATGAGGAATGCACCTACAGCATCTGCTATCTAAATCAAGATATATCTTCATTAATCATTAGCAACATAATCGGACAGATATCAATAATATAAAGTCAAATGGCAGATAAGAGATTACCTTCCTCATACGAGGATAATCAAAATCTCTGGGATATGCACTCGCTCCAGCAATAATAAGCTTTGGACGAAAAAGAATAGCTGTTTTCTCAAGCATATCATAATCAACATAGCCTGCTCATGAAGAAAAGGAGATTCAATATAAGCAGATATTCAGTAGACGTGCAGGCATGCATAAAAAGTGATTTGTTCAAAATAGCAATTCAACTTTCCTAGCAGATTTCAGAAAGTATCACCTGTAGATTCATCAAGACGATATGGCATAGACTCAAAAAAGATCGAGGTGCCTGATACTCGTCTTTTGGGAGTCATAAACCCATGAGAAAGGTGCCCTCCATGGGGTAGATCAAGACCCTGTGATTATATACAAATTCTATCCTGTGAGGAAGGACTTCTAAGAAAAGACAGCATGAAATGATAACAGAATGTCACCATTATTCTGTCATGAGGTCTAAGCAAAGCTGTGTAAACTTCAAAATTAGCAGGAGAACCAGACAGTGGCTGCACGTTTACACCCCATTTACTCTCATCAAGGTGAAATGCTTGCAGAGCTCTTTTCTGACAAAGGTTCTCAACCTGATCAATATACTCATTGCCTCCATAGTACCTGCGTCAGATACATACATAACAGTGATCAATTTTGTTATGAAGATTTAACCAGATACTTCAAATTAAGCTGCAATTTTTTACCTTTTACCAGGTAATCCTTCAGAATATTTGTTTGTGAGGCAAGAGCCAGATGCTTCCATAACTGCTCGTGAGGTAAAGTTTTCAGAAGCAATGAGCTCTAAACAATTGAATTGACGTTGCTTTTCCTTCTCAATTAGTGCATGCACTTCAGGATCCGCATCCCTCAAGGAATAGTCTGTGGAACTGTGCAAAATTCCTGAAACATGTCATACACAATTCTATTCAGTATTTCATAAAAAGAAAGAGAGTCCTCCAATCAAATAAAAATAACTAAAATCAGGCTATAATAAAATTGACAAAAACACTCATCTTATTCCATTATGAAAATATGGTTTAATGACTTCCCTGCTCGTGGATATCAATTCAAGTATTCCTTAGGTTGTTCTATACTCTGGAGAACCACAACTTACATTCATATATGATCTTATGAGACAGGGTCTCCTCAATTAAAATATATTAGTAAGGAAATGGACCAAAACTGTAAGAATAAAAGTTCAATTTTTTTTTCTTTCTTAATAAAGACCTATTCATTAAATCTAAGAAACTGAGCGGCCTTTTTGAAAATCTGCTAATAAAATCCGAAACCCACTCAATTCTTCACGTTTTGGCAACCCTAAGGCTGCCTATCAAGGTATCGGACGCTGCCTTGACTTCTCATACTCCTCTATGTCGTCCAATCTCAGCACAACATCACCAAGCTCAAGTAATTCTTCTTCTTCTCCTCCTCTATTATTCAATTTCATTTGGAACTGCTCTCTGTCTCTCTATCTCTCTCTCTTCATACTTTAATTAGGAGTGGACATGACTGATTAAGAGGCATGGTTAATGACTTTTGGTCATCTTCTATAAATCTATTGTTGAGGTAGGTACCTCTAATATCTCGTTCATTTCATAGTTTTATTTGATTTTTAAATCATGGATATAATGTGAGAGATTGCATACCTTCTATTATAACTACAAGCTATTTTTAAACTTTTGAGAAGAATATGATTGGCACTATATGTTCATTGCATTATTTACAGTGTTTAATATGTAAAGTCTAGATTAAAGAAAAATTGTTGTGTTAGATTGTTTTATGTGTGATTCTAGGAATAAGCAAAATACTATACATTTTGTATGATGTACTCTTATCTAAATCTAGAAATGTGTGAAATTGATAAGCCTTGATATAGCTATGTAGAGTTTGGACATGATGAAATGTGAGTTCTTCAGAGCCTTATAATTGCCCATCAGGTGGCATTTAGTCATTACTATATCGGATATCAGACCTAGGCCATCGGGGTTATAGTTTGATCATTAATAGACATGGAACCGAGGTCATCGAGGTTATAGTTTGATCATTAACGGACATCGGACCCATGTCACTGAAGTTATAGGGACTGTGATGTTTATGCTTGAATGCCTTTTAACTACTTGTGAGGGCGGTTATTTATTAAATTATCTTCTTCTATGGATAATACTGAGGATAATAAGTCTTTTATATTTTAACTATAACCGAAAACATTAGGGATTAATTATGTCTTAAAATCTGATATACTACCTACATAATATTCATCTTATAATTACAAAATTGCAGGTGGTGTGTTATTTTGAGTTAGTACCATAAAATCTTTTGCTCGGTCTATACATGATGTGGTTGTTACCTACTGAGCTGTGTGATTCATTAAATTCATCTTTAAATGTAGATTTCAGGAACTGAGGATATGAGATGGTTGAGTGGTTGAAGAGACTGAATTTTTTTTGAATAATTTGACTTGGGGCATGAACGATGTTGAAAATGAACATTTTAAATTCTTAAAAAACATTTCAATTGGATCGAATAAGTTAGATTTTTATTGATTGTTCTACATAAGTGGAAATTTTAGGTAGTTGGAAATGTTGACTTGATTATTTATTAAATTTTGCTACAGGTTCTTATGAAATCATTTTGGTATTCCCTCATTATATTTCATGCATTAGGAATGTTACAAGTTATACACTACAATCTGACTGGTGGATATAGGCCTTACACATGCACTGTGCGCGGCTGTTGTCTTGAACCCTTGCTCTCAAAGATTGGGGTGTGACAGAAATAGCACAATAATTGCATGGCCCACTAAATAAGTTTAGCAAAGTAATGGAAGATAATACTTTATTATTGAGACTGGTCACAATATACAAGTTGGAAGTTGAAACATACCTACTGAATCCAAGTCAGGGACTGAAACAGAAGGTGGTCTTCCAGTGGTCAAGCTTCCCCTGACACTAAGCGCATCGCATGATCGGCCATGATTGACATAATTAAGTGTAGAATGATGCAGAGATTTGTTTGCTGCAAGGACATTATAACGTAAGCCAGAATACTTGGTCCAACAAGCAGTCTGTTGAATAGAACCCATCACAGCTGCACTGTAAGCAGGCATCTTCTTTTCTTTCAGCAGCACTGTGTCTCTTCTCCTTCACTGGAAAGAGAAAAGGAAAAAAGGAAAAATTTTGGAAAAACTTATGAGCTACTTCTTGTGGTTATACAAACTACAAATATCATCCTCTTTAAATTGAAAGCTTGTTCTTTTTTTTATTTTTTCTCTCTTTTCATCATTCACTCTTACCAGCAGAACATATCAACAATTCATACGACAAAAATATTTCTATATTTCTTTTGCAGTTAACTCCTATATATGAAATCCTCTTCTTTCTTTGAAAAGGAGGCAACTTGTTTAAAATCCTTCTTAGTCCTTTGCAAAAGAGTTGGCTTTAATAACTAGAAAGAAAAAAGAATCTAATGCGGGCATCACTGACATATTACACAGGCGCATATATCAGTGCAGTTCCTCCTTCAGAAAATTAGTCTTAAGTCAAGTATTTTTATTATACATTTATTATTTATGATGTTTAGGGTTATATTTGCTTTTTTGCAATTGTTTAGGGTGTTATTTGCTTATTGTCATTTGTAAGGTCTATAAATAGGCCAACTGTTTACTCAATCGGGGTTAATGAAGAAATGAAATTTTTTTTGAGATCTCTAATGTGAGTTTTGGGTATGAAACCCTAATTGAGAATGGAGGTGTGAAACCTCATTCTTTTTCTCTTTCTTTTACCATCATCATTCCTAGAATCCTAACGATCCATTTGTTTCACCTCATTTTGGTATTAGAGCAATGATTTTTTAGGATTCAAATTTTTTCCAAACCATATTTTCTGTCTCCATCGCCCATTAATTTTTCCGTGCTACCCATCTTTCCCAACCTTTATCACCAATTCCACCGTATATAGATGGCCCGCCTTCCAAGTTCTATGTCACTCTACACTTGTCCTTCATTCGACACTTGTATCATGAATGTCAAATCATTATCGCATGAGAAGATCGTCGTTCTAAAGAACGAGAAAAATCGGTCATCATTCCGAAATTGCGCAGCAAGATCCAACTAAACATGGAGTGTTCGTGCATCATCCAATAGTCTATCATCACCTAAATCAAGTAATCAACCTTTTTCCTTGCTAGGTGAGCAATAAAAAAAATCATCAAATCTTCAATATTTAGAAATTTTTGAAATTTCCATTTTTGGCTCTTAATTTAGGTTAGAATCCCAACAAATTCCTTCTTTCCCTAAGCTTCTTACCAAAATTTCTTTTTCTTCTCAACATCCCAACAAATCCCACCTTTCCTAAACCTCTACCAAACTGCCTTTTTTTTTTCTTTTCTTCTCCCTCCAATATTCCCAATTCGCGAAATTTTCATTTTTGGCTCTTAATTTTTGTTAGAATTCCAACAAATTCCTTCTTTCCCTAAACTTCCTACCAAATTTCTTTTTTCTTCTCAACATCCCAACAAATCCCACCTTTCCTAAACCTCTACCAAACTGCCCTTTTTTTTCTTCTCCCTCCAATATTCCCAATTTTCAAAATTTTCCCTTCCTAAATTGAAACCAACCCATTGAAATCAGCTCCAAGCCCAAACCCATTAGCCACCCAACCCAAACTCACTCACACCTATTAACCCAAATACTTCCAACCTAACCTAACCCCATTAAACCCAAAACCCATTAATCCAAAAGCCAAAAACCTATTAATCTAACCCCTCAACCCGTTAGTCATCATCATCTCAACCCGTTAGCCATCTTCATCCCCAACCTCCTCTCATCTCACACCGAACCCTAGCCCAGTTCCCCAATTCCTTCCTTCACTAGACTCCTCATAGTCAGCAACTTCTCCACTGACGTTGTCGCCGCCAGTAGTGCTCTCCACTGATGCCGTCATCGCCAGTGTCACTCTCCACCGACGCCAACATCGCCAACCCCGCTCTCCGCCATCGCCAACGCCATCTTCTCTGAGCTCCGCCACCTACGGTCACCTACTTGCAGCCGCCAACCCATATCCTTCACTGTCGCATACCCATCGACTTCTTCTCTCATCCCCATGATCGGTGTCATTTCTGAAACTAAGGACAAGCCTTAACATCATAAAGATTTGGGTGTAAAAACCTAACTTGGGGGTGAAGGTGTGAAACCTATCCCTAAGCATGATGATACTTGGTTTGACTGAGAACGGTAAGAGCCCGATCGACTAGAGAAGTATGAGAAAAGTCTCAGTCCACTGCTCGAAGTCACTAAAGATAAGTTTTATCATTAGAAAAACTTGAGTGTGAAACCTTGCTTGAGGGTGGAGGTGTGAAACCTATCCCTGAATCTAATGATATTTGGCTTAATCGAAGTAACTTGGAGTGCTAAGAAACTGTGAGACTGGAGCAACCTGAAGGCTGCAAGGGACATACTCGACAAAGTCGAGTTCTCTCCCACTCAGAGAGTATAATGCAAACATCACTGACATATTACGCAGGCGCATGTATCAGTGTAGTTCCTCCTTCAGGAAATTAGTCTTAAGTCAAGTATTTTTATTATACATTTGCTATTTATGGTGTTTAGGGTTATATTTACTTTTTCGCAATTGTTTAGGGTATTATTTGCTTATTGTCATTTATAAGATCTATAAATAGGCCAACTGTTTACTCAATCGGGGTTAATGAAGAAATGAAAATTTTTTTGAGATCTCCAATGTGAGTTTTAGATGTAAAACCCTAATTGAGAATGGAGGTGTGAAACTCCATTATTTTTCTCTTTTTTTCACCGTCATCGTTCCTAGAATCCTAACGATCCATTTGTTTCACATTAGAATCAATCTTTAATAAAAGAAATTCCCCTCTGCTTCAAGCTAATTATATTTTAGCAATGTTTTAAAAAGCAATCGCGGGTTGCGGTTTCCAGACAATCACCCCCACTGCATATAGTGTCTAGGCAGAAGGTGGGCCTTAAGGCAATTTAGCATTTTTAATATATCAAAAATGAAAATTAATTATATATGATAACAATATATACTAATATAGTATACTTAAAACATTTAATAGTGCACTACACCAAAATATTAAATAACATGATCACAATTCACACTTATAATAACAAATTCACAACCATAATAAATAACATGATCAAAATTATCAAATTCTCAGCAAATTCACAACCATAACAACATAAACATTATTTGAGAGGACTTAGTAGTCATGTGTGTATATGAAAAGAAGGCAACTTGTTCAAAATCCTCTTATTCCTTTGCAAAAGAGTCGACTTTAATAACTTGAAAGAAAAAATTTCCTCCCTGCTTCAAGCAGGATAAATTTTAGCAGGTTGCGGGTTGCAAGCGATCACCCCATAGCATAGCGCCTAGACAGAAGGCAAGCACTAAGATGATCTAGTATTTTTAATATATAAAAAATTAAAAATAATTATATATAATATATAATATATACTAATGAAGTATAAATAAAAAATTTAAAAGTGTACTGCACCAAAATACTAAATTACATGATCACAATTAGGGGTGTAAACGAGCCGAGCTTGAGCGAGCTGGCCCAACTCGGCTCGGCTCGACAGATAGAAAAGCTCAGCTAGCTCAATTTGAGCTGAAACGGCTTAGCTCGGCTCGGCTCAGCTCCAGCTCGATGAGGCTCAAGCTCAGCTCATCAGCTCATTAGACTGCAAATGAGAGAGTTGAACAGCAAAAAAAAAATGGCAGAGGACATGATAAAACTCACTTGTCTTAAGAAGTTATCTAGGTAACTAAGAAACAGTGCAAATATTTGCTAATATGTTCAAATGATGCTACATTATAGTCTTATAGACAAAATGACAGCACATCGAAGTAGTTCAGGCTTGAAAATTCACATCGAAGTAGTTCAGGCTTGAAAATTCACATCGAAGTGCTAGATCAATAGGAAGAATCAACTTAACACTTGCTATAAATTCAGATCTGAACTTTTCTCCTTACTCTAAAGTCTAAACTGATACAAGAAATCTTTATGGATACCTGGATGTGCCTAGGTGAACAGAAATCAGTGAGCAAAAATTAGAGTAAATAGTGGAGCTTGGAGCTTAGAGCTTGGAGCTTAGAGCTTGGAGCTTGGAGATGGAAGCTTGGAGCTTAGAGCTTAGAGCTTGGAGATGGGAGCTTGGAGCTTGGAGATGGGAGCTTGGAGTTTGGAGCTGGGAGATGGCCGATCGGAGCTTGGAGACCGCCAAATACCGTTTCGGTGGCGATGGCCGACGGTCGCTTGGAGATGAGATGGGTTTCGGTGGAGATGAGCTCGATAGTGAAGGTGGAGATGGAATTTGGTGGTGAAGAAGATGGGTTTCAGCTGAGAGAGTTTGGGGAGGGATATTAGTGAGGTTTAGGGTTTTTACTTATATACACTTCATTCTAAACCTGTTATATATCTATTATATATATAATATAATATATGAGCCTAATCGTGCCGAGCTTTAGCGAGCCAATGGCTCAATTCGGCTCGGCTCGGCTCGGCTCAATAATATATTTGAGTTTAAAATATCAGCTCGACTCAACTCATTTAAAGCTCTAGCCGAGCCTCACGATCCCATAAGCTTTTTTGATAGCTCTAATCATAATTTATAACTATAATAACAAGTTTACAATCATAACAAATAATATGATCAAAATTATCGAGTTCACAACAAACTAACAACCATAACGACATAAACACTAAATGAGAGGATTTAGCAGTCATATTTGTATATAAAATTATGCAAAAACCGTAAAACACAGACATAATCAACATTTCAAATTTATAATCTCAAAATAGTAGGCCCGCTTAACTGACATTTGCTTTTTGCTACTTATATAAGTCAATAAGTATTCAAAGTTGTTTCCATTCGGACATTATAACGGTTTATTTCTCTAAGAAAATTAAAAAAAATAACAGAACCCAATCACTACTAATTTAATTAAATTCCAACTCATTCACTGCTAATTAAATTTCACAGTCCACAATCAATAGAGATCATCAATTCACAGTCATCAAATTATCTCAATCAACCAAATAAAATCCAAGTGGGTGGAGTGTGGACTAACTAAATGAAAGTCCAACCCATCAATGAGCTTTCTATAATAAAAATAGAGCTGAGGCATGAGAGCTTGATGTAGCAAAAGAAACAACAAGTGGTGTTTTGGAAGAAAGAGAAAGAAACAGATGAGAGCAAAAAGGGAAGAAAAAGAAGAATAAACGATGGGTTGCAGTGTTACCTGCTGTCGTCCGCTTGACGTCGCTGCCTACAGCCGCTCGAGAGAGGGAATGAGGGAGAGAGGAGAGAGTTCGCTCAGACAGATTGAAGTTTTTCTTTTACTTTCCCAACCTGTAGTCGCCAAAAATATTTTTCAATACACTATAATCCACATTCACATGAAATTTATAACTATAATATATACTAATATATATATATATATAATTTTAATGTGCAATATACTATAATACTAAATATGATCATAATTTACAACCATAATAATGAGTCTATGAGAAGTTCATAACCATAAAAAATAACATCAAAATTACCAATTCACAACAAGTTTATAATATATGATAAATCATAACATAATAATAAAATAATAATAATAAATTAGTAATTACTAAATAGTTAATCAAAACAAAATAATTATTAATTAGTAATTACCCATATGGTGCATTTGTGGTTATGAGATTATAAGATTAGAGTAAAATAATGAGAGATAGAGGATGTAAAAGATAGTGGCTCCATGTGGGGGTGAAGAGAGTGAAATGGGGACGATGTTGAATATTTTGGCACCAATGGGTGGGCGTCGATGAGTTTGTGAAAATAGGTAGAGTAAAAGTGAAATAAGAGAGAGAGAGAGACAGAGAGGAGGTCGTAGTGATGACCACCAGTGGAAATGCCACCGATTAGGGTGTGAAGAGAGAGACAATGAGATAGAAAAATGCGAAGATATTACAGTGCTCCTCCAACAATGAAAAAACAAAATAAAAGAAATATTTAGAATTTTTTTTGGGTTTCGTCGTCAATTAAGAATTGAACCAAATCTTCATAGATATCCCTTTAATGTCCTTTATTCTCTTTCAAGACAATCTACACTCTCTTCTTTAAAGATTAAACTAAATAAACATCAATATAAACCCAACAAATTAAGAATAGTTCTTAACTAGAATAGTCAAATATAACCTATTATGACTCCTTACAAGGGGTAAACTAGTAATTAGCTTATTTTAGCCAACACAATTAAAATTTCAAACTACCAATTTAATCCACCACTGAGGGGTAAACCTAATATGCCTATAGAAGCGATCAACAAGAAAAATGCAAAATAGTAAAAAAATAAAATAATCTGAGCTAAGAGGCACTAAGATTTACATGGTTTGAAATCTACGCCTACGTCTATAGAGCGTGCAATTATTCTTCTTTCCACTATAAAAGAGAAATTTGCACAAGTAAATCTATTTAAAAAACAAACATCGCTCAAAACCTGAGCCAAAATCTCATGTACATCTTCTCAAAATCTCCAACTCTAGCAAATAAGAAAAAACTCAAAAGATTAGAACAATATCACCTAGCTTTGTCTCTTAATCATTTGACTCTGTATGAAAATAATTTTTATGTAGATTCTCTATTGTTCATATTCTTCTATTATTTTAGATTAGCACATCTCTACTTTAAATAGATATAAACTTAAGACTCATTATGCTATCCAAGTGAAGTTACTAACCAATTAGTAGAGCTCTTTGTTTAGTAGTAGTTGGCATCATTCAATTTGATATCTAGACCCAATAGTCTTATTTGAACTAGAAGATAAAAAAAAACTAATAAAATCATCGAATAGGATTTGGATTGCTTTCACCGAGTTGTCCAAACCTTATTGTATAAACCGGTTATTTTAAATATTAGCCGTAAATAATAATCTCCACATTGACTATTTGCTCGAAATAAAATTCAGAACTTTATTAAGAGAGATATACTTGCTATATTTGAGCTCCACACAGTCTGAGATATACACCCCTATGCCCTAAAATTCCATCAACCTCTAACATTGCAAAATGATGACCAAGTTCAAGCTTGCTCATTATTACTAACTTTTAAGCATATCCGTTGCATTATCGTTTGTATGTACTTTAATCAAATTTATCTTGCCTTCCTCAATCAATATCTGAGTGACATGATACCTCATATTAATGTCTTTCATCCTAATATGATAAACCTGATTCTTTGCTAAATAAATAGTACTTTGATTGTCACAAGATATTCAAGCTATCCTACTTCAATCCAAATTCCTTGACTAAACTTGTTAATCACATAGCCTCCTCGACCGCTTCCACTACCACCATTTATTCAATTATGGATAAATCAGCAGTTGATTGAAGTATAGCTTTCCAACTAATAGGTCCACATGCAAGAGTTAGTAAATAATATGTAATAGACCTTCACTTATACATATCACATACACAATTTGCATCTATGTATCCCACAACTTATCTAATTTTATCTTGTCACTGAAATAAAATATCGAAATTCATCCTATCTTTTAAATACTTGAATATCCGCTTAACAACATTCTAAATTTTTTTTTCTAGGTCTCCATGTGCTTACTAATACTGATTGCATATAACAAATCTAGCCTATTATAAGCCATGGTATACATTAAAACTCCCTACAGCATACGACACTTAGGATATCTCCTCCACTTTCTTACTTGTAAATGGACATAATCTAACATATATTTTAAAGTGAGGTGTATTTACTGACTTAACATTGCTCATTTTAAACCTCTCCAAATCTTCTCCATGCATTTCTTCTATGAAACTCATAGTTTGTCTTCTTTTCCGTCCCAACAAATTTCATGTCAATGATATTTCTTACATCACTTAGATCCTTCATCTCAAATTTTTTCTTTAATCTAAACTTAAAAAAATTGTATCTTATGCATATTCTTTAAAGCAATCAACATATCATTCACAAAAAATATTATGATAATATAAGAGCCATCATGAAGTATCTTATAATAGCATCATTATCATATTCACTTCTCATATAATCAGTACGCAACATGAAGGAATCAAATCTCTAATACCATTGCCTAGGAGATTGTTTTAATACATAAAGAGATTTATTTAGTTTGCATACCAAATTTTGTTTACCTTGCTCTTTGAATTATTCAGGTTGTCTTTGAATTATTCAGGTTGCTCTATGTATATGTTCTCTTCAAAATCACTATGAAGAAAGGCAGTCATGACACCAAGTTGCTAAAGCTCCATATTATATAGAGAAAATATTTCTCTATAAGGAGAAAATATTTTTTTTATAATCAATGTCTTCCCCCTATAAGATTACTCCTTATCTATTAGTAAAGATTTCCCTTTACGATGGTCATTGTCGCTTTGGCAACTTTGAAGATATCATCAGATGCTAAAAAAGAGAATCCGTTCAACTCAAGATCACCTAAAGAAATAAAATGTATTTCTTTAGATCTGGAACACATCTTACGTTCTTAAGAGTTCTTACCATCCCGTGAAACATAGTTATTTTGATCGTTTTAATTCCAACTATCTTGCAAGCTACATCATTTTCTATCAGAATCGTTCCCCCATCATAGGGCCTATATATTTCAAACCAGCCCCTACAAGAACATCTGTGATAAGAGCACTCAAAATATAGAAATCCATGCATCCCTAAAACAGCTTATACCTATGGTGATTGCTAGTAAGTCACCATTTCCATCTGATCCATCACTCGCAACACTAGCCTGATAAGAATTTAAAGATCTGTCCTTGTTCTTTTCTTCTAGATCCTTTTTTTCTTTGTAAGTAATTATGCTTAATTTGTCCTTTCCTTTTAAAATAGTAACTCTCAAATTATCCATTACTCTTCCCTTTTACCCTTAATCATGATTTTTTTTATTATCAGACCCTTTCTGCTTACTTCTTCTTCACAGTTTGTTAGATTTTCCTTTAGCAATTAATTCTTCAGCTTGAGAGTTGCTTTCAATCTTCTTAAGATTTTTCATCTCTAATAAAACCGTTGTCACCTCATCAACTTTAAGAGTTTTTTTTTTGCCAACTAGAAGAAGTGTGGCGAGTGTATCGTAGGGCTAGGATGGTGGGAGAAAAGCTAAAAGAACCAAAACTTTATCCCATTCCACAACAAATGCCTCAATACTAAGAAGATGTGATACTAATTTATTGAAAGTATTGAGATGATCAAAGATATTTGTACCTTCCTCCCTTCATAATTGAAAAAATTGTTTTCTCATGAATAATTTATTTGTAAGAGATTTGGACATATATAGATCCTCCAATTTCTTCCACAAACTAGAAGCAGAGTTTTTATTTACTACATCATATTTTACCTCATCTGCGAGACCTAAATAGATGGTACTCGTAGCTTACATCTCTATCATCTTTTAATTTTCGTTCGACATTTTTTTCGACTTCTTTTTTTTTTATACCTTGTAGCACTTTGAACAATCATTGTTGAACAATAATGTCTTTAATAGTGTTCTGCTATAAGCTTAAATTATTTTTTCCATCAAATACTCCACTTGGAATTTCACACTTTGAGATTCCTGCCATAAAATAATAAAACAAGTAATTAGCTTATTTTTAGCCTAAACACAATTAAAGTTTCAAAAATTTTTAATTTAATTCACCACACTGAGGGGCTCTATTGGAAAAACAAAAAAGTTTCAGGGGTGTTGGTGAAATTAGCCATAGATCAGGCAGTCTAATTATAATTAATTCTAGTTTTGATATTAAAAAAAAAAAATATCTAAATTGAAAAAAAAAAGAGAGTTAAAAAACTGACTTCCAACAACAGGGACAGTACGGTTGAGATGATCAACCACGCGGTTCCCGCTTCGACCACGAGATGATCTCACCCTATGATTTCGATAGGACGGTCCTGATTTAATCCGATATTTCTACCCTGACGTCACCTTCTATTTCCATGCTCTTCTAAATCTAATCCTACGAAAGACTCGATTTTTAAATGTTCTATCCCCTTCCTCGATCGAAATCCTAGGGTTTCCCCAACGAACCAGATCTATTCCTTTCCTCTCCTTTTCACTTGGATCGTTCGATACGCCTTCAAAATTTTGAATCCGGAACTATTCTATTGTTTCCCCCCTCGATTTCTTACTCTAATTCCTCTGCTTCGAGATGAGCGACCACCCGATCCATCTGCCGTCGGATGGGAAACCCTACCCGCCTCGCCGCGCCCCATCGCACGTCGACGACGGAGGCGGCCATGGCGGGGCCGTCGAGCACAGCAGTGGGATGGAGGAGGAGGAGGAGGAGGAGGAGGAGGAGCACGAGATGGCCTTGGAGGTCGTGGGGATGGACGCGGATGGTTCGGTGGATCCGCACGCGATGGTCGCGCATCCGATCGGAAACAACCAGTTAACCCTTTCGTTCCAGGGGGAGGTCTACGTGTTCGATTCGGTTTCGCCTGAGAAGGTGGAAAAATTAAATTTTATTCCTTGTGGATATGGAATTATTAGACTTGCAAGACACTCTTCTGAATCGCGTTTGATAGGTTCAAGCTGTGCTTTTGTTGCTTGGAGGAAGGGAGATAACTACTGGGTTGGGTTCAGCACCGACTTCTTCGAACTCGTATAATAAGGTAGTCCGTAAAATCTTAGTTTAAATTTGTAGTTAACTGAAGCAGATTCTGGGGTGTGTTCATTTAGACTAGTTGTGCCTTTTTGATGTTTCACAGCGTTTGAATTTTCCACATAGAGTGGCTTCGCTGATGAGGTTCCGGGAGAAAAGGAAAGAGAGGAACTTTGATAAGAAGATACGGTACACTGTTAGGAAAGAGGTTGCTCTCAGGTAGCAGATGGATGCTGCAATATTTAGATTTCCCTTCATTTAAATAACACGTTTGAGTTATCTAATGTGCTATTATGTGTGTCATCATGTTAATATCGCAAATGGAAACATGCAGACTAAGGATGTGAACTGTATATATAGAAAAATTGAAATGTGTACAAGTGCGACAGATAAACCTTTTTGAAAAAATGGGAATGCTATTGATAGAAAAATGTCAGCACAATTCATGAATGCTGATTGGGTGGAAGTTGGAGTTGTCTTGTCTTTTTCATTTTCTTATACACAACATCAATATACAAAATTTAATGCATCTCATATATGTAATTTTATTCTCTGATGTTTAAATTGTAATTTCCTGATGCGTGGTTATAGAAATTCCCTGACACTGGTGAACTGTGAAATGTTAAAGAACAAATATTGATTTATGTATTGATCACTTCAGTCAAGCAAAATACAAGATGAAACCTGGAGGACCTATAGTTCATCCTCTTGAAAATTATGCTTCTGATAGGAATACTTAACATATGTTTATTCAAATGTCAACATTAATCAAAATGAGAAACTGTTTTCCATCCATGCCTCAAATATAAAGGAAAGTTGGTTGATTTTTGATTTAACTTTGTCTCTTGGATATGCACATGTTTCATTGTTGGTGAGCATTACAATCTTTATCTCTTTGGATAAAGTATCTAAGAAATATCTAAAATGCATGCTAGTCCTGTCCAAAATTCTTACATCTTTTCTTCTAAAGTTATAATGGTTAAATAAAGTATATCACACCTATCTATGTTATGAAATGAATAGTAGTACCAATATTTACTAGACAGTAACATGCCTAGAATGTTTAGTTACTTCAAAAGAAAGTGGAAAATATTTTTGACATTCATCAACCAGTCTTGTTTAGCATCATTTAATTGGTCCTTTTTTTTACAGTGAAGTTCTAACGATCTAACACACATTTTCCTACCTTTTAATCACTAAGTTAGTATGGTTTAAGAAAATTGTACAATCATCAAGCTTCTCAGTGTAAATCTGTGTGCTTGGACAAACTTGCTGATATTGGTACTTGAACTAGAAAGCTGGTGGTTGCTTCTGGTTGGCAGTAGGAAGAGTGCCAATGTGCAATACATATTATGGCTTTGTTTTTGCTAACCTGTCTATACTTTCATGGACTTGTAGCCCTAGGAATAGTGCATGTATGCCAATTCCCAATTTGTTATAGAAGGTTTTTTTTGTAATTGATGTTAGTCTTCATCTATCTTTTTCAAATTTATCACCAGTCCTTTTATGGTTTATTGCTTTTTATCTGATTTTATTTTATTTTTCGTCAACATTTCTGTCTGTGGGATACTTAGATACATAAGTATTATTTCATCCTTTTGGGCTTACAATTTGAACTTGTAGCAGTATAACACAAACTTTTGGTACTTTTTGAGATAATTACTTCTTTTACTATAAATATTTACACTTCTTTCGTTATATGATTATAGGATGCAACGTAACCGAGGTCAATTCACATCATCAAAATCAAAGCCTGAAGATGCAACATCAGTTGTTACAAGTTCAGATGGTTCCCCACAGTGGGGTGTAGTGGAAGGTCGTCCTGCATCTGCTTCTGAGTAAGGCCTTATACTGCTTCTCTTGTTTCTGGCTATATATTGTTCAATAGTGAAATTCTTAGGTGTGATTTTCTTTTAATGAATCCTGATATAACTTATCACTATCTATGAGGAGTTGACTAATAGAGAAAACATAAGTTACATGATACAGATATGCCAATATGGTAAAAATGTTGAAAGTCAAAAGGATACAACACATCCAGTATATACATGTATATGTAATATACACTTATAATTTTGCATGTTTTATTTGAGAAATTATTGCTATGCCTGTAATTTCTGATATATTATATTATATCTCTAAGCATCTCTCCAACTTGTCCATCAGCGAAAATTAGTGATTTGCAACAAATTATCCAAAATATTATGCGAGGTATTAGCAAACATTAGTTGTCATTGTGACTTGGAACCTTAATTTGACTTCCTTCAAAATTCAAATCTGGGAATAAGTCAAGCTGTGTAAAAGAAAGTCTATTGTTTACGTTTATTACAAATATAGCTCTTCTAATCACATAAAAAATGAAATATATCTGCCATGTTCAGTTTGAATTATCTTTGCATGACCCAGGAAAGTGCTCAAGTCATGTCCACATTTATGTTTTATTTAAAAATTTGTTCAAGGAAGTGTCAATTTGTGCTTCCTAAGCTATCCATGAAATAGCGGAAGAGTATCATATCCATTGCCCCATCTAATTGAGAAACCTAGGTAAGGATCTTGCTTCCTAGTGCACCATTTGCTATAGGAAATTAGGAATTGCAGTCATTGAGTCCATTAAGTCTCATGGATAGATAAATCAAGTTGAAGAAAAATGCTTTCTATATATTCCCCTGTTAATGCTTACTTTGCTTAGTAGTGCTAGCACTTAAACCTTGTCGGAATCATAACTTTCAGTTGTTATAAATAACAGAAATATTTCATACAACATAATTAAGAATCTTCGTCTCTCTGATTATTGCTTGTGATCCTTCCCATTTGGTATTGCTTTTCTAATGTGAGCTCTTGTTGTGGGAATTTGCCTTTCTGTTATTGTATAAGATATTTGGTTGTTGTATCTTGAATTTTTAATTTTGTTTTCATGTTGAATTTGCTAGATGCCATCATTGTGGCATTAGTGCAAAGTCCACACCAATGATGAGACGTGGACCTAATGGGCCAAGGACATTGTGCAATGCTTGTGGGCTAATGTGGGCAAATAAGGTAGAAATATTATTTATTACTTAGTTTTTTCTTTTATTATTGTTCATTTTCTGCATAGAGTATGTTTGTTCTTCCTGTATCCTGTCTTGTATTTGTTTGTCAAAGTATTAGACTTATCTTTTTGCAGACAATTATATATATTCTTTCTTGGTTATCTAAAAGTATTAGACTTATCTTTTAGCTTGAATTGTTTGCATTTTGTGTTTATAATTTATGTCTTGTTTGTTTCTGAACTCTCTCAAAAGGTCCCAGCACCTCTTGTTCCTGAATGCACATCTTGTTCACGAGATATTAGTCCCAATCTATGTCAATCCTATCTCTCGAAATAAAGAATACAATTGTTACTGACTATGCTCTGCTCGTAATATCAAGTTTTAAGTTTTATATAGAACAGTTAGTTAGGGCTTATTTGGTTTGAGTTCAGGGGAAGTCCCTGAACTGGTTCAAGACCCTTGACCTGGTTTAGTAACCAAACAACAAATTATCTTTTTTTTTTCTTAATCTAATTTACTACCTACTCCTCAAATAAACATTAATATATAAATTCTAATATCATGTCAAATTTATTCCAATTTTACCCTTGACATTAGATCTATTATCTTCAAGTCTTGTCAATCTACTCTCTCTTCTCTCTCCCTCCCTTCTTTCTCCTCTCTTCCAAAAAATAAATAAGTTTTTATTAGAAAAGAGCTCTTCACTATGGCTCACAAAAAACTAACACTAAAAAAATGTATTCGTAAACATAGGTGAAAAAAAATTAATAATATAATTTACTGATATGTTTAATATGAATTTAAAATAGCTAACTTGCAATTATATTTTATAAATTTAATAATAATATTTTAGTACTAGTTTCCTAAAAACATAATATAGCTGTTACACATGGGCTTAAAAAAAAACAACAATATTATATTATTATTTAAAAACAAATATTAATCTTATATTTTTTTTAAAAAGATAAATAATATAATAATATGTAAGCTTACGTAGCTGGAGGCTTACATGCATTGTAAGCCTCGTCTGTGGGCTTACATGCATAAGCCCGCAAATGAGGCTTACATGCATAAGCCTACAAACGGGGCTTATATGCATGCTAAGCCTATATGTGGGCTCACATGTTTAAGCCCGCAAGCAGATCCTACAAACCTATAATTTAATAATTTAAGATTTTATTATTCCTAAAATAATAATATTTTTAAATTTTATCATCAAAGCATTTTGGTCCATTACTTTTATACATCATTTATTTCCCTCTAAAACCAATACATTTTTCACTTTTTCACATCATATTAAAAGTAATAATTATACTTTAGCCTAGTTTACAACCAAACAACATATTTTTTTAAACTAGTTTAAGGTACTTAAATCATGACTAAAAAATGAGATTAGTTAATCTAGTACGGAGCTTAGCCTCAAATTAAACAAGGCCTTAATGAATAAGAGATATGATGCAACATGCACCATTAAGGCTTGATTAGCTACAGTAGGCTATGTTACTATTGATTGCTATAGATTTCATAATAGGCTCAAATTTTGGGATGGTCAAGTATAATTTTGGAGTTGATTAGGTACAATAGGCTTGATTACCATGTTTTACAAGAACGTATTTTGATTTTGAATTACACTACATTATTAGCTCTCAAATTAGTTGTTTGGCTCAATAAGAATAAACAAAATTGATCAAATGTAGTTCTCTCAAATATAATCCACTTCCTGCGTACTGTAGAAAGCCTCTATTGTTTCCTAACCATCGCTTCAGCTGCACTACTTAGGTTCTTTTCAACAATTTTGCAGTGACCTTTCTAGTGGAATTATAGGATTTGTTCTAATGCTGTCGAGTTGTACCTTGTTCGGATGATGGTTTGACCTCAGTAGGTAGTGCAGCTGTAGCTCTGGACATGTCATTAAGGAACATTTTATTGGACTAACTTCCAATGCCTAGGATGATCATTGAGAGGAACTCTGGTCAATTAGGGGGGACGCGAGTAATTGATTAGCCTCTTTTTTCTTTTTTCTTTTCTTTTCCCATTAGTTTAATCTCAGTTTGTTGGAGTTAGCAAAGCATATAGGGTCCTTTGGTCAATTCAGTTTTATTAATGTTGTTTGATGGTAGCAATGGAGGCTAATAGAGGATCTTGAGAGAGACAGATAAAAGTGAAAAGCAAAAAAATATGCAAATATGTAGTGTAGATCAAGACTCATCTGGTATTATCTTGAATTTAATTACTTCAAGAATTAGGAAAGTGAAGTTTTTATTTTTCTAAACTAAGAAAAATTGACAAATAAACAATTTAAACAAAGGTGAGCTAGTCAAATAGAAATCCTCTAAATAAATATATGGAATTATGTTATAGTATATAGTCACAAGCAAAATGTCTTGCTTTCAGGAGAATGACTTAGGTCAAGGAAGCATGGAAACTTTCTCTGACTAGGGTCTTTCATTCAAAATTGAGATCAAATCACTAATAAAGAAGATGGTAGATTAAGGCTAACAAATAGACAATTTTATGAGTTCTAAAGCAGAAAATGAATAGGTTTTAGAAAAATCCAGCAAAGACTATTGTAAGAAAATGTAAGATTGAATATTTTGATGTTAGGGACAAGACTACTAGCAGCAATCAATCCAAGGATGACAAATTATATGTGAGGTCCAAAAAGATGTTATTAGTCGATTGAGTCTGAAAAAATGATGATGAAATCTGATTCACAATTGGAAGCCCATGCTGAAATTTGATCTAAAGAAGAAATTTGAAATCTAAGCCCGATAATATATGGATCAAAATATCTGAAAGGGCTCTCAACGAAGTCATACGATGTCCTAGAAACGATGAGGAACATAGAAGAAACGAAAGAAGATATCGGATCTACGAGAAAAAGACTCTAAGCGTCATGCCATTGGAAGAGATTTTCATGAAACTATCGGAGAAATCTTCAAGTCGTCTTTATTTAAGAAAAAAAAGAAAACATGTCTAAACACAATGTCTTTTAACTATCTATAGTGGCAACATAAAACTTTTAAGCGAATCATGATCCAATTAGACCAAAACAAGTCAAAACCATAGTTATGCTAATCGGATTTGATGTTGACCCAGTTAGAGGTCGGGTTACTGGGCTATTGGTTTAATCGGTGGTTCAACTATTCGAATTGCTAGTTATTGAAAAATATTTAAATAATATATGAAGTTCTAAATAATTCTAAAAATTTAAAAATATTTACAAAAGTAGTATAATTGTATGTAGATTCAACATATGTTATTTAAATAGATATATACCTTATGCTTACTTTTTAAATTAAGTTATTTAACAAAAAAAGATAGAAATACCATTAACTAAGAGAAATATTTGAAAATTAAAGTAAGAGTATTTTTATCTTTTTACATTTAAATTGTTTAAATTTTAATGGTAGTCTACTCCAAAGTGTATTCATGCAAAAAAAATAAGGATTGTAAAATGTATACATGGAAAACTTTGTATTTTGAGTGATATATATATGTAAATATGAACTTTAGAGGGACGTACAAGCAAATAAGGGCCTTTTTAAGGGTATATATGCAAATAAAACTAATTTTAAAACACAAATATGCTCTAAACTAAATATTTTTTAGATTTTTTGGACTAAAATACCATTAAGATATAAAATATAATAATTAAGTATTAAGAATAATTAGGTAATTTTGCAAAAGTACTTGACTTGACCTGTTTGCTAAAAAACAGTCGAGCACAGGTCACTGGATCAACCGTCGGTTTAATCGATTTTTACCGAGTCAATTGTTTTCGATCTGATAACAAAATCGAATTGGTTGAGTAGTTGGTTTACTTGTCTGACCACTAGGTCTAGTCCGGTCTAAATTTCTAATAACCATAGATGGCCGTTTTGATCGGCACGGGGTGTGCTGGTTGGCACTTGTGCCGACGGCGTACTGGCATGTGGCACGAGGGTGCCTCACGGCACCCCTTCTAATAGCATCGCCGCTCACCATCGACCTTATCGCCGCTCGCTGATCGTTGGATCCGGACCCGGATCCGGACCGGCAACTTAAGTTTAACCCCTCTCCCGATCTCTCTCTCTCTCGTTCTCTCTGTCTCGATCTCTCTTCTCTCTTGGGCAAGCTAGGGCACCCAACGAAGTGTCGGCGAGCGGCGGGTGATGGTGACGGCGACGGTGGGCGGCGAGCGATGGCGATGGCAAGTATTCCTTACCTCTTTCTCTCACTTTCTTACGACACAGCCGGTGATCGGTACGGTTCGTGCCTGTGGCACGGCCATCGTTGCTAATAACTATGGTTAAAATAGGTTCAATGACTAACATGTTGGAAATTAGCTCGAAAATACTCCGAAAATACCAGAAAATAGAAAAAATAATGCGACTAACCAAAGCCTAACTAAGACCTAGTGACACATTGATAATCAAGTTAAAGTGAAACAGGTCTGGTGGTGCAACTCTGCCTATGTGTGTAGACATATATGTCTAGGTAATGGTCAAGTCCAATGTCTTCATTAGTATTATTTGATTTCATTTTGACTTGCTATTATTATAAATGAATTGAAACAGACCATCATATACATGGTAACATTTTGCTTTAACTATAGTGAAAGTTGTGTCAATGTTATGTATGACTTCATATCGCTAGTTGACTCCATATTGGTAAACCACAAATCATCCAGCAAGAGTAAAACCATTGTTTGCGTACTCTTGATTTGAAATAGATTTATTGTCACGACCCGAAATAGGAATCATGACTGGCCATGCACCTCAATATGCTTGAGATACACGAAGCCTTATTAATACTTTCTAAGTGTACGATGGCAAAAATAAATAAACAAAGAAGATCTGCTTTATTAAATTTAAACTAATGGCAATAATTATAAAACAATTCATTGTTATATGAGTTTCTAAACAAAATAAATTTAACTTCTAATCTAAAGCATAAGATCTAAAAGAGTGGAAAAGTAAATAGGGGGATCCTAAGTGGAGGTGGAGTCCGAGTACGTCTCGCTCAGTCGCCACGCTGACTATTATCTGAGATAGATAAATAAATAAATAAAAAGAAATCCATGAGCCAACAACTATAGCTCAGTGAGTGGAATCCACTCGAAAACCAAATAAATTTAAAAAAAATTAAAATTAAGCCATAAAAGATGATTACAAGCCTTTATATAGGCCAAATAAAGTAAAAGATAAAAGACGAAAATAGCCCTAGAAGGTGACTAAAAGACAAGATGAAAAAATAGCCCTAGAAGGTGACTAGTTACAACCCTCGTTAAGCCAAAGGGCCACGGGTGTAGCCCTTTTGTGCTTAAGAGAACAAACGTGACAAAAAGTGGTGTCCCCACTAACTCTCCTAGGGTGGAAGAAACTCAACCCAGTCGAGTGGCTCTGATAGTACTCCTAAATGTCAGGGTCAAGCTGCTGTAACTCCTCGCGAGTGATCCACGTACAATCAGACTCTGGTTGCCCGTGCCATCGAACGAGAAAACGGTGAACCCCTCTTTCTGCAATAGATGTTATTTGATCATCTAAAATAGCGTCTATCTTTTCTTGTGATGTGGATGGGAACGGAGAAGTGGTAGGTGACACAGTAGAGATGTCTGGAAGGATAGTAGATGTAGCATAGGGTTCGGTGGGGATGTGCATAGGTGGATGGTAGGCTGCTAGATCCTCAATATTAAAAGTACAACTAATGCTATAATCAGGGGGAATATCAATGAGATAAGCATTAGCACCAACATGTTTCAAAACTTGGAAAGGTTATGCACTACGGGCATGCAACTTCCGAATAGCTCCCGAAGGGAATCGTTCAGGTCTGAGACGAATCATAACATGATCTCCAACATCGAACTCCTTGGCACGTTTGTGCAAGTCGGCATGTAATTTATACTGGTGATTACTCGCCTCAATTCGCTTAGTGATCTCTTGATGCAAAGAATGAACATGATGTGAGAGACCCTAGAATGAGATGACATAGGCAACAGGTCTAGAGGTTTGCGCGCTTTAAAACTATGAACAACTTCAAATGGGCTCATGCCAATAGACCTATTAATGGAGTTATTATATGCAAATTGAGCTATAGGAAGAATGACATCCCAATTTTTGTTATAATTACCCACGAGACAGCGCAAAAGATTTCCAAGACTACGATTAACAACCTCGGTTTGACCATCGGTTTGAGGATGATAGGCAGTAGAAAATTTTAATTTTGTGCCAACCATGTGCCATAAGGTTTTCCAAAAATAGCTCATAAAGCGAACATCCCGGTCAAAAACAATAGTTTTTGGAAGACCATATAACTTGACGATATGGGCAAAGTACAATTTGGCCACTTGTGACGCATCAGAGGTCTTAGTACAAGAAATAAAATGGGCCGAGAAGCGATCCACAACCACGAGGATTGAATCATGTTTTCTAAATGTGCGAGGCAAGCCCAAGACAAAATTCATACTAACGTGCTGTCACGGGTGATCAGGCACAGGTAACGGAGTGTAAAGTCCAGTGTTTTGTTTTCTGTGCTTTTCTAACCGACAAGTCCTACATTGACTAACTAATTTTGTGACGTCACGTTTGAGACTTGGCCATTAGAATTGGCGCTCCACTTACTCAATGGTCTTATCACGTCCAAAATGACCCGATAGACCGCCGGCATGGATCTCCCAAACAAGGAAGTCACGCACGGACGTACGGAGAACACAAAGCTTGTTAGCCTTAAACAGGTAACCGTCTTGGATGGAATAACTGTCCAAAGCTAAGTTCGGATCAATCAGCAAAGTGAGAACAATTTTGCCAAAGTCCGGACAAGTTGTATAATCTTCCTTCGTTTTGTCAAATCCAGTGACTTTGATGCTAATTGTAGACAAAAGGTAAACCCTTCGGCTAAGCGCATCAGTCGCCTTATTCTCAACCCCAACTCTATGTTTGAGTACAAAAGTATACTCTTGTAAGAACTCGATCCAACGAGCATGTCTCGAATTTAGTTTCTTCTGAGAATTTAGAAATCGAAAAGCTTCGTAGTCGGAATAAAGCACGAATTCATGCGGAAGTAAATAATGGCGCCAATAGCGTAAAGCTTGAATAACCGCATAAAATTCCTTATCGTAAGTGGAGTACTTTTTTGGAATTTTTTTTCTCTCTGTTTTTTTTTTTCAGAGAGCTCTTTCTTTTTCTTTTTTTTAATCTAAAACGGAGAAAGAAAAATCTATTGAATAAAGCTTACTTGTGATTATCTCCTTGTGATGGTAATGGTTTATTGTTTTCCTCCTTGAGGGTGATCTTCTCTCGTAACTCGGATCCGGATCCTAATGTTATCGGACGACGGATCTCGTAGCGATCTGGTGTTCATGGAGCGATTGATCTGACAAAAAAAAGATGAGGCGCTGCATGGAATCCAGACGGTGGAGCGTCCATAAACTAGGAAACGATCCGCTCTGATACCAAAGCTGATGCAGAATAACGTCTTGATTATAGAGTTGAGAAGAAAAGGCAGGGAGAAATAATCAAGTGGAGGAATTCACCAATCGGGGTGTCGGAATCCACCGACGTTGGAATCCACCAACAAACACTTAATAGGCAAAAGCTCTCAAAATATTCATTAACCCATAAAAGATGATTACAAACCTTTATATAGGCCAAATAAAGTAAAAGATAAAAGACAAAAATAGCCCTAGAAGGTGACTAAAAGATAAGATGAAAAAATAGCCCTAGAAGGTGACTAGTCACAACCCTCGTTAAGCCAAAGGGCCACGGGTGCAGCCTTTTTGTACTTATGAGAACAAACGTGACAAAAAGTGGTGTCCCCACCACTTTTAGATAGACTTGAGTCACCACGGAAAACCGCAAATGATTTATACCAGGATTGTTCTCTAAGTTGTACCAATACTAGTCTCATTTTTCTTTTCATTAAAATTTAATATTTGCACAAGGTATGGCGATGCACTGAGTATAATGATTAAATGCACACAGAAAATGTAATAATTAAATTTGCACGTAAGGATGAAATAAATAATTTTTGCACACAGAAAATTATATGGTTCGACAAAGGTATGAAATATAATAAATTAAATATGTGAGTGAACTCACTCACCTGAGTCTAAGCAAGACAACCGAAATCTTAAATCTCTAGCTCATGTACTAAATATCACCACATTTAATAATAAATAATAATAAATTTTTTAATTTGAATAATATTAATATTTGTAAAATTTTAAAACTAAAAATAACTAAAGTGCGTTAAATTACCCATTGGATTGGGCTGGGCTATTACTGGCCCGGCCCATTTCAAAAAATAAAACTAATCGGGCTGGGCCAAGGCTCGGCCAAAATAATGGATTGGGCTACGGGCTAACCCGCAGCCCATCCAATTTAAGTGGTTCGGGTTGGGTTTTTGAATCCGAAATCCAAACCCGAACCCGAACCCGGACCCGAAACTCGTAAGAAAAAGGGGTTGGCTCGGGTTAACCCGAGCCTAACCAAATCCTTTTCTTCTCGTGACCGACGCGAGGAAGAGAAGAATCGAGGGAGAGAGTGACCGCCGGCGACCCCGCCGGCGATGGTTCAGCGACCACACCTCAAGCCCCTCGACTCTCTCTCTCTCTCTCTCTCTCTCGTGCGTGCACGCGACTTTGTCGTCCTCACGAGGTGGAGAAGAACTCATCGCAAATGGCCGACTCAAAAGCCGGCGACGACCGGAGTCATGAGGGCTCCAAGGTGAACACCCATGGCATGAGATCAACGACCAGAGGCTTCTAGTGGAGGAGAGACAGCGACTCGAAGCCGCCGGCCGGCGTGAGTCGCCGACGAAGCCGAAATACCATAAATTAGGTATTTTTATTTTAACCTATTAAACTTAATTTTAATTTGAGGGATGGGAGAGGGCTCACCGACGAGTCGTGTGGTTCGAACTCACGCCATGACTCCGATGACAAGAAACAAGAAAACGTAGGAGAAGAAGAAGAGAAGGGAAAGGAGGCTGGGGTCCAAAAAGAGAGAGGATTTAGGGTTTAATTTATAGAGCAATCAAAAAAATCAAATCTAAACTAGATTTGGATTCTGCGAGATATCAGCGACTGGCTTTGTGCCGGAGAGGGAGAGGGGAGGGGGTTGCACGTGCATAGCACGTGCACCCTCCTCTCTCAACCCTTTTTTTTTTTCGGTTCTTACATTTATAGTTAGCCTAACTCAAAGAATCATCATAGCCACTACCATGGGGCTCAAGGCAACACATGCTAGATTTGGCTATCCCATGTAACCCATTTTGACTCATGTGCAGTTGTGCATTAGCTAGTAGCCACTCTACCCAATATTCTTTTTAGCTTAGAGCATAGAATCTATCAGTTTGTAGTCTCTACTTTTGATCTCATATTTCCTCTAATCTCAAACATATATACCAACTTTGTTTCTTGACAGCCATAAAGAAAGAAGAGAAGGGAGCAGGAAATTGGCATTTGATGAGCCTTATCCATTTTGGTTTGTAGTAGTGCCAATTGAGCTTTTTGAGCAGTTTGTCATAATTAAATCCTGCATATCATGGGATACTATGTCCTTTTTAGTGTAGCTTTGGCCACAAGTTCCTCTATAATCAAACCTTCTCACTTTTGTTGCTAGTCTGAGCGACCTGTAGCGTCGAGTTGTGTCGACTAGCACAGGTGCGTGTTGACCCATGCTGACGTGAAACCCATTTTTTTTTACTTTTTTTTTAATTTTCATCAATCAGCATCAATCAATTTATTTATTTTCTTATTATTATATTTTTATTAGAATGACAACTTTAATTATCAGTCAACCATGGATCAGAATTTATCAAAGATAGAAGAAAGGAAAGAGATCATCACAAGTTCAACATGATTACGGTCGGATGAGGGAATGATTTGAATATGTAAGTAACATGACATCAAAAAATGTATGCTCATAGGATGATGAATTTATCATCTTTACCATCATATCAGTCACATTCACCAAAGCTACAACACCCTTATTATACTTTATACCCACAATCTGTATATGCTTATGGTTTGACTGTATCGGTGTCGGTCATTTCTGTGCATGTTTAATATGCATATCATTTAATAAGAGAATTATAAATTTTATATATATATGAAGACTATGTGAGACGTTAAAATAAGCAATATTATCAGTGAATAAGTTTTGAAAATTATATAAAGTATTTAACGCAATATTCTCATGGTATTTTTGTGCCAATAAATGAAATTTTTGATTATCCCCATTATTTTATGTTCAACTAGATATTAGTTATAATTATTAAACTATTATTAAAATATTATGTATTGAATGTTATTATGTGTTCAATTATATTATAAAGTATCTGATCATATTATGAAGTGGTTGATCATTAATATTATTTTTAATGAATGCATTCAATGATATTATGTGTTGAATAATATTTATATTTGCTTATTGTTATATCTTTAATAAAATAGATTATTTACAAAAATAATCTAAAGATAAAAGACTATATATATATATTTAAACAAAAAAATCAAAGATTGATTTGCCAAAGACCTAAAATCATCTTTAAATATCCTAATATTTTTATTAAAAATATGTTAAAATTGTACGGGCGGCATGCAAGAACATGTGTTGTGTCTTTGGCATGGCCATCATTGCATAAAGTTATGCAAGGTGAAACAGGGAATTAGTTGGAATTATTACTTTCATTGACACTAGTGTTATTCTATTGAATAATGTGAATTTTACAGTTGGTGGCTATATTTTATCATTCATTTTGATAGTTGTGTGGCTGATCACATTTATCTTTTATTTCAATGAGAAGAGTGATGTCATCAAGTGCATAACTTAGTGAATTAGGTCAGACCTTATCTTCAAGTTTTTGTTCCTTATCAATAAGCATGATAATTTCCCATTTTGAGTTTGATACGTGTAAGATCCGAAAAATATTAACTTAACCTAGTTAAGTTGGGCTTCTTCTCGTCCTACAAATTAAAATTCTAACAAACACCTCTAGAAATTTCAGTCTTTTGGAGTACTAGTAGAACTAAGAATGCTGGCTGAGTATTAATCAATTACCTGGAGTTAGAATTTCATATTTCATAAGTTTGTGTTCCTTGCTTTCTTATTCTTCTAGTCATATGATACTTGGTATATCTACACCTTTTTCCTGCAAAAACTTTTATTTACTATGCCACCTTTCTTTATTTTCTTTTTTGTTCTGTGAAATTTGCAGGGTACATTGAGGGACCTCTCAAAATCTCCGCATGTGCCCCTCCAGAGTGTTCCATCAGAACCAAAAGATATTGTAAGTCTTTATTTGTCAACCAAAGAACAGTTCTAGTATATGTATTGTCTTGCTAAATGCTATCATTGATCTGAAGTTGCACTTCCACTTTTACCTCCCTCTTGGTGTGACATACTGTGCACACATATCCATGTTTCTTTCTGGCATGAGACGTTGCATTCTGGGAATTTCCTCCTGGAGGAACAACTAGGAATACAAATGCACCCTGTTTACTTGCTAGAACTTTTGTTCTCATTTGGTTAACTCAGCTCTTCACTTTACTAAACTATGCTCATTTGCCCACCACAGAACGGAAGTGCTGCTGTCATCGGCGAGCAGCATTCAGTTCCTATAATTGCTAATGGTCATGATCCATCGTCATGAGAAGATTGCTGTTTGGAAGAGAAGATCGCTATGGAATCACCCTATCCGAAGGCTGAAGTCGATGATCTTATAACTTATATTTCTGTACTATAAATCTAAGGGCTTTCTTTCTCATGGCTGTGGGTGTTAAGATGTGCTACATTGTTTCCTTGTGGATCATGCTTCCTGAGCTTTGTCATATCTTTGTATTTATCTTTCACAGATGACAATGGAGAGTTTTTAGCATCTTGCTTTAATACTCGTGCACGGCATAGTTAATTATTTGATCAGGATTGTGGATTGCATCCTATTCGGCTATATCCCATCTGGTATTACTGAAAAAAAAAAGATTACCTTGCTTAATAATGGGCATGAGAACTTCTAGCATGCTGCTTAATACGTCCAAAATTGGAAGAGAAAAGGACTCTTTTTGCGGTTCATTTGATTCATTGATGAAACATCCTTAATTTAAGGTTTGATATAATTGATATGAACTGAAAAAATTAGTAGTTTAAGTATAAAATTCTAATAATAATTTATAGTTTTTTAAGCATATATTGTAATTTACTTGTAATATTAGATTAAATTTTATTTTTGAAACATTGATTAAGGAGTTTTTATTTATATAAACTATCTTTAATTTATTTATATGTAAATTATAATGGTGAAATATATAAATTTTGTAATGTAAAAAAAAATAACGAAAGTTATTAAATTTATGAAAGTGGCTAATTAGAGATTTTTTTTTCTATATAAGTCTCTAATCACTTTTTAATTAATACAGTTAGAGATTAATTAGAGAGGGTGAATTATAAATTTTTATCATAATTTTATACTTAAACTACAAATTTCGTATTTAAATTATGAATCTTTCTTCCGCTGTAGATATATTTCGAATATAAAAAACTTCAAATAAAAAAATTAATTTAACATTACAAGTAAATTATAAGAATAAATTAAAAAATATGAATTATTATCATAATTTTATATTTAAACTACGAATTTCGTACTTAAACTACGAATTTTATATTTAAACTACGAATTTCTTTCAAATTCTTTGTTTCACTGTAAATAAATTTTAAATATGAAGAAACTCCAAATACAAAAATTCTATATTATAATGTCACGGATTTTATCCAATTAGTTATATATTTTTTAGATGTTAGATGCATATTTTTTTGAATATTTTACTAAAATTAAGCAGAATTTATACTTTAAGTATAAATTTCACACTTAAACTACGAAATTTCAGTTATGCACAGTTTTGAAAATATATTCACATTGTTGGAAGAGCACTAAATGACAGAAAGGGCAAAGTTGAAAGAAAAGTAAAAAAAAAAAATCTCAAGTGCGAGAGAAACCGAAAATGACCCTGCCTCGCCAAATCGAAAATTAATTGGGCTTTCGATACAAATAACTGAAAATAAGGAGTCCAAGTGCACAAAACTCCTGGTATGAAACTTTGACAAATTTGATTAAATTAACTCTACTTTCTGCCCATGAGGCTTTCGAGGATTTGCATGATGATCCTAATTTTTTTCCCTTTTATGAATGAAGTGGGTTTCTTGCCAAATCTTCGGGCTTATTTGAACATCCAAGAAACATATACTTACTAAGTGATATGCTAATTGCTTGTATTGCATTCTTTTGAAGCTAATTGAGGATCTCGTGGTTAAAAATGTATGCTTGGTCCACCTTTGGGCAGTTAGGCACCACTCCTTCCTGTACCTCTAGCGGTTTGTGTTCCTTTTAAAGTAGTACAACATCATTATTATTATATCTTTATTATTCTGTTTCCTTTTTTTTTATCACCTCTGTCCTGAGGGTGCTAGACTATCTTGGTATAACTTTTGCAGACTATCTTGGTATAACTTTTGACTCTCATGGGTGATTATATTATTGGTTAATATGCATAGTTTTCTTTTATCTTATTATTAGATCATCTTGGGCTCTTTGTACTTTAATTGAGAATAGTAAATCCATGATGCTAGTTGTAGATAATTTTTAATAGCCAAGCCAATCACAAATATAAACACCAAATAGATTCAAACCACAAAGAGAAAAGAGGGAGAGTCAAGATTTACGTGGTTCGGCGATGTGCCTACGTTCACGGGCGGAGCAATCTTCAATCCACTATGCAAATCTTTAAATACAAAGAGTTTACAATTCTAATCTCACTCTAAATAATAGTGGTTTTCCCTACAAGTTTTTCTCTCTTGCAAAATGTCCACACTAAGCTTTAAAACCCAACATTTCTATTTATAGGGCTGATTCAAGTTAGGGATTTCTGTGGGCGTTCGAACGCGCTTAATGCAAATGCAGACTGACATTCAAATGCGGCTGGGCCGTTCAAACGCCTGTATTAAGTTTGCTCTCGGGTTCAGATTTGCGTTTGAACACGACTGGGCCATTCAAATACATGCATCAAATAGTTTCTGTCTAGAAACTGTGTTTGAATGCCCCTAGGGCCCGTTCGAATACACTGGCACAACAAACTTGTAAAATGCTGAAATATGAATTTGAGCCAAAATTCAATAGGTACTTCACGAAGTTTAACAAGGACTGGGTTTGAAATTTGAATCTTTAGAGAGATATTGTTGGAAAGAGAGAAAATTCTTTGGGCTCACCCTGAAAGGGGACATAATATGCTACTGATTACAACATTAGAATGTTTTTAGTTAGTGGCTCTCATTCATTTCATCAAAGATGGCAACTCACTACTATTTAGGACTTTATAGTCTGTTATATCTTGTAACTCTTAAAGAATGTTTTTAGATAATGGCTCTGCCTCTGCTTGTTTAGTAAACAAGCTCAAAACTTGAGCTCTAGTTGGGCTCATTTATCAAATTGGGCACTCAGAATGAGATGAGTTTGACCCCCAAATTAAAAAAAAGAAGAGAGGCTAGGATAAATACTACAGAAGCATTTAGTAATCACAATTGCTCCGGGTAGAACCTTTGATAACACTTAGGAAATCCCTTTTGTATCCTGTCAAGGCAATATCTTGTTCCAGAATAACTGAAGATTGATAGAAGGGTGTAAAATACATTCTTCAGTTATTTTTCAGTTGTTTAAAATCTTTGAACACCTCTGTTTTTCTTTCGGCCCCTCGGACTTACTACTGTTACTTCTTAGATACATTGTATTAAGCAATATGATATGTAGAAGATAAAAGAAAGATGAAGAAGAAGATAAGTACGAATTATTTCTCTCTCTTATAGTGTCTCGTCAACATATAAAATGAGTACGGATCATTTCCCTTTAAGATTCTTGGCATTATTCTTGCTTTTTTTTTTTTTGGGCAAAAGTAGATTTAGACCCTTGGAAATAAGTTCACTGTCAGTATTATAGCTATGCTAATTTAAAATAGACAGTGAGTGATCCAAATAATAATTATTATGTTAATGATGAAAGAGGAGGTGAGAGAGAAGTAAGTATTACTATGTTTCCAATTGAAATAAATACTAGTATACAAATAAGCAATTCATACTACAAAACCCCCCCAAAAAAAAGAAGATTGTGATTATAATCTTCTTCCCTCCTTCATGGGAGATGTCAGTTGTCAATGCATCCATTAAACAGTGCCCCAATTTGTTGAAAATTATTGTCATATGGTGAGAGAGATAAGGTGGGGAGAATATTTTTGAAGAAGGTGGTGATGATAGGTGTGATTTGTTTTTCTTGGAGCATTGACCAAAAGTGAGCCTCTCCCCCACCTTCATCCTTAACTTTAAGAGTATCATTTAGCAATACATTTGATAAGACTGTCTGCCACTACCTTCAAAGAAAGGATGAGCCATCCTGAAACCATAACCACACAGTTTAATAGAGTTTTTTTTGACCAAACTAGCCCTGTTCTAATTTACTTTTATCAAAGTAGAATACCTGTTAATAAGAACTGTAGCCCTAATAAAAATACTAAACTAATTAATATTTTATCTCTAAGTAAAAATGCTAATTAGTTCAACATTTTTATCTTGTCATAAAACATAAAACGCTGATTCGTTTAACGTTATATATATATATATATATAAATTCTTTTAACTTAATCTTTCACCAATTAAGAAAAAAATTATTAAAGGATAAAAACGTTGAACTGTAGTTTTACGTATTTTTATTAGGGATACGGTACCCATTTAGTAATAAGTTTGAGAAATAATTTATTTCGGTAAAAATAAAATAAAAAAAGGGCTAGTTTGATCAAAAACTCCATTTCAATATCAAACCTTGGCTCTTTTCTCAAAGCAATGTGAACTCTTTTTAATCTTCAAAGCAATCCTCCTCTTTTAAATAAATATACATTTAGAGGAACACAAGGAGGATTAGGTCAATGGTTTGACCTTTTGAATTTTGTGAGGGATGATTAGGTTGTCATCTTAAAAAAAAATTTAGGACTAGTTAGTAACTATATTTATGTATATAGAGAACAAAATGGTTAAAGTTTGACAGTTTTAATAGAAAATTATCTTCCTAATTAAGTGTTGTACATAGATTAAAACTTATATATTTGCACCTGAGTGGTTGTAATTATAGGTTTGAAGCAGTAAAACTGTCTCTATTTTATAGTGTGTATGATTGTGTGCTTAAAGACTTTTTCAAATCCAACATTGAAAGATTCAAGCAATAAAATACTATGTTGGTGTCTCTTTTTTTTATCTCTTTTAGTAAGCCTTGAAGAAAGTGTTTTCACTTCTTCTTCTTCTGGGTCTTTTAATTAATTAATTTTAATCAAAAGAGATTAGCTCCTAAACTTAATATTAAAATGAGTGTATTTGACTATCAGTAAAACACTCAACTTATCATTCATTATTTTATCTAACAAGTTCAACATCTTCTTCTCATACATATAAGAGGCTAATTTAAAAGAAAAAAAAAAACTCGTAGATACAAATGCCAAACTTATTAGCATTTTTATTTAAAAGTAAAACCCTAACAACAACTACACTGCAACATATCCATTTGAGTATAATATTAAAATTTTAATCTCTCTCTCTCTAATATTAAAATGAGTCTATTTCACTATCAGTAGAACACTCAACTTATAATTATTTTATCTAACAAGTTCAGCGTCTTCTTCATCAAATATATAAGAGACTAGTTTAAAAAAAAAACTTTCAATAAATTTAATTACAAGATTAATATTTTATTTCTATTAACTCGCAGATATAAAAGTAGAACTTATTAACATTTTTATTTAAAAGTAAAACCCTAACAACAACTATATTGGAACATATCGATTTGAGTATCATATTAAAATTTTAATCTCTCTCTCTAATATTAATTTTTAAGTCTATTGCACTATCAATAAAATGCTCAACTTATCATTTTTTTATCTAACAAGTTCATCATCATCATCTTCTTCTTCTTCTTCTTCTGATATATAAGAGACTAATTAAAAAAAAACTTTAATAAATTTAATTACAAGATTAATATTTTATTTCTATTAACTCGCAGATATAAACGTCAAACTTATTAACATTTTTATTTAAAAGTAAAACCCTAACAACAACTACATTGGAATATATCCATTTGAGTATCATATTAAAATTTTAATCTCTCTCTAATGAGTCTATTTTACTATCAGTAAAACACTTAACTTATCATTATTTTATCTAACAAGTTCAGCATCTTCTAAGAGACTAGTTTTAAAAAAGAAACTTTCGATAAATTTAATTACAAAATTAAAATATTATTTCTATTAACTCGCATATATAAACGCTAAAATTATTAACAATTTTTATTTAAAAGTAAAACCCTAACTTGAATTAACAATTTCAGCATCTCCTTCAATAACGCTTCTTCAACCACCCTAGAGATAGGGCATCACAATCCTTATATATGATCTCCAAGATAGAGCCAAATCCAAGTCTTATTCATACTCACGAAAATCCAATTTTATTAAACTTCGTTGGTGCGTTCGAACGCGGCCCGGGTGCGTTCGAACGCGGCCCGGGTGCGTTCGAACGCGGCCCGGGTGCGTTCGAACGATATGACTTAATCTCAGGTGCGTTCGAACGGGCCCGAGTGCGTTCGAACGCGACAACTTGAATTCTTCAGGTTGCGTTCGAACGCGTTTATAAACGCAACTCTCGGTCTATGTGAATGCAGTACCCGCGTCGAACGCATTTGTGAACGCGGCTCTCTATCTGTGTGAACGCAGTACTCGCGTTCGAACGCGTTTATGAACGCGGCTCTCTGTCTGTGTGAACGCAGACTTGTGTAAAGCTCATATATATATAAAAAAATACACTTAGAATATTTTGTACACAATTGCCAACAAATAAAAATCTAATAGAATATCTTATTAAAATTTTAATCCACCTCTCTCTGTAAGACTATAATAACTCCTAATAATTGTGGCCCACCAAATCTTCTCCTAGATCTTGGAAGTGACTTGTCTAAGATGGAAGCAGGTTGGTGAGGCTAAGTGTGGGCCATTCCCCTCCACTCTCTATGAACAATAATTATGTCTTCCATGATGTTAGGTAGCAAAAGAGACTACCCATCACTGGCTGCCTCAACATTGGAGACCAATGGGAGCTCATGCCAAAGGGACAAAACCATTCTTCTCTATCACAAGAAGTTTGAACCTTTTCTTTTTTTTTTTCTTTTTTTTTCTTTCATTTTTCCTACAATTTGATTGATTATATAACCCAGGTTGGTTGATCATCTCAGACTGTCATTGTCATATATATTGGCAAAGAATTTTGAGGCAATTTGACAATCACTTGTTTGCCTTTGATTCATGCATCTTGAGATTCGGAGAAAATAAACGTTTTAAAAATGAGTCAGTCATTCGCCGACGAAGTTTTTGACTATTAAAAATGGTATAGTTTTGTCGTAAAATACTGAAATAATCAGCGTTTTACTTAGAAAACGAATCGATGTTGATATATTATTCATCTCAAATATATAAAACTTGTCTATCCCTAACATTATATTATTGGAGTCTCCTTTTTTAGAGTCTTCTGAAACTAGTTCAAAATTCCATGCAAAAATATCTCTCAAAGAAAAGAAAAACTCAGATGAAATCCTAATAAACTAATAAATGGCTCATATTTGTGCATATATATGGATGGATATGGACCAAACAGTGAATGAGAGGAATCAATGATTTGATTCCTTAAACCTGCATCTTAAAGTCTGCATATCAAGATGTCATGAAGTGTGGTGGGGAACAAAGC
This sequence comes from Typha latifolia, assembly GCF_019914945.1. NCBI lineage: Eukaryota > Viridiplantae > Streptophyta > Magnoliopsida > Poales > Typhaceae > Typha > Typha latifolia. The sequence continues at coordinate 9,444,907 of NC_133098.1, read as the reverse complement.
TGTCAATCTCCCCCTAAAAAAGGCCCAATAATATATATATAATTATAAGTTAGGTAAAATATATTAACTAAAAAAACATAAGCTATTCTAACAAATATCTGAAGCATTCTTACACAGTAATTCTAAAATATCTGCGAGAATAGACTCAATCTAGAAAAGAAGAAAAAAAGTTGAGACTTACCGAGAGCAGCTAATCATTGATTAGGAGAGTGTTTAGGAGAATGGCGAACAATATGATATCATCTTCTCTCTTTTTTTTTTAGATAAATATGAAAAGTTAAAGTCAAAGTTGAGATTAGAGTCAAAAATTGTTCATTAAAATCAAAACATACTGGAATTATGAAAGAATAAAACCTGCTAGGACTACGAAAGTCTAATACAACTTGTGCCAAAATCAGATAAAAGAAAGAAAGTCGAGTTCAATGAAAGGATGGGAAAGGCTGTGATATAAATTTTTTTTTAACTTGGAAAATGTCTCTAACTAAAGAGAGGAAAAAAAAAAAGATCTCATTCAAATTGCATCGATCTATTTCAATCAATGTCCATCGATTGAAATTCTTCTCTTGCTAAAAATACTTCTAGATTAGCTACTTGGTGACTACAATGCCTCCATTTGCTTTGCGCCCCGATCTGATCTACCGAATGTCTCTAGAATGTGTTATTATAAATGAATAACGGTTTGTCTCCTCAAATATTTTAAATAAATTTTTGATGTAGTATAAGCACTCAGACATATGAAGTAGCTCTCTTCACACTTTAATAAGAGAAACACTCTTGTTCCTGAGAATCAAAGAAATTCAAAATTTTAGCACCAAATCAAACACTATTATCTTAGTCAACTATTTAAATAGTGTTGCTAAGCTCGCATAGCTTGTTGAGGCTATAGTTGATGACATCAAATTTCTCACTTGTAGCTGATTGATTTGCTAATTATGGTAGAACTATAGGTTATGTTTGTACCTATGATAGTTTGTGTTTTTTTTTTTGGTTTTCAACCGTTTTTGGTCTTGGACTCTAGCATAACTTTTTTTAACTATGAAAATTAATCTATAAAATATTTTATCTTTTAAAAGAACCTTATTTATATAAAACAAAAATATAACTTATTTCTAGCATTTGAGAAAGGACCACACAAGTACTAGGTTATGAAGCCAAATATTATTATGCAATATATATATATATATATATATATATATATATATACCTATTTCTAATCCTAGTTGCTAGAAGCATTAGCCTACTTGCAAATCCATAAAGATTTGGTCAAGCATGGCAAAGATTAGGCTTGACCACTTCTTTGTTCCAAAAGGACATCACCTGCATACTTATTGACCCACTACCAAAGCTTTATTCTCCATTGATTATAAGACCTCTATGACTATGAGAAGATATCTATCTATCTATCTATCTATCTATCTATCTATCTATCTATCTATCTATCTATATAGAAAGTAATAAAGAAAGAAATTATATCTATATATCCATATCTATTTATCTATCAATCTATCTATCCATCTTACATAGGAAGGATATCCAAAGGATGATTCCTTTAGTACTCACCCCATATGGAACCCACATCTAGATAACATCTGGACACATAAATAAAAATGCCTCCCCTCTCATCCACTTGACAACATATTCAAACCCTAATAAGCACCATCCATCCATCCATATATTCTTTCTTGCTTCTATCTCTTAATTTGACTTCATTTTCTAATTTTCCTTGGTCTAAATCACACCACACTAGCAATCTCTACAATGATTTCTTTTCCACTCTTTTTCTTTCTTCATAAACATAGTTTATAGGAACTAATAATATGAGTCAATAAATATTTAAGTTGGTAGAGAATTATAACGACCTAATACCGCATTATTCTCAAAATTGTAATATTTTGCATCCTTTCTATAACGGTCTGGCAATGCAGAGAGCAAACATAAAACTAACTACTATAAAAACTTAAGCTGATAGAAAACAGTAGTTTACTATTCCATACTCTAACGGCTGATGTGGTGAAGACGATGAAATCCATTTAATCAAACACAAAAAAAAATCAAATTAATTAATAGTTTCAAAAAAAAAAGAAACTTAGTAGTGGGATGGGTTCAACTCATCTTCCACAAGCAAAAGATCAATGGTAAGTGGTCCTTCAAAAAGATACTTAAAAAATATGAGACAATCTATGGTTTCAATATCATACCAAATAAATTAAAAATCATAAAGTCATATAACAAGAGATAAGGAGGGAAGAAACAAAGGCTAATGGTGAAATATTTGTGTGGTTTATGATGCTGATGTGGCTTTCCTCATTGGTTCTAATCCAACTAACCTTAGATATAATTTTCTTTCTACAAAGAACATTGACCACATCTTGTCCCCCCTCTCTTGAACATTATATATAGCATAACATATCTTAAAATATATGCCTTCCAATACCTTCATAGTCTTCCAAACTTAGCCATAAAAAATAATAATTATGAAACAAGATAAGACTTGAATCAAATAAGAAATATAACACAAAGTTGTCTATTTGAAGTTTTTTTTTTCCCTCTATAAACTAGAAGAAAGAAAGGGATCAATATAATATGTAGAGTTTCACTTGGTAGATAAGAATATAAGTTTATTAAAATGAAAACTAAGCATTTCTTCTCTGGAAACATTGTTTATAAACCTTATCATCCATTCATGCTATGTTATCTACAAGTCAAAGACTTATCAAATCAAAGACTTATCTAAAATGGACCAAAAATAGTTCTATTTTTTAGGGTAAATCACACTTTTATCTTTAATAGTTTGACCAATTTTAATTTATTATCACATTCTATGTATAAATACAATCTAATTTGAAAATAATAAGAATAATTTAGTGAAAAATTTAACGGTTACAACTTAGTCTGAACCACACGAGAATTTTAAATCGAAGAAAGATTTTTAATTAAAGTACATAAGAGTGAATTATAATTTGCCCTAATTTGTTATCTGAATCATGGAAAGCTACTGGCAATATATATATTTTTTAAAAAGAATTTAAGGTTTTGTGAATCACAATGGGCATTCAATGGTTGGATTTTCAGCATCCAATGGTTTTAGTTTAATCTAAATTTAAATTTCAAATATGATTAGAAGATTTAACAAATAGAATGCCATTTAAAAAAAAAAGCTATATATAGTTTTAAATCTAGTTCTCTATTTATTTTCCATCTTAATCCAAAATCCTTTATTAAAAATTATTTAAGGGTATAAAGGTCATTGTACAACTATAATTATATTCACTTGATAACTAGTTTTAATATTTTGTTTTGAGATTTTTATAACTCGAACTTTCGTTAATTTAAATGGTAACAGCAAATAAATATTTCGTTATAATATATAAAATAATTTATAAATATCTAAATTACTCGTGCCTTTTTCTGACGGAGTGCAGATAGCAGAAAAAATAACAACGAGGGTATTTTAGTAATTTAGTTTATATTAATCCTGTGGAGCGTGAATCACAGAATAGTTAAAATATAAGATTTAATTTATAAAATATCCTTAAAAAAAGAGGAGATGTCTACGTATCGGATATCAGTGAAAGGAAACGAGATAGTCTACTTTATCCGTATCGGTATCGGTATCGGAGACGCCTGCGGTTTAATACTCCGCGGTGGGCGATACTGTCGCAAGCCGAGACACGTTTGCTAAGCCTACGGCGAACGTGTCAAACCTCCCCTCCCCTTTTCCTCCTATTTATACCCCCTCTTTATCCCCACCCGTCTCTTATTCTCTCCTGCTTATTCCCCAAACCCACTCTGCGACCCGGATAAGAAGAGAGGGAGCTGGATAAACTTATTCGGGCCATGGCCGTCTCCAGCTAGTCGGTTCGAGAACTGGGATAGGGATAAAGGATAAGAAGTCTTATACCCCGTCCTTATCCTCCCTTGGTCCCCCCCACGATTGATGACAACGGATAGAAGAAGCGAAAGAGGGCGTCGGATAAGCACCGGGATAGTAGCAGGAATAGGAGTAGGAGGATGTCGGTGGTTTGCTCGATAAAGGAGCATGTGGGTATTCCGATCTACCTCCATGGAGGGAAGAGGAAGGAGGAGAAGGGGGATGAGGAGGAGGAGGAGGAGGAGGTGGTTGCGGTGGTGAAGAGGAGCAATGGGTTCTTTCTAGAAGAAGAAGAAGAGGAAGAGGAGGAGGAGGAGGAGGAGGAGGAGGAGGCGTCGTCGGAGAGCTCGTCGATCGGTGAGGCGTCTTCGTCGTCGTTGTCTTTGGGAGGAGAAGAGGAGGAAGGAGAAGAAGAGGTGCAGAGCAAAGAGAAGAAAGAGGAGAAGAGTTTGGGGTCTTTGGATTCTTTGGAGGAATCGCTTCCCATCAAGTAATTATTGATTCTCGTTATCAAGATCTAAACTTTTTAATTTTTTTTTTTGTTTCTTTTGAAAAATCTTTCCTTGTTCTTGTTCTTATATTTTGGGGATAATTAATTAATTGTAGGAGAGGGTTGTCGAATTACTTCTCCGGCAAGTCGAAGTCGTTCGCTAGCCTGTCGGACGCCGCCGCGGCGAGCGTGAGGGACCTGGCGAAGGCGGAGAACCCTTTCAACAAGCGTCGACGGATCCTACTGGCGTCCACCCGACGAGCTTCCTACTCATCACTCATCACGTCGCTGCCTCCTCTCCTCTCCCCGGAGAACGCCGTCGTGGAAGGCGAAGAGAACGACGACGACGACGACGAGGAGACCGGAGAGTCTTCGTCGCCGCTCGCTCCCCTTCCTCGCCATGGGCAAGAGAGGAAGACGACGATGAGCAGCAAATCCTTGAGATCTCCAAGGTCTTACTCCTTGTCCGATCTACAACAACATCACCATCATCATAACTTCTCTTGACAGAAGAAATAAATCAATCTCTCTCTCTATATAAATATATATATATATATATATATATATTGTGTCAAATTAATCTTTATGATCATCTTTTTATTAGTATAAAAAAGTTTTAGATAATTTGCATAGTGAAATCTTTTGAAAATCTCCATGGATTTAATTCTTTAGGCGGGGGGTGGGGCGGGGAGAAAAAAGAGGATAAGATAAGGTTAGGGGAGAAGGACAAGATGTGGTGGTGATCTTATCCTCTTGCACCCCCAATTATTACTATATTCTACTCCTTCGTACGCTTATCTGTCTGCCTCCTTTTCCTTTATTTTAAGTCGCCGGTCCGATGACTTTATTTATTTATTTTTTTCAGTTCACACCCTACATTATGTCTTTATTTTGAAAAAAAGTGAATATTTTCATTCGAGTACACCAACTAACGTGATATTGTGAATAAGGTAGGTCCACAGAGTAGTAACATGGTGCATTTATGATTTTGTACTAAGAATTGGTGTGGTACTGTAAATACTGAACACTGGAATAAGTTTGTGAATGATCCTTTGCTTTCAATCTAATTTTTAAAATTTCAAGAGAAGATAAATTAACTCATTTATAATTAACTTTAAATAATATTCCAGACTGTGAAAGACTTTTTATTTTTATTTTTTATTTTTTCTAAAAAAAAATATTTTGCAATGAGGAAAATCTGATTACAACTACCGGTTGTTTGTTAGTCGAGTTGTTAATTTTGATTGGATGGATTAAAAAAGAGAGAAGAGAAGTTGAAAGAGTGGGTTAAAACCGTTGGGTTAAGCTAAAGCGACGTGGGGAATTTAACGTAATTGGGTTAGATTAAGTGGAGGTTTCGACCGCCCAACTAATTGATCGTATTGTAGAAGCAAAAATTTGGAGGCGAATTTCTGGTGCAGATCTAACTAAGTTTGGTCAACTCAAACAAGGCATATATCCAAAATAGTTGGAATAATTTCTCTTTTTCCTATCCATCTTTCTCTCTCTCTCTCTATCTATCTATTTTTCTAGAAAGATTGGTATTGGTTGGGGATAAGTACCCCCAATTGACCGTTTCCTGTACTAGGATAAAGTGTCATATTTTTTATTCCAATTCTAATTTCTCCCGTTGGTTGAAGAAGAGTAGAGGAGGATCCTTATTCATGAATTAGAAATCTTGAAGCTAACTAGCTCTCGATGCCCCCCCCCACGGAGCTTGATCGCGGAGTCTCATCCGCCTATTTGGCACTAATTTTTGGGTTAGATGCTAGCTGGGTTGGGGATTCTTATGGTGGGTTGGAGATGCTAATTGGGTTGAGGATTCTTATGGTGGGTTGAGGATGCTAGCAGGGTCCAGGATTTCAAATCTTATGTTTGCACACAGACGAGCCCTTTCTTGCGTCCGCTAGGTAGGAGTTCCATGGATAAGTGAGGTTGCCTATTTCATTTAGTTGGTGTTGATGGAGCCTGAAACCATCCCTAAGTCTTAGGTACTCGTCCCGATTTGGTTTGCTTATTAGCTGATTATTTTGGACTTTTCAAGCCTCATGACAACTGCCACCTATCAGGCGCGTCGACCACACGATCGAGATTGTATTGGGGGTTGAACTCAACCCAACCGGTTAATCTCGATGCTCATATTGTTAAAAATTAAATCGTACATTTGCGTATAAATTATATAGGTGATGTGTGACATTTTTTTTCTGAAATATCGATGTATACATTATTGAAAATTACAACGTACAGTTTGTATAAGCGATGCGTATATATTACATATGTGATGCATGCAGTTTTTTAGAAATTAGAACATACTTTTTGTACAGACGATGCTTATGACTTACATAGGTCATACGTGACATTTTTCTAAAAAAATTCTCGATACACATATCGTTAAAAATATGAGCGTAAATTTTGCATATGCGATACCTATAAATTCATAGGTGATACGTGGCATTTAAAAAAAAATTAGAACATATATTTTGCATAGCTAGGTTATGCGTGATCTTTTTTTTGAAATCTCGATATGCATATTGTTGAAAATTACAACGTACATTTTGCATAGGTGATGCGTAAAAATTACATATGTGATGCGTAGCTTTTTTTAAGACAATATAATCTTTTTAGAATTTTTAGGGCTAAATTGATCTAATGCTTCCAGAACATCTCTATTATCAGTACCAGCTCATAAACATTCTTGCACGAGCTCCAGATTGGTTCTATATGTGTCTAAACATTGTAATCGTCAATCTACTAATCTCGGCCTAATTTGCAAATATCACTGATCACTCTTTAGTCTTTACCTGATGACAGCTAGGTAGGGGTGGAAATGGGTCCGATTAACTCCAGCCTGACTCGCTATTCGACCCGACTCAGATTGGATTCAGATAAAAACTTCCTATCCGATTCGGATACGAATAGAATTTTTGAAAAAAAATCCTGAATACGGATTCAGATACGAGTATAATTTTCAGATTCAGATACGTATATTAGATATTCGTTTAATGATGTGCTATATATTATTTTTAGAGATTAATTTCTCTAATTTTATATGTATTTGACATACAAAAGAATTATTTTTTTTGTGAAACTTTTAATATTTTTGTGTTAATTATGTCTAAATAAAAGATCATAATTCATTATAATTCGATTAACATCCGTTTAAGATCTGATTCTCTATTAAAAAATTATCCGTATCCGTTTATTTATAATATAATTTTAAATTTTACTATTGGTCTAATATCCATATCTGAATTTATATTCGAACTAAAAATATGAATCCTGCTGTTGAGTTTGAGATCCGTTTCCACCGGGAGCACGAAGAGATTGATGTCACCGTACTAGAGGGGAAAATCACATTCTTCCATGAATTCCTCACGTGCATACTATTATTAGTTATAATATAGTTAGACCTGATCATTGGGCCCAACCCGGCTGTGCCCGGCTTGACTTGGCCCGGTTTGGACTGGGCTAAGCCCGGCCCGGGCCCGAACTACCAATGGGCGGCACGGGCCCCTCAACTACAGTAAAAAATAACGGGAAATTTTGTACACTGTACTGTTTTATAATTTTTTTTAGCCCATCTCTCCCATCACAATTCAGCCCAAGTACAAGTATTATTTAAATATTTTAGCCCATTTCCCATCACATATCAGCCCATGTACTATTTAATTTTTTTTAATATATATATTTTTTTAAACAGAGAAGAACAAAAATATATTTAAAAAAAATATGTAACGGTAAAAAATATTCTAAAAATAGCTAAAAAATTCAAAAAATTAGCAAAATAGGACCTCTACTTTTTTTTATACCATTTTGCCCTTTTAACAGAAATAAACAACTAGTTTATAGGGGTATTTTAGTAATTTTGACTTTTCTCATGCTTATAAATAGATGATAAATTTTCTAAATTCATCCCACATTCTCAAATCCTCTAATCTCTCTAGTTCTTTCCAAATTAAAGGTTTTAAGATTTTTAGTCTTCAAATTAGCAAATTCTCTCCAATATGGATTCCTTTGATGATCATATAGAATCTCAATTGGAGGGCGGAGATTCAATTAATCATACACCCGCATCTCAACCTCAACCTGATCTGGAAACTCTGGCTTCGGCTTCATGCAGTTCTAAGAGATTAAAGTCCGAAGTTTAGAAGTATTTTAAAAGGATTGAAACGAAAGATGGCTAAGGTAATGTTATTCGCGTTCGAACGCAGTGTGAACGCGGTACTATGTAAATTTAGGTGAATAATAATATTGAGTATTTTATATAAAACTCTAAAAAATCCCGCCAAGTGACAGCCCGAGTAAAATAAAAAAAATTGGCCAAATGGGTAGTGGCCAACTGGGTACCAGTGGCCACCACCCACAATGGCACAACTATTAACTATGACATAATGACAAGACTCGAAAAAACCAAACTCTCTCACTCTCTCTATCTCTCCAATCTGACAATCACAATCTTCATTTGCCATTTTGCCCATTTGCCCAAGGTCCAACCGTCTGAGCTACGGAGGGGGCGAGTCCGGCTAGATCTCGCGGCTGAAAGCGGTAGCTTACCTACCTCAGCGAACCGCTGCTCCCGGTTGTCACACTCGGATCCATTCTTGTCGTCAGCGAACCGCCGCCGCTCGACGCGCTCAGCCGCAGCGAAGAACTCCTCGATCTCAGCCTCAGGCGGCGCATCCCGGCGTCGATTTCAGATCGACCTATTTGTCCCTTAGAGCACTCGTCGGCGTCGTCTCTTTCGGTCGATATACCACAATGGAGGCTTTTCTGGCGGCACCTCGCAGAAGGCATTACTCGAGCAGCGTGAAATCCGCCCGAGATCTACGGTGGAGCGTCGCCGACCGTCGGAATTCTACTCCATTCTCGGCGTCCGCGGCTTCATCAGGACATTACGGCTCCGAAGGCAGGAGATTCGGAGCTCTGCCGCTGACCCTGCCTTTCGGCCGTGAGATCTCGCCCCTTTTGCCACGGCGCCGCCGCCAAAGCCAGCGTCCCGGCTCTTGTGATCTTGTCCAATATCTCACGGTTCGGGTTTGCTAAAAATCTTAGTTGGCAGGGCCTTGCCAACCCGATATCTTACGGGCCGGGCTAGAATATGTCTCAGGAAAGTGTCACCTTTTTAAGAATATAAAATAAAATGAGAAAAGTTGAACAATTTTAACAAAACAAATAAATAAGGTTACAGATTTTTAAAAAATATATATATATTTCTCACCGAAGGTGACAATTAATTTACAAAATTAAATTCAGATCTCCCTCAGATCCCATTCAAATTTAAAAGTACAACACTTGGTTGTCATCATAACCAGCTCCAACGTTAGGTAAGTAGTCGCCTCTTTATTTAATCAATACTAATCCCAAATCTTCGTTGTATCGCAACCAACCGCATGGATCCTTGTACTCCTCCTCCTCCTCCTCTAACCCCCAAATCCCAAAATGACAGAGACGAAGAACTCAAAGCCTACAAGGAGTACGAAGACATCGCCTCAACCCTCCCTCGCAAATTCATGGGTTCCTTCGCTATCTCGAAGTACCAAAACTTCTTCTACCCCTCTCACCTCGTCTCCACCACCATCGCAGTCCAATCCACCTTCCGAGCCCGACCCTCCGACGTCATCCTCGTCACCCATCCAAAGTCCGGCACCACGTGGCTCAAATCCATCATCTTCTGCATCGTAAATCGCGTGCGCTTTGCCTTGGACGATGACCACCACCCGCTCCTCCACGCTAGCCCGCACGATCTCTTCCCTTTCTTGCACTCCTTATACGAGGACCGAACGCTTCCTATCGACCTCCTTGCTTCCATGCCGTCTCCTCGTCTCCTCGCGACCCATAACCCGCTCTCCAGTCTTCCGCCGTCGGTCGTCGACTCCGGTTGCCGTATCGTTTACTTATGCCGTGACCCCAAGGATACCGTCGTGTCCAAGTGGCATTACATGGGTCAAACGATGCCAAGCGCAACCAAGACGCCGTCTTTTGAGGAAATATTTGAGCTCTTCTGCGAGGGGATCATTATATGTGGGCCGTGGTGGGATCACGTTCTTGAGTACTGGGAAGAGAGTTTGAGGAGGCCGGAGAAAGTTCTGTTTTTGAAGTACGAGGACATGATGGATAACACCGGAGCAAATGTGAGGAAGCTTGCGGATTTTCTGGACATGGCGTTCACCGAAGAGGAGGAGAAGGAAGGGGTGGTGGAGGAGATTGTGAGGTTTTGTAGCTTCGATAAGATGAGGAGTATTACGGTGAATAAGGAAGGAAAGCATGGGATGAGTAGTTGTCATACGTTTCGCAATTCCGCTTTCTTTAGAAAGGGAAAGGTTGGGGACTGGAAGGAGCATATGAGCCAGGAGATGGCTCGAAGGTTGGACGACATAGTGGAGAAGAAGCTACATGGCTCTGGTCTCACCTTCACAAAATAACTCTTCTTAATAGCTATTGTTGTTCTTCGTGCTGCCATTTGGATTGAGTCTTTGTTCATGGTCTCATCTCCTTTCTCTTCTCCACTTTGTATTATTTTTAATTTTAATTTTAATTTACTCCTATGCCAATGGATATTTGATGGTATTTTTTTTGTTGGCAAAATATTTTTGAGGTATTTTTGATGTATTCTAGGCAAAATTTGATATGATATAAAAAAATAATAAAAATAAAAGGCAGTGTGTGTGTGTGTGTTTTTTTATCAACTCTTTTAAATTTTTTTTTTTATCAACTCAATAAATAAAAGATTAGGCACAGCTTTGGATGATAATTTGGCATAAGAGGCCCATTAAAAAGCCCATTAAAAAAGCCCATTAAAAAGCCCAATTGTGCAAAAAATACCACATGGCGGTAATAAGAGACGAATACCGGGATTTGGGCTTAGAGTAAGAATAAGGCCCTTCTTCCCCTCCACCGTGGATTGTTATTCCGTTAATCGGATGTCCTGGCCGTCGAATCGACCTCGGGATTCGCGCTATTGTCCGGATATCCTTTGCCTCTGGAAATATGAATGCGGAATAAGCCCAAGAGCAACGATTGGATACTAACCAATTTATTATTAAAAGTAACTTTTATCCGGTGATAAATTAAAGGGTATACAACTATACAAGTTAGTTTATATACGTGAGTTGATTAAAGAGAAATTTATATATAACACTCTACTTTATAATGTAATTATAGTTTGCACCCTATATTTTTATTATTTATAAATCAAACCCTTCGATTTAGCGAATATGTATAGAAAATATCTTGAGTTAAATTTAAACTAACATGGTCAGAATATTCTATTAAGTAGAGATATTTTATTTTTAAAATAACTAAAATGCCTTTAGTATGATTTGGTCGAAGGTATTTTCATAATTTTTTTAGTTTAATTAACTTTAATTTAACTCAAATATTTAGTTAAATTTAACTAATTAATCTAATGACAGAATATTTTTTTACATATAATTCGCTAAATCATAGGACTCGATTTATAAATAGTAAAAATGTAGGGCGTAAACCATAATCTCTTTCAAAGACACCGTGTTATATGCAAATTCCTCTAGATTAATTAATAAATAAGGATTTTTAAGGGGTACATATGGAAAATATTTCGGATTCAAAATGTAGGATCGGATAGGATCCGGACCCGCCAAAAGTCGATGGATGCGGATCCGAGGCTTACTATGGCTTCAACGAAATCCGATCCGATTACGGACCCGCACGGCCGCACCCTATTCGGCTATTCCCCAATTGCTATAAGCATAGTAAAGTTATAAAGATCTCCGTCTCTGTCTCCGTCTCCCGATGGCGCATCGACTGCTGCGCGACGCCCAAGCCGATGGTTGGGAGCGGTCGGACTTCCCCATCATCTGCGAGTCCTGCCTCGGCGACAACCCCTACGTCCGCATGGTATCGATTTCTCTTGTTCTTACGCAAGTCTTAACTAACACCCGCTGTGCCCCGCCGATTTCGATTTCGATCTCAAGCCCTAATATTTGTTTTCGCTTCCTTATTTGTGATATCTCTGGCTTTGTGGGAGATATGATTTTAGTTTGGTGGGGAACCTTAATGGTTGGTTTGGTGACATCGGTATCTGGATCTGGATAAACTGGTTATAGTTTTTTTTTTTCTTCTTTGAATTAAGAAAAATCCAACTTTGTTTGACTAATTCAGCGGTTATGTACATTGGTCTTGTGATAAAGAGTAGTTTATCCCGTTTTGGTCGATCGATGTATTATAGCGTTCGGTGGCATTTTATTACACAAATATACTGCTTGATTATTATTATTAATAGTTAGCTTACAACTACTTGTATGCACCTATGTTGAGGAATACCATTAGCTGAACATTACACATGTTCTTCATCGAACTGATTAATCGGAATATTTGACCTGAAAATTTTGAGAAACAAAATTATCTATGATTTAGAGGCATTTAAACAATCCCTTGATAGTGTTTATTTTATAGTGATTGTTATTCACTTATCTTTTGTAATATGATACGTATGAAAACAGGAAGGGATAGATATCTTAGAGTTGTCCATCTAGCTTAGTTAATATGTTTGATTGTTTTATAATGACATGAAATGTGAAAGTAGTCAGTTAGATTTCCTTTTATAATGTCAAATATTGTTGGAGTTTGGAGGCTCCTATAGGCTGGATGTTCTTGTCACTAGGCACATTGATTTTTTAGTGATTTTAAGTTGTATAGTATAATAGTTATGGATATTTAGGCATGGTTGGCATTCTCTTTGCACATTTGTCTTTCCTTTTCTCTTTATTCATTTACTTTTTGAAACTTCTAGGATTTTGGTACGAAAGATCTTGTCCGTACTATGCAATCAATTGTATCAACCGTTATATCTGGCTTGCAGCTGACCTTTTCTTGAATTTCTGTGCTTGATTGCCAAAAGACAAAAGCAGACTACGACAAGGAATGTAAGATCTGCTCCCGGCCTTTTACAGTCTTCCGCTGGAGGCCTGGTCGTGATGCTAGGTATAAAAAGACGGAGATCTGCCAGACATGCTGTAAACTGAAGAATGTGTGCCAAGTCTGCCTCTTGGATCTCGAATATGGTTTACCAGTTCAGGTTCGGGATACTGCCTTAGCTATCAACTCGACTGATGCTATCCCAAGGAGTGATGTAAACCGGGAGTATTTTGCGGAGGAACATGATCGTAAGGTATGTTGCTGTACATTCCCGGTTCCTTTCTTGCTTTTCTAATTCTTCCATGTCTACTTCTGTCATGTTATTTTGCATCTGTTTACTGCAAGAAGTTGCTATATATTGTTCCTGATTCTGTAATAAATATTTCCATGTCCAAATCTTTTGTTTGCTTTTGGATTCTTGACCTTCATCATCAATATGTCCTTTTTGCTTTGGGCTAGTGTGTTTGGAATAGGTTTCTGAAGGGAGAAGATAGGCACTGCAGGACTTTCCTGTAGTTTGGTTCCTTTATCCTTAACTGAATTAAGTCTCACGCAGAAATCTCCTGCACTTAGGACTCAGGACTAGGAATTAGGTTCCTGCAGCCCTATATGCAGTTACTACTGCACATAATCTATCCTCTTCAAAATTCATACCACAATTGCAGTCCCAAATGGTTTTGACTAAAGGCTTTGTTGCTGTTATTGTGGTTGTCATTCTTGATGTTGTAGGGTATTTGGTGGTTTTGCTTGGCTTTGAAAACCGTTGAACATGTTTTTCTGATAGTTGTTGAACAATGTTGCTTGGCAATTGATGCAAGTTTTTATTCCTTTTTACAATTCAAAAATTTCCAGACTTTTACCTATATGCATTAAAGAGACGAACAGGGAACTGAAAATAGATAAGAAGGGATGCATGCATGATGTCACTCTTTTTTGGGATGTTATGAATTGTGATTGACTCGATTAGTTACATGAAGTTTGTGAGATATCACTAGTTACATAGTTTCATGTCTTTTTAATTTGATTACATCTAAGATAAAATGGCTTATGACAACTAATTAGCAACACATTTTTGGGCTCGCCTTTGGCAACATTGGCCACAAATGGCTTATGTTTACATTTATGCGGATACAAGTTTTCTTTTGATCACGTATGTCTTGCGGATTTACAACAACTAAGCTAAACTTTTCTATTTTTGAATCTCTTTGTTGGTCTTAGCTATCTAGTAGTTATATTGCTATTCTCTAGGCATGTTTTTATTCAGATTTGCAAGACAATTTTATGGTCTTCATTTAGTTCCTAAAACTCGATGTTGGGATCAGCCGTTTGAAAAAATGATATGCATCGGCTATATCGGTCACTCGTATTAAATCGTTTTATTTTTTAATTATGTAAAATTCTAAATATTATTCAAAAATATAGTAAAATTTCTAAAAATTTAGAAAAAAATGACAAGAAAATAAGAAAATAATACTTAGAGATAAAGTCTAAAAACTTAAAAATATATCAACTTACTCAAAAGTAAAATAATTGATGAATACTAAGATGATTCTCATAAATTTCTATTAATGTATTGAAAGGCGGTCGCTAGTGGCTGTCAGTCACCCCATTGCCTAGCGCCTAGCGGAAGGCAGGCGGTAAGGTGGATGTCGAAGCAGTCTAGTATATTTAATATATAAAAAATAATAGATAATCATATATGATATATATTGTATACTAAACTAGTATATATAATTTTTTTAATAGTCCACTAAACCCTAATTCCTAAATCTAGCCCACGTCCCACCTCAAGTGTTGACGACCCATTCAAGATAAGAATCTCTCTTTCCACCATCTGACTCCATCTAGCCTACTTCTCAACCAAGTATTTTTTCTTAAAAGAAAACCAACTTAAAATAATAAAAAAACCCAATCTCCTTCTACTCCCTTTTATTGTTTGAGCAACTGAGCCCTAAACCCTCCTCTCTCCCCTTTATTTCCTCTCTCGATCTGAGCCTTAAGCAGGGGCGGTAGCATGCAACGGCAGTAAGCGGAGGCGACAAATGGATGACGACAGGTAACTCTCAAACCCATTGTTTCTTCTTTTTCTTCCCATTCACTCTCCTCCGTTTCTTCTCCTTATTTTTTTTCTCATTTTGTTTCTTCTCTCCCTCTTTTTCCCTCTCTATTTCTCTTTCTCTCTCTTTTCCTCTCTCTCAAATTCTTTATTGTCGAAAATTTTCTAATTTTTCTTTTTAATTTTTCTTCTGTCTCTCCTTTTTCTTACCCTCTCTCGCTTTCTCTTTCTTCCTTCCTTTCCTTCTTTCTACTGGTTTGACACCCTTTTTTCTCTATTTTCTCTCTCTTCTCTTTCCCTCTCTTCCTCTCTCTCTCTCTCTCCACTCTCTCATTCTTATTGTTACTGCAACAGAGTATAATAGTGATAGAGATAGAGGAAGAGAGAGAAGAATGAAAAAGAAGGTAAAAATCAAAAAACAAAAACTCACCCGAGGTTGCTGGATCTTGGTTGGAGGATGTCGCCGGGGATTTGCTTGGGAGAGAGAGAGAGAGTACCCTCCCGAAACCAGTCACTGATTTGACTTAGGATTGGCTGAAACTAGCTTTCATGGTCTTTATGGCTTTTCTTTGTGCTTGAACTGGTTGAGATAAATTAGGCTTCCTGATCCTAATGGTAGTTCAAAATTTTCAGCTCTGAGATTTGTCATATGTTTCTTATATCTACTATTGTATATTCTTCTTTTTGGCATGAGAAATCAGTGTGATGTCTTTCTTTGACAGGCCAGGGCTGGCATAGATTATGAGTCTTCATATGGGAAGGCGCGCCCAAATGATACTATCTTGAAGCTTCAAAGGACAACACCGTACTATAAAAGGAATCGAGCTCATGTCTGCAGTTTCTATGTGCGTGGTGAATGCACACGCGGTGCTGAATGTCCATATAGGCATGAGATGCCTGAAACAGGAGAACTATCACAGCAAAACATAAAGGACCGTTACTATGGGTATGTATCAGGGATTTTCATGAAATCGTCATGTGGAGTTGCAGGTTTAATGGTTATAATTTTATTTGTCCCATACTTAAACTTGAGGATTATTGGCATGCCTGGTCTGCCTGTTCTGCCTGTTCTGTTGCACTGATAATTGCTTGTCAGTGTTGACAAGGATTTTTCTGCTTGTGGCATTTCATATCATGTCCATATATATTACTATATTAACTTGTTAAATTTGATACAACATCTTTGTCCACTCAAGTAAATCGTGTTGCACCTGCTCTTGTGATTTAATCTTGAAGTCACTTGCTCTGCTCATAAATGCATATGGAAATTCGTCATCCTTAAAGATGCATACAAGATATTGCCTCTTTTGTAAACCTGTTTGAACTTGAATTCAATGAGTTATCATACAATTTGTGTATGGCTGTGAATTCTCACTTGGTCTAGTTATCTGATTCCACTTTTCTATCTTTACTTAGTTATTTTAATGATATCATGAAAGGATGCTAATGATAATGTATCAAGTCGGTGATGTGCTACCTTGATGACAGTAGAATTGATGAGTTGAACGTTTGATTACCAAATTTGTTCCCAAAATCTTAGGTAGAAGGATCCGGGTTTAGAGCACTAATAGAAATGGAACTTTAGTTTGTTAAACAGAAGCTTTTAGGACCCAACCTTAGAGTTGATTGTATCATAGGAAAATGAAGCTTTTATTGGTTAATAATAAAGCTCATTGAGTATTCTCTGTACTTATTTGTGTGAAGAACTTTCACTGGTTTACAGTTTATTGGTTGTAGCAATAATTTATGTCACATTAATTAATATTTAAGAGTAGTAAGGATCTCAAAGAAGTGATTTGGGTATCGTAGTCAAGAGTTCATTTGCTATTAAATGATGGATAATAGGTAGGTTCATTTCAAGCTATTATTCACTGTATTCAGACTGCATTGGTTAATGCTTGTTAAAGAATGCAATGGTGTTTAGTGGTTGTAGCACTAGTTTCGGTTACATAAAAATTAAAAAAGTAATAATGATCTCAAAGAAGTGATTGGGTTAGCACAATCAAGAGTTTATTTAGTATTAGATGATGGATGATAGGTAGGTTTATTTCAAGCTGTTATTCACTATGTTCAGACTTCAGATTACATATGGTTAGTGCTGGTTAAAGAATGGAATTTGTGCAGTCCTGTTCCAATCACTGCATTAATCTTAATCTGATCAGCGGATCTAAGATGGATGCTAAATTATTTGATTAGGTAGGCGGGTTTGAGATTCACCATGTAAAACTTCCTGTGTTTTGGTAGGTTAGAAAGGTTGATCAACCTGTTGGGTATTGAGTACTTTATTCTGGAACCATCACTTATTAAAGAAGGAGTTCTTGAATACTATTTATGGGATCTCTTTCCATGGAGAAGTTAAGGAGGTGCTTCAGTTAAACTTGTATTAGGATCATGGAAATGATTGAACTTCGTGGTTCAGAAGCCTCGTGGTCTAGTGACACTACTGATGAACCTAGGAACCTAATAATAGCCTCTCCAGGTCATTCTACAATACTTACGCATGACATAACACAGTCGATACTTATTTCATTCTTAATTATCTCACTGTCAAATTGGATGGGCTCTGATGTGTATTTTAGTTTCTTGTTCTTGACAGTTTACTATATTAGTTTCTTCATGATTGTAATATCTCCTTTTGCAGAGTGAATGACCCAGTTGCCCTGAAGCTCCTGAGTAAAGCAGGTGAGATGCCATCTCTGGAACCCCCAGATGATGAGAGCATACGGACCCTATATGTGGGAGGCCTTGATGCCCGAGTTACCGAGCAGGACCTGAAGGATCAATTCTATGCCCATGGTGAGATTGAGTCCATAAGGATGGTGCTCCAACGAGCTTGCGCATTTGTGACATACACTACTAGAGAGGGTGCTGAAAAGGCCGCAGAGGAGCTTGTGAACAAGCTAGTCATCAAAGGCATGCGCCTCAAACTAATGTGGGGGAAGCCGCAAGCCCCAAGACCTGAGGAGGATGAGGCTGCAAGGCAAGGGTTAATAGCCCATGGAGGACTGCTTCCTAGAGCTGTTATATCACAACAGCAGAATAGCGAGCAACCTCAACCTCCAGGAGCTGATGACCAACAGCAGCAGGCAATGCACTACTTTAACATTCCAGCACCGCTGCCGGCAGAGAGGACCTACTACCCGTCAATGGATCCACAGAGAATGGGTGCTGTGATACACTCCAGCGAAGGTGATAACAAAGGAGCTGCAGATAAGCAACCCCAACAGCATGGGCAAGCACGAGGACCAAGCAGTTCAGGTTACGCATACCCTCTACCACCACCACCACCTTTTCAGGGCCAATATCCCCCATATTATCCACCTTATGGTTATATGTCCCAACCACAGATGCCTTATCCAGGGCAGTATCCACCGTATCAGGCGATGATGGCTCCACCGCCTCCTCCACCCCAGGGAACTCCAGCACAGCAGCAGCACTCTTCTGGCCCATCTGGATTGCCGTCTCAGAGCTAGAATAGCTCTGAACCACTTATTTCTATTTAATCCGTGTCCAGAGAATCAGTCCTCTATCACTTTATGTTTGTATTAAACTTTCGTGGTTGGATTAAAATGTCTGTTGCTTCTCTATATGTGATTGGTATCCGGAATTTCTATGCAATTCAGTCTGGAATTCCTGGTAGCATTTCACTGTTTCAGCATTCTGAGTGCTTATCTACTTTCGAAATGACCAGGAACTATGTATGATTAGTCTTTCGATCCTTTTGTTGTGGATTATGGAACGGCCAAACTACCAAAATTTTGCTGCCATGTAAGTCAATTAATGGGTCTGTTAGAACAAAAGGCATTTCCAGTGATGCTGGTAATGGTGGGAAATGGCTGTGCAGCCTGTTCACTTTTAAGCTCCAAAAGGACACGAAAGCTTTTCTTGCTGTATAACTCCATGCTAGTTTAGTTAGGCTTATCTTTTAAACTTACATAAAAGCTTAACCAGTTTAAGTTGTTATGGTGTTTGTTTGCTTATAAAAAGGTATAATGGTGTAAATAGAAAAGTAGAGACGTTGGGTAAAATATCAGGTATGATATTTGGTAAAAAGAAGATATTTTTATGACTTGTATTACGATATTGGCTAAATTA
This sequence comes from Typha latifolia, assembly GCF_019914945.1. Lineage (NCBI taxonomy): Eukaryota > Viridiplantae > Streptophyta > Magnoliopsida > Poales > Typhaceae > Typha > Typha latifolia. The sequence continues at coordinate 9,425,500 of NC_133098.1, read as the reverse complement.
CTGGATATATTTTTAATTAGTTTTAAATTATTATTGAAAGGGAAAATTTGTCTTTTTAACATATGTTTAGTTTTAATTATGATTAGTTAGATTTAACAAACATAATAATATTTTTAAAAGAACATAATGATTTTGGTGGAACTTATGATATTTTGAAAAATATAGTAGTGATTACAATATTTTGAAAGCTTTTGTTAAATGTAAAAATCCCTAAACATTTTTTTTTTCTGAAAAAAGAAATCTGTTAATAGTTAAAAGTTTAATTACAGTTACACCCGTTGAACTATAAGATAATATCACACTCACCTCTAACATTTAAAACGCTATAAACTAATAAGGTGTAACGGAGCGAACATAGTTTAATGAAAAATGATGGATTACTCTTTATCCCTCTCCACGTTGCATTATTATATATTTATATTTGCTATTAGAGAGAATGTAGAATACTCATTTTAGCCTTCACTCATTGTTAATATAGCATGGGGGAGAGATGACAGCAAACCTTAGCCGAGCCGAGCCAAGGCTAAATAAAATCAGAACATAGGAATGAAGGGAAGCTCCAAGAGCTTTCTCCGCCAGCAGCTTAACCCCCATGCATCGTGGACTGGGGTGGTGTCTCCACCAGTCAAAGTCTTTATCAGACAAATAAGGCTTAGAAGAGGAGACGAAGGAGATGAAGAAGATAAGTAATGAATCACTATAAGAGCAGACTAGGATCTTACACTACGGATAGGAGCAGCATAAAAAATGCCACTAGTATGGGGCCCATGGAAGCAAGAAGCGAAGATCGAAAGATGAGGCGCTTTGACTCTCAAAGGCCCCCAAAAACTTGGCGGGAAGATACTGATTTGTGGGAACTTCCTGTTTTTAGCTTTCCACCTCCCGCGATCAATTATGAAAGAGGTTCCATTTCATGATCGAAGGTCGCCTATCGCATTCAGCAAGATACGCGTTTCATTTTTTTTAGTTTCTCATTACTTGTAGGAGTCCAACTACCGTTAGCACCTTTTTTAATACTCCTTGAGCTAATCCCTTATTATTTTCGTGCATTAAGTTGCGAACGCCTCAATCGCCCTATCGCTGCTCACCTCCCTCCCTGTGGCCACCAAGGACAACGTCACACAGTCGAATCTCGGCATTGATGGTCGCGGTCGAGGGTGAGGGTTTGGTATTGAGGCGCAGGAGGAACGTTAGCAATAAAGAGGAAGAGAAGGAGAAGCCGAGCTCTCTTCTCCATAAGCGAGGAGAGAGATAAGAAGAAGAAGAAGCACCAGCCATCCGCTACCTCCCACCAGTCATTTTTGTTCCCCATTTTCACCCATTCTCTTCAAAGCATTGGCTGACATTTGGGTTTAGGAAAGGGTTGGGGTTGATCGAAGATTAGAGGTTTCAATTGCAGTGGAGGAGGAAGAATAAGGAAAAAAAGAAGGAATAAAGAAGGTAGAAAATGGTATTTTTGTCTTAATAAGAGTACTTTTATATTCTAAGGGCATATTCGTCACAAATTCCACACGCTACTATTTTCAGCCAAAAAATGGTATGCCGATATAATGGAAGGGCAATACTGTAATATCCAATACCTTAGCCGTATCAATATTCGAAGGGTATCAATTTGGCAAGAACAAAATTGCGAACCGTTCAAATACCCTGCGATGACGTGCTGTTCCCATAATTCCGGCATTTGAACCTACACACGGTTGTATTCACCATTCGATGGATGTTCAAAGGGCGTTCAAACTGTTGATGTAAGGTTTCAGAGCTGCATGATTATAAACAGGCCAAGAGGTGTTCAAATGTCGATGCAATTTTTTATATTTCTAAGTTAGGGGTACAAATACTTAAGCTTAGGTTTAGGGCAATTAACTTGAGGGATTTTGGATGAAAGTGAAAAATAGTATGGTCGATGGAATAGTATCTTGAGCAAGTCAAGAGGGCAGAAGGGGGCTTCTAGGTGGAACTAGTTATCAGAGTGAGGACCGAGAAGCGGCGAAGTTATAACCTCGGCCGTGAGTCGAGTTGATCAGATTCAATTTGTATCATAATCACGAATTGCAACAAAACCCAGGGCAAGACATAACTTATTAACCATAAAAGCAAATGACGGAGATTCAATACACACACTCATCCACATAATCCATTTATCAAAAAATTCATGGCTTTCAAAACCTCAAGGACAACTTTCCATCTTAACTTATCATAAGCTTTTTTCATGTCAATTTTGATGATAAAATAAGAATTATTTCTATCTCCTTGCTGTATCAAGTGAACGATCTATTGAACTAGGATAATATTATCCATGATAGATTTACCAGCTACGAAGGTTGACTGCTTAGAATTCACTAACTTAGAAAGCAAGGCCTTTATTAGATAACCAAAATTTAAGCTAATAAAAAAGAAACCACATTACATAAAGATATTGGTCTAAAGTCTCCAATAATAGATGGATTAAGAACCTTTAGAATAAGAGTAATATGCATGTTGTCCCACTCAAGAGGTAAAATTCCATAGATCTAAAACTGATTAAAACCGTTGTAAATCAAATTACTAATTGTAGACCAATAAAAACAAAAGAATTCCACATAAAAACCGTCAGGCCTTATGGCCTTATCGGAAGGCATGGCTTAGAGGGTAGATCGGATGTCCTCGAGAAAAATTAGTTTAATGAGATCAATATAGCAAATAAGCTCAAGAGTAGGCACACAAGGCAATTTAACATTATCATCATACACATTATCCACAAACTAGATATTAGCATAAAGTTTAATACAACAATTTATAATATCCCGTCTTTTATCTTAAACGAATGCCATTATCATCAAGTAAACAAGTAATAAAATTTCTCCTTATCCTAATTAATATAGTAGTTTGGAAGTAGTTAGTATTTCTATCAACATTAGCAATCCAATTCATATGGCCTTGGATCACCACCTATGATCGATTTGTAAGGGGGAACTATATTTTACCCTGTTGTAGTTAAGCCTAAATTCGCTCCATCCCTTTAGTTTTATTTGTGTCACTTTAACACTTTGTGGTTATATTCAAATGGTAATTATTACTTTTTCAGTCATATTTGATCAAATTAGAGACCGAATTTAAAAATTCTTATTAAAAATAAATTTGAAAATGATTAAATAATCGTACTGGCATCTAAAATAATACCAATCAAATTTCAGAAGACAAAATATAGTAAAATATATCTCTTTATTTATCATATTTTTGTTATATGAAATCTAATCGATATTATTTAAGATGCATTGGAAAGCTTATTCAATCATCTACAACTTTGTATTTTATAGATACCGTCAAATTCAACCTATGAGTTGGTCAAAGTGAATGAAAATATAAAAAGTAAAATAAACTTAGACCCAAACACAATAGAGTAAAATATAATTTTCCTATTAATAAATTAATACTGAGATAAACTATTGTTTAGTCACTATAATAAATAAGCTTGCACTAGAGTAAGCTTATGCTGTCTCAAAAGTAAAATAAATAAAATCTAGATAGATGGATGTCAGTAGGAAAGTTTATTTTTTAATTTTCTTTTCTTTTGTCAAAAGTTAACTAATGCTTGTTTATTTTCCTTTCTTTCTGTTAAAAGAGTGTATATATCACCTTCGACCAATAAGAAAAAAAAACAGCACGAACCATATTATATGGATGTATATACATACATACATATATATATATATATATATATATACTTAAGATGCAATTCATGCAGGTAATCCACAAGAATTTCATTTCCAGAAAGAATTCATGCAGCAGCAAGACCCAAGTAATAGTCCAAATGTTTCAATTATAATTGGTTGAAAATTGTTCAGCCAAAAAACTGCAAGATGTGAAGATCTGAAAAACAAAAGCTAAATAATTGGCTGATGTGAGATAGATCATACAAGTAGCAGGCTTTCACAGCCTTGTCAGTTGAGTAAACTTTTGGAGTACAATCTAAAAACTGAAATCAATATAAAAGTTAAAGAGTAATCTTCAGACTAATATCCTCAGAGTAGGTCAGATCCTATGATTGCATACAATGATACAAGGAATCAAATTGTTGACAACTTGATATGTACTACAAGTTTCCTATCTAACTTCTGGAACATTTGAAAATTTCAGTTCAACAACCACCAACAAAACTTTGCCCTCAAGAGGCAAACTTAGTTCACAAATTGCAGTATAATAACTAAGGGCAGAGTTAGACTTGTCTTTCAGGGGGGACCTGTTAGCACAATCTAGCTCTGCAATCTAGTATAACCTTTAATCTTCAGAAAAAGAGAAGAGATGTCAAGACTCCTGCAGAAAGGGACAGCAAGTTCCAAGCACAACAATAATAGAAGGGAAAGGTTATAATTCATGTAACAGGAAAGAAATGATCAGTTCCTGGGTAAGAATTTATGACGAGCAACAAAAAGAAGAATTCATTGCAGAATAGATATGACACCTTCCTCAGGACCAGCTCATGCAGAAGCAATAACATAACAGGAAACACAATGGACAGTATGAAACAAACAAGGAACTCATATATGATTACATGAGACCCTCAACAGTCAGCTATAGGATAAAACCGTGCCTGCTTCTACACATAAATAGAATTGTCAAAAAGAAACAAGGAATCAGTTCCAATTAGCTGGGTTCGACTCTTATGGATCCATTTCTTTGCTTCTGCCATTTAGCTCTGTTCTGCAACAAAAGTTTCGACCAAATTAAGTGCTGCAATGTCTTTATTCACTTCTACCTTAGTTCATGCCCCTCTCCTCTCAAGACATCTTCTATTTGAATGAAATCACTTTTAACTAATGCTTTGTATGATGCCTAAAGGAGACTTCCAGACAATTTCAATTGATTTTCATATAACTTAACTCTATATGCGTGCTTAGGTACTACATTTTTCAAGAAAGTGGTCCGAAGAGTGAATGAAGGACTCTATAGCTTGATAGCTCTTTGTGGAGAAATCTATAAGATGAATCCCTACATATATGCACCAACCCATGAGAAGAAATAGTAGTTATGATTGAGAAGATAGACAAACTGCAACAGAACTCCAACTCTATAAGATACTAGAATTACACTATGGAACTTAAAATCCAGCGACCAAAAAGGACGTAAAGTTCTAATAAGTGTTCCATCAAGTGGTCGCCAGATAGTCAGATACAGGAACAAGTAATTAGTGGATATTAAAAAGAGATATGCATTGCACGGTCCAATAACTAGCACTAATTTTAAACACAACAATGATTTTAGATCACCACGACGGGAGTGAAGGTGACATCACAAGGAAAATGAAGAAAGGATTGACAAGTCTTATCTTTCTTTTGCACCACAAAGAAACATTTAGTTAAATCAGTGGGATCCAATAATAGATGACCAATCTGTCAGGTGACCTATCAGGTTAGGAACTTGGGAATATATCTGCAAATCTAGCATGATATGAGGAAATTAATATTTTGAATCAATATACAAGACCTCATACAAGGTAAAAGTGAAACATATAGCAAGGAAAATAGTGCATCATCAAAATGAGCAACACACTCAGTTAAACCATATGCATTCCTATGTATTTTCAGTTGTTATTACTATCAACCTGCCAAGGCAATACAGGCAACTGAATGGTAAGATAGTGTAAAGTTTTCTTCCAATCATTGTATGAGGACCAGCAAATAATGTTTAGTACAATTAGGAAGCGTCAAAAAAGAGAAATGAGAAAGGTAGCCCAATGCTAGAATATACATTTACTTCAGCACAAAACAGACTGTGTAAGTAGATATATTAGAATTGTCGCTTATACATGAAAATGTCAAAGGAGTCATTTCAAGTTATTTTTATCAATTCTCTTGTTCGTCCAATATTCTAATTCTTGCATAGAGGGGGTTCAGACATCCATTTATAAATGCCAGTATGTCACAGCCTTGTGAAGAAGAAAGCATTTTTTCCTTTATTGTTGTCATCTTAGTATTTCTTTAAGACGAAAGAAGAAACAACTCCTAAGAAATTTAGATAACACTCAGTAGGAGAACTATTATCTTATCACCATCCCAAAATGTTATTCCAATACACACAAGAAGATAATGTTGAAACAAGAATAGATGTAAATATGCCCTGCAGATAATTTGCTAAAAGCCTTAATGAGATAGAATGACTAATAGAAAATTCTATCTCCCGAAAAAGGATCTCAGTTATCCATCCTTCAGATGGATTTTCTACATTGTAGATGGCTAGGTGCATGAAACCTTATAGTTAGTGTGAGAACATATAATAACACAGTCCAGCGCATGAGGCTTGTGGGATCTGAGGAGGTGTGATGTGTGCAACTGTATCCTTATTTCCGGGGAGGTTGCTTTCAAATAGATGAATACATTTGAAAATTCATAAATGTGAAACCTTCAATGAAAAGGTTCATGCGACACATGCCAAAATAATCAGCTTTCTCTGTACTTGTGTATCCACTATCCACATCAGTGGTACTTACCATTTATTGGATGATCACAACTTTTCAGCAACCTCCTGTAAAAGTAAAGATGGGTAGGACTAGGAGTCAATGGATATGGAAAGGGAAGTAAGGCAGAAGGGGGAGAACTACTAGTACTAGGTAGGAAATTAGTATCAATGGTAGTTAAAACTTATTGGATAAACCCCTTTTGGTAGATTTATATTTTGGTCCAATATCCTCAAGAAAAAAAAATAGTAAAAGAGATAAAAGAAAATTGTGCAAGTAAGTTTTACCTCCCAAATCTTGGTTAACATATAAAAAATAATGTGCAAGTTGTATTAATCTGGTCCTCCATAAGAAACTTTATTATTTAGCCCTAACATATAAGAATGGATATAGAGAAGTGAAGTTTATGCTGATACATCTATGTATAGAGAAAAGAGGTGCTCAATTCTAACACAAACAAAAGGTCTTTCCCTTGATGATTGTATTTTACTTCTCCAGTACCTTAAGGTAATATTACTATCCAATATAGCTTTGAGTTTTTGCACTTTTCTTTAACTGGTTATCTCCTAAGGATCGGTTCGGCATGGGCACCTGGAATATTCTACATGTCCACAAGCCACATGACCTATTTGATGTTGTGCAAATCATTTAAGCTAATAAAAAGGTAAGAGGAACACTTAAAGATGCAATTATGAATCAAATTACAAATTAGCAATAGGAAAGAATGCAGTCACCACTTTGTGTTAAGCACAAGAGAGCTATTGAAATTGTTAGTGAAAAGGTACACAAATTTATTCTAGCTATGTCAGTTGATAGCAGTTTCAGAACTTCATTTTCACAACAAATAATTGCTTCTTAGTAAAGCTACACATTGATGAACAAAACAACAAAGAGATAATGCAAGAGCTCCATATGTACCTATACATAGGAGCTTTATATATATATATATATCTAAGATTACCTAACACATGTTGTATTTTCCATCCTAAAAGCCTCTACAATGAAAGAGTGTGGGGAAAGGAGCTATCAAAATAAGAGGGAAAAAGATGGCTTGTAGGGAAAGTTGGCCTGTACCAGATATGTTGATGAAACAACCCATCATCCTTATCAATAGCATCCCCTCTTAGAGAAGCCTATGCACATGTTGCAATCGTTCCTAGGATCTGAGAGTCTGTGACTTGAGTCCAGTATAGTAGTTCTCATATCCGCTAGCCCAAAATAAAGAAACATTTGAAACGATTTTGAAGGCCAATAACCCATGCCACCTCTTGAATATCTGTATATTGCATAATCCCAAAATTTTAGCATCAATTTTGGATTGACAGTGCCCCCATGGAAATGCCCAGTTAACCTGTGGAAAGGTTCAGTCACACCACTGTTGGAGCTGAACGATATGGGCTTGTCAGCACACCATTCACTGTTCCATTTGAGTGCCTAACCGTGAAGCTCGTAGACTTATTGGGTCTATGCTGAAAGAGTGATTCAAGCATCTTCTCCAAGTTATCTGGTGTATACTTAGCATACTTGCTTGCACTAGCATCCTGCTCCACCAGAGGTCCATAATTTTGCATATAGCTTCGGTATACTGGCACGATCGCCTGTACCACTAGATGGCATGTCTTTTCCCTCAAATCCTTATCCGATACAACCCAATTTGACTGCTTTTGATACATCTCATCAAAGGACGCATTGAATGCCTTCAGCCGCTTCTTCACCAAGTCACGCGCTGTGGCCCTTCCCCCAGAGAATAAGATTAGGCCTTCTCTACTGAGCAAAGAAGGGAGCTTTCCCCAGCTCTCCCTCAACAGAACAGCAGTGTGGTAGTCCTTGTACTGCTCATGCTCCTTCAACCAGGCATCTCCTAACAATTCACCGAGCTTTGTCCCTTTCAACTGTTTGAAGAAATGCCAATGTGTGTTCATCATGAAAAGGTACGAAAGAGTAACATCCTCGTAGCCCTTTGACCAAGCCTCGAAGTTGGCCTCGACGGCATCAATTATCTTCAAGATTGCATCCGTCAACACCCTCTCCTGAAACCTCTCCTTCTTCCAGCTCCGGTGAATGATTAAGACTTGGGTCAGCACAGGCCGGTAGTCCTCGCCAAGGAGCCGGTTGCAGTACTCCGTGATAAAGCTGACTAGCCTAGGGACACCGCCATTGGCCGGTGGCGGCGAATGCCTCTGGAGCTCCACCTGCACAAGAAGCTCCGCAAATATCTCACACGCACCGTCAACAACCCTTTTGATCAGGTCCCGCGTGCTACTCTGGATCTCGGCGCACGCCTTCCCGCCAAAGAGGCGGTTGAAGTCCAATCTCAGTTTGTTCAATGAGTTGAAGATGTCCAAGAGGCGCAGAAGCTTGATGGGGTCCTTCTTGGCGTCCGCAACCGTCCGCCCAAACCGGAGGAAGGCAAGTATCCCTGCCTGGGCCGCAACCTCAGCGAAGCACGCAGCACCAGTTTCCGCCGGCCCCACGCGCTCGAACACCTCGAGGCATAGTTTGTACTCGGCCTCGAAGAGGTGCTTGACGGCGAACTCGAGGTGGCGGCCCCACCGCTCGACGTAAGGACCAAGCCTCTGTGCATCATCGCAGACTTCCTCAAGGTAATCGAGCCCGAGGGCGCCGAGGCTGGCGTGGACGTTGGAGACACGGACGTCGACATAGGCGGCGACACACCGATCCAGGCGGTCGTTGGCAGCCATGCGATCAAGAATCGCCAAGAGCTTGTGGACGACGGCGACGGGCAGCGGGGATGGCGCGATCGCGACTACATCGGAATCGGATTGCATGGGCAGAGGGGTGGAGTGGTCGGAGAGAAGCCGGCGGAACTCGGATTCGATCTTATCGAGCGCGGCGGAAAGGAGGCCGCCATCGAGAGGGTAGGTCGAGTTCTTGAGAGCGGAGAGGGACTGGTTGAGCTGCGAGAGGAAGCGAGGGTCGGCGAGGGAGTTGTCCGCGAGGTACTCCACGATATCCTCCAACCACTGGACGGCGAGGGCGCAGTTGTCGGAGAGGAACCGTAGCGCCTCCTCCAGCCGCGTGACGAGCGCGAGGTACGCGGCGAGATCTCCACCGGGATCGGAGAGGAGAGGCCTCTCGAGGCCGTGGACGGCGTCGAATACCTTGAGTACCGCGGCGGCGGGGCCGACGGCGCGGTCGATGTGGCCCCCGACGGCCGCCAGTGCCGCGGAGTCAGCGCGGATCGGGCGGACCGCCGCCTCCAACGACGGTAGCCGCTGCTGGATCTCGTCCAGCCTAGGGCCGGCGCGGGCGATTGCGGATCCCAGCGCGCGAGACTTCTCCAATCCCACGCGAAGAGATCGCCGCGCCGCCATGAGGCTGGAGAGGGCGAGATCCTCCTCTTCTTCCCGGTCCATCACCAAGAGCCGAAAGTCGAAACCCTATGCCGCGGAGAAGAAGGCTCTTCTTGAGGAGAAGGAAGCTGGAAGAGATAGGGGAAGTGGAATGGTGGATAGGGGGACGGATAAAGAGGTTCTTATTCGGGGATAAGTCCGGAGGGGGTTGGGAAGCAGGGGCGGATAAACTAATGTTGACCGGAGAGAGATTACTTAGAGAGCTTTACAAGCTTTATAGGGCGAGATTTGGTAGGAAAGAAAAAAAAACTGAGAGCTTTTGGAGAAATCTATAGAGAGAGAGAGAGTGGGAAAAAAAAGAGGAAGTGGGAGAAAGGGAAGTGGAATACAGATGCGAGAGGTGGAAAGTTTTGAGAGAGAGAGAGAAGACTAGAAGACTAGAAGACTAGAAGAGAGTTTTGTTTAATATTTGGGAAGTGAGGAAAGGAGAGGGAGATTAAAAAGCTCGGAGTATCCAGAATTATATAAAGAAATTTTTAAATAACACCCTATATGTTAGTGATTTTATGATTAATACCTAATTTTTTATTTATAACTTGGCCTGTGTATCTGCAAGAGCTCTGTTTGGTCCTTAAAAAGTTATCTTGAGTTTATCAAAAACAACTTATATTTTATCTTTATTATTTTTCACACCTTATCCAATATTTATTAGGAAAATGTTTAATGAAATTATAGTTTACACATTTTATTTTTACTATTTACAAATTAAACTCTATAATTTAACAAATATGTATAGAAAACACCTTTCCATATTTTCATAATATTAGTTCAAATTTAACCCTACATATTCGCTAAATAACAGGACTCGATTTATAAATAATAAAAATATAGGGCGTAAACTACGGAATCTGGAAGGTTAATATATTTGGTCTTTTAATAATTCTTACAACATTCTCAAAAAGAAAGAAGAGATTGTATTAATTACTACCTCAATATTTAAGCAGTACAAACATAACTTTGATTTTATTTCCATTTTTTTTAACCTTTTTATAAAGAAAAAAAATAATTTAGAGTGACTTAATTATACTCACTATTCATAACATTTTTAAAAAAATATAAAAATAGAAGCATTTTTATTCTTTTTCTGAGAACTGTAGCTTCTTTCCACATTCATAATATAAGATATTGAAGTGAGATATAGGAATTAAATATTAAGTATCAAAATCAACTAAGTGAGACCTCTAATTCACGGCTCACATGAAAGCTAAGTCTCTAAATCTTATGTGGTTGGAAAATAAAAACCCTGGGATAAGTAATCCTCTTAGTATCTGAGCATTATCCGTCTCTTTCGTGGTAAAAAAATAGAGCAGTTTAGAGAGTCTAAATATAATTATCTCTAATAATAATAACACTCAACATGTTCTATAATTAGACTAATAAATACATAAGGTGATTAGTAAAGTATGCGCAAAATATTCCTTAAAAAAATCTTATCCGTCTCACCTATCCGAAGCTACATATATTTAGCAATTATCCTTAGAATAAGCTGATACTTTATCCTAATCACTTCGGATAAAGTTGGTATACCGAAGTTAGAAACATATCGTCATTAGTGACAGGTTAGAAGTCCCAATCCGGACGGTTTGCTTAGCTTTAATTTATCTCGCCGGTTGATCTGGACCGTCCGATCTCGATCCCGGTCTAGGGTTAGGCCCACCTATAATCTTGTAGCAAATCCAAGAAGCATTGAAGGGACTTAGAGGAGAGAGGACAGAGGGGAATGGGGCCCATTGGGCCCCATTTTCCTATTGGTCCTCAGGGAATCACAATGAGTACTTAGTTTTGTTTGTTTTTATAGATCTTATTCTCTGTCAATGTGCAAATAGATGCATGTGAGATCACATGAGAAAATTGGAAAAATTACATTTCGCACCCTATAATTTTGTGAATTTATTTAGGGTTCACCACCCTACTTCCCGAGGCTGCCGACGAACACCGAAAGTTAATCGAAGATAAAATTACTTTTATATACGATAAACTTAAGCATTTAACTCTCTGTGGTGGTCGAGAGTTGACAGCGAGAGTCAAGACTATATCGTAACGGTTAGATTCTTTTATCATTATACTTCTTGCGGTTGTCGAGAGTAAGAGGTCGAGGGTTGGTCAAGGGTCAATCGAGGGTCCTGGGTCGAGGGTGGAGACTATATTGTAGCGGTTGGATTTTTCCATCCAAAACTAGGGTGGTTCATTAGCACAAATAATATTCTGCCATGAATAAATACCTCGGATTAACTTTACTATAACAATATCTAATAGGATAGAGAATATTTATGATTTAAAAAATATATATATATATATATTAAAGACACCCTCTTTTGAATTTAAAATCTAGTTCATATTTTAGTTTTACCTTAATCACAGAAATCTTGGTTGAGGATATTAAGATCATTTTATACTTATAGTTAGTTTAATTTATCTATATAGTAAAACTAATATTAGAGTGTTTTTAAGCATAAGGGAGGATTGAATTATAAATAGTGAAATTTGCATATAACACCTTATTTTTTAATAAAATTATGGTTTACATTCTAGACTTTTATTATTTACAAATCGTGCGCTATGATTTAGCGAATATGTGCATAAAATATTCTATCGTTAAATTAATCAAATCTCTGAGTTAAGTTAACTATACTAGGAAAATTACGAAAGTATCCTTAAGCAAGTTATAATAAGCAAATTTTAGTTATTTTATAAATAAAAATATCTTTACTTAATAAAATATTCTCACTGTGTTAGTACAAATCTAACCTAGAGTGTTTTCTATACATATTCATTAAATTATAGGGTTCGATTTGTAAATAGTAAAAATATAGGGTGTAAAACACAATTACTTACGTTGTAAAGCACTCTCATACTGGCCGTTAATAATAATAAAAAATTATCGAGTGTCTTCATCAAGTTTTTTAAAATAGATTATTAAAAGGATATCCGGCTCTAGATAGATTGGAATGAGTTGGTAGGACAAAAGTTACAAAATATTATTAAAAATGTTCAACTTAGTCCTACCAATTCTTATAATCACGTCGACATCCCTCTTCCTCTTCGTGATCTTAAAAAGGGAAAAAAAAAGAGAGTTGGTAACATCCCATGCCCCGTTGGTGATAGTTAGGAAATCGTAGTCGAGATTGTTTGCTATATAATCTATATCTTGTCAATTGATCATGACCGTTTCATGTCGATTGGACCGTTGTGATTGTTCACCTGTCGCAAATTTTGGCACATTTAGACGTGTCGTAGTAAATCCAACAAGGATTGAAGCATTAGATGTTTTTTTTTATTATTGTTTTGTTTTGAATCAAGGAGTTGTAGCTTAGCTAGTTACAAATAGAGGTTCAGGTACAAGTTCTCTTATCCTGCCGTAGTAAGACTCCTAGCTCCTCCGCCGGTTGAGATTTGTTGTGTCGCACTATTCGCCTGGCCAGTAATTTTTCTTTTCCGCTAACCTAATCGGCTGCACTATTCCTCTCCTTGAAGATATGCTTGAAAGTCGCACTTATGGACTGCTTAGTTAGCACTTTATATTTTGCTACCATGCCCTGCAACTTCCATGGTACTGGTCTCTGCCTATTTACCATCTTCATCGTAGCCTCCGCATCCGGCTCCATAATTATCTTGTCCCTTCTCCCCCGAGCTTCCTAGAGTCTCGCCAGGACTGCCATGAGCTTGCTAAATTCTGGGGAGATCTTAGCTACTAGCTCCGCCGCCGCCACAAGTAACTCAGGCCTCTCATCACGTATGACTAGCCCACAACCGCCTTGGTAGTCATCATTGTTGTTGGCGCCATATGTATTGACCTTAAGCCAACCTTCTAGAGGTGCCTCCCATTTGGCCACCTGCCTTGTCCTCGCCGACTTGCTCGTGCTAAGATCTTTGTATTCATATTCCTTCGCCAGTAAGATAGCTCTTTTGGCTACTTCCATGGCTGTGCTCCTTTTGTCACGAAACACTCTACTATTGCACGCCTTCCAAATTTCCCACATACATAAGGCTATCACAACTTTGATCTCTTCATTCTTCTTCCCATCTTTACTCCACTCCATTAGAATACATTGCTCATCTAACTTGACCATCAAGGACTCACCCTTTAGTATCTATCTCAGCCCATACTTCTCTAGCGAACCTGCACCCAAATAACAAATGAGATATAGTCTCTTGAAAGACTCCACACAAACCGCAAGCCTCATTTGGGCCGCATCTGATGCCATGCAGAAACTCTCGGGTGGGGAGACGACTCCGAAAGGTTTTCTAGATGAAGAGGCGAATTCTTGGTGCAATCTCTAGCTTCCATAAAGCCGCCCATCTTGGCCAATTGTCCACCCTTGACCTCCTCACGTAGTTATAGATGAATCTAGTCCTTGCTTCACCATCCTTCTTCGGTGCCCAAACCCAAAGATCTTCAAGTTCTCTGCTTTCATGCATCATACCACATATTTTGAACGCTAAATTCTGGCCAAAGGTCTCTCTAAGCTTGTCCTCCTTTCATCCCTCCTTTGATTGAAGCATTAGATGGACACACTTTAATTGTACACCGTTTATGAAAAAAAAAAGAGTAATAGAGGAATTTTGCAATTTAATTGTATTTAACTTATTAATTTAATATATAAAATTGAGTTTATATATATATATTTTATTTCGATGCATATTTCTTTATAACGGAGTGCACAAAATTTATATATCCGGTGCACATTATAATCTATTATTACAGAGCTTTTATAATTTACTTATAGTTTATTTTTTAATTTGTAAGATTAGATTTTTCTAAAAAAATTTAAGTGTATATATTTTCTATAGTCGATACATTATACATGCACGATGCACACTAGAATCCATTTTTGCTAATCAAAAAATAAAATATAATTAAATCCAACCTAAAATTTGTGTAAATACACTTCTTTTATCTTATTTTCTAATGCATTATGTTAGATCATATAGTATATAATTATGCAATTGGATTGATATTGGATTATGAATTGTTAGATTTTTGTATTGATAATTTGTATATAAAATAAACCGATATGGATATATCTAGAATACTTTTTAAAAGCATGATTAACACGTCAAAACCAAGATGAATGAGACCTCCATATGTTATACAACTTGATGCTTCTACGAAAGCTAAGTTATATATTTATGTCACAAAATGAGCACTTAATTTTAGAACTATATAAAATGAATATTAAACTTAGGAAAATGACACATATGATTCGATCAATAGGGAATGTGGAAATGGAGCAAGCAACAGAGAAGTAGTAGTATGAAAAGTTAATGAGGATAGGTTGACTATTTTTTTTATTTTTTTTATTTTTGGGGGCAGCATTCAATATTAAATTCCATTATAGCTGAAATTATGAGCAGGTTTTCATTGTTTATTTAAGTATTTTAAAAAGTAAAAGAAAAAAATTTAGTGGAATATTTTCCATTGATATCTTTTCTTTAGCTAACAATGGTTAACTTAGGATATATTTTGAGAACTGATAATTTTATTTTCATTCCGTGATATACCATTATTTTTCACGGTGACCTCCTAAATTATTTTTTTGGTATATAATGACCCCCTGAATAATAAAAAATACCTCACTCTTTACACATCGTAGACGGAATTAGAGAAATGACCAAATTGCCCCTCTTTTCTCGTCAACATAAAATTCTCTCTTGAGTTGCACGTGTATACGAGGGTTAAATATGTCATATTTTTATCACGTGATTATCATATAATAATTTGTGGATGAAAATAATTAACAAAAACCTAATGAAAGGGATGAGGTGAGATATTTTTAATTGTTTAAGAGGTCGTATACCAAAAAATAATTTATGAGGTAAATATGAAAAATAGTGATAGTTTAGAGGGCTGAAAAAAAAAGGAATTATTCCTTTTGAGAATAAAGCCCATAAATGCTAGAATAAGCCCAACTAGGTTTCTAAGCCCATGGCCTGCTCTGAATTATGGCAATTTTAGATGAGGTATTTCTATTTGTTATTTTTAAAATGAGACGCTTATTCTAGGAATAACTATTTTTATATTCACTTGTATTATGGAATAAGGATATACTAATTATCTTTGATGTGTTATAAAGTGAAGGAAAATATGAAAAAAAAGACCGTTTATCTTTTATGGAATTACGACAAATATTTTTTGATTTGATATAAAATAGATTGATCGGATAGGTATTAAGAGTAAATTAATGATTAGGTTAATATGTGGTGTAAGATATAATTTTGATAATTAGTATTTCTAAATTTTGATGTTTAGGTGTTATTATTTAATAAAAGATTGTATTCTAAAATCACAAAAAGTGGTAGGGGTAAAAGAACTTATGGGTTCTTCTGTTTCATCTTATTTTATATTCCTTATGATTATACAATCATGGATCTTAGTCATTAAGCATTTTATTACAAAAATATAACTTATGGCGCCCCAATTAAATAATGTAATTAGAAATTTAATGAATATATTAATTAAGAGATCACAACAATAAGAAGGTTAAGTGTCATAAATAAAACCTATGGATAATTATTGTGAATTTTATTCCAACACAAGGTGTAAATAAAATTGATTTCGCCTAATTTATTTTGAACTTTTAGTTTAAAAAGTGAGTTTTTGATCGATACGCTATTCCATTCTACTATTTTTTTGAAAGAAAGTACATAGATTGATTCATTTCATTAGTTTCAATCAAACAATTACAACTTGATACCATGGAAGAAAAGAAAAATTGGGTAAGAACCCTAAGAACAAGCCTCTCACTTGGTTGTATTAAAGACCGAACAACAATAAAAGCGAAGTATCAAGTATAAAAAACAAGCACTCAAGCACAATAAGAAAAGATGAGATAGAGCAATGCTCTAGAACCAAGCCTCTTGCTTGGTCAACTACGGCAGTACTACAAATATAACAACATGAGTCTTAAAAGTCTAAGCACTCAACAAAGGAGCATGCTCATATATGAATCCCGGCTTACTAGAGATGGAATCCAACGATCATAATGAAATCACCTTTAGGGTTGTCAAAATAAACGAGCAGCTCGGGATTGGCTCGATTGAAGCTTGAGCTCGGCTCAGCCCGGCTAGAGCTGAGCCGAGCTCGAGCCGAATTAGAAGGCTCAAAATCTTTCGAGCCGAGCCTGAGTTAGCTTGCTCAGGCTCGGCTTAAGTATATTATTTATTTAATATTATATAATTACTTTTTGTATATAAATTAACCATTAGATCTTTATCCAATGGCTACCATTGGATCTTTGAAATTAGCCATTAGATCTTTATCCAATAGCTACCATTAGATCTTTGAAATTAGCCATTAGATCTTTATCCAATGGCTACCAGCCCATCTATCTTTGAAATTAACCATTAGATCTTTATCCAATGGCTACCGTCAGATCTTTGATTATACTAACCCTAATCCTAAATCTAAAAAATATCCCAACAAACCCACATAATCCTCTCATCCTTTCCTCTTCCTCTTCCTCCTCCTCCTCCTCCTCCTCCTCCTCCTCCTCCTCCGATCAAGTACTTCGGCCTGTTTTGACGGCGGCCTCCTCCATCGATGTCAACCTTGACCTCTACGTCGACCTCCTCCTCCATTGTCGTCAGCCACAACGTCGGCCTCCTCCTCCTTCATCTCATCTGGCCTCGTTCTTCATCGACAAGCCGCAACCGCCTTCTCCTCTCCGTCGGCCTTGCCTCCTCCTCATCCACATCTGGCCTCGGCAAGCCTCCGCCTTCCCCTCTCCATCGTCCTCCTCCTCTTCTTCATCCTCCTCCTCCCTTTCCTCCTCTAATCAAGCTCGGGCTTAGCTCGAGCTTGGCCCCAACTCGATATGGCTTAGCTCGAGTTGAGCGGAGCCGAGCCTAATCATCTTTGGGGGCTCAAAATTAATTTTGAGTCGAGCTTGAGCTAGAGCCGACTCGCTCAGGCTCGGCTTGTTTACACCCCCCAATAACCGTAAGACTCCATTTGAGCAACCTGTGAAGCCAAGAACAACACCAAGAACAAAATGGCAAAAGAAAGAAAACTAGAGCGGCGGTGAGAGTGATAGCTCAACCAAATACATCCAGAAAATTGAGAAACTAATTTCCTAAATCATAGATGAAATCTATAGACCAGGACGATGGCAGTAGAGCATAAAGTGAGGTGAGGCAGAGACGGTCAGGCAAGGGCGACTGTTGCTAAGGGCCGAGACTATGGAAGGCAAGATCGAAAGCAGCTGGCGCGAACGGTGGAGGTGTAGAAGCAGGGCAGACGAGGTCCACCGTAGCTAGCAATGCTTGTGGTGCATAGGGTTGAGGTGCGGAACAAGGCGAGATCCATGACCCCGGCTCTCGGCATAGACGACGACGTAGCGAAAAGTCGAGGAGAAGACATCGGTGAGATGGACGGTGGAGGCATCAGCAATAGTGGAGTTGCTAGGCAGACGGTGGACGACGGCTTCGATAGGGGGGGAGGGAAAAGACAATGACGGTCGACATTCGACGATGTCGAGAGGAGGAACTTCGAAATTTTAAGGGGGAAAAGAAAGAAGAGAGGAAAAGAAGAGGGAAAGTGCTCCCTTCCCCTAGCTTGTGGCTAGGGGAGGGGAGAGGAAAGCCTCGCTGCCGACGATGAAGGAGAAGATAAGCGAGAGGGAAAGAGTTTCTACGCCAACCCTAGCCTAGGGCTAGCGTAGAGAGAGGAAAGTCTCACCGCTGATAATGACATGGGAGAAGCGGAGATAAAAGGGTCTCTGTGCTAAACCCTCTATTCCATTCTACTATAGTCTTCAAAATGTACGCTATTTATATAGATACCAATCCAATTTCTTTTCGAGATGTCTCAATAATATAAACAAAAAAATATACTCTTAATTAAGACATTTTATAAAAGATAGAATAAGAATAATTTTATCTTTTTATATCGAAATTATTTAAATGTTAACTGTTCCTTAACTCCAAGGAGTATTAATGCCAAAAATAAGGTTTTTAAAATGTAACGGCCCAAATTTGGGGGTGAGAATGGAAATTAAACCATAAAATTTTATTGTGGCTAATTGATGGCACAGATTCCACTGCCAATAACCCTAATTCTCAATCCATATGAACCTCATCTTAATCTACTAAGAGATTCTCTGACATCGTAGCCGTGGATATCATCATTAATTACCATCCGACCAATTAATTAACCTGCCTTGCACGGCACAACACGCATATAGTGCGTTACCACATGGAATTCATTGTGTATATAATAATAATAAGGGAAATTTGCATATAATATTTATATACCTTATGGATTAAAGATAATAAATTTTTTTTAATGATTAAAATGTCCTTCTTTCTTATTGTTTAGAGCCTAAAATATTTACTAACTATTTTTGTCTTGCATAAAAAAAGATATTTGTCTTATACTATGATATTAAATAAAGTAATAGATAGTTTTAAAATAATTAAAGAAAGGTGTAATCGTGATTAGAAAATTTTGACCAACTGAATGATATTTTAAAAAGAGTACAAAAATTTTAGCTGCAATTATAATATTTTAAAAAATATTAGTGTTAACTTTGATATTTTAAAATATTTTATATCATCGCTGTGAATTTTACTAGTCCGTAACCATTGCCTCCCACAGAAGAGATTTACTCGGCTATTAATTAAGCGGGTTAAAATTTCTAAACACGAACATGACCCATTTATTTAATGAATTATAGGAGTTATAAATAAGTATTTTTACTTACCACCTCTAGTAGTCCCACCGAGCTTTTCCTCTATGAGTTTGGCAGCACGAAACAGGACGACAAATCCTCAAAAATATGGAGGCTTACCGAGAAGGCGATCTAGAGGTCCTAGTCATGAGGATACAATGGCATGAGATTGTTAGGGTGTAGAGGCCTGATGACAATTTATAATCTTAGAAGCATCCTACATAGAACTCATGCTAATGTTACTTTTCTCTCGAAAAATAAAGGCGTGATCAATAAGGTTCTCTCAATAATCTCCTCTCTCCATCTTAAGAATCATCATGTTGGTAGCTCTCTGGGGCCTGACTGATATACTTTAACTCATTTGAAATAAAGACACCTAAGTAAATATTTTGAAAGCTAGTCATTAATGCTTCATTTTTTCCCTTATCCCTGGTATTTCCCCTAACCATGACTGGGTCATCACCAGGGTCTATGGTGACCCTCACCATGTTCACAACTCCCTCCTCTAGTCCTGTATCTCCTTCTACTTAAACTCTACCTATCCTCTCTATTATATAGGCGACTTCAACGCCCGCCATTGCGACATCCATTGAGAAGGAGGGTGATCTTGTCTCTAAAACCACTGAGTCTTTGATGAGAATGTTCACTGGCAGGCCTTATGGACCTTGGTTTTGTAGGCCCAACATTCACTTGGTCTACTAGAAGATTAAGTCTCAACCTAGTTCGAGAAAGCCTAGATAGATCTCTCGTGGTGCAAGGCAGTCATTCTCCACATTCGAATGCTTGTGTGGAGATGCTTAGTAAGGGATCAGCTAGTCAAATTTACAGTGAAGTGTTTGACCTACTCAAAAGACTCAAGAGACTAGCAGACTTGGTAGGAGAGGTGCATATCTATCTTGTTAGAGATTCTCACTCACCCTAGTAAAAAATGGTGAATGACTTTGTCAATTCTACTTGTTGGATTATCCTACCAATTGTCCAACACGAATGTTTTAAGTGATTAACCATTTACCTTTCTATTTGGATCTATTCTACGGACATGTTTACGGACATGTGTAACAATAGCCGCCAATAAATTTGTTATGTGTTACTCTTGGTTACGACTGATATTCGGTTCATAGAACTTTTTAATTTTTTAAGGAAAAAACACAGGAACCATAGGTTTGTAATTTCGTGGCAATTTAGGGTTTATTTGTTGGCCAAAAATATGTCCAATATTCGGATCCATCTTTCCGGCCATATTCATTTAATATCTCGGATGGAATTTTTTAATGCCGCCGAATGAATAGGTTGGCAAATTAATTGGCATTTATTATTCCATCATCCAATGACAACCCAAAATCTCTAATAATTTACATTTACCCCCCTTGTCTACTAGGTAGTAGTTCTTCGTCTTCACTTTTTAACGTGCATATATAAATAAATTTACCGTTTCCGAAAACATTGGGGACCAGATTGCAAATATGAACAATCCCCCCCCGCTCGTCCTACTCTTCACCACAACAAAGAACAGCAGCGGTTATTTCTCTGCTATCTTTCCCACCTACTTCCTCTTTTTTTTTTAAGTGAAAAATAGGACAAAAAATAATTTATATATTATAACGGATTAATTTCTAGCACCGTATAATTTAACTCAGGTGTTAAATGAGAATTATAAGAGAAAATGAGGGGTTGAATTATAAAATCTTAGAAGACAATGTGTGAATTATAAAATAGTAAAATATAGGGTGTAATTTGTAAAAATCACTTAATCTTTCGTTAGGCTTCTTACCTTTTTCCTCTTTGTTTGTAGTTTCTGAACCCTCCTCTCCTCCTCCTACTACTACTTCTCTCATTCCTCACTCAATCATTTGTTCATCTTTCCCTCCTCTCTCTCTCTCTCTCTCTCTCTCGCTCGCTCTTTACTATGACTACTTAACTACGTTAATTACCGCCACATTATTCTCTATCTCTCTATCTCCTGTTCTAAATAATCCTGTCATGGGCTCCGAGATCGGCCTCTTGGTCGACGAATTGCCGTCGTTGGCGCCGATAAGGACGGCGGGGATCGTAGCCCTGCGCGTCGAAGATCACCCGGTTGCCACCGAGATCGACGACGAATGCGCGACGCCTAAGTCCGACGAGAACAAACTCAAGCCGATCGTCGAGTGCCCGCCGGCCCCGAGAAAACCTCGGCCGGCGAAGAGGAAGTTCCCAACGCCTTCCCGGCGTTTCCGTCGAGTCCCCCGCGATCTTAGATCAGTTTTCCATGCCCTTCCTCCTCCTCCGAAGAGAAAGAGAATTCGACTTGGTTAGAGCTGATGTTTGTAAGCTAGATTATATTTTTGGAAGTTATGAGTTGTTTTATATTCTCTACGTGCGTGCATGGTGGTATATGAATATGATCAAATGCAACTTTTTCATCTTCTCTCCATGGAAAATTATTTTAATATATATATAAGAGAGAGAGAGAGAGAGAGAGAGAGAGAGAGAGAGAGGGTTTCTGGAGAGAATTCATAGTTTTTTTTTTCTGATTAAAATGTTAGTGTTGATTCTCCTACTTCTTAGTATATATATTGGATAGAAAAGGGGTTTCTAACTCTCATTATAAATTGAACATAAAATTCTTTCATATTGGTATATATGGTTCAAAGGGAGGGAGATCAGAATTAATGTCAGCTCCTTAATTCTCATGTTTGTTTTCTTTTTCTTTTCGCCTTCCTTTGTGAACTACTGGTCATGATCTTGATCCAGTTTTAATTCTAGTGGGGTCTCCTCTGGGTTTACTCCTTTCCCATATGCTATAATTTGCCAAGTAGATGAGAGAGAGAGAGAGAGAGAGAGAGATTCTTGTGGACAAATCAATTCAAGGCAGCTTCCGTTGCTTAGAAGGACAACTGATCAGAAAAGCACAACTTGTGTGATAATTATTTACAAATGAAGAAGACTTTGGAGATTACTGGTGAAGGACAAATGTGGAAGAGAGAGAGAGAGAGAGAGGAAACAACTTAACTAGTGAGGTACTAATTATACTATATAGGTAGAGAATGAGAAGGCTTCTTGAGATCTAACTATAGGTGGAAAATGATTTGTTAATCCAGGTTGAGTGCTGATCATAATTAAAAGGCCTCTAAATAGTGATTAATGATAATTATATGGCAGGAGCTGTGGATTCTAATTAAATTCAGTGAATAAATCTAAGACTCTAATGATCTTTTCAAATGGATAACTTATAGGCCCAAACTAATAGCATGATAGAGGTCATAATGGGTGATTTAATGGTGAAAATTCCTGGCGATTTATACAATAGAACTCAACATTTACCAATTAATTCTTTTACTAAAGCTTCATGCAATTAAATTCAAGTAAATAAGACAATGATCATGACATTTCTATGAAGGTCCCTTTTCCAGCACAGCCACAGTACTCAGTAGTATTGAAGTAAGTTGTTTGTTCCTCTTGCAATAAAATGCCATATTTGTACCTTGCAAGTGCTTCTTTGTTCATCATCTTGTGACCACTACTAAAGTTAAAAGATAGGTTTTGAATCCAAAAGTGGTCCATAGAATCACAATTCTTTTTAAGAAAACTATTATACGAATATCTTAGAGTTTTTAAGAGTATAATTGCTTCCTTTTTCCCTCTCATTTACATGATCCATAAATCAAAACAAAAGTAACCGATATTCCTTAAAAATTGTTGATCATGTCGATGTATAGTAAAACCAATTATTAATATTGATTGATATGAAAGAGATGGGTTTTGATTAAATAGTTGAAATTCCACTCAAAATTTAGATTACATAACTTTAATTGAGGGATTTTAGTTTAAGTAGGAGAAAAGATCTATCATAATTGAAGTAAAATTTTATTGCAAGAAAATCTTACTACAATCCTAAATATATTCGAGTTATTCTTTCTAATAATGGATGAGATTATAATCAAACTTTAATTTAAATTGACATAAAATGTTTTCTCAACTTAAGCTAAAATTCCTCGACCAAATTTAAATTAATTTAAATTTCGAACCGAATCTCCAGCACTCAGTCAATACTAATAGTTGATTTCCTATATCTTCACACATCGGCTATTTTTGGGAGAGATTGAATAAAACCGCCCTTAAATTTGTGACTAAATTAATCAGTTAGATAAGTAATATGTAAATATATATAATGACAATTTAAAAAAAAAAAAATCTCATTTCAGCAATTTCTAGGTTTCTATTTAATCAGAGAAAATGTCTCTTTGGTTTAAAAAAGAAAAAGAAAAAGAAAATTTAAGAACCATGCACAAGAAGCCAATTGAAGAATTGATAGGTCTAAGGTACACAGAAACAAATAAGATTTGGAACCTTTCAAGTACAATGGCAGCATATTGTAACGTAGAAGATAAGTGTAGTTAACAATAATTATCTATTTTATTAAGTCAATTATATCTAGTCCTTTTGAACTATTGCTTACTTTTTATATAGATTCTAGCATTTGTAGACAGAACGCTAAATAATAATTTATTCAAAATTTCATCCTCAAGATATCTAAAATTAATTATATATATTTTTTTTCCTGATATTTGCCAATTTCCTAAGCTATGCTTCTCCAAAATTGTTCAAAAAATGGTTGTCAACTTATGAGTTACTACTTCTAAAGCACATGTGAAAATATAGGGAAATGGAGCCCTTTATTTTTATTGAAAATATTCAGTAGATCACATTAATTCAAGGTCAACTGTAGTATAACATATATATTCTTATTAATGGGAAAGTACTACTAAAAATAAAATATTATGTTTACTTTGGCAAACTTAAATCAATCTTGATTTCTTCAAATGACTATTCAAGTCCTTAATTATAACATGTTGAGTGTATGTTAAGTTAGATTTCTATTTATTTGGTCCTAAAATAAGTTTAAATTAGGAGCATTTAGTAATTTTCTAAGCAATGTCAAGCAATTACACTTTACACTTTTTTTAATCCACATAAAACTCTTAACTAACTAAGAAAAATATTCATATATACCATTCAACTAAGAAGAAAGAAGTAACTATTTCACCTACCTGAACTAAAAAATTTCTTAGGTCAGTAGTGAAAAAAATTTAGGAGATTTTATGTGAAAAATGGTGCTTATATTTGGTTATTTCCATAGCTATGCTTCTCCAAAATTGTTGGAGAAATGGTTGTGAACTTGTGGGTTACTCCTTCTAAAGAACATGTGAAAATATAGTAGATGGAGCATTTTATTTTTATTGAAAATATTCACTAGATCACATTAATTCAAGGTCAACTGTAGTATAACATATATATTCTAATTAATGGGAAAGTACTACTAAAAATAAAATATTATGTTTACTTTGACAAATTTAACTCATCTTGATTTCTTCAAATGACTATTAAAAATTTATTTATAACATGATGAGTGTATGTTAAGTTAGATTTATATTTATTTGGTCCTAAACAAAGTTAAATTAGGAGCACTTAGTAATTTTATAAGCATTGCGAAGTTAGAAGATGAGATTAACATTAGTTAATTAGACTAAACACATTCATTGATCTCTTTCATAAGCAAGTAAAAGAGATAAAATGACTTTTACCTAAATCCATTAAACCTATGTTTAAAAATATCAAACACATCCAACAGATCTTCAATCTAATTCTTAATATAAAAAAAAGAATAATTATAGTTAGTCTTCCTAAACTATCACTATTTTCTCTTTTTTTATTTACCAACTTAGATCTTATAAACTGAAAAGAAAAAACTATCCATATAAACCCCTAAACTAAGAAAAATAAATGTAACTATATGGACTCTCTAAATTAATAATTTTCTTAGGTCAAGGGATAAAAATAATTTAAGAAGTGTATGTAAAAATTGGTGATAATGTAGAAGGGCTAAGTATTATTAATCCATTAAAAACTATGGAGAATACCATACAATAGTATTATGATAGTTAGGGTAAAGTAGGATATTTTATGTCCTTTTATAGGGCATATTATGACAGATCCTTAGGGTATCCCTTTGCAGAAGATCTACAAAATTATTAAACAAGAAATTGATCAAAACTGAAGAAAAACCTAAGTTCACTTTAGAAATTAATAATGTATTCCTATTTGCTATTATTAAAATAAGATATTTATTCTAATGGTAACTAAAAAAATATGTTCACTTGTATTCTAGAATAAGAATATAATAATTACATATTTGATATAAAGTGAACGAAAAGATGAGAAAAATATCTTTAATTTATATTTAATGGACTTACGATAAATATTTTTTATTTGACATAAATTAGATTGAAGAAGATATGTATCAAGAGTAGCTTTGTAATTGGGTTAGAATGACTTATAATTTTAATGAATAGTATTTGTATTGTAAAATAATACTATTATAATATTTTAACTGCTATTTTAAAATAAAGAGTTATATTTTTTTAATTAAAAAAGTTATTTCTAAAGTGAACGGGAGCTAATATTTTCCAAGTTCTCGTTCACTTCAGAAATAATTTTTTCTTATTTCAGAATAACATGTAAACATTATAATAGTACAACCGAAGAATACAAATACTATTCGTTAAAATTATATCTTATATCACACACTAATTCGATTACCAATTCACCATTGATATCTATCGCATCAATTTATTTTATATCAAATTAAAGAGTATTATCATAATTTCATTAAAAAAGTAAAATAATATTTTCTTTCATCTTTTTCTTCACTTTATATTATATCAAAGATTACACCTTTATTTCAGAATACGAAGTGAACATAAAAATAATTATTTGTGAAATAAATTTATTATTTTAATAATAACAAATAGGAATTACTATTTCTATTCCAACCCTATTCAATATATGTGAATGATCAAAGGTTTTCCAAAGGAGGATCTCTAGATCTGGCATATAATACTTGACTATAGGACCAAAAACAACAAAAGACAAATATTTACAAATAGCTTGTTAAACACATGTGACCTTGTACTAGGGCAACTTTATTTATTCCAAGGCATACAGTAAAAGTACCAATCTCAGGATCCTATGTACATATATTGAGCTACTTTTACTGTTTTTTTTTTCCATTTGATTAGCTTCCAATTTTATACCTTGCAAGTGCTTTTTGTTCTCCTTCATCATGTGACAATTACTACAAGATTCCATTGCATCTGTAGGCCATGAAGGTGTTGATTAATATGGTGGTAACTTTTGGATCCAAATGGAAGTACAAATGGTACAATTTATGCTGGAAGCTTGTTTGATGTCCTATCATGAACAAAATATGCAGTGTTACATCTCAGCTCATTTTATGCTGGAATTGGTTGCTAATAGAATGCACAGGAAAAAGGTGGAGAATAGGTTAAAGGAGTCAAAAAGATAGTTAAAGAATGTAATTAGAAAAGGAGTGGGAGAATAGTTGTAAAATTTCTTTATGCTCCACTTAAATGTAATTAAAGAATGTAAGTGATAGTTTCTTTCAAATTAGAAAAGGAGTGGGTGAAACCTATGTAGTTTCCACATAGCCTAATATTTTCACACAATATATAAGATAAAAAATTAATATTTTTATAAATAACTCAAGCAAAAAGAAGTCCAAAATACCACATGCCACAATCCATATAACTTATTTTACAATGATAAAATAAATAAATAAATTGAAAGTAATCCACGCTAGCTTCTCTACAACTTAGGATCATCTACTAATCTAAAAATTATTCTACCAAAAGGTGATGAACATAAAATTTAGCAATATACTTCTACAATCTAAAAGTAGTGTAAATGAGGATGCAATATACCATAAATATATCAAACACAAAAATATGTATTAATAATAAAATGCGTGATATGCATCACTCAAACCATCAAATCCTCTATCTTAAGCTCATATAGAGCCACAATAATAAACCACATCAAACAACACCCATTCAGGAGAGAAGACAACTAAGGATAGTTTCGCCTACCCCTAACCTAGTGAACAACATGAATGATAGTTCATCACCGTAGACCAAAGACCTTGGTCATAAGCACATCACTATCATAGGGGTCAACATCGCACATTAATACTACCCACACAAGCCCTCGGCTTAAGGACGCTTGGCCCATGCATAATAGGTACTATTAGGTCTACGACCCTTACCTCTCAGTTATAGTTTAAGATTATTTGGTGCCTAGTCTCCGTGTTCAGCAGTGTTATACTTGCTCAAATCGGTGCACGTAGTGCTTGATAATCCTCTTTGACTTATGGCCTCAATGCAAAATTATGAAAATTTAATATATATATATATATAATTACGCTAACTAGTAAATAAATATATGCACATGCATAACATGAATGCGATGAAACTATAAAGTAAAATATCACTTTAGTACTACACTACTCTTAGACTATAGAGGATTCACTTATCTGACACCGCTTCTTGGTTAATTAGCCCCAACTGAGCCATAGGGATTATTTTCACATGGTGCTAAATCTACCTCGATAATAAAAGTAATAAAAGCATAAGCACAAAATTTATATGACACTAATTAATTAAATAATCTACAAATTGTCGCTATAGGTTTAGGTAGGTTCACCTAAGAATTCTTATATTTATTATTCAGATAGAATTGATATAGCAATTGAAAAACCCCTAAACATAAGTATGTATCTAAATACTAGGCAATGATATCACTCGTTTGCTTAAGTAAAAGTCCGAAGAAATATTAAAAACGAAAGCAGAGATGAACACCAAGATTTTAACGTGGAAAAACCCAAATTGAAAAAAAATCACGAATCAAAACTCGGATCAAAACCAATCACTAGGATAATAACAGTTATAAGATTGACTCACAAAACAACCCGCCGATCCAAACGACTTTGTTCCTCTCAGTCTTGCTTGCTAGAACCCACGATTCACTGGTACTTATATATGATCTCCAAGATAGAGCCAAATCTAAGTCTTATCCGAACTCACAAAAGTCCAATAATTACAAACTTCGTTGGTGCGTTTGAACGGCCTGACTTGATCTCAGGTGTGTTCGAATGGGCCTAAGTGCATTCGAACGCAATAGCTTGAATTTCTTAGGTTGCGTTCGAACGCGTTTGTGAACACTGCTCTCGGTCTGTGTGAACGTATGTATTGGCGTTCGAACGCGCTTGTGAACGTAACTCTCGGTTTGTGTGAACGCGTGAGCCCACGTTCGAACGGTTTGTGTGAACGCAGCTCTCGGTCTGTGTGAACGCGTGAGTGCGCGTTCGAACGTGCTTGTGAACGTAGCTCTTAGTTTGTGTGAACGCGCTTGTGAACGCAGCTCTCGGTCTGTGTGAACGCGTGAGCCCACGTTCGAACGCGCTTGTGAACGTAACTCTCGGTCTGTGTGAACGCATGTACCCACGTTCGAACGCGCTTGTGAACACAGGTCTCGGTCTGTGTGAACGCATGTACTCATGTTCGAACGCGCTTGTGAATGCAGCTCTCGGTCTATGTGAACGCGTAAGCTCACGTTCGAATGCAGTTTGAACGCGATGTGAACTCATAAACTTTTCTTCAATAATCTTGCAATTCTTCAAACCAGAGATTTTCTAAACTTGTATAAAAGCTCATATACATGTATAAATACACTTAAAATATTTTGTACACAATTGCCAATAATGAAAAACCTAAGAATCACCCCATTTGGCAATTTGTGACAAAACATCTAGATTACAAGATATTACAAATAATTCAAAATGAGCATTCAACAAGTCTAGAATATTTAGCACATCAATCCCTGTAAATAAAAATATATTGATCCAAGATCAAGTGAAAATAACTAGAAGTGAAAAAATAATTCAAACACAAGTTCACAGGATCTTCAAGTAAACACAAGTTCACAAGTTCTTCAAGCAAAGTTATTAGCCAGTAAACTTAAACTAGTAAACTCCCCATACACCAATACTCCCTCTACACCAATAAACTCCTAAACTCTAAACTCACTCCGAACATCTAAACTCTCCCCCTTTTTGACAAAAATTCCAAAGACTAAGAACTAGGAGGAAACTGACGATGAAGAATCAACAACACGAAGTCAAGCACGGTCCCCTGACGAGCTTGATCAGCTCGTAAATCATTCACAGCCGAATGTAAGTCTTGCACCTGAGTGCTAAGCTGATCAAAATGGTCAGAGAACTGTGGTAACTCCCCCTCAGGATGAGATGAGTCATCGTCAGAACTGTCATCAGAACTTTCGAGGTGTAATGGACGTCCAGCGGCAGAAGAGGAGGATAGCTTGAGAGGAGACGACTAATCATGAGTTTGACTCCGCTTCAGTGTTATCCAATCCAACGATTTTTTAGCAGTAAGCGAAGCTTCTGAGGCATCCACTCGCACCCCACTCTGAGTGCACAAATTGGTAATCAAAATACCAAATGGCAACCCTTCACGAGGCGCTTCTTTCTGTGCAGCTGTCAAAATGGAATCGTATATTACAGCAGCCAAGTCAATAGAAATCCCGGACATCATCGCATGAAGGAGGAAGGCATGATCCGGACTAATACTTGAATGTCAAGTCTTGGGGGTGACGTTGTAAAAACAAAATAGGTGAAGCATGCGAGCCACTGACGTTAGTTTCGCATGAGGCATCATGTTTCCTTTCCAACGTTCCTCTTTGATTAACACAGTACTAGCATAGTCTTTAACATCAGGAAGTGGGTCAGAAGATGGATACTAGAACTCGCCATCAGAAAGTTGGAGTTCAGCACGAATGACATCGGAGTCCAAATATATCGAAACCCCACAGACTGTAGAACGTATACAACGTTCCAAAACAGTGGCATTGCTAAAAAATTCCTTGACAACCTCCACATATGCTGTCCCGTTCATCTGACACACGGACAACCATCATTACTCAGTAAATATTTGTTCGATCCCCAAGGTGGAAAAATCAGAAATGACCACTAGCCATTCACAGATAATAGGTCGAGTGCCAAAATTATGTTTATATCGCCCTGCAGCCGTAGATGTAGAAAACTTGGGAGCCGAAGATTGTGACGAAGACGGCCTTGGTTTTTTTAGAAACTGCAGCTTTTTTAGGCATTCTAGAGAAGGAAATAAGTCACAAGATTCAACACATGCCCAAAGCATACAAAAAAATAACAAGAAATCCAAAAAATTCTAGAAACCGTGAAGACCCTAAGTGAAATCCATCTTCCACTTGAAAACGCTAAGTTATCACGTTCAATCGCACAAGAAACATCAAAATATGAACTTTAACGTGATCAAAACTCGAAAACACACGAAATCAATCAAGATCAAGAGACAATTGAATAAAAAATAAGAAAATTGATGGACGATTATACCTCGCAAAAAGTGAAGAAAAACTAAAAGTTTCGATCGAAAGACGCTAGATCCGGAGGAGAACTACCCTCTAAAAGGGTTTGAAGTGAAAATGTTAATGAAAAAGATGAAGATCTTGAGGATTTGGGAGGGAGAAAATGAAGGGTTTCTAGGCTTTGGAAGATGGAAGATGAAAACCCTTGGGTTCAGACGCACTATATAAAGAACCCCCAAGTGCGTTCAAATGCACCAGTCTGCGTGTTCGAACGCTCCAGTCACCATGTTCGAACTAAAGAAATCTGCATTCGAACGCCTTTTTGGAGATGTACTTCTAGAAATTCAAAATAGATTCAAGACATAGAATATGACAATCAAATGAAATAAGTCATACACAGATCAATCAAATCATCAAAAGCATATTATAATCAATTCTAATGCATAACTCAAAATTAAATTAATCTTGATTGATCATAACAATATGCATATGTAAGTTGATCATAGATAACATGAAACATTCTTCTTAAATAAAGTTTCCTATGTAAACAATGATACAACACAGTAGTCAAACCGACTTAGTATTTAAATTTGCACATTTCGACTTATTCTCCATAACAGAACAAGAATTTTTCCTAAAATTGACTATAATAACTCATAATTAAGAAAAAAAAATCATATTTATATGTCAAAAATATATTATTGAATCGAGGAGTGCATCAAAAAAAATTTTAAGAAAAAAGTACTCTCAACAAATCTGAAACTAAAACCAAAGAGAAAATTTCAGAATAAAAGAAAACCTAAAAATATGAAATGAAATAAAATAAAATAAAAATGCAAACCAAAATGCACAAAAAATCAGTCCAAAGCACAAATCCCTAAAGAAGTACGAAGATACTTAAATCTCTGTAAATCCAAGAGGTTTGTAAACAAATCTCCCAACTGTTTCTTTGTCTCAACATGTTCCAGTGCTATTATTTTGTCTTCAACTAACTCGCGTATAAAATGATGTCGGATATCAATATGTTTTGTACGCGAATGTTGAACAAGATTTTTTGATATATTAATAGCACTCATGTTGTCACAATAAAGCACCATAATATCTTGTTCAATGCCGTAATCTTTAACGATTTGTTTCATCCATAGTAATTGAGAACAACAACTTTCCGCTGCAATGTACTCGGCCTCCACAGTAGATAAAGATATCGAGTTTTGTTTCTTACTGTGCCAAGCAACCAGATTATTTTCAATATAAAAACATACTTTTTCTGTCATCACATGAATCTGCCCAATCAATTCGTGTATCCTGATATGATAGCACCCGAGTCATAAGTAAACCAGATACCTAAATTAACTATGCCACCAACATATTTTATGATACGTTTCACAACAAACAAATGTGTCTCCTTAGGTTTAGACTGAAACCTAGCACACACACCGACGCTAAATGCAATGTCTGGTCTACTAGTAGTTAAGTACAAAAGACTACCAATCATGCTCCTATATAGAGTATGATCAACACTTTTTCCCGAAATATCCTTACCTAGTTTGGTAGTTGTACTCATAGGAGTTCTAGCATATTTTGCATTTTCTAAACCAAATTTAGTCACAAGATCCTTAGCATACTTGGTTTGAGCGATAAATATCTCTCTTTCCAATTGAGTAATTTGAAATCCCAAAAAGAACTTCAACTCACCCATCATGCTCATCTCAAAATGATTGTGCATGAGATCTGCAAACTCCTTAGCTAAAGATTGACTCGTTGCCCCGAAGACAATGTCATCCACATATATTTGTGCCAGAATTAAACTCTTGTTCACACGTCTAATGAACAATGTCTTGTCCACTTCCCCTCGATTGAACCCCGCATCCACTAAAAAAGTGGTCAACTTGTTCATACTAAGCTCTCGGAGCTTGTTTTAGCCCGTAGAGATCCTTTTTCAATTTAAACACATGAGAAGAAAATTTATGATCTTCGAACCTCTTAGGTTGTTCCACATTAACATCTTCATTCAGAGTACCATTCAAAAAAGCACTTTTAATATCCATTTGAAATAATTTAAATTTTAAATGACAAGCAATAGCAAGTAGTATACGAATATACTCTAATCTAGCAATAGAAGCAAATGTCTCATCAAAATCTATACCCTCAACCTGAGTATATCCCTGTGCTACTAGTCTAGCTTTATTTCGAACTATATTGCCATGTTCATCACTTTTATTCTTGTATATCTATTTTGTTCCAATAACGTTCACATTCTTAGGTCTAGAAACTAAATACCAAACATCATTCCTAGAAAATTATTCTAATTTCTCATGCATAGCATTAACCCAAGAATCGTCTAAAAATGCTTCCTTCACCCTTTTAGATTTAAAAGAAGATGTATAACAAGTAAATGATACCTCACTTTGGATTTGTCATCTTGCCTTAATTGGTTTATTCACGTCTCTGATCACTTGTGACAGTGGATGATTTAATTTCACTTCGGCAGATGGTTCTGGTACGTTGCAGTCATCTTTGTTCATTTTAACTTTGTCCTCGTCCTGATTCTCAATTTCCAGATCGAGCTCCTTTCCAATTTCTTCGTCATGTGTACTTGCAGAAACAAAAATAGGAGTAGCTTCAATTATATCGGCAGTAGATTCATCTATCATAACATTAGCAGATTTCATAACAGTAGAAGTGTCAAGATTGAATACTCTATAGGCTCTGCTATTATTAGAATACCCTAAGAAGATGCCTTCGCTACTTGTAGTGTCAAATTTAGTCAAATGTTCTCGATCACGCAAGATATAGCATTTACTACCAAAAACTCGAAAATATTTAACGCTAGGTTTCTTACCTTTTCAGATTTCATATGCAATCATTTTTGTACCTAGTCTTAGATAAACACGATTTATCACATGTACCGCTGTATTGACCGCCTCTGCCCAAAACCTTTAAGTAATCTTTTTAGCATGAAGTATAACCCTAGCCATTTCCTGCACAACTCGGTTCTTTATTTCCACAATCCCATTTTGTTGTGAAGTTATAGGAGCTGAAAATTCGTTGAATACCAAGAGAATCGCAAAATATGGAAAAAATTTCATTTTCAAATTCTCTACCATGATCAGAACGAATCATAACTAGGTTAGTAGATTTTTCATTCTGCAATTTTAAGCATAGTGATTAAAAAACTTCAAAGGTTTTAGACTTCTTACGTAAAAAGGCAACCTAGGTATATTTGGAGTAATTATCGACCATTAAGAATATATAGCGTTTACCTCCAAGACTTTCCATTTTTGTTGGACCCATTAAGTTCATATGGACTAATTGTAGCACACGGTTAATGGTAGCTGCATTTACCTTCTTGTGTGAGATCCTAATTTGTTTTCCAATTTGACACGAACCGCACACTCTTTTTGATATTTCCTTCATCTTAGGTATTCCTCTTACCACTTCTTGTTTGGACAGATTAAATAATTTCTTATGATTCACATGTCCAAGACGTTGATGCCAAAGATCTGCAATGTCGAAAGAGGCACTATTACATTTCAGTTTATGTGAAGTTTCAACAACATAGCAATTATCAGATATTCTAGATTTATAACATATAGCATTACTATCATGATCCAGAATAGTATAATTATTTTTGAAGAATTTTACCTTATAATCTTCATCACAAAATTGACTGATGCTCAGTAGATTTGCTTTCAAGCCCTTAACATAAAGAACATTTTCAAAAATAGGAACCTCTGGAGAACTTACCTTTCTTTTACCTATTACCTTGGATGAATTACCATCTCCGAATGTCACAACTCCCCCTTTATATTCTTCGAGATTAGAAAATAAGGACTTGTCACCCGATATATGTCTAGAACAGCTACTGTCTAAATACCACAAATTAGAATTTAAAGCTTTTAAGGTTGTACGCACAACATAACATTTCAAATCACTTTTTTTGACTCATATAGCCTTTGTTTTCATCCCATAAATGAAAGCACTTCTAGGTTTTCAAAAAAATTTGCAATGAGGTCGAATATGCCCTAGAATGCTGCAATGAAAGCATGTCGGAACAAACCCTTTTCTACTTACTTTTTGTTGATGAGTCTGACTAAAGTTTACCTTTGGCGCCGCTAAAGAGTTACCAAATTGTTGATTAACCTTCAATTTAGAGACATTTATCCAGAATTGCTTTGAAAATACGGTCGATGACCTCAAGTTATCTTCATTTTGTATACCTGCAGAAACAAAGACAGTTTTATTATTATTTGAATTACTAGAGTATCGAATATCATACCTGTCTTTTCCCAAAATCTGAGCTTTTAAAATCTTGTCTAGTTTGTTCTTCCCTTTAAGAAATATCACTTCTTTCTGCAATCGCTCTAGCTCAACTTCATCAGTCTTCATTTTATTTTTCGCATCATCAAGTTGTTCAGAAAGGTTTTTGATACATTCAAGTTCCAATTTGTACTTCTCCTCAAATTGATTTCTTTTTTATTCGATTACCTTGAGTCGTTGAAGTAATCTAAGATTGATTTTCTTGAGTTTAAACGACTCCAGGTACAAGTCATTATATGCCTTTTGTATTTCAAATTCATCTTCCTCAGCTGGTAACATATCCAAATCATCTGTACTATCAAGATCAACTACAAAATCAGTATTAAGAAGAGAGGAGGCAAAAGCTACAAAGTTTTCTTCGTCTTTCTCAGAATCATCATTAGATTCATCTGAGTCATTCCAAGTGATTTTCATAGCTTTACCCTCCCTTTTAGGACGATTAGGGCATTCTTGTGCGATGTGTCCAAAACCAGAACATTCAAAATATCGAACTTTATTCTCAGAATTTTTATTTTTCTGTTTGACAATGTTATTGCTTACCCCCCTATATTCGAACTCATAGTATTCTTCTTTTTCACAAAAGCTTTGTTTTTCTCAAGTTTTTCAGCATTCAACTTGTTTGGCTTTCGAAAGAATTTATTGAACTTTTTGACAAACATAGTCAACATCTCAACATCTAAATCACCTTCATCATCAGACTCCTCTATATTTTGTTCAACTATGGATATGGCCATCCATTTGGACTTCCTCGGTCTCGAAAAGTTGGAATCAAATATTTGTAGATTTTCTACCAATTGTTCAACTTTCATAGAATCGATGTCCTTACTTTCATTAATAGTTGTAACTTTCGCATGAAACCTTTCTGAAAGAGACCTAAGGATTTTACGAACAATTCTATTTTTAGAAATTTTCTCTCCTAGATTGAAACTTGAGTTGACTAAATCACTCAGCTTTGCATAGAACTCATCAAATGTCTCATTCTCCTCCATACATAGAGTTTCAAAACTAGTAGTCAACCTCTGAAATTTAGAAAGTTTTACAACCATAGTTCCTTCGTGAGTAGTTTCTAAGATCGTCCAAGCTTCTTTTGCTATCTCACAAGTAAAAATTCTTCTAAATTCTTCCAAGGAAACACATCTGCCGGTACATTTATTGTCTTGCTATTCCATCCAACTTTTTCATAATCTGTCCTATCCCATGACTCTATCGATTTTTTAGCAAGTTTATCATCCACCATGTACATTAGTGGACTCCAACTGTTCACAACGGCAAACCATACTCGCTCGTCTATAAACTTCAAATAAGCTCTCATCCTAGCTTTCCAATATCCATAATTTAATCCATCTCGAATAGGCGGTCTAATAGACGATGGTCCATCTCTATGAAAATCCATGCCTATCTGATCTCTCTCTCTTCGGGTGAGAGAACCTGCTTTGATACCAATTGAAAAACCCCTAGACACAAGTATATATCTAAATACTAGGCAATGATATCACTCCTTCGCTTAAGTAAAAGTCCAAATAAATATTAAAAATGAAAGCAATGATGAACGCCAAGATTTTAATGTGGAAAAACCGAAATGGAAAAAAACCACGGATCCAAACTCGGATCAAAACCAATCACTAGGATAGTAGCAGTTACAAGACTGACTCACAAAACAACCCGTCGATCCAAACGACTTTGTTCCTCTCAGTCTTGCTCGCTAGAACCCACAATTCACTACTTCTCATGATTGATGTCCAACCTCAGTAGCCCTCGAGATTGATCTTTCGTCTAGATAGCCCTTAAGATGAAAGATTAAGCTTTTAAGAAGAGTAGGACTTTGTTAGTTGAATACCGATGTAGCCTTAAGAAGTCTCTTTCAAAATTGCTTCTTCCACCATCCTAGAGTTAGAGCATCACAATACTTATATATGATCTCCAAGATAGAGCCAAATCCAAGTCTTATCCGAACTCACGAAAGTCCAAGAATTACAAACTTCGTTGGTGCGTTCGAACGCGGCCCGAGTGCGTTCAAACGGCCTAACTTGATCTCAGGTGCGTTCGAACGGGCCCAAGTGCATTCGAACACAACAGCTTGAATTTCTCAGGTTGCGTTTGAACGCGTTTGTGAACGCTGCTCTTAGTCTGTGTGAACGCATGTACCCGCGTTCAAACGCCCTTGTGAACGCAGCTCTCGGTCTGTGTGAACACGTGAACCCGCGTTCGAACGTGCTTGTGAACGCAGCTCTCAGTTTGTGTGAATGCGTGAGCCTGCGTTCGAACGCGCTTGTGAACGTAGCTCTCGGTTTGTGTGAACGTATGTACCCACGTTCGAACGCGCTTGTGAACACAGCTCTCAGTCTGTGTGAATGCATGTACCTGCGTTCGAACGCCCTTGTGAATGTAGCTCTCAGTCTGTATGAA
Organism: Typha latifolia; assembly: GCF_019914945.1. Taxonomy (NCBI): domain Eukaryota; kingdom Viridiplantae; phylum Streptophyta; class Magnoliopsida; order Poales; family Typhaceae; genus Typha; species Typha latifolia. The sequence continues at coordinate 9,388,046 of NC_133098.1, read as the reverse complement.
CGCGTGAGCCCGCGTTCGAACGCGCTGTGAACGCGGTGTGAACACGATGTGAACTTATAAACTTTTCTCCAATAATCTTGCAATTCTTCAAACTAGAGATTTTCTAGACTTGTATAAAAGCTCACACTTAGAATATTTTGTACACAATTGCCAGCAATTAAAAACCTAACAATAATAATGACGGTCTAACAAGTTATTAAAAGTTATTAATACAAAAATTATCATGATCACTATTCTCCTAACTATTATTGATCAAAAGTAATTAAAATAGTCACATTTAACTTACTTGATTGAATCATAAAGCATGTTTAATACAATTATCAATTGGATCTATGTTACAATCATCCTCGATGAAGATAATTCTGATTAGTGATGTAGCTCGAGGCAAAACTAAATACAAAACTTTCAAAGGCAAGGTGGATAGCTCTAACTATTGCAATGACTATGGAAGTCAGAAATCCATTACAACTAGAATCTCATCAATTAGATGTGTAAATCAAAAGATATGGTGGAAATGCTGACCAAAAGTCACGGGTTGGCAAGATGAACGTGGATGATGTAAAATGACGATATAGCTAAAGTTAGGGTTATGGAAGTGAAAAATGGCTGTGATGGATGATATAATACCTTGAACAAGTCGAGAGGGGAGAAGGGGGCTTCTATGGAACTGGTCACCAGACTGAGGAAGGAGAAGCGGGGGAGGTGTAGCCTCAGCCATGGGTTGAATATCGGAGTGGGTACCAAGAGGGAGAGAGGATGAGGGAGAAGGTTGGCTTCAAGCCTAGATGACAAACAAATTCCCAAATATTCAATAATGCCAAAGTGGCTGTCATTTCACACCGAGACTTGGCATTCTTTAGGATTATTTCAGTAATAGACTAACTACTTAACAATTTATAATCTACCATAATTCATAAGCATGAAAACTACTTCCTATTCATGAACCACAACAAACAGATTTCGAATTAGGAACAATTAGTAGAGGCACGCACTAAACATAGTCTCATTTATTAAAAGTTGATTTATATCTAATGATGATTAATATTTAAGACTTAAATTGAGAATGATAATTAAATTAAAATGCTAAAGTAAATTAACACAATTTAAAGAATAATTAATCCACTTGGGGCAGCCCAAGGCCTAAAGCAATAGGCCTGACTGCAACTAATCCAAATACTGCAATACAAACCCACCACGATTGAACCCAAAACCTAAAGTAACCAAGATTTTACAGCCCAACCAACTAACATGAGCCGAGTCGCAAACCCAACCCACCATCAACCTTGATTGGACCATAGCCCAACCGATAACTGTTGCATCCAACCCAAGCCTAAGTTGGGGTGCCTATAGCCCAACCTACCACTTGGGTTGGGTCGCATCCAACCCAAGCCCAAGCTGGGCTAGGCCACACTCAACGTAGTCCACCTCACCCTCTCCCTCTCTTGATAAAAGACCAACCAAGAGAGAAGGATGAGGTAGTTGCCGACGAAAACCACCGCCCACAGTCGAGGTCGACACCCACAAGCTAGGGAAGAAGTCACAAGGCATTACCCACCATAGGTGAAGCCATGGCGGTATACCTCGATGGAAGAAAAAGCCCAATGGCCAATGGAGGAGCAAACTAGCGAAATGCCAAGGGTGATGGCTAAAGAACCAAGCCGAACGAATGGGAAGGTCGAGAGAAGAGTGCAAAGCCCAAGGGTTGGCCACTCAAGGTGGCCGACGGCAAGGGAATATCTTCTTTATGGCCGACAACTTTAAAGGTTGCCACTACAACTCACTAAGCTATAAGAGCTCCAAAGGGTGGGTTTAGGGTTTAGGGTTTAGGGTTTAGGGTTTAGGGTTTAGGGTACATAACAATTTCTCTCATGGAGGGGAAGGTTCCCAATTGGACGTGGAGAGGAGAAGGTGATGATGAGGGCCAAAATAGAGGGTTTCATCGGCAAGAGCACGATAAGAGGAAGCTATCGAGGCTAGTACGGGAAGACAAAAGATTGTCGGTCGGTCAATTTTTCGATGGGATTTAAACACATGAAAGAAAAGGGAAACAATTAACTAAGCCACTATACTAAAAGTTAATTTAAAGAGATAAGGGGCTCACTGGCGATGCATGGCACTAGGTCAATGAGCTATGGTGGTGAGAAGGAAAAGGGGGAAATGGCTAAAAGGAGGGATGAAAAGAAGAAAGAAAAGAAAAGAAGAAAGGAGAAGAAGAAGAAGACAAGGCACATGTATGCACGTGTGCTCAGTTTTTTGTGAGGATGTTGTAGTATTCATTTCTATAAAAGTACAAGAGAAAATAAAGAATAAGTTAATGAATAAGAGAAAATTAAGGGTAAATTATAGTTTTCCCCGTTTTGGTCCAGTCCAACTTTAACTTACATCCTGTACTTTAAGCTTATCTAAACCAGTCTCCATATCTACTTCGAATTAGATTTCTATTGCGCCTCATATAGAGTTTGAATATGAAAATCGTAGATCACGATGTTCCTGATTTAATTGCTATAGTATTATAATTTATTGAACGTCGTATGAATATTTTTCTTATTATTTTCTCAAAACTGTATGAATTATAAGCTCCTACAGGGACTCAGGCTAGTTTTGATTCCGACACAATTTAGACTTGGATCCTTTTAGCCTTTGTTTGAAAAGATGAATGACAAAAGCCATCTTTGAGATTATTTTTCCTAAGTGTATATAATAAAATAGAGCGAAAGGGTATTTAAACTTATTGAACAAGTTCATTTCCTTATCTAGTGACTTTTGAGTGGTAACTTCATCTACCTAGGTAGACTTAATGATTATTTGGATGCAAGATGAACTCAGATAAAAGTCTTAGATATTTACTTGTTATCATGTATGGTCCTAATCATGGCATGTGAACTTCAAAACTATTCCATTTAATTGCATGTTATATTCTTGAGTTCAATGAGATTTGAGGTGTTCTTTGGTTCTTGATGTTCCAACGTGGATTTCATTGATTCTTGGTTTGATTTTGTGGATCCTTGCATGCCTTTTTTGAGTATCTTATTATGCATGAATTTTGGGCCTAATAATTTTTTTTTGGGGTCTAACACTTGGGGATTCTTAGTTGTGCATATCCTTCGGTTTCAAGCCGAAATCTTGATGAGCAATGAGCCAATGACACAGCGCTACTAGGGATGTCAAAAGTTGATCTGATCCGATAATCTAACACGGTAATCGGATTTTTAAATAGGTTTAAATTTAGTCTAATCAAGTTCGGATCATAACTGAGTCAAACTGTCTAATCCGATTATTAAACAAGTTCTATTCATGTTTATTATGTCAACCTATTTAACTCGTATATGACCTGATCCAAGCCAACAAAAGAAAGAGAATAAAGTGTTTCACTGTTGCTAACCTGGAAACACATGAAGAGTGTGTAGAAAGTTTTAAAAGGGAGGAATTGAAAGAGAAAAGGAATATGGAGAACAAGCAAAAGGAAAAGAGAGTCCTTCATCTGTTTATTGTGTAGTTAGAGGCTTCGATTTTGAACCATTTATTACACGAATTGCCCATTTAAATGGTTACAATATTGAACTTGAACAAATTCAACCGATATGAAAAAAAAATTATTTAAGGGTTAATTACACTTTGACTTCTTATAGTTTCGCTCAATTTAAAAACTCGCTATATATCTTTAACTTAGCAAAAAATTATTCAATTTCATCGTATTTAACCACATTAGAGATTGAATATGGAGATTTTACAGAGAATTGGATAAGTTTTTCAATTTATTTAAAATAATAGTGATAAGATTTTATATAATAAAAATGTTTATATATTCAATATAGTTGTCATTATATTTACCATTTAAAATTTGATCAGTATTATTTTAGACGCATTAAAAGATTTATCTTTGTTTCTAATGAGGATCTTTAAATTTGACTTCTCATATTGTCAAATATAATATAAAAAATAACGATTATATTAAGCGTTAATTTGAGAGTAAATAATAGTTCCATAAAATTGAGTCAGATCAGGATGTGTTAAAGTGTAATTTCCTCTATTTTTAATAATTTCCAAAGTTTTTTATATATATATCTTTGTCTAAATTTCTTATTTATGTATATAAATACTCATAAAAAACTTAACTTTTTTTATGGATATCCTTCCTGTCACCTTTCTAACAACTTTAAGTAAACAATCTTAGTAATTCTAACATACAAAAGAATATAAGAAATATATGGTATGAATATGAAATAGAGATAAAATTTTTTTCTATTTTTTACGATGACTTCTTAAACTGCAAAAAATATCCCACTTGATCTCTTCTTATGTACCAAAAGTAAAAAATTTAGGGAGTCGTTGATAGAAAATAATAATAATAATTCAGAGAGTGAAAAGAAGCTCTTGCTTGCTTTGAGTTTAGGGACACTCCTGAACTCGTTTAGTAACTAAATATTTTTATATCTTTTTTTATATTTAATTAAGTTTACTTTTTAAAAAATTAAGATTAAGAAATAAGACTAACTAATCGAGTTCTTCGAGACTTAGGTCTCAAACCCAGAAATTAATTAGTTTAAACTTTGTATTTTTGAAGTGGAATACCATCCCCTGGGTGGCAAAGGTTGTCAACTTAGGCAACTCATCCTCCATCTCTTTTTCTTTATTCTTCTCCTTCTTCTTTCCTTTAATCCTTCTTTCTTTCTTTCTCTAAGCCGTTCTTTTTCCTCTTCTTCTCTTTTAGTTTTCTTTTCCAAGTTCTTGGCATATTTAAAGCTCACCAAACTCCCCTTTCAGCTTTAGAACTAGAAGAAGAATAAAAAAGAAACTTTTATTTTAATTATGTAATTTAATAAGCTACTAATCTTGTAGTTTATGTTACTTATTACCTAATGATACTGACTTCAATTGTAAGCAATCAAATCATGTACTTGGCCTTTGGTAGGTGGGACAAATGAAAATGTTGAGGATAATTTTAGAACTTTAAAAATATTAGTTTAAATAAAATAGAATATTTTTGCTTTGTTAAGCTAATATGAGGTTAAATTTACTCATGGGCTTTTCTAAATATTTTTTTTTATAAAAAAAAGTGTTTTTTATTTTCTTATTTTTAAAATAATAAGTTAGAACTTGAATCATAGTTTTATAAGAATTTTTACTTAATTTTTGTGACTGTCATGGTAATATTAGGGTGCAAATTAAATACTTAATTTAAATAATAAAATAACACTTGAACTACAAAAAATCCATAAACATACAATAATTTTTTTTAATAAAATTTAACAAAATTTAGAGTGTTAAAGTCGATTAAATGAGAAGATAGTAGATATAATTTAGGCGATATTTTATAATTAATAAACTTATTATTTAATAAATACAACGTATCATTGGTGAAATTTCCAAGAAAGTTAGCAACTATTAAGTAGGGTGTTAATGCCCTACTAGTTGTTAATAATCTTTAAAGATAATGGAAGATTGGATATATATTTTTTGAATTAATATAAGGAAGTTTCTAAATCATTAGAGCCAAGAACTAATAAGGAATATTCTAATTATTGAAATAATAAAGTCTACATCTTGAAATAAATAAAATAATTTATGTGCAGTTGTATTTAAGAAATAATTTGTGATTATTTCCATGATTAAAAAAAATATAGTTATTGTATGAGCCATTAAAAATCTCATCAAATCAAACAATCACAAAAAAGCTAGATTTTTTTTTCTTTCAACACTCCATTACAAAGAATTCTTAATACAACTGCTAAAAAATTGTAAGTAAAAATATCACATATGATAATAAATATATATATAAAGGGTAGTTAATTTGCATTAGTGATCAGACTGGCCTCAGTGTTAAGTGGAGATAGAACAAGAATGAATCCTCCATTATATCATATGCTATATGAGTATTAGTTTTATATGATTCTCTACAATGTGGATGGAGAAAAAGTTTAAAAAATATATATACTAAGTGGGTGGTGAGTTACACAATTCCTAACTGACTTGAAGCTATGAGCACTATTTGAATTTTTTATGTGCACTGTATTAATTTTGATAAAAAAATTGACGATTTCACTCTAGTCATAAATACAAAAGACTAGTTTCAGACTTTTTGTAAAGTACAGGAGACAAAATATATTTAACTTTAAAAAAAAATCTCCAAACTTAGGTTACCAGTCCCAGATAGGTCATGGCTAGCGGTGTCCGACTCCAACCCAGTAAAAGGCAGAGGAGGAGGGTGGGCTACCGAAGAAACCGTGAGTAAGACCAAAATATGCATAAGCGAGAGTAGTAGGCCATGTATATGATTGTATGTACACGGGGAAGTAATAAGAGTACATATAATGAGTATAAAGTAGAGAATTATGGCACAATCAAACGACTCAAAACCGGCACCAAGTGTCACACTCCCAAGTTAAAAACAACAAATCTTTTCACAAAAATTGGATCCAGCGAAAGACACCATGTAAAGTCACCGATCTTAGGAGGCAGCGCTCCATTCTACCAATCACGCAACACACTTACTTACCAACATTATCGAGCCACGCGTCTCCTCTGCAGACGTGTCCATTTCTCCTTCGTCGTGGCAGTATTGTGGATAATGGCATCTCCGATGGCGTTATCTGGAATTGACACTGTTTTATAGCTCGACCAGAGAGGGAGAGAGGGAGAGAAAGAGAATAGGGTTGTTGGGGGAGATCCGATGTGTACGATGACGACGGCGACGGCGAACTCTGACGGAGATGAGGAATATAGCGCCGAGAGGGGCGCCTCCGCCGAGTCCTTGATGGATTGGCGTCAGGTGGCGATCAACGGTGGATCGTTGGGCCACGTGGACCTCCAGACGGGATCCAACGGGTGGGCGTCGCCCCCGGGGGATCTCTTCCAGCTCCGCTCCGAGGGCTACTTCTCCACCTCGCGACGGAAGAAGTCCCCGTCTGGTGACTGGCTCCTCCTCCCCGCGGGCGTCGACTGGCTCCGCTCCGCCTCCCGCCTCGACCACGTGCTCTCCCGCCCCGACAACCGCATCGCCTCGGCCTTCCGCCGCCGTCAACGGAGAGGCAAGGCCTCCCCCTTCCTCGTCGCCGTCAACCTCCAGGTCCCGGCGAGGCCGGACCCTTACAGCGCCGTGTTCTACTTCGCGTCCGACGGTCCGATCCCCCCCGATTCCCTCCTCGGCCGATTCATCCACGGCGACGACTCGTTCCGAAACGCCCGGTTCAAGATCGTGAATAGGATCGTGAAGGGCCCGTGGATCGTCAAGGCCGCAGTGGGGAATTATGCGGCGTGCCTGCTCGGGCGGGCGCTCACTTGTCGGTATCACAAGGGGGAGGATTATCTGGAGATCGATGTGGATATTGGGAGCTCCGCGATTGCCAGCGCAATACTGCACTTGGCCTTGGGGTATGTGACGGCGGTGACGATCGATATGGGTTTCGCGGTGGAGGCGCAGAGCGACGAGGAGTTGCCGGAAAGGCTTTTTGGGGCGGTTAGGATCGCCCAGATGGAGATGGGCTCGGCCACGTATGTGGAGTCCGACGGATTCCGGGGGCCGCCGAAGGTTAACCCTCTCAGTCGGGTGGCGGCCTCGAACGGGGACACATCGGGAGAGGGCGAAGGTTAGATTATTATAATTTTTATTTTTTCCTTCTGTTTAACCTCCCCCCCCCTGAATATTCGATATTGCTCGTCTTTCTTCGGCTCGATGTGAGCTGGAAAACTGATAAAAAGATGAAAATTTTCGGTGTTCTATAATATAAAGGTCTAATTGTTATCATGTGTAGATGATAATCTTTGCGATTAAAAGGTGGGATCGGTGGAGAATACCAGGAATTATACTGATTAATTCGTTGGAATTTGGATGATCTCTTTCTTTTAGTATCTCTATTGGTGATGCTGTTTGTCTTGCAATAAGAACTGAAAAATTAGAAAATAAGATGAAATCGAGGTGTATCTTGGTACAAGAAGATCTTTTCTTAATAAGGGATGGAGATTAGTTTAAGTGCGTTGTGATTCGGATGCTTTTAATGAAATAAGTATTGACTACTACTTTTGGGTTCTTTATTGTTTAATTGCTGATGCTGATATTGACTAGATTATTGTCAAAAAAAAAAAAAAAAGAGATAGTGTTGCTGTCTGGAGGCTGGAGTTAGTGATGACTTCTAATTTGTCTAATTATTCATGAGGGTCATACTATAGAGGTTGGATCATGTGGAATCTTGAGTATTCTTGTCATGTGATATGTGATCTTTGTACTGCCGGTACACAGATTAGGAGAGGATGACAATTTGCTCCTGAAATGTTCTAGCAAATTGAGGTGTACATATCTCTGAGTGCTTAACTGTTGGAGAAGAGATTGATTAAATTTAGTTTTTGATTTTTAGTTTTGAATCAATAAGTACAGAATCTTCTTGTTGGGCATCCTTTTCTTTCTGCCAAGTATTGCGTTGTGATTAAAGGGGCTGTTTCCTTTAGAATCTCTAGTTTCATTCTGGGATGGATGGCCTTAGTTTGCCTAGTTGCTTAGGTTAACCAACGTAGAATCTTCAGGCATTTTAGAGTTTAGTGAAGATTTATTATTAAAGTTGCCACTAATTGATATTTGACATGGGTTCCTACTTCTGTCGGGATTTTCATATGCAATTATTTGTACAATATTATAAGATTTATAGTACAAGATGATTCATGATTAGGAATAGATTTTAGGTTTATTTAGTTTATTAGGCCTTATTGGTCTGCCATGTGGTTCATATCAGATTCCTTCCAATTTTTGGAGGCAACTAGGCATCACTGTAGCTTTGGAGTAATTAGTCTTAGATCAATGCAGAGTAATTTCTTCTTGTCAATCAAGAAAAGCTAGCAAAAAGAATCAGTATTACAACATCAATAGTCTTTGTTGCCAAAAGTTTTTATTTTCAAGGGGATGATAGATAACTTCACGATGTTCTACATCCTGATCTCATCGTTTTACTTTTTCCTGAAAGAAAAAGAGTACATCAATGTTGATGGATAATGACTACAGGAAAATTTTCACTTATCCTGATTATGTTCATAAAGTAATCTTGTGAGTGATTTGGTGACATAGTGTAGGCTGATGCTCCATACGGTGGTGGAGATGATGATAAAGTGGAGGCCAAATAATTAAAATGTATATAGCTCGCCAATAGACGGTGATAGTTGCCTGCGAATGCGATAAATAGCTGAAGGTTACGATTGACCTGCAGCTGTGGTAGCGGATAAAGATGAGAATCATACAGGAGGTAGAGACTATTAAGGAAAAAAGGGACGAAGGATGAAAAGTTGGAGACAAAAGAAAATGTTAAGGTTAAGAGGAATAAAGATATCTAGAAAAGAAGAGTAATCTATATAATAATTTAATGCACGTCTAAGCTATAAGTTATAAGACCCTATTTATAAAACAAAGAATCCTAAAATCGAACAAAAAACAAACTACTAAACTTATCTAAACAGTGTTCATAGTTCAATGTGTTCATCGGCACTCAACTCGGAGCCATATCAATGATTGTTTTGTTCTTATGTGTTTTCGACTTAACGATGACCCACGTGTAAAAAAGTGAGATTGTCATATTCTTAGGATTGGATCACTGTTCCACTCTAGATAGTGTTCGAACACGAAGAAAGTAAATGAAAATCTTAGATAACGATGTTATCGATCAAATCAATCTGGTTTCATATTATTCAAACGTCATATGAATATCTTTCAATTATTTTCTTGGAACTTCTATATAAACTATAAATTTATGCAACTCAGGAACTTAGACTAATTTCTGATCTCACTCAAATCAGACTCGAATCATATCAAGATCTTTAGAGCAAGAGCTAAGCTCACTATGATTCTTTATTGCTTTCTGCCCTTATCTCTTCTGTTGATTTAGTTAGTTACTAAATCATATTAGTATCCTGTCATTTATAAAAGGTTTTACCTTCAAAATATCATCATTGTCACTATTTCTTAAAATATCAGAATTGCCATTAAAATACTCTTATCACTTGTATCTTTCTCCCTAGAGATAAGATTTCTTTATTCTAACTATAATATTTGGGCAGCATTAGATTAGTAGATTTAACTAATAGATTGTCATTAAAGAAAAAAAAAAACTCAATAATTTCAGTGGCAACTCTGATATCCTGGAGAATGTAGTAGTGGCATTAAGATATTTGAGAATTTTTTGGTGGCAAATTATATAAAAACCCTCTATATTATTTTTAAACATCCTGCACCATGAAGGCATTCTCAGGGGTGGCCCTACCCAACTAAGAGTTATTAATTATAGTGTTGAATGACAGTGACTCTGATCTGTTAGACTAGCTGTATGAATTTGTGCACTTGTAGATATTAGTTGGTCCTCCACTTGTTATAATCATATCCAGCTCTTGTGGTCTCATTAGAAGCACAACTTTTAAATGGGGTTCTCTTTGAAAGTCTTACATGTCTACCGGGAAGCCAATCAAGTTGCTGATCAGTTCGCAGATTTGAAAAGATTATTAGGGTTTCGGTGTACTTTCGAGGAGTCTTATTTTGAATATCTCATTAAAATTTTGAGATTTGATATGGACCGCGCTTTCCGTCCTCGTGGAAGCTAATTAATATAGATATTATTTTCTATTGAAAAAGAAAGAAGAAGTAGTGCAACTCTATAAAAAAAAGGTCAAAATAATTTGACTAAGCTTTTGCATTCAAAACCTTCACTAATGGGATTGATTTAATTGACATTTGATCGATTAAATTAATTTTAACTTGAGGTGCTTTCCAGATAATAAAAGTATGATGTAGTAGGATTTTAATGATGATAAAAATAAATATAGGGTGTTTTTTTTAAATAAAAAAAAGAAAAGAAAACCCTAATCCTAAAGATGAAATATATTCTGTAATTTTTTTCCAGATAAATATATATAATTGATATATTATATATGTGATATTACTCAAGAATTGCAGTCTGAAAAATATTTACAAGAAAACAAGTTGGGTTCTGGAAAAGAAAAGGAAATCACAACCAGTGTTAAAGGAACGCAATGTTTTATTATTATTTTTATTTTACTGTATGGATATCTTTTACTCAGACTTTATATTTTATTTTTAATGCTTCAAAACATTGTGATGTTAATTTATTAATCATATATTTAGCGAATATGTACAGAAAATAATCTGACATTAGATTTATTCTTAACCAAGTCATACTAAAGATATTTTAGTTATTTTAGAAATAAAATATCTCTACTTAATGAAATATTCTCCTGATATTTTTTGTATATATTTTCTAAATCATAAGACTGGATTTGCAAATAGTGAAAATGCAAGGTGTAAACTATAATTTCGGTACAAAGTAGTTTGTTATACGTAAATTTTCCATTTCTTTTAACTATGGAAGCAATCAGGCTTGGAGTTAGATCAGAAATGAATCGAACCCGGCGTTATATGAAATGTTCTCAAAGTAAGCTCATTGACCTCACGATAGGGCTGAAAACAGATCGGATACAGACCGGATAGTGCTCAACCCACATCCGATATTTTTAGTTCGGATACGGATACGAATAGGAAAATTTAAAACCATAACTAAATGGATACGGATAATCTTCGGATAGAGGATCAGATCTTAAATAAATGTTGATCAAATTTTTATGAATTATAATATTTTATTTAGATTTAATTAATACAAAAGTATTAAGAGTTTCATAAAAATAAACTTTTTGTATATCAAATACATATAAAATTAGAGAAATTAATCTCTACAAATAATATATAACATATCATTAGTAACAATATCAATATTTACTATTTAAATAAGCAAACTAAAAACTGTAAATTATTCAAAAAAATATGAGGGTAAATAGATATCCGATATCCGTATCTAAATCCGAAAATTATATCCGACCCGTATCCGGGTTTTTTTGAAAAATTCTATCCGTATCTGAATCCGTATTTGAATCGGATAGAAATTTTTTTATCCGAATTCGATCTAAATCGAGTCGGATTAGAGTTAATCCGACCCGTTTTCACCCCTACCTCAGGTGCTTTCGAAACTAGATATAGACTGGACAAAGGGCCAATCCTCCCTAATATAGAGGCACTTAGACCCAATCAAGTTTTAGCTAAAATAGTAAACTGTCTAGTCTAAACTTTAAGTCATGTGTCTCATTGAACAATTGCTCCTAACTAAACGCCATTGAGACATGCTCTAAACCATCGCAATGCCGAGGTATTCTTTCAAGCCAACTGCACCGCTGAGCCATCAACCGAGTCGAGTCGAGTTGTTGAGCCAAGCCACCAAATAATATTCTCCACAATAATTATTTGGAGTTAGAGTTGATCTAGCAACCACCTCAATAATCCAAAATTTACTTGGAAAAAAATGGTATTTTACAAATCACACCCTACATTTTACCTATTTTGTAATTTATACCTCGTCTTTGATGATTTTGTAACCCGACCCTATTTTTTCTCTATAATTCTCATTTAACATCCTAATGATATTTTGATTAACTAATATATCCGAATCTATATCCAAATTTTTTTTTCAAAAATTCTATCCGTATCCGTATTTGAATCAGATAGAAATTTTTTTATCCGAATCCGATCTAATCTGGTCGGATAGCGGGTTAGGTTGGAGTTAATTCGACCCGTTTTCACCCCTATCTCCCGTGCTTCCAAAAATAGATATGGACTGGACAAATGACCAGCCTTCCCTAATATAGAGACACTTAGGCCCCATCAAGCTTTAGCTAATATAGTAAGTGGTCTAGTTAAAACTTTAAGTCATGTGTCTCACTGAACAATTGCTCCGAACTAAACGTTGCTGAGACATGCTCTAAGCCGTCGCGCTGCCGAGGTGCTCTTTCAAGCAAACTGCATCGCTGAGCCATTAACCAAGTTGAGTAAGTCATTGAGCCAAGCTACCAAATAATATTCTCGATCTAGCAGCCACCTCAGTAACCCATAATTTACTTCGAGAAAAGGGTATTTTATAAATCACACCCTACATTTTACCTATTTTGTGATTTACATCTTATTTTTAATGATTTTGTAATCCGACTCTATTTTTTCTCTATAATTCTCGTTTAATACAATGACGATATTTTGACTAACTAATATCAACAAAATTACTAAAATATCTTCACCATTATTTTTCCTCCTTTGTGCCCCTCTTCTAAAAGAAGCATGGGTAATTTAGGTATGTATAAATTATTATATATATATTATAAAGGGATATTCTTTTACTGGTACCGTTTAAATTAACGAAGGGATATTATTATTATTTATCATTCATGAGCCCAAACACTAGATATGAGTTAGATAAAGGGCCAACTCTTCTTAAATACATAGGCATCCGAACAAAACGCCGTAGAGATCTGCTTCAAGTCATCGCGCTGTGGAGCTATTCCTTCAAGATAATCGAATAGTCGAGCCATCAACGGAATTGAGCAAGTTACCAAATAACCAAATAATTTATCCCAAGTATTATTTGGGTGGTGTCCAATTCAGAACTATTAGTCATAAATGTACCCTACTAATTTGGCTGGTAGCTTTACATATTATTTTGATAGCAGAAGGATTACATAGGGACGAAATTGCAATCATCATCTATGGCGAGCATCGGAGGAATTGGATCGGCGAGCATGGAGATCTTGCCGTACGTGCTGATGACTCTCCGGTTCGCCGGCAACGCCGTCCTCATGGCCGTCCTCCGCTCCGTCCTCGCCCCATCAAGCGGCGTCCACCCCGTCGTCTTCGCCGCCTACCAGCAGCTCGTCGCCACCGCCGTCCTCTCCGCCGCCGTCCTCCTCGTCGATCTCCGCAAGGGTATTTCAAGGCCGTCCGTCGAAATCCTCCTTTACGCTTCCCTCATCGGCTTCTTACAGTTAAAGTCCTCCACTTCTCTTTCACCTATTAATTTGCAATCCGGCCCTCTTTCTTTCCATAATTTTCATACCACACCCTAATATGTTCACAAAATGGTGCAGTTGATAAACGCACTAAAAACGTAGGGGGTTATTTGCAAATTTCCATCGAGAATTAATTGGGCTTTAATCATGTTGTAGATACCCGATTGGGGAGGTCCTGCTGACGTCGAGCCTCCGTTACATAACGGCGACGTTCCAGAGCGTCGGGCTGAACATGATACCGGTGGCGGTGTTCGTGGCGGCGGTGGCGTGCCGCCGGGAGCGGTTTCGGTTCCGGGATGGATACAGCCAGGCTAAGCTATGGGGCGCCCTAGTCGCCGTCGCCGGCTCCACCGTCCTCGTCGTCGTGTCGGATCGTGGCACGGCGGAATCAACCGGACCGGTGGCCGACGTCGGCGTCATCGGCGGCGGCTTGATGGTCGGAGCTGCGGTTGTTGCGTTGGCAGCCTCATGTATCCTCGTGGTAAGTATAATAATTGATATTTTAATTGGATTTAGATTAGATTAAACGAAATATAAGAAAGGATTACTATATATTGTCACGTCACATATATACGTAAAATGACTATTATACCCATACTATTTTTGCAATTTTCGAAAAATTACTACTTTTGCTTTATAAATAGTATTTTATCGTGAATTTATAAATTATCGGACTTTTTTTCCAGTAATTTACACTGTTACTTAAACGTTCTACCCCTAATCCTAATTATTATTTATTTAACTTATGAATGACATTATTTAATGAGAAAATCTTAATTTAATTCATTATTACAATTGCTAAAATTTGGGTTGCCTCCGTAATTTTGTATTATCCGAGCCCAACTTATTATTTACGGATTAGTAATACTAATAATTGTATTTATTTTTTAATTTATAATATTGGACTTTTCTACATACCACTGTAATAAAATGTGTATCGACCGTAGAAAATATATGCACTTAGTTTTATATGCTAAATTAAAAATTTAAATATAATTAAATTATAAAAATCTAATAATAAAAAATAATTAAAATTTAGAATCATAAATTGAATATGAAAATATAATTTGCAAATATGATTAATTCTTGGATGCAGGAAAGTGTGGCCATAAAGTATCCATCGGATCTCACCTTGTCGACTATGATAAGTGTATTTGGGACACTGCAAACTGTGGTGATTGCATTGATTATGGAAAGAGAGTTGACATCATGGAGGATTAGATGGACAGATAATAGACTGGAGATATTAGCAATCCTATATGGGGTAAGAATCAAATGCTTAACTATAGACCACTTGGGAGTTTCTTGATGTTGAATATAGAAAATTAAACCTATTTTTCTTCATTAACTTAAGCTTATAAAATAGAGCAAGAATTCTTGAGCTTCAATCCCACTAGACTTTACTCCAGAATTAAAAAGCAAAGTTTAAGTTTGTTACTATGTAAAAGATAAATACTATCGGTCGTTAGCAATAACAATATGATTCAAATAGTTATAAATAAAATTTGATCAATAAAATTAAATAAAAAATTTACAGATCGATTACAGAATATAAAATTCTCTATAAGTCGAGTGTAGTATTGAACACTATCTCTTAAGGATAATCTATCCTCTATTGGTTACTTCTGGAACAGTGGACGTTGATATTCTTGGTGAAGAAATCTATGCAAATTAACTCACACTCGCGCGAATTGCTCGACTAAATTCAGTTCGTGCGCGTGGGTAAAATCTAAAATTATTTTTTGCTTGAATAGGCCTTCAATTTAAATTAGTTATTTACAAAATTGGTTCATTTCGTTCATATATATTAGAGCCTTTTTTTTCTTTGCATTTAAGAGTGTGTATTGCGCTATTTCTTATTCAAAAGGCACTCAAATAGCAGTTTTATTTCGTATGCAAGAGAGTTGGTCCAAATCTTATGAAAAGTTTGACACTTATATATACTTTACTAATATTTTCAAACATTTCTCAAATATTCAATATGATACATAAACTCACTTATTCTTTTTTTTTATTACCATAATAGTCACATTAAAGCTAATTTTTGTTTACTTCTCTTCGTAGATTTGAATAAGTGAATATATGACATTAAAGTACTATTTGAACTCTTCAAATTTCACTATTTATCCATCATTAATAATGTGTAGACATAAAATATTCATGTTTAAATATATGATATTTCCAACAACGGCGTCTAACAATTTAAGCTTTTAGAATAATTATCTAATTAGGAGGTTTCGAGTTTGTGAAGCTCACTCACTTGATAGTTCCAAGCTCTAATTTTTAAAAGAAGATTTCATTTATTCCTAGCAAATCTAGTTATGTGCTAAGATTATATCATATGGGACTAAAGTGCATCTAATGGTTTAGGGCATTGCAGTATCTGGCCTACTATACTTAGGTCACAATTGGTGCATACACAAGAAAGGCCCAGTTTTTGCTTCTGCATTCTCTCCGTTGGTGGTCGTCTTTTCTTTTCTAATAGAGATTTTCATCTTAGGAGGTGACACTCAACTTGGAAGGTTAGTTTGAAATTAATTTGATGCCTTCTTGTTTCTTTTTTTTTTTTTTTTTTTGCAATCTTATTCACTCATCAAATCCAATTCCTTTTGCAGTGTCATCGGGGTGGCAATGGTTATCGTCGGTCTCTATCTTTTCCTCTGGGCGAAAGCTAAAGATAGTACTGTAGTTGAAGGATCTTATACAAAGCCATTGTTGCTAACTAAAGCTTAGAGATATGGTGAAAATGGAACAAGAGTTACTCAAATATCATTAGGATTATTTGTCAACTATAATAACTCTCCATCAATTTAGGTCAATTCTGCCATTCGCTAGCAGCTTAAGCTTCTATGGCTAACATCAATTGGCTCTTCAGATTGTAGTTAGTTTTGAGACTTAACATAAATTCAGACCTACTAATATATCATAACTCATTCCTTAATTAAGATAATTCACAAGAGACTTTAAGAACAAGAGGAAGTGGAAGAGAGAATTTTCTCCATAATCCTACTTTTAGTTTTCATACTTTCTTTATATCTTTTTATATGAGAGAGAGAGAGAGAGAGAGAGAGGAGAGTTAAAAAAAACTTAATTACTATTATGGGGTTTAGATAAGGGTTGGATTCGACCAATTAATACTATTAAGTTTCGGCTCAATCTGATCAAATTGACCTGAAATCATAGAGCTACTACAATAGCAATAACAATAGCACAAGAAATTGTGAAGTGTATATAAGTGTGTTTCTAATGGACCTAAAATCTTTAAGTTGATAAGTAATCGATGAACAATATATATCAACATGATTGCAACCCCTACATGAAGGTTACTTCTTTTAATTAACGAACAATTAAAAGAAGTAACCTTCACGCATTAATTTCACTTAGTTGGCAGGTTGTTCTAGAACAAATCTCTTACCTATAATTCTCACCAAACTTCATTTAATTTCTTAAAGCTATAATATGATGTGGAGGCTTATAATGCCCACTTGAATAGCATGGTAGGGTTGCTTATTCCACAAAAAACTCTCCTTTAAACTACCAAATTACGCTATATAATCTATTCAACCAATTACCACCCTTGAGATTACTCGAATCTTACTCTTCAAGAACTTGAAGACTAGATATAGATTAGACAATCTCTAAATATCGTCTGGTTTGGGTTCCGAGCTATTGCTTTAAACTAAACGTTATCGAGATATCACTCTAAGCCACTATACCTCTAAATCATCAATTGTGCCGAGTCGAGTCATTGAGCCAAGCTACTAAACCAATAAGTAATTTTTTCTATCATAATTTCTTGGGGTTAGAGTCGATTCTATAATCTTCTTAGTCGTAGAGAAGGTACTTATTAACTTTATCGAAGTTTGTGCATTATCTAGATACCGTCTAGATAGGGTTTCAAACTGTGTGTGTCGCCGAACTATTACTTCGAACTAAACGATATCGAGAAATCGCTCTGAGCCACCTTACTGCTAAGCGATCAACCGTGCTAAGTCGAGTTATTGAGCCAAGCCACCGAACTAATAAATAATATTCTCTATAATAATTTCTTAAATTAGAATTGATTTTATAATATTTTTAATCGTGGAGAAGAAGGTACCTAATAACTCTGCTGAACTTGATTGGAATTGGTTGGTTAATCTTCCATTTAAATTGGAAAGGCAATTAATTGTTTGTGCACAATCTAATAAACCTTTGGATTGTATGTGAAATGTATGTGAAGCCAAACACACGACACATGGAAGATAGAGAGGTTTGTGTTACTTTTCCTTGCACTTGGTAGGTAGTCTCAGATGGCCCAAGAATTCAAGTCTCAATCAGAGTTTCTGGCCCAACACTTGGAGAGCTTGCAATGGAGAGTTCTGGATAATGCTCTAAGATTTAGCCACATAAGTTTATGGCCTAGCTCTTGGATAGTGATTGAAAACAACATTTTGTTTATTAAAACAAGAGGGTGGATGGATTTTAAGTTTTAATTCCTTTCATTCTTGTCAGGGATCAGGAGGCAAGGAATCATCCAATTTGATGGTATAAAGAGTTTGGATAATCCTTGTGAATATCTTGTTTCAATATGATGGTATGACCCATCTCATTGTTCTTATCTTATGATCATATATATATATATATATATATATATATATATATGATGACCATAGGATGAGTCATTGAGTTGGATTGGTTAGCAAGTTCTTCTAAGTTGCATCTAAGATGCTTCTACATTGTTGAGTCTTGTGTAAGAATTGGATCTCTTTAGGAATTACACAGCCCAAGAAGGTAGCTTATCATGAAATCAAACCTACATTCTTTAGTAAAGATTAAAGAGGTTGGTAACATAGGATAGGTGTCATCTAAAAAGTACTTTGAAAGACTCTCTCAGCCGTAGAAAGTTTATTTCTATTATTTCTTTTGGGAAATTTTAAATAACACTCTACATTTTCACTATTTTTTTTTAATTAATACCTCATTTTTCAAGAACGTCCCTTTTCCCTTTAATTGTTATATAAACAATACCTTTGAGCTAACCATTTCCAAACAGAAGAAGAGGTTGTTAGAATATAACTAGTAATTTCTAAAATACCTTGATTACATGTTTCGATAAGATAATTAAATATAGAAGATATTTTTAATTTGGTGGGATGGGTTAGGGTGGAGTATGATTTAGAAAGGGTATAAGTCTTAAGCAGGTCAACCTATTTGGCCTAATTATTAAATGGGTTGTGCTTGTGTTTATTATCTCAATCCGATTAACATGTTTATGACTCGATCGTACAAATCCATTTATGACACGATAACGTGTTTATGACCTGTTCAATATGTTATAATACGACAAAATACATTACAACTCAACTAATCCGTTCATAACCTGAATAACTTATAAAAAATCAAATAATTTGTGCCACCCAATAACCTATTTGTGATCTTTGTTCCATTAGTCAGAGGATATTCACCCTGTAGCTTTGATATGGTTATGAGCATAATCGGGCATGGGTGGCACTCAGTCCTTCGAATTTTCACGAGTAACCTGGAGTGCATCGAACAGTGGTGGGACGTATGGTGCTCTTCTATTTGCTGGACCGTACTTTCTGCTGAGCCATTTCTACGCTGGGCGAGCTGTTAAGCAGAAAAGATAACTTTTATAAAGCAGAATTCACCAAATATTAGATTGTTCACTCACTAATAGGGAACATGAGTTGGGTTTACACCATCATGAGAGGTTAATTTTACATTACTAAAACCTATCGCAATAGTAATTGAACCTAGTACGAGAGAAACTATTGATTCACACAATTGGTCATCAGACTTGGTTGAAAAGCTAGTGGTGCGAAGCTATCATATGTAGGATTATGGTTGAATACCTCTAAGAAATCAAGCTAGCATCCGGCACTAGCACTTGTCACCCCTCCTAACTCGTAGTAGGGACATCCACCCTCATTGAGCTATACCATTGGCCCAGGCCCCATGACGAATCGATTGTGGGTAGCCACCTTGTAGAAGACTTAAATATGTGATGTGGCACTATAGGTGGCAGAGTGACCTTGCTACCATGATCCACTGAGATTCAGTTCTTTGTCACACGGATTTGTCCCTCTCCCCTAACTTTTCCCCTTCCTTATCCCCCTTGCGAGGCTCCTCTGCTTCCCTCTGCTATTTTGTAGTTTATAAGTAATGAGTGCACCCTCCTATATCCTTTATCTACTTAAGTAACAGATAGGTGTATCACACTAGTAGATATCCCTTCTGCCCTTCTTTTAGCCTTTTGGCCCTACCTTAGATATAGTCCTCAATCACCAAAATGAAGGATTTTTTCAAGGCAAATGCTCACCGGTTAGGAGGGGATAGGTCCTCAATCTCAATTCTGTAGGACCCTTGGCTTCCATGCTCTAGCCCCATTTAGAGACTTTTTCTCTAAATCATCTTATGTCTCTTTAACTAAGGGTGACTGGTCTAGCTCCTCTTCCGACAATTATTCTAACTTTTGGAGGATAATTTAGAAATACAAGGAGGCTTTGCCTAGAGTCAAAACCATCAGGTGGTGGTGTCATAGGTGCTCTTCTCTTGCGCTCCAAGTTGCACTCATGAGTCCCCTTCGTTGAAGACTTCTATATTTCTATAACTCTCACTTGGAGACAGCGCATCATATATTTCTATCTTGCCACTTAGCTCGTGCCACCTAGTTCGCCAACAAACTAGGTATTATTTTTTATAGGGGAGCATATGAGCCTTCACTCGTGGACTCCTTCACACTCATATCTCTTCTAGCAATCTAGCATATTTTAGTGTTTTATCTATTTTGAAAGCGAGGAATGAGAATGTCTTTAGATATGCGGAGCTTTCACTTGTTCAAATTATAGCCAATGTCGCTCGCTAGTCTAACTATTTATATTATTTTGATTGAGGGTTTTCACATCAATAACCTGGCCCTCCCTTCTTCCGATTGCTGCCCAAATCGTAGTGAGCTAGGTAGTGTTTTGCTCGAGCCCCTTATTCATGTAAGAGGATATGTTCCCACTAACGATTGCTCTCTCGCTTGGGTTGACGTTGCGCGGAGGAGTGGCTTTGATGGAGGTCTGAGTTTTGTCATTTGTGAACCTCCCTTTAGTCCTATTTTGGTAAAATTACTTACGTTTTTTTTTACTGTAGCAACTCTCTTTATGATCTAAAGGAGCTGATAAAGTTGGGAGTCCTTCTAATGCATAGATTTTCAGTGACTCGCTCTATATTATTAAAGCGACAAATGACATTGGCTCAAAAGTAGACTGAATTATTGAGGCTATTATCAAAAAATGCATTGAGTTACTACTTGTTCTACTAGCCGGTGCAACAACACTGTGGCTCACAACCTAGCCTATCTAGCTATCTGTGGTCGCACTTGATAAATTTTATTTGATTCCTTCGGGGATCTTTGTACTTCTCTAATGTCTATCAATGAATTTTATATCTATGAACCTGTAAAAAAAAAAAAGATGCACTTCCAATTTTACTATTATTCAATCTTTATGGGCTTAAACTAGGAATAAAGCCTTATCTATAAATACCTTACACATAGAAATATTCCATAAATAATTAGTGCTATCTTGGGCATCGATAGGCAATAGTTTCCAAGAGAAGCATATTATTGTGTAGTCTTTTGATGCCTCGTAATTCCCATCCCATTTATTTATTACGGATTCAACCTTCTTATTATTACAGTGTTTTTTTCCAGAATATTCTACTATTATTATTATTATTATTATTATTATTATTATTATTATTATTATTATTTATTATTATTATTATTTATTATTATTATTAACCAGGCGACTCTCTTTCTCTCTCTCTCCTTTTTCCTCCCTACCACTAAAACCGCTAGTCCTCTCTCGTCTTTCTCTCCTCTCCTCTCCCTCCTCTCCTCTCCCTCCTCTCTCGCTCGTTCGCTCTCGCGCAGGCGGTCAGGGTTTGTCTCTATTATCGATTTCGACCTCTTTTTCTCCTCTCTTAGTCGGAATTTTTTCTCGTTTGCAGGCGGTCGCTTTAGATTTGGTTTTGATCAGAGTCGCAAAGTTTGATGAGATCGCTGGAGGAAGAGTAGAAGGATAGATAGAGGAGTTGGAGAGATGGGTTATTTGAACTCAATTGGTGGTATCCACTCGGATGGTTCGCCTGTTAGTGGTGGTGGTCTCAGGTCTGATTTGGTCTCTCTCACTTTTTGTTGATCTATTTGTTGAGTTTGCACTCCATCTTGCCATGATGTTGCTTGTCGATATTATGACTGAAGTTTGAATTTTTATCCAGTAAGTTTTTATTTTTTTGTCCTTTTCTTCTAGAATGTCTTGTGGTTGATGCCAAGCTTGTTTTTGGGGGGATTTTCTTTTTGATTCGAGGAGAACGTGACTTAATTTTTGTGAACTAGATGTAAATTATTGTATATTGGATTATGTGGTAACACTAGATATGCGCAAACTCGATTCTGGTGTCTTCGCTAAAGACTTCTTTGGTTATTGAATTGACTGATCACACAAACTCTTAGTTTGTTATTAATATATGCAGCTGTGTTTATATTAGTGTTCGTGTAATCTTGGGCAAATGCATGAAAAGGCAGAATGTTCTCTGAATTTATAAACAGATAAATTTGAAAGTAGTGGCCTGATTAATTTTGTTGATTAAATTCCCTTCGTTAAGAAATAGCTAACTCATAGTGATTGACACCCATGTTTTCTTTTAATGGCAGTCAGAATGGGAAGTTTACTTATGGGTATGCAAGTTCTCCAGGAAAGAGGGCTTCCATGGAGGACTTCTATGATACGAGAATTGATGGTGTCGATGGAGAGATAGTTGGCTTGTTTGGAGTCTTTGATGGTAAGAATTTCTCTTTGGTTGGGAAGAGGAGGATTATTTTATCAGTTGTTGCGTATGGTTCTAAGGATATTAATAACATTTTTTCCTGGCACAAAAAGTTACTATAAAATTTGAGGGTGCAGTGATGGGCTAAACTCATCTATCTGTTGCTTCTATTGGTGAATTTCTATTTGGATTTGTTCTATTCTGACTAAGTTTTCAAGTAGTTAATGCTGGATATCCATGTTAATGCTTTTGTGATGCTTGGCTGTACATGCAGGTCATGGTGGTGCTCGAGCAGCAGAATACGTTAAGCAAAACCTTTTCAGCAATTTGATCAGACACCCGAAGTTCATTAGTGATACCAAGTTGGCTATAGGTACAAGGCTTATCTTTTTTTGTCTTGTGAATATTTCTTGAATGACCGGGTAATTTAATAACTTAATCATGACACTGCAGCTGATGCATACAACCATACGGACTCGGAGTTTCTGAAATGTGAGAATAGTCAAAATAGAGATGCTGGCTCAACTGCTTCAACTGCTATCCTTGTTGGTGACCGCCTTCTAGTTGCAAATGTTGGGGATTCCAGGGTTGTCATATGTAGGGGAGGAAACGGTAAGCCCTAGTAACAGTAGCATTAAATTCTTATATTCTTCATCCACATGAAGAAGCAAACCATGTTATGTAACTTGAGCTTGCTCTATTTGAAGGAAAGGTACTTTATCAACTATATGCATCATCATCGAATATGCTAAGCACATAGACAATGCCTTCTTCCTTGGTTTTTATTCTCCTATTTTTCCTACTTTTTTTGCTTCTTTCTTTTCCAATGAAACTTAGCATACAAAATATTAATAAAAATGTTTGTAAAAGTGTGATTTGACATTGTATGATTTAATGCTTTTCTTCTAGAATCTGGTCATATTAGAATCATTGAAATTGTTTTCAGTTATTGTAATTCCATTGCTTAAATTAATTTCTTAAGTTGGTTTTATATTGTAGTATTCCTCAAACCATGGATTGAAGTTTTAGCTGATCCCAATCCGTATCGCTGAAACTGATTGGCCGATCCCTGATAACTCTTTCCTCAAACATGACATTGTCATTCTTTTAGGGCATTCTTTCCATGTATTTAATTGTCTTAACATGTTGATCACTTATTTCCCATGTAGCTCAATACTATTCTTTGTAGAATTTCCTGTGTTGAATGTTGCAACAAATGTGATAACTAAAAATCTTCAGCTGTTTTCTTGGTTGAATTGTGAGCATAAGATGATATTCGTCTTTTATCTTGAACATTGTAAGTTTTCTCCTGTTGTTTGAAATCAATGGTTGTCATGCAATACAATTTGACCACAAAAAATGCTGCTTCATTTTGTACCACTCATCATTTTCTTAAAATCTTCTTATTTTTTTTAATATAAGTGTGATGTTTGTCCAATTGAATAATGAAATAAATGGCATGAAAGATCTGTCATATATATCCTCATAAAATAGTATAGATGTCAAAAGAAAATACTATGTGCTATATACTTTTGATTGGAAATGGATTATCTAGGACCTGATATTACTTATTCTTTTTTAAAAGTACGCTTTGGAAATTAGAACGGTCTGCAGTCCTTTTTACTAGACAAGATTTGCTATGCCACCAATATTTCATATTTGGAAGTAATCATGTTGTTATAACTTTTAAGGGTTTTTGTTTTCAAATTAGCATTAGGATGTAGTACAAAAACTGTATTGTGTTCTCATAACTCTACGACATTGCTCTTTGTGGTATTGAACATATACATTTGAAGCAGTTCTTTTAGAGAAAATGTTTGTTGATTTACGTTCTTTTTCATGTTGTTAAAGAAATATCCAGCCATTTGTTGTAAGTTTAATTAGAGAAGTCAGGGAATTAAGAAAGTTGATTGTGTGTGGTAGAATGACCAATACTGAGTTTGAGCATGCAAAATCTGGATAGGTACTTAGTAATATCATAATCTTTGAAATTACTTTCTTAGTTTCTTTTGAACTTCTTCGTGCCTCAATTTATTCCTTTCAATCAAGTATTCTTGCTCTCTTCTGTAAGTAACTCAACATCCACTGTTTCAAATTGCTTCAAAATTCCACAATAACCATGCCTAACTATTATCTTGGCATGAAATTCATATTTTTGGGCCCAACTTATTCTGAAAAGCAAGAAAAACTGATAAAAAAAAGTTTGGTCACTAAAGCAGTCTCAAGAATTAACATCAGAGGCATGTTTGGATGGAGTATTTCGAGTTTTCAACATGCAAGCTCTAGAAATCCACCCTTCCAACAAAAGGGAAAATGTTCCCAAGTGTCATAGAGTGAGATAGCATTTTTTTATTGTTAGGCCTAATGTTGATATCTAATTTTGAATTTTGCAGCTATTGCTGTATCAAGAGATCACAAACCTGACCAAACAGATGAACGACAGCGGATTGAGGATGCTGGAGGCTTTGTGATGTGGGCCGGTAAATGTCTTCACAGCCTTCTTTTTTCTAGCTTTCTGTTCAATGATTTGAAAATTTTGTAATTCCATTCTGACAACAACACACACACACATATATATATATATATAGGAACATGGCGTGTTGGTGGTGTCCTTGCTGTTTCCCGTGCATTTGGTGATAGGCTTTTGAAACAGTATGTTGTTGCAGATCCAGAGATTCGGGTTTGAGCTCTGCCTTGTTGGTGTTTTTCTTGTTTTAACTTCATCCAGACAAAATTGGTTCATGTTGTTTCTTGTGCATTTGACTCTTCCAACTTGCAACTACTTGCACTGCCGACATATTTTTCCTAGACATATGAAAAAAGTAAATGCAAAACTTTGCTTGGTTCCCTAAAATAAAAATAATCTTTTGATGATCCACTGCTATGTTTTTGTTCATGTAGTTTATGTTGCTGCCATGTATCCAGTTACGCAACAACTTCATCTATGTAACCCTTCCCTACCGACTATTATTCCATGAGCATGCATGCAGACTCACAGAATTTCTATCATTAGTTGTTTTGCATGGAAATTTCCCCAAAATGGCCCATTAGTTAGTTTTATAACCAGGTGTTTTTGTTTTAAAAATACTTGTTTCAGGAGGAAGTGATCGATGGCTCTCTTGAGTTTCTCATCCTTGCTAGTGATGGACTCTGGGATGTTGTATCAAATGAGGTTATATACCATAATTTGACTGCCATTTCATATATATTATTCTTGTAGAAAGAATTATTTGCTCTCTACTCTTTAATCTCTTTACACTGCTCCAGGAGGCTGTGGCCATGATCAAGCCCATAGAGGACCCTGAGCAGGCAGCAAAGAGACTCCTGCGAGAAGCTTATCAGAGAGGCAGTGCCGATAACATCACCTGCGTCGTCGTCCGTTTCTTATCTGCCTAGAAAAATTAGGAATGCCAAGTAGACGAATGCTAAAGTTTCATAGTCATCTCTGTAATTAATATAAGGTTTTGTGAGTCAAATAAGGATTTGCTCCTGCATTTTAAGCAAACAAAATTACTGCACCCATACACGGAAAGCACTCTAAAAAGATGGGAAGATTTGTTGGTCCTTCTCAGCCTCCTCTAGAATCAAACACCTTCTGTGCTTAGGGATCCCTAATTTCTCTCTTAGCTTATCCTACTTTCTTTGATACGTGGGAGTAGAATTTCTAGTGTTGTATGGATTTGATTTCATTTGTGGCTTGTCGTGATGTAAGTCTGATTTCAAATGTTTCAATGCATCCAAAAGAATTAACATCCTATTGTGGATCTATAATTATAATTTGTTCTTGTTGTTACTACTGCTTGCAGTTAAAATCTTTCACCATTGCTATCATATTTTTGCACTAATTTTTCTGGGTATTTGCTCATATATTGTTTGAATTATTTACAGCAACTCTGGTATCCTTTATTATATTAGGTTTTTAAACCATTTAATCCAAATCTACTAAAAACCATTCCTTTTTAACTCGAGTAAAAGAAAATTAATTATAATCCCAAATAAAAGAACAACGAGGTAAAGGCCAAATTGCTCAGGTAACCGCTCAGGAAGAAAATAAATTTTCTCCATCTCATCAAGCATTCTTCCTTCGGAAGAACACTCTCGATTGATTGATTTGGCTATCATCATTGCAACGTTAATCTCCTCCAAAATAAACACAAGAAGTAATTTAGGTATAGATTGGGAGAAGCGACGAAACGAGCGTTGGAAACTCGGATCGAAAACAAAAGAACAAATTCACGAACAAAGATTGAAAACGAAAACGAAAACGAAAACGAAAACGAAACGAAGGTTTTTAAGCGATTGAGAAGAAGAACGAAGGACGACGACGACGACGACGGCCGCGGCGAAAACGTCTCGAGGAAAAGCTCAGGAAACCCTACGACGAGGTGCTGCTGCTTTTATGGTGGAGATTCTTGGAATAGGCCCTCAGAAAATATTTATTTACCAAACATGCCATGAAAGTTTTAAGTAATAAGTACCCTTGTATAGGGATAACAATGTAACTTTAGCTTCATTTGGCTGGATACCAGTTGGGAGTTCGAATCGTTAACGGGTTGATGGGCCTCATTTGTATGGGCCGACTTCGGAGCTCTTTAAAATATAGGGAAATTTGCATATAAGACCCTGTTCTTTTATAAAATTATAATTTACACCATATATTTTTATTATTTATAAATTGCACCGTATAATTTAGCAAATATATCTAGAGATATTTTTATTTCTAAAATAACTAAAACATTTTTTTCTAAATGACTAAAATATCCTTAGTATGACTTAGTCGAAGATATTTTCATAATTTTTTAGTATAGTACTTAACTTAATCAAAAGTTTGAATTAACAGATTTAACAATTGTCTAGTACTGTATTAAATAATTAGTTGTCTAGAAAGCTTAAGCTATTAGATAACAAATCAATAATACTTAATATTATTAGAATATAGAATATAAAAATCACCGGTGTTTAATAACTTTTAGAATAATTGGTGAGTTAATATACTATTACAGTAGAGGTTCTGATTTTAAATTCTAACGAGCTGATTCGTCTTTTAAAATATAAAATCTTTACCCATTTAAGTAAAGTATATATATATATATAGTAGAAATATGAAGCTAGAGGGAGAGATATAAAAATGAAGTTCTAACAGTTTCTATACATATTTGCTAAATTATACAGCTTAATTTATAAATAGTAAAAAAAAGTTCTATAATATGTTTTTAAAATATATTATAGACAGCTTAAATAATTAGTTGTCTAAGAACTTTTAGAATAATTGGTGAGTTAATATACTATTATAGTAGAGGTTCTGATTTTAAATTCTATCGAGCTGACCTATCTTTTAAAATATAAAATCTTTACTTATTTAAGTGAAGTATATATATATATATATATAGTAGAAATATGAAGCTTGAGAGAGAGAAAATAATGAAGTTCTATAATATATTTTTAAAATATAAAATCATTACCTATTTAAGTAAGTGTATATATATATAGTAGAAATATGAAGCTTGAGAGAGAGAAAAAAAATGAAGTTCTAACACCAGAATATTTTCTATGCATATTTGCTAAATTATACAGCTTCTTAATTTATAAATAATAAAAATAAAGTTCTATAATATGTTTTTAAAATATAAAATCATTACCTATTTAAGTTAAGTATATATATATATATATATATTTAAAGTAGAAATATGAAGCTTGAGAGAGAGAGAGAGAGAGAGAGAGAACTTTCACTTCATTGTATGAATATCATGGCTTAATCTTACCCAAAAGATGGCTTGATTCACATGAACACAAAAACATTCACATCAACATGAGATTTTAACTTGTTTACCATAAAATATAAAGGAAATGGCTTTTTGACCCCAAACTCTAATAATGTGAAATCACAACTATCACCACCTTGATCTTTAGACTAAGTAAAAATGATAGCAGAAAGAAGAACAAATCCAATATCTTGCTAAATATCATTCTATGAGTAGAAGATCCCAAGTTACCAACTCTTCCAAGAAAATTTAGAAAGTAATTTCTAAGATCTAGAGAGAAGAAGATTGGAGGCGTGCATTATGCACTTGACCATGACTTGGTTATTCTCCCTGTTCATATTTAATTTATTAGGGTTACCTTCTTTTCGCAAAATCTTTCACTCGTATCTCAATCTTGACTTATCTTTGACTATGCTTTATAACTTGGACAAAGTCTAAAATGTGAATGATACTTCTTTCTTTCTTTTAATTTCCCATTTAGTGGGGTTTTAGTATACGGTTAATTACACTATGATCTCCTTAATTATAAGAGATTATTTACTTTTCAACTATTCAAAATCTTTAAGCCCCTAAACAACATTAATAAAAGTTACAAACGGAAAAATTCTCCCAATATTTTCTTAGAAAATACATTGTGTGGGTTCTTTTCAAAGGTTTTACAAGGAGTCGAGGAGTTGTTGGTCGTAGGTAGTATTTATCGTTATAATTAGGGTTTGGGAGAAAGAGGAAGATGAGGAGAACAATGAACTAAGGAAGATAGATAGGATTAGGGTTTTCTGGATCCATATCACGAGTGAAAATATGAGAGCTCATTGATCTAAGCCTAAGGTTTGATCGAATCTAGTTTCAGACTGTGTATTGATTCTAGTTAGATTCGAACTGCTAAATAACGAACTAAAAGCAAATTTAGTTCCAGATATGTTAACAAATTTTTTATAACTAAAATGGGGCAAGAAATGAAGTAATATATTACAACTCACAGAGTAGTGATATATAATATCAAATAACTTATTCTGATATCATGTTAGATAACTAGTTAACTAAAAGCTCAAACTGCTAAATAACGGACTAAAAGTGTAAATCATTTCATTATAAAAAAAATATAAACTATTTTCATATAGTTGAATTGGTAATTTTGTCTTAAAGCTAGAATTTAGTGGTCCTTGGGGTTTAAGTGACATTAACCCCTTCATCAATCCCTTTTTAGATTACTTGTCCAAGTGTTTTCTTGACTCTCCCAAATTATCTTAAAGTGACAGAGTTTATTTTCTTTGTCCCCTAAATTGCATACACTATGTCAAGTTTCAATACTCCACCTTACATAAGCAATGACACTTGCCTTCCTTAAAATTGAGTACTTGGAGTCAAGAACGCATCAAAAGGATCTTTGTTCCCTTCCAGTCAACAATAATTCCAAGTTAGGTGAAGAAGTATTCAAAGAGACTCATCTCTTAGTTTGATGTTTTCCAAAGCAAAAATGGCCTAATTATTGATCAACTCCTTTGCCCTAATTTATGCTTTGAATTAAATTGAAAAGACTAATGTCTGTGATGCAATAATTGGTCTAGGTTATGTATGTAGTATACTATATATGCATACTATATATTGGAGGGAGTCATAATTTAATCTATCTATATATTCTTTGCTTAATAACTTATTTTTTTTAAAAATAATTATTTAATATAGTACTAGAGCTAATTTTTCTAGAGATTATAGATTTAAATCTTTCCGTAAACTTTCGAAATATTATAATTGCCAAACATATCAATTATCCAGGTACAATATTAGGGCATATTAATTAAAAGCATGATACAAACATATATATTAATTGTTGATTCATTATCTAATAAATGAAATATATTATTAGATTAACCGGTTATCTAAGGGTATGAGCAAAAGCCCATCCTAATTAAACAGGTGATAATCTTATGTTAATTATTAAATAATAGTCTTAACTTTAACTTTGGACCAAGGGCCATCTGTCCCTAGAATTAAAGACCCTCTATATGTTGCTTGTAATTGGCCATGGGGAGGACAATAGGACATGGTACTAAGTCATACATGATGATCATAGGACCAAAAGGTCAAGGTCCACTTCTTCTTTTTTCTTTTTTTTCTCCACAAAATATTTCACATCTCTCTCCAAAGAAAAGAAAGACTACCTTTCTTTCTCTACAAAATTATACAGTGATGAAAGGGTTAATTAGGACTCATAAAACTTACCCTTTGATTAATGCTTATGCCGTCGGTTATGACTACTAACTCCTCCCACAAAGATGTTGCAATTGATAAAGACCAAGAAACTGCCCAGAAATTTTTATATGCCTACTTGAAAACAGGTGGTAATATTCTCGAGTCCAACTTCAAATGCTAATATTCCTCTCTCTCTCTCTCTCTATTTATCCCTCTCTAACGCAATATTCAAACGCACACCCCTTACTTCTCGCATTAAACCACATAAAAGAAACTGCCCATCCACCCAGAAAATGATTCATTTATGCTCTTTATATTAACCACATAGCTTTCCAGTGTATACCACCAAAGCTCTACTATAAGCTCTTATTTTAGGTAGCAATTAATCTATCCATGGGAGAAGAGGACCACTGCAACATAGGCCTTGCTCTCGGAATAGGATTAGGAGGAGGAGGAGGAGAGTTTAACCTAAGCCGACGGCGCCATGCGGAGGCGGAGGCGAAGCCGCCTGTTCAATTCGACGTCTTGTTTCCGTTTCAAGTGGAAGAAGGAAAAGAGCAAGTGCAATCCAAGAGCACCGAGGATGATGATAATGGCGGCACGAGGAAGAAGCTGCGGCTGAACAAGGAGCAGTCGTCGCTGCTCGAAGATTGCTTCAGAACTCAACACACCCTTTCACCAGTTCGTCTCTCTCTCTCTCTCTCTCTCTCTCTCTTTCTCTCTCTCTCTGTATATATATATATTCTCTAGAATTTTTGATAGGTTTTATGGGCTAATATTAGAATTGATGAATTGATATTCCATGACAGGCGCAGAAACATGACATAGCACGGAAGTTGAATCTAAAGCCTCGGCAAGTAGAAGTCTGGTTCCAGAATAGAAGAGCTAGGTATATATATTCTATATAGAAAACTTGATAATTATTAAGTGCATGGGATGAAGTATTATGATGTACTTGATCATATCTATATATATGTAGGACTAAGTTGAAGCAGATTGAGGTGGACTGTGAGTTCTTGAGGAGGTGCTGCGAGAGCCTGACGGACGAGAACCGGCGGCTCAAGAGAGAGCTGACGGAGCTACAGTCGGCGAGACCCGGCGTGCCGGCGTACTACGTGGAGATACAGAAGGCGGCGATGGTTAGTATTTGCCCGACGTGCGAGAAGGCGGCGATGGATGATGTGAAGAGCGTTAAGGATTGGAGCATCAACCCTAGAAAGGATTACAAGTTATGCTGATGATGATCAGAGACCCTTCCATGCATGGTGTTTTTGAATGGCTAATTTATCATGTACATGTAAATAATAGGGTTAATCTAATCTTTTATAGTTGTTAATAACTAGTCATTGAAACTAGCTATTAGTTAGTTTTAGATCAAATGATCAAGGTTGTTAATTAGGGCTAGTTTGATAGCATTTTCTTTTTTAACAAAGATTTCTCATGTTGCAGTTAATTACCTTTGGCAAAGAGAAATCCTCACTTGATTGTTATGCAATTAATTTTAGAGTTTTTAAAGGAGAAAAAAATAATATCTATATATAAATAATAATAATAATAAACTCTTTACAAGCTAGAAAGGAGGAACAGAGAAGAAGAAATTTAAGTTTGCAGCGTCAACATTGGGAAAGTGAGATTGATCAATAGAGGGTTTGACAAACCAAATAGAAGACTTTTTCCAAAGGTTGGTGGCCATAAATTGTCACTTTGACCAATTCTTTCTTCCAGATTAAAGGGAAATTTCAGTACAGGTCAACTGTTTCCATTGGATACGGCTTAAGAACTGTCCCCCAACCCAATCATGGGTGCGCTAAGCCCAAAGAGAGAGACTGTGTGTGTGAGAGAGAGAGTGAGGGAGAGTAGAGGTGATTATTAGGCTCAGATTGGAATCTGCTTGGTTTTAATTGGGTTTAGACTCGGCTTGATTCGAGCTCGAGATGATAATAGCCGGCATAGGTTAGACCTTTGCCCGCCCGGCTCTGCTTATTTTTATAGTTTTTTAATTTAAAATTAGATATTTAGTAAGCTAGATATTAATATATAAGTATATTCTTATGAAAGATAATTAAATATCTTTATGGATGCCCATTAAGTTTGACCCGATAAAATATAACATTTTTTAAATTCATCATATTACGCTAGGTCCGTTACGTGCAACTTAAGCCCGATATCTCATGAACAAATACTTAAGCCTGTTCGTCCCAAAAAGCTTAATCTGACTTGTTCGATGATCACCTCCGTAAGTAAGAGAGAGATGAAAACTAGACCGAACCATTTCATTGAGAATTTTGGAATGAGAATACAAGTCAAGGAATGAATAGGAAATATATTTTATATGTAGGATTTGTTTTGTTATATGAGTTATAATTTGACTAGAAGAAAGATATAGCTTTAAATACTTATATAAAGATTTAGAGGGTTAACATTTCAGATGGCAAACAAAAGATCGTAACAGGCATATTGAAAGTCTGACATGAACGTGTGAAGATGCATAGAATATGTGATAATGCTCAAATACTTGAGATATAAGGATCCTTTTGCTTTATAAAATGCTTAACATATAAAAATAATAAAAATATATTAAGAGGAGGAGTGTGAGTTTTTCTTTCTCATGAGTTTTATGTTAAACTTAGTGAGATTATAAATTCAAATTTTAATTTTGGAAAAATAATTTTTGAAAACAAAATTGTTAGGATCAAGTTGTTGTTATTAAAGAAAGTAAGAATATAGACTCAATAAAAGTTGAACATCTGGTTGGCAACTTAGTTAGCCTCGAAAGTCTAAAGGCATGACTTGATGACTATTAGAGATGAAGATGAGGAGTTTGACGAGAATAATGAGCTAGATCTTGAGATTGTGTATATTTTTGTAAAGATATTAAAGAAATTTTTTAGAAGAATCAAAAGTTGACTATTAGAGATGAAAATGAGGAATTTGACAAGAATAATGAGTTAGATCTTGAGATTGCATATCATTTTATAAAGATATGAAAGAAATTTCTCAGAAGAATCAAAAGTTGACACAGGCAATAAGCTTCTGAGCAAAGCCATAGAGAATTTAGAATGACAATTCTCACAAACCCTATTATTCAATGCTCAAAGCTCAGGGTAAAAATCAAGGAGTAGTAGTTCAATACTTTAAATACCAAAAGTATAATCATATTGCCTATAAATGTCCAAATTGTAGGGAAAAAAAAAGGATAAAACTTGGCAATTCACTTGGAACAATACTAATGATTGGAAGGGTATGGTCATATTGCCTATAGATGTCCAAATTGTAAGCAAAAAAAGGCAAGACTTTATAAGCCACTTGGGTCAATAATAATGATTTTGATGATAAAAACTCTAAATCTGAAAAATGAAATAATATAGCATTTACCACTTCTTTGTTATTTGCTGAACTTTCTAATGATTCTTTGAGTGTAGATGAACACGATTTAGACAAGTTTTGTTTTCCTTATTAGCAAAAGTTCTCATGGATGTTCGAACATAAATGCAAGAGAAAAAATCGAGATTTTAAGTTAGGACATTCGAAGCGATCGACCTACGTTTGAACGTCGTCACAAATCCTTTGTCTAGATAAAGAATTTCGTAGAATTTTCTGAGAGCTTCTATCTCATCCCGAATGAGATATTTAAAAGTTAAGAAAATCTAATCTTAGCCGCCATTTTCATTACTTTTGAGGAGAATTTTAGATATCTACGATAGTTTTAAATGGTATGAACTAAATTGAGTTTCTACATATTATATCTACATCGGATTTGAAAAAATTATGTCTCACGGGTTATTGAGATAGAATGATCAACCTCAAGGGTGATTGAGATTGCGAAGATCATAGGAAGTAGCACTCAGAGATCTTGAGTTCAAAATCTACTAGGCACATATATTATTTACAAA
Source organism: Typha latifolia (assembly GCF_019914945.1). NCBI lineage: Eukaryota > Viridiplantae > Streptophyta > Magnoliopsida > Poales > Typhaceae > Typha > Typha latifolia. Next base: position 9,353,509 of record NC_133098.1, on the reverse strand, counting down.
CTAAAACCCTTTCCATTCAAATCAGGTCCACTTTTAAGGTCCATCAAAATGTTTAAGCCGAAAAGTAAAAAAACTATTAGAATATAAAATATAAAAATTGTTGTTCTCTAGTAACTTAAGTTTTTAGAGTAGTTGGTGAGTTAATAATTGTTATAATTTTTTAGTGATTTGTTTCGGACAGACCTTAGATTCATAGATTTTTTTTTGTATGTTTTAGAATTTTTTTTCCATGTTAAATCATTTGTGTTTGATATTGCCTATCTATGCTTTCATTTGTAATTTAATTGTATTTAGTTTTTTAAATTTAACATACTCCATTATTATAAACTAAAAAAAATCAAACTTAATTAAATTTTAAAACTCTATATGTATACACACACAAGCACTTTTTCTTGCATATTTTTCAACTGATAGTACTGCAAGAAAAGGTTCAGAAATGGGTGAAAGATATTAACATCATGGAAGGAGTGAGAGCAACTTTGGAGACATGGCCTCTCCTAATTTATAATTTAAATCAATTTATGTGAATGGATTTGGTTGTAGGCATGGCTATTTCGAGGAACGTTAGCTCTAATACCAGTTGTTATGTCCCTAGCTAAGATGGATTAGGTGGTGGACAGATGGTGGTGATGATATAGGCTATAGATTTATGGATGGTGGTAGTAAGGATGGTAATGGTGGAATTAGGAAAATGAGAAGGGAAGATGATGGAAAAAGGGCCGACCCTACGAGTCTAGGGAGGTGTGGCAGACGAGGACGGAGGGATGACGACGATCTTGAAGAGGACAGCGGCTTAGATCGAGAGATAAGAAGAGAGAGAGGGGAATGGAAGGAGGCTAGAGGAAGAAGAAGATATAAAAAAGGCAATAATCTTTTATAATCTCCCAAATGGGTGTCTTCCACTCTTTAGAGGCTAACTAAGATTTGAAATAATTCAAATTAACCCTAACACAACAATCTCAGCACCGGATATTCAAACATCGTTAGACAGGCGTTCAAACACCGTCGGATAGACTGCACTCTAAGGTTCGAACGTTTAAAAATGGGCATAGCCATTCGAATGCCAAAACTCGAGAATAGTCATGGTTTTAGCATTCAAATGCCATCATTCTAAAACTCGAGAACAATTAGCATGTTTTGTGTTCGAACTCGGGCTGTCAACCTAATTTATAAAAATTGTTGTTCTCTAGTAACTTAAGTTTTTAGAGTAGTTGGTGAGTTAATAATTGTTATAATTTTTTAGTGATTTATTTCGGACAGACCTTAGATTCATAGATTTTTTTTTGTATGTTTTAGAATTTTTTTTCCATGTTAAATCATTTGTGTTTGATATTGCCTATCTATGCTTTCATTTTTCACATTTTACTATATTGATAGCGTGCGACAAATTCAATCTCCTAATTTTTCACATAAGAATGTGTTATGTCATTTCAGAAAATTTATTGCCAACCAATTTATACAATCTTATGTCCATTATATAGCATTAGAATTTCTCAGTTTTGTAATTTAATTGTATTTAGTTTTTTTAATTTAACATACTCCATTATTATAAACTAAAAAAAATCAAACTTAATTAAATTTTAAAACTCTATATGTATACACACACAAGCACTTTTGCTTGCATATTTTTCAACTGATAGTACTGCAAGAAAAGGTTCACAAATGGGTGAAAGATATTAACATCATGGAAGGAGTGAGAGCAACTTTGGAGACATGGCCTCTCCTAGTTTATAATTTAAATCAATTTATGTGAATGGATAGAGATGAGATGAAGACTATGTAACCATTAGCTTGCCTTCTCTTATAAGTGAAAGGGAGATGTAGACTTATATGAAGAAAGTAGTACGAAATCAAGAAAAAAATAGTGTCCTCAAAAAGCTTGGTGGTAACGTTTGATGAGTTTATTTAAAGTAGTAGGAAGAAAAGTAGTACCCCAATGATGTTCATTTATTTGACATCATATTGGAATATAAAATAAGTTTCTAATAAGTGTTGGGTGCGAATTAGTTAACCATTAATTTAATAAACATATTAAATGAGTTTATTTAGATTATAGATAATTAAATAGGTTAAATAGTTTAGCAGGTCATAAAAGACTAAACTAAGTGAGATAAATAGATAATTAGTTCTAATACCTTCTTTTTTTTATGTTGAACGAGGAGTGGCGTAAAGACTGGTAGAGGCTTAGTCCTCATTCAATCACTTCTAGGCTTCATATATATCAACTTCTATTCAACAAACACAATGGTCTTATGATCAGAGACTTTTGATGGGGTTTCAAGGATGAGAGAAGACATGCCTACTTATGTATGCCATCTTAAGATCAACAGTGGCTTCAGGATAAGAAAGCTCTCTAATGTGAACCAAGTTATGGAGCAAGTGGTCATTTTGTTGGTTAGTTAGATTGCATCCTAGGGCTTCCTAGACATGGATTTCTATAGTCTATACTAAAAGCAGTTCCATGCGTTATGTTAGGTGGTGTTACGAATCATATCTAAAATGATCCGAACATAAGAAAATTATAAGAATTTAATTAGCAGTAGCGTCGTGAGATAGAATTCTAATGGTTTTAGTTTCATGTCAATCGGATGTCAGGATGAAAATATATAATTAAAACAACGGATCAAGGTCAGAATAATAAATATTCAACGTCGCGGCAATCGTCAGAGGGTGGCGGACGACCAAGGGTGGCGGTGGACGGCCGTATAATAAAGGTGGCCACTAGAGGAATGTGGTGGCTAGGGTTTGGGTGCTTGGAATGATTTTACAGTTATGATCTACTCATATGAAGATAAAGATGATCTAATTATTACTATTAAAACGGTAAATGTAATAATAAAAAAATAACTAAACTCAATTAATTATCAATACTTGGATGCTTAGATTCATAAACTAAGAAGCCTGACCTCTCTATATATAGAAGTTGGGTATAATGAGTCGTACTCGAACTTAGCCCTAAAGATTTAAACGACTCAAACTAGAACTTAGATTAGTGGCTTACGTGACTTAATTGAACTTGTCTTAGTGGCTTATATGACTTAACTAGACTTACTTTAAATACTTATATAAGCATGAATCAATTAAAAGATAAATAGGCTCGACCCATTGAGCCCAATATCATCATGATGTGATCCGATCTAACTCGGTTCGCATCAAGTGGCTAATAGGGGGATGAAAAGAAAATCTCTATTTAACAATATCCCTGGATCCAAAACATTGATATCTCCAACCTCTCTGTCTTCCCCCGAGTCTCTCGAAGATGAATGATCTCAAACTTGGTCACAATTAGAACTCAACTTTAATTGATGTTACCTTTCTTCAAAACATCTTGCATGCCATCGTTAATATCGCTTTGCCCAAAACCAAAGACTATTAATCATCTTCTCATAAGCTACTCTTTTGCCTAAGCAACCTAGTTCGCATGTGGACTAGGCCTTAGACTCAATCTCGCACTTGGCTGCTCAGAGGACTGGATTCATTACTTGAAAATAAACTTTTTATATAATTGCATCAAAGTTTTCAAGGGCGTAAAGCCTTCTCCTTCGGCAACCACATTAGAAACTCTCGCCTATCCAACCATCCAACTCTATGCTAGGATAGAAGACTGTTCTCCAAAAATATCGATCCTCCCATGAATTCTCTCTCCCTAGCAAGTCCGACCATTGATGACTTTATATATCTTGTTAGGCTGCCTCCTTGTGAGGCGATACAAATGGTGGTCTTAATATCCTTCTATATATGCAACTTTCCAAACAATGACATTCTTACCGAGCCACTCTTTCTCAGACACTACGTGAATGCCCTAATCAGGGAAGCTATTGACTGCTAAAGAGAGTACATCGACACTTTGTCTTTGTACCGACTCTTAGTAGTAGCCTTAGTATATAATGATTTGTTTATGATCTTAATCTAATCATATTAAATCTAAACTCATTTAAAACTTTCATATTTATATTAGATCACATAACCGGGTTAACAATTAGCACCAAAACACCTATAGTGGCCTTGTCATCCACTCGTATAAAGGTCAAAAAAAGAAAGAGACTATGCTCAAAAGAAAGACCAAAAGGACTACAGAAAGGTTCAATGAAAGAAAAGATCAATTTCCCTTCCACTCTCTCTTGTCCAAAGTGTCAACATCTCATGATCTCACTACGTTAATTAAGCTTTGTTTCCCTCTCCTAATCTCTCTATTACCTACTTAAACCTCTAGATAAGCTAATATAAATATACTACCCTCCTAAAGACAAACACGTCTTCAACTTTCCACGCTTGTAAGCACATTAGAATTTGTCACGTACTCCCTAACCACTCTCTTCCACTAATGTAAATATTATTAATTTTTTACGTCCAAAGTTAAGTGAGAAAGTATAAATTACCTTAATGTCTTCTATCTATATTTTTAAAATGATTGAAATTTTCATTTTACGAGATGTATCTACAGAGAGAGATACATTTGCGATTGTTAGAGAATAATTAAGATTTGAGGCTTTTAATCTTAAATATGAGAAGAAAGTTTATTTTATTTATTAACCATGGTGGGAAAATAAATTTTTTTTTTTAATTTTATATTCATATTTACTCGTGCAATGAGATTATTAACAAGATAATTTATACTTTTTTCTATTAAGTTTGGATGAAAAAATTAATAGTTTTACATTAGACTAATCACAATTTTAATTTTTCATGAGATCTTCTTTGTCTTTAATTGGAAGTCTGTATATTGTATTGTAAATTAAGTTTTTAGGATTACATCTCTCTTAATTTTCAAGACCATTGAACGCCTATTGAGAATTAAAATATACTTCATTTGATTACGCTTTATTAAATTTATTATCTTATCTCTTCTCTAATTTTTTTTTTTTGATTGTTAATATTGTTCCCTATTTTCTTTTAGGATTTAATCTTCTTGGTTTATTGGATCCCTCGGTGATTTTGATTAATTAGTTGTAAGCACAACAACAATGTATCATTGTTGTTGTGCTTACAACAACAATGATACATTATCTACCCTTTTGCATTTTAATATAACATTAGACAATGTATCATTGTTTGGACATTATATTGGAATAAATAAAGCTTCCCAACCTGATGCTGATGTTTTCTCCAAAAATTAATCTTCTCATGTGTCAAGAGCGAATTAATTAATACTAATGATAAATAGATTGCTTAAAAATACTACCACCCTAGCATAAGCAATTGATGTCTTATCCTACCATCATAGAGATTAATTAGATTTAAATCCCACTTTTGACATAGGATCTTAAAAAAATTAGCTCAATTATACATTCTATGTGTTAGTGACAAGAGACTCATAAACGATTAAAAAAATATTAGAAAAACATTTTTATATAATTAATACTAAAAATGTTCAAAATATCATGATTAAAATTGATTCAAAATATATCTAGTATTTTACCTAATATTATATTAAGTATTTTACAAATCACACCATATATTTTACCTATTTTATGATTCAGATCCCGTCTTTGATAATTTTATAACCGTATTTTTCTCTATAATTCTCATTATTTTGACTAACGGATATTAATAAAATTACTAAAATACCCTGATCACTATTTTTTTCTCCTCTCTGTCTCTCTTATGAAGAAGCACGTGTAATTTAGGTATTTATAAATTATTTCATATATTATAACGGAATATTTCTTTGCTGTTATTCTTTAAATTAACGGAGAGTGTTAAATGAGAAATATAAGAAAAAAAGTACAAAAGCCTCAAAGATAGGGGTGTGAATCACAAAATAGATAAAATATATAGTTTGATTTATAAAATTCTATATTATATTATAGTAAAAGAAAAAAAAAATTATTAATAACTATTTCACACTCTAAAATTCAAGAAAGAATATTTCGGTAAAGATTAATTTTTAGTGACAATTATAATAAAAGTTTTGAATGGCATTTATGTTAAAAAAGTCAAATAGAAACACAAGTTTTACTTCCTCGTTGACCATTCATAGAAGATTACGTCCACTCAGTTGGATATTTCAACCCTCTCCTCTCCTTTGAAGACCAAAAGACTTTGCCCACTAAAGTATTCCACTTATTTATTTTTAAAAGAACTATTCTTATTTATTATTTTTAATTTTAAAAAGATGATCTTTATTTAAGGAATAGCTTATTTCCATTAATCTCTCACTGCGTTCAACTTTGTCTCTCCTAATAAGATTTTACTTTCCACGAATGCATGCCTCAACCACTTCACTGTCTTTTTTTATCGGACGGTGACGGCGCCGCCTTCCTCCGCCGCAACTCTTCGACAACCTTTTCCATGGCGGTGTTGGCACCGTCGTTCTCGTAACCCATGAAGATTTCGGCGACGTCCGCCGGCGTGACATCAACCTCGTTTAGGAGCCTCTCGGCCTCCGGCATCAGCTCGTGTCCCTTCTCGTCGATGTCGAGGTAATTCTTCGCCAGCATCCGGAACGCGGCGGCTCCGCAGTACCCCAGCTCGATCTTCCGATCCATCCTGCCCGGCCGGAGCAGCGCCGAGTCGAGCCGCTCCGGGTGGTTCGTCGTGAACACCATCAGCCGTTCTCCGACGCACGACGACCACAGCCCGTCCACGAAGTTTAACACCCCGGATAAGCTTATCGTCTCTCTGGCGTACGCCGCCGCCAAGTGAGGCGGCGCTGACTTCCCCCCAGGCGTGCTGGGTTGCAGTCCGACGCCATTGTCGTCTTCTTCTTTCGTCTTCTTTTTACGATCCGAGAGGTCGAGAGAGCAGTCTATATCTTCGACCACGACGACGGATTTAGGCGTGGTGGAAACTAGGAGGCGGCGGAGGTGGGAGTTGGACGGAACGGTGGTGAGCTCGAGGTCGTAGACGTCGAAATCGAGGAGGTTAGCAATTGCGGCCACGAGGCTGGTCTTTCCGGTGCCCGGGGGGCCGTGGAGGAGGTAACCTCTCTTCCACGCGCGGCCGACGCGGGCATAGTGATCGCGGCGGCCAGAGAAGCGGAGGAGGTCAGCGCGGATGTCCTCCCGGAGGGCGGGGTCGATGGCGATGGTGTCGAAAGTCGAGGGATGGTTGAAGGTGTGGGAGGACCAAAGGCGGTGGTGGTCGTCCCCGGGGTAGGCGGCGCGGTTAGTGTAGAGCTTCCTCTCCCGGGACTTGAGACGAATCTTCGCCGCCTCCTGTATGACGAAGGGGATGTAGGAGTTATGCACCGTCTTCCGGTGCCGTTGATGGAAGTGGAGCTCCAGAGACCGCTGGTCATTACTTGATGACCGCCTGTGTAAGAATGTAAACGTTTTAGTCTTGGATTATCTGGAGAGAATAACAACAAGAAGAAGACGGTGAATAGAGGATGATTACCTGGAAAATGAATCGTGGGAAGAAGTGGAGTTGTGGCGCTCGATGGTGCGGGAGGTCCACCGGAGGGGGATGCCGTCGAAGGAGTCGTGGGTGGTGTGAGAGTCGGGGAGGGAGGCGGCGGGGGTGGGGGACTGGCGGGGCTTGTGGAGGCGCACAGAGGGGGCGTCGGCGAGGCAGCGGGAGCCGAGGTAGATCTGGGCGGAGTCGTAGAGGTCGTTAGCGCCCGCCGAGGCGTCCACCTCCTCGATGATGACGGTCGCCGACGGCCGGAACGACGACAGGAGGCGGCTCAGGAGGGAACGGAGGAAGTACTGGATCTCCGGTGGGAGGTAGTCCCGCACAGTCCGCAGCAAAATTAAGGTCCCCACGAGAGACCCCATCGACCTCCAATCGAACAGCATCTCCATTTCTTCGCAGATCGACACGAGAACGCTTCCGATTTGGAAGACGAAGAGCGGAGCGGGCGATGGTAATATAGCAGGGAAGGGGTGACTTGGTGGCAGTGAGGTTACCGCCTTGGGTCTTGGTCGTTGTCGCGGAGCGGTGACGTGGCGAACGATGCTTTTTAGGGAGTTCTTTCCGCTCTTTACACGCACTGGAGAAATGTACTCGGAATTTGGACTCCAGCGATTGTATGGACTACTGTGGCCCACAGTATGGGGGGGGTATAAACATCGGGTGCGAGGGATGGTGGTGTTTTTCTATTTCTCCGTTGATTTGTCGTCCTCTTCTGGCCATTTGGTGGCGGAGGTGAATCATCAACGAGAGCGATGGGGATAAATTGGTAAAGGAGTAGTCGGATGAAACGTGTCCTGCCGTCCGATCTGCCATGAATCAGCAAAGTTTATAAACAGATGACGTCAGATAAAACATAAAAAAATAAAAAAGATGCGACTGAAAAAGAGAAGGAAAAAGAAAAATTTTCACCCAAAAATTTAATTTTCATTATCGCGAGCATCATTTTTTCTTCTTTTTTTCACAACTTTTATTAGACCTAATGCGATGGTGGATTAGTCCATTCATTATATGATTTATTCTGGATAGCTAGACTGTCTAGTGAGCAGTAAAGTTGTTCTTCCTGCCTGCTCGAGAAGAGAAGTACTGGAGGTAAAATATTACATTCACATATTGCATTCCTGTATGATAGAGTCTATGCGCCGGTTGACTTCAGCATCCACCTATTGCATTGTTAGCTGCTTAGTCCGCTGCCCGATTCTTACATTCTCCGTAAAATATAAAATGACGACTTTTTAAAATAAATTGAAGCAGTCAGAGGCATTTTTCCACCCACTCTGGGCTCTCTTTATTTCTAGTGTCAAATTAACCACTAATAATATTGTACATATAAAATTATATCTATAGTGTTTTTTATCAGTGTAAACAAAAAATTTCAGATCTCTCAGTAATCCTCTGACGGCACAAAATTTTCACCCAAAATTTTTTTTTCATTATCGCGAGCATAATGTTTCCTTTTTTTTCACAACTTTCATTAGACCTAATCCAATGGTGTATCAGTCCATTCATTACGTGATTTATTCTGGATAGTTAGACTGTCTAGTGAGCAGTAAAGTTGTTATTCCTGCCTGCTCGAGAAGAGAAGTACTGGAGGTAAAATATTACATCCGCCTATTGCATTCCTGTATGATAGAGTCTACGCGCTAGTTGACTTCAGCATCCACCTATTGCATCATTAGCTCCTTAGTCCGCTGCCCGATTCTTACATTCTCCGTAAAATATAAAATGACAGCTTTTTAAAATAAATTGAAGCAGTCAGAGGCATTTTTCCACCCACTCTGCCACTCTGGGCTCTCTTTATTTCTAGTGTCAAATTAACCGCTAATAATATTGTACATATAAAATTATATCTACAGTGCTTTTGATCACTGTAAACAAAAAAAATTTCAGATCTCTGGATAATCCTTTGACAGCACAAAATTCTCTAGAAAATTCTTCTAAGGCTCCAAATAACTTTAGGGCTTTATTTTTTGTCTTGTTTATATAATGTGCAACTAGAGAAAGCCAAAGTACGTCTGAAATTAAGTTTCAATGCTTTAGAAACTTGTCAAGTAAGCACGTATCATGCTAACTCGATTACTTAGCATGATGTACATGTACCACTACTAGTAGTCAAACCTACCAGTACCACATTGCCATAATCCTTATTTTATTTTAATTTGCATATAACACCCTATTTTTTTTAATAAAATTATAATTTATACAAATATGTAGAGAAAATATTCTAAATTAGGTTTGAACTAACACCACACCGTAAGAATATTCTACTAAGTAGAGATATTTTATTTCTAAAATAACTAAAATACATTTACTTATAAAATGACTAAAATGCCCTTAATATGACTTGGTTGAGAATTTTTTATATTATTTTAGTATAATTAATTTAACTCAAATATTTAATTAATTTTAACTAACCGACAGAGTATTTTCTATATATATTCGTTAAATTATAGGGCTCGATTTATTAATAGTGAAAATATAGAGCGTAAACCATAATTTTATTAAAAGACAAGGTATTATTATATACAATTCTATTTTCTTTTAGCTCACCCAAATCTCTTGCAATGCAAAGTCTTACGTGGCAAGTAGCTTTTTACCTATTTTTTCTATATCAAACAAAACATATAGTACACGTTGGCATAGAGAATAGCAAAAGTCAGATAAAAACAAAACACCAATGGTAAATTATTCTTGAATTTTATACTAGTCAATAAATCTAATTGAGCAGTCTAATCGGCTAGCTTAATATATTTTAACATTCTTCTCTCTTAAGTTAGATTATTTTTACGTCCAGATTCTTCCTCAATTTGGTGAAGATATTCATCTTGAGAGCTTTGGTGAATATATATGCTAATTGATCTTGGATCTTACAATATTTGACATCGATTTCACAATTATTTGCAAAATCTCGAATGGAAAATTGATGCTGGAGTTCTTCAAAAGTTTACCTTAGCTATAATTCTCGATAACTTGCCGATGTCAAGGAAATATACTTTGTTTTTGGAATAGAGAGAGTGATAAAATCTTGCTTCTTTGAAGAATATAATTTTGCACCGGAGTCGACGTTGAAAACATAACTGAAAAACACTCTTGCTATTGCTAGTACTTCCACCCTAATCACTGTCACAACAGCCAACTAAGTATGAATTGTTAGTATTGGTTAAGTAATATCTTAATCCAAGTTACCACTAATATATCTCTAAATTTTATTTTCCTTATATTTAGATAGCATATTCTTCTTGGTGTTTCCATAAAACTGCTCAAAAGACTAACATAGTACAAAATATAGGGTCTTGTGCCTGTCAAGTACATGAGGCAGCAAATATGACTTCTATGGAGAGTAGCATCAACAACTTTATTATCACTTTGCTTACTTAATATAAAGCCTACCTACCCCTATAGCTTATAGGTGAAGCATCATCCATTCAGAATCTCTTCAAAAGATTCGTTGCATACTATGGAAATAATATCTCTACTTTGTTTAAGTTGGATGCCATGAAAGAAAATCGGTGCATCATGTTTCTTTTAAAAGCTTCACAAAAATTTGGACTATTGCCGGTGAAAATCAAATCATCAACATAAATATATGTAATTAAAAACTTATCATATGCGCCTTCTTTGATGTATAGAGTATGCTCAAATAGATAAGTTTTGAATTTGTTCTTCAAGAAATATCCATTGATGTAATTGTATTATGCCCTCGGTTCTTGTTTCAAATCATACAGGTCTTTTTCAACATGCACATTCTTCATGTAGCCTAGAGGTTGATCAATATATATCTCTTCTTCAAGGACAATATTTAGGAATCTTGATTAGACATTTATTTTGAGCCGCCAAAGCTAAGACTATGCGAAGAGTCTCAAGCCAAACAACAGGGGAAAAGACTTTATTGTTGTTGACACCATAGTTTTCGTTGTAGCCTTTTGCCTCACTACCTTGCTTCTCCCCCTCACTAGTGCCAAATACATCTCGGCCTCGGCCTCCCCTTTTCTCACTCCCATTAGCGGCAACCTTGTTCTTGTCAAATCCTTTTAAGCCACCGTCCTCTTCCTTATCAGCCAACCTTTTCCCCTAGCCCTAGTGGCTGAGTGGCAATGGGTAGTCGTTGGTGATTGTCCTCCTGCTTAAGCCTTGCATGTATTGTGAGCTAGGCTACCTCAAGCCACGTCGACTACGAGCTAAGCTTAGTCTTTTTTTGGCCGGAGCCTAACCCATTTCTGGGTGGGCCTCGGCGAAGCCCATCATGGGTGGTCTTAAGTATTTTATTTATTTATTATATATTAGGAAGTTGGTGGTAACTCAGCTTTTGTCACAAAAATCCCATGGATGAGTGTGAATTCCATAGTGAACCCAAATCTAGATTGGTGCCTTCTTGTTAGTAGGAGATTTAGCATATCTAAGCGATGCATTATTTTCTCTTACTATTATTCCCTGATATAATGTATTAGGCTATACTTTAGAATGGTTACATTTGGCATGATAGCTTGAACTTTATAGTTGACATGCTCTCAGTTTGTGAATCCAAATAATCAAGCATGTTGTTTGCTAAGAGATAGAGAATATAATGTTGATTGAGGAGAGTCAAATCCTTTAGCATATTTAATTTGAAGACTGAAGGGTAGGATGACGTATACGTAGCGGTACTAGATGACGTAGGGTAAGAGCGTCATTGAATAGCAAGTCATAATTTTGGCATAGCTGGTGCAATAATATTGAACGAAGGGCTCGATTAGGTGGTAGTGAGGCACGATGTTGACTCATAGTGATGGGCTACGAGCGAGATTCTTAATCTACGGTGGCGAACAATTAGTCAGCTATTCGTCGGATAATAGGAAGGCAATTATACTGCTAGGATCTATCTCCCTTGGAAACACTTATGTTAGACAAGTACAGGGTGATGGACGGTGGGCCCAATATCAAACGTGTTGAGTAGTTGTGGTGGGGGTGGATCGAGCTAGCATGTGTTGGGTCGGACCATACTATAGTGCCGCTTGTTAAGTGTTAGGCTTTTCTATATTTGGCATATGTTGCAGATTGACTATTATCGTGACCGAATTAAGCTCAATAGCACTTCCACTTAGTAAGGCATTAGCCCCGTTTACTTTCTTACAGTATTTTATTTTGTAAAGGGTTTATATTTTTCTTCTTATTGTATCTTCTTTTGATACGATTCGGACTTTACCGATATCGTCTCGAGCATGGATACAATTTATGAGTATCTTTTATTCTTGTTTTAGTGTTTATTTCAGAAAAAAAATAAGTTTTCTATAGGTCGCGTTAGAACATGAGTGGGTGCATTCGAACGCGCTTGCGAACGCCTGCATTAGGTTCGCAAAAATAGAGAACACGAAATGTGCGTTCGAATGCGGGAGGTTTGCATCGACAGAGAACATTTTTTGTGCATTTGAACGTGTTCGACCCCATTCGAACGCGGTCGATAGAAATCCACTATTTCAAGGGTTAATAATTATAATTTTGAATTGTTTAGTTAGCCTCTTAAGGTGTGGATGGCAACCAAAGAGGCATTATTGAATGAATTGAGTTTTTCTCTAATATTCTTCTTCTCCTTCTCTCTCGTTCCCTCATCCCTCGGCTCCGTCGCTTCTAGCCTCCCTCAACCGGCCACTCACCCTAGCCTCTTAGGGGCGGCCCACTTCTCACCTTTCTTCAAATCTATCTACCTTTGCCCTAACCCTTCCATCATCCATAATCCTGCCATCATCATTTTACACATCGGGGCCACCCCATTACCATCGGCCTACCGCCTCCATAATCCACCTTGGATCTCGTGCCTCCATCCATGGATCCATAAATAGATTTTCTGATGTTCGTCTACTTATCTGACGATATCTCCAGATCCCGCTGTCTGATTTTTTCTGAAATTAGATTCGTTGGAAAGATCTTTTTCAGGGCTACAACATATGAAAACTTCACGTTGATCCAATGGATAGATCATCCGGAATCCTCTTCCAAAATTCCATGCTAGATCCTGTCTAGATCTGAAAACGGAATAGATCAAACTTTAGCCCAAGGGGAGATCATATCATGTTTTTATTATATACTCTTATATTTAAAGAATTATATCCCTCTTGTTGTATTTAAATACTTCTACCCCTCTTTTTATTATGTACCCTTTATCAAGTTAGGGATGTTTCAACTAATAATGTTGCAACTTCATGTACCACTTATATACCTCTCTTTGAATTTCATAGCTATATCTAATTTTTTTCTATTAAAATTTATAATAAATTACTTTCCATGATTTATCAACTGACCTTGGTGGCCCTCGGGATTAGATTTACTATTTCAGTGATCCTCGAGACAGCAGCACACTCCAAAGAACAATGTAGCAACTACAATCAAAGGTTTCTATATGAATCCCATCCTTTGACAGTACAAAACTCTCTGAGAATTTCTTCTTAGGCTTCAAATATAATCTCCGTGTTCACCTTATTAACTAGGATTTTTTTTTTCTTTATACAGGTGCGCTAGAGAAAGTCCAAGTTCATTTGAAATTAAGTTTCAATGTTTCATAGTCTACCCGAGGCATTTAAATTGCTTTTCTCGAGCATTTGGATGCCCTAAATTTTTTAGCTAATGTAGCTATGAGTTCTCAAAGTGTTTGAACACTTTCAGAACATTCACAAAAACGTTCGAACGATCCAACAACGTTTACTTACTATTGAAAACATTCAAACACTCATAAAATGCTTTCTTACTATTGTAAACTTTCAAAAAACATTCAAATCGCTTGTAAAACACCAGCACTGAATAAGTTGTGCCAATTACAAATTCCTTGGTGTTCTCTTATTTCATGCTCATACATAATAATCTAAATACATTAATTGGAATTTTCTACACTAAATACATAAAAATTTCTCACTTCGTTTTTCCCTTTAAGTTTTCCAACGTCAATCATTGTCTTTGTGGTAGTTATTCTTCTGCTCTACATCCATGCTAGCTACTACCATGGCCCAACTTTAGGTGCTGTTTCTTGGCAGTTTTGTTTGCTAATAAATGATCCACAGAGATCCAATTTCCACCCATTGGTTACCTACCTACACCTGGGGAAGGCAGAGAAGGAATATTCTATCTTATACTTTTAAATTTCCTAGTTACCATATCCAATGAGAGAATTTTGCTTCAATTCTTCTTTCCAATGCTTAAATTTTTCAAACTGTTCTCTAATCAAAGGGGTTTTTTTTTTGGGTTGAGATTTTGACTATTTTATATAACCGCTGACTAGGATGATGACTTTCAAATATAAATTACTGACTGAAAAAGTTATCAAATTTTAGGATAAATATTTTCACGGTGACTTCTAAGATTTAATAATTCTTTTAGCGATTATAAATTTTTATATAAGTCGTTAACACGGAGAACAATTTATATTTAGAAATTTTTTTTTTCTAAAGTGATTTTCAGAAACAGTGATATATATGGTAGGATTCTAACCACAAACAATTTGTAATCCGGAGGTTTCCTTAACCAATTTCCTCAGATTGTAAAGGAGAAGTATAAGGATAGATGGTTATAATCAGATGCCACTACTCCCTTCTTTACACCTCCTCTTACCCACTTGTACACTGCTGAATGGGAAAAAGGGTTTCTCATCTGCAACCAATCACAAGAAAAGAGTCTAAATGTCTACAAGAGATAAATACTATCATCACCATCACCTTCTCATAGTATTTGATCTCTTGGCATCAATCTTTATCCAAAGTTTAGCATGAAATGAAGCATTTAATCCATGAACAGCGTCCCTGCACTGAAAATTTTAGACTACTGCACTGAAGGAAATGAGAAAAGGAGCTAAGCACGGAAATTATTGCTCAGATGTTATAATTAAACTTGAAATGGAACAACAATTTAGCTACTAGTTTGATCCCTTTGGCATCAAAACATCCAAAATTTCATAGTTACAGAAAAAGAAAGAAAAAAAAAAGACGAGCAAAAGATTACTCTCTCTCTCTCTCTTCTTCCTCTTCCCCATCCAGCTACTTTAGAGCTACTGCTGCAATATATATTGCTTCTCCTGTTGCTAAAGTTCCATTGGTAATATCTTGATAAATAAAAGGACATCCATCATCTATTATGCAAGGGATTTGAACCATTAGGCACTATTCTCTTGCTACCTTTGACGGTAGTGTCGTTCTTCTCGGCCAAAGCGAGTTGCTCACAAAGCTCAATCTTCTTCAGCTTGCATCTACCAACACCGACGGTAACTACGTTTGCATGGCTGTTCTTCCTGCCAATCTCTCGACCAAATCCAGGTGAAGTCATCACGGCGACGACTAGAAATAGGATCGCGACAAGGGCTGCTGCGATCCTCCTCATGTCCAGTTGTAGAAGACCCAGTTCAGCAAATGCTCTAGATTAAACTAAGTAAAGTTTTGATGGACGTAAAGATAGAGATAGAGAGAAAAGAGAGGAGGAGAAGAACATGAACAGGTGCTTAAGGCTAAGGGAGGGAGGAGAGGAAAGAGGTGGCCAAAATGAGTTCAAAGAGGGCAAAAACTAAGCTTCCTCGCATACATCCACCCCTCTTGAGTAGCTACTTTACCAGACCACATTTATGGGTCTTCAATTCTTCTGCACATTTAAGTCCTAGAGAGAGAGAGAGAGAGAGGCATAGTAAAAGAGAGCTCATATAAAGAAACACCTACATCCAGCCACCTTTAACATAATGGAACAAATGGGGAGGAGAGAGAGAGAGAGAGAAATAGGAGTAATTTCTTCCATTCCATTCAATAATTCCCTTTCTATTCTCTCTCTCTCTCTCTCTCTCTCTGTAGGGCAGTATTAATGGCAATAGCAAGAGAGAAGGAGGAGACAGAGGTCATGGTAAAGAGGGAGGATTGCTGGAGTCAAGAGAGACAAAAGGAGAGGAAGGGAGGCTTCTGCCCTCCAAACCCGCCATGGTCTTCTTCTTTACTTTGGTTCTTTCTCTTTGGTTGGGAGCAACTGCTGCACAAAACAACAGCACTCTCAACTACCACTTGGACTTCATCTAGATTGCATATTATATACAAATGTATTATATGGGATGCTTCTTTGATTTGCTATGTGTTTGTCGCCTTTAGGTCTATGTTTGTGTGTATGTTTAGGCTATTGAATAGAGCTTATGAATCTTTGTAGTTGAACCCTAATTCTTTGCAAATTCCACTAGTTTAAAGAAGAAATTCCTAGTTTGTTCTAGGATTAGAATGTGCATGTCTGTTTGATAAAGTATGTGCAGGTGTAAAGAATATGTAATTTTCTACTGTAGAGTAATTAGATTAATGAAGCAGTTAGTTGATTCATTGATATGACTAAGCTATATATTTGAGGCTTTAGTCTTACCATAGATCCTAAACTAAGTCGATTCATTGATTTGACTAAGGAAAGATCTCATCCTAGTTCCTAATAAAAAAATATTACATATTAGATGATTTACTAATAGCCTAGTTCTTTGTAAATTCCACTAGTTTAAAGAAAAAATTCATATTTTGTTCTAGGATTAGAATGCATATCTGTTAAGAAAGCATGTGTAGAATATGTAATTCTCTACTGTAATTTGATTAATGAAGCAGTAGGCACTAAGCTATTTGAGGGTTTAGTCTTGCCAAAGTCCCTAAATTACATATTAGAGGGTTTACTAATACCTTAGCTACTTCCAACAAATTTCATTGTAAATTATTATCTGCTATAAAAGCTTATGCTATTAGATCACCTAGAACTCACCTATGTTCTAGTGATCTGATACCCTGAAAAGTCTTTCGCCTTCTCAAGGTAACAGATCGCCTTGCAGATGTTTGTATATAGAAAAATGGTGTTCTAGCTGTTTGAATGCATCTTGCACACGTTAGCACATACAGAATTGCATATTTGACGGTTCAAACGCGTTCACATATATAGAAGTGTATATTTAGCTCTCTTTTTGACAATTTGCATAGTTTGATGGTTAGTTTGGCAAAGAAGTTTGAAAAAAATTTCGCATCTTTTCTCATCACTTTTCATCTCTGTCCTAATTTACTTTATGTCTAGGTCCACCTTGTCAATTGAAGCATAGATTTTAGTATCTCTTCTTAGGACTTAGTGTATTATTCATCACTTTATGCTTATTTTATCATGCACTTGATTTGTTTGCTTATTCGCTTTAGTTATATAGCTTTGTCGTGATTCGGATATTTGACTTGCTTGATCAAGTTTTGGAAGTTACTTGCATATATGACTAAGAATTTATTGCATATATTTACTTGTGATGAAATTCATTCTAGACATAATTAATTATTGAAATTCATATATAAAAATTGATTTGGGAACTATTTTTGAAATTGAGTATCAAATAACTTTAATATAATAGATATGCCTTTCATAAGGTTTCTAAAATTTAATTTGGGATTTTTTTGTGAATTCTAGAGTTTCTTTAAAAATTGTGTTTTGTCAAAGAGGAGGGCAATATTTTTGTAATAACAAATTCATTTGTTACGATTCAATCATGAAAATCGAGTCAGTTAAGTTGAGTCGAGTCAAGTCTAGTTAGTTAATTTTTTATTATTACTTTAAAATTTAAATTAAAGCAGATAATCTATGAATGTAAGCCCAAAATGGTGAATTAGATTTGACCCGCTATGACTCAACTCTTATAAATACGAGTGGTTATGGATTATTTATCATTGTGGAATGAATATCAATTTAAGTTAATTTTATTATTTTCATATTTACTGTTCAATCGTAGTCCTCTGTTTTCATATCAATAGATCTATCATAAAATCCTAACTCTACCTTCAAACCGTAGCCTCCCTCTTCCTCCACGAGCCATCCACTCATAATCTCCGACCTTCACCATCCCACATTAGTATTCTCATTTTTGTCTAATTTTGACATTCTTCATTATTTAATTTTTTTTATTTTTTCACTCTGATCTTAGAATTACTTTATTTTAAAGCCACTAGATTTGTGACTTCAAACGCTACGACCCATAAATTTTTTGGATTTTTGTACAAACGGATCATTACACATCTAGTCCATGACATCATCGACAAATTTAGATAAAGTTAAGTTATATAAAGTATATTCAAATGTATAATCAAGTCGTATAACTTACGGAATATCAAATCACGTGAAAAAAATTTAAATGTTTGAACTAGAGTTTAGAACCTCATTCAAATGTGGTTAATAGCATCTAGATGACACAGTTCGATCTCTTTTGCACGAGCCACCCTACTATATTGCCGTTCATCATTCTTTGACAACCGTCGCAATATCGTATATTTTCACTTATGTCCTATTATAATTTTCCTTCGTTGTTTTATTTTTAAATCTTTACCATGACTTCCAATTCACGTAAAACTAAAGCTATTAGAACACTAACTCAAAAAACTAACAACTATAAAAATCTAATAATTTTTTTACTTCTAGATCGGTCAAAGATCTGATTCGCAACATCCTCGACATTGTATCTAACTTAAATATTTTGCACAATTGTCTCGATGTGTTTTTGTTTTTTGAGAAATATAAATTTGCCTGAATGTGTTTTGCTTGGGTGATATTATAAATCTTTTGAACAATCATTGACCAGATAGTTTGCTAAATTTATAATGAAAATAAATTTTATCTATGAATATTTATTTAGATTTTGATTGTTTAACTTATCGATCAAATTGATTTTCTTTACAAACTTGTAAAATTTTTGTATTTCTTTACAAGATGTTCATTAATCATAAGTAAGTACTTGATCAATTAGAATGATTTTATAATGACAAGTTCATGGACTCAAAATACTAGTAATTGTGATCTATAATGAAGGACTTATAGATGCAAAGAAATCAAAGAAATGAACGAAGAACAAATCAAATTGGAGAATAATTTGGGGGGAAAAATGCAGTGTTACATGTATAAATTTCTTAATTTAGTACACTAGCTGACATCAAAATCATGATATTACAAATGGATTAAAGAATCAAAGAATGGGTTCTAGTTCTATTCGTTGTTGGATTCTCTTTAAGCAATAGAGCACTCGGCTGGCAATCCCTGAGGGAAGCGTTTGGCATCACTGCAGTAGTTATAGATCATGTAGTTGCTCTGCACCCACTTCATCCTCTCTTGGCTCGTCGAATCCAACTGCTGGTTGAACCAACCAGCATCAGGCGAAGTAGTGCTGGTTTTAGCATTGAAATCTCTATAGGATGCAGTGAATGGGGCTTTGCTCCAGTCCGTCTTGATCAGCCCACCCCTCGTAGCCCAGTCCTCTGCATTCCATAGGCTGGAGTAGATCCTCATCGGTTGCTTCTTTGGAAATGCGATTCCTCTGGATTCCAGATTCTTGAAATCTCTGATGGGTATGTTGTCCACCATGAAACTGAAACATATAAAGATTCAGCATATATAGTAAAAATTTAATATCATTAGATAAGGATGCATTATATTATATTAATACTCACATGACATGTTGTGGATTCCAGAGGATGGAGTAAGTGTGGAAATCCATGGTGGGATCAAACCAGAGGTGGAACTGCATCTCTCTGTTCCCCTTCCCTGGGTGAACACATTGGTGTGGAGAGTGTAAGGATCACCGCTAAGGTTCCCAAGGAACTCGAAATCGATCTCATCATGGGTTGGTCCTTGCGAGGATAACTGCAATGAATCATACCATATATTAATCACTTTAATCTTTCAACAAAGTTGGTAAGGTAGAAATGCTAGTAGGACTACTCACATAGTATGCAGTGACAGTGCCAGCAGAGTTTCCTGGTACAAGCTTGAGTTGCATGTCGATCTTGCCAAAGAGGTACTCCTTCTTGGATTGGAAGCCAGAGCCAGAGGTCTTGTCAAGGGAGAGGGAGAGGAGATCGCCATTGTTGAGAATCTTGCCACGGCCATCACCCCAGGTGATGTCGAAGTCTTGATAGAAATTGCCAGCAGAGGCAATGGCGAGAAGGGACGAACAAGCTAAGAGAGCAAATGGCAGGGCCATGAGAGCATTGGAAGAGGAAGACGAAGCCATGTTGAAGTGGTGGAGAATGCAATGAGGAGGAGGTAGTGATGTAGTAGAGAGTAGGGAGGGTGGTGGATTTATATAGGAGGTGATGGAATGGGATGCGAAGTAGGAAGGAAGTGGGATGCTTCACTCTTTTGTACTATTATAATGCTTATGAGTTGTCAACAGAGAGAAGACAGCAGTGCTTGTGGTGGATTAATTTAAAACTTGGAAGAGGGGAGAACGTGTTTGGAATCTGGAGCACGCGGTGTATGAAGGAATGCATGAATGAAGTCTTTACGCTTTAATTGCGTTGATGTGGTTTTAGATCTGGGCGTGAAGTTTCTTTCGAGGGAAATTATTGATTAATCTTTATTCGAGAAAAAGTGGTCGTCTCGTGAAAAGTTAATTGCAATGTCCAGCTGGAAGTAGGAGAATTCGCTTTATCCGGTCAGGAGTTGTCTGTTTAAATTCAACGTAGGAAGAAGTGAGTTTTAAAATAATTACGAAAGTGATTCGTTCTCGATGTTAGTTGAAAATTTATAAGACCTCGCAGGGGATTAGAAGTTTTTTTTTTTCATATTTATTAATTAGAAGTATTACATTCAAGACTTTGAGGTGGATCTTGCTACACTCACGAATAACATAACTAGCTAGGAGATAAGCCTAATAGTTGTTACACCTACTCAGTATACACAGCTCTAACAAAGGAGAGAGTATTAATCCACCTGATACATTCATTGATTATCGGTCCAGTTGAAAATTATGACCATTGACTGCATTGAGGACTGTCTGCGAATCTGAGAAGATCCAACAATCCTCCTCCGTCGCAAAGGATTGAACCCTTTCTAGGCCACGTAAAAGAGCCAATGCCTCTCCCTGGAGAGCGCTCTGACAGTTTCTAAGAATATGGATTTGCCTTCTATGACTTGGTTCAGATAGGAGCTAATAAAGATTCCAATGCCTCCTATTAGATTTTTATTGTTGGCAATTGTGTACAAAATATTCTAAGTGTATTTATACATATATATGAGCTTTTATACAAGTTTAGAAAGTATCTGTTTTGAAGAATTGCAAGATTATTGGAGAAAAGTTTATAAGTTTACATCGCGTTCACACCGCGTTCGCAGCGCGTTCTCATGCGTTTACACAGACAAAGAGCAGCGTTCATAAGTGCGTTCGAATGTGGGCTCATGCGTTCAAACAGACAGAGAGCAGCGTTCACAAGCACTTTCAAATGCAGGTACATGCGTTCACACAGACAGATAGTAGCGTTCACAAGCGCGTTCGAACGTGGGTACATGCGTTCACACAGATAGAGAGCAGCGTTCACAAACACATTCGAACGCGGGTACATGCATTCACACAGACAGAGAGCAGCGTTTCGAAGCGCGTTCGAACATGGGCTCACACGTTCACACGATAGAGAGGCAGTGTTTACAAGCGCGTTCAAACGCGGGCTCACGCATTCACACAAACAGAGAGCAGCATTCACAATCGCGTTCGAACGCGAGTACATGCATTCACACAGACAAAGAGCAACGTTCACAAGCGCGTTCGAACGCGGGCTCACGCGTTCACACAGACAGAGAGCAACGTTCACAAGCGCGTTCGAACACGGGTACATGCGTTCACACAAACAAAGACCAGCGTTCACAAGCACGTTCGAACGCAACCTGTGAAAATCAGGTTGTTGCGTTCGAACACACTTGGGCCCGTTCGAACACACCTGAGATCAAGTCAGGTCGCACCCGAGCCGCGTTCGAATGCACCTACGAAGTTTGTAATTTTTGGACTTTCGTGAGTTCGGATAAGACTTGGATTTGGCTCTATCTTGGAGATCTTATATAAGTATAGTGATGCTCTAACTCTAGGGTGGTTGAAGAAGCAATTTTGAAGGAGACTTCTTGAGGCTACATCGGTTCTTCAACTAAGGTCCTACTCTTCTAAAAAGCTTAATCTTTCATCTTAAGGGCTATCTAGACGAAAGATCAATCTCGAGGGCTATTGAGGTTGGATATCAATCATGAGAAGCAGTGAATCGTGGATTCTAACGAGCAAGACTGAGAAGAACAAAGTCGTGAGGATCGATGGTTTGTCTTGTGAGTCAGTTTTGTAACTGTTACTATTCTAGTGATTGGTTTTGATCCGAGTTTGGATCCGTAGTTTTTTCCCGTTTGGGTCTTTCCACATTAAAATCTTAGTGTTCATCTCTGCTTTCATTTTTAATATTTTTTCGAACTTTTACTTAAGCAAACAAGTGATATCATTGCCTAAGATTTAGATACATACGTATGTCTAGGGGTTTCTTCACCTCCCACTAGGCCACCTTGCCAAGCGGCATCTATTCAATAGATAATGTTTCCTGGATTTATGTTCTCTGGAGTGCTTTCTTCTTGATCAGGACTTCCTTCTGTATCTAAATCTGCTCGAAGAAACCACTGCTTAAGCACATCTATTTTTGTGCTCACATGAGTGGTTTGCTTTCTCTAAAGATTACATCATTCCTTACCTTTTAAATGCACCCAAGAAAGCAAAGGCATACTCGAGTTACTCCGTCATAAGCTGACTTTATAGTGACAGCTTTAGTGACTTTCCAGATCAGTTTCTAGATTCGCTTTTGATCAGCCGATGAGGAGGAGTTGAGCCAATTCCCATTCGATAATGAACAGTACGCTAACTTACACGAGAAGACACTGGATGGCAATGGCATCCAGACAAGTTTGTCCGGGATGAAAATAGAAGCTGGACCAATATAAGTGATGTGCACACACCTAGATCATTATTGTTCCCGTTTGCCTCAAAGCTGTTAGCCCTTACTCGGTCAACCTGAGTCACTTAGGTTGGTTGAATGCTAACCTTCTTACCTTGACTCTAGTTAGACCTGGGTTTGAAAAAATCTAGATACACGTATGTATCTAAATCCTAGGCAATAATATCACCCTTTTGCTTAAATAAATGAGGAATAAATATTAAAAATAAAATCAAAGATGAACAAGATTTTTACATAGAAAAATCTAAACGAAAAAAAAATCACGGATCCAAACTAGGATCAAAATCAATCACTAAAATTCTAGCAGTTACAAGATCGACTCACAAAACAACTCGTCGATCCCCACGACTTTGTTTCTCCAAAATTTTGGACATTACGTAGGTGTGTTTGAACGCGGCCCGAACGGGCTGACTTGTTTCTCAGGTACGTTCGAACGGGCCCATATGCGTTCGAGCGCGATGAATTCATTTTCATTGGTTGAGTTCGAATGCGCAAATACACTCCTCTGTATGTGTGAACGTGTTGTAAACGTATGTAGAGTGCGTTCGAACGACCCTTGACTATGTTTGAACGGCAAAAAGATATTCTCTGTATTTGCGAACGTTTATGCATGCATTTGAACAGCCTGAATGCATTCTCTATATATGCGAATGCCAGTACATGCGTTCTCTGTATCTGCGAACGCCTATGCACTCGTTCGAACCGCCTTAACGCGTTCTCTGTATCTTTAAACTCCTTAGTGCACGTTCGAACGCAATGCGAATACAGAAACTTTTCTCCTCTAATCTTAAAAAATTTTAATATAAATATTTTCAGAACTTATATAAATGCTCATGTACATGTATAAAAATATTTAGAATATTTTGTACACAATTGCCAACACTAGAAATCTAACAGGGCCAAGGAGGAAACCATACTTTATACTTATCCTAATTTCTACATGCTTATACATAAAATCTAAACACATTACATGAATAAAAATTATGTTTTAAAATATAATTTATCAATTATATAAGTATAAATAAAACCTAACATACCTAATCAGGGCCAAGGAGGAAACCATACTTTATAGGTTTGGAGAGGTCGAGTTCCTATTAGTCACATGGTGGTGTCATCAATAAGCAGCAGTCTACCAACTATAGTGTAGGGCTGTCAAGCTCGACGAGCAGCTCAGGCTCGGCTCGGCTGAAGCTCGAGTCTGACTTGGCTCGGTCAAAGCTGAGCTGAGCCCGAGCCGCTAAAATTGGCTCAAAATTAATATCGAGCCGAGCCTGAGCTAGAGCTGGCTCGATAGTCTCATTAAGGTGCCCCACCTCCTCTTCCTCCTCCTCCTCCTCCTCCTCCATCTGCAGCAGCAATGCCATAGCTGCCACCTCCTCCTCCTTCGGCAGCGGCAAGCAGCCGTGGTGCCACAGTGGACCAGTGGTGCTGCCTCCTCCCTTGGCAGCGGCGGCCGCAGTGCCCTGCCTCCTCCTCCTTCTCCTCCTCCTCCTTCGGCAGGGGCAAGCCGTCACGGTGCCCCGCCAGCCTGCATCCTCCTCCTCCTCCTCCTCCTTCTCCTTCTCCTTCTTCGGCTTGGCTTGGGCTCGATTTGGCTTAGTTCGGCTCAATCCAGCTCAGCTTGAATGAGGCTTGATGATAGGCTCATTTTAGGTTCGAACTCGGCTCGAGCTCGATCTGGCCCGGCTCGGGCTCAGCTCGAGTTGAGTTGAGTCAAGCCTAAGCCCAATTCTAAAGTTCAAAATTAATTTCGAGCCGAGCTTGAGTCGGAGCCGGCTTACTCAGGCTCACTCTTTTACGCCCTTACTATAGTGTGTGGCAACCAGTACTCAAGGAGATCAATAAAGCACACCTAGGTCGAGGCCTTCACGATTGTTTCCTCCCTCGACCTAATCAAGGTCCCCGGTAAGAATGGTAACTATGTCTTCCTCATTATTAAACTGAAAGAGGAAGAATCCTTCTGACTTGCCAGAAATTAGAACAAGGCACCACCCAGACTCCATTGTTTCATAAGCTCTACACGAACAACATGAAGCTGTGGAGTCTTACCTAGAAATTTGCCAAACAAGACGTTCTTCTATTCTGCGGGGCTCTCTTCCAACAATTTGGGGTCAATGATCAGAACATAAGCTTCGCAAGGAGTTCATCTGAAATGATTCTAGCCCGGGCAGCTCTTTGCCAAAGTGCCTTGCGCGACTTCGCCCATGAGCAAGTAAGGGAGGGGACAGAGAAAATTACAGGTCCCAAAATTAACAGATATTGGTTAGAGATTGGAGATGCAGTTTGTTGAGAAAGATTGCATACCTTCATAATAACTTATCGTTCAGTTTCTGAATTGGAGAATAATTTGGGGGGAAAAATGTAGTGTTACATGTATAAATTTCTTATTAAGTACACTAGCTGACATCAAAATCATGATATTACAAATGGATTAAAGAATCAAAGAATGGGTTCTAGTTCTATTCGTTGTTGGATTCTCTTTAAGCAATAGAGCACTCGGCTGGCAATCCCTGAGGGAAGCGTTTGGCATCACTGCAGTAGTTATAGATCATGTAGTTGCTCTGCACCCACTTCATCCTCTCTTGGCTCGTCGAATCCAACTGCTGGTTGAACCAACCAGCATCAGGCGAAGTAGTGCTGGTTTTAGCATTGAAATCTCTATAGGATGCAGTGAATGGGGCTTTGCTCCAGTCCGTCTTGATCAGCCCACCCCTCGTAGCCCAGTCCTCTGCATTCCATAGGCTGGAGTAAATCCTCATCGGTTGCTTCTTTGGAAATGCGATTCCTCTGGATTCCAGATTCTTGAAATCTCTGATGGGTATGTTGTCCACCATGAAACTGAAACATATAAAGATTCAGCATATATAGTAAAAATTTAATATCATTAGATAAGGATGCATTATATTATATTAATACTCACATGACATGTTGTGGATTCCAGAGGATGGAGTAAGTGTGGAAATCCATGGTGGGATCAAACCAGAGGTGGAACTGCATCTCTCTGTTCCCCTTCCCCTGGGTGAACACATTGGTGTGGAGAGTGTAAGGATCACCGCTAAGGTTCCCAAGGAACTCGAAATCGATCTCATCATGGGTTGGTCCTTGCGAGGATAACTGCAATGAATCATACCATATATTAATCACTTTAATCTTTCAACAAAGTTGGTAAGGTAGAAATGCTAGTAGGACTACTCACATAGTATGCAGTGACAGTGCCAGCAGAGTTTCCTGGTACAAGCTTGAGTTGCATGTCGATCTTGCCAAAGAGGTACTCCTTCTTGGATTGGAAGCCAGAGCCAGAGGTCTTGTCAAGGGAGAGGGAGAGGAGATCGCCATTGTTGAGAATCTTGCCACGGCCATCACCCCAGGTGATGTCGAAGTCTTGATAGAAATTGCCAGCAGAGGCAATGGCGAGAAGGGACGAACAAGCTAAGAGAGCAAATGGCAGGGCCATGAGAGCATTGGAAGAGGAAGACGAAGCCATGTTGAAGTGGTGGAGAATAGAATGAGGAGGAGCAAGTGATGTAGTAGAGAGTCTGGAGGATGGTGGGTTTATATAGGAGGTGATGGAATGGGATGTGAAGTAGGAAGGAAGTGGGATGCTTCACTCTTTTGTATTATAATGCTTATGAGTTGTCAACAGAGGAGAAGGCATCTGTGCTTCTGGTGGAAGAGGGCAGAACGTGTTTTGGGATCTGGAGCACGCGGTGAACGAATGAATAAATGATGATGTCTTTACGGTATGGGTGTTAGACTAAACTGCTCAGTTTGACATGAGCTGAGCAGAGTCCGAGTTTACTTTTTAAGACTCGATTTAAATTTCAAGTCGAGTCTAAGTTAAAACTTATTCGGCTTAAATGTAATATATATATATATAGATATAATTATTAGATATTTGATTCAATGACTATCTTTCCTCTTCCTCCTCCTCTGTAGATTGGGTACTCCGGCCTATTCCAGCGGCCTCCTTATATCAGCATCAGCCTTAACTTTAGCATCGACATGCTCCTCCAACCTCAGCAAACTGCCGTCTTCTTTTTTATTCGGCCTCCTCATTTTCTTCCGACCTCAGCAAGTTGTCATCCTTATCATCCTCTCTTCCTCCTCCTCTAATTAAGCTCGGACTCAGTTTGAACTAGATATAGCTAGGCTGGAGCTCAACTCGAGTTGAGGGTAAACATTCTTACACCCCTACTTTAGGGTTTGATTGCATTGGCGTGGTTGCATTGATCAAATTTTATTCGAGAAAAAGTAAAAGTTAATTGCAATTTCCAGCTGGAAGTATGAGAGTTCGCTTTATCCTGTCAGGGGCTGTCTGTCCCCTGTGATTTTGAGATTTGGAAGTCTCTCTCACATTTTTATTTTAAAATGGTTTTGAATTTGAAGTAGGAATTATTCTATACTATATTATGCAGCTCTTTGCCATAGTGATGGGCTTTGTAACCACAAAGAAGTTGGAAGAGAAAAGGAGGAATAAGAGAAAAGAGGAAGAGGAAGGATGAAATTATATGAGTATTATAATCCATAAGAGTCTCCCTATCCAGGTGACAGATAACTTGGGAACAATTTCTTTCAAAGTAACAAAAGGATAGAATTTCTGCTATCAGTCTAACTTGTCATTTTTTTAGTATGAATGAGTCTTGGTTCTATTTAGTTTAATTGCTGTACCAGTACCTTTAGTATAAGAGTCCTCCTATCTTTTTAAGTTTTGTTGTTGTCCTGTAATGCTATCAAGGAATTAGGATAAGTCTATATAAAGAGATGCTATTGTAACTAGGAATTAACAGCTCTGTTCTGGAGTTATTGATTTTAGTAATTAAATCACAAATTCGTATACATATATTATTATCATCCTCTGTCAACTACTTGGCTTTCACTCAATCATAATTTCCACCTTCAGCCTCCATTCATCTCTGGTGGCACAACAACTTAAGCCCTAGCAATCTTCCATTATCATCTACATTAGTCATAGCCATCAGTCTAAGCCTAGTTTCTCATAATGCATAACTATGTCTTTCACATTTCTACTTTACATCTCAACTAGCACCCTAGATACACCACCTAAAGTCTTATACTCACTAGCCAGCCAGATCAACTAAAGTACTGCATATAAGATATCAGGCTTGGTACACTCTGTTGCATACAACGGGCTTCCAACTGTGTTAGCATAGGGTATTTTAGACATAATTTTTTTTTCGACTTTTGTGCTTAGTGATATCGTTGCACTTAATCTAAAGTGAGGTGTCAATGATGTATTAACTAGTTTTGTCTTATTATTATTGCCAAACTATTGAAATGTCTTTTTCTAATATCATTTCTATGCTAAGGACACTGTCTCCTTTCTGCTATCTCATTCAATTTTCATGCCAAGTATCTTTGTAATTTCTCTAAGATCATTCATTTCAAATTCTTTATACAATTGGTGCTTCAATATATCAATCTCCACCTTGCTCTTAAATGATGTAAGCATATTATCTACGTATAAGAGCAAATAAATAAATGATCCATTTTAAAGCTTTATAAAGTAAATACAATGATAATTGTGGTTTCTCTTATATTTTTGCTTCTATATAAAAACTTCTTCAATTTACATAAGGCAACATATCTAAATATTGTGTTGGCTTTCTAATCTCGCTTCTTAGCCTTCTTATTGTTACGGAGTATTACCCATTTATCTCATGCTCATTATCAAACCTGAGTCTTCAAATCTCCAATGCCGTCATCTAAAGAATCAGTCTCCACCAAACTTTTAACTGCCTTAAACTCCACATGTTTTATAATATATGTCTTTCTATTACCATATGAACTAACTTTCCTTTTGACTTTGCTTCAATATTGGTACCTTGTCAAAAGTAATGTTCTTAGTAATAAAAATCTTAATCTTACTCAATCGGATTTTACCACACCATACGCTTTTACCTTTATTTGCATACGAAAGTAATTGGTTGATAAGATGGCTTACATAAGTCACCACCTCAACTCAAAACTCATTGCCCAAACCAGCATTGGGCTAGATAGTTTAGGCTTTAAGCCATATGCGTCGCCGAACAATTGTTCCAAACCAAACGTTGTCGAGATCTGCTCCAAACTGTTGTACTGCCGAGCTATTCCTCCAAGCTAACAGCACTGTCAAGTTATCAACCGAATCGAGTCAAACCACTAAACCATCAAATAATTTTTCCATAATATTATTTCGGATTGGAGTTGATCTTATGACCTCTTACTATAATTAGTTGGTATGATCCGAAGTGTATTTATTTCTTGATTCCTTTGCGTGTAGCATCACTACCGGTAGCAACCAGACGGACAGCTATTATTTGAAAAGGAAACGAAGGTAATAGCCGGGGGAAGACAGCTGGCGCACTAAAGGCGGAAAATCAAACTCACAGCAAGAAGAGTAGTCAAAGAGTAAAGAGCTACTGCGGTCCCCCCTCGTCGGCATCGGCATCGGCATGCAAAGCGAACCGCGAGTTGGGAACGCGACCTACCAACCACACGTGTCACCTCGCCACGCGCGTAACGACACAGCGCACAGCTGCGCATCCGTGCACTTTTGCGAAAAGCTCCAGATTTGACAGCTGGAAGCCCAGAGATCGAGACCGCACGTGCCAGGTAGGCTCCCGGACCACATCAACTGAACTACTTTCACGCACGCATCCATCCATGTTTCCCTACTTCACTCCAGCTGGAAAGAAAGAAAGAAAGCATTTTTATCATATCAGTCCCTGCCTTTTTTAAAAATTACACATCGTTTATACACGTTTAAAACAATATGGACTAATTTATAAAAATAAAAAATAAAAAATATTTCCAGCTAGCGTCATTAAAACTAGCTTTTGCAGATAACACCCTATATTCCTATTTATTATAACAAATCATCTGAAACGCACGTGCCAGATATCCTCCGGACCACATGAAGCCTTCTCACGTGACCGCTCCGGTTCCAGAAAAACATGCACGTAAATCGAGAAACGTCCCCGGCACTTTGCAAATTACTATCAACAATCTTGCATTATTATATAAAATCACCTTCTTCGATCTCAATTGGGGGGGGGGGGGGGGCTAGCGTTGGAACATGAATGCATCAAACTGCTGCACTTTATTACTCCGTGTCATGCACACAGCTGCTGTCTCCAATCTGTAGCCAGCTCATAGATATAAACAGTGAAACCTTCTCTTGATCTCTATCTCTCTTATCTCTATCTCCATCTTTTATCTCATCCTTCATCGAACTCCTATATAAACCCCCCCAAACCTAATGCTATCTCCAACGCCACTCTCTCCCATACCTCTCAAAGAGTAATTAGTCTACTTAAAAAGTAACCCATGGCATCTTCTTCCTCTTCCAAGGTTTTACCGTTTGCTCTCTTAGCTTGTTCCCTTTTGGCCATTGCCTCTGCTGGCAATTTCTTCCAGGGCTTTGACATCACTTGGGGCGCTGGCCGTGGCAAGATACTAAACAATGGCCAGCTCCTCTCTCTCACCCTTGACAAAACCTCTGGCTCTGACTTCCAGTCCAAGAAGGAGTACCTCTTTGGCAAGATCGACATGCAGCTCAAGCTCGTCCCTGGAAACTCCGCTGGCACTGTTACTGCGTACTATGTGAGTAGTCCTGATCACCACTTCTATACCTACGACTTTGTCTTACGTTGAGTTATATAGATACATAGTTCTGAAATCGTATGATTCATTGCAGTTATCTTCTCAAGGACCAACACATGATGAGATCGACTTCGAGTTCCTTGGGAACCTTAGTGGCGATCCGTACACTCTCCACACCAATGTGTTCACCCAGGGGAAGGGGAACAGGGAGATGCAGTTCCACCTCTGGTTCGATCCCACCAAGGACTTCCACACCTACTCCATTCTCTGGAATCCAAGACATGTCATGTGAGCACTAAGC
Organism: Typha latifolia; assembly: GCF_019914945.1. Lineage (NCBI taxonomy): Eukaryota > Viridiplantae > Streptophyta > Magnoliopsida > Poales > Typhaceae > Typha > Typha latifolia. The sequence goes on along the minus strand of NC_133098.1, from coordinate 9,322,519 downwards.
TAGCCACTAATTTACCACGTCAATGCTACTTATCTCGTATTGAATGCCATGCTCATCATCGATCGTACTTTAATGTTTCAGCTTCATGGTGGACGACATACCCATCAGAGATTTCAAGAATCTGGAATCCAAAGGCATCGCATTCCCCAAGAACCAACCGATGAGGATTTACTCCAGCTTATGGAATGCCGATGACTGGGCTACGAGGGGTGGGCTGATCAAGACGGACTGGAGCAAAGCCCCATTCACGGCATCCTATAGAAACTTCAACGCTAAAACGAGCGCTACTTCGCCAGGTGGGGATTGGTTCTTCCAGGAGTTGGATTCGACGAGGCAGGAGAGGATGAGATGGGTGCAGAAGAACTTCATGATCTACAACTACTGCAATGACGTGAAACGCTTCCCTCAGGGCATACCGGCAGAGTGTTCCGTGGCATGAAGAGAAGGAAAGCAGCTAGCCATTTGTTTTTATTTATTCTTTAGTCCAGAATATATGGTAATGGTGTACAGTAGAATAAATATATTCCCCACTTTGTCACACTTTTATAACATAATCCATGGTCATAGTTTCCGCATTTTTAACGTTATAAAACTGTTTGGTTGGGAGACACATCCTTCCTTTAGCGAGCTTCCCATGCAAAGAAAGGAATAGATAATTACACATACTATCCACGGGATAGAGAAGAGAATTGGTGAAGGACTTAACGCTGTAATTAATAGGAGGTTCTGTGAGTCCTGCAAACTAATAACTCCATTAATAATTCGATAATTCTGGGACCACATTTCATTTAAACACTACCAGCGTCGTGCAATAATTCAGACGGAGGATAGCGGAGTGATCACCGAATCACCCATGATGCAATTCAATAGGAATAGCAATAAATAAGAATAAATTTAAATATTAACAAAAACTAATATGAGAATTTTAAATATCCTAGAAACTCTAAATATATATATAAATAATAAATAAAAGAGAATGAGATACGAAATTTACGTGGTTCGACAATATACTTCTATCTACGATGAATGCAAATCTTTTATCTACTAGTAGAGATGTAAATTTTCGAATCTCCAATCTCTCCTAAATACAATAAAGGAGTGCTATCTCACAAAGCCCTCTCTTCTTGCAAAATCTTGTCTCACATTTTGTCTTAAAACCTAACAAACGGGATTTAAAGGCATGACACCGAGACGAAGAAATTAGCGATCGTTCCAAGGATTGACAACATTTGAACACTCGTGCTCCGTTGGAAACCCAAATCGATCAATGATTCGTTTGAACGCTCATGCTTCTTTGGAAACCTGTTCGAATGCTGACCCATTCCAAACTCTCTAGTTTCGTCGGTCTGAATGTCATCAAAAGTCTACATCTCATTCTAACGGAGATAACGTTGTTTGAATGCCGAAATATAAATCCAAAATACAAACTCGTTCGAATATCGTCAGCCAGTTCGAACATTTTTACAGATCAAAACTAATAGATTTTCTAAACACCATGAATGAATTGTTTAATCACCATTGGAAACACAGCCATATGTAATGAAAGGGATTAATACAAGATGTTCTTCAAAGTCAAACAAGAAAAGAGGTCATGCTATTAAATTAAGGATTGGATAAGATAGCCGATGCATTTGATATATAGGGGCACTAATTTCAAATTGATAAATTAAAGATCCCTTTCATAGTTAGCAGTAATTTTATTATTTTGTTCGCTGTAATTTTCTATATATAAAATTCCTTTTATATGTAGGGATTTATGTTAATTGGTTATAATCCTTATCCAAGATAATTAATCAAACATGAGATTAGATTTCTAATATCATATCCCACTTGTAAACCTACTCCAATTGGTCATAGTAGTAGTCTCTTTAAGATAAGCACGACTAATCCACCTCTTATCCCATCCCCAACCAGACGCACCCTAAACCTCATGCGACAATAGATAGAGCTTGTAGCTGGCCAGATTCCAAACACCTCCATTAGAAAGTCTTTTGTTACTTCTTTTCACAGCACTACAGCTGCCTTCTCTCTGTTGACAACTCATAAGCATTATAATAGTACAAAAGAGTGAAGCATCCCACTTCCTTCCTACTTCGCATCCCATTCCATCACCTCCTATATAAACCCACCACCCACCCTACTCTCTACTACATCACTACCTCCTCCTCATTCTATTCTCCACCACTTCAACATGGCTTCGTCTTCCTCTTCCAATGCTCTCATGGCCCTGCCATTTGCTCTCTTAGCTTGTTCGTCCCTTCTCGCCATTGCCTCTGCTGGCAATTTCTATCAAGACTTCGACATCACCTGGGGTGATGGCCGTGGCAAGATTCTCAACAATGGCGATCTCCTCTCCCTCTCCCTTGACAAGACCTCTGGCTCTGGCTTCCAATCCAAGAAGGAGTACCTCTTTGGCAAGATCGACATGCAACTCAAGCTTGTACCAGGAAACTCTGCTGGCACTGTCACTGCATACTATGTGAGTAGTCCTACTAGCATTTCTACCTTACCAACTTTGTTGAAAGATTAAAGTGATTAATATATGGTATGATTCATTGCAGTTATCCTCGCAAGGACCAACCCATGATGAGATCGATTTCGAGTTCCTTGGGAACCTTAGCGGTGATCCTTACACTCTCCACACCAATGTGTTCACCCAGGGGAAGGGGAACAGAGAGATGCAGTTCCACCTCTGGTTTGATCCCACCATGGATTTCCACACTTACTCCATCCTCTGGAATCCACAACATGTCATGTGAGTATTAATATAATATAATGCATCCTTATCTAATGATATTAAATTTTTACTATATATGCTGAATCTTTATATGTTTCAGTTTCATGGTGGACAACATACCCATCAGAGATTTCAAGAATCTGGAATCCAGAGGAATCGCATTTCCAAAGAAGCAACCGATGAGGATCTACTCCAGCCTATGGAATGCAGAGGACTGGGCTACGAGGGGTGGGCTGATCAAGACGGACTGGAGCAAAGCCCCATTCACTGCATCCTATAGAGATTTCAATGCTAAAACCAGCACTACTTCGCCTGATGCTGGTTGGTTCAACCAGCAGTTGGATTCGACGAGCCAAGAGAGGATGAAGTGGGTGCAGAGCAACTACATGATCTATAACTACTGCAGTGATGCCAAACGCTTCCCTCAGGGATTGCCAGCCGAGTGCTCTATTGCTTAAAGAGAATCCAACAACGAATAGAACTAGAACCCATTCTTTGATTCTTTAATCCATTTGTAATAGCAAGTACTCTTGTTTTTGTTTTGTTTCTCATTTGTAGAGCACCATCCATGATTTTGATGTCAACTAGTGAACTTACTCTAATAGATGTACGACTACATTTTTTTTTCCACAATTCTTCTCCAATTCAGAACATAACGGCAACTTATTTTGAAATAATTCTTCTATTTGGGGTCCCACTTTTTTTCTGTAACATTGAATACCAGTCTATGTTATAAATTTTATGGTTTGGTTAGATTTTAAAATTTAACACTATATTTCAAACTTAATCACTTATTATAAATTTACCCAATGATTTAACTTCACATTTCATGTCAAAAATCCTTTCTCCTCCTTCCTACTACTCACCTATCTCCTTCCAAAACCGATCTCATTTATAGCTTACAACAACTAAACACTCTCTTCTCTCTAAATTAGAGGTGCAATTTACAACTAAACACTAACTAAATTCTCTTTAACTGGCGACCAAATGGGACCTAATGAACAATCATAAGAGTGCTGCAATCGTTTAGAAACTTCAAACTTCCTTTTTCCAAAGAGTTGTTGCAAATTTATCTATCAACACACCCCTTATTGCTGCTCCATGAACTACCATAGCTAGAATCCAACTATTTTATATCTATCTACAAACTTCACTTTACAACAAAAGGAGGAAAGAAAGAAAGAAAGAAAGAAATATCTAGCTACAGTAAATGGTGGAGACCACACGGGTGATGGCATTAAGCTCGACGCGACCGGCCTTAGCTGGAACCTATAAGGAAATTATAACCTTCGTCCTCATCTTCCTGCTTGCCATTAGCGCGTCAACCTACTCTTTAATTTTCTCTCCAATCTGTAGACAACTCATAGCAATCAGTGAATGGTCCTCTTCCTTCATCCATATCTCCTTCCATCACTCCCTATGTATATAAATATATACTACCCATCATCTAATGCTTCCACTCATCACGTCTGCTACTACTAGTACTCTACTTTTTCTATTAGATGGCATCTTCTTCTTCTAATGCTACCATGGTCTTGCCATTTGCTCTCTTAGCTTGTTGCTTTTTGGCCTTTGCGTGTGCTGGTAACCTCTACCAAGACTTTGACATCACTTGGGGTGATGGCCGTGGCAAGATCCTCAACAATGGCGATCTCCTCTCACTCACCCTTGACAAGACCTCTGGCTCTGGGTTCCAGTCCAAGAAGGAGTACCTCTTTGGCAAGATTGACATGCAGATCAAGCTTGTACCAGGAAACTCTGCCGGAACTGTGACAGCGTACTATGTAAGCAGTCTGATCACCACCTCTATCTACCTACAACTTTGTCTTTTGTTCAATTATATATATATATATATATAGTTCTGAAATCGTATGATTCATTGCAGTTATCTTCTCAAGGACCAACACATGATGAGATCGACTTCGAATTCCTTGGGAACCTTAGTGGTGATCCATACACTCTCCACACCAATGTGTTCACCCAGGGGAAGGGGAACAGGGAGATGCAGTTCCACCTCTGGTTCGATCCCACCAAGGACTTCCACACCTACTCCATTCTCTGGAATCCAAGACATGTCATGTGAGCACGAAACAACCTAATTGACTACATTAATGCTACTTATCTCGTATTGAATGCTATGCTCATCGTACATCAATGTTTCAGCTTCATGGTGGACAACATACCCATCAGAGATTTCAAGAATCTGGAATCCAGAGGCATTGCATTCCCAAAGAAGCAAGCGATGAGGATCTACTCCAGCCTATGGAACGCCGATGACTGGGCTACGAGGGGTGGGCTGATCAAGACGGACTGGAGCAAAGCTCCATTCACGGCATCGTATAGAAACTTCAATGCAAATGCTTGCATTTGGGCTTCGGGAACTTCGAGGTGTCCGCTGACCAAGACGACCGCCGGTTCGGCCGGCGGCGATTGGTTCGACCAGGAGTTGGATTCGACGAGCCAAGCGAGGATGAGGTGGGTGCAGAAGAGCTACATGATCTACAACTACTGCACCGATGTGAAGCGATTCCCGCAAGGATTGCCCGCAGAGTGCAGCGTAGTGTGATGAACAAGAAACTGGAAGCAAAGTGGTTCATATTGTTTACTACTCCTTGTTGTCTCAGTTTTGAAACATAAATCGATCTCTGCTACATAAATAAAACATTCTTGCTCTAAGACCTGCTCTTCTTTTAATTGCTTCAGAATAAGCAACAACACTTTAAAGGTTATTCTATTCATAACAAGAAGATGAGAGTATGAAGCATATCAATATCATTACATTAGATAAGTAGAGAAGTTAGTGTGGAGATCATCATTAAAGCCATTTGAATATTTATAGAATTGAGATTCTAGAAAGCAAAATTTTAACATATCCATTCAAACAAGAGGAATTTTTTTGTGACCGTTCAAATGCTTAATAGAGCCCACTTTTTAAAATATTTGAAAGAGATTTTTGGGCTTCCTAGTCCTCTTTAATCACTTATATTATGAAAATGAATGTTATTTCATTGGTGAGTATTTTGGCGAACAGACATACATAAAAATTCTAGGATCTTGGGAGAAAAGGGAAGAGTTTATTATTGTCCGAAATAACTTCACTACTAAAGATACAACATGAAGATCTCAGATATTTATTTGTTCATTTGCATCAATGTCTCAAAGTAGCACTGAGACATGGACATGAGTAATTTATTGTGAGGTCTAGTAGACAAGAAAGAACTTCAACTAATAACACTGGCATTGAAAAGTGGAATGGGCTGTAATCTATTGTGTCACAGTGCAATAATTTTTTGGGACTTCCTAGTTAGGGTTGTCGGTGACCATTCAAATGCCCATTAGAGCCCATTTTTTGAAATATTTGAAAGATATTTTGGGACTTCCTAGTTAGGGTTGTCAGGCTTGACGACCGGCTCAGGCTTGGCTCGGGCTCGGCTCGATCAGAGCTGAGCCGAGGTCGAGCCGTTGTAATAGGCTTGAAATTAATATCGAGCCGAGCCTGAGTTGGAGCCGGCTCGCTTAGGCTCGACTCGGTAGGCTCGATAGCCTGACTAGCTATAACTAAGGACACGTGGCATAAAGAAATATTGTTGCGTGTCCCTCACTAACCAATCCATCACCCTCACCCACCCTCACCCATCACGTCACCCTCCCCCATCAGGCCATCACCCTCAATTCCCTCACCTACCCCACTCTCACCTTCACCCTCACTCTCACCCTCACCCTCATCCACCAGATCACCACTCATAGCCTCATCCCACGCACCGCCACCTCCTCCCTCTCCGTCGGCCTCCATCGGCAAGCCACCACCGCAGCGCCACGTCCTCCTCTCCGTCGGTCTCCTCCTCCCCCTCCTCCGTTGGCCTACTCCTCGTCCACTCCGTCGGCTTCCTCTTCCTCCTTCATTCACCATCTCCTCATCGTCGTCTCCTCCTCCTCCTCCATCCGTCTTCGACTCCTTCGGCAAGTTGCCATCCATGCCACCATCGCTCGCACCGCCATCACCCACGCTGCCACCGCCTTATCCTCTAATCGAGCCCGAGCTTGCTCGGGCTTGGTTAGGCTCAGCTCGAGCTTGGCTTGAGTTAAGCATAGCTGAGCCTGAGCAAAATTATGAGGCTCGAAAGTAATTTCGAGCCGAGCTAGAGCCAGAGCCGGCTCGCTCAGGCTCGGCTCGGCTCGTTTACACCCCTATTCGTAGTCCTTTTTCATCACTTATATTATGAAAATGAATGTTATTTCGTTCGCGAGGATTTTGGAGAGCATATATACATAAAAATATAGGATCTTGAGAGAAAAAGGAAAATTTTATTATTGTCCGAATTAACATCATCATCAAAGCTGCAAGGTAAAGAACCCATACATTCTATACTTGTTCATTTGCATCAATATCTCAAAGTAGTACTAAGTGGAGTCTAGCTGATCAGAAGAACTTTGACTATTAGCCCTGGGCGTTGAATAGTGGAACGGATTGTTAGTTATCTTGCATCTATAATTTACAATGCAATAAATTAAATTTTTTTTGAGGAAGATATACAATTTTAGTTCGACTAGATTTAGAGATACGGATGAGTGTTCAGACTTTATTATTGTTTATAAGATCTACATATCTTAATTAAGATTTTGGTCAATTAGTTTACTAAACAATAAGATGATGTGCTTAAACTATAGCAAAATTTTATGTCCATAATAAGTTCGAGAAGACTCTACCAAGGCACGCTTCTTTCATCACTAAAGTTAAATGATGCGTGATAAATGATAAAAGTTAGACCCAATTGGCCCAATGAATGAAGAAGCTTCCATGTCACTACTCACCAATAAGTTTTTTTTTTTTTTTTTTTTTTAATTTTTTTTATTACTTTCATTTCATTTGCAGACATTTATACCCAAAAAAATCAAAATAATTTTTTTTAATTTTTTTGTTTTACTTTGTAAACCTAGCTAAATCTACTTATAATCACAATAAGATTTTTTTAAAAAAAAATTAAAGAAAAAAAAATTGTTATCTCATAAAAATAGCTTCACTTTTCTATTAGACTTTCTTAAAACAAGAGAATTAATTTATTAAATTTTACTTTCTAGCAATCAAACACACACAAAGTGAAGCAAAAATAAGTGATGCTGAGATATAAAATTATGGGTAATGTCTAATTTCAAGTGGGATTTCTTTCTAGAAAAAATGCCAAAGTTTTTTTATGTATATATATATATATATATATATATATATATATATATATGCTTTCTATAAAAGGTGCGCTGAATGTGGTCAACCGTGGAGTGCTCATTATTCCAAAACAAAAGCACAGACAAAATGGAATTCAATGTGCGAGGACAGGTGGCGTGCATCGGGCGGCCCGTCGGACCGACCAGAATGGAATCCCAACCCCACTTCCTCCTCTGTCTCAAACGGAAGCAGCTCTCTTACTTCCTCCCCTACTCCTCAGAGCTACTTTTTTTTATTTGCCGCGTTGCTGCTTCTAACACGTCTCTTTTCTCCCCCTCTGTTGCCAGCTCTTCTCAATCATATCCACCATCTCATTGTCACCTATAAATTCACACCATCTATTGCTCTACCCTTCATCATTCCCATCCACATCTCTCCTCCTCTTTCTCACTCATCTACTACTAACAATGGCTTCACTAGTCCCTCTCTTGGTGCTCATCATCTCTTTGATCGCGATGGCACACGCTGGCAACTTCTACCAAGACTTTGACATCACTTGGGGTGACGGCCGTGGCAAGATCCTCAACAATGGGGATCTCCTTACTCTCACCCTTGACCATACCTCTGGCTCTGGCTTCCAGTCCAAGAAGGAGTACCTCTTTGGCAAGATCGACATGCAGCTCAAGCTCGTCCCGGGAAACTCCGCTGGCACTGTTACTGCGTACTATGTGAGTAGTCCTGATCACCACCTCTATACCTACAACTTTGTCTTACGTTGAGTTATATAGATACATAGTTCTGAAATCGTATGATTCATTGCAGTTATCGTCTCAAGGACCAACACATGATGAGATCGACTTCGAGTTCCTTGGGAACCTTAGTGGCGATCCGTACACTCTCCACACCAATGTGTTCACCCAGGGGAAGGGGAACAGGGAGATGCAGTTCCACCTCTGGTTCGATCCCACCAAGGACTTCCACACCTACTCCATTCTCTGGAATCCGAGACATGTCATGTGAGCACTAAGCTAGCCACTAATTTACCACATTAATGCTTACTTATCTCGTATTGAATGCCATGCTCATCATCGATCGGACTTTAATGTTTCAGCTTCATGGTGGACAACATACCCATCAGAGATTTCAAGAATCTGGAATCCAGAGGCATCGCATTCCCAAAGAAGCAACCGATGAAGATCTACTCCAGCCTATGGAACGCCGATGACTGGGCTACGAGGGGTGGGCTGATCAAGACGGACTGGAGCAAAGCTCCATTCACGGCATCGTATAGAAACTTCAATGCTCTGACCAGCAGCACCACTTTACCAGGTGGCGATTGGTTCTACCAGGAGTTGGATTCCACAAGGCAGGCGAGGATGAGGTGGGTGCAGAAGAACTACATGATCTACAACTACTGCACCGATGTGAAGCGATTCCCTCAAGGATTGCCCACTGAGTGCAGTATAGCGTGATGATGTACAACAGGAAGGAAAGAAATAGCTAGCAAGCAGTCATTCTTTAATATTTGTTGTGTCGTTTTTGGTTCATAATTTAAGTACGAGGGGAGGCACCAATACTCCTTGTTGTCTAAGTTTTGAAACATAAATGTGTGTAATTATGCTTTCTCTGTTACATAAATAAAATATTAATTTTCATTTAATTTTTACCCAAGTGTGTCACTAAGCTTTCTCTATAAGCATTCTATTATAGATGTTTCGGTAAAAAATAGCCTTAAAAGAAATTGGCTTTGGTAAGCAAGCCTACACACACACACACATATATATATATATACATATATATCTATGTAAGAAGATATTATGACAATTGTGCTTATTTATAGATGCTTCGAGATTTCTTTGTTATTATTTTTATGATTTATTAAATAACACATCGATTGCTTCCAAAAAAATATGTATAGCATAAATTTGCTTACGTAATGTCAATTACAAAATAGATATTCTTCTTTGTTGTGAATACATAGAATAAATAAAAAAGTTATTTCTAAAGGAAACATGAGCAAAATGTTGTGAATACATCACTCTTCGACCTATGCGATGCATGTCATCACCTCCAAATCATGTGCAAATTTTTCTCCCCTTTTGGTTATCTCTATGCTAGTATGAATACTACTACTCATAACTGGCTTTGGCAAGAATTGAGCTATCTCAACCTTAGCCTGGCTTGGGTCCTCCTCGATGATTTCAATTGCGTTCTGAACCCTGAGGATAAAATCAGGGGCATACCTTTCTCCCTTACTTGTCCGATCTCAGCTTTTCAAAATTTGATTACCAAAAATGATTTAATTGATGCTGGTTTCTCTGGTCTTCCATATACTTGGGCAACAATAGACATGGTCTAGCTAGAATCTTAGTCATGTTTGACCAGATTTTGTTAACTCGACTTTAATGGCTTCTTACTCCCTAATTTTGTAGAGCAATTACTGAGAACTGCATCCGATCATGCTCATATTATGCTTACTCTTGCTGTTTTTAACAAAATTGGTAGACTTCCTTTTCATTTTGAATGGTTCTTGTTTGAATATGACCATGTCAAGCAGTTTGTTTCTAATGTCTAGGGATCTAAGCATTAGGGTCTTCCCCCATTCTAGTGTCATATTATGGCTTCTTACTCCCTAATTTTGTAGAGCAATTACTGAGAACTGCATCCGATCATGCTCATATTATGCTTACTCTTGCTGTTTTTAACAAAATTGGTAGACTTCCTTTTCATTTTGAATGGTTCTTGTTTGAATATGACCATGTCAAGCAGTTTGTTTCTAATGTCTAGGGATCTAAGCATTAGGGTCTTCCCCCATTCTAGTGTCCTTTCTCTAAACTCCACTCTGTTAGGCACTCAGTTTCAAACTAAAATTGCTCATGTTTGGGTCGCCTCGAGGTTAACCTCGACAGAGTAAAGCGTGAGATTTCTACCCTGTAGCATAGAGAAAGACTCACCCCTTTATTTGCTGTTGATAGTCGTAACCTTAGTACTTTGAACCACAAGTGAACTAGTTGGGAAGTTTACTTTGGAGGGGTTAGAAAAGCCTTATTGTCTATCTCGGCTAGGATAGCATCTGACCCTAATAGTTTTCAACTTTAGTTTTATTATATTTATTTTGATATTGTTGGTTATGACCTTTTGGACTCTTTGATACATTTCCAAAATACTAATTTTGATATTGTTGGGCAAACTTATTTAACCTTTATTGATAAAACCATCAAAGTTCTTTCACCTTTCGACTAAAATTAGGCACCAAAAAAACTTTATTGATAAAATTGTTTTGAATGATGGTTTTGTTATAACTTCTTATGTTGCTATTAGCTTTGTATTTGTCTCTTTTTATTCGGACCTCTGGTGTAAGGATGTGTGCAACCTGCTCTAGATCACTAGCTAGAAGTCCCTAAATTTAATAATCATTGCTATGATGAATTAATTGGGCAGTTCACCTTGGAGGGGTAGAAAGACCTTGATGGTTTTTAAGTTGATAGGCCTTATGGTTCTGGCCTTGATAGTTTTATTGGAATGTTGTTGGTTCTGACCGGACTCTTTGATGCATTTCTAAAATATTGATTTTCTGCTCCTACTATGAGGGCAAGCTTATTTAACTTTTATTCCAAAAAAGTATAGCTCGGATAAGATTATAGACTTTAGGCCTATCTCCTTCTACAATGTGAACTACTGTATCCTTGCTAAGCTCTTAGTAGATTGGATCAAATCCCTTTTGCCAAATCTGATTAGTTCTGAGTAGACGACCCTCATGGGTGATAGGCACATTCATAATAATATAGCGCTTGCTCATGAGATTACTCACTTCATTAGCTTTGCTACTTGCAAAAAGAATTATATTATGATTAAATTAGACCTAGAAAAAGCTTTTGATCGGTTGGATTGATCTTCTATTTACAATGCTATAATTGCTATGAATTTTCCTAAGAAATTCGCTAAGTGGATCTTGGCTTGTATTTTCTATGTTCTTTTCCTATGCTTATTAATGGCTTCCTTTCATATTGGTTTAAGGGCGAGAGGGGGATCCGTCAAAGGGACTGTCTCTCACATATCTTTTAATTATGATCTTTGAGATTTTCACCGGTCTTCTTAAGCACGAGAGCTCCTCGGGCCATGTCGAGCCCCTCTATATAGGGGGGACGTGGTCATCAGGCACATGATATATGCCGACGACCTCCTGCTTATCATCAAGGCTTGTCCTCAAGTTAATTTTGCTCTTATTTCTATGTTTGATAACTATAAGAGAATTACCAATTTATGAATCAATAGGAATAAGTCTAAATTTTTTTTACCCTAATAAAATCCTATCCTTCATGCGTACTACTATATTTAGTAATCTTTACATTCATGATGAGACGTTTCCCTTCAAGTACTTGGGGTACAAGATTTCCCACAACAGATTATTTATTAGGGGCCATGAGAATTTTCTTACTAAAATTAACACAAAGCTCACTGGTTGTAAAAGAACTTGCTTAATGCAGGCTGAAAGAGTTACCTTAATTAACTTTGTCCTAAACTCGATGCCTATACATCTCATGTCCTCCACTTGGACCCTTTTTGTTGTGGCATATAGGATTGCTAAGATCTCGAGCAACTTTCTCTATGATAATAAGTGCTTTGTGAAAGGCCTCAATCTTATTTGCCAGGATACAATTCCCAAGCCTAAGAGTGGTGGTGGTTTAGCAATTCAAGACCTGCACACAATAATGGTGTCTCTAATGGCTATGAATATCCATAAATTTTTTAATGGTAGCAATTGAAAAAAACCTAGACACACGTATGTATCTAAACTCTATGCAATAATTTCAACCATTTGCTTAGGTAAATATGCGGAATAAATACCAAAGAGTAAAGAAAAAATGAATGTCAAGATTTTTACATGAAAAAACTCAAACGAGAAAAAACTACGGATCCAAACTCGGAACAAAATCAATCACTAAACTTATAGCAGTTACAAGACTGACTTACAAAACAACTCCTCGATCTCCACGACTTTGTTTTTCTCAATCTTAATCGATAGAGCTTGCGATTCACCGGTTCCCATGATTGATCTCTAATCTTAGTAACCCATGAGATTGATCCTTCATCTAGATAACCCTTAAGATGACAGTTTGGTGCGTTGTAGAAAAGACATACCTTGTTGGTAGAAAAACGTTGTAACCTCAAGAACTCCTTATAAAAAATAATCAGCACCTTATGGTATAGTCATCCCAACCCTTATATAAGTTAACAAGATAAGGCTAAATCCAAGTTATGTGTTCTCTATATTTGCAAACGGCCAATATGTGTTCTATGTATTTGTGAACGCCCGAACCCATATTCGAACGGCTAGAACGCATTCTCTATATTTGCAAATGCTTGAACCTATGTTCAAACAGCCAGAACGCGTTCTCTATATTTGAGAACGCCTAAACCTGTGTTCAAATGGCTAGAATGCTTTCTCTGTATTTACAAATGCCTAACCTATCGAACATAATCTGGGTGCGTTCGAATGCGATGCGAACGCAGTAACTTTTCTCCTCTCGATTTTCAAATTCTTCAATTCGAATACTTTCAAAACTTATATAAATGCTCATGTTCATGAATAAATGCACTTAAATTATTTTGTATATAATTACCGATACTAAAATCTAACAACAATGACCTTTGGGCCGGAGTGATAAGGGCCTGCTATGGGGTTCCTCATCCTTGGGCTAAAAGGAGCCCTAAAATTTGCTCTTAGGCTAGAAACTTGTGATATCAGCTTTAAAAGAGCTCAGAGGAGGCCTAGTTAGATGTATTCGTAATGGTAAGGTTAAGGATGCTTAGAGAGATCCTTGAATCTCACCCATCCCTTTAGACCTCTAGCCTACCTATGTGAATGTTGTTTTCAAAGCCACTCACCCTAAAGTTTCGAATCTACTAATTAATAGGCAGTGGAACGAGGATATCATTCTATCTTTGTTTGGCGACCTTCATACTATCATATGTGGTATCACCATCCCCTTGAGAATGGCCAAGATTTTTAAGTTTGCAAATTCCACCCATCTAGTCTCCAAAAAACAAAAATTGAGGGCCTTCCTACTAAAACCAAGGCCTAGGTCAAGGCCTTGATTGTGTCACCCTTTGGCAGATTTGGAAATACCATAATTAGGTTTCCTTCCATAACAATAAGGAAAACCTAAACTAGGTAAGCTCTCGCATTATCTCCTTAACCTCTTAATACCTTGAGTACTGTTTAGTTGAACATGCGAAGCCAATGTCCTGTAACTATCTCATTCGGTGGGAGCCCCTTCCACCTGGCTGGCGGAAGGTCAACATTGATAGTTCTTTCTTAAGCCGAGAGAAAATTAAAGGGGCGAGCTTCGTGGTTCGACAACCTTATTGTGCTCCTCTCTATGCAGGTGCTCGATGTGACTAGTACAAGTCGGTCCTAATCATTGAAGCTAATGCAGTCTAAGAAAAGCTCATTTTCTTTAAAGGCAAAAATGTTCAAAACATTCTCATAGAGTGTGATTCCCTTATCTTTGTTAACTGCTTGAAGGGGTTCTGTAAACTTGCCGGGTCGATTCGCAGCTTAATCGACAACATCAATTTCTTAACTATCAATTTTAAAAATAGTAAAGTTAAATATGTATATAGAGAGGCAAACCAAGCAGCGGATTGGTTTGCTTATTACGGTAAAACCTCAGGTAAATATTACATATAATTAAATTATCAAAGTCCCAACAATTATATGAATTCCTGCATTGACCTAAAATAAAAGCAAAATCATGTCATCCAGAGAGTTCTAGAAGACTGCCGAGGCATGCTTCTTCCATGGTAGGAGACCACCAATCATCACTAAAGTTAAATGATGGATAAGGAATAATAAGGGTACCTTGGATCTAGTCCATCAAGGAGTGCTACCATTCAGTATCAAAAGGATTGATAAAATAATAGACAGAAGGCTATACTGTTAATGAAGTGGCCCAAAGGAGGAAGCAGCTTCTTCCCTGAGTCCCAACTAAGGGGTATTTGGATTAAAAATATTTTTTTTGCATATTTTTAATATAAATTATGTATATTTTATTATAGAAAGATATGTTTTTACCGTAAAAAAATATATATAGCAACCATGATCAGATATCTCTGATAAAATCCATCTTCCTAATATTCTTTGATTGCTAAGAATACTTGAACAAATCTCTTCTAGGTTTTCAAATATCTTCAATCAATATTTATCCTCCGACCTATAGTTGTTTGGTGTATATATATGTGAAGAGACTGAAAATCAATTAAATCGGAGTGAAATTGTTTAATTTTCATCTCAAGCGTTTTAAACGACTCTGTCTTCGTTCTAACGCCCTTGTGGTTGTCTAAAGATAAAATGTCCATCTAAACGCACATTGATAGTTTCTTTTACTACTCAGAATGTCATGAAATCATTTAAAAATACTTTAAAGACGATCTTTATATTGCTTGAAATATTATGAAACTATTTGAACACCTTTCCAATGATCTAGAAGATATTTTTTAATACATAAAAAATAACCTCATGCTTGAAATTTCTTTTTTGTGATCGCCTCGAGCTTGACCTCAAAATTGGCTTAATATTAATTTCAATTCAAGCTTGATCAAACTTGCCGAGATTAAATTCAACTAGATTACACTCCTCAACGGACGGGAGGAGAGAAAGAAGATAGATAAAAAAATTGAGCAGAAAGCTTAGTATGTGATTTCTGAAATAACTTTAACCAAACCAGTAATATAATTATAAATGAATTTATATGTGTTATAAGATCTAATCTGAATAATTAGTATTTATAATCTATAATAGGCATGATTTGATATTTACTTTGTAATCTAGAATAGAATTAGCATTCTACCTACTGTTTTGTCCGTGGTTTTGTTTTGGACTAACGAAGCACCCCGTGGTTGACTAGATTAAGGGCATCTCTATTATTAATCATACCTAATTAATTTAATTTTAATAATGGTAGTCGGCCAGCAGAATCCCACAATCACTAGAATTAAATAAAGAAAAATTTGCATATAGCACCGTGTATTTTAATACGACACGATAAAAATATTATGTTAAGTAAAAATATTTTCTTAAAATAATTAAAATGTTCTTAGTATAACTTAGTTGAAAGTATTTTTATAATTATTATACTATAATTTAACTTAGCTCGGATATTTAGTTAAGTTTAACTTAATAGATCTAACAACAAAATATTTTCTAAGTATATTTATTAAATTATTAGGCTCAATAAAAAATACATAGTGTTATATAAGTAAATTTGGAAGCAAAAGGTGCCGTGAATCTACTCAACCATTTGGTGCTTCATTAGTCCAAAACAAAAGCACGGACAAAACAGTACGTAGAATGCTAACACACAGTTTGAGGTCCCTTCCTTCGTCCTGACCTTCCATCTCTCTTTGCCGAGCTGTTGCCTGCTGCTTGCTGCATTCAACGCGCCTCTTTTCTCCCCCTCTGTTGCCAGCTCTTCTCAATCATATCCACCATCTCAATGTCACCTATAAATTCCCACCATCTATTGCTCTACCCTTCATCATTCCCATCCACATCTCTCCTCCTCTTTCTCACTCATCTACTACTAACAATGGCTTCACTAGTCCCTCTCTTGGTGCTCATCATCTCTTTGATCGCGATGGCACACGCTGGCAACTTCTACCAAGACTTTGACATCACTTGGGGTGACGGCCGTGGAAAGATCCTCAACAATGGGGATCTCCTTACTCTCACCCTTGACCATACCTCTGGCTCTGGCTTCCAGTCCAAGAAGGAGTACCTCTTTGGCAAGATCGACATGCAGCTCAAGCTCGTCCCTGGAAACTCCGCTGGCACTGTTACTGCGTACTATGTGAGTAGTCCTGATCACCACCTCTATACCTACAACTTTGTCTTAAGTTGAGTTATATAGATACATAGTTCTGAAATCGTATGATTCATTGCAGTTATCGTCTCAAGGACCAACACATGATGAGATCGACTTCGAGTTCCTTGGGAACCTTAGTGGCGATCCTTACACTCTCCACACCAATGTGTTCACCCAGGGGAAGGGGAACAGGGAGATGCAGTTCCACCTCTGGTTCGATCCCACCAAGGACTTCCACACCTACTCCATTCTCTGGAATCCAAGACATGTCATGTGAGCATGAAACTATCTAACTTACTACATTAATCTTATCTTATCTCATATTGAATGCTATGCTCATCATCGATCGTATTTTAATGTTTCAGCTTCATGGTGGACAACATACCCATCAGAGATTTCAAGAATCTGGAATCTAGAGGCATCGCATTCCCAAAGAAGCAACCGATGAAGATCTACTCCAGCCTATGGAACGCCGATGACTGGGCTACGAGGGGTGGGCTGATCAAGACGGACTGGAGCAAAGCCCCATTCACAGCATCCTATAGAAATTTCAATGCTAAAACGAGCACCACTTTACCAGGTGGCGATTGGTTCTACCAGGAGTTGGATTCCACAAGGCAGGCGAGGATGAGGTGGGTGCAGAAGAACTACATGATCTACAACTACTGCGCGGATGTGAAACGCTTCCCTCAGGGATTACCTCCCGAGTGCTCCATCGCATGATGAGGAGAATGAGATAGCCAGAAATCATAGTCATGCATTTTTCTTTTTTTTTTAAGCTCTTTTGTGAGATATAAAGAAATAGTAGTCATGTATATCTTTAGTTCTTCTGTATCTATGTTATATACTTGCACATGATTATATAAGAGAATAAATAGCACATAGTATCGTTTCTGTGCTCTCTCATGAACACAGTTGACTTAAGTTCTCTTTGTAAACTCTACCATGAATTGAACAGTCTGCTATCAGAAAACAATTGAACTGCTAAAAATAAGTCGAATTGGCAGTTCATTTGGTGAACCATATAACTCAGGATGGATTTCCACAAACATTGAGTTGCTCAATTTTCTAAAATTTCCATGTTGGTCCTTATCGTATAGTTTATTCTATTCTTTATTCTAAGAGAAAATGGATGCTCTCCTCCATCCTGAACCATACCTAGTTGGTCTGGCCTTCCAAGCACCAATTGTGTAAACCTTATAGACTGAAGGGCCCCCTTGAGTGGGGCTGTACTTTGTTTCTACCCATGAATTAAACTAGTTTACAAACTATATATATTTCTTCTGAAAAAAAAAATGAACCAATAACCTAGTGGCCAGTTGTGATCTCTAACTAGGTCAACATCCTATCCAGTTCTATTTTTATAAGAAAATTTGTTTATGTTGAAAAATATATATATTATAGAATGTTTTTTTGAGGTTTTCCTGAGTCGATTTAGCAAAGTTTAGAGGAAAAGAAGAAGGGAAAAAAAATCAAATAATCATGCACACACACATATTATTTTTTTACTTAAAAAACTTCTCTATTAATGCACTGTAAACTGATTAACTAGATTGGACCGAGCCAAGGAACTCAGCTCTGAGTTCATACCTAGTTTGAAACACATCTAGAACTAAATTAGGCCCAACATTGACACTGTCCAAGTCTGAATTCTTTTTCTGTTGGCCAAGGTAAGCTTGACCCAATCGACGACCCTGCCTAAAAAGAGGATGACTTTAGTTTGAATTGGAGGAAAAGGATGGTGAATACGAAGTAGGAGGAGGAGAAGAAGATAGATGGAAGGGCAGACAAGTTAGAAAGAGATAAGGTTGTGATGGATAGGAAGAAGATGTATGTCAATTTCCTGAAAGAAAAAAAAAAAAACCTTGGTGCATGACACGTAGAAATCCAAGAATTAGTGGGGTCATTATTGTAACCAAACATTCTTGGGAGGTATTATGTTATTTTGACCTGTTGTTCTCTTTTTAAATGAAGATGGGATTAACCCTATAGATGATTTTGACCTGTAGTTGACGTAAATTTTTCGTTTCTTTCACTAGAACTACAGCATCTTCTGATAAAATTACAAGACAGAGACAAATATATAATATTTTCAAGAAGAAAAAGTACATCATTATCCATGAGAAACAGGAGTCCCAAACTCTTACGCCACAAGTGCATGTCAGGGTCCACAGCCATCTTTAGATTGAAATAGAATATAAACCCACCAAAAAGAATCCACTCATCAAAACTGAGCACAATGGGATGATGATGCAACCCAAATGACTTCAAACTTTTCTCAGCACGTATACAGCAAAGTGCCTTTTTATTCCATAAACATATATACATATATATATATATATACACACATTAATATATTATTCCCTTATTCCCAAGAACCAATATTCTAACCCGAAAACAAGCATAAATATTATATCCACACTAACTTGCAGTGCATTCACGGGGGAGACCCTGCGGGAATCTCTTCACATCGGTGCAGTAGTTATAAATCATGTAGTTCTTCTGCACCCACCTCATCCTCTCCTGGTTAATGGAGTCGAGCTCCTGCGACATCCATGGACTGTTAGCCTTCGAGCAAGAGGAGACGTCCGAGGAGCAGCCATCAGGGTTGATGTTCTTGAAGGCGGCCGTGAACGGCGCCTGCGACCAGTCCGTCTTCACGAGGCCGCCTCGCGTCGCCCAGTCCTCGGCGTCCCAAAGACTCGAGTAGATTCTCATCATCTGGCTCTTTGGAAATGCCACTCCGATGGATTCCTTGTTCCTGAACTCCCTTATTGGTGTTCCATCCACATAGAATCTGAGAAATATTATTATAAGCCGGCCAGTTTTAGTATCATGTATTATAGAGGTAATTTTATAGTAGTTTTACGTACAAATTTAAGACTTACACAATATGTCTAGGATTCCACAGCACAGAGTAAGTGTGGAAGTCCTTAGTAGGATCAAACCACAAGTAGAACTGCTGCTCTCTATTCCCCTTCCCCTCGGCAAACACATTGGTGTGGAGGATATAAGGATCTCCACTGAGGTTCCCAAGGAACTCGAAATCGATCTCATCGTGCATCGCGCCTTGCGAAGATAGCTGCATATATAATCGACTATGAGGTTAGAGTAGTTTGTGAGTTAACACGGTATCATGCATATATAACAGGACATACGTAGAACGTTGTGACGGTGCCGGCAGAGTTCCCGGCGACGAGCTTCATCTGCATGTCGAACCTCCCGAATAGGTATTGCTTCTTGGATTGGAATCCCGACCCCGACGACTTGTCGAGGGAGAGCGTCAGAAGCT
Source organism: Typha latifolia (assembly GCF_019914945.1). NCBI lineage: Eukaryota > Viridiplantae > Streptophyta > Magnoliopsida > Poales > Typhaceae > Typha > Typha latifolia. The sequence continues at coordinate 9,302,462 of NC_133098.1, read as the reverse complement.
GGCCGTTGTCGAGGATTTTGCCCCGGCCGTCGCCCCAAGTAATGTCAACATCTTGGTAGAAATTTCCGGCCGCCATGGCATCACCAGAGATATAGCTAAACAGCACTACTAAGAAGATTGCAATATAAGAAGCCATTGTTTGCACTACAACACAAGTCCTTTGTTGAGTCATAGGAGGACTAAGTTGATATGAGTAGTATTTATATAGAGAAGATTTGAGGCTAAGGGGAGGTTCCTTATGGGGATTGGCTTATTCATGTAGACTATATGAGCTGGCTCCAGAAAGCTAGAAGTCAGCAGTCATCTAATGTGACACGGGCTTCTGGATTTTAGTTTCCAAAATATAATGTTATTAGTATTATTATTATCATTTATTATTGGGTAGGATAATAATGAGAAGAGATAGGAGAAAGCTGGCCTTGATAAAGAGGTTTGAGCAGCCGAAGCTTATCTTGGATAAGTATTAGAATAATACAAAAGAAAAGAAGTAATCGGCCTAGAAGAATTAGTTGTTTAATCTGTTGTCCTTCTTGGAGATTTTTTATTTTTAATTTTAGTTTTTATTTTAGTTCCTTGTATTTAATTAAAAATAAGGACTAGCTAAACCGAAATAGATATATAATGTATGGTATAAAATGAACGTTATTCTATGTGGATATGATTAGTGATATGGGGAATCTCCTCCCCGTGACACCTGTGGTTACTAAGTGCTGAGAACCAAATATTAAGTGCTTGTTTTAAGTGGTGGGATGATGATTAAGTTATTGATCAAAGAAGATTTGGGTGGATTAGGTGAGCAACAGAATAATTGTGACAAGATATAATTGAAGGGTTAATTCTTAAACAGCACCTAATCCTATTCCAAATATTTTTTTTTCCCTTTCTTCTTCATGGAAGGGCGACCAAATCCTATCGTCTTAGATTGGCGTATCTAACAAAACTCGATGTCTCAAACTATGTCCTTCCTGTCCGACATATAATTTCCGACTCGAATTTACTATCATAAGACCTAATAAAACCATATTTAATTAGCTATGTCGGATGGTCGTGCCTTCTCGAACTATACTTCGTATGTTGTAAGAAAATTAACAAATAAATAATTCCACTGAAATTATTGAGGTTTCCTAAAAATTATCATTCCTTTATTAAATTTTTTCTTCTCAAATAAAAAATAGTGATAAATATTTTCTATTCTAAACTTCGAGAAAGAAACCGTTTATTAGGAATGTTTAATATTTATGGATTGGAAATCTGAAATGGTTAAAAGATTTCGAAAATATGAAAATAACTATGATATTTTAACAATAAATTAAATAAAAACCAAATTAAAAATCCCTTTCATCCATGGGCTATCAATTATTGGAGTCAAGAGAGATAACGTAAAGCTCACTACTAGGAGATATAGCTGGCTTCCAAGTTCCAACATCCTTTTAATTTACTACACTAAAACGAGCACATCTACATAGGTTGAGAAGATATCTCAACTTACCCAAAACCTTCTTGCATCCACGTCTATAATAAGAAGTATTTGTCAATAAAGACCGACAACTAACTTTGCCCATATTGATTTGTAGCTGACTCCTAGTTCCCGAATTAGACTACGACTCCTAACCGTGTTCAATGGTATAGTTTGTTAGGTATTCTTTCTCATGACCAAAGAAGATTATGGATTCAACTCTGACCCTAAATTATTATTATGGAGAAAATTATTTGATGGTTTGTGTTCAACAGCTCGACTTGATTTAGGATTGGGCAGTGCGGTTGACTTGAAAAAATAACTCGACATCTTAGAGCAGGTCTCAGTGCCGTTTAATAATTGTTCGGTGCCTATATCCAGCTTCGGACTCATGAATGATCAATAAAAAACTAAATACCATTTTATTTGTAACTAAAAAATTCACAAAAAGAAGTTCTAAATTTGTATTCAAATTAAATTATAGGTTTACCCTAAAATCACTTATATTATATTTTATAAATATAATAATAATATTGTGGTATTATTTACCTGACATATCCACACTTTTTTTTTTAAAATAAATATTTTTTATGTCATATCAAGATAATAGTAACACCCCTATTTTAAATCTTTTTTTTTTGTATATCCTCAATTTTTCCTAATATTTTCTAAAACATGATTAATAAATATATAGGCTTATTTTGACTATTAAAATTACTATTTTACCCTTAAGAATATGATTTACATGTTATATCTGTATTTCCTAAAACATAGTTAAGAAATAGTAGCGCTCGTTTTAACCTATAAAGTTACTATTTTACCCTTTAAACCTGATTTTCTCATGTTATACCAATTTTTCTAAAATATGATTAAAAAATATTAATTTCCCTTATTACCCTAAATCACTATTTTCCCATTTCAACCTAATTTTTTACATGTTATATTTGTTTTTTCTAAAACATGGTTATGAAATATTATCGCTCATTTTAACCATTAAAATTACTATTTTTCCCTTTAAACTTGGTTTCACATGTATACCCATTTTTCTAAAACATGGTTAAAGAATACTAATACATGTTTCGTCAGCTAAATTTACTATTTTGCCTTTTAAACCTGATTTTCACATGTTATACTAATTTTCCTTTAAACATGATTACCAACTATTAACACTCTGGTTTTCCTAAAACATGAGAATAAGAGGGCGTGGTAGAAAATAGACAATTGAAAGTAAAAAAAAGTTAAGCAAAATTCTTTAAGTTTACGGAATCAGATAAGTGAGAGGTTTGAGGAAGGAGAGAAAATTTTTAAAATAATTTTAATCAAATCAAGGGTACATAATAAGTTATTATGGTATAGAATTTAATCTCGATCAATAGTATTTGTAATCTCAAACAAGGCTAATCTATGTTTCCTTGGCATTCTAGATTAAAAATATTTAATTCAGACGCGTTTAAGGCTTGAAATCAAACAAAATGGAGCCTTAATGGTTTGATGTGATTTGCATATTGCATAGTTAAATAAGTTATCTACGGTGCCAAATTGATTCTATTTTACTTCCTCTATTTGCCTTTCATTTGACTTCAACTTATCTCTATGTACATCACATTTAATATCTCAAGCCCCTTTTAGTCCATATTAAGTTACAATCTATTGGGATTCAAACGTAGCTCTAGTTTTGATAACACTTATTAAGTTACAATATATAAATCCTAGATAATAAATTTTATAAGTGTTTTGTGTCCACGAATTTACTAGTATCCATGAAAATTTGCCAATTTAAACAGGAATTATTAATCACATATGGTATTGATAATATTCTCAGCCATTACATATCCAAACTCAATTGACTTATTGTACAAAACGAATAAAAAATGCATGACAGACAATTGCAAGTATAACATATTTGCAAGAACAAACATCATTAGAGAACAAATGTATCAGGTATTCCAAATATAATATATTTAATCACAAGGAGAGAAACTAAGGATTAAGAGAGCACTCAGGAGGGAAGCCTTGAGGGAAGCGATTTGTATCAGTGCAGTAGTCCTTGACCAAGTAGTTGCTCTTCACCCAACTCAAGTTGTTAAGTCCTGCAGCATCTAACTGCTGGTATAACCAAGCAGGATTCCCACAGTTTGAGTCTCCCCAAAGACATGCATCAGCAGTATAATTCTCATATGATGCTATAAATGGAGCTTTAGACCAATCGATCTTATCTAAACCACCTCTCGTCGCCCACTCGTCGCCGTTCCATAAGCTCGCGTACACTCTCATGGCTTGGCTACTCGGATAGGGGATCCCTGACGCACTGTTGTTCTTGAAAACCCTAATCGGAATTCCGTCGACGAAGAAGCTGGCTCGCATGCAATAAAGAACCAGGATGATTAAAAGTTCACATTGCATGAGTTAATTAAAAGCTATGTAGAGAGTGATAAAATAGTAGAACTCACATGATGTTTATTGGATTCCATAAGGCAGTGTAAGTGTGGAAATTTGCAGTTGGATCAAACCAGAGGTAGAACTGCTGCTCCCTGTTGCCCATCCCTTGGGCGAAAAGATTGGTGTGGAGGATGTATGGCTGCCCGCTAAGGTTACCGAGGAACTCCAAGTCGATCTCATCATGATTCGATGTGTCCGACGAGAGCTAGTAAATTAATTGAAAAAATTTAGACTATAGAAGAGAGAGAGAGAGAGAGAGAGAGAGAGAAGATTAAATTACTTGCATGTATGGATACTCACGTAGAAGGTAGTAACGGTGCCTGCAGAGTTGTTAGGGACCAACTTCATATGCATGTCGAACCTCCCATAAAGGTATTGATTCTTGGACTGGATGCGAGCGCCGGAGGTCTGATCGAGAGTTATGGTTAGGAGCTCGCCATTGTTGAAGAACTTGGCATGGTCTTCACCCCAAGCTACGTCAAACTCTTGGTATAAGTTGTTACCGTGAGCAACAACAAGCAAAGAGATTGCCAAGATGGAAGCTAATGCTAGTGTGTGAAGAACTAGTGGAGAAGACGACATTTTCCTCCAGCTAGCTTTGGATACTGTGCTATAGATGTGGCCTATGAGAAGAGACGATGTTTCCTTTAGTGTCTAAATAGCCGTTATAGAGAAGACAATCGAATGAAGTAACATGAGAGGAAACAGCTGGATCGTATATTAGAAGTTGAAGTTTAAAAGGACAAGTATTTGACTTGAACCATTCTAGCAAGAACTAGGTTAAAGTTCTACCCCTTATACGTCATACAGGATTTAATACTGTGGAACTTAAGTTAAATAACATAGCAAATATCATATATTAATTCTTTCACATCAGAACATTTATAATAGTCAATATCTAGAAGCTTTTCTTTGAAAAAAAGAAAGAAAATATCTAGAAGCGTATAGAAGAGAAGAGTTGCATGCCCGTGGAACCATGGAGGTGTTTGTTTTGGGGGTGGATGTGGGGTCTGAGATGGAGATACATGCATACATACATGGGGCTTTGCCTTGTTAGAGAACTGGCACCCACCCTTTGAATGTCATCCTTGTGATGCAGCACTGCTGAATTATTCTAATTAAGCAGGCATGAGTCTGAGTAGGTGACAGGAAAATCTACTTGGAATGGGTCAGAAGTTGCCTGCCCACAGGAATATCTGATATAGCAAAGATAATCTTATTGCATGACGTATGTATGCATATATAGATATAAGTGGAAGATATATAATAAAGAGCCTGAGAAACTATATTTTAACTCTCCAATGGTTAGGTTAAATTCACTTCACTCTCCTATAAATATAGAAGCATTTTAGATCCCTTAGAGATAGGAGAGAGGAATTTTATTATACTTATATATTAGAGCTCACGTTTGAGATTTTAGTCTATAATCTCAAACAATCAGGTAACGGTTTCGCCAGACAATGGAAATTTAAGTTAGAGAGAAAGTGGTAGAATGATATAGACCTAGATATACTCGATGACTATAGGATGAGAGCGTCTATGAGTGATAGCTTATGATCTTTCACTCAAGGGTGCGATGATGTGGAGCTAGGAGCTTGAAGGGTAGTATTAAGTATGATATTGACTCATGTGATGGGCTGATTACTGAGGTCCTTAGTCTGTGATGGTAAACATTCGGTTATGATATTTGCTGGGTGATGGGCAGACGGTTCTATTACTAGGGTCTACCCTCCCTTAGGGGTGTATGTGTGGCCGAGTGTAAGTATGGATGTGGCCTACGGGCATAGCTCTGGATTAGCCTGAGTTGAAGACTTGATAGTCTAAAATAATATATATCCTATTGTATAATGTTGACATGGTCTATTAATGGAGCTCGTTGAGAGCACGAGTTTGAAGATATGATAGTTCGGATTGATGCATGCCATGTTATAAATTGCTAATGCATGTATATATTAAACGAACATAATGAGTATGTGATACTAATGCATTGATTTTGATAATGATGTGCGTATTCATATTTATCTAGCCTAATCCAACACCCAACTTAGGTTAGGCAACACCCACCCTGAACCCACCTGGTTGGGCCATAGCCCAGGCCCAACGGAGCAAGCCCACATAGGCTAACCCCGCTCCCTTCGTCTCGATAGAAAAAAGGAGGAAAAGAAGAATGGTCGGCGACGATCACCGTCTTTGAGTGACGCCCCACCGGAAGCTAACGACCACCCATAATAGTTCGTTGATCCCTGATAGCCAACCCACCATCTCTTTTAGGGTTACTCACATGATCCCAACCAATTAAATGGAGGCGATGCCAAGAATGGTTGTCGTTTCATAAAAAATTCTTGCACATCTTAGTTATACAATTAGCCACAGGTAGACATAAGATATATGAGCATAGAATTAAGGACAAATTAATTAATTAAGGTAATTCTCCCAGCCTGAGTAAGGTTAAATGAAGATAATTTACTATTCAGTTTAGCTAGAAAGTCCACACGGTCCCTAATAAGCAACCAACTAGGGAAAATCCAAAGACTCCTCTCCCCTCTTTGATCTAAGAGCCTAGGTGACATTAGCACACGAAATTCTAGAGTTATTATTTATCAAAGATATCCATCAGAGAATTACAGGCCAAAGTTCTCTGATTAGGTTCAACTGGGAGATACAAACACTACTATCAAAATTTTAAAGAGAAAGGAGTAATTTCACCACAGGCAATGGGAAACAATTAATTTAGGTATCTGAATTCACAAATAAAAATATCAAAAAATAAATAAATAAATAAATAAATAAAGTGACGATATACAATTTCGTTCATTATTCTACGTAAGAATTATTTGATTAACGTCAAAAGAATAATTTGGCGAAGTTGTCCTCCTAAAATGGGACCTAATTGGGGAGCCTGCATTCTAGAGGGAAACCACGAGGAAAGCGCTTGTCGTCACTGCAGTAGTCATAGACCATGTAGTTCATCTGCACCCAGTTCATCGTCATCCAACTCAACCAGTCCAGCTGCTGGTTTAGCCATGCCGGATTCCCACAGTCATGTCTCTTGCCCTTCCACACGCACGCTTTCGCCTTGAAGTTCTTGTACGACGCCGTGAACGGCGCCTTCGACCAGTCGGTCTTGATGCGGCCGCCCTGCGTAGCCCAGTCGTCGGCGTCCCAAATGCTCGCGAATACCCTCATCGGCTGCTTCGCCGGAAACGGGACGCCGAACGCCTCGTTGTTCTTGAACACTCGAATCGGAGTTTCATCGATAAAGAGGCTATACAAAGATGATCAAAACCATAGAAACACATTTAAGAGATTTTAGAGTAATGGGTGAGATATCCAAAAGAGGTAGCAGAAGACTTACATTATGTTTCTAGGATTCCATAGCATTGAGTAGGTGTGGAAGTCTTCAGTGGGATCAAACCAGAGGGAGAACTGCTGCTCCCTGTCTCCCTTGCCATGGCTGAAGATGTTAGTGTGGAGGATGTAAGGCTCTCCACTGACATTTCCGAGGAACTCAAAATCGACTTCGTCGTGCATTGCACCCCCTGAACACATCTACAATATTATTTCCAAGATATAGTTAATTAGTCCATTAAATAGTTCTAGAGGTATACAAAAAACTAGCGTCGAAAAGATTATGATGCATACTCACATAGAATGAGGTGATGGTCCCTGCGGACTCCCCCCGGACGAGCTTGATCTGTAGATCGATCCTCCCAAATAGGTATCGGTTCTTCGACTGGATGCGCGAACCCAACTCCCTGTTAAGAGATAGCTCGACGACGTGACCTTTGTTGAGCATCTTAGCATTGCTATTACCCCAAACTACGTCGAAATCTTTGTTGAAGTTATTGCCACGGACGGTAGAAGCCATGAAGATGGAAGATAATAATAGCAATCTGCAAGGAAACCATAGAGGAGAAGAAGAAGACATGTTTGTTGATGTAATGAGCATGAAGGATGTAGAAATGACTGAATAGAGATGGTGACTATAAAGAGGTCAGAAAGGGAAAGCTAATGACAGAGAGGCTAACATAGATGGAAGATTTGACTCTTGACATTTCAAAGAGAGGAGATCCAAGTGCTTGGCATGAAAGCTGGGCTGAAAGCAGATCGTCTCCAGCATATATATGCAGGTATATCCTGGTTGGCACTCGAGGATTGGCTCCATCTTCTTGTCGAACCAATCAAAAGGCTGCCAAGTATTCAACTCCAGAAAATGGCTGCAGAGGATCTGCTTCTTGTTATGGTGGTGGAGAGCAACAACTACTAGAAAGTCTAATATTCTACTGGATATTGGAGTACAATACCAGGATGGAGCTAGAATGACAAAATTCCATTGTATTTCTCAGTCAAAACTAGGTAAGGTTTTATTCGGAAGAGTCCAACGTATTGGGATATAGTAGAATAATTTTTTTGTAGATAGAGCTATAATTAGACTATAAGAATTTCTATACACAGAAGGCTTTGATATATATTGGTGTCAGTTTGACAGAATATGTTATATTGTCTCAATAGTTGCTTAACAGCTATTCGTCAAAGAAGAAGATCCATTTCTGGAAGACTAGACAAAGAGGCAATATTGTTTTAACAATCAAATATCAATACCAACGTGCACAAGAGAATTAAACCATGTCCTCTATAACCACGGGACTACAATGGTGGCCTAGTCCATATTTCTCTTAGATTTAATAATCTAAATTCTTCGTTACATAAGTGCATCGTCTTGTTTCTAGGATCACACACCATTGAATTAAAATGATGAGCAAATGCACCGCTCTTAATCAAAGAGCACAGAGTAACAAAATGTTGGAGCTTAAACTCAGTAAGCTGCGATCAAGGTCAGCTTGTAGATTTGGGGTGTCCTTTTGAACTAAAACCCTCTGGCTCCTACGTGTAGATTGGTTTCCCAAGTGTGGCAACTCATTGGGTTGGATAGTTGTCCAAATAGAATTATCTCAAGAATTATTAGCTTTTGTAAATTATTGTCGCAATCCTCCTCAAAAAAAAATAATTTTGGAATGGAAGGTTAAGGCAGCTTATATAATTTGGTGGCTATGGAAAGAGCGATTTTCTCGTGTGTATGAGATGAGTAACTCAACGGAGGCAAAGGTAGAGGATCTCTGCTTTCATAGTTCATCAAGTGATATAGATAGGGAGGCAATATGCAATAGATGGAATGATTGCATGTAGTTGTTCTTACAAATAGAGCAACAGAGATCAGTTGTTTGTGCCTTTTCACTTTCTAGAGAGAGGTTGTAGTAAGAAAATACAACTGTTGTTTCTCAATCCTCACAACAAGTCGAGTTACAAGCAATTTTATTTGGACTTAATACCGTAAAGAGACGGGCTGTCTAATAATTGAATCAGATGCTAAAAATGTTGTGGAGATGCTTATCGAGTCGAGTTAAAATTGCCATGCCCATCAGCAATGTTAAGTTTTTTTATTTTTTTGAAGTGAGCTAGGATTAGCTAGGATCGCCCTTGCCAATTGTGGCTAATTGAAGTGTCCAAAATATGAGGTTTAACAAGTCAGCAGGCATCAGGTCGCCTTTCATCAAAATAAAACACAAGGAGGCACCTTTACCCTTGTGTGGCGCCCAGTTGGCCACATTATTACCCTCCCTAAACACATAAACACATAGGAGATCTTTATATTGTCAAAAGAACTCAAAATGGAAAAAGCAATCAAACATCACATTCTTATTTCTCCAATGACTAGTTGACTCCTTCAATATTTTTGAAAGTCAACTGCAATTCCACTGTTAGCCTGTTGTTTGGTGGAATTTAGCCTCAAAACCATTTGGATCAATTTTGATCATAGAAGGGGCGACTCTAGATCTAAGAGAGGCAGAGTCTATGACAAATGAATGTAAGTAGTGAAAAGTTTGGTGGTTCTTGGGTTTGGTTAATGGCAAGATTAATTACTACTTGCAAAGCAACTCTTTTATAACAATGAGAATATCATCCTTACTGTAGGTCCCTGCAATTAGGATCCGAACTGTCCATCAAAAACTTAATAGTCTAAATTAAAACAAAAGGTGTAATGAACTAATATGATCTTTCTTTCCTAAGTAATCTCTTTACAGAATTAATTAATTACTCTCACTCGTGATTGCTAATCGTTGCTCTGTAAATATTATTTCTCTGGCTTAATTTACTACTCGTAATTGCAAGACCATAATGATCAATTGTATGAGAGATCACACCTAGGGGAATGACTGCCGACGTTAAAAGAAATTAGAAATTAAAAAGAGAAAGGCCTGGGAGGAGATCTAAGGAAGGGTTAGCAGCAATCAAGGGATTTAAACTAAAGTATTAGATAAAGAATAAATAAAAAAAACCTTAGGCGTGATCTACATGCAAGCTTATATCTTTCCAAACAACACACAATCAAGTACTCATAAATAGGAGCGTAAACTGTAATAGTGCTCGAGTGAGTTGGGTCTAGCTTAATTCGACTCGATTATTATTTTATTTTAATTTCTATAAAAAAAAAGGAACTCAGACTTGTCATAGATGGATGATGGAGCCCATTAGATTAATATCATATGGATGGCTACCTAATGTTGACCTACTGATGACCCCAAAGTCAGGAGGTGTTCGAGGAAACTTGAGATTAGTTATTATATCAACAGAAAGGGATGTTGCTTTCTTTTTTTTTCTTTTTACTTAAAGAAATGAAAGAAGTTGATTGATTGATTAATTTGCACCCATAAGTTAGACGTACAACTATAGATGTTTATGCATCATAGTATATATATATGAAATGAGATGGAATATATAATAATGTTGCATGCTATATATATGAAAATAAAATAACCAATCTAATCTAATGGAGCTTGCATTCTGGAGGCAGTCCCTGGGGGAAACGCGTCCTATCGGAGCAGTAGTTGTAGATCATAAACTTCCTCTGCACCCATCTCATCCTTCTGTAGCTCATCGAGTCCAGCTGCTGACTCCACCACCCTTGCTTTCCGGCCGCCGCCGTCGTCGTCCCAACCCTCTTCTCTGCCGGGCACTTCAAGGTCCCCGACGACCAAACACACGCGTCGGCGTTGAAATTCCTGAACGACGCCGTGAACGGCGCCCGACTCCAGTCGGCCTTGACGGCGCCGCCCATCGTCGCCCAGTCATCGGCGTTCCACAGACTGGAGTAGAGCCTCATGGGTTGGTTCTTCGGGAACGCCACCCCTCTAGACTCGTAATTCTTGAAATCTCTTATCGGAATTCCATCCACCGCAAAGCTGATGAATTAAAACAAATTAGATCACAGGTTAAGATCAAGATAGTTAGCAATTGGGTCTTTGGAACTATTGAATCACACTCACATGACATGGTGTGGATTCCAAACGATGGAGTAGGTGTGGAAGTCACCGGTGGGATCGAACCATAGCTTGAACTGCTGCTCCCTGTTGCCCTTCCCTTGGGTGAAGACGTTGGTGTGGAGAGTATAAGGGTTGCCGCTTAGATTGCCCAGGAACTCAAAATCGATCTCGTCGTGTGCCGGCCCCTGCGCCGATAACTGCACGCAAATCCACGCCGCAATGAGTTAATAATTCCACCCAAAACTTAAATTTATCCGTGGGGAGCTTAACGAGAGAAGGGTTACACGTTACGTACGTAGAAGGTCGTGACCGTGCCGGCGGAGTTACCGGCGACGAGTTTGATCTGCATATCGATCTTGCCGAAGAGGTACTCCTCCTTCGACTGGAAGCCCGAGCCGGAGTACTTGTCGAGAGTAAGGGTCAGTGCTCGCCCGCCGTCGACGATCTTACCTCGGCCGTCGCCCCAGGTGATGTCCAAATCTCGGTACAAGTTGCCACCGCCGGCTTGCGCGATGGCTACTAAGGAAAGGATTGAGGCCACGCAGGCGAGTAGCATTGGGAATGGCATGGTAGGGGGGATCGAGAAGAGGGGGGAAAAGGAAATGGTTAATTAAAAGAGAGTATTAATGTTTGAAAGATTGGGTGGGTATTTATATGCGGAAGGAAGGAAGGATGGATGGATGCATGGGACGCTCTCCTGAAGCATGCATGCTTTTTGAATGACTGGGGGAGATTAAAGAGAGCAAGCTGGATGCAACCTGTTATCCGCGTCTACTACTGCTGTGAGTTTTGTCCCGTCTCCCATTCTACCCTTCACTTTCTCCTCCATATAAACCTTACTCTCACCCCCATTCAAACCTAAATTTTTCTTTTCTTTAAAATTAAAATTAGCTTTCACCGTTATACAAAAAAAAACTCCATTAGAATCGAAAGCCAACAAGAAAACTTCCGATCATAGATATAACAGTAGCTTATAATTCTACCATAATTAGTCAGCCAATCGGTAGGACAAGCCAACAATAACTATAAAAGAGTAAACGGAAAACTTCCGATCATAGATATAACCGTAGCGTATAATTCTACCATAATTAGCCAGCCAATCGGTAGGACAATTAACCTCTCTAACGGACCGTAGAATAGAAACAACTATTATCTAGATATAGAGGTAAGCATACCAGTGGAGGTGGCTGGATGGATCATGAATTTTGCCTCATAAGAGACAGCTGTTCTGGTTGTCCAAACTTTAGGGCAAAGGAGCGTCTTTGGCCAGCATCACAATCCCCAAGAACATTATTATTAATATATATATATATATAATAAAAGCATACAATAATTGAATAGGGGATGGATGCCATGCATGGGTCCTGCTGGATTTGATGCTCCCCTTGGAATTTGGTTTCAAAAATGAATACCATGAGCTCATGAAGGGGAAGGGGGGAAGTTGTTGGACAAGAGTATTAAATTGGTCAAAATGATTGGAATTGTATGGTGTACAGTTAAAAGAGCATTGGATACTCTGAGGAAAAATAGTAGTAATGTGAGGAAGTGAATAAGAAAGGGAGGAGGGGGACTCAACTCAACTTGCTCTTCTGGTTTTGTACTCTCCAAGAGTCCAAACTGAGTTACTCCACAGCCAGCAGTCATGGTTTGCAGGGTTTTAGCTTGCAAGCATTTCCTTTGTTAATTGTAATGCAAAAGGATCAAATTGTTGCTCTTTAAGTAAGTAAAATAATCAGCTAAATGGTTTATTTTTTTATTTTTTTTTGTTGGACACTTAAATCTTTATAGCGGCGAATAACTGAATTATGGCATCAATGGTTTGGACATGTAACTTTGAGAAATTTATGTGACATTCCAAAGTAAAAAAAAAAAAAAAAAATTGTTAAGAAAACTAAATGCCGACTATGTTGACTTGGAAAATAGGTAAAGGCATCACATTAGAAATCTAACTTTATAAGTGTTATTGGTTCACTAGAATATGGATTTATTTGGCACAACTAAAATTGAAAGTCTCGGAGGCAAACAGTATATTTTCTCGATTGGTTGCTTTTTGCGTGAAAAATCAAAATGAGTAGGGCATCAAAATAGTTTGAATTCGATCGAATCATGGACGAGAGTTTGAGAATGCTAATTATGCAAATTTCTACGGCTCCTAAGGAATCAAATATGAATTCTTCACTCATAACATACCTCAGCAGAATGGAATTGTGTAACGGAAGAAAGAGAGAAAGAGAGTAGGAGAATGCGAATCTCAGAGAGAGATGGATGGCAAAGAGAGAGTTAGCAGGATAAAGGTAGAGAAAGATTGAGAAAATAGTAATTTATTTTAGTTTTTAGACTTTCAACTTTCTTGATTTCCTTAAATCCATATTAGAGGTGGTAAAAGCAACCATCAAAAAGTTTTGAGGTTTGACTTATTGAGATTAGAAAGTAGCTAATTCATTTTTGTTATAAAAAAAATAGTTATATAAAGGGTCGATTATGTTAGAGACACCCTGAGGAAAGCAAGCAATGGTCCTCTTTTACTTTTAATTTTTTAACTTTTTTTTTAGAATGGAACCCTAATAGGTCTCGAGCGGGTGTCTCAACCCGACTCGACAACATAGTATGAGCTAGACCGGGTCAGAAAACTTGAACTGAATCAAGCCTAAACCTAGCCTAAAATCGGTCCCGAAATAGAATAAGCCAAGCCTTGTGCAAGCCCCTGGACGATTTTAGTTTGGTCATGCCTAACCCAACCTATCCATTAGCACCCCTAAATGAAAGCTTAGGACATCAATAGTGCGTGACCTTCTACAGTTCATAAAACTGATAATCAAACAAGAGAAAAAGAAAATGATCATGGAATAAAACTGATTTTTTTTAAAAAAAATTCTTAGGATATTATTGAACTCTTACTATGAAAAGTTCAAATCTTCCAAGGTTAACTTTAAATTTTGAAAATCAAGGCATTTAAGATAATAAAATCTTTGATGAATTATATATACTAAACTGTGTGATATTGTTAATTCCTTTTTTTATTATGGGAAAAAGATTCATAAAAGTAAAATTGATAGAAAAGTTTTAAGATCTTTGCTTGGTAATTTCAAGCAAGATTTGACTATCCTTGGAAAGAGCAAGAACATTGACTCTCTCAAGGTAGAACAATTAGTTTTAGAAACCTTGAAACTTATAAGGTGATTCTTCTTCAATCGGTTGTCACATTGCACAAATTACAAATATCTCTTGTGCTAGTTGAATGAGGGACAAACACTATTTGACTCTTCTTTTGCTCACAACTTCATAAGTTGCCACTTTTTCAACTCATACTCATGCCACAAGATCAGTCAAAATGATATGCATTAAACCATATGTTACATTAAGTTCCAATATATTAAAAAATATATTTTTATTAATTTATTTATTGCCATATTCGTATCCTAGGTTTTAAAGTTTATCGTTATCTGAAATTTTCGTAAATTAACTTACCTGAACTAAACATTACCATTATGTTTAAGCAAAGAAAAAGCATTCTTCCCCAATTAACTCGTTGTCAATGTTTCGGAGCACTGAATTATCTTACCATTAGACTACTTGGTTTCCATACTCGGAGAAGGCGGTCGTAAAATGAACAAGTAGCAACCAGAGACATTCTGCTGGATCTATCTTCTGTTGGATATATTCCTCTCTGCCAGTCTGCACCATATGCTAATGATTCATGGTTGTGATATGTTTCCACTACAGTAATATCTTCTTCTCCTATCCTGAGGATAGCAAAACCATTGTGCATGCATGCTGCCAATGCCAGCCCTGATAGATACGGATGTTGTTTGATTCTCCAAACCCCTCCTCCCAAACAAAGAGATTTTTCATTCACAGGTTTTGATGTTGATCTTATGTCCCAGACTCTAAGGAACTCATCATAACTTCCTGTGAGTAAACTATTATGATTGAAAGGATCCTGAGAAATACAACACACACCCATCTTATGAGACTTTGTATTCTGAAAAACTAATTCAGATGGATTCTGACGGATATCCCAACAGCTGAAATGGCAATCATCTGAGCCGCTGTATAATAAGTGTGGTCGGTGAGTATCAAAAGATGTGGTCCAAATTTCATATTCATGGGCTGCCCATGATTGTAAGACCTGCAGTTGGCTCTCCCTGAGAGAGAGAACAGAGACTGAACCATCTGAAAGACCAACTGAAATAGATCCACCTGATGCATCCCAATCCACACACAAACACATGGATGAACTGACTTTTTCTGTGCAGGCATCCCTCAAAATAATGCCTGCATTAATTTTGGTACAATCAGATAACTATTAAGAGATTTTATCAAAGAAGGCATTCTAGTACATGAGACTTAAACAATGTGGGGTTTTGTGACTGGAAGATGTATGCAGCCATTCCCAAATTAGTAGATAAGCTGTTCCTATGACTGGACGGTTTGCTACCAGTCTAAACTGTCAGATAAAGTGATACCAACTAAAAAGGGTCTCAGCATAATTAAGTGCAGCTATAGCAATTCTTCAATTGATGAAGCAAGAATGCTAATTCACTAACAACATCAACTCACAATTTCGGTTTCTTAATAATAAAAGCAAATCCAAATGAATGTAACATGACATAAAACCATAGCTGTGCAACGAGGAATTTGAACAAGGGATAAATTAACAGAATATGGTAGGCCACTAAAAAGGCTTTTGCCAAAGAAACTATTCAAACGTACACTAGCGCATAGGTTAATTTATTTTGGCTTAGTATTGCCAAAAACAAAAATTATAAAATTAAGCAGGAGTATGAAAGTGCACCTTGCTCTTCTGCCCCATGATCAGATTGTAAAGCGTGAAGAGTTAAGCAGCCACCAGCATCAGCTTGAGCAAGAAGCGGATGCATGTTTGTTCCACTTGGGTTCCACTTTATATCAAATATACCAATTGTTTGTCCCTGATAAACTAATTCAAGTCCCTTGTCAGGATCTATAGAGAAAAGTGAAATGCTTCCTGCTCGATGTGGTAGTACGCCCTCTTGAAGGGTATATGTTGCAACAGCCAAAATGTGGTGAAATGAATTATGCGGACAAAATTCAACAGCATCCGCATTTCCATCTAAATGGAAACTTGCAACATCCATCTATGATAGCATAAAAGTGAAAAAATTACGCAAAGTTAACACAAAGTATTCAATACGGCAACTAACGACATAAAAAATTGTTGGGGTAAATTGTAGTCACTAGATCGATAAACCAAGTGATTTTCCTCATAACTACAAGATTGAACTTCAATTCAATCTCAAATCTGATTCAAAAACTTATTTGTAGTGATATTCTTTTTCAGATTAGGAGTAACTTAATTGTAGTCGTAGTGTTTGGAAAAGATAATCACAACCTGTCTTCAATCTGGGCCTCAACTTGCTCGAGTTCTTTAGTGCTCTGTCCCCAAATCAGCAGCAATTATCTGGGAAAACAAAGTAGCAGATGTCTGAGACTGTAGACTTCAACAAGATGATTGTATAAGGGTCAACAGAAATGAAAGTTCAGAGAGGCATTTAACCAGATGGGTATAAAATGCATTTTGCTCAATAAATTATTTCTGAGGGTCTCATTTGGATGGGCTGCCGAACCAAAGCGAAGACCCTCAGAACTGCATCCAAACTATAAATTTGTATGGAATTCCCCAATAGCATGCATCGAAGATGAGTACGTCTTGCAGAAGGGAAGTTGAAATGAAAACCCATCTCGACAATCATCCATAAAAAGATAACGAAAAAGATGTAGAAGAACCATACATGCGAGTCGCATTCGGGGGCGATGCAGAAGGAAGCTCACCACCAATATTATTGCAACTCACATATTCGTGATCTTAGACGTGAGCGACGGAGTCGTCGAAGGAATAACTGGCGAAGTCGTCGCGTAGCCGGAGTGTATGGATCGTCGGAGAGAGTGAGGGAGAGAAATGGGGATGGCGTCGGAGTCGTCGGGGTCGTCTGACAGCCGGAGTCGACGGATCGTCGGAGAGAGCGAGAGAGAGAAACGGGGATGGGTTTGAGAAGTGGCGGCTGGTGATGGTGAAGAGGATGAAGGGGACGACGACGGATTGAGAAGTTAGGGTGAGGGTTTTATCTTAACGGGTCGGGTAGGTTTTTAAGGTTAGGATATTTGTTAATATTATATAGTATATAGTTAAACGGATATTCGATATCTGTATCCATATTCAAAACAGATAGATCTAGATTCGGATAATTTATAAATTACGATTCATATCCGTATCTATATCCGAATCGAATAAGTTATTTTGGCTCGTATCCGATCTGATACTAGTCCCGATGGCAAGTGGAATCGAATTTAATCAAATTCGTTTTCACCCCTTCTCGGAGAGAGATTAGAGACAAAAAAAAAAAAATACCCTTATTCTTATTTTTACACAATATATTCAACTAATGGTATTTATGTCATTTCCTATTTTAAGTTTTAAAGACTTAAAAGAAAATATGGCTTTTGAAGGATGTACACACAAATATAAAATGTAAAAGGATATACATATAAATAAATAAATAACCGGACAGTTTTAATCTCATACTTTGTACCATTTAAATTAATATAGGATGTTAAATAAGAATTATAAGAAAAAAAAGTAATGATATTTGTAAATTATAAAATAGATAAAATATAGGGTGTGATTTGTAAAATTATTTTTTATAAAAAAATTCACATTATCTCGGCATTCGGAGCTTCCTATTGGCCGGAACGTGAACAGGGGACCAGAGGCCACGTGGGAGTAGCCTCGTGCGGACGTGGGCCCACCCATTTTTGCAGGTGTCCAAGAAGAGTGCACACATCTCAAAGCACACGAACATTTTTTATATATATATTTGGAAGCACATCCATGATCCATGTAGCCTGGTGCACTCATGTCATGTGCTGCACCACACTTGGGTGGTCCCCATCCAACCCTATTATTGGGTGATGGGAATTTCTCTGTTCTCTTCTGATTTGCTTTCATCCAATGGAGACCGAATGGAAAACAACCAACCAGTTGCTCTAAAATAGCCAAAGAAAGCAAAGCACCCTTCAAATAGTAAGTGAACATATGTCCTAAGATTAAGCTCTTTATATTCTACCATTATCTCATCATAAATAATATTTATATGGAAACACCGTTCGCTCGCTCTTGCTCCGTCGAATATATTTGAGTTAGGGTTAGCTTCACCCAGGACTAAATTGGTTGTATTTAAATTACTTATGAATAATTTAGGACTATCGAACCATCACCAGGACTAATTTTTCACAATAATTACCACTATATACGATTTTCTCAAAATATCATAATTACCTAAAATTTTATTATTTGCAAATCAAGCCCTATATATGTGTAAAAAAAAATACGGTGGGATAGATTTGAACTAACACCGTAAGAATATTCCTTTTCAAAATAACTAAAATACTTTTAATATAACTTGGTTGAAGGTATTTTTATAATTATCTTAGTATAGTTAAAATTTACTAATAGATATTTACTAAATTGTAGCGCTTAATTTATAAATAGTAAAATTATAGGGTGTAAAGTATAATTTCACTAAAAGACAAGGTGCGATAGGCAAATTTCTCTACTTTTTTAATCCTTTTTCGTGCATGAAAAGAGGGGAATAGCACGACTACGTTTTAATGTAAAAGTATAACGGAGTGTACGGGAGTTTGTCGGATTGGCTTCTTGCAATCCAACGACAAACGGTTTGACTGTTCCATCGTCACCACTTCGCCGTTCTAAACAAACATACCATTCATTGCTACCTTTTGCAGTTGAGACCTTTTATTATTTTTTATTTTATCAAAAGATAAAAGAAAGAAGCTTTCGCAGGTCAGATGATAAGATGGATCGAACTTCTAAGTTTTCTCTGACAGAATCGTCGCACATATGATAGATAATAAACGCATAAAGTAGGGAGTAAAATGAAAAAAAAAAGAAGAAATCCTAATTTTGAATTTAAAATTCCGATGGTTCACGGGGTTCAAATTTAAAACCTACGCTTTTTTTAAGACGAGCGTTTGAAAGCTGAGCGGGCGCTTCGCTCCTACTTACGATTCTACCCTTCCCCATCCACCTCCTGCGTTACGTCCTCGTCCGTAAATTGTGTACATTTTGAGGCCTAAAGTTGTCGTTTACTAACCTCTGCATTCTTTAATGGCATTAAACGCTCGAAACAGGGACCTGTGTCTCTCTCTCTCTCTCTCTCTCTCCAAAGTCCAACCCATGTTTCTCTCCCCCTTCATCGGTGACGGTTACCTTCTCTTATCCTCACCGCGAAGTATTTAATTAGAGAGATGGGGCCCATTCATGTGAGAACGGAGACAGTACCCGCTTCTTCTTCTTTCTTTTGTCCTCTTCTCTCCAAAGTGGTCCCGTCACCGGCTATATATAGATGTATTATATAATTTCGCTTCTTCGTCTCTAGAGCTAGAGAAGCCGATCAAGGTCGTCGGAGGAGAGGCGACGATGGAGCACATCGCGGTGTTCCACTCCGGATCCCCGTCGCCGTTCCCGGCACCGGAGAGGTCGCCGACTCCGGTACCGTTCCGGCCGAGCGTCGCCGTCATCGTCGGGGTCCTGACGACGATGTTCTCGCTCACCTTTCTCCTGCTCCTCTACGTGCGGCACTGCAAGAGGGGCGCCACCGGCACGGCCTACGGCGGCGGGGGAGGAGGAGGGATCGGGTTGGCGTCGGGTGGCGGAGAGAGGCGGCACTCCGGGGTGGATCGGGCGGTGGTCGAGTCGCTGCCGGTGTTCCGGTTCGGATCGTTGAGGGGGGAGAAGGAGGGGTTGGAGTGCGCGGTGTGCTTGAGCCGGTTCGAGGCGGCGGAGTCGCTCCGCCTCCTCCCCAAATGCCGCCATGGATTCCACGTCGAGTGCGTCGACATCTGGCTCGACGCCCACTCCACCTGCCCCCTTTGCCGCCTCCGAGTCGATCCGGAAGACGTCCTCCTCTTCCTCCCCGACCCGACCAAACCCTCGCCGCGCGAGAGCAAGCACGATCCCAGCGGAGGCGAAGGCGGCGGTAACGCTACCGCCGTCTCGATCCCTCCCGGAAGGCGGATCTCCGGGCGGCACTCCACCGGATCCCTCCAGATCGTCGTCCACAGGGCCGATCCCGTCATTCGACGGTCGACGGATCTCTCCGGCGGAGGCGGGATCGGCTGCTTCGAGACGGGGAGGGTGCGGAAGGACCGGCTTCTCCTGGCAGCGGAGGAGGAGAGGGAGGGGTTCGAGCGGCGGTACGGTCACCGGATCGTGTTGGACGGTGACGGGATGACCGCCGAGAGGTGGAGCGAGCTGGGGCCGTCGGATCTGCTGTTCCTCCGATCGGAGATGATCATCACGGAGAGCGGGCGGTTCTCCGCCCCGCACGTGGGGGGCGGTAGCAGGGGCGTAATTACAGGAAGATCCCTGTCCGAGATCGCCGGGGTGGGACGCCGGCTCGCGCCGAGCCGGCTCGAGGAGGAACACCGCACCATGAGCAAGTGGCTCGGATTCGCTGCGCGCCGGACCGCTCGGTGGCTGCGGGGCCCATCCCGTCTACCCGACGGTAACGGCCCTACCACCTAAACAGATACCCCCCCCCCCTGAGTTTTCTCGCACAAGAATGCCCCGAATCCTTGCTTCTATTTACGGCTACATCCCGTCACCGTCCCCACCCATCTCGGAGCACGCGCCGTTTGGACAGGAAGGGATGTTCCGGTTGTGAGTTCCGAGGCGTTCTCCGAATCCGCATTGATCAGAGACTGGACGGCCGAGATCTCTTTGAGCAGTGACTACTACACCACTTTTCCTGCGGTGGAAAAAGCCGGGTTCCGGTCGCACAGGAACGCAGTAGAAAGTAATAAACCTTTGCTCCCTGCTGCTGCCTCCCCACCGTCACCGTCACCGTCACCGTCACCGTCACCGTCACCGTCACCGTCACCGTCACCGTTGAGATTCGTGCAAGCGCCAGATATCTTTTCTCGGGGACCTGGGAGTACTTTTTATCCTGTCCCGTTCCAAGCAAGCATACGGGTGGAAGGAAGGAAGAAAGAGAGTAAGCACAAACTGCTCACAGAGTAAGCTTGCTTCGATGTTACAAATTAGTCACTTTTATTGTTAACTGAATGGTTTCGGAAACTTAGTTATCTCTCCCGTGAAACAGTACTTAGCTCGACAGTTTGAAGTAATTATTTTTTTAATTTTTTTAGAAATTTTATAAATTAAACCTTACATTAACTCTTACTTTTTGTTTATAATTTTTATTTAATATCTTTCTCTAATTTAAATAGTATCGAAAAAATAATTCTAAAAATATTTTAGTAATTTATTAACATTAGGATATTAAATAAAAATTATAGAAGAAAAAAAGAAGAATTAAATTATTAAAAATAAAGCGAGAATTATAAAATAAATAAAAGTGATTCGAAAAATACCCTAATTTTTTCCTATCACGTTTCTAATTGACAGATAGTTAACACTTTTCAGAGATGCTATGATGACTTCTTGTCACTTTTAAAAGTCTTTTTTTTTTGTGCTTTTCTCTCTGTTGTGCTGCAGATTGATTGTGTAGTGATCTTGGAACTTGTGCAGTTCAATCTCGGACGTCTAATTATCACCACTATTCAAATTTTGAGTAGCTAAAAATAACTGAATGCGCATCGCATGTTACAAACCTTTCTACGAACTGTTCACAAATATGAACGTCGCTACCGGATCTAATATAGCGTTTAGTTAAAAAATATGTTAAAATATAATTATTATCTTTGATGAGACAAAAGAATAAAAATATTAATAAATTCAGCATTTTATAGAAAAAAATTATTAGGGCTACGGTGAATTAGACATTTAGATTTTATTTAGTAAGTTTGAGAGATAGTCTATTTCGGTAAAAAAAAATTTAGTTTGGTAAAAAAACTCGACTAAAATACCCTTTCATTTTGATGTTAAAGTTTAAAAATATTTATTATTTTATCAGTAAAAAACTTTTAATTGAGGGTTTGTAGGCTCCCTTTCATAAATGTAATTAATAAATTCTCTCTTTTTATTTCATACAATTTTTTAAAAAAAAATATTTTAATAATAACATAAAATTACTATTTTACATCCAATTAATTCTTTATTACTTTAATATCAACTTTATGTCACATTAAATATAATTGTTACTTCTTATATTAATATTCAATTAAATAATAGAATAATATATACTTGTATTAGCTCTTTTACTCTGGTATTAAAAATTAGAATATTTATTCTAAAATTAGTCTTATTCCATAAGTGAATAGTGTTTTAGGGCTTATGGATGCTTTGAATTTAAAATCTAGAATATTTGAAACTAAGAGAATTTAGACGACTAATCGCACGCCGAATAGGATAGCAAGTGGTAAAATTTTGATTTTGAATCTGAGTTAGCATCTAATGCAATCAATTTGAAAAAGATCTAAAAAAGGTGATTGGTTTTAAAGAATGGATGATGAAAGTGTTAACTTACAGAGCCGTTAGAAAACAGTGAGTTTTATATTTTATATTCTAACACTTTTTTCACTTTTAGGCTAAAATATTTTGATAGGCTCAAAAAGTGGATTTAATTTAAATGGGTAGAGTTTTAAATTTTCAAGTAAAAATGGGCATGACAGGATTTGAACCAATGAACTTTAGCTTTGATACCATGTTAACTCACAAACTGCCCTATAAACTTAACTCGTTAAAGAACGGTAATTTTTATATTTTATATTCTAATGAAAATACAGTTTATAAGAGAGGGATATAATATCTTGGGATTGATCAATAGATTCTTCGTATCTTTGTTGTTATCATAACTGCAATTTTTCCTAGGATCATATTCTTTACCATTTTCTTCGGTAATCCTAAACCCTAAAATAGAAAACTAAGTAAATTTTGGTGCAAATTATTTGCTACCTTACTTAGCTAGAAAAATTCACAATATTCAATGCCTCAATTTGGTCAGATAGATCATTTTTTTCTTAACATTTTAAATTTATAGGATCTATCTAACCAACCAACTATAGTAGGAATTTCCAACTTTACTTAGTAAATCATTTCAATATTAAGTTGAAGATTAGAAAATTGTATATGAGCTTAAACTTTGTGACATGGTCTAAGGCTATTTTGACCAAATAATATATTCCCACTTGCCTTTAGAGTGTTAGTCTAAACCAACCATCTCAAGAAACTACTCTGTTGATTTAGTTTGCCATCCATTTGAGTACCATTCAACCCCCATTTATTTAATTATATTGATGTGGCTAAGTGCTACAAGTGTTGATCAATTTTATGATATAATAAATAGAACTATAAATATTTTTATTAGAAGTAGTGCTATCAACATTCTCCCAAAATTCCACTAATTTTTTATTTTCATCTCAGCCAATCATGGCTTGGCAAATACCCTGGGAGTAGGAATTTATAATAATATTTTTGTAGAAGGAGAACTTAGAAAGTTTTCCATGTAAAATAGCCAGAGGAATTTAAAAAAAAAAAAAAGAATCCCTTATTTGTTTGTATAATACTCCTCCAAAGTTTCTAATTTACGTATATATCCTTGTTAATTTTAAATTTACCAATCTGTCTTTCAAAAATCCCTTATTTGTTTGTATGACTCTAACCTTCATATTTGCAAGCATATCCCTCGAAACATATGTTATTCGTATAGATACCTACTCGGTTATTTTTTATATTAAATCTCAATAATTTAATAGGAAAAAAGACAAAATTATTCTTAAGTAAGAAATTTATTAATGCTAGAATAATGATAGTTTTGTTAGTTTTAAAAGAATTATACATGCAAAAATGGGATATTTGAAGGGTATTCATGTACAATATTGAATTTAGAAGAACGTATAAGTAAATATGAGATTTTTAAAAGGTATGTATGGAAAAAGAAAACCCTAATTTGTTACACAGTTAGGTTTGATAGGTATCAAGAGTTAAGTGTTACGAGGGATGCAATAAGAAAATAAGAGATTTAGAAGGGTATATACGCAAAAAGGAAACACTTCTTTTTTAATATATTGATGCATAATAAATCAGCTAAACAAGTTCTACAATTAAGAAGGTTTCTTGATGATTGGATTTGTTCTCCCTTGTGAAATATATAGCTTTTTTTTTTCACTAGAAAATTAGTAGAAATTAAGAAATATTTTAACTCTATTCAAAGGACAATTTTAGTTGAGGTGCACACGAGCATATATTAATAAATTCGAATACTAAATCAAATGCATATATTTAATATCCAAGACAAGATTATGTTATTTTTAAATCCTGTTTGAATATGATCTCAATTCCTTGTTTTGTACGCAGCCTGTTGTTTTAGTGGATATAATATTGATTTTAAAAATATTAATTTCTTGAGTTGAATATCTATCAATTTTGGCATAATTCTTTTTAAGAAAATTGTAAAAAAAAAAAAAAAACCCCTCTTCAAAAATATTCTTCATAAGAATATTCTATTTGAATTTAATTTAATATTTTTGAGGAATTATGGTAACTTCTATCTATTTCTTAATGTAATAAATTAAAATTTCAGTCTACTATTTGTTGCATTCTTAATTTGAAGTTTGATGTCTAAACTAAAAGCACAAATTATGATACAATTCCCCACGACTGCCTTATATTTGACTTTATACTTGGTCTCTCTTTGATCAAATTATTATTATTATTATTATTATTTTCTTCCTAACCAATATAAAACATGGAACTGATCTATTACCCAACTTTTTCTCACCAGTTTCATCTCTCTTTCTCTCTCTCAGAATCCAAGAAATCCACCATCTTCTCTTCATTGCGGAGGTAATCTCAAAGCAAGGCAAGGAAGGACTAGAGAAATTAATTACTTCCAACCAGGTACTTTAGAAGAGCAAATACTTCTCTTTTTGAATCTTTTTTCCTCTCTTCTATTTCAATTGTGCACATAAAATTGTTTCTTTGTATGAAGCGATATGTTGGTAGTTAGATCTTATGTTAGAAATCAAACTTTTCATTTAAAGTTCAGATTATATACTTTATAACTATATATACAATCGTCGACGTAAGTTGTAGCTTTTGGTAATGAAAAAGAGTTGAGAGGATTAATAAAAGCTAGCTTGTTTCTGAAAGATTTGTGGTAATTATCACTTGTAATATAATATCAACCCAAATTTCTTACAACCAACTTGGGATGAATGCAGAATTTGGTCGAACAAAGATTTGGAATCATAAACTGATGTTATTTTATGTTAGCAATTTAATCATCTTCTTCCTTTACTATGTTTCTAAGATCGATCTCGCTGATGAAAAGAGTGAACGCTACTAGTTCATGGCTGCACCAAGAACAAAGGAATGCGCCCGCCTGAAAGAGAAGTGCATCACAGCCCCTTCCACCCCTCGCAGCCACCACCACCGCGGTCGGCCGCCGTCGCCGAGGATGTCGATTCCGGGCTCCCCGGGCCGCAAGTTCTCGGAGAAACCGATGGCTTCGTTCCGTAGACCGACCGTCAGCTCAAGCTTGCACACCAATTCCCCGCCGGATAAGCCCCACTATCCCCCCTTCATCACGGGGCTCGCAAAGCATCCACCGCCGAGAAAGCCGCCGGAGAAGTTCTCCTCTTTGACACACCCACACCCAAGAAGTACATACTCTACTCCAGTCGGTATATTCGACGAAAGGCCTCCGAGGACTCCATCTTCCTTTGCAAAGTTTTGCTCAGGCAAAGCCTCAAGCAGTGTCAGGAGTGGAAGGACGCAAACTTCGTCAAGCGAGTGGAGCGGTGGATTGAAAAGAAAGAGAAAGGAGAGCAATGGATGTCTTCCTCGGATTAGTAGCGTTCCTGAGATAGTAGTGCAGGAAGAGGAGGAGCCACCGAGAGAGATTGAGATGGAGGAGTCTGAGACAGTAAGCATTACATCCATAGAAGAGCATTTGCTGCCTGAGGAGCTCCCAGATCCTGAGCCAGACCCAATTGAGACGAAAGTTTTAGATGTCATCGTAGGCTCTTCTCCTCCTCCTTCTCCTCCTCCTCCTCAAACAGACGGCCATCTTGCTCCTATAATTGAGCAATGTGAACCGAATTCTTCAGAAGAAGTCGCAGAGATTATTCATGAAGATTTCCAAGGAGTTGAAGAGCCACAAGCAGAAGAAGCAGGCGATGATGGTGAGAAACTGGAAGATGAAATAGAGAAGACTATAGTAGTAGAATCAAGCACTCTTTCTGCCGAGCCAGAAAAAACGAGCGTCTTCGAAGAAGAGGAAGAAGAAACCGAAGACAAGCCGAACAAAGTATTGGAGGAATCAAGCATTGTAGTCTCTGAGCTTGCGACGGAGGCAGCCCAGAAACAAGAAGAAGAGGAAGAAGCCAAGGAGAAGAGTGTAATGATGGAAGCAAGTACTTCTCATGCTGCTGAGCCAGAGAAGGAGGAGACAGTACTCCAGAAAGAAGAGGAGTTGCCAGACCAGGCAAAGGCCGAGAAGGTGGCGACAGCGGCGGCGGCCAAGAAGCCAGAGGGTGTGCAAGGGAGGAAGAAAAAGGATGCCGCAAAGAGCAACGATGTCATAGAGGAAACCAAGACCAAGCTAATGGAGAAGAGGAAGAGCAAGGTGTTGGCTTTGGTGGGAGCCTTTGAGACTGTCATGCATCTGCATGAGCCTGAGGCTTGAACAGCTTCAATTCTTTTGGTGGAGGGAATTTGGGCTTTGTGGTTAATTTGTGCTGTTGATATTTGGAGTACGTGCTTGACCACTATTTGATCCATTTCTTTGTCTTCTTTAAATTGATTATTTGTTGGTGTTTTTGATTGAGAAATATTTGATATACTTTTTTTTTGTGTCTGTTTGTAAAACATATGGGCTATGTGGCTTTGAAATGTAAGTGAACTCATGTGCTCTACTGAGATTTTCTCTTACATTTGTACATTGTTCGAAGTGTTCAAACCCAAATGACTGAGAGAATCTCTACCTTTGATTGATTAAAATGGAATACAAAGAGTGAAAGCCCGAGGAATGGGTCTGGAAAATGGTAGATGTCCATAGTTACCAGTCTGCAGTATTAGTAGGAAATAATAAGATTCTTCTAGGGAACAAGATAGTAAGGTAGATGAAGTTTCTACTACCATGCATATAGGAGAGAGATGTTCATCAAATGCATAAATAACAGTAACTAAAAAGAGTGTGTAAAAAAAAAGAAGAAGGTATTTTTGGTCTTTCTAGTTAAATAGATGAAATTTTAATAATTAGTTTTAAGGGTATAAATGAGCTGAGCCCAAGCCTGACCGTGCCCGAGCAAGCTTAAGTCGAGCCTATTTTCGAGCGGAACTCAATTCATGCAAAATTAAGCCTATTATTTAAGCCGAGCCAATCCGTGCACAAGCCTTAACTATTCATGAGCCAAGAACTACCGAGTCGAGTATCATCCAAGTACTTAGGCTAAGACTCGACTCGAAATTCAACTCAAGCCAAAAAATAATGCTGAGGATCGACTCAGCTTAAGAAGCGACAAATTTTTGCTAGGACGTAAGTTCCCTTGACAAAATACAAAGTGTAAATTAAGAAAATATAAGGTGTAAACTATAAATACACAAACAAACTTAGGGTGTTAAATACAAATTCTCTCTAAAAATATATATAAATAAAAATGGCGAGGCGAGAGGCAACGAGGTGGAGGCGCCTGGCATGCGAGACGAGGCAACGTGGAGAGATTTAAAAGAGACTCAGGTAGGCGGCTTCGGAGGGATTTAAAAATACTTTTAAACTTCAAAAGATGGAGTTTAAACTCAAAACCCAAAAAAACTTTTAAAACGTAAACGAAGGAGTCGTCGGAGGAGTTCGCGGTGAGGCTTCGGATAGAGTGGTGGCAGAAGGTGGTGGTTCCGGTGAAGAGGGTGTGGGTCGCCATCCAAGCCTGATTGAGGACTCGAAAGGACGGTAAGTTCACCTCCATACTCCCTCTGAGCACGTTAGCTTCGCCCCTCTCACCATTAATAAAGGAGCAAGCTTTGTTAATTATGTATATTTTTTGCTTTTATATCTTAATACAATTAATAGAATATTAAAGTTAACTTAGCATATTTGTAAGTCGTTAAATTTAATAAAAAAAACTATAATTAAATCAAAATTATTTTTTTCAAATTGCCAATTTTAAGCTAGGTGGTGAGCCTTATCCTAAAAATGTCAAAGCTTGTGCATCTGTAGCTTATTAATTTTTGACACGAGTTTGTCACTACTTGAATTAAAATATTAACATCCATAGCAGGATAAGTAATTTTGTCAAATGCTCTAATACTTTTATTTTTACTAGATTGCAAATTATAAGGAAGTTTGTGAATATTCTTGACTATTAAATTTTATTTTTTAATTTTTTTTTTTGGAAGTTGGTGGAATTCTTAAGCTCTATGACGATATCTAAACTTGTGGGTATCAAGATGTGAAAGTAATGTGGGAGATGCTACAAAAAAATGAGATGGAGTTTGCACATATTTCAAAGCATACGCCAGCGTTAGGGCAGATTCCAGCGGTCGTGGTGGCAGCTCAGTGCCCTCGGCGTTGAAAGATTTTTTTTATTTTTGTTGAGAAATTATAATTTTTCTTTCTTTTCCTTAGTTTTGATTGATTTATATAGAGTGATTATCTATATGTGTACAGTAGATATGGGTTTTATTTTGAAGATGTTTGTGGTTGTTATTTAAATAATTTATGATTGATTAGCTTAATGCATGTTACTTTCATCCTTATTTTTTTACAAATTTCATAGTTTAGTACATAATTTATAGTTCTTAAACACTTGTATTTTCTATTTCTCAATTTTATTTCATAATTTCTAATTATTAAATAATTATATATATTTTTAAATTTTGTAGTTTTATTCTGTAATTCATATTATTAAACATTTTTTTAGTTTCACAATTTTGTTATGTAATTTGCAGTTAGAATACTTATATTTTTAGGAATTTTATAATTAGTTTACTTAGTTCCTAGTTTATACTAGAGTAGGTCATAGTTAATTTATGTAATTTATAGTTTTATATGTATTAGTTATTAAATATTTATTATTGTCCACATCTTTTCGAGACAAAATGTGATGTAATAGTATATTTAAAAAAATAAAGTCAGACTAATCTGTAGAACATTTTTTGCGATAATTTTATGTATTACGTAAATATATTCATTAGAGAGATTTACCGACTCTTGTTTAATTTGTTGTTCTTCATATATTGCTTTCGTGCCCTATGGTCACGTTTGATGTGTCATTTATTGTCGCAATTTTAGTACCTTTGTGGATGTTTTGAATTGCTTCTCCTTAATTTTAACTATTTTATCTTGCTATCATTTTTCTTGAATAGATTTGTATTGGGAGATATGAGAGTTTTAGTTCAAGTGAAACATAATTTGATACAAATCTTAGAATCCAACTCAACTCATCTTAAGTAGGTGAAGACCCAAGAATTCATATAAACTTTTTTCCTCTCTTTTTAATATGGGACTAAACCCTCACATGTGATACTCAAGAATCTACTTCTAGCTTCAATGCTCAAAGTGTTTTCTATTACTCCCACTAATGAGATGTTTCTTTTTCTAAATTTTTCGTTGAAAAGAACTCCCACTATATCATCAAACTTCGAGATGTTTGATCCCGATGACTTATTCACCATCATAACTAAGTTGTGCTAACAATTTGATATACTGGATAAAATTTACAAGGCCATAACTTCATCAGGAAACTTGATATCAACTAATTCTAACTAATTTGCGATAGTGTTGAACTCGTTTAGATGTTATGTCGAATATTTTTCATACATCCTCATCAAAACTACCTTAAAATTCATCGGCACTACAAATGTAAGACAGATTGTCTTTAGGGCTTTCAAATATAATATGTTTCACTTTACATTATCTATAGCTTTAAGTTTATTTGCACTTTCACCCAGGAACAAATAAAGGTCCATTAGGTAGAGGTAATCTTCTATTTGCATCTTCTATAAAGTGAAGTTACTTCCATTGAACTTATCAATTCAAGACTTTCTTTTCTTTGTCATCGCTCCTATTTGAACCACAAACTAGACTCTGATATCATTTGTTGGAGAGGGGAGGGGGTAGGGGAGTCTTAGTCTAAGTGAAATAGGATTTAACACAAACTTTAGAACCCAACTCAACTCAAAAGATTAAGCCTTTCACTTGGACTAGGACTCTGTTATCTCCAAATAATAATTTCCTTAAATTTTTTTATATAATTATACTTAGAATTATCATCCTTTTCTACATAACACCCCTCTTCCCTCATAAATTTTTTGTGTAACACATAGACCTCTTAAACTATTAAAAATATCTAAACACTCCTTCCATTAGGTTTTCGTTACTTTTGTTATCCATAAGTTGTGACGTGCAAGTCACGTGAGAAGTTATATAACATATTTATCTTATATTTTGAAGGGAAGAAACAGAGAAAATTCACCACAATTATAAATAGAGGCGTATTTTGATCTTTTAACCTTTTCGTTTACGACATCAGTAAGTGAGACATATTTAATTATTCGATGGATCTATGTGTCACAAATAAAATTTAAAGGATTTATGTGAAAAATGATGATAGTTCAAAGAGTCTATATATATAATTCCCTTTGGTGGTTTCTTATAACAATCAATAATGTCTAAGCATCGGTGCATACAACACCTTTAGACACATATATTCGCATGGGCACAAAGGGTATAAAGGCTTGTGATGTTTTTATTTGAGGTTAGTAAATATTTTGAGATTTTGATATTGTCTTCTTTTTCTTATTTTGTTGGTGGATTCCATGAGTTTGTTTTTTTCTTCTTCATCAATACAATAGTTTTATATCAGTTTTGGTATCAGAGTAAAAGTTCATACTATTTGCCCGTGATGATTCATCGTCGCTTTGTCAAAGATCCGATATGCCTCCTAAGTTTTATATTATCATTATCGAGAAAACAAGAAGAATTCATTATCACTGCTAAACTAGAAACAAGACAAGTTCACTAAAAATGAAGTATTTATGCATTGTTCAATAGTCTATCACCGCAACAAATTAATCTTCTTCTCAAGTAAAAAGAAACAAATAGACATATCAATGTTTTTCCTCTATCTCAAAATTCTAAATTTTAAAATTCTAATTTGGGAGATTTGCTTTTTTTTTAATAATTATCTCAACAAATTTTGCTTTTCTTCTTTTTTCTAATAATTCCCAACAATCTTCTCTATCTTTAGATCCCTTTCCTTAATCTTCTCACTAAATCTTAATTTACCATAATTATTCAAATTCTCAAATTCAAACAAATTTGCATCTAACTCGTTTGAACCAATAACCTAATAAAAGAACTTATTATTTACTAATAAGTTCCAATAAAGTGCTTTCATTTGCTATTATGAAAAGTTATGTTTATCTATCTTAGACAGAGAAACAATTATTTTTTAATTTTAAAATAAGTAATTATGGAGATTACATTTTAAGTCATTTCTTAAAATGAAATGGTGCATGCTTATATATATATTTACAGTTTTAATGTTATGGTTTGCTTTTATTATATTCAGTTGAATTATACGCTTATTTGATTTGCTTGAGTTCATGTAGGGTTCAATCCAAACTAATTTATTATTTATTTGGGTGGACATGGTAATATGTTAAGTTTGGAATAATAAAAAAAAGAAAATTTGCATATAACAACCTGCTTTTTAACGAAATTGCGATTTATACTTTATATTTTTACTAATATATATCGAGTCTTATGATTTAGTGAATATGAGTAGAAAATATTCTGAGTTAAATTTGAACTAACACTATAAGAATATTCCGATATCTTATTTCTAAAATAACTAAAATGCCATTATTCCTAAATAACTAAAATACTATCGGTATGACTTGGTTGAGGATATTTTTATAATTTTCTTAGCATAGTTAACTTAACTCAAATGTTTGATTAAGTTTAACTAGCAAATCTAACAGTAAGATATTTTATGTACATATTCGCTAAATTATATGATTTGATTTACATATAGTAAAAAATGTAAGGTGTAAACTATAATTTTATTAAAAAATGGGGTGTTATATGTAAATTTTCCTAATTAAAATTACATCGACTTGGCTTGCACCTTTTCAAAAGAATCCAGCATGGAATTAGGCATGACTTTAACCCAGCCTGACTATAAAATTTGATCAAATTTATAGTTGCTCTCATGATATTTAAGTCAAGTGCATGGATATTAAAAAACACTACGATGCACGAGAATAAAACACTCATACTATGTGTGTGATTATAAAATATTGGTATATAGAACTCGGTATAAGACATAGTCCATCACAAATCCTCGGTCTAATATAACCATTTTAAGATGCAAATTCAAAAGCTACTTAAGCATACAATTTGATTTGATCATCTCAAGTTGTTATATATGAATAATATTAACTTTCAAACAATATTAATATTACCAATCCATTTAGATTGCATGGATTGTATCAATATCATCGTATTATACCAGCAAAACTAAATTCAACAAAACTAAATTAATACTATTTTTTTTAGAGAAAGTCCGTACGCAGGTAGTTCATTAATATTCAGGAGTTATAACGAAAAGACTTGATACACAAAGAGTATGAGAGATAAAGTGACAACTCTTTAACACAAGCCCCACACTTGACCTACAATAAATAGCACAACAAATTAATTCAAAGGATCAAGTTCAAGGGCACAATATAATAATAAAATAAAGAACAACCTAAGAGATTCCTAGGAGCAAAGAGCCTCAAGTTTAACATTATCCGCCTACTAACTGTAGGTTCTTTCAGTTCAGCAGTCCTAGACATACAAAACTAACCTAATAAGCAGATAAATCTGCCTTCATTGTTGCATATTGTAATGATTAATCTAACTTATTAATATATTATTTGAATGACTTGCGCGACATAATTTTTTCAATAATAAAATTTACAGTCTCGATCACTAAATGATATAAGAAAGTATAACAAATGGAAAAAAAAAGGAATTTCTTCAACACTTGTATAAAAAATTAATAAAAGGAAAGAGAATATGTAAATGTGGAGTTGAAGACTAAGAAAGCAAATTGACTGGGCTAGGCTAGCCGCCATTATTGTGCTAAAAAAACATTAAATTTATAATAAAAAATCTCTATATTTTGCTTTTATTATCATTAATGTCCTATTCGATGCAAGTATCATCGTAATGTTTTTATTCCCCTAAAACATTATGTCATTTTTTTTGTGACACAGATATATTACTTAACCAAAGGGATATTTTAGGTAGTCTAATTTTTTTATTTTTAAAAGTAAATTAGTATATATTTGAAGACAATAAGAACAAAGCACAATAGCATTTGGTGTAAAATCTCCTCCTTATTAATATTTTTTTAGGCCTCGTTTGATTTGAGATTAAGCTTCGAACTTGATTAGTTAGCCTTATTTCTGACTCTTAATTTTTTGAAGAATAAACTCGTTAGATATGAAAAGGATAAAAATATATTTAGTTACCGGATTAGAGATCCCTGAATCAGTAGTTTAAAGGAGGTCCTCGAACTGAAAGCAAACAGGACCTTAGTTAGCATACTAAGAAATTATTAAGACTTTTTAATATTGAAAGGGTCATGCCCATCCCTTATTTTGAGGCAACAATTGATTGGCATTGCAAGTGCTAATGGATACAACCACTAGATTATAAAATTATGGTTGCCCAAATATGACTCACAGCTATCTTTGGGGGTGTTTATGTGTATAAAATAAGCAGAGGGTTAATGACTAAGGAGATGGGTTCCAGTCTTTAGACATGATCAGGGGTGGCCAATGCCAACCAAGCATGTCTCTTGGCTTTTAATGGTCAGAGTCTTGGTGCATTGAATATGGTCAAGAAGACAATGTCCAATTTGGGTCTTGGCTTCACTTTAAAGGACTCATTTACTTTAGATATAAGATTAATTCTAAAATATTTACCCTAAAAATAAGGTTCTTATTATATAAATAATTATTGTTATATTCACTTGTATTCTGACTAAGAATGTAATAATTTCCTATAATATGATATAAAGTAAAAATAAAAAAGAAAAATTTAAGATAAAGTAGGTTGACGAGATAAATATCAAGAATAAATTAGTAATTAGAGTAGTGTGCGGTATACGGCGTAATTTTGATAAATAGTATTTGAATAGAAGTAGCCTAAAACTAAGAAATGAAGGATTTTGACCTTTGGTGTTTGTATGCCTTCCCTACGACCTTCGAGCACT
This sequence comes from Typha latifolia, assembly GCF_019914945.1. Lineage (NCBI taxonomy): Eukaryota > Viridiplantae > Streptophyta > Magnoliopsida > Poales > Typhaceae > Typha > Typha latifolia. The sequence goes on along the minus strand of NC_133098.1, from coordinate 9,268,016 downwards.
CGTACAGGTTCAAAATTCTTGGCCTAATTCTGGTGGACTATCATTTTAGGCTACTTAAACTCCTTTAAAAGGATATATTTTTTAAAAGGGGTTCTAACTAAATTCTAGTAGTTATTTTTATTATTTCATATCTACGTCGGACATGAAAGAACTACGTTTCAAAGGTCACCGAGAAGAAATTATTAATCTCAATGATCATTGGGGTTGGGAATTGATCGCAGTAAGTAAAGTTATTATAGATTGAGTTATGAAGATCGCCAATAGATCTATAAGCTTCTTATACATACTACAGTTTTTCATGATTGATTCTGATTCAAGTTTGGATTCAATTTTTTTTTTTACTTGAATTGGGGACATTCACATAATTTTCTTTTTACAATCTTCTAGGGAGTTATTTTTATTTTCATTAATTATCATAATACAAAGGTATGGACAAAGTTATTTTTATTATATTTTTAGGATAATTTCATTTAAACCCTCTAAACTACTATTGTTTTTCACATACACTATTAAACTTTTTTATTACCAGCATAAATCTCTTGAACTAAAAAAATATTCATATATACCCTGTTAAACTAAGAAAAAAAAATAATTACACGAACCTCTATTGCTCTAAACTAATTTTTTTTTGGTTTATAGAGATATATGTGGTAAAAAAAATTCTAGTATTTTCTTTTTAAAAATACTACTTTTCGTATCTATAACAAAAAAAATAGTTACGATGGTATATATGGTTAAAACAAAATTGAGTAGAATTTTTATAATTTTTTTTAAAAAAAAATACTATTTTTCATATCTATAAAATTATAAGAGGGCATTTTCATAAAATCAAGTTTGATTCTAATCAAATATATTGAGAATAAAGTCCAAAACACCTGCATGAAGATGTAATTAATTAAATTTAAATTCATGAAAAATTATAGTGTGTGAAATATAGTTCCCCATTTGTTACTCCAATGAATGCTTCTATCTCTCCCATGCCCAATTAGATAAAATAGGTTAGAGTAATTTCTAATGCAAGAAACTTTTGCCAATATAAGTTTTGTGGTGATATAAATACTTTTCATTACTTAGGTCAATACATAACTAGGTAGAGTGTAAATATTAGTCCTTTTCGCTAACTTTTATGATTATAATAAAAAAAAATATTATGCTACATTATAAATATAAGAAAGATTATTAGCTCCGACAAAATTATTGCATATCTGAGTATTAATAATTAAGATAATTATACTTAGATCTTGCTGAACTATTATCATTATTTTTTATATACTTTTTTTGAACTATTTTTTGTGACACACAGACCTCCTAAACTATCGAAAATGTCTCATTCTTGATGCAGCTTGAATATGGAAGTCTCCTTTCGTTTCTCGACGGTGAAGTGAACAAAAAAAAAAAAGATAAAAAAGAGTACAATTTTATATATGCGGGTTTCCTTAGGTTTTGAGTTATTTGTTAACTTGACTTTTATCTTTCCTGATCCCGAAGTAACTTTCAAAAACTAGCACTCAGATGAGAGCGATCGAATTCTCTTTCTATATGAAATTCTACCTTAGACCAAGAAAAACTAAAAGGACCAAGATACCCCCATAAGAAGGTAAAAAAATATTTTAATATAACTAAAAATTTTCTCTTCTTTTCTCTAAAACATAAGGGTAAATATGTTTTAGAGTATTAATAATTGAGATAATTATACTTAGATCTTTATATATTTTTTTTCAACCATTTTTTGTGACACACAGACCCCTAAATTATCAAAAATATCTCATTCCGATGCGGCTTGAATATGAAAGTCTCCTTTCGTTTCTTGACGGTGAAGCAAACAAAAAAAAAAAAGATAAAAAAGAGTACAATTTTATATATGCGGGTTTCCTTAGGTTTTGAGTTATTTGTTAACTTGACTTTTATCTTTCCTGATCCCGAAGTAACTTTCAAAAACTAGCACTCAGATGAGAGCGATCGAATTCTCTTTCTATATGAAATTCTACCTTAGACCAAGAAAAACTAAAAGGACCAAGATACCCCCATAAGAAGGTAAAAAAATATTTTAATATAACTAAAAATTTTCTCTTCTTTTCTCTAAAACATAAGGGTAAATATGTTTTAGAGTATTAATAATTGAGATAATTATACTTAGATCTTTATATATTTTTTTTGAACTATTTTTTGTGACACACAGACCTCCTAAACTATCGAAAATGTCTCATTCTTGATGCAGCTTGAATATGGAAGTCTCCTTTCGTTTCTCGACGGTGAAGTGAACAAAAAAAAAAAAGATAAAAAAGAGTACAATTTTATATATGCGGGTTTCCTTAGGTTTTGAGTTATTTGTTAACTTGACTTTTATCTTTCCTGATCCCGAAGTAACTTTCAAAAACTAGCACTCAGATGAGAGCGATCGAATTCTCTTTCTATATGAAATTCTACCTTAGACCAAGAAAAACTAAAAGGACCAAGATACCCCCATAAGAAGGTAAAAAAATATTTTAATATAACTAAAAATTTTCTCTTCTTTTCTCTAAAACATAAGGGTAAATATGTTTTAGAGTATTAATAATTGAGATAATTATACTTAGATCTTTATATATTTTTTTTCAACCATTTTTTGTGACACACAGACCCCCTAAATTATCAAAAATATCTCATTCCTGATGCAGCTTGAATATGAAAGTCTCCTTTCGTTTCTTGACGGTGAAGCAAACAAAAAAAAAAGATAAAAAAGAGTACAATTTTATATATGCGGGTTTCCTTAGGTTTTGAGTTATTTGTTAACTTGACTTTTATCTTTCCTGATCCCGAAGTAACTTTCAAAAACTAGCACTCAGATGAGAGCGATCGAATTCTCTTTCTATATGAAATTCTACCTTAGACCAAGAAAAACTAAAAGGACCAAGATACCCCCATAAGAAGGTAAAAAAATATTTTAATATAACTAAAAATTTTCTCTTCTTTTCTCTAAAACATAAGGGTAAATATGTTTTAGAGTATTAATAATTGAGATAATTATACTTAGATCTTTATATATTTTTTTTCAACCATTTTTTGTGACACACAGACCCCCTAAATTATCAAAAATATCTCATTCCTGATGCAGCTTGAATATGGAAGTCTCCTTTCGTTTCTTGACGGTGAAGCAAACAAAAAAAAAGATAAAAAAGAGTACAATTTTATATATGCGGGTTTCCTTAGGTTTTGAGTTATTTGTTAACTTGACTTTTATCTTTCCTGATCCCGAAGTAACTTTCAAAAACTAGCACTCAGATGAGAGCGATCGAATTCTCTTTCTATATGAAATTCTACCTTAGACCAAGAAAAACTAAAAGGACCAAGATACCCCCATAAGAAGGTAAAAAAATATTTTAATATAACTAAAAATTTTCTCTTCTTTTCTCTAAAACATAAGGGTAAATATGTTTTAGAGTATTAATAATTGAGATAATTATACTTAGATCTTTATATATTTTTTTCAACCATTTTTTGTGACACACAGACCCCTAAATTATCAAAAATATCTCATTCCTGATGCAGCTTGAATATGGAAGTCTCCTTTCGTTTCTTGACGGTGAAGCAAACAAAAAAAAGATAAAAAGAGTACAATTTTATATATGCGGGTTTCCTTAGGTTTTGAGTTATTTGTTAACTTGACTTTTATCTTTCCTGATCCCGAAGTAACTTTCAAAAACTAGCACTCAGATGAGAGCGATCGAATTCTCTTTCTATATGAAATTCTACCTTAGACCAAGAAAAACTAAAAGGACCAAGATACCCCCATAAGAAGGTAAAAAAATATTTTAATATAACTAAAAATTTTCTCTTCTTTTCTCTAAAACATAAGGGTAAATATGTTTTAGAGTATTAATAATTGAGATAATTATACTTAGATCTTTATATATTTTTTTTCAACCATTTTTTGTGACACACAGACCCCCTAAATTATAAAAAATATCTCATTCCTGATGCAGCTTGAATATGGAAGTCTCCTTTCATTTCTCGACGGTGAAGCAAACAAAAAAAAAGATCAAAAACAGTACAATTTTATATATGCGGGTTTCTTTGGGTTTTGGGTTATTTGTTAATTTGACTTTGACGACCAAATTCTCTTTCTATACGAAATTCTACAGTAGACGAAAAAAAACTAAAAGGACCAAAATACCCCCATAAGAAGGTAAACAAATATTTTAATATAACTAAAAATTTTCTCTTCTTTTCTCTAAAATATAAGGGTAAATATGTTATATAGCTAGCTACTCACGCGACTTATAGGTGATAATTTATGTATAGAAAATGCAACGAAAACCTAACGGAAGTGGTGTTTAAAATATTTTTAATAATTCACGAAGTCTATGTGTCACAAAAAGAGTTTAGCAGAGGTATATAAAAAATAGCGACGGTTTAGGAGGTCTTAATATTTAAATAACAAAGAGTTCACATTTATCACATACCCCAATATAAATTTCTAATATCTTTGCACATACAATTCCACAGGAGTATTCAAATCAGAGAGAACCCTAAAGTTGTGGGTTCTATTCTTTGAATCAATCATGAAAAAGAGAGGGTTGCCCCCACCAAATGGAGATGCTCTCTTTCATAGAAGCCACTAAAGGGAATAGAATACAAGCACAAGGGCATCAAAGAGAAGAGGACATGAGAAGAGGCTTGTGGTATTAAAGATACTTTACTTTTTAGGTGGATTAGAGTTGGCTAGTGGTTTCCTTAATGATCTCCTGTGAGTTGTTAATTAGAGTAGTTTAAGGAAAAGCTCATGATTAGTGGGTTTGATTAGGCTTTCTTGCACTTTTCGGTGGTGGATTGAACTTGTAATATTTCATTTCTTTCGAGGAAAGTTAATAAAATCATACCCTTCCATTTTGTGTATATTAAAAGCTAGCCCTAAGTTTCTCATTAACTAAATTAGGTCACCCTAGCTAGTAATTATTCTCATAGCTTGGATCTATTCTTGTCTTATCTCAATCTTTAATATTCATTTTTAATCTTCTTTATTCCAACAGTTTATCACGGTTTATATTATCAGACCTACGTGTAAAAGTATGAAACAGAGACACCCGAATAGAAGGAAAGATACAGGGGGTAGGGAAGGTGGTGGTCAACTACTACGTCGATATATATATTTCGCTTTCCGACAGAGAACATTTAACCTTTAAAAGAAAGTTAAAGGAGAACTGTATGGTACCAATTAGGTAGACGAAATCATAGATAGAAGATTTATTGAGAAAACAAAGTTACACCTAAATTTCTTTCCCTAATTGGATATTACTCCCTTTTGGGCCATTTGAATGATTCCAACCTTCTACCCTCTTATCTTGTTAGAAATTTTTTGTAATAGATTCTCTCTCTCAAATGTCTTCAATTGGGCAATTGGATCAATGTGAGAGAGAGAGAGAGGGAGAGGGATGGATGCCTCTTTTTTGTGCAATTGAAGTAATTCCAATCTTCCAATCTCTCCTCCCAAGTTCCAAAAGGATCAATTAATAAAGAGAGGAGAGAAGATAATTTTGGCTCTACCTACTAGGAAAGAGAGAGCCAAAAAAAGTTTGGGAATTATACAATTCACCACCCCAAAAGAGCATCAAATTCCAAACTTTGGGAATACAAACGTCGCCTCCTTTTGTGCTAAAAGGAATTAAAGAAGGGAAATTACAAATAGAACCCTCTGTTTTGATTTAAAAAAAGAGAGAGAGAGAGAGAGAGGGATTTATTTATAATATACTCAAAATATAGGGTGAGAATTTCAAAATGTCCAATTAATTCCTGTGGATGTCGTGCCTAACACAACCAAAACGCGCTCTCATCCGCTCCGAGACTAACGGATTCCCGGATCTTGAGGCGGATCGGACGGTGGAGATCCTCTTTGGAGTCTATATTAGCATTGGCAATCCGGATCCGGAGCTAAAAAGGTTATTACCCGACCCGATATTTGATCTGGTTATCATTAAAGCTTCGGATCTCGTCACGCACGTTTCATGTCATCTCTCTTCTCTCTCTCTTTCCGCTCTTCCTCTTTCTCTCATCTCACTTGCGTATCGTATACGCCGCCATTTGGAGGTATGTTAACGGGAAAAATGGGGAATTTTTTGATCATTTATCTGTTCCTTTTGATCGGTTCCGATCGCCGTATGGTCGAGCGATCGACTTGTAAAGTCTCGTATGTCAATTTTGAGAATTTTGGGTCTATTTATTGGACCTTGGTATGTGGAATTTTGTGAGTTTGAGCGCTTCAAACGCTGGATTTCATGACGTTATTATGTGGTTAATTGACTTTGTGCTTGGAAGAGCTCAAAGCTCGGGCTTATTTAGATTTCTAGCCTTCTTGAAGGGATCAAAGGTTTGAAGTTGCCTTCTTTTGAGTTGGATAATAAGTTTTACGAATGGTTCCGGTGGCATACCTGGATTCTGTGCTTGCTAGATTACAAAAAAAAAAAAAAAAAAAAAAAAATACTTTGGATTCTTGGAGTTTTGGATGCCAAAGTGGTCTTGTTAATTTTGATCATATGTTTAGGCAATCAATAAAACCTGCGCAGATGATCGTTGAGAGACCGCCTTCATACCATATCAAGGAGAGTTTATAAGATTGTGATGTTTGATCATCTGAGCTTGTTTATAAGAAGATTTAAGATCGGATAATATGAATTTTTTTTGTACAAGACGTGCGTGCGAGAATATGATGGGACTAAAAGGATTTCGATTATGAGCTCGTTTTTAAGAAGATTTGGGATTGGATTATTTGAAATTTTTTGTTTCAGGAGGTGTGAGATTATGATGGAACTTTGAAGTTTTCCATTTACTTGTGTTTGCTTTTTGATAGGGATAGGGAGTGTTTTCTCTTTTCATTTGCCATTATTTGGTTTGTGCACTTAACTCAAAGTTGGTCTTAGGTGTGTGAGGGGTCAACTTTTATATCTTTGTCGATTTATACGATATGTCAAAGTTCGACTTATGCGATATGACAAAGTTCAACTTATGTGATATGTCAAAGTTAGGACATGAAAATGTTGGCATGATATCTTAACCTATGGGTTTCATTTGGATTATTAACCAAAAGAATGACTACAATTCTAACAGTATGAATGGCCAGAATGCAATTTTGCATCAAGGGTAATTAGGAATCATACAGTTCCTTATGTTGGTACACATGTGAATCTAGATACCTTTCAACTTCAAAGAAGAGCTTGTTCTAGTTGCATGATCTACAATTGCCCTTTTTTTTTTAATCTCAGTAACATTAAATTTTAAGTATCCTATCCCATCTAATTAAACAGATAGACTTGTATTGAGGAGGGTGCATAACTCACTATGCTGGAAATCTAATTAAGATCTTTTTATGTGCGTTGTGAGGCAATATATCTTTAGTAGCTGTTTTGCTTAAAACAGACTATGCTGCAGATGAATAACAAGTGCGGAGAGTGGTCACAATATGCTGAAGTGAGTACCAGTACTGGTTGATAAGGAGCACAGAGTGTTGGATGGAACTATTTTGCTGCACTTGGATCTCAAATATATGTTAGGGAAAGGATAAGGTGTGCGACCGCCAAATTCCTAGTTTTTAGGTGCAAATTACGACTCTCCAACATGGTCTTTCCTCTGGAATAAGATGTTGTTCATCTGAAGGTTCAATATTTGGTTTCCTTCTGCATAATTTATTGTTCATCAAGTATAAAGAAGCTCAAATCTTTAAAGTAGGTGTTTATAATATATTGAGTTGAATATATATGGACTCTAAGATGTTGGAAGCATTTCTGACCAGCACTTGTGTAGGTAGCATCTGAAAAGTAGGTGAAGTTGAGAAATGTGGTTAGCCATTTAGGAGTTTTAGATGATTATAATGATAACAGTTTATAAGGAGAATGTTGCTATTAACTGACTTAATAGAGGCAATTCAGATCTTGCGAGAGTTATTAGGGATATATATATATTTGCAGTAGACATGTTAGTTTCTTGATTATATCCGGTTGCTAATGAGACATTTAATTTTATATAATCAAAATCTTTTACTTTCTATTCACTAGCAGTTTCATAGCACCTAGATGTCATTATAAAGAACTTGTTGCCTGATTCTTACGAGACAGTAGCTTATTCAGTGCTTATTTCTTGCTCGTTTCATGTGGCTTCTATTCATTTCCAAACTAATTGTTCCTGCTTTCGCTGTCTTAAAATGTGATCGCAGAACTGAGGTGCTATTCTTCATTGCAGAAATATTTGCTCCTGATCTGCACATTTTGATCTCTCATGGATGATTATTCTAGTAGAAGAGCTGCTGGAGGACTTGGCTTTTCCAGAAGAGGCTCTGGCATTTCTTTTCGAAATCAAAACCATGAGGACGGGAGTAGTCAGTATTGCAGCAGGTTAGGATGCAGCAGCAGGCTTAATTCCATGAAAGGCAGCCAAATTGACAATCAAGAAAAACCAAGATATGCTAGACCTTCTTTGCGTGGAAGCACTACTGTAAGCTCTTCTAGAACAATATTTAGAAAATCTCTAAAGGAGAAACAAAAGCAAACATTTCTAGGAGAGACAGATATCACAGAAAGTAGTGGTAGGCAGGCTGAGCTCGAATATTCGGAAAGCAGCAATGGGGTGATACTGTCAGGAGAGTTAACTTCTGATGTTCGACAAGGTGAGACGGAAGATTCACTTTCCATTTCCACAAGGGAGGTAACTCAGACGGTGATGCCTGATTCTGATGATTTTGACTCTGTAAGTTTTGAGGGGAGTTCCACTCGGAGAATTGAGTTATTGGCTAAGTCCACTGCATCAAGTTCAAAGCCGCATAAGCAAAGAAACAAACAGTTAAGTGTAGGTGATCCAGATACTTGTTCAACCTCTTTTGTGCGCCGATCAAGTGCATCCAGAAATACCGGCCTTGCTGCAAAACCTTCCCAAGGTCTGGGAGCACCGAGATGCAGTCTTAAGAATCTTAGTTGCACATCAATATCCGATGTTCTACCAACTGGCTGTTCTTCTGCTGATTTCAGCCGAAGTGGGAGGTTTAACGCTGTAAGAAGGAGAACTGATGGAGAGATTTTTCCTGCCAGAGGTAAGGGCATCATTGGGTCCTCAAGTGGAGGATATTCAGGTTCCTCGCATACCAATCTTGATTCTGGCCTACCTGTCGCAGAAAAGTCAATTGGGCAACAAGCCGGAAGAAGGTCCAGAAATCTGACTAACAATAGAGATGGCGCAATTTCAGTTAGAGCCAGGCGACCCTCTAATAGGGGTTCTTCTGTCAGGATGTCTGATCAAAGAGATGACAGCTCATTTCCCTTACATGAGATACATGAGACTGTTACTATTGGCCCCGAACTGCAGCAGACTCAATATTCCCTACAGGAAGCTCTTCCAGAAAGCATATCAAGATCATATTCCATCGAACTACCTCAAGCCTTCCGCTCTTCTAGACGTGCAGGTTCTAGTAGTAGTACTGCCCGAAGTAGATCTATATCTCGTCTTGATGAAAGCAGCACTCAAATGTTCCATGGCACCTTGGGAGACCGAGATGGTTATAGACGTCTAAACATGGAAGATATTGCAGAGGTTTTTTTGATAAACTTTTGAAACACTTGTTCTAAACATGTATATCTTACCACTAGTGGTAACTATATGCAAAATATCACTTGATCTATTTGGATGTGCAATTTGGTTGCTGTTTCTTAATTTATGAGCTATATATAGAAGTGACTGTCGGGTAAGCATACAGTGATGGCATTTTAAGCTGAAATCTCTTTTACTTATGCAGGTGTTATTGGCACTAGATAGGATCGAACAAGATGAAGAATTGACATATGAGGTTGTTGATGTGCTTCTGATGTCCTGCACTTCCTTTCTCATATTTGTTGATTAAATGAAGTTTCTTAATTGTTGCAGCAATTATTGGTACTGGAGACAAACTTGCTCCTAGGAGGCCTCACTTTCCATGATCAGCACAGAGACATGAGAATGGACATTGATAACATGTCCTATGAGGTAGATCTTTATCGGTTAGATAAATACAGTTGCATCCTTTCAAACTTTTTCTTGGTTTTCTATTGAGGAGAGCCCACTTCAATTATAATATTACTGAGTGTTTTTGTTCCTAAAACCTTTATGTAGTTGTTAAAAGTGTCATATGTAGGAAATTGTTACACCTTTGATTTACCTTATAATTTCTGTTTGTCAGTGTCTTGATCTGAAGGAGATGTTTATGATTTTCTCTTTTGGGGAATGTTGGTTTGTGCAGGAGCTACTAGCCTTGGAGGAGAAAATGGGCACTGTCAGTACAGCCTTGTCAGATGAGGAGTTGGCTAAATGTATCACAAGAAGCATACATATGTCTGCCTCCTTTTCCCCAGAAATCACTAGTCATATTCTTGATGATACCAAATGCAGCATATGCCAGGTACTTATGCTGTTCCTGAGAACAGAATTTTTTTTCTGTCTTAACCTTGCTAGAAATCCATGCATTTTATTCTGGATTTTACTTTTGCTCCTGTACATTTTTCCAGGCCACATCTGTAGGGTTTATCTGTGCTTCCTTTCTTCACTATTTTTGTACTAAGTGCCCACCTAAGGCTGGAATGTAATTAGGAAAGGGAAAAGAAATACAACTAGGAGCCAGGCATGGAGCGTATTCGTTTACTGTTGCATCACACATGTTCTTGATACTTCTTGCTTAAATGTATCAGTATGATCATTGCTTCCAAGAACATTAAGATGATTCTCTGATGTAGATAATATTAGATTTCACTAGATCATTTTTTTAATGTTATTTTCTCAATTTTTAAATTGGTTTGAAGACATCATTTAGATTGAGCCAGTATTATTTTCTTGCCAAATATGATTCTTCATCTAATTGCGAGAAGCTCACATTTGTGAAGTAGTGCCATTTTGTTGCTCTTACCGTACAATAAATAGACTGTCTATACCTCCTAGATCTGTATTTCTTTCCACGAACAATATTATACCTGCATATTTCCCCTTGAGGCATGAAAGCATCTACCAATTTGGTCTGCACATAGAGCTGCAGCTGGCTCAATGTTGTTGAGAACCATGAATTGAAGTCTTTTTGAACACTATTTGGTGGTCTTAGACTCTAGATCATCCTAAACTTGCATAGAACAGCGGTCCGGAAATTTATCGACGGGTTGAATTAAGAACCAAAATGGTGCAGCCGAATTAGTTTTCCTCATCAAACACTAACGCCAACTAACACGACGGATTTACATGATTAGTTCTTGTTCCTTTACTGAAGTTGATCTGTTCTCCTTACAGGAAGAGTATGATGAAGGAGATGAAGTGGGGAAATTGGGATGTGAGCATCAATACCATCTGAGCTGCATCTATCAGTGGCTTAGGCAAAAGAACTGGTGCCCAATCTGCAAAGCTTCGGTGGCATCATCCTCGAAGTAGATATCTTGGTATAAATGGACCCATCTGAATGTTTTTTCATCAGTATGCACTTCTCAGTCCACATTGTAAATAGCATGAAGCAACACTGCATCTTTTACCTCATGGAATAAAAGTGAGGGATCGTAGAAAATTCTATTGATTCAGTCCAAAATGTGTATAACTTAAATGTTTTGAAAAACTTTATGCCAATTTGCTTTTAATTAGAAATGCAGCTCTGTGTGTCCACTTTTACTTATAAATTTTTGACTTCTCCCACTCAGGTGACTCAGCTTTGCACCTGGGCCAAGCTTGGGTTTATGGGTCGAATAGGGAATTTTATCTAATATCTTTAGGGTTATTTTTGATTGGCAATCAGTGCAGCCTCAAATTTGAATTTGATGGTTTATAATTCAGATTTTGAAATTTGAAATCAAATCCACATTAATTGAATTTATTTAATGGCAAACCTGGAAGGAAGCCATCCATATTCACAAGGTCGGACTGAAAACCGAGCTCATAAAGGAGACGAGCTCTTCCTTTTCTTTATTTAATTCTCTTCATACTATGTTTGCAAAGAAGATTTTTGACATAGAATGCACCCTTGTCGAAAAGAAATTGTATATATGCATATATAATTTATACTTGTTTCTTAAAAAAGTCACATATGCTCTATAAGACCAAAAACCACATTTTGATACAATTTCTGGATTACAGATAAGGTTATATTAAGAGTGTAAATGAGCCGAGCTTGACCGATCCGGGCTCTGATCAAACTTGGATTCAAATTAATTTTGAGCCTGATTCTGTGATCAAGCTTGAATTGAAATAATTTTAGTTCAAGCAAATGTTGAGTTTATTTCAAACTTGAACCGAGCTCGAGCTTAAACGAGCTACTCAATTAGCAATTTCAAACTTTATCAATTCAAGCTATTTTTGAGCCTAAATAATTTTGAATTGATTTAGGCTTAAATCAAGCTTGAAATAAAATATAATTCCACTATAAAGATAAAGATATTACCAAAATATAAATTACAAACAATAAAAATAATTGTGTTAGAAAACTACAAGCAACTAAAATATAAATTACAAGCAACAAATATATTTGTGTCAGAAAACTACAAGCCCTATCGAACTAGCTCAGGATCAAGCTTGGCACAAATTTAATTTCGAGCCCAGTTTCAAGATCAAGCTCGGCTAAACTTATTTTCGAGCCGGCTCGATTATTTTGACAGCCCTAGGTTACATCTGCCAATTCTAAGGCCAAAAACCCAAAACTTCTGATACAATTTCTTAATCAGAAAAAAGGTTACATCTACCATTTTTCTCAAAAGAAAAAAGAAGGTAAATTTACTAAAAACTTGAGCTTCTCTACTAGTAAGGATGTCAGCTCCCATTTTTCTCAAAAGAAAAAAAGAAGAAGGTAAATTTACTAAAAACTTGAGCTTCTTCTAGTAAGGATGTCAGCTCCTTGAGGAGGAGAGATCAGAAACAAATCCAATGGCCAACAAGGACATATCATCTGGTGAAGATTCTTTGGCTACTCGCGTTTTATACCTCCCAACTTCTACAAGAACAAGGTCAGATTGAACTACTGCTGATAAAAAATCAACCAGATGTTAGCAAACTTACAATTCTGTAGCTTTACTGTCCAGGTTGAGCTGACCACCTGAAGGATAATCTTCAGGTGCTCTTCAAGAATTGCCACCTTGCTTTAAGTGATACATTGTTGCTTGATGGCAGCTGCATCACAGAAAAACTGAACTACTATAACATGCCTACAAAGAGGGTGTGTTCAAACTGAACTACTATAAGTGATACATAGTTACTTGAGGTGGCAAACAAGAAAGTCTTAATGAGTCTCTCTTGTAATTTCTCAGGAACAAAGTCCTTGATGTTGTAATATATCGATTCATGAATCTACTAAAGGAAAATGTCAGATCTCAAGCAAAGTGAAGTTAAATAGTACGGAAGTTAAGACATGGATATGATTTTATACTGCCCAATTAAAAGCTTTAGAAAGATGATTTATCCCCATCAAGCGCAAAAGAATGAAATATCTTTTGATCAACATTCGACCAATGAGGCCCTATCTCAGACTAAATTATTAAGAAACTTGTGTGCTGAGAATTCTGCAGAACACAGTGATTTCTTTTAGGTATTCAGTAATAATGAATTAGTTTAAGAAATATATCCATATCTATTAACTCTGTTATGAAACATGTAGTTCAGACTCCTCTTAGATCAAAAGAGAAGAAGGGTTACCAGAATTCACTACAATTGGAAGATCAGTTTAAAAAGTGTCTTTAAGTACAGGGAATAACGAACCGGCACACTGAATGATACTGAAAAAAGGCAACAAAGAAGTCCCTAAAGAAGTGGCAAGCATCAGATGTTCAAATGCTACAGCCCTCTATATTGATATAAAATTGGGTTCAATACGTCTTAAAAGTGTGGTAGATATCAATGAACTTATGCCTATTTTTTTATTACCAGATCCTTAATGTCCCTGAGACTACCTAGCAATGTGCATAAACATGTAGAATATGGATGTTTCAAAATAGACTAGCAAATTATTCCAAAAAGATCATGATGATATCGTAATATGATGTAGGATTTACACCAATTTTAATAGCTTGAAGTAACTGTCTGGAGTGCAAGTCAGAGAGACCAAGAATCAGAGTTGAAAATTTTCAGGGGAGATTAGAATTTAAGACAGACTAGATTAAGATAGATATAGAAATTCGACAGTCAAAGTCAAAGTCAAGACTGAGTCAGAAATTGAAAGTCAAAATTAAAACCTACTCGGACTATGAAAAACAAATCTTACTAGGTCTAGAAAAACCGATCGAGAATTGCATATTGAAAACCAAAACCAAGTAGGAAAGAGAACTAAATACAAATAGAAAAAGTGAAGCACCACAAACATGATAACACAATTTTTTTAACATGGAAAACATCTCTCGCCTAGAGAGGAAAAAGCTATAGACTCCTCCAAACCAGATCAACCTATTTCACTTAGATCGTAAAATCAAATTTCACTTACTATCATTCCTATCGTCCAACAACTATTTATTGAAGTTCCTCCCAATTGCTCAAACTCCTTCTCGATAAACTGCTCCTTAAAACAAGATTGCCTCTGCATCTGGTTTGCATTCTAAGCTACGGATCACACCTCAAACTCCTCGTGTTGGTGTAGGTATCGATGATAGGCAACTCAGTTCAGCTTCTCCGGTGCTAGATGATCAATTTCTTATGTAGCCTAGCACTTGGACATATATAGATGTCTCTGACAATTGATAGAAAATATGTTTTGTGAGAGATCCTAGAACTTGTAGATTATTTAGTTGAAGTTCTCGAGTTGGATGATCATTCTCTAATCTCTAGGATCCTTTTATAAGTATAAAAGAGCATCTTTGGTTCATACTAGAAGAATCCTAAAAGGAAACACTAAGTCTAATCGAACTTATATTCTTTATGTGTTGCGTTGCGGTTGACCCGATTAGGAATTTGTTCGAACTGTTTTTGCAGTATTGCTGAATTTTACTTGTTTTGATTCCGATCTTTGATTTTTTTGAACATACAAATCTTCCATAAATAATATGACTTGATCATATATAAAATCCAGATTATACATCATAATTACTCATGCTTTGTATCCACAAATTTGCCATTACAAAATATTGCACTTATAATATTTACCAAATCAAATATTTCCAAATGGAATGCTCGTTTCAATATCAGTCAGTCATGTACAACATACAAATTTTCATATGCTTTAGCAGAAGATCCTTATGAATCACTTCAGCAACAACAACCAAACCTTTAGTTCCAACTATATGGGATTGGTTGATCTTTATGTATCCCTTGTTTAACATATAATCAAGTCATATTGATATTAACTGCATGCCAAAATAGTGGTATCTAGCTGATGTGGTATTAGGAACATGGTAGATATGAAAGTTATTGATATAAGACGCTCAAAAAGGCTTGTTCTCGGCTTGACTTTCAAATTTTATTTGATTCCAAGAAGTCAAGCTTAATCCTCAGTTTTTGGTTCCAACTTGAGCTTTACAAGACTGGCCAACCATTTTTAGAAGTCTAAGATGTTGGCACCGTTAATTTGGTGAAAAACCTAGCAGTTTTATATTAGTCATAAGTAGTACAGAGGGACAAAAAGATTTTATGCCGAAGTAAAGGGAGGTAAAATGCATTTAACCGGTAAAAGGATTTTGGGTGGTATCAGGCCTGAGGCTTATAGAAAAACAAAAGCAGGCCTGAAGTTAGGACGGCCAGACCCTGGACCGACACGATGTTTGCACAAAGTCTATTGTCAAATGATTTAAAGCCAAGCTTAACTGAACATACTCAATCTAGCGCTTCTCAAATATGCACTCTATTGACAGAAGTAGGATCTGTGAATATTGTAATTAAGCATATCATATAATGAATAGTTATTTGTTATATTAGCAGGCATCGTCTATATATCCTGTGTATTAACGAACCTAAAATATCAGAGATTTTCAACCAAAGGTATATCTCAATTTTGCTGAAGACCATTAAATGTTAGTTGGTGAATTAATTCAGGAAGATATTTATCAATTCTACCACAAGGAAGAAAAGAATATCCAGATAAAAATATGACAACCTATGCATCATTACTATATTTTGAAAGAGTGAATTAATCAAGATATGCAGCATTGGAAGAAAATGTAAATAGAAAATTAGAAAAAAAAAGTGATTCAATAACCTATTCCCAGAACTAGAAGGAAATATAATATCATTTTTTCTGTACTTTGTAAAGATTCTGAGCAAGATAAACTTAGTATAGCTGCTAAAATTATAGAAAGATAAATTAACCACTTTGCTTAAAAGAGTACCTCTTGTATTATCCACACTTCATCCTTCACAAACAAATTTCTTGGCAAACTTTCACCGAAGAGCTCAAAAGTTCGGTTTACATCGTGAGTCTCCTGGATGAAGAAAAAATTTGTTAATCAAAATATGATTTAGGCAATTCTAACCATTATAAATTTTAGAGCATTTGAAAACCTCGCTAAACAAATCAATATACACCTTTACTAAAGGGAGTTGGGATCTACAACATCACTCCACAAGTAGCTAATTACTTACTGTGATTCCTTTTAGTGCACTAGTAAGAAGCATTTGATGTAAGAAAGCAAAATGAGATGAGAATAAAGTAACAACAATCATAAGGGAAAATATATTCAAGCATGAGGAACAAACACGATAGAGTTCAAATACATTGTATACAAGATTTTTCATCAACCTGCCTAGTATTTTACGTGAATATTATCCTGTCCAAATTATAAAAATGCCATGGTCCAAGTAATAGCTGCATATTCAAAACCAAGTACTGCAAAAGAGGAACTTGAAAAGACAATCCAAATTACCAAGCAGGAAAAGCTCATTTATTATTTTATTCCTATAATGCAAGATAACTAGAGAAGCATAAAGAGAAGAAATATGGTCTGATCATAGGCATCAAGAAAGCTGTAAGTGTAGGAGTAGAAAAGATTAAATAGCATAAACAGTAGAAAACATAGTTCCGCATAATCATAGATATCAAGCATCCCAAAATTTTAAGCTTATATTGAGATGAGAAAACAAGGCATATATGGATAAAACTGTTGCAGAAGTTCTGAAATATAAAGAAATATTACGAAACAAAGAGGATTTATGAATCATCACGTTCATGCTTTATGTTAACTTTATCAACAATATAAATATAAGAGCATAAGATAGGAGCCATTGTGTTAAGACCAAACCAGTAAACCATCATAAGTTACAAAAATTAAAAATGATGCTGTTAGCATATATTTAGCAGAAATAAAATCAGGTAGGTAACTCAAAACATTAACCATTATAAAATATATGAGAATTTTAAACAAATTAGCCACTACACTAAGATCATTAAAATAGAAAGTAGGAATAACAACATCTTGTAAGTGGCTACCTTCTGGAAAAAAGAACAAGTAATTAGTAATTAGGAATTCAGCCCAAAGAAACTTGTTTATCATGCATGTAAGCAACTCCAGAAATTTTCCATTCGATGTGTGAGAAATTTTAATCTATTAAAACAAAACCATAATAGACAGAGCAATATATTACAACTGAGAAGCAAGGAGATGACAGTTTTGGTCTGATACAAAAATGTCAAAGCACTAGCAGAATAGTAAGTTTAAAAATATTCACACTTCAGGGAGGAAAAAGGGGAAACAGCACTGCAGAGGATCAGCTTTCATTCTCAGTTCATCCCAAAAGTTGAAGAAAAAGAGGGAGGTTCACAGAAGCTAAACAATTTCCATTAGTATAACATAGATGTAGCCAACAGTATTTTAAATTTGAAATTAGGTTATGGTCAACTGCAAACAAACTGAAGTAGCATGAAGATGTTCTCTCAAGGAAGTCAAAAAATTGGTCTTCCAGCCAGAAGGACCATCTTAATTGCAAAATGGCATTATAGAAGCAAACAGTATATCTGGTCCTTTGGGATCAGGAGATGCATGAGCCTGCTAGCACTCCCAAGGATCAGAAGATTAGGTTTTAATAATAATGATTAAAAAATCTAAAGAAAAGCAAATAAAAAAAAAGAGAGAATATGATAGCATCAGGTAGAAAAGAACAAGGATGCTTTAAGCAGCAAGCCAGCGACATATGATGCCCTATCAAAGTTTTGGTTAGAACCTAAGTGTCATGGTAGTTCAAGGGCTAAAACTAGGGGTGAAAACGGGTCGGATTAACTCTGATCCGACCCGTTATCTGACCCGATTCGGATCGGATTCGGATAGAAAATTTCTATCCGATTCGGATACGGATAGAGTTTTTGAAAAAAATTCAAATACGGATTTGAATACGGGTCGGATATATTTTTCGAATTCGGATACGGATATCAGATATCCGTTTAGCCGCATATTATTTTGAATGATTTACAATTTTTAGTTTACTTATTTAAATAGTAAATATTAATATTATTACTAATAATACATTATATATTATTTATAGAGATTAATTTCTCTAATTTTACATATTTCACATACAAAAAAATTATTTGTTGTAAAACTCTTAATATTTTTGTATTAATTATATCTAAATAAAATATTATAATTCTTTTAAATTCAATCAATATCCGTTTAAGATATGATCTTTTATTCGAAAATTATCCGTATCTGTTTAGTTAGGATATGATTTTAAATTTTGCTATCCGTTCAATATTTGTATCTGAATCGTATTCCGGACTAAAAATATGGATCCAGATATGGGTTGAGCACTATCCGATCCGTATCCGATCCGTTTTCACCCATAGCTAAAACAATGCAATAGCATAACCTGACTTCAGTGACACCACGATAATTAGGCAAGACTTGAGCTTATCCGCTACTAAATAAATCTTGAGCTTATTTATAGGTGGATAAATAACGATAAGGGATATTCTCTCTTGATTTTATTCTTAACTTCCCAAATACCTAGAAATTTTTTTAAAAATTTCGTAACTAAATTTTCTTTTGCCTATATAAGGGCATGAACTCATTACTTGCAATCTATTTAAAGATTTACTGAATAAAATAGAAGTAATAATTCACCAAGAAAACTTGTCTTCTCAAAGTGTTATTGAAGTCTTTTTTTCTTTTCTTACTTCTACATTATATTTATTTCAAGGCTTACTTTATTTTACGAAGAAGTTCTAGTGTCACGCGGGCTAGCAAATTGATAAAAATGTTAAGTTCATAACAAGTGGTATTAGAGCGGATCAAGGAAGTGTTGCTGCGATGTCTTCTTTCGAAGTCACCATCATCAACGTCATGCTCGAGAAGAAAAAGCACTCGCGACAAAAGCAAGGAGCCTCTAACGAAGTGTGTCTGTAGGGAATTGCATTTTCGCACTTGAGGGCTCATTTGGCTACCTCGACAATTGATTAGAGATGTTCGAGAATCTCAACGTTGGCTTCGAAGACAATATGTGAGTGGTGGGAAGAAATCGTTCAAGCTGCGATGGATGCTTTCAAGTCTCAATCTCACGAGTTTAAGGCGGAGCTTAATCGACGAAATAGCGTGAAAGTTGTCGAGGCAACTACCTATCAGGAGATTCTCAGTCCAAAGTCAACGAGGTCGACAGCCTCAAGTTGAGAGTAAGTCTTCTTAAGAGGGTTGTCGCACATGGAGGTGATGTTGCGAATAGCATACTTAGGTCGCACATCTTAGAGCCACGAGGGTTCAATGGCATGCGCGATGCGAAGGAGGTTGAGAACTTCCATTGGGGCTGGAATGGTATCTTAAGGCACTACGACTTAAGGACGAGGGCAAGGAGGTCCAAACCGCATCCATGTACTTTATAGATGATGCCATGCTATGGTGGTGTCGACGATCAGCAGAGATTGAGAAGGGTTTTTGCCATATCGACTCTTGGGTAGACTTGAAGTGCGAGCTAAAGGCGCAATTCTACCTTAAAAATATTGAATTCTTGGCCTGGAAGGACTTACGAAGGCTGAAGCATAGTGAAACTCTTGCCGACTACGTCAAGGAGTTCACCCGTTTAACACTGTCCATCTTAAACATGTTGGAAGGCCATCACGTGTTCTTCTTCCTTAATGAGTTGCAGCCATGAGCATTTAAGGAGTTGATGAACAGAGGTGTTAATGACCTCAACGCTGCCATCTCTAATGCAAAAAAACTTTTTGAATATGAGCGGAGAAGCAATCACGTTGCCAAGCCAAAATCATTGACATTTGGTGACAGCAATAGCAATGACAATGGAAATAGCAACCAAGAAGTCTACAAGGAAGGTGCTAAAGAAACTTTCAAAGGACGTGCCCGAGGGATGACGTATCAGCCCCAAAATGCAGATTTTTCGTGCTATGTTGATACACTTAGTTAGGATTTTATCTAATTAGCTAATCCAGCTCTACGCAGTTTCGAAAGAATATTTGTAGAATATTCGACACATATCCAAATAATATCAAACCAATTGGATAAGGTCAACAACCTCTAGATCTACAACTTTGATATTCATGACTTCTCCAGATTCGGAATATATCTATGACAAAATGAAAGCTTAATCCAAAAGGTATTCGGAAAAGATAAGGAATACTAGTTTAGTTGGTTTGTTAAGGTTTCATATTGTTTTAGAACTTGTTGGCCAGCCTCTATAAATATGTGGATGGCACCCAACTTTATATTGCTATTGGATTCTTGATTTCTTGCCTCTTATCTTCTCTCTAGATTCCTCCCTCCTCCCTCTTCACCATCTTTCCACCCCTATCGTTGACAAGGTTTCTCCTCGCTTCTAATCTCCCTCGGCTGTCGAGCCACCCCTCTTCTTTGATATCTCGACCACTTCGTTCCCTTCGTCTACTTCCCTTAATCACTTCCATAATCCACCCTCATCTCCATACCCATCCATAACCCTAACATCCACTCCACCCGTCACCACAACCATCACCCACGTTATTCCATATTTTCATCCTTGCTACAGTTCGACTCTGCGAAGGGCGTAAATACGAAAGTTGTAGATCATGATGATACGGATCCAACCCAATTGGTTTCGTAATTTTCTAACTACTGGAGAATATCTGACGAATATTTTTTCACGGTTGCGCGGACTGCTTCCTACAATAAATTCAGATCTTAAGGAATTGTTCCGTAGCCGATCTTTTGGTTCTAGATCCTATCAATTGGTATCAGAGCCCTATCAAGTTTTCGAGGATTATCTATTGGGCACGTGATTTCCCAAATCGAAAAAAACTGCATGCTATCCAACTCGTGGAGAAAGAGAACAGCGGAGAGGACAAGATAATTAGAGTCATTTGACTCATCAATGCTATCCAAGGACAGACTTGGGATGGCAAGCCCCTTGAGCAGAAGGGACTTATGTATATCGACATGAAGGTAAATGGTGAAGCCATTCGAGCGATGATTGACACCGGTGCACCCCACAATTTCATGCCACTTTTGGAGGCCAAACGACTTGGCTTCAAGCTAGAAAAGGAGGACAACTGTGTGAAGGCTGTAAACTCAAAGTCTTGCTCAGTCTTAGGTGTGGCCAAAGGCGTTAAAATCAGACTTGGCACATAAGAAGGTAGATTGACATAACAATGACAAATCTTGACGACTTCCAACTCATCGTCGGTTTGGAACTCCTTATTATTGCTAAAGTGATACCAATGCCATATCTTGGAGCGGTGAGGACTGAGGATCTTGGACAAAGCTATGCCATGTGTTGTGCGAACTAATAAATGCCAAGATGCGTAAGACACTAATGGCAAGAAGCAATGAGGGTGCAGCTGAAAAACTATGAGTGCATGACCGAGGTGGTCGCACATTAGGTGGGGCAGAATATGACGCCCCATGAAAATTTTGGTCGAACCGAAGTATCATGATAATCTAAGGGTTTAAGCGATGCAATAGCAAAACCTAACTTGAGGGATACTACCATAATTATGCAAAACTTGAGCTTATTCACTACTGGACAAGTCTTAAGTTTATCCATTAGGTGGATGGATAAGGATAAGTTGTAGCATCCCTTGATCTTATCCTTAGTCTTCTAAATATCTAGGAAAGATATTTAGAAAATTTAGTAGCTAAGTTTTCTTTTGCCTATATAAGGGCATGAATTCTTTACTTGTAATCTATTTAAAGTTTTAGTGAGTAAAATAAAAGTGAAAACTTCACCAAGAAAACTTGTCTTCTCTAAGTGTTATTGAAATATTTTTCTCTTTTCTTACTTCTTCACTATCTTTACTTCGAGGCATACTTCATCTTATGGAAAAGGTGGAGTCTTGTGTGGACTAGTAAATTGATCAAAAAGTTTAAGCCCGTAACAAATAGCTATCAAAAAATATTATTCACTCAAGGTTCTAGTTCCAAGTTACTCATCAAGTACTTCCATTTATCAGAACTAAGTACAAGAAACCTACAACACAAGTATGGGAAACAAATATCCAAGAATTTGATGTTTCTATTGATTTGCTTCTAATTTAGACCAGCAAATCTTTCCTATGAAATATAGGTCTGTCTATGTACTCTGTAGACTTCATATATATCTCAAACTTCATCTCTTTTCCTTTTGATTAAAAGCTAATGTACAAAAGCTTTTTGGTTAGTTACAAATACATAAACTTCTCTTACTTAGTCAGAATATCTGATAACAGTGTGAATTGGAAGTATACTAATCTTTCATTAGCTTCAAGAGCCAATACCAATTCCGGTATCCCTTTACTCAAAATTTTGTTGACATACTAACAGTATTACTTCTCTTTTTGGTCATTAGCTTCAAGGGTTACTAATCTGATGGTAAAGCTTGTCTTTGCTTATGGGTTCAAGCCTTAAAGACAACCTCTTGAGAAATGAGGGTAAAGCTTGCCCTTACACATGTTCCAAAGTGTTCGTGTGGCTGCATGTTTTTTTCCTGTAATAAAATCTATCTTTCATAATTTCCTCTGTCAGCAAGTATTGCAACAAACGAATGATTCAGAATAAATTACTTTGAATGGATACATGAATTTGTATGGAAGAATCATCCTATTAATCTTGCTACTGATAAACTGAGAAACTCACGGAACAATCTTTTATAAGTTACGAAAGCATATTCCTACAAAAGTGTCTTCTAAGTCCTTTCCATGCCTCAGTAGGTAAAGATACACGATAGAAAAACGTAATTGGTATATAAAAAGATATTTTAATATGATAATGTGAACTGATCAATACGGCTGTAAATTATGTTGACTGCTATAGAATAATATGATAATATTTGAAAACAGACAATTTAACATTGTTTCATACTTATAGGGCATTTTCATAGTTTATCTTGACAAAGCTTTTATGCTGTTTGTCAAGTTAAACCTGAAACAACCCTCCTACTTTCTCCAGGTTCATGACCTGCTATTGGAAGATATCACAGTAAGTGTGCAGAGGTGTAGTTAGATCTATTCAACATCATTATAAATAGTAACATTACAGTAATAAATTATTTTAAAGGGAAAGAACAAAAGAAAGGAAATTGGCAATATCTACATGGAAATAAATTGAGTGAGAAAAAACATCCCCAAAAGCATAAAGATAAAAACGGAAGCCCGCTATAAAGCCGAAAGAAAGATTCTCCAAGTGAGTTCACATTGCCAACTTTTCTTATGCTTTAAGCCTGTTAAATATGGTAAGCCTTATCAAAGACCTATTTCAGACTTAAATACATGCAGTCATTGCTTGTCATCTCTTTCAGCAGAGCTGTCCATCCTACTAAAGAATGGTGGTTATGTTAGAGATGTATGAGTTTGTAACATCAACTCCTCTAAGTAGATGAAAAAGAACAAAATCAATAAATGGAAGCTGTAAACATGTACATACCTGACAGTTGCTAACTTTTGAGCTTTCTGTTTCCAGTAACTTTTTTCCTAGGAAATATCCAGGACATCATTTAATGGTAATCTGAAAAAAACTTGTTTACTATGTTATCCTATGACTAAACTTTCTTTAAGAACTTTTCATGTGTTTCATGATTGTTCTGCTAATTTGTATAAAGGATATTTGGATTTTGGAGAACAAGGTGCTTGGTCATAGATGTTTCATTCTTACAGTTGCTTCAAGACCATGTTGTCTTGCTCTTCTAGGATAGAGCATCGCATGCAACAAAAGGAATGAACGAAAAAGAAAAAAAAAAGGAGGAGAAAAGACACATCCAAGAAGAAATTCATTTCAGATTGTCCTGATATGCATGCAATGCATAAATCCAAGCTAGGCTGTTCATGTTTTATTAGCATACTAAAGTAAATTGTGTGCATTTATCTGGACATATATTTTCAGAAACATACGTAAATAGACTTACAAAAGTTTGAATTAGCAATCTCATTTCATCAAGTTACTATTAGAATAAAAGAACGGTGCAGTAACTTCAATGTAGTTCAGATGATATATACAACTTAATTGTCGAAGGCCAATAACACAATCTAAAACACTCAGAACGAATTATCTGCAGGAACATAAAGGATGTAATTACGTAAATATCTTCCAAAGTAGAAAGCCACACACAATCAAAATATCAAAGTGATCTTCAGTACTGAGTATGCAAACATAAATAGATTTATTCCTATATGCACTTTTAAGCACGTCACTATAGTTCTGAAGATGTGGTTCAACCATTTTGTTAATATTAATGTAACATGTGTCACTACAGGACAAAGACCTAAGTTTCTCAAATATATGCAAGCACTTTTTAAAAAGTACATCATATGCTAGTGTTAGATATAAAATTTAGAGCATTGCCTCTTCTTATCTGCTATTTTATATCTATGAAAACGAGATTTAAAGATATTACCAGGTTTTCAGGCATCTTCAATGTAAACGGAACAAGTGATACTACACTTTCTACAAACTTGTATGCTTTAAATAGATTGAAAAACAAAGTACAACAATCATTATGGCAAGGCAGACCTTATAAGCTCACAAACCGATGGGCAATATGAAGCTTGTTCTTGGAAATAAATCCTATTTTCCTAATTAGATTCAACTAATATTTATATATGATTTAAAGTTTTTAAACTTGAGAGTTGATCCAAAAGTTGCCTCTTTTTATGCATATGGACATAACCCTAGCTTTTATTTTTCTCCTCTGAAGTGTTCTTCCTTGGGTGTTCTTGTGTGCTGCTTATATGAGGTTAAAGATACAGAAATAATAGGGAAAGGAGTCAATAATTGGAAAGTTTTAGTAGTAGGACCTATAAATGGAAAATGCTAAAAAATTTCATGCAGTAGACAACAAATATAGGAAAAATAATGAAACAAGATAACTGATGTTAAACCAATTGATATGAAAGATTAAGTTCTAAAATTGTCTTAGTTTTGAACAACAGAAAGTCAAAGATCCCAACATGTTAATGCACTTAATCCATGAATAATGACAAAAGAAATAAAAAAACAAAAGAAAAAGAAGATTCTTGTTCTTTTTCTGTGGAAATATCTATTGGTCAAAAATGCTTTAGAAGATATCGACAGTATTATTGCACACCTTGCCTATTAAGTTATTTCTTTTTACCTATTTATAGTTGGTGGATAGCTAGGAGAATGCATATTTAACCTATAATAGCTTCTTAGAACAGTGAAATGTGCAGTACTTATTGGACTTACGATCAAAGGGGATGCTCATAAACAAGAAAAAAATATGTTGTAGGTTTATTAACTAGTGCAAAGTACTGCAAAAGAGAGCAGTATTTTAACCCTTGTGCTCCAAAATAATGGTGTCAGCAGCATTACTCATTTTCTTGCATTCAGGATTATGTCTCTGTCAGAAACTAGGACAACAAAAGAAAAAAAAAATGGAGTAACGGACATGTAAAAAACTTGCAAGTATGTTAACAACGAAATGATTAGGAGATAGAGTAAATTAATTAGAAATGATACATGAATTGGTATGGAAGCACCACCTATCAATCTTTCTACTGATAATACATACACCGTAAACCGAGAAACTTACAGAACATTCTTTTATAAGTAACGCAACAATATCCCTGCAAAACTGTCTTCAACGTCCCT
The DNA here is from genome assembly GCF_019914945.1 of Typha latifolia. Lineage (NCBI taxonomy): Eukaryota > Viridiplantae > Streptophyta > Magnoliopsida > Poales > Typhaceae > Typha > Typha latifolia. The sequence goes on along the minus strand of NC_133098.1, from coordinate 9,242,100 downwards.
CCTTGCCGTGGGTCACATAAAGCTTGAGACTTTTGGAAGTGGCATATACGAACCTCAAGAATGCTATCATACAACATATGGAGCATATAGGGAATGACTTTTCTTTTTCACTTTTATAGGGCGGCCACAAAAAATAAGTTCTTGCTTCACAGCAGGATCTTATAGAAATTTTCTTCTCCAATCCTCCGTAGAGGTCCCTCAGTGCATCTTCCGAAAGCTGCCAAGTGTTCCATCCATAATGGCCTAAAAAGACCGTCCATTGGGCGCCAGAAATGCATATCCAGATGCAGTTTCCTTTACAACAGAAAACTTTACACGGACCAACCTTATTGTTCAAATGAACTGATACATATTTTCTCAAGAAGCGATGGCCAGTCCTCTCCAAGCTGTTGAGGATTCAGCTCCATTGCTACCTTAAAGTCTTGCATAGAAATCAAGCTGTGATGTTTCAGCTCATTTGTGGCCTCTGGCAGCCCACCACCACTTTGAATGTGCACATGATTTGGCAACCAATCACCATTGATCGGCTTTCTATGAAATTGCTTGTAACCAACCTGCTTTAGTGTATCATATCCTGTCCTCACTCTTACAAGCTCGACACTTGACCTAATCAGCATCTTCAAGTGAACATCCAAAGCATTATTCAGCAGATTGGCACAGTCCATCGTCACCCCTCCCAAGCCGCGAGCTTCTGCTATTCGCTCCATCCGTTTCTTCAACATCTCCGTATGGCACAGCTCGCCACAATCATAGCTGCTACTAAAGCCACCGCTTCCCACATTAGTCGTGATTGGTAAGGACTTAGGCGCCCCCACACTTGCTCGACAGAAGGGAATTCCAAGTGGGGCCCGTAAAGGACCGCTAGAGGAATGTAAGTCCCTCTGTCCCAAGCTTTCCCTGTCATGAACAGAAAATGATCCTACCAGACCATTGCTATGTACTGAACCTCGGTCATGCGGCACAAACTTCTCGACCAGTGCCCTCTTCGCTGGCTGCTCTGCAGGCTCACATTGTTGAAGCTGGAATGGTCTCTTCATATCACACAAACCAAGATTACCATTCTCCCTGGTAGCCGTAACCTCTGGTCTCCCATTAAGTCCAAGGGGACTCGGCCGGTCCTTGATCCTCCTTTCCCTAACTGACGGTGGCATGACATCTCCATTGGACCAAGCTGGCACTGGTGGGACTGGCAGCGGAGACCAATCAGACCCTCCAACTTTCTGAGAACCTTTCTTTCCTGCAGCTCCAAGAGTCTTCGACTCATCACTATCATGGATTGCAGGCTGCTGACCTCCACCCTGACAAGCATTCCGGAGGATCGAACGGATAAGCTGGTTGTGCAATGGTAAATTCTCATGGCCTAGGGTCAAGAGACAGAGCTTGTTGAATTCAGGCTTGCTCAGCTTCTGGGACAACAACCCATTTAGATAGCTGAAGTATCTCCTGGCTCGCTCCGGCCCGAGCCTCTTTGCTATCTGGGACTTAAGCTCGACAAGATTAGCCCGTCCATGCTGCGCCGGTGGCGGCAGCAGCGGGGGCTGTAGTGGTGGTGGAGGCATGTCTCAGTGAACAGTACCCATCTAAATTAACCACCAAATCAATACAAGAAGATATAAAACTACGAATTCCCAGTTTCCCTTTCTGGATTTTCCAGTAAATTAGGATTTGTACCGCTTCCTACAGAGGCCAAGCTCAATACCCAATTCCCAACTAATCCGCCAAGGCGGGAATCTCATCCTCCGGAAGAGAGATTCAAAACCCACTCCTGAAACAGGGATTTCGAGCTGAAATCAATACAGAGGCGGGAGCTTGAGGCTGCAACACCCACGCGGTCGGATCAAAAACCCTAGAACAATCTAAGATGGAGCAGCATTGGGCGGCGCCGAGGTCGCGAAAGCTCAAATTTTGACGGCAGGATCTGGTTCGCACTAAGAGATTGAGGGTATTTCCGAATCGCAGGAGGCGGATCTGAGCGAAATCGGAGTTGGGTCGGATGGATCAAAAAGAGGAACGAGAAGAGGAGGAGAGAGAGAAAGAGAGACAGAGACAGAGACAGAGACAGAGAGGGTAAAAGACGGAGAAGAGAAGACGAAGCTGACCTCGTCCCCAAACTCGGAGGAGTGATGGAAGCGAATCAAAGGAGAACGCTGAGCTCCAATTCGCGCTTCCAATGGCTATCGCTCACGCTTGCTGCTCTCTTCGCTGTGCTTCGCTTTGGTCTCTCTCTCTCTCTCTCTCTCTCTCTCTCTCTCTCTCCCCGACTCGGACTCTTTTTTGTTTATTTTTTTTATAATTATTATTAAACCTTTGAACCGATTTTGTTTTACTTTCTAGGTTCCGATTTTGGGTTTCCTTAGCTACCCAAAATTACCCTTAAAAGCAATCCTTTCAAATTTAATTTCAAATTCAAATACCTCACACACCGGGGTAGTTATTGGGGTATTATTTGTTGACCTTTGAATATCTCTTTGAGAGATTTAGATTTTGCCATGTTTGTTTTGGGGGCTGCCTATTTAATGCCCAATAAGGGAAGGGAAAGAGTTCTCCACCAATTGTACCCAAACTTCCCCTCCCAGTTGAAATAATTAGTGATTAGAAAGTCTATTTTGACCTTATTGATCACCACCAACCACTCTAATTTCCAAATCCTAACAGTGCTCCATTGCTACAAAATTAAGGATTTCAAGAGGGGTGATTAGGATTTGGAGCCCACAGTAATTATTTTTTGTTAGGGTTTGACTTTTGATTCCAAAAGTCAAACCTTGGTGGATTTGGGATTCATGGGAGCCCCACACCAATAGCAATTCAAGCATGCTTCTTCTTTTTCTTTTTTTCTTTTTTTTTTCCCAACTTTTTATGGCCATGAGTGACATGGAGTCAATGCCACTATTTTTTTTTTTTACATACAAAGGGAAAAAGAGGAGGAGGTAAAAGAAAAATGATGAGAAGAAAAGAGGAAATATTGAGGCAAATATAATTGACTTCTTGAACTAATATCTAAAATTAAAAGTAAATTTTTTTCCATAGTTAAGGATTTGATGTGATGAAAAATAAATGAGAGGGTATATATGATGAAAATGGATAACTAGTTCATAATTTCTTGTTAACAAAACTATTAAAGGAAACTATTAGAATAATCTAGATTAATTCTATCAGATTACTCTTTAGATATTAAAATAATCCTGATTAATAACAGGCACAGATTAATATTATCATTGTAGTTAACAATTTTAGTACTCTAAATCATAGATATGAAGTACCTTTTTTTATTATAAAGAAACTATATTAACAGAAGTATCTCAAGTATCGGATTGAGTTTAGGTAACCAAACATCGTTTTATCTTTTTCATATCTAATCAAGTTTACTCTCCAAAAAATTAAGGCTAAGAAATAAGACTAACTAATTGAGTTCGACGCTTAGCCTCAAACCAAACCAAGAATCCCTATGCAAGATAACTAGAAGATCGAGAGGGGCAAACAATGTCTATGATATGATACGACCGCGTGGGTCGAGTTAGTCGAATTGACTTTAGTTAGTTGAATTTGTTTATTGCTTTCAATTTCAAGTAAGCAAATGTAAGCTCAATATAAAGAATTGAATCTAACCCGCTATGAATCTACTCCTATAAGTAGAAGAGGCAATGGGTCAATTAGGAGGTGTGGAGTGAATATTGAGTTTAACCAATTTATTATTATTGACTTTATTTTTTACTGTAGCCGATGGATCCTCTTTATCTCCGTAGGAGTAAATCATAATCATAAAACCCTACCTAGCTTTCAAAATCTAGCTACCATCTTCCTCCACGATTGTTAATTATCTAACATTGCGGTGGTCGTCGAAGGGTAGTAGACGACTAAGGGTGATGATGGACAACCAAATATCCTATGAAAGGATTGATCTCTTTGCCGATGGGACAACTTTCTACGAAATGTTAGCCCTAGTCCGATCAATATGATTCATTCAATCAGGGAACCTACTACTAGAAGTGGTCTGCACCCTATCCATGGCTGCCATTCACATCAGCATCGATCGTGTTAGGTTTTTATATGTTGGCAATTGTGTACAAAATATTTTAAGTGTATTTTTTCATGTATATGAGCTTTACACAAGTCTAGAATATCACTGGTGTGAAGAATTTCAAGATCATTGGAGAAAAGCCGTCGCGTTCTCAGTCGCGTTCACAAGCGCGTTCGAACGCGGGCACTGCGTTCACACAGACAGAGAGCCGCGTTCACAAACGCGTTCGAACGCGGGTACTACGTTCACACAAACCGAGAGCAGCGTTCACAAACGCGTTCGAACGCAACCTGAAGAATTCAAGCTGTCGCGTTCGAACGCACTTGGGCCCGTTCGAACACAAGTGAGATTAAGTTAGGCCGTTCGAACGCACTCGGGCCGCGTTCGAACGCACCTATGAAGTTTGCAATTTATTGGATTTTCGTGAGTACGAATATTACTTGGATTTGGCAATATCTTGGAGATCATATATAAGGATAGTGTTGCCCTAACTCAAAGGGGTTGAAGAAGATTATTCAAGGAGACTTTTTGGAGGCTACATCGGTTCTTCAACAAAACAAGGCCCTTCGCATCTACAAATCTTAATCTTTCGTCTTAAGGGCTATCTAGACGAAAGATCAATCTCGAGGGTTACTGAGATTGGACTTCAATCACAAGAAGCAGTGAATCGTGGGTTCTAGCGATCAAGACTGAGAGGAACAAAGTCGTTTGGATCGACGGGTTGTTTTGTGAGTCAGTCTTGTAACTGCTACTATCATAGTGATTGGTTTTGATCCGAGTTTGGATCCGTGGTTTTTTACCGTTTGGGTTTTCCACGTTAAAATCTTTGTGTTCATCTCTACTTTCGTTCTTTATATTTCTTCGATCTTTTACTTAAGCGAACGAGCGAGATCATTGCCTAGTGTTTAGATACATACGTGTGTCTAGGGGTTTTTTCAGATCGAAAGGCCATCGTCAAAGGCTTTCCACATTATAGTGAACTCGCAGCTCGTGGCCGTGGATCTGGCTTTTCTACAGCCATCGGTGGCCATTAGATCGTATTTATCTTCATAGGAGTATATCATAATTGTACAACCCTTCCATGCACTCAGACCTTAGCCACCACCTTCCTCCAACAGCTACCCTACTATACGGCCGCCGTCCACCACCACCCTTGTCCATCTGCCACCCTCCGACGACTGCCGCAACATCGAAGATTTATCGTTTTGCCCTATTCTAACCTTACTCCACTATTTTATTTATATCTTTTCATCGAGACATCTAATTTAGGTGAGACTAGAGCCATTAGAATACTAACTCGCGACGATACCAACATCTAAATTTTTATAATTTTATTACGTTCGAATCGATCCAGATCTGGTTCGTAACAGAAGTTTACTTCAATTAGCCACCGTCACTAATAAGCTACTTTCATAGACGAGTAAATTGACTCTTTTTCTAACGTTGAGATCTATAAAATTATGAATGCTGCCCGTATTGAATAATACCACGAATTGGTGAATGCCAATCTTATCGACCAACCTCGTAGTTTTGGTGTAGTTGTACTAGTGATTGCATCAAGAGAAATCTCCATTTGTTCTTCAAATTGTTGGCAGCTTCTATCTCTCTTCTTCCATAATCATGTTGTGGAGCTTCAATTTCCAAATATTATCCTTCAATTAAGTATAATCTTAGGTATTTATAACTATCTTCAGGAGACCTTTTTTTCTTCACAATGATATCATAAAGTTCTTTTCTTTCGAACTTGAATTGTTGGATTTCTGTTAGAATTGCTTATTATATTGCTGATTAGTATCTTCGTCTTCTCCAATCCAGGCAATCCAAAGCCAAAGTACTGATGACTTAAATATGCTAACAGTAAAGTAACTCTAATTTTCTCTCTTAACCTACTAATAAAGCAATTGATTAGAAATTCTTTTGAAAGATCTCTTACATGATTAGATAATGTCTCAAAATTGAGTTTGATTGTGTTTCAATTGTTTATTATATAATTTTGATGATAACAAAGCAAATAAGTTAGCTATATTATTTTGATTATACCAAACAAGTTAAAATAGTAATTATCGATTGAGAAGCTTTTTATTATTTCGGGCTTAACTATTAATTGTTATATGATATCAATGTGATTCATTTTGATTTGAAAAGAAAACTCTTGTTATAATATATAATTTTTAATTCTCAAATTTTATATTTTAAACTTACGTCACATATTAGAGATTACAAAATTGTACGCACGACAAATAGATTCTTATGTCGAGTTTTTTTATTTATAATTTTCTTTATAGTGATATGATAATTATGGTACTTTATATGTGACAAATAGATTTGATATTCTATAATTTTCAAATATAAATATATTTGAAATTTGAACATTGCAATAGGGCCTACAAATTAACTAGTTATAGTCGTTTTCCAATTTACTCTTTTAGCTATAACTTTTCGGGCAATATTATTTTGCTACAATTCCTATCGGTTAGATAGGCATATTTTTAATTTCTCTTTTAGCCACAAAGTCTATTTCACATTTCACTAAATGTTTTACAAAATTATTTTGATTGTTTCAAATTATTCCGCCTATAAAATTGGGCTAATACCTCATATTAAAATAAGAGTTCAAAGGCGAATTAAATGATATAAAAGATAGCAATCTAATTCAACTCATATTAGAGAAGAAGAGAAGTTCTCAATCGATAAATTTTCTCTCTCTTCTTTCTTTTTATTAGTGAGATTTATTTATAAATCAAATTCTTTGGGAGTTATTACACACCTTATTCGATCTCTTAGAAAAAATAGATGGGCTTCTTTACTTAAAACAAAAGTTATTTTAAAAAAAGAGATTTTAAGAGATAAATCTCTTGTATAAAGGTTGCTAGTATATTAATAAGCTAGTGGTGTATGTCTTTTAGTACATAATGAATTCTTAAGAAAATAACCTTGAGGAGTGGACGTAGGCCTTGGCTGAACCACTATAAATCTTGGTGTCCTATTTCGTGTCTATTTTAATTTACTTATCTCATTTAAGTTTTCATAGCATAATTATACATATAAGCTTAAAGTAATTTATTTATATTCTCTTAATTTGCATAAAGTCCTTAATTTCTTATTATCATTTATAATTTGTGGGTATACTTGCATACTTAATTTTTTATCTTTTTATTTAATTTGTAAACTTATTTTACCCTCTCTCTTAAGTTGCTTAGTTGGGCTAACATTGATATTTCTCGGCAGAGCTAGTTTGTTTTAATTTAGTAACAGCTACAAGAGATCTTGATAAATGGAAGAATTAAATCTAACCTCCAAATCTCTAGTAAAATAAATTTTAATCAGATTAGAGAGCCAGTATCTCTCATCTAATCAAACAAAGATTAACATTTTCGTTCCATCTGAAATGAAATATAACCGACCCGTTGATGAGGGAGAGTTTGATAATGCATGAAGAACTATTGAGCTTTACAAATCAACCAGTTGGACCTTACCATCAAATTTGCATAAAGTCCTTAGAATTTTTTTTTTTGTGTTAGGGTGCCTAAGGTATGGGCCCGAAGCCCATCCATGTCCGACCTAATAAAATCGAGTCAAAGTTGGACCCAGACTCGCTTTGGACCTGACCTAACCCGACCCAAAAGTCTGTTGGACTAGTTCAAGTTAAACCTTGTCCTCCATTAGGGCCAATAGATAATATGGCCCGTCAATTAAAGCCCTAGCCATTTTACTTAATACTAGAATGAACTCACAGTAGGATAAACATCTTATTTATGGTATATATTATAACGCCCCAACTCGGTACTAGCACGTGCACGCCCACATGTACACACAGCACGCACGGTGCATGCAACAGGTCGGGTGGGGCCCGTCCAATCTTACCATCTAATCAAATTTTTACTTAATCCTACATAAACCTTGTCCTCCATTACGGCCAATACATAATAGCACCTCAATTAAAGCCTAGCCTTTTTACTTAATCCTATAATGAACTCACAGTAGGATAAAACTCTTATTTATAGTATATATATATATATATATATAACCTTTTAATATGAAGATGGAGGACCACATTTAAAATGTATTGTGTTATGTTTATATCAATTTTGGGTTCTTCAAGCATCATTATTGTCAATGCTCTTGCAATTGAGTAAAACCCTTGTGAATCATGGGGTATTTGATTGAAGTACCACTTCAATTATCTCCCATTAATCATATAATTTTTTTTTTCATCTCCCTTCCTATCTATCTTTCTAATCTAGAAGTCAACTTCCCTCTTGATAATAATAATAATTATTTTTTTGTTTTTATTTTCTTTCAGATTCTCAGTTTTTATTTGTCCTTGTCACAAATTGATCATTGTTCAATAGAATTTAATAAACTTTTGGTGCTATGATTTGCTTATATTGGATGGATGATATGATTTTAGTATTAGTTATCAGTATGACTACAAATATAATCTTTTTAATTAGTAACTTTGCATATAACACCGTGTCTTCTAATAAAATTATAATTTACACCCTATATTTTAACTATTTATAAATCGAGCCCTATGATTTAGCGAATATGTACTGAAAATACCCTACCATTAGATTAGCTAGTTAAACTTAACTAAAATTTTGAGTTAAGTTAACTATATTAAAAAAAAAATTATGAAAATACCTTCGGTCAAGTCATACTAAGAGTATTTTAGTCATTTTAAAAACAAAATCTCTCTACTTAACGAAATATTCTCACGGTGTTAATTCAAATCTAACCCAGAGTATTTTTCGGCATATATTCGCTAAATTATAGGGCTCGATTTACAAATAGTAAAATATACGATATAAAACCACAATTTACGTTATAAAGCTAACAGATGCTATATACAAATTTTTCTATGTTAAAACATATACATAATTATTGGCATATTCATTCCTATTTATTTATTTTTTTTACATTTTTCAATCTCCACTCCAAAATAATACGCTGTAATATAGTTACGAATGTGCAAAATATTTCAGCTATTAAGTCTTAAACCTAACTATACTATTAATTATGGGCTACATAAATGAATATACCAATTATGCTTGGTAGCACAATTTATCAATCTGGCTTCAATTTCTCAATTCTAATAATTTATACAAATTTTCAACAAAAATTACTTAAGTTAAAATTTCAAACAAATTAAAAGTATCTAAGAAATTGGTTAACACCAAAACATATATTGGTAAATTTTTGACTGTATAAACTTATTTATGCATAATCCCCTAACACTAAAAAGATTAGCATAGTCATATTCTAAATAATCCCCTAACATTGTATATGTAGGCTTTTCTTTTTGTTAAATAAAAGGGTCACATAAATTTTTTCTTATTAAATCATCTCATAAAAATAAAATAGCTTAGAATTACAAATTCAGCCTTTTTTTACTGATTTAGACTAATTTACTCTTTTAATCTCAATGCGCGCATTGTTAAAAATTAGAAATATCTTTATATAAGTGATGTATATAAAATTATGCAGGTGATGCGTGATTTTTTTTTTCAAATCTTGACGCGCACATCGTTGAAACTTGCAGCGTATATTTTGCATAGACAATGCATATATATTACATAGGTGATGCATGCCATTTTTTAAAAAATTAAAGTATACCTTTTGTATAGGCGATACATATAAATTATATAAGTAATGCATGGTTTTTTTTTTAAATCTCGATATCTATATTTTTAAAAATTAGAGCGTACATTTTATATAGTTGATGTATATAAATTACATAAGTGAAGTGTGACGTTTTTAGGACACATCGATCTTTTTGAGATTTATTAAGGCTAAATCAGTAAAAAAAAGGCCTGAAATTATAATTTGATAAATAGGGGGTCTATTTCTGCCCATTAGAAAACTGAAGGGTATTTTGCTGTAAATTGCCTGAATAAAAGACATGTTCCAAAATGAAAGAAAACAAACTTAATAAAAATTGAAAGAAGAAAAGCAGTCACTATTGTTGTGTTTCTTTTAAACTTCTTAACAAAGAAAATAAGCTATGTCACAATTAACTTCCTATTAAACTCCTTAACCAGAACATTATTGATAGACATAACATAATTCGTTCTCACATAAACATTTAAATGTGAATATTAGATCATTAAATTACACAAAATAAGAACACAAATGACACATACATCAGTAGTCTTAGTCTGTATTTGGTTATTAACAAACAAGACATATTATAATACAACTTGCAATTGCACCATTGGAGATATTTAACCATAATAACAAATAAATAGAAATCTACAAAAGAATTCTTAAATAAATATAAGAATTTTTAGGGTTAAATATATTTTGCTCCCCCTACTTATACCAAAAATTATTTTACCCCCTATACTTCAAAATTGTAACAACCTAATCTTAAAAAAAATAAAAAATAAAAAAAATAAAAATTTGGACACGACGCGACCGGCCACACCGTGGCCAACCTCGTGCCCATGCATGGTGAGGCGCCACGCACCCGCGGCCGCTGCCGCAGCCAACCGACTGCGGCCAGCTGGCCACGGCGGGCCCCGACGCCGCCACTACTCCTCCTCCACCGCCTTCTCTCTCTCTCTCTTTAAAAATCTCTCTCTCTCGGCCACCCTCTCACTCTACTCTCTCTCTCTATACCGACACCTTCCCTGGAGCCGCCGCCGCCGGTGAGACCTCTCACTCCTCTCTCTCTCTCTCTCTCTCTCTCTCTCTCTCTCTCTCTCTCTTTCTTGCCCGAGGTTGGGCTCGTCGGAGCCGAGCTGCCGGCGAGAGGCCGGCCGCTGGCTGGCTAGCAGCGTCCGGTGCCCTCCCTGCCAACCCGGGTCCGCAACCTCCTCCCTCACCTCCTCTCTTTCTCCACTTCCTCTTCTCTTCTTCTTCTTCTTCTTCTTCTTCTTCTTCTTCTTCTTCTTCTTCTTTCTTTCTTTCTTTCTTTCTTTCTTTTTCTCCTTCTTCCTCAGCTCCTTCTTTTTCTTTCTGCACAGTGTTGGGCTCAGCCCAGCACTGATGACAGATTTAATTAATTTATTAATTAATTATTTTATTTATGTTATTTATTTAGGTAATTTTCTTCTTAATTAATGCAAATAGATTATTTAGACATTAATTATTTTAATAATAATATATATTCTTCAATATGATTAGTATTAATTATAATTTGTATAATCAATTATTTATTTGGTATAAATATAAGTAATACTCATATTTATTTATATCTCTATCAGATTAATATTATAGATTTGTAAATTATAATTATCAAATTTATATACTAATATTTTTATGAGATACATTTTAAATAATTCTAATAATTTATTATATGTTATTATTTTGTAACAAATAAAATAATCAGAATATGTATTTATTTATTATTTTATAAAGCAATGACTGCGTAATTCCTAAGTAATCAACATATAATTTAATTATAATTAGGTTTTTATCTTTATTTTTATTTTTATTTATAATTAAAAATCTAGCCAGTTATAAAGAAAGAAAGAAAGAAAGAAGAAGAAGAAGAAGAAGAGAAAAGGAAGAGGAGAAAGAGAGGAGGTGAGGGAGGAGGTTGCAGACCCAGGCCGGCGGGGAGGGCACCGGCCGCTGCTGGCCAGCCAGCAGTTGACCTCTCGCTAGTGGCTCGACTTCAACGAGCCCAACATCGGGCAAGAAAGAGAGAGAGAGAGAGAGAGAGAGAGAGAGATTTAAAGAGAGAGAAAGAAGGCGGTGGAGGAGGAGTAGTGGCGGCGCGGGGGCCCGTCGCGGCCAGCTGGCCGCAGTCGGTTGGCTGCGACCGCGGGCACATGGTGCCCCACCATGCAAGCTACCCGGCCATAGTGTGGTCGGTCGCGTCGTGTCCAAATTTTTTTTTTTTAAAGATTGGGTTGTTACAAAAATGTCTCAAACCAATCCTTGTACTTATGGCTAAAATGAGACTGCTCGTTTTTCTATTAAATTTAACCAAGTATCATGACTATTTTGGTAATTTACTTTATTATATCAAAATATGCATGTGTTCTCTAACAAACACAATAGGGGCATTTTGGTTGTTTTGAAGGTATTCAGTTAATTTTAATGAAAAAATTAATAGTTTCACTTTAGTCATAAGTATATGGACTAGTTCGAGGCTTTTTGAAGTACATTGATGCAAAATAATTTTGGGCATAAGTAAAGAGGGGGGGCGGGGGTGAGGGATAAAATGCATTTAACCTAATTTTTTATTATATGTTTGACAAAAAAAAAACTTATTTTTTCACTTGAAACTTTGCAAACTCCTTCATCCAACTTGTACATATGCTCATGTAAATATTCTAGACACATTTTGAACACATTTTCCAATCACATTCAAACCTTACAATAATATCTTTCTTACCAGCTTATAATTTCAGGTTAAAAGAATGATGCCATGTCTTGTTGGGAAGAAGCTCCATATGATGTGCTTGGGCTTACCACAAGCTTCATTGCTCTACTAGACTTCCATAGCTTCATGGCAAATGGTAGCTAAGCTAAAAAGGGAGACATCGTTCTCCATCTCCAGCTACTTCCATGGCTGGTTGGGATTTATGATCTTGAAGACAGAAGCTTCCAATGGTATTATCCTCCAAAAGTTTATCATCCTGCTACATATGATTACCTACATGGCTGTAACCAAATCCATGCATGCATGATTATCAACAAGATGTCAATATATATAACTTGGTAATGTTCCTCACTCTACTATTTTGATGATGTATTTCTAATATTATAAGGAACAATGTTTAGCCTCGTTCCTATGAGTTTGTTTGTATTTATCTATACATGCATGCAGGATTAGATTATGTGACTTAATGCATGCTAGTTTAGTATTTTCCGCAACTATGTTAGATTGTTGACTGGTTTAGCTTTTCTCACCGATAGTGGTATAAAGGGTGTTAATTATCTACCTCCCAGCTTAGTTCTTGTCTAGCGTTCATATTATTACGTAGGTCCTCTTGGACTGCTCTCATGTTAGGCTTCTAGTTGCTTGATAAGTTCTTTGTTTGACATCATTGCTCTGAGATGGGAGAGAAAAACAAGCACAAACAGTAACTCTTTCTATTAGATTAGGCAAATGATTTGATCCTAGGAATGAGGTTACACTTTCAGATGTTATCCATAATTTGCTTTGGTAGGAGGAACCCCAACAGATCCCAGAGATGATTCTATAACAGAGGTCATTAACTTTGTTTATTTTCAAAATACTAGCCTAGATGTTGCCTTGCTCTTGAATAAGTCTCCAAACTAATTTGTGACTTAGGTAACATTAATCACTGCAGGAGATCTGATACCTAGCTCACTTTTCTGAGTTGGTTGTATAGAAAATCTCAATAGTGCCTTCTTGGTAGATCAAATCCCAAAAATCTCCCACATAACTATTGATATCATTAATTATAGGTTTTGAGAGTGGTGAAAGGGCACAAGGCCTTCCAAACTATAAGTTTGTTCCATATCTTAATTTGTAGTAGTTAACTTTGAGCAAGGGGTGATGAGATAAGAACAAGTATTTATCATTTGAGTCTGCGATCTATGAGGCCAGTATTTAAGTTAAACTGGATCATGCACTTTACGTAGTTCATGGCCTAACCCGAGAACATGCAGTAATTATCTATAATAACCATAAAATTTGATGCATCCCATGGAGTATACCCCTGTTCAAATAGTTTATCTGAAAGATGAATGCAATGCTTGTGTTCATATTACAGAGGAAATCAGTGATATTTTGAACTTTCGAGGATCCTCTGTCTCCTCGATAGTTCCAAGCAAATATTTCCATTGATGCTTGGGTGGTGAGTCTGGCTTCGCTACTTGTAGGGAGAAGGTAGGGCTTTGATCCACATTGTTGTCGGGACTTAAAAGGGGAGCAACATTTAGGTATGGTGATGGTGGAGGGTGTTTTCTATTAATTAGAGAGGAGGTAAATGGCTTGGAGGAGAAACAAGGCTAGGCAAGGGCTTCATTATGTCACCTTAGAGTGATGTTGCATAGGGAGTTAAAGTTGGGACAACTATTATGGTTATTTAGTTGCAACAATAGACACGGTTATTGTGTTGAAATTAGGTTAGTTGGAAGGGCTTCTTGAAGAATTTCTCAATGTTCTTGATGTGAGATGGGTGGGTGAAAGATGGACGCGTGATAGTGAGCGGGTTGATAGGAGGAGAAGGATCTATGGCAGCAGGGTTGGGCGCATGAGAGGTCGATAGCTCAACAAGAGAGGTACTACGAGAGGTTTATTTAGGCGACACAGTAGTTTTGGGATACCTATCAGGGCTTGTAGAGAGCGGCATGTCCTTAGGATTAAAAGATTCGATACTTTGGGTTTCATTATGTTACGATCCGACCACATGGGTTAAGTCAAGTCAAGTTGAGTCGAGTCAAATTAGTTACTTAGTTTTATCTTTCTATTTTGAATTTCAAATAAATTGGATAACCCGCATGTGGATTCGATCCACTAGGGATTTTACTTCTATAAATAGGGGTGGATATGAGTTGATAATTATCATTGAGAGAAATCTGAGTTTATTTTCGTCTGTTAGATTGTATTTATTTTCATAGGAGTATATCATAACCGTAGATCCCTTACAAGCATCCAAACCCTAGCCACCTCCTACCTCCAGCAGCCACCCTACTACACGGCCGTCCAACACCACCCTTAGCCGTCCACCACACTCCGACAACCACCAAAACATCAGAAATTACCGTTCTACCCTCCCTGACCTATCTCCACTATTTCATTTTTATCTTTTCATCCCGACCTCCGATTTAGGTGAAACGAGAGCCATTAGAACTCTAATTCAAGAGGCTACCTCTACTTAAATTTTTATAATCATCCTACGGACAAATCATTCCAGATCTCATTCATAATAGTGGTATCACAGCTGACGTTCCTCAAAAGATGGTAAACACGCGATCCAAGACCCACGAGGAGGGATCGACCATGGAGGACCAGGATCTCATCTCCGTTCCTGTGGGAGTTGATCTAGTGGCCCCGCCACCACCACCAATAGTTGACGACAAGCCGTCGGCGTTGGCAAAGGCGATTTTTAAAGAATTTTCTAACGAGATCACTAGATCCATTACGGAGAGCGCCGAGAGGATGGACAAAGCTATTTAAGCCTTGGCGACAGCCCTCCTGACTTAGCACGGCTACCTTACGCCGCCGCACCAACCGGCCACGACGGGACAAAGCCAAACGCAGCCATCATTACCAACCCGTGAGGGAGGAGATGAGCCGGCCCATATCGCGGCCTCAACCCCTCCTCCGACAGTGGTGGGGACCCCTCCTACCCTGCAGACCTTCCTAGATACTGCTGCCATGCCAGAACCACCCGCAACAGTGTCCGCGAGGTCATCTTCCCCACCCGCGGTGGGAGATAGAGCTAAAAACCCTAGCTTCCCACCAACGACTGTCCAAACGCTCACGGCCCCTACCACCACGATCGGTCTCTTCCACGAGGCCCCCGCACCCAAGCCCGGATTGCCTTTCGCGCTAGCACTAACTGGAAGACCGCGAGCCGCGGCGGTCCGTGTTGCAGCAAATCTGCGGCTGGTGGCCACAGGTCTGACGCTCCCACGCCCACCGGCGGCCACGGCTGGCTTCCTTGGGCCGACTGCCGGCCAGTGGTGGCCACGATAGCCGTCGGCGACCGTCATAGCCGCAGGAAGCTACCCTACGTCGGGGTGGCTCCGCCGCAGTTTTCCATCGCCACTACTCCCCTAGAATGGGGCCACTAGTCCCTTCCGCAACCGCCGGGGGTTGGTGGACCGACTAGCAACACAGTAGGACCGCCGCTGCACCAGCTCGAGCCCGAGCTCGAGTTTAGCCCTCCGGTCGTCGCTCACCACCGTTCCACCACCGCGAGGACCAGCCAAGGATCAACTGCCGGTGATCCCGGACCAAACCCAGCCACCGCTGCCCCCCATGCTCCCTGTGGCAGCACCCCTAGGCCGGATTCCAAATTCAGCCTTAGGGTTAGGTTATTGAAATGGAGATAAAGTGCATGATTTTCGAGGCAGGTCAAATTTTTGCGAACCAATTCGACCACCTCATGCAAACTAGTTTGGAACCCATGAACAAAACCCCGAGCACAAGTACGAGCCCGAGGATGAATGGTGGAATGAATCGGTGGGCCCGCGTTGTCAGACTGAGCCGAACCCGCGTGCAGCCCGGGGGCAACATGAGCTAAACCCGTGGGCCTATGACCCACGAGACTAACATCGACCCCGAGGTCACTATGCTCGTTATGACAGACCACATTTTGGGATCCAAGCTCGGACCGTCAAGCATGATTTTCCAAAATTTTCTAGAGGAGACCCGCTAGATTGGACCTATCTAGCGGAGCAGTTTTTCACATACCATGGCACGCCCGACCACCAGAAGGTCCAGCTAGCTTCATTCCACTTGGAGGGCGTGGCGATTAGGTGGTACCAGTCGACTGAGCAGACTTGACCATTTGAGTCTTGGCAGGACTTTGCGGATGCGATTTGTGCTCGATTCAGTCCGACCTAGTACGAGGACTTTCAAACCATATTGACTAAGCTGACTTGGTCAACAATAGTTCGAGCTTACTAGGAGGAGTTCAAGAGAATATGCAATCGAGTCACTAATCGGTCTGACTCGGCTCTGAAGAGTACCTTCATTAGTGGGCTTAGGCCTAACATTCAGGCTGAGGTCAAGGCTTTGAGGCCCACTACTTATGACGAGGCCTTCTCCTTAGTTGTTCTGATGGAGTCCAAATTGGATCAACTAAACCAGCTCCGCAAGGAGGAGAGAAGAAAGGTGGCCCAAGCCCACGGCCCACTAAAGACGGCATCTACCCCGACTCAGCCTGCACCAATGGCTCAACCTAACCGATAGATGATCACGCGCCGCTTTGTACCCAACGACTTGAAAGAGCGTCGAAGAAAAGGCTTGTATTTTTACTGTGTTGACCAATTTACCCCCCGATCATAAATGCAAGCGTCAGCCAGCCCATGTCATTTTCCTAGGCGGACTCGAAGAAGATGAACATGAATCCACTGATTGGCACGACAAGTTATATGATCATAAGGGTGTGAGAGACTATCACCTTGAGGACAAGGTGTTAGAAGCGTGGTGGATTGTTACGATCCGACCACATGGGTTAAGTCGAGTCAAGTCAAGTCGAGTCAAATTAGTTACTTAGCTTTATCTTCCTATTTTGAATTTCAAATAAATCGGATAATCCGCATGTGGATTCAATCCGCTAGGGATTTTACTCTTATAAATAATGATGGACATGGGTTGATAATTATTGAGAGAAATATGAGTTTAGCCAGTTATTATTTTCGTCCTTATCTTTTTACATTAGCCGTTAGATTGTGTTTATTTTCATAGGAGTAGATCATAACCGTAGATCCCTTACAAGCATCCAAACCCTAGCCACCTCCTACCTCCAGCAGCCACTGTACTACACGGCCGTCCACCACCACCCTTGGCCGTCCACCACCCTCCGACGACCGCCACAATGTCAAAAATTACCGTTCTGCCCTCCCTGACCTATCTCTACTATTTTATTTTTATCTTTTCATCCCGACCTCCGATTTAGGTGAAATTAGAGCCATTAAAACTCTAACTCACAAGGCAACCTCTACCTAAATTTTCATAATCATCCTACTGACAGATCGTTCCAGATCTAGTCCATAACACATTACCTAGGGAGAGCAGGGAATGTTAGGGAGATGGACGACCCACCATCTCCTCCCTACATTGAGGAGTCAAACTGAGATACCATTCCACTGAGATGCAAAATTTTGGTTTGATGAGCTCAACTAACCTGCTACGGTGATGTTCTAGATAGTCATGCTTGATCTTGCCAACCAGGGGCCACCCGACGAGTGTAGTTTCCAAGCTCATGCCATATTCTTCCACAAAGAGAGCAATGCTTGGCATTCTCACATGACTGACTTGAACTTCAGTATTTGCCCCTATTGAGGAGAGACACCAATAGCAGGGTTGTAAAGGGCTTTGAGTCATTCTTGTATGAATCTTGTCCACCTAGCAGGATCCAATGATTCAATGAAGACAAGGACTCCGACCTCAGAGGGAGATATTATAGAGGCAGTCAGCTGTGAAACTGTACCTCGAACTCACAGAAAAATCACAATTCTCCACCGGCACATTTTACTTGAACTCTCCTAGAACAAGCATGTCCCTACTAAAAAATCCGAGGAGCTCCAAGCCATTCCTTTAGTCAGCTTCAATGGAGTTCCAAACACTTGATATTGCTTCCTTAAGTCCCATGGGGTTGTAAGGTATGTTTATAATAAGTTTGCCTACTAAGCAATGATTGTCATTGCTGTTCAGAAAGGTGAGATCTTTCTCTGGAGGTATAACTTCTTAGATGTTGTTCTGATCAACTCATTGTCGTTAGAGGCCATGGACAAAGAAGTACACAAGGATATCGCGGAAGAAGACAAGTACATACCGCGTCAATAACGTCCTAAAGATACCATCATCGGTCTTTGGAAGGTGGAGGGGGCATTAGTAAATCCAAAGAGTATAACCTTGAACTCATAATGTCCATCTTGTGTGAGGAATGCGGTCATTTTATAGTTAACTAGATGAAATTTAATGATCAGTTGGTTTGAGAGATATACAAGCAAAATATTATAGCTTTAAGAAGCATCTATGTGTAAAAAAAAATCAAATGCTTTCAGAGATTTACATGCAAATAAGAGATTTTAGAATATCAATTTTAGAGGTTTGTACACATAAACCAGGGATATTAGAATGGTGTACATGCCAAATATAAAAGGCCAACAAAAGTATACATTCATATATATATATATATATGATCATGGCTCACATGTTGCTCTATGCCCCCCATACGTTATCTAAGAGATATTGACCTTGGAATGAAATGAGCAATCTCGTTTGTCTCCATCATTAAAGAAGTCTATGGCTAAATTTATCACATGCATGCTATCTACTCTACAGATAGTATGGATAACTTTACAAGCATGCATGCAGTTAATTTTTTGTGCCCTCTGGATTATTATTCACGAATAAGATCCTTTGCATGGATAGGGATGGATATATCCTTTAATTAAAACCACCACTTTCTTCTTTCTATCTAAAAAAAGATATCATTATTTCATTATGGTTATACCTAACCTTGGTCCACTTCTTCCCTTCGTCATCTTCTCCCATGGAACGGCCGAGAAGGAGAAAGAAAAAAAGTCGGCGTCCAGAGAGAAGACAGCCCATGAACATATATACCAAACAGAAGAGACCAAACGAGGAGATCATGCTTGGAAATATTAATATTAGTATTGTCTTTGCCCCCACGCAAGCATGGCATGGCATGGCATGGGTTGGGTTGGGTTGGCTTGGCTTGGCTTTCTCGGGGTGTTGCTTGGAAGCGACTTGCAGCTGGCTGTGGACTTTTATCGAACACCTTGCGGGCTTCGGGAGTGAGCATGCATGGATTGCGGTGCATGCGGTGCTATCTGCCAAAGAGAGAGTAGTTAGGATGTCAACATTGTTCAATCCTTATCAAAGGAAAGCTTTAAGACAAAACTCTTGCCTATTTCATCTACATTGTATGCCAGGGTGGCCATTAAATTTTTCAGGAAGTTTTTCAAATAACCACCTACTTTTTAAGTGATTTCATTATTAGCACCCCGTTTTTCTTTTCTTTTTTTAATCTATAAACCCCATTAGAGGAGAAATTACATTTTACATTTTAACCCCCCGAATAGTTTTATTTATGTAAATAATCTAATAAAATTTTCTAACTTAATTAAAATAATATCGATGGAATTTTGTATAACATAATTATAATAAAAAAGAAGAAGTAATCTCTCACAAAAGAAACAAAGAAAAAGATTGTGGAAAAGATTGTTCTTTCCATCTCTGAGACAAGCATCAATCTTATCAGATTAATAAATAGGGCATGGACAAAGGGAATCCTACCTTTCTTTTTTTCAAGTAAAGTTCCAAAGATTAATAATTAAAAGGTTATATAGTTTTGTCACCAATTATTAATTTGTTGAAACTAATATTTACCTTTGATTAATCTAAAGCTATGATAGTCATTTTGAGCTAAAGAAAAAATCACAGACAAAAAAAGGTGGGGATTGGATAAAAAATATAACTTAAAAATGGGTGCTATCTAAAAATTTACTTAGGTTTTAAATTCAGAAAAATTTGCATATAACACCCTATTTTT
Organism: Typha latifolia; assembly: GCF_019914945.1. Lineage (NCBI taxonomy): Eukaryota > Viridiplantae > Streptophyta > Magnoliopsida > Poales > Typhaceae > Typha > Typha latifolia. The sequence continues at coordinate 9,221,901 of NC_133098.1, read as the reverse complement.
TAACGAATTTATAATTTATACGCTATATTTTAACTATTTATAAATCAAACCCTATAATTTAACTAAAAAAATTATTATTTCAATCTATGAGACAAGCATCAATCCTATCAAATTAATAAATAGGACATGGACAAAGACAGTCCTACCATTTTTTTTCAAGTAAAGTTCCAAAGATTAATAATTAAAAGTTATATAGTTTTGTCACCAATTATTAATTTGTTGAAAATAATATTTACCTTTGGTTAATCTAAGACTATGACAGTCATTTTGGATAGATGACTTACTACAACCGGTTAAAAAATTCGTAATAAACAAAGCATGAAAAGACTATTTTACCCTTATAAAAATTTATACTAGGGCTTAATCTGGGAGCAACGACCTTCTATAGAAATATTCTGTTATAATATATAAAATAATTTTTAAATACCTACGCTTTCTTCAAAGGAGGGGCAAAGAAAATGAAAAATAGTGACGAGGGTATTTTAGTAATTTGGTGTACATCAGTTAGTCAAAATAAACGTCAGCGTGTTAAACGAGAAGATGAGATATGAACCACAAAATAGATAAAATATAGGGCCCTAAATAAATTATTGATAATTATAAATTTCTTAATTTTTTTTATAATAATCTAAATACATCAATTAGAATTTTGTACACCATTTATGATTACCAAATCTAACACCTTATATAACTCCGAGATAATTGGTTACTTTCAATAGTATCAATTAATTATTATACAATCTCAGTCTTTGAATAAAGAAAAGAGAAATAAAAAAAAAATTATTGATCTTGTCTATATATAATTATTCATCATTATTATAAAAAAAACCAAAAAATACATAAATACATATTAATTAGCAAGAAATTTGAAATGAAATGGATTTATAGAAGTTTTGATAAATTAAGTATCAAAAAAAAATTAAAAGATAAATATGTTAAATTTAATCAAAATTTTAGGCTAAAAAAATCATTAAGATTAATTATGTAATTTTCTTAGGTAAATTTGCATATAACACCCTAATTTTTTTGATTAATTATGGTTTACACCCTACATTTTCACTTTTTATAAATCGAGTCATATGATTTAGTAAATATGTGTATAAAGCACATAAGTTAGAGTTATTCAGTTATTCCTTCTGTTAAATAGAAATATTTTAATATCTAAACGAACTAAAATGCTCTTCGAATGACTTGGTTGCCGATTTTTTTTTAATAAAGTTAACTTAACTCAAATATTTGGTTAAGTTTAATTAACAGATCTAACTTAAACTAAATCATATAGCTTGATTTCATTAAAAGATACGATGTTATATGCAAATTTCTTAATTTTTTCGAAAAGTAAGACCCAATTTTTTTTTGTAAAAATAAAAATAAAAAAAAATCAGTCGGATTGCATGGATTACCCATTGAACGGCCGTTAGCGGATTATTATAAGATTAGAATGCTTATTTTATCCACACATCCATGTATGGTCATCATCAAATCTTCAATTGCTTTGTTTTTTTACAACTCATCTCATTGAAAGCAACTAACCACAAGAATTTGATAATCTATTATACATCTAGATGTCTTTGAGTCATCTTGTCTCTTTGTTAAGGTGTCATTAAGGAAGAAGCTAGATATTAATGTTAAGGACAAATGTTCACTCTCCATTTCTTTTCTTTTCTTTTCCTTTTTTTCCCCTTATTTTAGGTTTTCTTTGGTAAATTTATGTTCATAGTAACTTAGGTTTTTAATTAAGAACACCTCGATATTTATCATTCGACTCTTGTATTATAGGTTAATCATCAAAAACACCCTAAATTAAACTTAATCTGACGCTTAAATACCTAAATTACTTCTCATTTTTTATTAATCCGGTAGCATTAATAAAAAGTTTTCAATAACTAAAGTAGAATTTGAATGATAAATATCAAAGTATTTTTGAATTATTTTTCTAATAATAATTATTTAGGCAAAACATAAGGTGTTTTTAATATATATATATCTTCTAAAAATTTACTTAAATATCCATCTCAAATTTATATTTACAATTATACCCTTTAAATCAAATCTTATCATTACTATTCTATAACTGCAATTTATTATTATTATATTTTTTTTCTTCTTCTTTTCCTTTCAAGAAGCTATCAACTAGTCTTCTTCTGCTATGTTTCTACATGTGAACTCCAGCATACAAACCTCTGTCACCATAAACTAGAAGAAAAAAAAAATTGAAGGGTTTATATGCAAATAATGAACTTTTGAGTAGTATATATACACCAAAAATAAAAATAAATAAAAATTTGTATACTAATAAATGCTTATAATTTGAAACACTTCAATTGGGAATACATAAACTACCAAAGATGAAGAACCGACCTTGATTGGATCCCAGAAAACTATTTGTCTAGTGTCTACCGGACCATAAATAAATAAATAAATAAATATCTTTGGCCGTAGAGTTTTTGACCAAACTAGCCCTCTTCCAAACTTTTTTTTAACCGAAATATATCACCGCTAGAAAAACTATAACTACACTCAAATGCTAATACATACAATATCTTTTTCTTACATATAAGAAGCTGATCAACATTTTATTTGCGGCAATAAACATTTTTAAATAAATACTGATAAGATTAGCAATTTATTTTGTTAACATATTTTTACTACTACCCATGGTGAAATAGACTCTTTAATATTCTGTCTAGTGGATAATCATTTAGGTAAAAAAAAAGATTTATTTTACAATATATGTCAATAAAACGTCAAATCTATCGGTACAAGAGGAAATACTAATATGTTCAGCGTCTTCTTCTTACAAAAAATTTCAAAAAAATCGTTATTGACCGTTATAAATAAACCCCATTTTGATTAAAAAAAAAAATCTAATGCTAATATATACAATATCTTTTTCTTACATATAAGACGCCAAACTAATCAACATTTATGTGCAGTAATAAATTTAGTCGATTATACTAATATTTTGTTTAAAAAAATCTAAGCAAAACGCTGATAAGATTAGCTTTTTATTTTGTTAACATGTTTTACTACTGCCCACAATGAAGTAGACTTCTTTTAATATTATATCTGGATCTATTTAGGCAAAAAAAAAAGATTTGTTTTACAATATATGTCAACAAAACGTTAAATCTATCGGTATAAGACGAAATACTAATATGTTTAGCGTCTTCTTCTTACAAAAAATTTCAAAACTTAGTTGAATCTACTAGTGTTTTGTTTGAAAAATTCTAATATTACGTCTGGATGATGATTCATTTAGGTAAACAAAAAAAAAGATTTGTTTTATAATATATATCAATAAAACGTCAAATCTATCTATATAAGAGGAAATACTAATATGTTCAGCGTCTTCTTCTTACAAAAAATTTCAAAAAAATTGTTATTGACCGTTATAAATAAACCCCATTTCGATTAAAATCAAAAGCAAAAAAGAAAAAAAATTCAATGCTAATATATACAATATCTTTTTCTTACATATAAGGCGCCAAACTAATCAACATTTTTGTGCAGTAATAAATTTAGTCGATTATACTAGTATTTTGTTTAAAAAAATCTAAGCAAAACACTGATAAGATTAGCTTTATATTTTGTTAACATGTTTTACTGCTGCCCACAATGAATTAGACTTCTTTTAATATTATGTCTGAATCCATTTAGGTAAAAAAGAGATTTGTTTTACAATATATGTCAACAAAACGTCGAGGAAATACTAATATGTTCATCGTCTTCTTCTTACAAAAAATTCCAAAAATATTGTTATGGACCGTTATAAATAGACCCATTTTGATATTAATTTCCTGAGATGATCTATTTCGATTAAAACCAAAAGCAAAAAAAAAAATCCAATGCTAATATATACAACATCTTTTTCTTACTATAAGATACCGAACTGATCAACATTTATGTGCAGATATGCAGTAATAAACTTAGTTGAATTTACTAGTGTTTTGTTTGAAAAATTCTAAACAAAACGCTAATAAGATTAGCTTTTTATTTTGTTTACATGTTTTACTGCTACCCATAATGAATTAGACTTCTTTTAATATTACGATCTAGTTGGTGATCCATTTAGGTTAAGAAAAAAATATTTGTTTTACAATATATGTCAACAAAACGTTAAATCTATCGGTATAAGAGGAAATACTAATATGTTCAGTGTCTTTTTCTTACAAAAAATTCCAAAAATATCGTTATTAACCGTTATAAATATACCCCTTTTGATATTAATTTCCGGAGATGGTCCATTTCGATTAAAACCAAAAGCAAAAAAAAAAAAAATTCCAATGCTAATATATACAACATCTTTTTCTTACATATAAGATACCGAACTGGTCAACATTTATGTGCAGTAACAAACTTAGTCGAATTTACCAGTATTTTATTTGAAAAATTCTAAGCAAAACGCTGATAAGATTAGCCTTTTATTTTGTTAATACTACCCACAGTGAAATAGACTCATTTTAATATTACGTCTGGATGATGATTCATTTAGGTAAACAAAAAAAAAAGATTTGTTTTATAATATATATCAATAAAACGTCAAATTTATCTATATAAGAGGAAATACTAATATGTTCAGCGTATTCTTCTTACAAAAAATTTCAAAAAAATCGTTATTGACCGTTATAAATAAACCCTATTTTGATTAAAACCAAAAGCAAAAAAAAATCTAATGTTAATATATACAATATCTTTTTCTTACATATAAGACGTCAAACTAATTAACATTTATGTGCAGTAATAAATTTAGTCGATTATACTAGTATTTTGTTTAAAAAAATCTAAGCAAAACGCCGCTAAGATTAGCTTTTTATTTTGTTAACATGTTTTACTGTTGCCCACAATGAATTAGACTTCTTTTAATATTATATCTGGCTCTATTTAGGTAAAAAAAAAAAAGATTTGTTTTACAATATATGTCAACAAAACGTTAAATCTATCGGTATAAGGGGAAATACTAATATGTTCATCGTCTTCTTCTTTCAAAAAATTCCAAATAAAATCGTTATTGACCGTTATAAATAGACCCCTTTTGGTATTAATTTCGGGAGACAGTCCATTTCGATTAAAAACAAAAACAAAACACCAAAAACTAAAAAAAAAAAGATTTGAGACAGGGGTAGTTTGGTCAAAAAACTCTTGGGCTTGTCACAAGCTCTGTTTTTGGTGCAAAGAAACCCTCCAATTTCCTCCACATGGCTTTACTCGTCCAGGTTGTTATCTTATCTCTCCCCATTCATTCCCACTTGTTAATTTCCTCAAACATCACATTCATTCATTCATTCACTCACTAATTCACAGTTGTTTCTGTAGGACCACTCTACCCCACTATATTCTCTTCTCTCTGCTCTTCTCTCTATAAATACACACAGCATTCATTTATAAGCATTACAAACAACAAACAAAGATAGATATCTTATAATTCCAGCAGCAGCAGCAGCAGAAGAAGAAGAAGAAGAAGAAGAAGCTATGGAGAATACTTATAACTTCCTTTTGCTCTCTTTCCTTGTATCATCTCTCCTAATTCTTACACCTCCGGCGACTGCACAACTGAGGCAGAACTACTACGCTAACGTCTGCCCCAACGTCGAGTCGATCGTCCGGGCCACCGTCTCGCAGAAGCTGCAGACCAACTTTGCGGCCGCCGCCGGCACTCTCAGGGTCTTCTTCCACGACTGCTTCGTCAGGGTAAAGAATTCTTCTTCTTCTTCTTCTTCTTCTTCTTCTTCTTTTTGTGTAAGTAATAACAGGGTATGTGAATTCCGAGTGCATTGGTCAGGGCTGCGACGCGTCGGTGCTGCTGCTGGCGGCGAACGGCGACGACGAGCTTCACAGCGGGGCGGACTTGACGCTGTCGTCGGATGCGTTGGATTTGATCAACAAAGCTAAGGCCGCTGTGGATAGTAATCCTCAGTGCGCTAACAGAGTTTCTTGCGCTGATATAATAGCCATGGCTGCCAGAGATGTGGTCTCCTTGGTATCCAATTTCTTTCTCTACTTTTTTTTTTATAACTTTATTTCTCGGATTAGAACAGAGGATTATTTCTATCATTCTTTGATTATAATGACATCTCTCTCACTGTTTACTTGAATGGAAAATAATTAATGTAGTGCTCTCTGCTTTACTGGTTGGTGCTCTGCTTTTATATTGACTCTCTTTTTTTCTTTTCTTTTTTGTTCTAATCTTTTTATTGTGCGATAATGATTGAGAGCACCTTTGATGAATATAATTAGATACTTCTTTCACTCCTAAAGGGAGAATAAATAAAAGCATCTAAGAAACCTCTGGAATTGAATTGAGACTGGAATATATCTTCTATGCCTTTTTAAAAAGTACATCAATTTCAACCAATTCATATCCTTCATCTGTATGTAGAATTATCATCTAATAAATTTTTTTTTTTTTTTGCCTTCAGGCAGGAGGGCCATTTTATCCGGTCGAGCTCGGGCGGCTCGACGGCAAATTAACCTCGACGGCGATCGTTAAACATAGCCTCCCGAGTCCCGGATCTAATCTCGATCAGCTTAACGCATTATTTACCGCTAATGGGCTTTCGCAGACCGATATGATTGCGCTATCAGGTTGGCAAATTCTCTCATTAAAACAAGAGATTAAGATTATACCTCATGAGCTAAGTAGTTGTAGTTTAGATGGCAAGTCTTAATCAATTTGCATAGAAGCAAATAATTTGATTGCAAACTTAGGAAATTCTGTACATGAACCTTGTCACATTTATTAAATATTGTACGTAGGTCTCTTTTTGATAGGTACAGTAGCGAGATTGATTTTATGTAATAATATCTTTGGACATTATGTATAGGTGCTCATACAATTGGTGTGTCACACTGTGACAAGTTCCTCCGCCGGATTTACCAATTCAGGCAACCGTCGGCGTTCAACCCGCCGATGAACGTATTCTTCTTACGCCAATTGCGTCGCTCCTGCCCGGTAAACTCTAAACCGTCCAACTTCGCGGTGTTAGACCTGCAAACGCCGGCCAAGTTCGACAATGCCTACTATCAGAATCTACAACAAATCAAGGGCGTCTTGGCCTCCGACCAGGTCCTGTTCAGCGATCGGCGGTCGCGGGCCACCGTCAACTGGTTCGCCAGGAACCAGACCGCATTTTTCGAGGCATTTGTCACCGCGATCACTAAGCTCGGGCGGGTCGGAGTGAAGACCGGCCGCGACGGTGAGATCCGCCGGCTCTGCACAGCAGTCAATTAATTATTCTAATTATATCTTCTATTACATATCGATAGTACTCAAGCTTTCGCTTCTGTGTATCAAACTCAATCCCTTCCTCGTTCTTTATTTATTGTGTCAATATCATATGAATCCTCATTTTTATTACCGTTAGATTTATCATTGTAAATTGTGTGTACTCCGTTATAATAATATATACTTTAAATTATATTTTTTATTATAAAAGTTTGTCAATTTTGCCTATTTATGATCTAAAACTCTCTCTTTTAATTCAATTATTAGAACAAATCATGAGTTGTTGTTGTCCAATATAACAAAACCCTAGCTGTACTAATAGACAATTTGGCTGGCTGGCATGATAATATAATTATATAATTATATATAACAATAGTCACATTCACTATTATAATAATAATTAATAGGGTAAATTAGAAAGTAGGGTAAATTTTTTTTTAATTTTTTTAATTTATTTATTTTCTCTTTAAGTATACATTTATATATGATTAGAGAAGTAGATGCCACTTTTAGGATCCCCTACGCGGAATGTGGGACCCCCCCCCCTGATTTACTTAATGAAGCATGGTCATAAGGAGCCAAAGGATGGTCCTGCTTGATCACATGAAGCTTGTCTAATTGCGTATCAGGACAAACATAATTAAGGGAAATTTTTAAATAACACCCTGTTTCTTTTTAGTTTTCTTGTGATCTGACCCCCACTGTTTGGCTTCGTATACACTTTGTATTTCTGTGTGTTTTTTTTTTTGGTTGAGAAAATGCTTATAGGCTAGATCAATTTATTAACATCCAGAAGTTTCATCAACGCAGTCTGATACGTAGAGAGAAGAGAAATAGAGTGATAGACTCAGCAAAGGCTCCACACTTGGCCTGTAATAAACAACACTATAATTAAAATATAACATCAAGCCTAAAGGAACAATCAAAATAAAGAATAACCCTAGTAATCAACGACACGACCTTAGGAATTCACAAAGACAGGAATATCGAAGATCACCCACATAGAACAATAAAATTTTAAAATAAAATCCTACAACATCCTAAAATAGCAACATATCAAAAATAAAGGAATATAGCTTGAGTGGCTAGATCCGATCAACAATAAGAATTATTGAAAAAAAAAAAATCATTGACGAGCATAGCCTACTACCGTGAATGGGTATCAAACCCACATCCCACTTAGTGGATCCTCACCCACCAAACAAGGAATTTAAAGCCAATGGTAGTTGGGAACAAATGAGAAGAGGGTCAACGGTGGCGGAGCAACTACGACAGCAACAAAGGGATTAGGCAGAGCATGGGAAGAGACAGATGTAGGTAAAAGGAGGAAGAGGTGAGGCAGAACAAGGGTGAACTCCAATACAAAAGGTGGCGGTAGGGTGGCAGCATAAATTCGACATGGAATGGAAGGTGAGCTCAAAAGGGAACGACAGCAAGCGACAACGAAGGAAGGAAGCTTGGAGAGAGAGAGGGAGAGTACAAAGCAAAGATGGAGAAGGAGGAGGTCGAGATGGACTACAAGAGGGGAGGCAACGATTGACAGAGAAAGGGTGATAGGGCCGGGGTTGAGAGAAGAGAAGAAGCATTAGAGGGGAAGTGAAAGAAGAAAAGGAAAAATCGAGGAGAGAAAGAGAGGAGGAAGCCTCTCCTCTCGCCTAGCCATTGGAGCTAGGAGAGGAGAGGGTAAAACTCGCCAAATTGATAGGCAAAACCTTTTGAAAGGATGGGGAGTCCTGCATCGAACCCTAACAATTCTTGGGCCAACAAAAAGGGAAGATGACCTTGTGTATTTGTCTTGCCTCTACTTTGGTCACTCGTTTTGCCTTTGATAAACAAAACATTTTCTTTATCATATCTATCAAAGATCTAACATTCCATTATTTTCTTTGCCAATTCTTCTTAGTTGCTAAACAAATTCTCAAATTTCGCCATACATGGTTGTCTTGCCCACCCTTATAATGATGAGACAAAAATGTGATGCTCCTTTTAAAGCCCCTGAATAAGGTACCATTTCATCTTTGCTTCACTAATCGGCTCATCCGAATTAAAACCACATATCTCCGCACACAAAAGTTCTTTACGATAAAAAAAGTACTCTCCATTGCTCATTTTCTCTTAAATTATATTTGACAACTCATTCTCTAAAAATTACAATTAGGCCTCATTTTTCTTTGTCAACAACATTTCAAATAATCAAACACATCTTAATAACAATGACTTGCTTAGTTATATATGGCTAAAAAATAAGAACTCTAAATAACAAGATAAGAGTTATTTTTAAAATGCTCATAATAAGTAGTATGACTAGTAGTGACACACCAATTAGTTAGATGAAATAGCGTGCTAAAATAATAAGTAGATCTAATGCTAATATTTTTAACATTCATTACATTAGTTAGGCCCTAATTTTCAAGACAATTCTGTATCTCCATCCTTCACATAATTAAACCTAAATTAAAACGGATTGAATGATTTTTGTTAACTAGATCTCATCAAGAGGTAAGACTTCGGATTAAGCTGATTTGTTCTAAATAAATAAAAATTCTCTACATTAACTAAATAATGATTGTGCGATTTTATATCCCGATATTCCTCGGATTACATTCCTGACTTAAGATTATATGGAGATATTTCTTTTTGTACTTATCGTAAAGAAATTTTCAAATTAACACTCAATATACTAATAATTTTATCATTTAACACTCCATGTTATGCTACATCAACAAAGTCGTACCTAAACCTTTTGGGTCGGTTTAGGTTTCTAACCGTGTGCTTCGGTTGTTGGTCATAAAAGGATAAACTCGATCCCAACTGAATTAGCTTTGAGTCAGGACCGCCCTAAGCCCAGTTAGAGTTCGAGCTAGGTTTTGGCCGTCAAAATTCAAGTCGAGTTTGATTGGGGTTCAGACCTTCAGGCCGAGTGAGCACTCCTAGCTAGAGCAGTTTATTACTCTCTTTATCTCTATAAAGAGAAGGTACACAATTCTTACTTTTTTACCTCTAACACACACTTATCAAATTTATTAGAATATAGTTGAGAAAAATATTCAGGAAGAAGTTTGACTGGAAATAAGGGAAATTGAGAAGTAGAGATATAAATATAAGCAAAATAGAGAAATTAAAAACCTCTCCAAAATTAAGGTGTTTCTTTTTAAATTATTCAAATTTAGGGGTGTTATTTTGTAAAATTTTCGCTTTATTTTATTGCCGCGTTAAATCCACTCCATGTGATTTTAACGTAAAGAAATTTTCAAATTGACACTCAATATTCTAATAATCTTATCATTTAACACCCCATGTTATGCTAGATTAACAAAATAAGGTGTTTCTTTTTAAATTATTAAAATTTAGGGGTGTTATTTTGTAAAATTTTCGCTTTATTTTATTGCCGCGTTAAATCCACTCGACTGGTTTAAGAATATTTGAACGTTGGCCAGAAACGCGTAATATTCTCTTAAATTAGAATACTATAACATTTCTACCACATGATCTGCAGATTCGCATATACTAGTAGTTTCTAGTAGTTTCTAGTAGTTTCTAGAAGTTTCTAGAAAATATTCTAAAATAAACATGCATGCATGGTATTATATCAACCATTGCATCATCATAATCATATGCCTTCAATGGCAACTAATTCTTAATAAACAACTCTAACTATATATTAGAAATTATTCGGTATCTCTTTTTCTGATATAAGTCTTTATTCTATGAATAATTATTCTTATATTCACTTATATTATGAAATAAGAATGTAATAATTAATCTAGATGTGATATAGAGCGAAGAAAAAGATACGATAGAAAACAAAGTATTTTATTTTTTATAAAATTATAATAAATATCGTTTGATTTTATATAAAAGTAGATTGCTGAGATAGATTTTAATGTAGTATAAAATATAAGGAATGGTTGAATCTATTATTAGATAAAAACTTTCGAATAAAAACTAGCGTTTTATTTCGCTAACTTACAGATATAAACACTAAACTTATCGGCATTTTTATCTAAGAAGTAAAACGCTAATCTTATCAGTATTTTATCGACAACATCAACTACAGTGAAATAAACAATTTTTAGTATCTAAGTATTTGTTAGGTCCTCACTAGTGGCCACCAGCTACAGCAAACCCACAAACTCTAATTAATCCCACCCACACTCCCTTTAGTTGCTTACAACCAGGATCTGAGCTGTTGCTTCTAAACACCACCACCTTCCACCCCTCTCTCTCTCTCTCTCTCTCTCTCTCTCTCTCTCTCTCTCTCTCTCTCTCTATATATATATATATATATATATCTCTTTCCTAGGAAATTAACCTGAGACAAAGACAAAGGTCTTATAGTTATATATATATATATATATATATAATCTGAGATAAAGTAAGGCATAGCTATGGAGAAGCTCCTCCATTTCCTCCTCTTCTCATCATTCTTATTACCTCTCCTCACCCTCTCATCCACAGCCACTGCTCAACTGAGGCAGAGCTACTACGCCGGCAGCTGCCCTGACGTCGAGTCCGTCGTTCGCACCGTCGTCGCCCGGAAGATGCAGCAGAGCGTCGTCGCCGGACCTGGCACTCTCAGACTCTTCTTCCATGACTGCTTTGTTAGGGTATAATATATATCTATATATACTTTTCCTAAGTTTTTTTTAAGGGCTTTTTATAAATCATATAATCGAACCTCTTATTATTATTTTTTTCCTATAATTTTTGCTAACACCCTAGCGTTATTTTGACTAACTAGTATCTATCAAATTACTAAAATACCCCTATTATTCATTCCCATTTTTATATCCCTTTATTATCTTCTCCTCTCCTTTTTTTTTCAACATTTTCTTTTTCCTCTATAATTCTCGTTTAACATTTTCACATTATTTTGATTAACTAATATCAACTAAATTACTAAAATACCCTCATTATTCCCTCCCATTTTTATATCCCTTCATTATCTTCTCCACCTATCTCCTCTGCCGTCGCTGCCGCCGCCACCAACTTTTCTCATCTTGTCTCCTCTTATTTTTTTTTTTCATCTTCTTGTTCTTCTATTTTAGGAAGAGAAAAATAGGATAAAGAAGACATTAGTAATTTAAATATTTATAAATTATTTTGTATATTATAACGAAATATTTCTTTTCTAGTATCGTCTAACTTAACTCAGGGTGTTAAATGAGAATTACAGAGGAAAAGTAGAGATAAGGTTATAAAATCGTCAAAGAGGGGAGGGGGTATGAATTACAGATAAAATATAATGTGTGTTTTCTACATTATTAGGGTTGCGATGCGTCGGTGATGCTCATCTCGTCGGACGGCAATGACGAGTGGCGCAACCCGGACGACACATCCTTGGCAGCCGACGCTTTCGACACGGTGATCAAAGCCAAGGAGGCGTTGGAGAATAACAAGCAGTGTGCTAACAAGGTGTCCTGCGCTGATATCTTAGCGATAGCCGCCAGAGATGTCATCTTCCTCGTGAGTAGTAGGAAGTAGTTTTCCATTTCTCCAATATTCTATATCGATGGTATAAATATAATTCTTGAATCTTTTTCATGAAGAGTGGAGGACCATCCTATGAAGTTGAGCTTGGGAGGATTGATGGGAAAATATCGACCAAAGCTAGCGTTAGGCATAGATTACCTCATCCTGATTTTAATTTGGATCAGCTCAATTCGATGTTTGCTGTTCATGGCCTCACACAGACGGATATGATCGCACTCTCAGGTTGGGTGGCTTTAAGGGTATATATGTCTTTTTACTTAATAAATTATTAAGATAATATAATTGTGTAAAAAAAATAACGTGCACGGTTCCTATTATACCCTTGAGAATCGCTCACATTTTTTTTACGTTAACATTTTAGATATGTGACTAGATTAACTAATAAAATAATTAGAATTTAGGTATTTTTTTATAACTATTTCTTTAATAATAGGAGTGCAAAAATATGACTAATTTATTATTATTGTTATGTTTTATTTAGAATTTATTTAGAATTTTATTTAGAATTTATTTAATTTTAACAGTTTGATTAGGAGAGAGAAATATTATGAGAATATTAATAATCGGTTGAGGTCATTTATTATTTATGATTTTAGGGGCGCATACAATTGGAGTCACTCATTGTGATAAGATCTGGAGAAGGATGTACAAGTTTGGGGGGGGGAGGGGAATAGACCCAACAATGGATCGAGAATTTGTAACTCGGCTGCGCAAAACCTGTTCGATAAAATTCCAACCCACAAGTTTTGTCATGTTGGATGCGGCAACTCCACTCAAGTTTGACAATTTATACTACCAGAATCTACAGAAAGGAATGGGCGTGTTGGGCTCGGACCAGGTGCTGCACACTGACCTGAGATCGCGTGCCACCGTCGACCTGTTTGCCGGGAACCAGACGGCATTCTTCGAGGCGTTTGTGACCGCCGTCACGAAGCTCGGGAGGGTCGGAGCAAAGACCTCCGGCGGAGCAGACGGAGAAATCCGCCGGGATTGCAGGAGGGTCAATTAGAATTGGTTGTGTAATGAAATTAGAATTGGTTTCCAGTGTTCTTCCATTCTTTGTCTGAATTCAAAGTATTTGTATTTATAATATCAATCAAAAATCTCGAACGAAAATAGAGAGAGAAGTTCGACAATTTGTCCACATCCACGGGCAAACCAAATATCAATCCACCAACAAAGAAGTGAATTAAAATCCACCCTTTTTATCAAATTCTGATGAAATATAAGCTAGCCATTGGGACTTGTTAATATGTTTGTCTGCTGATGCTTGTCGTCGCCTCAACATCACTCTCACCATCACTGCACAGATTCAATCCCTTGTGAACTCTTGTATCTCTGAATCTGATGTTTCGCTCCTGCAAGATTAGGCCTGCTGAATGATGGGTCTCGGAAGTAGACGCTGCTTTGTAATCTTGCAGATGAATGATGAATCTACAAGGACTTCAGTAGTTGCATCCGCGGAATTGTTCCAATTTGTGTCCTTATCACTTGATCCAACCAGTAGCAATTTCTGTACACTATAAAACCAATGAAGTTCATGCACCTGATAATCCAAACTGGAAATGACAGAATCAGAGTTTGTTGATGTAGAATAATGAATGGAAAAGGTTTGAGATGGGCATCTACAAATCTAGATAAAAGACAATTAAGAAATTTATTTAAATGCTTTCAGAAGGCACTCAAATCGTATCAGGAAAATTCAAATAAGAAAAAGGCCAAAATTAGCATGAACCAGAATCACTAAGAGTCTAAGAGGAGGACTTCAATAAGTTTGCTCACAGTCACAGGACATATTTTCAAGAAGTCAAAAGGTAGACATTAGAGGGGATATGCATTTCATGGCTCCTACTTTTGAATAAAAATCAGGATATATGTGAACCATTAACTAGAGCAGTGCAGTATACCCATATACCACCACCATGAAACAAAAATATTCTCTGATCTCATCTTACAATACCTTCAAGGTGGAGATTACTTGGATCTGATTCAAATTCTACGGCATAGTACTTCGGTATTCTTTTATTTATCCACTATCCATTTTTGGAAAGAAAGCGTGCAATAGGGTAAATATCAATAATCTGTACTTAATGTTACTACCTTCTCTCTAAAGATCTTCTTGCGCTTCAATACAGTAGATCAAATAGATTCATTGCTGTATTGATACTTGTCCATCAACTCCCAGAATTGGTTGGAATAACTGTGAACAACTTGAGGCAAAAGTGTTGGATGTGCCCCAAGATTCTGGATTCTCTAAGCCCACTCCAACTGCTATTACACTCTTATTCTTCAATAAGGAGGTGCAAACTTCAAAGGTTGTGATTGCCATGCAGTTTCATCCCCATTCCTGAAATTATGAAGTATGAATTATTTATTTGATCTTTAAGTGTCTTCTAGACTATCATAAACAATCAAAGTTCACTTGAGTTTGAAGAGCATCATACAAAATATGCATGCGGACAGATTTGTATGATTAATCATGATAAGAATGTACAAGAGGTATACAACTGTTTTCCCTTCAAATTAGTTCCCCCTTCTCACATGTTCGGAGAGTAAGTCATGGTTGGACCTTATAACATAATAATTATGAAATGATCAGTGAGGTGATCTATAAGATTATTCAACGAAAAAATATGTAAGAGTAATTTGCCAATTTTAAGAGTCCAGGATACTATAAAAGAAGCATCTACTTGCCTCTCTATTATTGCCTTCTTATAGGACACTAAAGTAGTGTTCAGTTCAGTAATTGATTATTGGTAAAATAATGGTCTCATAGTGCATACTTCAATCAGGTGATAGCTCTAGCATACTCAAACCCCTAATTTAAGACTAAAAGTGAACACAAATTAACCTCAACTTCTTAAATTGCAGCTTCATTGGCAAGTTAATATGTAGCCATTCAGACTATTACCTTGTATGGATGCAGGTGTGAAATGGCAAAAACATTGAGAAATATCTTCATATCCGATATCCTTCAGACATGTAAAAAAGGAGACTAAACAAGAACACAACAATTGGCAAAACATAAGAGAAACATCTACTTCCTCCCTTGACAATAGTAAAAAAAATTTAAGTATTTCATCAACCATTTGCGAGAGGAAAAAAAAAAGTCTAAAAGAGCTGGTGCTCTTAAATCTAATATGACATTACCAGAGTTTGAAATCTAATCTCTATTGAAGTCTCAAATCATATTTAGGCAGTATCTAAACCAGCTTTAAGGGAAAGTAAGCAGCATTTTGATAGACAAAGAAAACCAATCAGCTTTGACTGGACAAAAGTTCAGTCTGTTTTGAATTAACCAACACAGAAACATCCCTTTCTCTGACTTTATGTCCAGCAATTAGCCACAGATTGAAATGCAAGTGTTTTGCCTCCTTATTTCATGCCCACTATGAAAAAGGAAGTTCTTTCAGTTCCTTCACTAAACTTACATGAAAGTGCATCTAACAAGAACAATTAGAACAACTAAATTAAGTTAGGACAAAGAAGAGAATGATCTGAACATTAAATAAGGAATTGAGATACGCATGTTTCAGTAACTTTGACGTTTATTTATGTACAAGATTAATGTCTCACTGACTTATAATAAATCAACTAATATATAAGAAGACTATTAAAACTATATTACAGGTTTCTAATATTTTGAACATACAGTGAGGATATATGAACTCAATTTCATTAGTTCATGATTTTAGGCTGTCAATCTTTCGTTCTTTAAAAGAACCGTGCAAATTAGGTTAAGAAAAAATTGAATTATCTGCAGATATGGTGGAGAGGTCCTTACCATTATCCAATATTTAATTTTTTGTAAAGGACCAAATGCTATTGGTATGCATCAGACTTGTGCATGTCTAACCATTTTATGAAGTCCTTTTAAGTATCAAGAGATGCCATGCATTATAGTTTAGGATTCGCACCAAGAGCTAACTCTTTTACTACACTTCCTTCACCATGATTTTGTAATTGCATAACTTGACAGAATGCAACAGTCTAAGATGGTGATGGGTCTTCAAGAGGTTGCAATGTCTTCCACATCTGGCCGAGTTCCTCTACCTTCTCCATCTCTTGCATTTGTTCTAGAAACCCCTCCAGAACGTGAAATGCCCTCTCAGAGGGAACCCTTCCCCTATCAATCATCTGTTGGAAGCATCTGTAGGCCTCCGCCAACCCACCTCTGCAGCATAAACTGGTAACCAACAGATCCAACGCATGCCGGTGAGGGCAGCATCCCTTCCCTATCAGATAGTCCCATAGCTCCAAACCTAGATCAGGTCTTTTATTCTCACAGAATGTCTTCATTAGCAACATTACTGTCCTTGTCCTCGGCATGAAGCCCTGATCTATCATCCTCTTATAAAGCTTCCAAAACTCTTCCAAATGACCGATTCTCTTCAACCCACAAAACAAGGTATTGTAGCTCACATCGTCGACGCCAATCCCCTTCTCCTCCATCTCATCCAAAAGTGCCATTCCAGATCCCAAATCCTTAGCTCTCACATAAGCACCCATCAAGGCATTATAAGCCCCCTTATCCGGACCCAACCCCCTCTCGTGTATTTCATCAAACAAGCGGCGAGCACGAGATGGGTTCTTAACGATTCCCGCCCCGAAGATCAAGGTAGTCATAGTTTCCACGGTCGGCGAGCAATTCTTCCTCCTACTCATCTCTTCAAACAGCTCCAGCGCATCGGAGAAGCGCCCCTTCTTGCAGTACGCGTCGATGCGTATACAGTAGGTGACAGCATCCGGCTCGAATCCCCTGGTCACCATCTCATGGTAGAAGAGATCAAAGGCGTCGAGGTTCCCGGATTCCTTGAAGCCCAACAGGAGCGTGTTTAGGATGCGCGAGTTGGACGGGAACCGGGAGTGGAACCGGCGGAAGATCGCGCGCGCCTGGCCGACACGACCGCGGGCGCAGAAGGCGCGGAGCAAAGCGTTGAACTCGTCGACCCCAAAGGCGAGCCCGGCGTGAGCCCAGGCGCGCTCGGCGCGGGCGAAGGCGTCGAGGGTCTCGTCGAAGGAGCGGAACTTGGCGACGAAGGAGAGGAGGATCGAGAGGGCGCGGTGGGAGAGGAGGGAAGGGCGTGTTTGTGAGATTTCATCGAGCAGTTGGTAGGCGGGAGGGAAGAGGCGGGCGCGGGAGAGGATGAGGATGGTGGTGGAGAGGGAGGAAGGGGGAGGGGAGAAGGAAGGGAGGGAGAGGGCGTAGCGAAAGAGGGAGAGAGCGTGCGAGGTGGGGGAGTGGGCGGAGTGGAGGCGGGAGAGGAGGGAGTCGAGGAGGGAAGGGGAGGAGGAGAGGAGAGGAGGAGGGAGGATGCGATGGAGGAGGGGGAGGAGGGAGAGGGAGGTGGGATGGGTGGTGATGAGATTGGCGAGGTGGTCGACGGAGGGAAGAGGAGGAGGAGGAAGAGGGGTGAGGAGGAGGAGTTTGGGGAGGGTTTTGAGTTCATCTCCTCTCGTGTCATAAGATGCATTTGCTCAAATAAACACTTTTATAGAAAACTTAAATTCAGGAATTTTAATTGAATTTAAAATTAAATTTTTTATAAAATCACACCTTATATTTTATCTATTTTATAATTCACACCTCATCTTTAATCATTTTATAACTCAACCCCTTATTTTTTTTTCTATAATTTTTTATTTTCTTATCCATTATATATAGAACTATTAACTCTATTTGGCTTCAACATTTTATATTACATTTAACTTTTTGAGAGGATTTTAAATGCACTAGTGAGAAGGTGGAAAATTTCTTAAAACTATATTTGAAGTACCGTATATAAAGACACCGGGTGGACACTTATAACTATTCTTGTATTCGTTGATCATATGTTTCAAAATAAATATAAACTCTAAATAGATGCCCTGCCTCATTTTGAACTTCACTTAGTTTACTAATAATATTTTTAAAATGATTCGGTAAATATGTAACCTCAATTTCGATCTTTGGTATCTCCCGATAATAACAAAACATATGAATACAATGAGAGGATGTTTTTAGTTTCTTGTATTTGAAAATTCGTATGTATTAAAAAATAGATTGTTTGGTTGATTATATTTTATAATGTTGTATTTCTTAAACATATGTTTATATTTTATAATAATGTATTTGGTAAATAAATATTTGGTTGTCGTATTTCATAATAGTATTTTGACATTATAATTATAAGTATTTGATTGTATTTCTTAGAATCAAAAAACAATAACTATATTCTCAGTTAAAAGAAAATTAAATTTCAATTGAAATGAAAGAAGAGGGATGGGTCAAGTTAAGTTATAGATGCAATCTATTGGAATCCACTTGGATCAAATGGGTGCCAAAAAAAACTGCATATGAGTTTAACAATTTTTTTAAATTTGATACACAAAACTAAGCAATAGTTTTTGAGTTAGATAGTGTATCTATTAATGCAATATTTATTAAAACCTCTAACCAGAAAGCCTCTATAATAATTAATCACTCTTGTATATGGATTATTTAATGTTAATCTTAGTGAACTTGATTAATATAAATAATATTTGTGTTAAGATATACCATGTTAATATGGGAGTGTTTTGAAGACAAATTGAAATCTACAAGTAAACAAAAAAATTAAAATTAAAATGTTAAGAAGCAACATAACAAATATATAAGTGCATCCACTATTATTACATGTTAAAGGCTAACTATTAGTTACTTGCATATGGAACATGTTATATTATTATCTCTAACACTACTAGAAACACGTTCTCAAAGAGAATATCATGGTTTTCTTCTCATATACAAATAGTTATTAATGAACTTAGATAGTGCTAACTCATGAATTAACCGATAATTTTAGGAAGTTAGTAGTAAAAATGAGTATAAGGTTTGATTGATAGAGGTATTAGCAGCATACTGATAGTAACGAATATTCCGAATCTATCAAACCTCCTAGTAAGCATGCATTGTAATGTTGTTCCATTTTTAAATATGCACGGTGAGGTGAAGATAAGCACTCTAGATGTCTGCAATGGAAGAGATCATTCTTATTTTTAATTTTTGGCAAGTACCCCTTAATTTAAAGAACAATATCGATAAGAAGTTTATTTACAAATATGTCGTATATGTTAAGAAAAAAGGAAAAAAAAAGGTTCCAACTTTAAAAGAAATGGAATAGAAAGATGGGCAAAAGAGCTTTTAACATACCTAAAAGAGTGGCGTGGTTGTGAGCTTTTACATCCAAGTTCATGACGCTGGTGACAAAGAGTCAAGCTGCCTCCATAGGGACAACGATGAACGTCTCATATTTAGAACTGAAGTATATGGAGACACTCCTGCATGGATAATTATTAGGCATGAGCAGAGGCACCAAATGTTGCCTTCCTCTAAATTTTTGATACATATTAACTTTCTAAGCTAAGAAAAATCTCTCACCCAATAATTATTCTACCTTCAACTTATCTCTCTTTCTTTCCTCTGAAATAAGACTAAAATGTATCACAAAAATCTAACTAAATAACAAACAAAAGAGAAATTTCGAAACAAATTTCATAATTAAGGGGGTCAATGTATCACAAAAAATAAATGAGAGAATCTATGTGAAGATGAACAACAGTTCAAAAGTTTTAGATGTAATTGATTATCCTTCAATATATTAACAACTCAACTAGCCAAGCCCCAACAAAGCGAGATAAGTCAAGAAGCATTTCATTAAGCAAAACAAAAACTTACAATCAAGAAAATGGAACCATAATCATTAGTTCAAGGGTTGTTAAGCTCCCAGTATAAAATGAATGAACAAAATCAAACAAAGAATTTTGAAACTTAGACTCTGCTTGAAGAAACTTGAACCAAACGACCAATTTTATAACTCAAGTTGCCTTACTTTAGACTCTGCTTGAAGAAACTCTACAGAAGTAGTACCCACATAAGTTTACTATCAACTTTGTCAATATTAGCATAAACTCAAAC
The DNA here is from genome assembly GCF_019914945.1 of Typha latifolia. NCBI lineage: Eukaryota > Viridiplantae > Streptophyta > Magnoliopsida > Poales > Typhaceae > Typha > Typha latifolia. Next base: position 9,201,247 of record NC_133098.1, on the reverse strand, counting down.
GAGATGAACAGCTCATTCTTTCAGGAGAAGCTCTTTGATGTGTAACTAGCTACAGTGCTCTATAGTTCGCCTCTTCTGACTTCTGAGCTTCAACTCTCCATTTTAACTTCACCTTGATGTCTACTTCATCAGTGAATACATGAAGAAGAATACAACACTCTGGCAGTTCTAAGGGTGGAGCTCCATCTTCAATTTACTCTCCCGCTTATCATTCCTATGGAGATAGCTTATTGTACCAAAAATTTTCAGCAATCCCATTTTCCATTACTCTTCACAGATGTGACCACTGAGACAGTCTCCCCTACTGAGTTGCATAATGTTTCAATAGCTAATTCCCTTTCGCCCTGAACTTTCCTCATGAAAGAAGATGGAGGTAATACCTACAAGGCAAAAATTAAGTTGTATCCCAGCTGAAGTTTACTTCACTGTTAGCATTATTCTTTCTTTAATTCCACTTCAACCATAAGTGCAACCGCCTATGCTTCGGCCCAAATGGTTATAGTCACGCTGAACTCGTCACAGTTCCCCTTCTTCTTTCACCAAAACTCCCCACAGGAGCATTCCCCATTTTTGAAATGGTGGAACCTCATATTGTCCCTGACAACAATGTCAATGTTCTCGACCTTTGATGCAAGGCACATAACCAGATGACAGTCCTCACAAATCCTTAGGTTCTTAACAATCCTAATTGTAATTCCAACACCAGTCGTCAGTAACCCGAATGCCAATGCCAGCTTCTCGCTATGACCCTTCAGCAGCCTTTCCTTATCATCATCACTAACATCATAAACGACTGAACTTAAGACTGGCACATAGCCCACTAGCTTCAACTTCCTAATTAACTCCTCCAATGCTTCTTTTATCTCTTGCGACCTCGGATGGGAGCTGTCTCCTGCAAAGAACTCATGGACTAACCCATCCTTACTTTCTACCCAGCTTGCAGCTGGATTCTTCCTCAACCCCTTCCCCCTCATCAATTTCCTAACATGTGACACTTCATCCCACATCCCTGCCGATGCATATATGTTCGAGAGCAACACATAGTTCCCAATGCCATGGGGTTCCAGCTTAAAAAGCTGGTCTGCGGCAATTTCAGCTATTTCAGTCTTCCCATGGATCCGACAGGAACCAAGCAATGCACCCCACACGCCACCATGAGGTTCCGCAGTCATTGACCTCACAAGTTCAAGAGCTTCTTCGACCAGCCCGGCCCGGCCAAGCAAATCCACCATGCATGCATAATGATCTGCAGATTGAACTATCCCATACTTGTCCCACATTTGGGCAAAGTAGAACCGTCCCTCCTCCACCATCCCTGAATGGCTGCAAGCTGCTAGGACTCCGATAAACGTCACCCTGTTTGGCTTCACATTTGTATGCTCAACCATGTCACTAAACAATGCAATTGCCTCACGAGCTCTCCCGTGTGATGCAAGTCCCACGATCATTGAGCTATATGTATAAACATTTCTCTCCTCCGTTTGATCAAACACCTTCCAGGCTTCATCGATGAGCCCACATTTTGCGTACATATCCACCATCGCTGACCCCACCACCACATTCTTTCCAAACCCATGCCTATCTGCTATCCCCTGGATCCACACAGCGCGTTTCACAGCACCCAGCTGCGCACATGCTGAGACAGCCCCAATCAATGCGACCTCATCAATCCCAACGCCTGCCTCCGTCATCCGATCGAAGGTCTCCAATGCCTCCTTGGGCATCGCATTCTGCGCGTACCCACTGACCATTGCAGTCCATGCCACCAAATCCTTCATGGGAGACCTCACAAACAGCCCCTCAGCAGAACCCATATCAGAATTTTTGGAATAAGCAACAATCAACGAAGTCCAAGACACGACGTCCCTCACGAGCATTCCGTCAAACACCTTCCTGGCAGAATCCAGATCGGAGCACTCAACATACAAAGAAATAAGAGTGTTCTGGACGAAGAGATGGGCGTCGAAGCCACCAAGTACGATGGCCTGCGCGTGGACTTGGGTGCCAGTTTCAAGATCGCAGGAGGCGGCGGAGGACTTAAGGAGGGCGGAAAAGGTGAAGGGAAGGGGAGAGAGGGGTGGGTCGAGGCGGCGCATGAGGGAGAAGTAGTGGAAGGCGAGGTGGCGGTGGGGGCCGAGGAGGGAGAAGGCGCGGATGAGGGTAGTGAAGAGGAAGGGGTTGGGGTCGGGGACAGAGGAGAAGAGGAGGAAAGGGTAAGGATGGAGGAATGGATGGCGGAGAGAGGAGAGGCGGCGGAGGAGCTTGGAGACGAGGAAGGAGCTGCCGTGGAGGCCGAGGCGGAGGAGGAGGGCGTGGGCTTGCTTGAGGTGAGGGAGGGAGGAGGCGGAGGAGATGGCGGAGAAAAGAAGGGAGGTGAGGGTGGGGAAAGGGAGGAGAGGGAGAGGAAGAGGGGAGTAGAAGAATGGTCGGGGGATGGGGATGAGGGATTGGGGGAAGTGCACCATGTCATGGCGTTTTGCTCCTCTACGACGACAGAGTCGAAGTTGGGACAGAAGAATGGAAGAGAAGTTTTATTTTTAACTATGCTTTTCATATAATTATATTATTTTTAAGGGATATTTGCATATAACACCTTCTTATTTTTTTAAATAAAATTTCAGTTTATATCCCTATATTTTTACTATTTATAAATTAAAGTCATTGATTTAAAATCATTGCGAATACCTGTAAGATATATCTTAGGTTAGATATGAACTTTAATAATATTTCTCTAAATTTAAATATTTTTCTTTAAAATAACTAAAATACCATCTTTATTTTTTTTTATCTTCTTTAGTCTTCCTCATTTTTATGACACAATATGATTATGATTGCTTCTTTCTCCTTGGGCAAATTAGATTTCTATCTCCTCTCTCTCTTCTCTTCCACAAATTAGGTATAGTTTGGGTTTGATATTTTCGTTTTATGTACTTACTTAAGGTTTTCATTTAGGCATAGCTTGTGTTTCTTGTTTCTATAAATAGAACCTCCCTATTCCTCCACACAAAAATTGAACTGAGCAAATCTTAAACATAATTCTTATTCGAAATGTTAAAGTATTTTTCTTTGCAAATTTCGCTGTTATATATTTTGATATTTTATAGTATGAATTAACTTATGGATCTTGTGTAGACCTTGGTCACTTGTATGATAGTGGTTTAATAAATGAAACATTATTTCATAGTAGTAATCCAAATTTGATACAAATCAATTAATTATTAAAGAGAATTTTCATCCCTTGATAAATTAAGGGGTATATAAGATATTTTACATATGTGACTAGATTAATCAGCGGTAAGTAAACTAGAATTTAAATATATTTTTTATCGCTTATCCTTATAAAAGCTAAGAGAGAGAAATGAAACAGGACTTTAACCCTTACTATTTAAAATGATGATTAGTTTTTCCGGTTCATATGACTAATACTTTCGATTAATTTTATTTAGTATTGTTTAATCTCAACTATTGGATTAGGAGAGACAAATTAATAGTTCTAACTACGCTCGAACTCCCTAACTTGAGAAACAGTCTTTATCAAGCAGTCATTATCTTCATTCAATGACATTTGAACACTGTCCAAATGACTTTCGAACACCTGACGCCGAGATCATTTCGTATTAGGGTTATTTGAATATTTTTTAATTTGTGGCTAGCCTCTAAATATGTGGAACACATTCACTTTATAGAATTATGGAAGAATATTGATATTTTCTACGTATAGCTTTCTTCTTATCTCTCCCAATCTTCTTCTTTGATCCAAGGCCGATGCCGTCAAGCCGATGTCTTTCCCTTCCTTCTCGACTTTCGATCCCTCTAGTCCAATAGGGCTGGCCATCTTTAACTCCCTCTTAGACCCTAGCGGTTGGCTAGCTCCTCCCTCCTCATTCGTTGATCCCCCTCCTTCTTTCGGGTCAACAATTTTCTCCTCATTCTTTCTTTCTAAATCACAAATCTACCCCCACACCATTACCATCTCTATTAATTCCATCATCAAACCGCCACTACCATCTCCACCCAAAACCTACCATAGCTCGACGGCAATAGGATATCCCAAGTATCCTTAGCAACTTCACATGTACATATTTGATGAAATTCATCAAGAGTGGCACCAAAAAGAATTGCATTAATAGTCTTACTATTCCAGCCACAGTTCATAATCATATTTATTGCACTTATCTGTAGGTTTCACTATTTCTTTTTGATCAACTATCATTATAGGAGATGTCTAATAAAAAACAACAAATATCTAAACTCTTTCATGAGATCTAATTTACTATAGTCCTAATAAAAATGCTAATAAGTTCAATGTTTTTATCATTAGATAATTTTTTCCTTAACTGCTGAAAGATTAAGTTAAAAATATTTATATACATAAAATGCTAAATTAATTAGCATTTTAGGACAAGAAAAAAATGCCGAACTAATTCATATTTTTGCTTAAAAATAAAACGTTGAACTATATGCTGATTAATTCAACGTTTTTATAGAGCCGTAGTAAATTAGATCCCATTTGGTAATTAGTTTGAGAGGTAGTATACTTCGGTAAAAATAAATTGGAACATAGCTAATTTGGTCAAAAACTCCAAAGCTCCACATTAAAAATATATAGAGAAAGTATTAAATATACACTCTACTCGATCTAACAATTTGACAACTCAATAATTCGTACTCATGAAGCATCATAATATTGTGTTTATCATCATAATATTATGGCATGATCAACATAATCAAACTAAGCATACAATACATGAAGCATGAATTTCTATGACAAATAAATTAATGAATGTATAAACAAGCAAGCAGTAAATGATATATGAATAGATATACATCACAATACGACTACAAATAACAATTCTAACATTAGTCAGGAAAGGTTTTACTTGCTTCAGATATGTTTGTTTTATCTCAATCTTAGTCTATTATTTGAATCCCTCATTTTTCATCATATGGGAGCTGAATCCAACAGAGAAGTTTGCTTATTTCCATTGAGCATTCACCATACTCACCATTAGGGGAAAAGAAAATGACAAAAGCCACATCAGTGACATACATGCATATATATATATAGGACATACTGCCTTATTTCCATTGAACATAATGCACTTACTACTATTATGCATTAAAGGCAACCCCCTCTACTTGCTCTTCAATATCTTTATCAGTGCTACTTCCCTTTGTTGCCAATAAATAATCCCGATCTCTCCTCTATTTGATTTGCTATTACACCGTGTAATGTTGCTGGATTGTTTCAATGTCAAGCCCCTTCAGCTTAACTACTGATTCCACATGGCCCTTTAGAGTGTGCAGCTCTCTTAGCCTGCGAAATTTTCACTAGAGAATTAAGAATATATTCCATTTTGTAAATAGTGTTATGGCAAATGTGAGAAAAAAAAATCAAATTGGAAAGTTCAATTTTGAATACTAAGTAACTTGTTGGTCATTGTTTTGACTAATAGAGACAGTATCATCAATAATGGAGATAAGGAGGACGCCCCTTTAATTGTATGCATAATAAAATTGAGTGTAAATTTAGGGTTACTAACCTCGCAACCTCAGCTCGCCGTTTGGCCTGCTCAGCAATTTCAGAGAGCTCACGGTAGCTGCTCTTGTCGGAGAAGAGTGCAGTAGTCTCAGGAGGTTGGAGACCATGAAGTGTTCTCTGTGCTAGAGCCCATTGAGCTTCCCTTTCTTCTCTACCATAATCCTTCTTGGTAGTAAAGGCAATCTACAAATTTCAAAGATATCAGCATCACAAAAAGAAACCAAAAATGGCACCAGAACATAGATGATAGATTAATAGTCAAGTAATTAGATAAATGTATAGAGATTTGTCTTACCCTGCTCTGCAAGAGGTTATCCCATGCCCTTCCACTTAGGGCGTAGCGAGTGCCAAATTTTATCCAGTCGAGTGGGAAGAAGAAAATAATGCTGTAAAGCCATATAACTCCAGCCCATCCCCAACCAATGCCTTTAATTTTCGCAAATCCCCAGTTTGCATAGATTGCTATGAGAGTCGCAACCTGCATGCCAAAAAAAAGTACCAGTTTCCTCAACTACTCATTTCTCACAACTATCTTAAGAGGAGAAATTAACAAGCATATAGAAAGCCCTTAGAATGAAGTAGGACAGAACAATTTGCTCTTTTTCACTAGCTTTCTTTTTGCAATACTTGCAGAAATTATATGCAGTAGTTAGTGATCTTGATGTCTTTCAACAGATAGATAACATATGGTTCTACATGGATATTAGAGATAATTGACTAAATGTAAGTGAAGAACTTACAAGTTGAGCGATTATGAATGCGCTGACTAGAAGGAGCCCAGGGCGTTCAACAAAGGACCAACTGCGAGACCGAGTGACGAAAATAAGAGCCTGGCTCACAATGCTGACTTGCAGGTAAAGAGCGGACATCATTTCGTGATCGCTGTTCCGCAGTGACCTTACATTAAATTTGTTCTGTGCAAAGACATCAAATATGAGAGGTTGTAGGTATAATTGCACTGAACTGAAATAGAATTCTAAATATCCTACTCTAATTTATAGTAAGGGATGGAATGGAATTAACCAGTTGACAAAATGCAACCAAATGAACAAAATTTAGTAGCTCAGGCTGTGATTTGCTGAAAAATCATCCTGATCATGATTGTATAATGGGATGAAGAATGCTCACCGAGAAGAAGTCAGTCTCTTTCATAGCCCAGAAGAAGATGACAGTCATCAAAGCCAGGTAACTGCCTAGAATAACACCAGTAGCAAAAATTTCTTTCAGTTTCCAGCTATCAGGTAGTGGCGATGGTTTCACTCTATCTTTTGAGATTGTCATGATTGTGCCTGCACTTTGAATTCCAAGTATGTAAGTTATGCACAAGAGCACGAAGAAATTGTCCGGACAGTGTACCAGATAGTTTCAGACATTATATGAGTAACAATAATCATATGATGACTCACCATCATTAAGGATGGCAATGATTAGAACCATGAAAGGTGAGAAATCAAATTTCCATATCAATGCAATAAGCATAAAGCCAAGCTGCAAAACATTCAAAATAAGCTGCAGTCAATACAAGTACATAAAGACCAAAATACTCACAAGCAAACAGATCAAAATAGTATAGATAGTACTTACCACAATACGGATGGTAATTGAAACTGCATAAATCTGTAAGCAAAAAGGCACAAAGAGAAATTAGACATGAAGAAGCTGTAGGAAAATGAAATTGAATTTCTAAACAAAACATACAGTGTAGTTCTTCATCCGCTGGAAGATGCATCTGCTGGTAAGGACAGCACTGATGATGACACTAAGCCCAGGCTCAGTAAGAACAATGTCAGAAGCACTTCTTGCCGCATCCGTGGCATCAGCAACTGCAATTCCTATATCAGCCTTCTTCAATGCAGGGGCATCGTTCACGCCGTCACCTGTCATTCCACAGATGTGCTTCTTTTCCTGCAGCCTCCTCACAATTTCATACTTATGCTCTGTGACAATTTAAAGATCATTCAGTATCATTACAAAATTTGCATGCCAAATTTATTGGTCAATGGTATTTATATAAACTAAAACTCACCTGGGAAGACTCCTGCAAATCCATCAGCCTTCTCAATCAGTTCGTCGACAGGAAGTGCATCAAGAGAAGCATCCTTGTTCTGGCCAAGCAATGAAGAGGAAGGATACATGTTTGTTCCCATTCCAAGCCTTCGGCCTGTCTCCTTAGCAATAGCAAGTTGGTCCCCTGAAGGAAGACATCAACATTAAAGATCAAGTGATCAGTAAGGAAATAGTTGCCATGGAAAGACCAAAGAAGGCTTAATATATACCAGTAATCATCTTAACATTTACACCGAGATTTAATGCCCTGCGAATCGTCTCAGCACTATCATGTCTTGGGGGATCAAAGAGGGGCAACAAGCCAACAAATTGCCAAGGCCCCCCTGCACTTTCCTTGCTCTTCTCTGGGACTTCCTATCAAACAAAGCAAAGTAGAATTAATAATACAACTTTGAATTGATCATAGAAACAAGAGAACAAGCAAGGATAGGATTCACAAACCTGTCTTCCAACAGCTAGCGAGCGAAGCCCCCGTTCTGCAAACTTGTCAATCACACTGTGAGCCTTCTTCTTAATATCCTCCTTGCAATTGCAAAGGTTCATAATCTGTTCAATCACAGTAAGGAAAAAGAAAAATCAGAAATCAAATCAAAAAATAATTTTTAGCATCCAAGTATAATATTTAACAACTAGCATACCTGCTCAGGAGCACCTTTACTTACGCGATGCCACCTTCCATCAGCATCAATGTAAGTCAGAGCTGTCCTCTTATCCACTGGGTTGAAGGGAAAGAAATGTACTTCCGTAATACCGGCTCTTGCCTGAGTAATATATGATCATCAACCTAGTTAGGTACACAAGGATGGAGCCAGTAGAGAGCTAGAATTTTGGTCTAGGAGGGCAATTATATTGGTAGCGTAAAATTAAATTTCAAAATAGAGTGTCTTGATCCAAGAATTAAGAAAGATAGTTAAATTAAAAGAAATGAAACAAAGAGGGAAAACAAATTGAAACCTTCAAATTTTGTATAGTCATTGCCTTCGTTTCAGGGCATGGTTAGAACCAATTCTAGATGGAATTCAATTAATTTTACTTGGAAATGAATTCTGCTGTTCAGAAAATAATGAAACTGAAAAGAGATCTATCTAATCTTGCTGTTTGGAATGAGGTATATATTTAATATATGTTCCTTTTACCTATTTTACGCATGAGCTTCAAAAAGAATGTAACAAATTAAGGGTTACTTTTGAGATTTGGAAGAAATAATTCAAGTGGCAAATGAATTTCATCCAAATCTGACCTCAAACCATCAAATTTCAATAAATATACTGAAATCCATCCAAATCCACTGAAATAAATTGAAATCTCATAACTTAATGGTTCCAAATACCAAATTTGATGAAATTAGAAATCCAAATCAATTGAATTCTACCTATTTGATGATTCCAAACCGGGTGTAACTAGAATGAGTTTTTTTTCTTCTCATTATCTCTCATATTTAAATATATTCCTAATTTCTATTGTAAAAACACTCCAAAAGATAGCTTATGTGTTTTCTTTCTTTTTTTCTTTAATCAAAGGTCATCGGCATAGCCAATGTAATAATTCTTAGTCTGAATTAGCAAAGTTATAAGCTGGCGGACCATGGATTTCGTACCTCCTTTGGATCTGCGAGCATCCCGACCATCGCCGCATCGATGGCGTCCTGGTTCTCGGTCCTCGACGCCCTGGCGGCCAACAAGACGACGTGATCCTTATCGACGCCTTTCGTGAAAACCTCGATGAGATTCTTATCAACGCTGAGCTTGTTAAGCGTGAGCGTCCCGGTCTTATCGCTGCAGAGCACGTCCATCCCCGCCATCTCTTCAATGGCCGTCATCCTCTTCGTGATCGCCCCTTGCTGCGAGAGCTTGTGGGATCCGATGGCCATGGTGACCGACAAGACGGTGGGCATGGCGATTGGGATTCCTCCGATCAGGAGGACCAAGAGGTTGTCGATCCCGCGGCGGTAGGGGCGGTGCTGGATCGGGAACATGACGATGATCTCGACGATGATGCCGATGGCGATGGAGCAGATGCAGAAATTCCCGATGGCGGTGAGGACTTTCTGGAAGTGGCCGACTTGGTTGGTGCTGTCGACGAGGTGGGCGGCCTTTCCGAAGAACGTGTGGACGCCGGTGGCGATGACCACGGCCTCGATCTCGCCCTGCTTGCATGTCGACCCGGAGAAGACCCCGTCCCCAGGGTTCTTGGTGACCGGGAGGGATTCGCCGGTAAGCACGGACTGGTCGATCTTCAGCGGGTCGCCTTCGAGGAGGCGGGCATCGGCAGGGACGATGTCGCCGAGCTTGATGCTGATGATGTCGCCCGGAACCAGAATCGCAGCTTCCTGCTCGCTCCACAGCCCGTCTCTCAGCACCTGCAAATAAGAACGAACACAAGTAAGTACTCCTAATACCCACTTCGTAGGAGATGCGTTTATTACCTTTCACACCCTACCTTCTGTATTATTTATAAATTTAGCCAAAAAAAGAGAGAAAATTTTCAAATCACGCCCAATAATTTATAACAATAATTGAAAGGATCATTTGAGAGAATTTGAAATAGCCTCCGTAAGAAATGGGATTTTTACAAATTACATCGTGCATTTTATCTATTTTGTGAATCACACCTCATTTTTTCATGTTTGTACTAACGTTGACCAAATACTAAAATACTCTCACCATTCTCTCTCATTTTATATATCCCTTCAGTATTTTTCCCACCTACCTCTCCACGGTCGCCGTGCCACCACTTTTCCTCATCTTTTCACTCCTCCCCTTCGAGAACAGAAAAAGAGGATACCTCCCTTCGAGAACAGAAAAAGAGGATGAAGAAGAAAGAAGTAGTTTAGGTAATTATAAATTATTTTATATATTACAGTAAAAAAAAATTTATTATCATCTAAGTTAACAAAGGGTGTTAAATAAAAATTATAGGAAAAAAAATAAAAAATTAGATTACAAAATCATCAAAGACGAATTGTGAATCATAATATAAGTAAAATACAGGCATGATTTATGATCACCTTTGTCTTTGGGGCGAGATTGGCCATGAGAGCAGCTGCCGCATTGCCAGCGTTGTTCTCTTCAATGAAGGAGATGGTAGAGTTAATGACCAATAAACATATGATACCCACAAAGTCCTGCCAATCCGGTGGCTGCCCACCACCATTGGCCAAGGCGATGGCCATGATGGCCGCCATCTCCATAACCCATGACAGTGGATTCCACATGAACCCTAAGAATTTGAGAAATTTGCTCTCCTGCATCAGAAAATAATTAAAGCAGAGTAATAGATTAAAAAAATTATTCAAGGGAGGTATTAAGATTATGTTACATCTATAATTATTTTTTACTCATATATATATATATATATGTATATATAATAGGAATATTTTATAGATGAAAAGACCTTTTTCTCCTCTAGTTTGTTGAGTCCAAAGATTTGAACCCTTTGAGCTCCCTCCTCGGATGAGAGTCCTTCTTTGGTGCATTTCAACTGCTCAAACACTTCCTCCATGGGAATCCTCTCCTGGAAATACCAACATTAGCCATTAATTTTCTCTTAAAAAAAATCTAAGCTTTGTCAGCAGATTACATGAAATAGATTGCTTTTAATAGGACATCTTTTAGTTTTTTTATTTCTCCATCCAAAAAAAAAAAATCTAACATAAAGAGTAAAATACATAGTTAGCATTCTAATAAAAAAAAATATACATCTACAGTTAGAATGAAGCAGATTCAATAAGAACTACTAATTTCTCTCTCCTAATCTAACGGTTAAGATTAAATAATACTAAATAAAATTAACCGGAAGTACTAATCACCCTTTTAAATTATAAGGGTAAATTAGTCTTATTTTATTTCACTGTCTTAGCTATCTATTCTTTTATAAAAAATAAAAACAAGTCGTATATAAATTTCTCTATATATTCTATTATTATTAAGGAAACGATTTATAACGATAAGAAGTAAAAAAATACTTAAATTCTAGTTTACTTACCGGTTAATCTAGTCGCATATATAAAATATCTTATATACCCCTTAATTTATAAACAAACTATTGCTCTTTTTAAAATGACAAAACTACCCCTATAGGAAGAAGATGGAGTGATATCTATACTCCATTACTCCTCCATCAAGCTCTCTCTCTCTCTCTCTCTCTCTCTCTCTCCGAGATCTAAAAGAGGATGGAATTAGTTCTGGAAATTAGTAGACTCACCAGATCGACCGTCTCATTCTTGATCTCCTCGAGACTAAGTGCGTTGTCTCCTCCCATCTCCTCCTCCTTCTTCTCTTTCTCCTTCTCTCGTTCTCTCTTTCTCTCTTTCTCTCTTTCTAATAAGAGTAGTATTTAGTAGGAAGATATGGATAGAAGAGAGAGAGAGGGAGAGATGGGAAAAGGTGAAGGTTTCACGAGCTTTATATACTCCCTGAGAACACAGCACTGGTTCAACTTGGCGGACCCCACGGCAACCAATGGGTGGACCCCTACAAGCTCACCGGATGACGTGGCTGTAGGTCCCGCCGTTGGAGGCTTATGTTATACGGCCACGCGTGGTCGGACCCCATCGGCTAAAATGCAGGGTGGACTGGACGCATAATTGACTCCCTAATAATTAAAATTTCATCACGTTAATTGAAATGGAGAAATAATACTAACCAAGGTAGCCTTCTTCTTATATAAGAAGAAGGTTATAGGATCAAATCTAATCTCAAATAATTATTGTCGATGAATTTGTTGGTTGATGGTGGTTTGGCTTAGGAGCTCGGCGGTGTAGTCGGCTTGAAGGAATAGTTCGACCACATAATGAATTAGTTCGAAGTACGCGCACGCCTAGACTACGTGGTTTGATATATTAATTAAAGCTTAATTAGAGCATTTGTATCTTTATATTCAAAAAGGATTAGCTCCATATCCAGCATTTTTTGAATAATTAAAAAAATAATAATAATATTATTCTTATTTAAATACTTTTTTTCGTCTACTAAAATAAAAATTTAACTTATAGTTATTAATAAAAATTAATTATAGATTTAAGTGGTTGGTGATTTATTATTTTTATTATTAATTTTCTTATATAGTCAACGTTTGTATCTCTATTGGATAGCAAAGGTTTTGGGAGATAACATTTTCTTTTTTATTGCAAATTTTTAATAAGATCTTATCTTCCACGTGGGCCCCACACCAAATTATAAGAGAGAAGTCAGCTTATTCGCCAAGTAATTATGCGCCACGTGGTGGTATAGAGATAGCAGACGAGAATTATAAATAAAACCTTGTGTTTGGATTAAATTATAAATAAAGCTCTTTTTTTTTAATAAATGGAGGAATGGAAATACCAAAGAACACCCTCAATTAAATTTAAATTACTAACCACCTGGCCGAACAGAATTAAAAGTAGAAATTTTTCGTCTATTTTTAAAATTATCTTTGTCTCACTTCTCTAATATGACTTTGAGATTAATAATAATAATAATAATAATAGTAATTTTTATTTGGTTCTATTTCATTAGGAACTAATATTTTCAATTTCTCTCAAAGCCATAAAATTTTATTCTAATTTTTTTCTTTAATATACGTGTAAAATAATCTCTAGTTCGCCTAAAATTTATCGCACCGTAAGCAAGCGTGATTATTTCTAGAAAAATTATGAAAGTTTAAGATGTAATTAAAGCATCAATCTTGAACTCTTTGTTTACAGCAGGAACTCATATCATTTAACTCAGAATTAGTTCCGCGAGATAAAATAAAAAAAATAAAACTAGGTCAAAAGTTATTAGAAAAACTAACGGTGAAATTTGGATGAAAAATAAGATAGTGAAATTGTGCACGAACTTGTAATATAATTCATAATGAATCTAAGTCAACTAAAAGAGCCAAATTCTTTATTTAACTACAATTAAATGATCCCCATATATATATATATATATATTAAACCATCTTTGTACTGACCTATGGTAATTAATTGGATATATTAATTAGAAGAGTAAGACTGCATGATTTGGCCAAGTAGGTATCACATATCACTCTATAGGTGGCATGCAATATGATGTTCTATTGCATCATTTGTAGTATAAACACTATATGCTTAGTAAAATCTTAATCTATTTCTCAATCTGCATTTAGGTATAACTCTGAGAATTCTTTTGGTTATAATTTTACCGATTAGCCTGCTAACACGGGACGCTTATCAGGTTTTTGGTGCCCTGAAAGAGGCATCACTTTCGTAATTTCTGGCTGCTGATATTTTTATTTGAATGCTTAGTAAAATCTTAATCTATTTCTCAATCTCCATTTAGGTATAACTCTAAGAATATTTTTGGTTATAATTTTACCGGTTAGCCTGCTAACAGAGACGCTTATTAGGTTTTAGGTGCCCTGAAAGAGTGATATTTTTATTTTCTAAAAAAAAAACTTGCTACTTGAAAAAAAAGAAAAGAAATAGATAGTCTTTGAATGCATATATACTCTAAAAAAAATACTTGTGAATATAGCTCTTCCAAATTAATCATCTCAAAGTTCAATTTTTTTTTTATATATACTTGAGATTTAGAAGGGATAATATATTACCACTTGGCTAAGATATCCAAGAAGTTGAATTAAGAAAATAAAAAAGGAGTCAATTCCACCATATCTCACAAGAAATCTAAGTATGAAAAAAAGATAAACTTGCTACTTGCCCATTTGGCATGTACAAGATGTTGTCAATTTGGCATTGGCTACATTGAATGGTGATTTATGAATGATGTTGCCATGGATAGCATATTAGGGTATTCATACAAAGATAGTGAGCTTTAGACTAGTATAATAGAGAGTTAGTCTTCTCTTAAGGTGAGCATCTATGGATAATTTAAGCATCAATGATTGATCAAGTTGGTATTAGAACATCTTAAATATTACTTTAGGATAAGATAATCACACTTAGACCTCACCTCCCCCGAACTAGCCAACTTTAGTTAGACCCTTTTTTCTTTCGTGGTATATTAACCTCCTCAATCAATGTGGCACCGAGGAGAAAGAAAGTATTATCTTCGATCAGATTTAAGCTAACACCGTCAGAATATTCTATTAAGTAGAGATATTTTATTTTTAAAATCACTAAAATGCTCCTAGTAATAACTTGGTTGATAGTATTTTCATAATTTTTTTTTAAATTTAGGTAACTTAACTCGTAGATTTAGTTAAGTTTAACTAACTGATCTAACTGTAGGGTTTTTTTTTTGTGCACATATTTGCTAAATCATATGGCTCGATTTATAAATAGTGAAAATATAGGGTGCGAACCACAATTCATTAAAAGACAGGATGTTATATGCAAATTTCTCTCATTATTATTATTACTATTATTATAGTTGTTGATGTTCTTGTAGCATTAGATAAAGTTGATGATGGAAATAAAGTCCAAGATAATAATATTCATGTTGAAGTACTCAAATCATGATTGATGTTGTGTCTCTAATTAAATAGTCCTCCATTAGAAGCTTTAGAGTGACTACTATGTAAATTATAAATAAAAGAAATTGTACTCTTTACATATTTAAATATATTTTATTTGCATATCATATTCACACATTCTTTTATCTTTTTATTAGTTTAGTTTTAAGATAACACTAAGTGGAATAGCATATGCCCATCAAATGTGATGCAACCTTTAATTAAAATTGTACATTGATATATTTACCATTGAAAACTTTGCAAATATAATAATCATGTCACTAGATTCTTTAATAGATCATAATTGGCACTAAAATAATTGGATTCCTTAAAAAAATATCATTATGTTAATTTATTCTAATTAATTAAAGACTTAGAAAGGAAAAAAATCATTAAGTGCTATATATATTATATTTTGACCTACTAAGAAGCATAATTAGAGATGTCTAAACTCTGAACTCCATACTAAACCTACTCTGAAAGGCACAACTAGAGCTACTAGATAAATATGACATAATTCTTGACAAAAAAATATCTAGGACTAACCCTAATATGAATGAGACAACCTTTTACATGAAAGACTTAATAGTAAAAGCCAATTAGAAAATACTAAGCAATGCAAACACACCAGATTTACGTGAAAAATTCCAAACCCAAGTAAAAATCATGGATCCTATTTACTAGGATTAAATCAACCACTAATATCGTAGCAAATACAAGAGCTACTTACAGATTACCCGCTGAATTCCACAGGTAGATGAAAAGTTCTCTTATTAATTACTCGACAGATTATTTTACCATTCCGCCCTTTTCTGTCTGTACTCTACTCTTTTATTTATATCTTTTCATTCCGACCTCCGATTTATGTGAAACTAAAATCATTAGAATTCTAACTCACAAGGTTACAAATACTTAAAGTTTTATAATTTTTTTACGTTCTGATCGGTCCAGATCTAGTTCGTAACACTGTGCATGTCATAAGCACGTGCTCATGTTAGGTAGGGACATTACATCACGAGTTACCATTATCTCTCAAGTAGATGCATTTGAACGCCCATATGGGCCACTTGAATGTCATAGATTGGCTTCTGTGTCTGGGGCAAGTGTGTTTGAATGCCTACTTAAAATCTTTATGTAATTTAATTTAAAATCTCAATATCATGCTCTTTATTTTAACACATTCAATATAAGGTTTTGTTCACTTAATTGCCAAGTGAAAAATCTTACAACTTTTGTGGCATTATGGGCTTGTAACTGAAACTTATGAATAATATGATCCATGGCGTTAGAACTAGGGTGCGCATGGGTTTAGTTATCTGGATGCTAGGTAACACTAAAAACATAATAAATGTCCTAGAGATCAGATTTACCACACACTATCAATAATAAAATATAAAAAGTAAAACGTAAAAAAATAATTGCAGACATAAAGATTTTTACGTAAAAAAACTCCAAACATAGATAAAAAAAAATAAGAATTCAAACTCAGATCAAAATTAATCACTAGTAACTATAGTAGTTATAGCATAGACATGCATAGTGCTTCTCGATCCACATAGTTATATCTATAAGGTCTTGTTTGCTCAACTCATGATGCACTGCTTTCCGTGATCGATTCTGTAACCTTCAAAGTTAATCATACTAGTTATGCTAGATATGATATAAATAATATAAGCGGAAAGTAATTCAGCATGCTATATGTCTAAAACTGTGAGGTGATCTCCAATAGTATGCAAATATAGTTCTAGCAGTCCTCAAAGTCGATCCACAAAGTTACTCGAAAAGAGTTTAGAAAATTTAGAGCACTAAGGGCATATGAACAAACTATAGTCTCATTTGCATCATATAATGGTTGTAGGATAATGTTTTCAAGAGCTTTGATAATATGGTTGCTCTGTTGTGCACAAACTAGGTATAAGTTCCTGAGGGAGCTCACTAGATTGAGCAACCATTATGACAAGTTGACAAGATGGGTGGTGACCTTGATAAAAATAATTTATCCAGTGGCATTAAACAATCGACAGTTTGATAATGGGTTCTATTTAGGGGTGAAAATGGATTGGATATGGACTGAATAATACTCACATCATATTCGGATCCATACTTTTAGTTCGAATACGGATACAAATGTTAGACGGCATCTAAAACTGTATCATAACCAAACAGATACGAATAATTTTTGAATACAGATCGGATAATTTTCGGATATGAATCAGACCTTAAACTGAAACATATCAGATCGTAAACAGAGTATAACCTTTATTTTAGACACAATTAACACAAAAGTGCTTGCAAATAGAATATCTTCAAAAGTGCTGATAAAAAGACATTTTGATTAGGTAATCTGAAACATACTCAAGAAGCAAAACACTAATCTGTTAATTGTTTTAAAATCAGAAACCCAACTTCAAACATTGTTAAAAGGTACTACATCTACGATTGTTTTTAAAATTTCTAACATAAATAGAGCTTGTTAAGATGGAAGAAGATTTACACGTATCATAACACAACAGATCATTCTCAATAATCCCTGCGACAATCATTATCACCTAAGCATATAACTTAAGAAACATACTCTGTTTAAGCAAGCAGTATGATTTTTGCACTGTACAATTCAACATAACAAACAATATTGGAAGAGCAACCTCACTTTCCTTATACCCTTCTCTATGCCCACTCTGTTCAGAAAATCATCATCAGCCATGCCAGAAAAATCAACCTGATGGAATAAGAGAACTACATCATCACCTCTACGGTTTCACATATAACATCAATATTGATAAAAATAATATCAATCCAAGTCATAAAACCCACCGCCTGAATAAATTAGCAATCTAGCATAAATCTTTGTCATTGCTTCAATGCTGAATTAGCACTAATTAGACAAATATTTGATGACTTAGAAATGTACAACCTAATATGATTGCTATAATGTTCTAAAATTGTCATCCATCAAATATTTTAAATAATAATGAGTAAATGCCCTTTTGATAGAGATATTATCATATGATTTGCTGAAAGAAAATAACATAACAAGAATGCAGTATACTGATTCAAGCAACAATATAAATAGAATATTGCTTACCATCTTTAGAGGCATCCACAAAAGAATGGCTGCTTGTGTGGAACTCCTCTAGAATCTGTTCTACTTCAGAAATAGACATACCACATTAGAAAAATAAACCAAATAGTAAAACAGAACACAAGAAATTAATCTTAAGTCAGAAGTAAAATCCAACATAAATAGAGTTAACTACCCTCGATCAAAACAATGATCATATCGTCATACATATTGATGAAGTTGAAACAAGTCCATACCGTGGCTTGGCCAAGACCCAACATATCCCACCTCTCAAGAGCAACAAATGCCATCATCTCCTCCTCTTCCTCATCATGCTCTTCCTCCCCCTCGCTTGGTGATAGCGAGCTCGAGGAGGGAGAAAAGCAGAGCTTCGTGGCGCTAAGATCGAGGAGGGAGGACCGGAGGAGGCGAAGCTTGGTGATGTCGAGCTCGAGGAGGGAGGACCGAAGGAGGGGAAGCTTGTTGACGCCGCGATGGAGTGGTGATGGTGGCGGAGAGGCTGGAGAGGTGATGGCGACGAAGACAGCGATCGGTGATGGCGAGGAGAGATTTTAGAGAGTTGGGGGTGGAGGCAGCTACCGATTAAGAGAGATGGAGAGGGTAAGGCTAGAGTGGTTTAGAAGGTTGGGTATTTATATAAGCGATTAAATGGATATCCATTATTCGAATCTAATAACATTAACTATACCCGTATCCATATCAGGATCTAGATATTTTACTACACCCCTATCCATATCAGGATCTAGATATTTTACCACACCCCTATCTGTATCTGTATCCAGATTCAAATCGGATAGGAATTTTTTATCCGTATCCGATCCGATCCAGATCGAGTAGTGGGTTGGTCAAACTTAATTCGATATGTTTTCACCCCTAATTCTGCTGCAAAATTGACATGGAGTAGTAGACCCAAATTGAGTTTCTAAGAGCTAGAAGACTGTTAAGGTGTAGAGACAAATCAAGCTTATCTTAGTTAGGCATTCAAATAACCCTTTCAGTCATTCGAATGACCCACTCAGAGTTTGAATGGAAATTAATCTAGAGAGAAATATTTGAATGGGAATAAAGTGTTCTATAAGCATTCAAACGAGATTAGAACGAGTCTTGGGCATTGTAAGGCATTCGAACAGACTCAAAACTCTTGACAAGTAATTGTAAGTTTTTTTTTTGAAATATGTATATAAAATTTGTATCTTTAAGGGGTTGTATATGCTCTAGAACATTGTTAAAACATAGAGAACTTTTTAGGGAGAGAATAACGAGAAATAATTTGAAGTTGTTTGTTTTAGGTTGGTATGACTTTCTCTTTATATAATCCTTTTTGGTTTCTACTTAGTAGAATCGACGAGATCGTCGTGGAAATAGCTCTAATTTGATAAACCACATAAAATCTATCTCTTTCCTTTGTGATTGTTTTTTTTTCCTTGCCTTCTTATCTTTTCTTGAAATGAGTTGCCAATTTTCTTATCCAAAAATGAGTTGAAACAAAGATTCAACCCTCTATTATGTTGAAGAGCTTGGATATATATATATATATATATAGAGAGAGAGAGAGAGAGAGAGAGAGAGAGAGAGAGAGAGAGAGAGAGAGAGAGAGAGAGAGAGAGAGAGAGAGAGAGAGAGAGAGAGAGAGAGAGAGTTTGGATCTAGAAGGTTATAGACAACTCATTCTCTTGAGTCATCACTTATTTAGACTCATTGTTGCTAATAATATGCTCTTTTAACTTCTATTCTTTTCACCCAAAAATAAAACTACCAAAAAGAGATCAATAATATCAGTACAAATTCACACCTATCACCATATCAACACACAACCAATAGAAGATCACCATCCCCCATCTAAAGCACATCTCTATGACACATATAACTAGAGTATCAACAATTACACATCCACTGAAAAAAAAAAGAGAAATGTATACCAAATCAAAATGTAATAAAAAAAAAACTAACACTCCACTAAGTTATTCTTCAACATTGGTAGTCTCCTTTTTTTTTCTATCATATATCTGAAGCTGAACTTTCTTTTGAACATCTTTCCTTTTGGGGCCTACTGAATAGACAAACAACTTATTAATATGGTATATAAGTTCATAGAGCATCTTAACTTAGAGTTATTAAAAGTTTTCTTATTCCTTTTTAGCCAGATTAACATTCAAATATTTGTATAGTCTTTATTCATTACATGATATTTTTAAACCTTCCATATTTCAGTCATAGTTTTAGGCATTGCAAAGTGACCCTAAATCTTCTTTCCTTACACTAAAATTTACTTTACAAAACTGCATTTTAAGAATGGATGTTTCCCAGTCTCATTTTGATTGCAAAAGCTGCATCTCATATTCTCAGGCTAATACCATTTAATCAAAATATCTCTAGTGAGAATACAATGATGTGATTCGGACTAGATCGGATCACATTGAAAGACATTAGGCTTGATAGATCAAGTCTAGTTATCTTATTTATTTACGTGGTTTAGTCAAAGTTTTAGTATGTTAGAATTTTATTTAATTAAGTAAATTTAGCTCTATGCAGCTTTAGGAAAATATTTGCAGAATATTCTACAGATACCAGAATAATATTAAACCACTTGGATAAGATCGCCAACCTCTAGAACCACAACTTTTTTATTTACGACTTTTCCAGATTCAGAATCTAACCACAACTTTTTTATTCACGACTTCTCCAGATTTGGAATCTATCAGCAACAAAATGAAGGGTTAATCCAAGAAGATAATGAAGATTGGTTTAATTAAATTTGCTTTAGACTTTTTGATTTAATATCTATAAATAGGGCCTTATGGCTTGTATCTTAGACATGTTTGGAATAAAAGATTAATTGGCTTTTGTCCTGTCATCTCTCTCAACTAGGCCGCAGACCTCTACATCTCCCTCCTCCATCTTCACAAATCAGCGCCACCTCTTCCATTGGCACAGTCTTATCTAGCTTCTAATCTCCCTCTGCTATCGGTCCCCCTAGTCCCGTAAGATAGGCCTATTTCTCCCCCTTCGTCTCTTTATCGTAACCGTTTCTACCCCCGTACGATTTTTACCATTGTTGTAGGCCAATCATAACTTTCAATCATCTATCGCATCCACATTTGCAAACTACCACCACCATCATCTATTGCTGAGTCCCCTCCATCAACTACTCGGCCTCCACTCCATTATCATCTCCATCCTATACCTAGGAATCTGTGCCTCCACCCGCGGATCCCAAATCTCATGTAGAACCGCTACGAATTGGATCAAGCCGGTTCGTAACATACGATTATTGCAAACAAGCCACAAGAAAGACTTTGTTTACATTAGATTCCCTATCTTTCACATATTAGGGATGACTCTAGAAATTCACTAGCAATTATTTAAAAATATGTACAAAGAATTCATTGAGAAAATATCTTCAACTGCTTGATCTAACTCAAACCGCAATTGAGCATCTACTTCACCTTCTCCTCCTGCTGTAATATTAATATCCAAAAAAAATTCTATATAGAAAGTACCAATCTACTCCATCTTATATCTCATGAATATAAACATTCTCATCCCAAGCAATAGCAAATAGCTTTAGAAACATAGTTGCTAAAGAACAATCTCCAACCAAGATATCTTTCTAGAATTTAATCCTTTTGCCATTTCCCACTTTTTTTTATTATAAATCTCCACCTTCAATGAAGGGCCTCACAGACACTATGTAGTGGACCATATTCATTTTTTTGTAAGTTTATAATTCTCAATCTGTTACGAATCAGTCTAATCCGATCCGCAACGGTTCTAGACTCGATGAAGTATGTAATTTCTAAGGGAATCTGCGAACAATCTAACCAATGGATCCTCTTAAAATTTGGAACTATTTTTTCTCTTGGAGAGAGCTTTCCAACGAATATAATATTATAGAATTCGGACGGTTAAATCTCAAGATATCAACTAAACAGTGGCCGAAGGTTAATTAGATCCTAGCTTGATAGCCCACCAATGGCTAGATAGATGCTAGATTTAGTTCTTGGTGTGAAGGGGGAGAAATTATTATAGAAGAGGGTGGTTAGAAGCTGAAAGAGGCCGAAGAGGCGCGAATGGTTAGATACAAGTAGAGAAGGAGATAAAGGCTAAAACCAATTCCAATATCATCATCATCCTACTATAATTAGGGTTTCTTCCACATATATATAGAATCCTACTATAATTAGGGTTTCTTCCACATATATATAGAGGCTCATCCTAAGAACTCCTCAACTAAGTTAAATAACTCTAAACAAATCCTAACAAACCAACAACTAAGTTAAAACCCGAACAAATCAACTAAACCAGTCTTTCTTATCTTCTCGGATTATCCCTCTAAGTCTAAGTAATAATCAATTTAAAAGTTCCTTTTTTGGAGCAAATTAAGGGTCTTTAAAAGATATCATATATAAATAATAAATTATTCCCAATGGTTAGAATATTAAGGGTCGAATGAACTGCAATTTTATCATTCTTAAGTAAACTAAAAATTCAAGTGAGGTAAGGTTACCCACCTTTTTTAGATAGTGAGTTAATCCACTATTTATTATACAAATCAAATAGTAGAAAGTGAAAAAGTGTCACTCCTAAGTTTTAAAAGTTATACTTTTTAGTTGTAATTTTATATTCAACAAAATATTTAGAAACACCACCACCTCACAGAACTTAGAGGTGATCATCGGGCGGGCTGAATTAGGGCTAGGCTTTTGGGGCCCATCGAGCTTAAATATTTATTCACAATTTGACTCACCAATCACTCGAGCCCCACTAACTCATTAGATATTAAACTTGAGTTAGATAAAATGAGTCTAACATAATAAGTTAAATTAAAAAAAATATTATATCTAATGCGGGACTAAACAAATTATAGGAATATGTATGCAATATGCGTTGAGCTATATGAGTGTAGTGAATCAGGCTTTTGGGCTGGGCCGGGTGAGCAAAGGTTTAACTCATGCCTCTCACTATCATCTCTGACTCGGGTCGGGCTTAGCCTGATTAAAATTGAGTGGGTTTGAGCCGAGTTTAGGCAGATCGTGCATAACGATCATGTCTAGTATTTTTGGTATGTCCGAAAAAAAGAATGTTCATTTAAAGAAAGAAAAAAAAAGGAAAAAAGAGAGAAAAGAAAAATAAAATAAAGCCCACTTTAAAGAGGCCCATAAGGTGATTTGAAGGCATAGCAGGCTGAGCAGGCCTCTAACTACTACTAAAAATTGCACAGTGATTCCATTAGCCCTCCGAGCCCCCCCCCATTTCTCTTCAAATTCCCATTCCACCCCTTTCTTCCCAACGAATTTACTCCCTCTGCCCCTAGGGTTTATCCGCCCTTTTCTTCCTCTTCCTCCCGACCACCACGAAGAAGAAGACAAAGAAGCGAGAGAGCGACGCCATGGAATCGTCGGCGTCGATAGCTCGCCAGACGTGGGAGCTCGAGAACAACATCGTTTCCGTCGAAGGCGCCAGCACCGGCGGTGGCGAAGACCTTGACGCGATCTACTACTACGACGAGGCCTCCCAGACTAGGGTTCAGCAGGAGAAGCCATGGGAGTCCGACCCCCACTTCTTCAAACGCGTCAAGGTTTCGGCTCTCGCTCTGCTCAAGATGGTGGTGCACGCGAGATCGGGTGGATCGATCGAGGTAATGGGGTTGATGCAGGGGAAGACGGATGGCGACGCCATTGTTGTGATGGACGCCTTTGCCCTTCCCGTCGAGGGCACTGAGACCCGGGTTAATGCTCAGGCCGATGCCTACGAGTACATGGTCGATTACTCCCAGACCAACAAGCAGGTCAATTAATAAACCCTAACCCTAATACTCTCCTTAGATTATTCAGTTTCTTTTTTTCACCTGGGGGTCATCAGGTGATATAAGCTTGATGCTTGATGCTTGTTTGTTAAAATAACTTCATGCTTACTTTAATTGTAGAAGAGTAATGCCGTGGGTTGTTTTTGGCGAATTGCATTAGATTGACATCTACTTGATGCATATTTTATTGATCAACCCAAATTGACAGCTTAAAGTTTTGTTCTATCTTGCATGTGTTTTGTTTTAGTGAAGGAATTCACAGGTCCAGTTCCAGGTGCTTAAGCGCTAAAAAGAAGCTTGAAAATTGTTCCTTTATGTTTATTTAATACATGTTTTGATCTGTGTGGGTTGATTTTGTAGTAATAAATGTATTTACCATGATACTGGACTATCTCAAGTTTTCTTGAACTTATTACATGTTTCTTTCTCGAATTCTATTGTATGATGCTAAGCAGTAATCCTACTAGCTTAATTTCTTGGACTAGAACTGAAACTGAAATTTAGGACCATAATGAGAGGTGAATGCAACGAATACTCTTTACATGGACTATTTCTTTCTTTTCATAGAACTAGTACAGAAGAATTATCATATAATAATCCTAAATGTGGTTCAATCATGCTATTAGGAGCATATGTTAAACTACTTGCTGAATAATATATGATATCTAGTTACACTTCCCTGACTTTTGTTAGTCGCAACTGAAATAGGCTGGTAGACTGGAGAATGTGGTTGGTTGGTATCACTCGCACCCCGGTTATGGATGCTGGCTCTCGGGCATTGATGTGTCGACACAAATGCTTAATCAGCAATTTCAGGAACCATTCTTGGCTGTTGTGATTGACCCAACAAGGACAGTCTCAGCTGGAAAGGTGGAGATTGGTGCATTTAGGACGTACCCTCAGGGATACAAACCACCAGATGAACCTGTGTCTGAGTACCAGACAATACCGCTTAACAAGATTGAAGACTTTGGTGTTCACTGCAAACAAGTATATAGTGATAATCTTTTCCTTTTTCCAGATTATCCTTATTGGCAGATGGATACATTTTTTTCTTCTTGGATGTTCTTTTGTTGCAGTACTATGCATTGGACATTACTTACTTCAAGTCATCCTTGGACTGTCACCTCTTGGATCTTCTATGGAACAAGTACTGGGTGAACACACTCTCTTCATCACCACTTTTAGGCAATAGAGATTATGTTGCTGGGCAGATTTCTGATCTCGGTGAGCTTACACTTCTTGGCATCTATTGATTTGTTATTATTGAGTGTGTCACCTTTTATGTGGCTATAAATTGCTTTATGCACCTGAGGTATGGATTTGAGTCATCAACATCCATATAAGCAGGAGCAAGACTACATATATCTTATCCATCTGCGCCTTGTTTAATCTTAAAGTTCAACAGCAGACTGAATTGTTTTTGTTGGATTCTTATTTTTAAATAGTACTTGCATTTATTTGAGAGAAATATGTATTATTCTTCATTATTTTTGCTGCAATGGAGTGACATATTATAGATATGTATTTCTGTGGCAGCTGAGAAACTAGAGCAAGCAGAAAATCAAATGGCTCATACACGCATGGGCTCTTTCCTTGTGCCATCTCAGCGAAAGAAGGAGGTTAGGACCTGTTTCTTTATTTGATGCTCAAAAACTCTGATTCTTCTATTTAAGTATGTTCCGAACAGTAGCAAATTATTCAAGCTGATTTAGAGACATTAGAAAGGAAGATTGAATTATTCATGGGCAAAGAACATCAAACAATTTGAGTTTATGGTGGTAGCAAGGGGAGGGAAGGGCCAAAATGTCTTTGATAGAACTTTCTTCCGTAGAAAGGTATGATCACCCTGAGATGGCGGAGGACATAGGCATATAGAGAAAGAAGAACAGGATAGAGTTGCCACGAAGTTAAGCTAAAGCGGTTTGATATTTGTTACTGAAGTTAAGCTAAAGCTGTGAAAAGTCAGTCTTGGCCGAACATTTTATATGGATACATGCATTTGTAAAGTGGATGTGAAATGGACTTGGACTGATGGAATAGTTAGTATTAATAATGTATACATGTTAGCAGTATATATTTCATTTTCCAATTACTTGCATTCTTCCTGTTTTAGAAAACAAAATTACTGACTTAGTAGGAGACATTTGATAGGAATGAGACTGATTCACTGAATATGGAGAAAATTTGGTGGGGAGCATCATAGCTCACAGCCTTGGATGCTACATCTCAGCCTTGTTTTACTTAAAAGTTATTTAGATGTGCCCATGTGTCAATGTTGCTGCCCATTAGCCACCGATCTGACATGGAACAAGGAGAGGGAGGCCTACTATGTAATGGTGAACTATTGGTAGAGAGATTGATAAAGAAGCCACATCTTGGCATATTCCTCCTTTATTTTTAGCGATTGTTGCATAAACTAATTAGGTTTCTTTTTGGTGAATATTGAAAATAATTGGCTCGAACTTGATAAATTGAGACAGTAGAATGTGAACTATATGTAATGTACGCAAAACTTGTGATGTTGAGTATAATTTGTCCTAATTAAAAACTAAATAAGAAAGACTAGCACAGGAGATGACAAAATTGTAGGTCGTCATAGTCGGTGAAAAAAAGTGGAGCAATGACAAATGCAGTCTGTTTAGTTTGATTGGAAAATTTGTACATTCAAAAAAAGACCTGAAATATCTTGAAGGATTGCTTATGCTAATTATGGCGAATCTGTCTATTTCAACACTATTCATACAACTAACTGAGGATATGAAATTGTAGTAACTGATAGAACACAGCATCATAAACTGTTTAGGGATACAGGACTCTTTAACAATTAATGTGTACAGATTTAATTTCCCTGATTTTGGAGGCAGAAGGCTGTATTAGGATCTGGGATAACATCAACATTACTACTATATACCTTATCATTGAATTATGACTAAACCAGTTACATCTTTTCTTATTTTGGCAGTTTAGTTCTTGTCTTGTGTAATGTATCCTCCAATAAATTATCTAGATTGTTTTTCATTCTTCAGCTTTCTCAAGGACAGTATTTATATCCTTAGATTACTCTGGATATTTTTCCTGTTCATGAATAACAATTCTTCTTCCGAGCTACCTAGCCACATAATTTCCCATGATTTTCCAATCAAATGCAACTGAATTTTAACTTTCTCGCAGACAAGCTGTTTAGTTTCATATAGCATTCCTTTATACTCTTTCCTTATTTCAGAAATTCATTGATTGTATTGCAAAACCTCCTTCCGATAGTCTTTCAAGATCTAATTCCAATTCTTTCTGTAAATGTTGTTTTGTTTACTGCTTAAACAATTACTTTCGGCCAAGATTTTTACAATTAGACAGACCTCTTACATTAATTCAAATAAGACCACTTGTTATCTTTATGTTCTGGAAGTTGTGCTTCTCAAGTTCTGTTCAATTCTTGCTGGTGATATGAGTTCCTTAAGATCTAGATAGGTGCAATAAGTTCAATCCATTGATGATGGATTAATATATTTACTTCTATCTTATGTGCTGATTCTTGGTGACTTTGTTGCCCGATATTGCAAATAGTTGATGGGGTTATGTGTTTTAAGGTTCAGAAAATTTTCGTCTGTTGCATGGTCTAATTAGGCTTCATGTCTTGAATCCTTCTGTTCTGTCAGTTCTGGATTCCATTAGTCCATTAGCTTCTGTAGATAACTAGGTGAAAACTGACCAGATGCCATGATCTTCCCACTTACAGTATGGGCTCAACATTGTTTTGTTTTTGTTTTTCTTGTTTGTCATTTGGATAGGTTGTTTGGGAATAAGTGAAATGAAAGTAGCTATTGATTTGCTATTATTTTTAACTAACTGGATCATTCTAGAAATTTGGCCGATGCTAATTTGACTGTTCTCCTATAACAAACATCAGGCAGCAGGTGTAGCTTTTATTATCTTTACACGGGAACTAGTTCACATGTTCTCCTATTTGTTGTTCAGAGTTTTTATTCTTAGGTCAACTTGTCCTTTAAGTTTTCTTTTCTTATTGTCGTAACAATCAATTGTTGGTTGTCATAGTGTTTCTATTCTTTTTGGCTGCTTTTATAACACAATTTCTTCCTCTCTTTTTTCCCAATTGTGTCATACAGCAGGAGGAATCTCAGCTGGCAAAGATAACTCGTGATAGTTCAAAAATTACTGCTGAACAGGTGCATGGTCTCATGTCTCAGGTAAGTGGCTATTCCTGTTTTCTGTTCTTATTTGCATGGATGATCATTTGTCCACTCTTCTTACCCTGTTTACGCCCTTGTGGCAGGTTATCAAGGACATCCTCTTCAACTCTGTACGTCACTCTAGCAGGACTCGCACAGCCCCCGCCGACTCGTCTGGGCCAGAACCTATGGTGGAGGCTTAAAATCTTGATACGACAGCAGCACAATAGAGTGCCTGTTGACACAACTCTTTGGTACTTATTCCTGATCCTCCTCACTTCTTGATTCGGTTGCTCAAAAATTCTCTGCTGCTTCTGAATCTCGCTCCTTTTTCATGTCAGCGGACTCAGAATCTGTAATTATCAGCTGCTCACTTTATTTTCTGCTGTTCTCATTGAGTAGGACATGTAATTGACTATCCTTACCGGTGAATATGGTACTATGCATGGCTATTTCTGGCTACAAATACTGCTCATGGTTTCATGCACCTGCCCACAAATTTGAGTGCAACACTAGAGAAATTGCTTGAATTGATTACAGAGATCTTGCGAATCAGAGAATTGTGAAATTCAGAGTGGTTGGCTTTGTATGAGTTGAATTTTGTGATCCTGCCCATGCTAGATTTGTTTTGTCAGAGGGAGGAGCAATTTGTTGATACTACACCAATCATATCATTAATCATGTGGACAGTCACTTTTTCAGCTGGAAACTGATCAAGAATTTCTTGCAGTTTTCAACATATCTTGGTGACAATTTAGTGCTTACAGTTGAGTATTTATCATTTCTATTGCTAGGTTCTAATTGAGAGCTTCACTTGATGCGACTGTAAGAGAGTTTCATTTTTCATCCATTGCTAAGTATGCAATTAATAAGAAATAGTGAAATAGTCATGGTAGATAAGGGTCAAGTTCTATATTCTAAACAGATAGATCGGCATTACTAATATAAAAATGCTTCTTAAAGAGAGATATCCTCCTCTGTTTACTACTTGCTTTATATAAGTTACTCATGGATACATAAGTAATGGTAGAGTATTCTATTGGTATTATTTGATTAGTCTCATAAAGCAAACAAGGCAATCATTCTGTTC
The DNA here is from genome assembly GCF_019914945.1 of Typha latifolia. Lineage (NCBI taxonomy): Eukaryota > Viridiplantae > Streptophyta > Magnoliopsida > Poales > Typhaceae > Typha > Typha latifolia. The sequence goes on along the minus strand of NC_133098.1, from coordinate 9,172,051 downwards.
ATTTGCAACACAGTACTCAGTTGAATGCTAAGTTTGCTCTCCAATGACATGACCTTTTAGGCTACAAGCAAGTTCATCGTGGCAAAATCACAAGTATACTGCTAAAATCTCATAGTAGTTTTCAAGTGGTCTCGTTAATAAGATTCTTTTTTTTTTCTTTTTTCTTTTTTTGAGAATGATTAGCCAGAGTAGTAGATATGTTGCTGAATCTCTAGTTCTGAAATCTCTAATTAGAAGTAACCAACCCATTAGTGTTGCAGTCATTAGGTTACCTAATTATATCCCACTTGCCCTACTTTAATAACCCACATATATTGAAGTTATTGTTGATTAATTCTGAGGTAAATTTCCCTCGCCTTTGACTTGTGGCTGAACGATTTTTCTCGAGCAGCCCACACCTTATGGGAAGTGGCCAGTGCAATGGCTTAGGCCATTGCTTCTTTTGTGAGAGAGGGAAAAAGAAGACTCAGCACAAGCTGATCACACTACATTATGGGTGGATATCGGCATTCATTTATAGAAGACTATGTACAGTTTGTTGTAACAGAAAGATTGTAAGTTAAGATACAATTTGATCTATAAAGCTAAATAAAATAACTCACATCTTTTGTAGTTAAGGAGGAAATATGCATATCCTTAACACAAGCCACTAGTCACTAGCGTGTAGACGTAGGGAACACTAAGTGACTACACAAATTAATGAGCGGCATACCTACCTAAGTGGTTTGGTAGAAGGGAGAGGACTCTTCCGCTCCTCTTTTCACTCTTCTCTAATTATTTAGATTGTCTCCTATGTGTCATCGTCGTCGCTGTCCCTGAGCGTCGTTGCCACTATCGTCACCGAGCTTTGTCATTGTCATCACCACATCCTCTCTCTCTCTAACACCCCAATTTTAAAAAAAAACCTGATGCACGCGACCCTGCCACCCTCCTCTGTCCTCTCTTCTCCTTTCTTCTTCTTCTTCTTCCCTTGCCATGCACGCCACCCTCCCCACCTCCATTAATCCTCTTCTCTCCCCTCCCACCGCATCATTTCTCCTCCACCTCGCTACCTCTCTCCCTTTCCTCTCTCTCGGGTTGCTGACGCCGAAGACAAAGCCCCGGAGCCGACGGCCGACGAAGCCCTCCATTGGTGGTGGGCTGCGGTCCAGACCACAGCCCACTAGACCTGGCTTGGGTGCGCTACGGGCCGCAGCCCACCAACCCTAGCCTTTAGCGGGCTACGTCTGACTGCAACCCACTAACCCAAGTGACCGTAGCCCACTAACCCAAGTGTTTGGGTGGGCTGCAGATTGTAGCCCACCAATCAGACCTTGTGGGCTACGGTTGGACCCCAGCCCACCTTAGCCCACTAAAGCCTCCCTTGCCTAGCCTAGCCCACTTGGGGCCATTTGGACCTATAACCCCTTTCATCTATTTTCACCTGATAGCCTAACCACTCCTCACTCATGTATACGCCTAAACATAAATTCTCTAATAAGATAATTAATTCTATTAGTTCACTAATCTTACGTATGACTTTACTTGCGTGAATTAATATGATTGACATTGCGTGAGGAAGATTTTGGGATTCCAGAGGAGCCGGCTAGTTGACGAGATTTAGTGTACTATGGAGACCCCCCAAGCGAGTAGAGTTTATACAAGTCTAGATAATGTAGTTAGAGTTATTATACCTTCCATGACACTGTAGGAATGTCGGTATTAATACATGCATCTAATGTATAATGATATATCTTAACATGTGCAGTTATTAATAATTTACTCATCATGATATTACGAGAATGTTAGCATATGCAATTGTATAACGATGCTCTACATGTATCTTGTATGATAGACTCTTGCATAAATATCTGTTGTGAATATAGAATGTAACGATCATGATGACTATGACATGTCTTATACACTCACAGACACTGCACCACTTCCTATATGACTATACTATTAGCAGCCTACACCTGAGGTCGGGAGCCTGTGACATTCAGGTAATTATACTACTTAGTCAGGATTAGATTATGATGATAGAAGAATATGATTGTGAGACAGAGATATATCTCTAGCGGTACCCGACGACGCAGGGTTAGGGCGTCCATTGATGAGCCGAGGGCTCCCGATTTTCCCTCTGAGGGCGGTGATGATTTAGAAAGAGTGAGATATGGGCTTACGATCGGGGTTCTTAGTTTGATGACCACAAATAATCAGTCATATGTAGTGTCATCATACATGCGTAGGTGGCATTACTGCTAGATGTGTATATATCCCCCCTCAATGTATGAGATGATGGATAATTTTCTTGAGAGTATCTACCACGTGTGGTGAATGGCTCGGTGAGCTATGATAAAACATGATTAATGCCTTGAGAGTACGAGATGACTAAACAACTCTTTTATTGCTATGCATAACATGTAAATACTACAATTGAGATTTGTATGAATAAAAGATTGTATCAAGCATGATATCTATGTGGACTTATTCTGATACGTTTAGGAATTGACATGTTCCAGGATAGTGACGTGTAGTTCTTATTGATTGCATTGATTTAGTAACTCATAGTAGGTCATTTAAACAAGCGCATGGTTATTACTAGCAATTATAGGCATGCATTGAATATGCACTTGTGATTTCATTGTTATAGATAGTATAAATCCTACTCGCTGAGTCGTGAGCTCACCACCTTTTGATAGTATTATTTCAGAGCTAGGGGACGTAGGTGCGGGTAGTGAGAAATAGCTGCCTTTTTATTTCAGTATGTCTATTTGTTGTATTGAGCCCCTACGAGGGCGTTATGATTGACGTTGTATTTTGGACATTAGAGTTATATTTTGGATGTGTATCTTGAAGGCTTGTTGTGGCCTGTGGAACTTGTAGCCGGACTTTTATGGTATGAATTTGTGCTGTCATGTGCTTTGTGAAATCCTATTACTGACAGGTCATGTGATGCATCGCGTGGGAGGATTTACTCATGCGATTTACATGTGTATTTGGAGGTTTGGATGTTTCACTCTCCTTCCCTTAGGAGAGGGGCGAGATCATTCTTTCTTCTTATCATTTCTCTCATTCCTCTCAACTCTATGCCCTTGCTTTGCTTTACCCATGGCTCTGTCAGAGCATTTAGGTATGAAGGGTGAGATGGGAGAGCATTGGAGGTTGGATGAGAATTTTATCACCATATTTGCTCAGGCTAGCACTTTGTCGAATCATTGACTTGTGTTATGGTGTATGTGCTCCTTCCTCTCCATGCTTGGTCTTCCAACAAGAGGAAATCTATGCACTCAGGGCTGTCAGGCTTGACGAGCGGCTCGGGTAAAGCTCGAGTCCGGTTCGGCTCAATCAGAGCTGAGCCGTCGTAATAGGCTCGAAATTAATATCGAGCCGAGCTTGAGCTGGAGCCGGCTCGCTCAGGCTCGGCTCGATAGGCTCGATAGCTTAACTAGCTATAACTAAGGACACGTGGCATAAAGAAATATTGCCACATGTCCCTCACTAACCCATCCTCACCCGTAACCCATTCAATATTCATCACCCTCACCTACCCCACCCTCACCCATCACTTCACCCTCACCCCACGCGCCACTACCTCCTCCCTCTCCGTCGGCCTCCATCAGCAAGCCACCACCACGGGCGCCGATATTATCACAAAGAAGACAAGGTAGCACTGATATTGAGAAAGTTTAACTCCAAAGTTAGCTGATGTACTAAGAGGTTTAGCATCCAACATTTGTGTTTTATTAAAAATGTCAATAGCATATTTCGTTTGGCTAACTATAATAAAAGATGCAATACGTTGAGTGATCCAAGATCCTTCATGTCAAATCTCTTACTTAAAAAATCAATAATAGATGAAACACCAAAAAAATCACTGCTAGTAATAATAATGTCATCAATAAATGAATGCAACCTTTGAGATTTCTTCTAATAAAGAGAGAAGATTTTGATTTACTTGAGCTAAATCCAACTTATCGAAGAGCATAGTTGATTTTATGAAACCAAGCTCGCAGGGCTTGTTTTAATTAGCCCCATATAGAGCTTTATAGAGTTAACAAACATGTGTAGATCAAGCTGAATCAATAAAACTAATAGGTTGCTTTTATGTATAGTATCTCATCTAAATCACCATCATGAAAAGTATTGCGGACATCAAGTTAACGAAGTGGCTATCAAGTTAACATGTCTCCCATGTATCATTATTGTTGCCATCCCTAACCGTCGTCCCCCTCCCCCTCTCTCTCTCCTTCCCTTAAGGAGGGAGGGGAAATGATTTCTCCTCTTATCATTTCTCTCACCTTTATGCCATTGCCTTACTTTACACACTTTATATATATATATATATATATAAAGTGTGTGAAATCTATTATAATAAAATTTATAGATACTTAATTTTATATACTTATATATATACTTAATTTTATATGCTAAATTTAAAAAAAAAACATAATAAAGTTACAAAATCCCCTGCAAATTTATCCCTTTATTGTATCCGTAACACGTGCGCCGTCGTGCCCTACACGGCTTAGTCTCTCTCTCTCTCTCATCTCTCATCTCTCTTGAAGTGAATCCTAAGCAGGGGAGACCGGAAGCGAAATCGATGATCTCGCAGTTCTTCGTGCTGTCGCAGAGGGGCGACAACATCGTCTTCCGCGACTGTAACATCTCCTTCTCTTCCTCATCTCCTCTCTGGATTCCATTCTCCATCTCAATCATGAACGCAACTGTTTAATGACATGTCGCAAACCCAAGAGTTTAGATTTTTTAAATTTTTATGCGGGGAGATCTCGGATCCGTACCAATTGGATCCCTCTTCCACGATGATCCGTTTCGATTTGTTTTTCTTCGTAATTACTCTTCCTTTATGCAGATCGCGGTGAGGTACCCAAAGGAAGTGCGGAGATCTTCTTTCGCAAAGTCAAGTTCTGGAAAGAAGATGAAGCAGAGGAGGCGCCGCCTGTCTTTGTAGGTATTTCTGTATTCAAAGCTAATTTAATGCTTTATATATGCCCTTCTTGTTGTAAGAATTGCTGTATCATATGAACATTTTAAGATGATTTTGAAGTTGTCCTTGGGATCTTCAAATGGCTTAACTTGGAAAATTAAGAATGATACAATTTCACGCAATCTGCACACCAGTTGTGCTGTCCCTGCGTATTTAGCAAAACAATATGCGATGAGCTCACAAATATTCTATGAAATTTAGCATTTTTTTTTTTCTTTTTACTTTGTTCGACTGCTAGTTTTTATATACATTGTCTTCATCTATAAGTATTTATTATGTTATGCTTTCTGTGAGTTCTTCTCTGTAGATCTAAAATTTATTACTTTTCCTTTGGCAACAGAATGTGGATGGGGTTAATTATATCCATGTGAAGGTGGCCGGATTGTTCTTTGTAGCAACCACAAGAGATAATGTTTCACCGTCACTTTTTCTGGAGCTTCTACAAAGGATTGCACGTGTCACTAAAGATTATCTTGGGGTTCTTAATGAAGATTCATTGCGGAAAAATTTTGTACTTGTGTACGAATTGCTTGATGAAGTCATTGTGAGTAGATTATGCTAGTATGCAACCTTGATGTGTATTTGTTGTTCTTCCTTCTAAATTATTGAAGGCATAGTAAACGTTACTTGTTTTTAATGGAAAATATTATAATTTTGTAATCAGCAACCTAAACCAGTAACATTTTCCTGGCATCTATTTATGTATGAGATTTCATTTTCAGGACTTTGGATACCCACAAACAACGTCTACAGAAGTTCTGAAATCTTACATATTTAATGAACCAATTGTGGTTGACGCTGCACGGTTGCCACCCCTTGGTCCAGCTTCTATGTTTATGGTATTTGTTTATATATTTCTGGTGTATTGCAACCAAAGACCAATCATCAAATACTCTTACTCAACAGATATTTGCTAGCTCTCATAGTACTTTATTTGATGTGTTAGTTACATCTGTTCTTCTTTTTTCATATTTGCAGCAAGGTACTAAGCGAATGCCGGGTACAGCTGTTACAAAATCTGTTGTAGCAAATGAGCCTGGTGGTAGGAAAAGGGAGGAAATATTTGTTGATATTATTGAAAAAATAAGTGTGACATTCAGCTCAAGTGTGAGTGGATTTACATCGTTAATGAAAAGAAAAAGTGTTGACATTTTATGATTTTTCAGTACTTTGAAAATTTTAATTAAATTTAACACTGTGTTTTCAAAATATAATTATTTGGTATGTCCAAACCTTGAATTAACAGGGTTATATTCTCACCTCTGAGATTGATGGAACCATTCAAATGAAAAGTTACCTCACTGGAAATCCAGAAATCCGTCTAGCGCTTAATGAGGACTTGAGCATTGGAAGAAATGGGTCTTCTCTTTATGGTATAATTCTTAAGATTGTTGATGAGCTTAATATTTTGAGTGAATTTTATCTTTGGTCCATATATAAGTAGGTATATAAGTATGCCTTAATGCAAACACTAAGTAACTTATTCAATTTTTCGGTTCAGATGTTTTCATGTTCTTAAACTGGATGGACATAGTCATGTTAGTTTCCATGCTATGCACTCAATCTGATAGTAATGATCATTTAGTTGATGAGTTGCTGTTATCAGAATTTTTCACAAATTGACTTTTCTATCTAAATTTAGATTTCAGTACACATGGATGAAATGACAAAATAGTATATTGAAGTTATCATTTTCTCCATAATAACTTGTGCTTGACTCTCGAATGAGTTGCCTTGAATTACATAAAGTTGTATATGACTGATACATAGCTGCTGTGAATTTTTAGAATCATGTATAATTAATCTATTACCATGCTTTGCCGCATCTGTGATGTTGTAGCAGATTACAGAAGTTCTGGAGGAGGAACTGTTGTTCTTGATGACTGTAATTTCCATGAGTCCGTGCATCTTGACAGTTTTGACATGGACAGAACTTTGACATTAGTGAGTATCACATATATAGCTTTGGTGATAGTACATAACGTTTACAATCTCATACCTCTTTTCCCCTGCTTGCATGTTCCAGAGAATGGGAGGAATGATACCATACCATTTACACCCTTGCTGTTAATAAGATACTTATACTTGCTTTCATGATCATAGATACCTCCAGACGGAGAATTTGCTGTAATGAACTATCGGATGACTCAAGAATTCAAGCCTCCTTTTCGTGTTAATGCATTGATTGAAGAAGCAGGATCATTAAAGGTTTGCTATTCTTATCTTACATATATTGCAATGTTTGTGTTATCTGTCGTATATTTATCATTTTGTTTGTGATAATAATGACCCTGAATATTTATCAAATTCGTAGGCTGAAGTTCTTTTGAAAGTACGTGCGGACTTTTCTCCAAGTGTCACTGCTAACTCAATTATTGTACAGATGCCAGTGCCATCTTACACAACAAGGTAGTTTTCTTTTATTTTTTTACTTCTATAACTGACAACCATCGTGATGCTTAAAGCTTAACTACATGATTAGATCTTGCTCTGTAAAAAAGAAAAACATAAAACTATGACATGTTTTACTTGTCCTGATATTACAGTGGTTTTACTTCCTGGTTGTAAGGATAAACCCTCCCTCATATGGAGTTATGAACATAGTGTCCTGGTGTCTACCAGAAAAAAAGAGAGTAGATTTTTCACTTCTTAGATGATGGCTCCAAGTATTAGAGGATGTTTAAGATAATCGTGGCAATTCTAGATTAATTGCTGCTGGCTAGCATTAGTATATTGAGTTTCATTAAGTACACTGTTTCTGGATAACTATATACAGGGCCAGTTTTGAACTGGAGGCTGGTGCAGTTGGACAGACTACTGATTTTAAAGAAGGATCTAAGAGACTTGAATGGTGCTTAAAGAAGGCAAGGCTTTAACTACTGCTTTATCTTTATCAGTATGAAGATTCTTTTACCTTTTTTCAGAATTTGGTTTTATTTGCCAACTTTTCCTAACCAAGGGATGTGAAGCTACCTAGGATTCTTTGCTCTTATCCATGCTTCTATTAATGGCTAAATATGTCAATTGCTTTAGATTGTTGGTGGCTCTGAGCATACGCTTCGGGCAAAGCTCACATTTTCCCAAGAATCACATGGTATGAATATGTTTAACCATTTAAGCACCTGACTTGCTTTTACTATCTATTTATCTTTTTTATCTTTTCTGTCAAGAAATTATTTGTCTCCATCAATTGCAAAGACAAATTTGTTTTCTTTTTATACAGGCAATATCATGAAGGAAGCTGGGCCTGTGAACATGAATTTCACAATACCTATGTACAATGCTTCTAAGTTGCAGGTGAGTCGGATACTTGACTGTGACCTCATTAATGCATCTGCTACTATATTTGTGAGATACTTGCTTTACCTAGTAATTATCCTCACTTGATTATTATCTCCTCATTGAAACTCTGTCAATCCCAGATTATTTATATGAAATGAAACTTTAGAGTGCGACAGTATTGTTGCTTTCCTGGAAGTGTATTATGTTCCTTCACGTGGGTTCCACTAATGGAGCAATGTCGGTTACTTTTTCACATTAGTTTAGCAACATCTACCTTTATTTGGAGATTATATTCATGTGATGTTATGGACCGGAGTCAAGACCATGTGATAGCAGGGTTTACTTGTGCAATTTAGTATGGTTCATCAAGTTCGTCGCTGCATCAGAATGTTGCTTTCTTGCCAATTTCTTTTGAGAAATGCATTCTCGTTCCATGTATTTCAATATAGCCACCAATAATGGTTAAGAAACTTACGATGGGATACTATTCATACATTGTAGCTCTTAAGGGAAGAAAGGAAGTTTAATTATTTTTTCTCAAATTATCTAATAGATGATGTATTTCTTTTGTGCAGGTAAGGTATTTGCAGATAGCAAAGAAATCCAAGACATACAATCCATACCGATGGGTGAGATATGTGACGCAAGCAAACTCTTATGTTGCTCGCCTATGATGAAATCAAAGCTTGGATATGTCCCAGTTTTTTTTGTTAGTAATACGAATTGGAACTGATCTTCCTGGACTATCAAGAAACTGTATGTCAGTTTGACGGATGAGATGCGCACCAATCTTGCAAGCTTCATTTGTTCTTTGTGCCAAATAGAATGACAACTCGCGATTGTCCCTTGTTGTTCTGTTCTAAATATTTTATTAGTTGTCTTCCTTCCGCTGTAATCTTCTTTTTATGCTTCGAATACTTAAGTTCGTTGGTTCACAGCTTCCGCAACTAAACATATATATATATATATATATATATATATATATATATATATATATAGGATTCTCGATGGTTCAATTGAACATAGTACAAGTAGAATCTAAATGATATATTTGGTTAGGATATTTGTATGATTTATCCTCTCAAAAATAGATTATATGGAGCAATTTGAAAATAGTAAAGATACAAGTAATTGTTCTATTGAAATTTCAATTCTCTGTTTTCAATTATTGTAAGACTTTTAAGAGCTTATATATTTAGCTTCTGCGAAGGAGTGGGATAGTATTTTGTTTCTTGGATTTCTAGGAAATAAGGAAAATAACTGCAGAAATAACAGTATCGTGAAATACGTCATCGAATATTAGGGCAACCGGCGCAATCACCTTGTCGAATATTAGGGCGGCATTCATGTGAGGTGACTTAGATGTTGCATATCATATGAACTGTTTAGATGAGCAATAGTGAAATGTAATAGCTCGTCAATAAGTTGACAGTAATTTGTAGGATTAGCAAGAAGAGATCTATCAACCTTCCAGATTTTGAGATTTTAGACTATAGTAAAGGCAACTAGTTTGAAGCCATATGATCACAATCTTCGACAATTTCCAAAGCTTATTTGCGTTGGCAAATGATCACAAATTTTCAACAATTTTAGACTATTGCAGATTGTTATATTTACTGTGCTTTATGTTCATCACCTTTTAGTAAAATACTATTTAGATTATAGGTTGTCATTGAAATCACGGAGGAGCGAAAACAAATAGATAGATTTAACTTAAAATTTATTTATTTATAAACTAGATTCAGGTGGTATATGGAAACATATTCAGGTGGTTTGTTGTTGTGGCTTATGAGTATTACTTGTTGTCTATTACTTTGAGTTATATTGGTAAAAATTAGCCTATGTATTTTGCACCTTCTTCGCAAGGTGAGGTAAAGTTTAAAATAATTGCAGTATAAAGACAAGAAATGAGAAAATGATTGCAGGAATTTAGGGAAGACAACAAGACTTTGTAAAGCTCACTTTGTTTTCAATACTCTCAATACACTAGAATTAGATCATTTACAAGCAATGGGTTTAAGTTTTTATATAGAGGCAAAGAAAACATAGATAAAATGGAAGAAATGAGTATTAAGAGGTTCAAAACAACAGCTAGAATTTCCTATGTGCAGCTTAGAGGAGGAACATCCCTTTTCAGATCAAACCAAGGTCCTATTATTCACCTTAGTCCCTTTAATCTCTTCCCTATCTTGCTACTTAAGGTCACAAATGTGGCTTTGACTGTCCTAGAAGTACACAAAAAGAGCTGCCAATTGCCCAGTTAGTCTTTACTATTGCAACAGTCCACTGGCGGATAAGTTTAAGTCTTGCCTAATCACTGTAGTGTTCCTCGAATCTGGCTTAGCTCCGACGTAGCTTAGGATCATCGGGCTTTGACTGCCCAATATAATGCCTTTCAAATAAATATCCATGCTTGGCTCTCTACGGTTGATTAACTCCCCTAGCCAAGTACCAAAAAACATGGAAGATTAGCTTGTACAATGTATTTCTTAGATTCCTTAACCAATGGATCAAGAAATAAGTTAGTATATATAGTTCAAAACTAAGCATCTGTTTATAGAATAAGTAACCTGCTAAAGGAGGCCCATGCTAAGCCTTATAGAATCTCTGAAATTAAATGTTTTTGTTCACTGTTAGACGTGTAATTTCCTTTAATTAGCTTCTCACTTTTATGATGAATATTTATTTGATATCATTGTTAATTACCTAGACAATAAATGTAAAGGACTCAGTTGAAAACATGTGGCTGATGTAATTAGTTAGTTAATTAGTTCTAATTAAGTCATCTTACTTATGTATCGATTGCTCTCATAAATTAATAGATCTGTTATTGTGCGAAAAGGATCTCGAGACATGGGAGATGTTCGATATTTGAGAAGAGCTTATCCTAGTTTGGATACATTTCAGGAGATGTTCGACATTAAAAAGATCTCGAGACATAGGAGATGTTTATTATCTATTTACATTACTCCTAAACTATCTTAGATTGTACTTGCTGAGTTGTGTACTCACTGGTAGAGGAGATGACGAGAATTAGCTAAAGTAAATTTTAATTTTTTTTTATTTACTAATATATTGAACTAGATAAGTTGTATCCTCTATGCGGATATTATTTTTTAGTTGTATCTGTGTATTTTGATTTTTTTTTGCTTGGGTTATTATAGTAAATTTTGACTTCTTATTTTAGATATTATGTGAAAATATTGACTAATTCCAACCATGTGGGAGGCATATGTATCTAGCAGCGAGTGTTTCAAGAATTAATATATTTAGATTCATCATAATCCAGTGTAGATTTTCACAATAAAGCTAACATATGGGATGGTGATGTGCAGAAAAGAACCTGAAAGGGAAAAGAAAATAGTGTTGATCATCTCAGTACCAGAATTTATGCCAATCCTTTATTCTACACTAGCTCATGAAAAGCTTTGGCTATAGCAGCCCTAGTCATTAACACATTTTAGAGTTTTGGATGATCAGAAAGAAAGCTAACCATCAGTATCTCTATCTTATTCTCTTGCATCTGTTGCATCCTGAAAAGCTGAGTAAAATTCTCATGCGTTAAGTAGCAGCAGCAGCAGCAGCAGCATTCGGCTTTTGGATGACGAAGGACATGCATTGGCACTGCTTCTTGTTGTTGAAGGAGAGGAGGCGGATATAAGCGTTCGGATACGCCTTCTTGCACTCTTCAATCTCGTGGAGGACCTGAGAAGAGTCAGTGCAACCAAACATTGGCAACTTCCACAGAGTCCAGTACCTGCCGTCGTAGTAGCCTGGCATCCGGCTGTTAGTCCTGTGCACTTCTCCCACCTTCAATCAATCACACAGCTTGTGGTAAGTCGTATGTAACATTCTTTGGTTAAATAGATGGAATTTAAGCAAGCGAAGAATTCAGCAATTGAAAACCAATTCAATCCAATCCAAGAGAATCATACATACACTCGCGAAACCATTGAATTGTATGTTTTCCAATGTCTGCCAGTTTTTCCTGCTGAGTTCTCGGGAAATCGATTGCGAGTTTAGTAAACGTCTATATCTTTGTTTTATAAATTCAGAAACTAACTGGGCAAGATATTCAAATTTCAACTAGAAGAGACAGTTTTAATTTGATGAAAAGAAATGCAGATAGCATAGGAGAAAACTTAACAATAGTGATTTTTTTTCTGAACAAAGTATAACATCTTCATAAATACATAGTCAGTCGCAACAGTGATTTTTCCGACATTAATCATCATTGTAATCCATTCGTCTCTTGCATATAATGATGTGAATTCATCAAATGAAAAGAAATGCAGATAACATAGGAGAAAACTTAAAAATATTGATTTTTTCCTGAAAATTCATATCGTCACATTAACAACAATGAATCTGAACAAAGTATAACATCTTCATAAATACATAATCAGTTGCAACAGTGATTTTTCCGACATTAATGATGTAAATTCATCAAATGAAAAGAAAAGAAAAAAATTTGAGAACGTCAGCATATATGTAGATTTTCCGTTTCTCCTCTTCTTTTAGTTTGAAGGAGTTACCTCATCGAATTCCAAGCAGGGGATCCATTTTTTAGAGATCATGTAGTCAACCTCCTTCGCTATTGATTCCTCCGAAAGTGGTGGCAAATAAGAGAGCACCTCAAACTTCTTGTTGTTGATAGGATTCCATGTCTGTACCATTTAAATACATTTAAAGCAATTTAACATAATAAATAAGCTACATATTATAGTCAGAGTAACAAGCCTAATGAGTTGCAGTACTTGATATGTTGTTTGGGTCCTAATCTATCCAAAATTTCTAAGTACCTTTCACTCCCTGGCTATTCTTGTTAGAATTGTTAGATTTCTAACTCACAATCCAATTGAAATATCATACTATTATTGATTTTCCTCTTAAATTTTCACAACCAACAAACCATAAGAATGAAAGTAAAAAAGAAGAAGAAGATAAAGTAATAGTTCATATGATCTCCATAGATCCTCTCTTCTAGTATCATAAATTTACTAACAATATTCCTCTTTATTTCATTACCAAACAAGCCCTAAGAAGAAAAGATTTCTAGGTTATATAAGAACTCCAAAAAATAAGATGACAAGAATGACAACAAAAGGAATAAGAAAGGAGTTCTTGTCGAACAGAGTGAGATGCCAACTTCTTTACCTTCATGCAGCTAATTCTGGAGCCATTGGAGATGGTCTTAGAGCTCCAAATAAGAGAACTCCTGTCTGTGGAGAGCTTGCTCGGACCCTCAGGTCTCAGGCCAAGGAAGCCTGATCCAGACACCAACTGGGCCGGAGAGAGAAACCCAGATGACATCTTCCACCTGCAAAGTGCTCACAGTTTAGATACAAGAATGGAGTGATGGAGATGGTGGTGTTTTTGAACTGAAGCCTGGGAGGAAGAGACAAAGGGAGGACTAGAACAACATTTAGTACTGTTTGGGGATGGTGACTACTCTTATTAAATAGATTCTTAGTGTTATTTGAGAGAGAGAGAGAGAGAGAGAGAGAGAGAGGAAGATGACGATCGATACTATGGTGGGGATTGTACTGCAATCCATGGCGAGTAGCAGAGTGGGGGATATTTTAACTTTGGTTTGGTTTGGTGTCATCACCACCTTTAGCTCTACTTTCTTCTCTCCTCTTGGCACAAAGCCAACAGAATTTGACTTGGGCTATGAGTCATGAAGCTATGTGCCAAAAATACCATGGGACTTGGCGATCTCTCTTATTTATATCTCTTTGGATTTTCTGAGATCGGCCGTTTAAAAAAACGATACATATCACCACCGTTCATCTCAAACGATTCAAAACTTCAATCCATGGTATTCATTTATCAATTACGTAGGCTACCCAAAATAGAGTGGCAATTTTTAACCTAACGGTTATAACTTAGCACTAACTACTATTTCTCTCTTATTCGTGTTACATATAAGCCGGTCCGAGCCTTGGGTGATGTTCTAGGCTTCAAATTTAGTTTGTGATAAATTTTTTTTAAGGATAACTTTATGCACATACAATTATAAATGATACACGAATGTATACTTTGATCGAATTTTATATAAAATAAATAATATGATAAGGTATGCATAAAATTATATCACAGAAAGAAAGGTTTTAAATAAACTTATTCAAGGTTCAAAAGATCTCTGTGTCAATTAAAAAAAATTAAATTTTTTTTTAGAGGAGATATATGAAAAGAAGACTTAGATATCACTTGGAGAGGAGATCTTGGAGAGTAGTAATAAAAGTTCTCCTAACCTATCTTTGGGTTTTAAAGCAAAATAAATTATATATATAGAAGTGACAAAAAAAAAGATAATTCTTTTTACTCCCATGAATTATCACTATTTTTTTTACGACGAACTCCTAAAAAGAAATACCTTATTTAAAGTTAAGAAAAATAATAATCCCTAAACAGAAAAAAAATTATTTTTTACAGTAACCTCATGAGCTATCGCTATTTTTCACAATGACCTCCTGAAATATATTTTAGGGTATAATAATTTTTAAAACTATTAAAAATACCTCACTTCGATAACTTCCATCCATTATGTATCAAAAAAAAAAAAAAGAGTCAAGGATCATTATCTAAAATAAATTAATGTAGGGTCTGTCAGACAACCTCAGAGCCACCCCAACTGTGAACTAAGCCAAGCTGAGAACGATCCTCTACAGCGTTAATCCCGTAAGATCGTAGCCGTTAATCACGCTCTGGTTCTGAGGTCATGATTCATCCACCAGACTTTGTTGGCTGTCTCCTTTGCACTAAAGCTGTAATCTGGCTATCAGAGTTAATATAAACTAAAATAATGTGGTACTAAAAACACCACATTAAATTACAATGGGCCCAGATCGACTTACCTAAGCAAATCCTATCTGGATTGATTTGCTACTATAACTCTTGAGTCGTTGAGATATTAATTATCCTTATTATTACCGTTGAGGTAATATATACTAGCAAATTGATCCGGTGCTTATGTGGTTTTTTTTTTTGGTGCGAAAATTTGTATTTAACACCCTGCCTTTTTTTTTTTACTAATTTATAGTATGCTCACTGTATTTTTACTATTTATAAATTAAATCTTATGTTTTAGTGATTATATGCAGAAGATATATGGGGTTAGATGATGTGATCCGGCCCGATCGAGTTATCTCTTAGGGGAACATTGGGTTTGTGGGTCAAACCAGGTTATCATTAGAATTTTCTTTTCACAGTGGCTATTTCAGGCTATCGTGTTCAGTCACAACCCAATGTTTAAGTGCCACGGGCTCATCGAAGAATAAGTGCTCTTTAGTTTTGACAGACGAATGGCGGCAGTCTGAGTTTGAATATCATAGCCCTATCGAAGAATAAGTACTTTTGGGTTTTGGCGTTCCAACGGTGACAAGCTGACAGCCCGAGTTCGAACACAAAACATGCTAACTGTTCTCGAGTTTTAGAATGATGGCATTTGAATGCTAAAACCATGACTATTCTCGAGTTTTGGCATTCGAATGGCTATTCCCATTTTTAAACGTTCGAACCTTAGAGTGCAGTCTATCCGACGGTGTTTGAACGCCTGTCTAACGATGTTTGAATATCCGATGCTGAGATTGTTGTGTTAGGGTTAATTTGAATTATTTCAAATCTTAGTTAACCTCTAAAGAGTGGAAGACACCCATTTGGGAGATTATAAAAGATTATTGCCTTTTTTATATCTTCTTCTTCCTCTAGCCTCCTTCCATTCCCCTCTCTCTCTTCTTATCTCTCGATCTAAGCCGCTGTCCTCTTTAAGATCGTCGTCATCCCTCCGTCCTCGTCTGCCACACCTCCCTAGACTCGTAGGGTCGGCCCTTTTTCCATCATCTTCCCTTCTCATTTTCCTAATTCCACCATTACCATCCTTACTACCACCATCCATAAATCTGTAGCCTCTATCATCACCACCATCTGTCCACCACCTAATCCATCTTAGCTAGGGACATAACAACTGGTATTAGAGCTAACGTTCCTCGAAATAGCCATGCCTACAACCAAATCCATGTTCGACCATGCACATGAAGGCACTTCAATGGAAGCCAAAGTAGCAACCATGGAAGGCAATGAACCGATCCATAATCCTCCAGCTACAAATGCTTCACCCACAACTCCAGGGTTTGTTGAGTCGATTCAAATGATGGGTTTGATGCAAGCTTCAATCTTGGAGTCATAGCGAGTAATGCAAGAGTTCCAAAAATTCATGCAAGCATCGTTTGGGTTATTGGTGCAAGCTATTTTCGGAGGTCGATAACAACAGACAAGAGCGGAGAGCAACTTCGTCTAATGGACCCCTCCACCTCCGCCGCCACCAATACATCCAATCAATTTGGAGGTTAACGGAGAGCATATCTTGTATCCTCGAATGCAGATCCCTCTCCTACCTACACCAGAATCGGGAGGATTCGGCGCCAAACTTTGAGGAAATGCATTCAGCGCCAATTCATCTAAGCACGTCGGTGACGCCCAAATTTGAGGAAATGGATCCTTAGGACAATGTAGAAGAATCGACGCTTAGACATCCTCCTCATAGAGTTGATGGAAGAGATTTTAGGGGGCAAAGACCACTACCTCAATATGAAAAGCACCAAACTGGAATACAACCTAGAATGATATGCTTGCATTTTCCAAAATTCAACGAAGGCAATCCACTCAATTGGATCTTAGAGCTTCAATAACTCATGTTAGGTCAAGATCAACATGGATATTAGTTAGTACAGTAGAAGTGGATAGCTCACTAGCGAAGTGGGAGGAGTTTGAATCATGCTATATGATGATCCGTTGGCAGTGATCCAACATGCGATCTTGATGCTGTCGAGTCGAGCTTGATAACCATTTTCTGTTTCGTTTTTGTTTATTGAATCCATCAACGGACAAGGAAAGAAGGTATTTGACCAGTGATATGCCGCTCTCGTGCTAAGGTCAAGGTAGAGATCTTCCTTCATGGCAATATATATCTGATAAGCTGGTGATAGAGACAAGAGCAGCGAAGCAGACCTCGTTGAGTAGTTCTTTCAATACCAACGCATCTAGAGGATCAAAGGGTCATGTTGACCTCCTTTCATCTTGAGGAATCCACCATTAGGTGGTACCAAGCAACCCAATGAGCCCGACCACTCCAGACATGGGACGATTTTGCGAGAGCCCTCTACACGCAATTCGGTCCTTTAGAGTATGAAGACTTTTAAGTGGCTCTTACAAAGCTGACCTAGAAGACTACGATGAGGACCTATGAAGAAGAATTTGAGCGCAATAGTAACCGAGTCTAAAGCTGGTAGGATTCGGCATTAAAGATGTAACAACCTATCCCAATAAAAAAGAGAAATTTTGCATGGCACAACGTAGCCTGCCACATTGCTGCTGGCGCGGGCTGGAGGTGCCACGCACTCTCAGTCGTTGGCTCGGCCAACCAAGCCGGGCCAGCTAGCTTCGGTGGGCCCACCGGCACCGTAGCGACGACGTCCCCACCGCCTCTCTCTCTTCCCCTTTATCTCTCTCTCTCTCTCTCTCTTTCTCTCTTTCTCTCTCACTCTCCTCTCTCTCTCTCAAACTCTCTTTCTCTCTCTCCCACTATTACCACTGTCGAACCGTCGTCGCTGCCACCGTCGCCACGGTGGCCAAGGTGAGCTTCTTTTTCTCTCTCCTCTCCTTCCTTTTCTTTCTTTCTTTCTTTCTTTCTCCCTTTCTCCCTCCCTCCCTCCTCTCTCTCTCTCTCTCTCTCTCTCTCTCTCTCTCTCTCTCTCTCTCTCTCTCTCTCTCTCTCTCTCTCTCTCTCTCACTCTCTCGAGTTCACCG
This sequence comes from Typha latifolia, assembly GCF_019914945.1. Classification (NCBI taxonomy): domain Eukaryota; kingdom Viridiplantae; phylum Streptophyta; class Magnoliopsida; order Poales; family Typhaceae; genus Typha; species Typha latifolia. Next base: position 9,153,972 of record NC_133098.1, on the reverse strand, counting down.
GAACTGAGCCACCGGCGAGAGGTCGACCGCTGGCTGGCTAGTAGCAGTTGAGTCTTCTCCCCATCGGCCTGGTCCCCCCTCTCTCTCTCTCTTTTTCTCTTCTTCTTCTTCTTCTTCTTCTTCTTCTTCTTCTTCTTCTTCTTATTCTCCTCCTCCTTTCTGAGCTTTTTCTTTTGTTTCTGCAACAGTGTTGGGCTCGGCCCAGCAATGTAGCAAGTAGTGCTAGGCCGAGCCCAGCACTGGTGTCATTGCTTTTATTATTTATTTTATTTTATGTTTGTTTATTTATTTAGTTAGGTATTGCCTTTTTTTAATTAATGCAGATAAATTATTTAGACATTAATTATGTTCATAATAATATATTCTCCACATGATAATATTAATTATAATTATATAATTAATGATTAATTAGGTTATAACTATTACACGTAAATATAGGTAATAGTTATATTTATTTATTTATATTAGAATTATGTACTAATATTCATAGTATATGCATTTTAAGTAATTTTAACAATTTAATTTATTGTATACTATTGTGTGCAGAATAAGATACTAGTCTTATTTATTTATTTATTATTTTGCATAATTAAGTAAATACTATATAATTTCTGATTAATCAAGATAGAGTAAGAATTCTAAAATTTATTATAAAATAGATCTTATCTGTACTTATATCTTATTTATAATTATTTACCTTTTACTTTATAATTATATATTTAGAATATGTTTAAATAAAAAGAACCAAACCTTTCACCTTATGTTATAACTAGCATTTTATGATAATAGTATAATTATAGTGTTTAAATCATATCTATAATATAGATCTAGTTATGTAATAAAAAATAAAAAGAAGTGATTCTAAACCTAATAAACCTTTATATTTTACTTGAATTAATTTTAATTAGATAAACAACTAACTTCGTACTACTTAAATATTTTCAGATCCTGAAACCCCTTATGTGAGACCCTGTGGACCTTGTCGATGAGTTGACGTTTGATTGACAGATGTGAGGGATACGTGATTTGAATTTTCTGATCAGAAGTGAGTAGTCTTATCCTCTAGATGTCTTTCTCAAATTATGATATATTATATATTATGTACATGTATATTTTGGCCTCCAGCATGATTATATGACTTTATATAGAGATGATTTTAGTTAAATATATTTTATCATGCATTTGATTAGGCTGATATGGGATATGAGTACATTGGTAATATGTAGAGATGATTAGGAGATGATTATACTATTATGATTTTATACCAAGATGATCTCTAGTATGAGTGTGCATATGATAGACTAGCAGGAGTATGTATGTGCTAGATACATGGTTGGAGTCTGGTATTACATTATTTTCTCTTGATTCCTGTTCCACCTAAATTCTTATTATGCATTGACTTGTTATCGTACTAGATATATGCATGAAATGTAATTTATAAGATAGTTGATAGAAAGCGTGAGGATACCCGAGTAGGTGCGAGGGTTAGTATGCGTTTGGTGGACGATTGATCGCTCGACATAGTCGCGATCCTATTGGCCTTACGTCCGAGGTCGCTAGTCTGTGTGCGCAGCAGAAATTCAGACACATGTCGTTTGCTAGGGAATTTGTGGTGAGTTATCCTCACGAGGTTTCTATCAGCTAGAAGGGTGCCCGGTCTGGATAGATGTTGATACCCTATCGAGTGGCAGGGTATGGTTATATTTGAGATATTCCTTGTGGGTGGCAGAGTATGCTCTAAGCATTCGAGCATGATGTTGAGACCGGGTACTAGGTGTTGACTGTGCATAGTGGTTTAGTATGATGATGACATATAGAGCTGACATTGATAATTGAGATGTTGAGAAATGAATATGATTTCATTATCATCTGATTACCTAATTATCGAGTGGTTAATATACACCATATATGGTTGCATTTGGTATAATAGCATGATCATGGTCGGCATGCATCATGTGTCATATTTAAGAGAGAGTTATGATGTAGTAGAAAATGGTGATCTGTTTGTTCATTGTCGAGGATTATATACTTTTATCAGTTGTGACATGTTATCTACTTTTCATTTATATATTATTGAGAATACATTCATATACTCATTCATGACATGATTCTCTTTCTGATTCATATTATCCAATACATAATTTACTCTCTGTTTGACATCACTAATTCGGGGTAAGGTCTATTCACTGAGCCTTTTGCTCATGACTCTCTTTATTTCTTTTCTAACCCTCTGAGATATGTGGTACGTGATAGCGACTTGAGATATCCCGAGAAGATATTTTAGATTGATGAGGTGAGCTATAGGTGCGAGACGGTATAGATGATAATTTGTATAGAAATTAAGTTGTATCGTTGTTTGTTATATTTGTACTTTATTATGTTAGACAATGATTTGTATAATACATGTCAGATTATAGTGTACACGTGTATCAGTTGTTTAGTTGTATTTTGATAATTTATCGTGGCCTGTGTGGGTCCTACCAGATTATGCAGTGGTCTAGTGTATATTATTGTGGACTTGGATATTCATATGTTAACAAGTTTGTTTGGCTGATAGTATGATTTATTTGGTGTGGATTATGTGAGCAAGGATATGTTAACAGGTATTATTTGATGATGTCATGATTATCTATGCGTGACGAGCCCCGCTCGTCCTGTCGCGTGATGCCATGTGGGCGCATGGGCGTGCACATGCTTGTGCCGGGCGGGGGCAATACAAAAGAGCATTTACTTTAGTGGTCTTTGATGGGACATACAAGCCAAAGTAAAGGAGGCCCGGTCAACGACGCTTCTTGAGGTTTTCTCCACTGCCCAAATGATGGAGGAAAAGCTCCAAGAGCTGAGGATGACACGAAGACCCACCGGAACAGTAGTGGAGATGAGGCCTCAACCTTGGCCAACTGCAGCCACCGATAGAGATTTTGATATGCCGAGCGCTATCAAGTCTTAATTTCAGCAAAAACAAGTAGTTGGCCCTATTGAACCAAGAGGATTTTAGCCCCCTAATGCCTTTAATGGCAACAACAGTAGGAGACTTACTCGTTCCCAAGTTGATGAGTGACGTTCCAAAGAATTATGCATATATTGTGTTGAGCGGTATATGCCGAGGCATAAATGCATGAAGATTCCAGTAGCAATTATGTTGTTGGAAAATGGGGATGAAGACGAAGATGAAAAACTAACAGAAGATGAGATTTGGCATCAAACAAACGCTGCCTTGCTTTCGATGGTAAGGATGTCAAAGCCACCTTGTATAGTGATGGACACGTTGAAGTTGCCATGGCCACCAGTAGCTCCACACCGAGACCAAGAAGGAAGCTCTCGGGGGGGCACCTGTAAAGAATGTGATCCAAGGTTTCCTCCTCATCACACACTAAGCACAGAGGGTTCGAGCATAGAGAAAGCCTATTGAGACAACTATTAGTAGGCAAAGTTTCCACACAACTTTCCAGATCGAAACATCTTTACTTTAGGAGTGACCGGCAACCGCCAAATGATAAGGCATTAGGGGTGAAAACGGGTTGGATTAACGCCGACCCGGCCCGCTATCCGATCCGATTCGGATCGGATTCGGATAAAAAATTTCTATCCGATTCGGATACGGATAGAATTTTTGAAAAAAATTCAAATACTGGTCGAATATATTTTTTGGATTCGGATACGGATATCGGATATCCGTTTACTCGCATATTTTTTTAAATAATTTACAGTTTTTAGTTTGCTTATTTAAATAGTAGATATTAATATTGTTACTAATAATACGTTATATATTATTTATAGAGATTAATTTCTCTAATTTTATAAATTTGATATACAAAAAAATTATTTGCCGTAAAACTCTTAATAATTTTATATTAATTATATCTAAATAAAATATTATAATTCTTTTAAATTCAATCAATATCCGTTTAAGATCCGATCTTCTATCCGAAAATTATCCGTAAAAATATAGATCCGGATATAGGTTGAGCACTATTCGATCCGTATCCGATCCGTTTTCACCCCTATAGGGCATCCGTTCCAAGAGGCACTGACCTCCTCTTTAGACACCCTAGTAAATTCAGAAATGAACATATTCATAAACATATACTTATATATATTTTGGTCAAATCTTATAAAAGGCGAGTAATATCACAAGCAGAGGGATGTGATAAAATTATATAAGTTTTTACAAATAAAATTTTTAAAAATACTTATTCAAAAGATTTATGCCTCAATAAAAAAAAATCTAAAAATTTTAGAGGAGATATATGAAGAAAAAAGTGATATCTAAATGTAATTGACCCAAAAAATAAAAAATAATATAGAGACGACGGATCTATAAAGGTATCGTTCATCGTGCGTACTTGTGATTGTTATTATTAGTTTTCAATATTCCCACCGGCCACAACCTTTCCCCAAAATTACAATAAACTAAAACTAAAGCTTCCTATTATCTCTGCTATTTTTTCTCCAAGAGTGGGTGGAGACTGAGAGGAGATCTTGGAGGGTGATCTCCTCGTTTTGTGCAACTTACTTTTAATTAATTAATAAATATAAATAAAATATTATTTATGAGCCCCAAAATTAGATTTGAATTAGACAAGACCGCAACTCTCTCTACATACAAAAAAACACTTAGGCTCCGCTAAGTGCTTAGCTATCTAGCTTAGACCACCTACTCCAAATTATTGCGTTGCTAAGCTTCTCCAAACAAACTGCATTGCCGAGTCATCAACTGAATTAAGTCAAGTCACTAAACTACTAACTACTAAATAATTTATCTACAATATTATTTGGGGTTGGAGTTAAACTCATAACCTCCTTGATCATGAGTAAGATACCTACTAACTCTATTATAGTTGATTGGCATTCAATTGAGATATTGATCACTGCCATTGTTTCTCTCCAGCAAAATATCAAACAGCAGAAGAGCATCACAAGAGGAAAAATATAAATCTATTATAGTTAAACTCATAACCTCCAATGTACCTACTAACTCTATTATAGTTGATTGGCATTCAATTGAGATATTGATCACTGCCATTGTTTCTCTCCAGCAAAATATCAAACAGCAGAAGAGCATCACAAGAGGAAAAATATAAATCTTAAACTCATAACCTCCTTGATCATGACCAACGTACCTACTAACTATCAAACAGCAGAAGAGCATCACAAGAGGAAAAATAAATGTAGGGTCTGTCAGACAACCTCAGAGCCACCCCAACTGTGAACGAAGCCAAAGCTGAGAACGATCCTCTACAGCGTTGAATCCCGTAAGATCGTAGCCGTTAATCACGCTCTGGTTCTGAGGTCATGGATTCATCCACCAGACTTTGTTGCCTGTCTCCTTTGCACTGAAGGAAACAGTGGTACGAGCCTATAGAACAGATCCTGTTCAAGTAAGGTCGTGTTAATATCTGGCTATCATAATATTATAAACCAAATATTCCATTACAGCTAGCCGATGTGGTACTAAAAACTTACTTAAACAAATCCCAACTGGATTAATTTGCTACTATAACTCTTGGGTCGTTGAGATATTAGTTCTCCTTACGACGACTACCGTTGAGGTAATATATTCTGACAAAATTGATCGAGTGATTATATATATATATATATATTCCTTTTTTGTGTGGAAATTTGTATTTAACCCCCTGCTTTTGACTAATTTGTAGTTTACCCTTTGCATTTTAGGAAATTTGCATATAGACGCCTAGTTTTTTTTTAATAAAATTGTGTTTACGCTCTATATTTTTATTATTTACAAATCGAGCTTTATGATTTATCGAATATGTGTAAAAAATATTCTGGGTTAAAATTGAGCTAATATGCACATATTCACTAAATTATAAGAGTCGATTTGTAAATAGTAAAAATATAAGGTGTAAATTATAATTTTTTTTTAAAGACAAGGTGTTATATGTAAATTTTTCTTATATTTTTCCTATTAACCAATCCAACCCTTACGTTTTAGCAATTATGTTTGGAAGATATTTTAGGTTAGATTTATATTAACACCATCTAGATAGATGGCATAAAATACATATTTCATCAACTCTAAATAATATTCTTTTGATAATTACTAAAATACTCTTAGTTTCTATCTTCTTATCACGTGATTGCTGGGGGTATTCTCGTAATCTTCATAATATAGTTAATTTAACTTAGGATTTAATTAAGTTTAGTTCTATGCACGCATTTATAAAAAATATAGGACTTAATTTGTAAATAGTTAAATATACAGTCATACATTCTTGTAATAAATGAAATAGCTATCGTTATTAGACAGCATTTATATTCTATATCAGATTATATTTACTTTTTGAAAAATTAAATATAAACTTTATTAGGCACCATCTCCCCCCACATAGTTGCTTATTATAATAAAAATGTGGAAAATAAAAGTTCAAAATAGCCATAAATTTGGATTAAAAATTATGGAGCGAAACTCAAATCAAACCGGTCACTAAAATAATTGTAGGAATTTAACAAAATGACTTACAGACCACCCGCTAATATTCATGACTATACTTGTCACGATCTTGCTCATAAAAAAAATGTCACTTACTTCTTTTCGTGATCGGTTTCTACTCGAAGACGACGAGTTGAGTAGAAAGTTAGGTTCAGCTCTGCTCATAATATAGCTAGCTTCTCCCAAAAGTATCTCCCGAGATATTTTATATGTGCATTGGAACACAAGTAAGCGTGTTCGAATGCTCTATATCAAAAATTACTTTTTTTCTTCTCAATTTTCATTCCTCAAATGCATATATGCATAAAGTATTCTTTGACTCTTGTTTCAAAATTAACTCTCCCTAAACTAACTCTCCTCCTTTTTTTCATAATTAAACACCAGTGCAGTGCAGTTAATGAGGGGGAAAAAATGTAGCTACACTAATGTGAACATCTCATTCAGTGTTTGCTCAAAATGAGTATACACAAGATGGGTCTCGTCGAAATAAGTGAATAATACCAAACAAATCGTATGTCAAATCACAATCTGTGCAACCTCGCTGAGCGAAGGAGTAAGTAGGATGATATAAAAAATATGAATGGAGACTCAGGAAGATAGCGGTGATTGCAAATAATCTCCATTTCCTTCTATAAATAGACATTGAAGGTAAAATCCTTTTAACTATATTGGATGCTCACATACAAATGGATAAGTGACAATCTTTTTGTTGATATTTTCTTTGCTATACCTTTGATGAGAATCTTGGAGGTGTTGAAGAACCCTCATTCTAAGTTTGTCTCTTTGAAACAACTACCTTCTTAGGTCTAGTTGCTAAAAACAATCACAATAGCAAGGTGGAAACACAGGGAAAGCAACCAAATCACATATGAAGAAAAAAACTACCCAAATCACTGTGAAATAGGGGTGCTCATGGATTAGGTCAGGCTTGGACAACGCTTGGCCCAATCCACTTGGAGGTGTTGAATATTTTGACTCGGTTCGGTCCGTGCTCATGTTATTGGACGGGCCAAGTATGGGCGGACAAACGGGCCGAGTCCAATAGACGGGCTAAGTGTACAATCTTGGGCAATTCATTGTATCTAATTCCAAAAAAAAAAAGTAATATGTAGAGTTTGGAATTTAATTATTTGGTAAGAATATTTTATATGATTGATAATCACAAGACCCTTAATTGTTGGTTTGAGTTCGAAAACAAAAGAAAAATATAAAACCGGCACTAGCGAAACTCAAGTTCATGAAAAATCAGTCAATGAAATAAACTCCTAAAGAAGTTCAAAGTTTTGAGAATCTTTCATCTATAGACTTTAAACAAGCACATAGCCTACATCCTTAGCTACATCGCAAGAATAAATCCGACAAAATTTATCAAGAGCAACTTCATTATCGACTTTATGAGTAGGGGGATTCTGACCATTCACTAAAGGCAATCAAACCCTTTCATCTATAAATTTTTAAATAAGCACATATTCTAGCCTTCTAATAGGAATAGTTTTCTCCATCAAGTAGGGAAGATCTAATATAGGATTTTCCTTTTACATGGAAATCCATTAGAGGATCTTCCTCTAGAGTAAGAGGGTCCTAATATGACATCAATTAAAAAAAATTAAATATTAACCATCAACACGATCTTCCAAGCATTTGCTTATTCTAATGAAAATACGGAATATAAAATAACAAATAAATAATCTCACACACAAATAATGAGTTATAGACTGTCCACCCATACTCACAACTATATATATATATATATATATATATATATATATATATATATATATAATTTTGCTTGCTAGAACCCACAATCACTATTTTTTCATGATCAATTCCCAATTTGGTAACCTTTGTAATTGTTCTAACCGTCTTAGTAACCTTCAAGGTATAATCCATCATGATTTGAAATTGACGAGTTGAGTAGAAAGTCAATCAAGCCTACCCTTTATCGACCACTGGCCAACCAGATTTTTGGCAAAATCGAGAGGACAAAAGGTCGAGGAAAAACTAATTAGCTAACGAATTTTAAATTAGCTTACCTGAAGAATATGGAAGCTCCGATTGGCTCAGTGATGCTTCGGCGCAACGGCATCCCAAAAGGGGCTAACAGTAGTTGCAGATGGGGAGAAGGAAGAAAAAGAAAAAGAAGGTAAGAAGGAGAAGAAGAAAAAAAAAAGAGTGAGGGAGGGAGCAAGGAAAGGGTTGCACGTGCTCCGCACATGAGCACCCTTATGTTCAACGCATATCCCGGGCACGTACGCGCCATTTTTTGTTTATGGATGTTACATTAGTACCTTCGAGGTATAGTGCGTCAAGATTTGAAAATGATGAGTTGAGTAGAAAGTCGATCAAGCTTACCCTTTATAGAGTCTCTCTAAAATCATGACACATTCTTCAAATGTCCTCAGCTAAGTTATACTCACCCAACCTATACTCAACTAAACCCAACTCCAACCCAATCTAACTTGATCTAACCTAACCTAACCCAATCGAACCCAACCCAACCTAATATGTGGAGAAGAGAGAGTTGCTAGAAGAGAAGAACTTACCTTTTCTTAACCGAAAGAAGCAATCACATTGCACCCTAAAAGAGAGAATGATAGAAAAAGATGAAATATAGGGAAGAATACAAAGAATGAACTAAGGGTATTTTAGTCATTTAAAGAATATGTGTTAATTTGATGAAATATTTCTACCTGCTCAAACAATGTTAGTTCAAATCTATTCCAAGATGTTTTCTACACATACTCAATTTGCAAATCGCAATTTCTTTTATAAGGGTATTAAATACAAATTTTTCTATTTCCAAAAAGGTGCCCTAGAGTCGCGTTAAAATACTAAGTAAACACCTCTTTCAGATAAAATTCATAAAGCCATTCAAAAGTGTTCTTGAGATAAGTAAGAAAAACAAAATTCCCTTAATTTAGGAGCTCTTGAATTATATATATATATATATATATATATATAAACTACTCTAACTACTGAAATTCTATAATTGTTTCTTTGTATTTTGACACATGCTAAAACTAACCATGAATTATACAAACTACAAACACCCCCCAAATTAAATCATTTTCTTGGTTTTAGAATAAACAAACCAACCATCCACCTCACCTCTTGAAGTAGACTTTAATTTATATTTCAACTAATCTTTGGTTTCTTCTAGCTATTTCCCTTACTCACCATTAATTAATCCTTGTTCAAAAGTATTATACAAGATCTCCAATCTTTTCTCTCATAAGATAGAGATGGGTGGCACTTGAAGATTAAATGTAAGAAAAAAAAATGCAATCTATGATTCAATAATTGATGTGTGAGCCAACCAAAATATCACACATATAGCCCTAATCAGGTAGGGTACCCCAGAGACAATTCATAAGTGCTTCACAGGGATGGCCCTACATAGAATATGACACAAATAATCAAATAATTCAAACCCTCTCTCAACCTCTTCTTTTTACTCCTCACAACTGTTCATCTAAAAGATGGTCCTAATCAAATGTACTTGTCCCAAAACAGCTCACATTAAGTCCCCTCTTGCAAAGAGGAACAGTGGATTAGAAAGCAACCCTTAAGAGTTAGGACCAAGTCTTAGCATAGTAGTCAAGATGGTCCTACCTAGGGTTGTCAAAAAAAAAAAAAAAAAAACTCATCGGCTTACGAGGCTTGTGAGCTCAGCTCAGCTCGTTTAGAGCTCTTACTCGAGAAACTCGAATAGGCTCGACTTATAATATATGATATGATATTTTATATATATATATATATATATATATATATATATATATATATAAACTAAAGTAAATATATAAATATTAGATAGCATAGTCGGTTAAAATAAATTTTATTACCCAGCAGGTTTTACACCCCTATTTCTACTATTACAACCAAGAATATATATATATATATATATATAAACTAAAGTAAATATATAAATATTAGATAGCATAGTCGGTTAAAATAAATTTTATTACCCAGCAGGTTTTACACCCCTATTTCTACTATTACAACCAAGAGGTTTGGTTTTGTATTCATGGTGGCAAAATACAATGAATAAATATCTTTGTAAATGCTACCGATGCTGTATAATAATATCATACCCATCTATAAATTGTTGAAATTATGAAGTACAAATATCAAAATTTGAAGTGTATATAAGTAAATATGGGATTTTTGAAGAGATATGAATACGGGTATTTTACAAATCACACCTCATATTTTACCTATTTTATGATTCATACTCCGTCTTCGATGATTTTGTAATATGATTCCTCATTTTTTTCTATAATTCTCGTTTAACACTCTGACGTTATTTTGACTAACTGATATCGACTAAATAACTAAAATACTCTCATCGCTATTTTTCCTTCTCTCTACCCCTACTCTAAAAAAGATATGGGTAACTTAGGTATTTATAAATTATTTCATATATTATAATGAAATATTCTTTTGCCGGTACCATTTAAATTAACGGAGAGAGTTAAATGAGAATTATAAGAAAAAAGTAGGAGTCTGGGTTACAAAATGAGAATTATAAGAAAAAAATTAGGAGTCTAGGGGGATTACAAAATTATGAATCACAAAATAGATAAAATATAGGGTTTAATTCGTACAATTCCCTATAAATAAATATGGAAATTTGAAGGGTATATATGCACACAAACAAAACTAAAAAAAAAATAAGAAGAGAAAAGAGAAGCAAACACCTCTTATTTAATATCCTTTCAGAGTCCCCCCCCACCCAATAATAAATGCCACCTGGTACCGAAACAGCCTTTTGTAGACTGTTCGAAGCCATTAATTGCCCATTTGATTTTAATTTGGGTCTCTCTCTCTCTCCCTCTCTCTCACCCAAACACACACACAAGGTGTTTGTTGTATTGGGTCTACCATTTTGTAGAGCCTCTTGCTTCTAGCACAATGCAGCATTTGTATCTCAGGAGCAGAAGCCTTAAGCGCCTGCTCTCGGCCATTGGAAGGCAGAGCAAAGTGGAGGAACCTTCAGAGGTGTCTGTGGAGAAGTCCGTGGAGTGTTCTCCTCTCCAGAAACCAACTTGGAAGTGCTTCTCCTACGAAGAAATCCACCGAGCAACCAATGGCTTCCACCGAGGTACTACAATTGCATGGAGACCAACATGTTCGGAAAAAAAAAAAGAAGCTAAAATATATAGAACGTTGTAGATCATCTTTTTGAGCGTTGCAGATAACATGGTAGGAAAAGGAGGGTACGCCGAGGTTTACCGGGGAGTTCTCGAGAACGGCCAGGCGATCGCAGTGAAGAGGTTGATGCGGGCTTCGACCGCCGAGCAGAATGAGAAGGATTTCTTGACGGAGCTCGGGACCATCGGCCACGCACGACACCCGAATGTCTCTGCTCTCTTGGGGTGCTGTATTGATCGCGAGCTCTATCTAATCTTCGAGTTCTCTTCGCTTGGCTCGGTCTCCTCTAACCTCCACGGTGCGAATAATTGTTTAGCATTTGCCACAAATGAAGTAGAGTAGAACTTTATAATGGATTTCTTTCTTTCTTTATTTTGGGAAATAATACTATGTTTGGTGATCTAGATGAGAGTTCTCCAGCAATGGCATGGAAGCTGCGTTATAAGATTGCAGTTGGTACTGCAAGAGGACTCCACTACCTGCACAAGGGATGCCAAAGAAGAATAATTCACAGGGATATCAAGGCATCCAACATACTCCTTACAAACAACTTTGAGCCTCAGGTATTCGACAAAAGTCTTGTCTCGTACTTTGTTGTCTTCTGCTGTCTGAGACATACCAGAAACAAATATCACAGATTTCTGATTTTGGGCTCGCAAAATGGCTGCCGTCGGAGTGGACTCACCGTGCTGTTGCACCGATCGAAGGGACATTCGGGTTAGTATTTGTGGAAAAGAAGAAGAAGAAGAAGAAGAAGAAGATAATTTGAAATTAAACCCAGGGAAGGTGTCTAAATGGAGCTTGTGTTATGTTTCAGGTGCTTAGCGCCGGAGTACTTCACGCATGGAATCGTCGATGAGAAGACCGACGTCTTTGCTTTCGGTGTCTTCCTCTTAGAGATCATCTCAGGGAGGAAGCCAGTAGATGGGACGCATAAGAGCTTACTCAGTTGGGTAAGTTTCATTGTTCTTCATCAGTTTGACTGGAACTAATGCTACAATGCTTCTTCTTTGTCATCCTTCTAAGTTTATTTACAACAATTGGAGCAGGCTAAACCCTATCTCAACGACGGTGTTATACAAGCGCTAGTTGATCCGAGAATCGGCGATGATTATGATATGATGCAGCTTAAGAGGCTCGCCTTGGTAGCATCCCTATGCATACGCGCATCGGCGACATGGCGGCCTACCATGACTGAGGTACTGAACATCTCCAACAAAACTCAAACTTGTCAATTTTTAAGACAAAAAGCATGTAGACAGAGTAACTTCAATCAGTAAATTTTATGTCATGCTTGAAAGAAATTCTTAAATTCTAGTTTTGTTTTCCATCCCAAATTCAAGAGGAGTCTTTGGTACAAAACCAAACTCTTATTTTTGTTGTTCTTTTCTATTCTCCTATCAGTGACACTACATATGACAGCACTCAAATAAAAATCTACTATTGAAGCCAATAGTTTACCTAAAATTGACTTCATGTAGATTCCATAAGATGAGAATATTCTCTAGTTGAAATAATTTTATTTTTCAACTTGTCTTGGGAGCATGAGAGCTAGCCTTGGATACTCTCTTTGTTACTGCCTCTTCTCACGAGATGCCCATGGTATCAAGAGGGATGGAAGTATACGAAATAAATTCAAATGAAGGACAAAGATTCAGAGCATGCAAACTTAACACATGCTTCCAAAAGAGTGGTCTTTAACCTCCTAATTCTTTTATCATAGAATCATTTATTTTTTTGCCCCCACACATAAGTAATGTAATTCAATGGACAATGGCAGGTCTTGGAGCTATTAGAGAACGGCGAGATGTCACCAGATCGATGGACGATGCCCGAGGAGGAAGAAGAGGAAGACGAGCTCTGGGATTTTGATGATCTCGATATCGAAAGCGACACACCCTCATCTTCTTCATCAACTGTGAGCAACTAGTCCATGTTTTTACTTCATCAGAGACCCATTTGAGTGGGTGGGGGGGAAGCCAGGGAGGAATGTACATAAACACTCATCAATGTGTAGAGCATGATTTCTATGTATACCATAAATTCGCCAGAATTACTCTCTAAGGTTGATTGATCATGAACTCATAGGCTAATCATTTGTTTGACTCAATATATAGGTTGAACTACTGAGTTCATCTTAGAAACTTTATCCATCTCATATCAAACAACAGCACATGTACAGGGGATGGATGTTGGAATTTTTTTTTTCCTTTTTCAAAGACAAGTTGATGATGTCTGATTGGGTTTGTCTGCAACCTAAAGGCATGATTTGCCTTTCTTCTCAATTATTTCTCGAATCAGAATGGGTAGGGTGGCAGTTTGGAACAGGTTGACCTGTGCTTCTATCCTTGAGTACAGCAAGGATAACTGATATTTTTATCTTTGTGTGTGTGTGTGTGTGTGTGAGAGAGGATTAGGTTAGATTATTATAAATATTACTTCAGAACTTTGGGTGTTAGTTTTGACCTAGGACTATCAAGATAAACAAATCCTAATTTAATAAGGCACTCTTATGCTCAAAACTTTACGTCACCTAATAAAAGTACTGCTTATTAAATCTTTCATAGAAGAGTATACAACTTGATTTGTAACCACTGATCATCCCTTTGGGATATTTTTTTTTATTTAAAAAAAAAAAGAACTTATCGAAGAGCGAAAGAGAAACGTAAGACTCAACCATTAAGCTACTTGTAGTTGAGAACTACACGGTGTTGGGATTAAATCGGGGGCACCGCCCTGTTGGAATTCGAACATGAAAATACTCATATAACATGACTACCTCTCAATGGAGGAGGTTGGGGGGGGGGTTGGCTTAGCTTTGAAAGACCTCCACCTCTTTGTTGTGAAAGGTAGTTGAGTATTGTCAGTAGAAGTCCCACCAAGTTTCATCTTCCAAATTAATGGCAACAAGCAAACACAAGGAAGGAACACCATCTTTCAACAAGCAAACTTGTGACATTGTTTTATTGCAAACTACCCTTTTACCATATCTTAATTTTAATTGCTGTCAGGTTGTGTTGCAAAAGAAAGAGAAGAAAGAAGAAAGGAGTTGAGAGTGGGGGTTGGATGTAGGTGATTTGCCCTCACAAATATTGATGGCATACAACTCATTTCTGATGAACAACACTTGTTATTGAAAGCGAAAGTAACACACTATTGTATATGTCAATGCAACCACCTTTACCAACTACATGTTGGCCAAGTAGAACAAAAGGGATGTCCCACAATAGAGTAATGATCAACTACCTCTTGTTGTTGTATTATTACACTTGGAAACTCAACTATTCCTTATTTCTAACTATATAATATGTCCCAAGTGCTAGCTTTTTCTTTTTCTCTTTCTTTTTTTTTGTTAAAAAATTATTGCGCGATCAATTTTAGCCGCTCTAAAGAATGTTGCGTTCTTATTTTAGAGAAAAGAATAAGACAGAAGTTGAAAGTAAGACGGTATTTTTCTTTTTGTTAAAAGATTATTGAGCGATCAATTTTAGCCGCTCCCGAGAATGTTGTATATAAATTGAGATGGTATTTTTGTGTTTTCTATTTATATTGTATAGAAATTTTTTTCATATAAATCACTGACCTAGCCAGTGATATATTTAGAAGTCACTAGCTGTGTCAGCAAATTTCAAAATAAATTAGACAGGTAGAAAAAAAAAAATTTAACTCTAAATCTTTTTTAACCATCAAAAGCTCAGTAAGACAAAGCAAGCAAGATATTGTAAAATACCTTTCCTACTTTGATATTGTAAAATATTTTGCTTACTTTACCACTTAAAAAAGAAAAATCTAAACAAACTCATTAATATCAAATACACTTAGCCTAGTCAATCAAAATACAAGAGGAAAAAGGGAAAAAAAAACACTCATTAACACTAACTAGTATAGATAAGATGGGGTTGAAAGTAACAGAAAAGTAAGTAAGTAAATATTTGTTTAATAACTAGGTTCGGTAGATTAACTCGTTTATGACCCGAAAGACAAACTCATTGAAAACCTTCGGATTAATGTCGCATTACTGTTTCTTATCCCACCCCTAATCCAAACATTATCACTAAACAATAATGATTGAGTGCAACTACTTTTAAGTTTGTCAACAGTTACTTACTATGCTAACTTTAATATTATACAATGTAATCTGAGTTTGATCATTCTGTTCTAATTAAAGCCCAGATCATAAGATGAACCCCATGTTCAACATCAAAGATGGTTTAGGTTTCAACCAGGTCCACTAGTGCTATTCCTGGGACCTTCAAAGACTAGTTTAAATTGGCAACAAGAAAGTGCTCGATCTAACAAAGAATTGAGTTTTAACAGGATAGTTTAGTAGACAAAAGAGTAGCCTTTACATGAGTTTGAAATCTCAAATGGGGAGAGGCAATGCAGTTCAGCCAAAATGTGCAAAAAGTTATAAACATAGATACTATATTACCCTTTGAAAGTGTATAAGAATATACTTAAAATCTAAGCCTAGGACTTTCTAATAGAATATTCTTCATGAGATGTCATTCCTTCAGGTTCTGTTGGTTAATATAACCTTGGGGTTTTCCAAAAGACTTCAACTTAGATTGGAGAAGAAAGAAGAGGTCAAAATGGAAATAAGGAAAAGAGATGGGGTTTAAATAAAATTTTCCTTACCAATTTTTTCTTGAGCACAATTAGGAAATTTCCATCATTCAAATGTCGACCATTGACGACCGACAAAATCACTTCTATACAAGAACAAACAATCTCATTCCATAGATGTAATTTACAGATCTTTCCATCATTTAAATAGTGTATGAGAAAAGAAAAGTGTCGATCGCCAAGCCGATCACAAATATCTCCAAGCAAATGTTCAGATGTATGTACAAAGGAAGCTATCATACAGCATTACTATTATATACACAAGATGAATGCAGGTTGACTACTTATACCAATCATAGAGAGAGCTAGAATGAAGCTAATTACAAATAGAAGATAGGATGTCTGTCGCACCATGAAGTAGAGTCGTAGTTACCTGACAGTCAATGATCGTATAAATGGGACCGCCTTCTCCCATGATTGTCTCTGTTACAATGCAAAAGATTCAAGTATCAGCCAAAGGAAAAAGAAAACTGCAATCAGAGGAAAGGATTAAACATGGATACATATCATCAACCTGCATGCTGATTATATCACTCTGCAGGAGTATAGACTTGAAAAGAACGAAAGGAGAACATAACACCAAAAAAAAAGCAATAAATACTTATTGTACCAGAAGACAACAACTATGATGAACCAAATATAACACATAATTCATTGTAGAAATATTTCACTTTCTTTAGAAAAGTAAATTGAAAAGGCTAATCAATAATACGACCACCTTCCTAGGAAGAAAAACTGGAACCATATATTTCGTGAATCTGGAAAAGCGAAAGAATAAAAGAACCATTAAGCATTAGAATAAAGCATTAATTTTGCTCGGAATTGGTAACTACATATAAAGAATAATCTCAAGATAGTAATTAAAACTTAGCATCGAAGAAAAAAAGAAGAAATTTAAAAGAAAGAACTTCTAGTGTGATATGTAAAAGAAACCTGTAATGGCTAGACATTCTCCTCGATGCTGCAACACTGCTCCCTGTTCGGACAAACTCAATATCAATTTCATCCAATCTGTATGCCATTATATCCACAGATCTTGCAGGGGCATCCTCAACGTATGAATAATTAGAGATTGATCGAAGGTTTCTTCTCCTCCCACTCCCTCGTCTTCCCCGTTCTCCTGTCCTCCTTCGGTTTCCTGAATCCCTACAGAGCACCTTAGAGAAGATGCAAGAGATCCACCACTTACCCCTCATCCTATGAAAATCTTCATATTCATCTCCACTCTCGTCATCAGCAAATTCAATGACATAGTCGCCAAACACCACCCCACGGGGCACTTCTGAATGTATAGTGCTCAAAACATCTATGATATCAGAGGATTGCTGAAAATTTTCCCAGTCAAGTTGTCTTGAAGGATCAATTTTTGAAGGGCGGGAATTAGGATGCTTTAGTTGAGTGTGCTTCTGGAGCTCGTAAAAATTGCCAACATATGAACAACGACTCTCTTCGCAACATCTTGTCTTCAGGTTAAGTTGCTGACGAGCCTCACTTAAAACAACCCACCCCATCACATCTCCTCTACACAGTGGGCAAGTTGGTGGACTCTTTGGATTCTGAGCGTTTTCTGAAGAAGTCTCATTAGTAGTTGAAGAAACTTTTGCAGCAGCAGACAGTCCATATACACTTCTATACCGATCAAGACAGTTTGAACGAGTCTGATCAGTGTCGCATACAAATGGCTGACACCCCTTCTCACAAGAGGAGCATTTGAGTAAGACCGCATTGTGAGGGAATTCTAAACAGATTGGGCAAGTAACATCCTCCCAATTGCTGTTCATGTCCAATTCCAAAGAGTTAGATTTGGTATGCCTCTTCAGCAAAGCACCCAGGGTCATCCCAACCATTCCTAAGCAAGCATGGTGTTTACTGGAAGTAGATCTTTGATAATAACCTGCATGAATGACAACAAAGTTGATTTAATTGATGCAAATGACCAAATTTGAATCTCAAGGGCAATGGTACCACAGTATAATTAGTAAAAGAGAAAATAAATGGAATTTAGGCACCCATTCCACCTGAAGTCTGCAGCGAATTATTCCTCCTAGTGTGTAAGCTAAATCACCTAAGGAGCAATACTAATGCATAGTTGAGAACTATATATCTTGCATGAAAGGGGCTTCCCTGATCTATAGGGACCTCGTGGCATACGACCACCAAGTTCTCCCTTTCTTTCAACTTCCACTTATCAGAGGAGATGCAAAATATGAGCAAAAAGTTCAAAATAACATTTGATCAAATGAAAGAAGAGTCTCCGGTACATAGAGGATCTAAATATTTAAGAGAATTAGATTTCCATCAATCTGTCACATATACTAGTAATACTAGATGTGATTGTTACAGAATGCATAAGAGTGGACACACGCAGTAATTCCTCAACCAGAAATCTCAAATAACCTTGGATTACACCATAAGCTTCAGGAGTAGCTTCTTTTAAAAGTTGATCATCATATTAGTGTGGAACTATAAAGCACAGTGTTGAGCAAGTCACACTGCATAGTTTCTTCTCAAGTTCTCGACTAGATATTCCCTGTTTAATTGCCAGTAACTGAATCAAATTATGTACTATCTCTTCAAAGTTTTCCACAATCAATCAAGCATTCTGTCGATTCAGTCGCAAAATCTATTACGCCAAATCGATGCATATTTCATAGACCTTCGATTATCATGAAAAATCAGAAACATAGCTAGTTTGTATCATCCAAGAATTTCCCTAAATATATGACTGGAGATGTCAACTTGCCATCACTCCTCATTCATTTCAAGTAAAGGGGCTTTCACTTTTATCAGTCTCTTCACTCCTTTCCAACTTTCAATCTCTAAAAACCAAAATTGAGAAATAACAAATAGTCTAAATCTCATTTTCCCTCCGTCTTCTGAACTCTAGACAATTACCATGCTCCTAGGACCTAGGTTACCTATAAGCAGAAACCGCAACAAGAAGTCTACGAAAAGATTATTCATCGACACAAGAATCAACAGCTCAATCAAATTTAATCTAAAAAGAAAAAAAAAACTTAAAATTCATCTACTAATGAATCAAACAAACAATTACCGAATAAATAAAAGATCAGAAAACCACCAACTCCTTCTCTAAAAAAGACCTTCTCTCTCCTGGACAGATCGAGTTGGAGGAAAATTATAACTCCCAATACTTGACTTGTTGATTTGTTTGTTCGTGGCGTGGGGAGAGGAGAAGAAGAAAGAGAGACGGAAGGGAGAAAGAGATAGAGAAGAAAGCTTCCTCTTTTTTTTTTATGAATTAATCGAGAGTTAGAATGCGATGGATACCGGGAATGGGATTGACTTTAGTATATATATTTATTCCGTAGATTGCTTATTATTCTTCCACCTATCAAGGCAAATAGATATTATATTATGTGCCTTTTTATTACAACTTATTTCTTTTTCTATTGGTAATAAACTAATAATGGCTAGTGTGCACATCAACAAACATTGCATAGTTTTTGACCAAATTAGATCCATTTTATATATTATTTTTATTGAAATAAACTGTCACTCAAATTTATTATCGAACGAAGTTTAACTCATCGTAGCCGTAACAAAAATGCCGAGAGACTAAGTTAAAAAACATTATATACATAAAACACTGTACTGATCAGCATTTTATGATCAGACAAAGATACTAAATCGATCGGCATTTTTTGCCTAGAAAAAAAAAATATTGATCAATTCAATATTTTTATAAGTTTAAGAGTTAATCTATTTCGATTAAAAAAAATTAGAACAGTACTAATTTGATCAAAATAACTCAGCATTGCATATGAGGAAAGTGAATTTTAGACTTATTTATGATACTACATGACTTCTAGATGTTTTTCTTTCGTTTTTTTGTCAACCCCTGACAATTTTTTATCAAATAAAATCGTTAGCTGTAGGCATTGATTTTTATATACATGACATCCACCTAAACTGAAAGGTCCTATAAATAAATTTGAAACTCACTTATTTGGGTATAAGAATTGAAGAGCAGATTTAAAATAGTAAAAAAAAAAAAACTTATGATGAGGAGCAATTTGTAGCAACAAAAAAAAAAAAACCCTTCAGTTTTTTCATGGTAGAAATAGGTCTCCAATTTATCAAATTATAATTTTAGATATTTTTTATTAATTTAGCTCTAACAAATTTTAAAAAGATTGTTATGTCCTAAAAACGTCACGCATTACTTATGTAATTTATAAGTATTTACTATACAAAACGTACGCTCTAATTTTTAACAAAATAGGTACTGAGATTAAAAAAAAACCACGCATAACTTATATAATTTATACACACCACCTATCAAAAAATACACTCTAATTTCAGTAAAAAAAACTATACATATAATATATATATATATCGCCTATACAAAATATACACTACTGTTTAACGACGTGCGCATTAAAAATTTAAAAATAAATGTCATACATCACTTGTGTAATTTCTACGCATCGTTTATACAAAAAATACGCTATAATTTTTAACAATGTGCGCATTGAAATTAAAAAAATAAATTAGTTTAAATCAGTTAAAAAAAAAGTCTTAATTTATAATTTGATAAATAGGAGGGCCTATTTATGCTATGCCAATTAGAAAGCTAAGACTTTTTGCTCCCATGAGTGATACAAAGTCAGTTTCCACCTTCATATTAAGAGCACAATTTTGAGGCAAACCGAGCAATCTGTGTCAGTCTGAGCACGCCTCAATCTGAATGCACTATTAAATATCGATCAATGTATCAATTATGCACATTCAGCAGGATTCCAATTACACACCAAAAGGAATGCAAAAGAGCTGCAGAATTTAAGCTAGAATTAATGAATTTAGTGCGAGAACTAGAATGTAAACCTAAATCCCACATTTTCTGAGAGATGAGTAAGATTTCTCTAGATTTGAAATAACATACAAGCAAACATATGGTGACCAGTTTATAAGGTTGCATTGCTATTCTGGTCACAAATAACTTTATTTTCTGTTGGGAAAAGCAGAAGAGTAGGAGTATGAAAACAGAAAGATTAGTTGTTCTTAGTGGAAACTCCAAAAGTACAACCACATCAGAGACAACTCTATTGAGACGATAAGACCTTCATGCCATAGCTGACAGTAACTAATATACATATAGTATAAAGCAGCATCGGGCGATCAATAGGGAACATTCTTGGGAAGGTCAATAGGGAACATTCTTGGGAAGGTTTCTGATGACATTACTCTTCATTCGATCAATAGGGAACATTCTTGGGAAGGTTTCTGATGACATTACTCTTCATTCCCATCTTTGTGCGCATTGCTTCTACGCCAGTCCTGTTCATCTCCCGGAGAACTTTCAACCTCACAATCTGCTGCTTTGATTGGACAGTCGCCAAACCCATACTTCTATATCTGCAAGTGGAATAGCAAAGGATCATCAGATTGCATGTTTTATCTGTTCTTCCTTTTATATTACTTCTAATTGATAGAAAATGAAAATTTTATGAAGGCTACACCAGTGCACAAAAGGATTCTTCAAATACAAACCTAATTGGAACCAAAAAATAAAATATTGTCCGAGGAGAAAACTAAGCCCATTTGCCATGAGTAAAAATTAATTGAAAAATAGCATGTAAGGAATTACTGAATTAATGCAATAACAAAGCTGACTTGATTCAAGATATATCACAGCAACAAGGAACACAAACGAATTTTGTGAAAAGCAGTGTGATATGACGAACCAAGTCTGACAAAATTAACAATTAAACCAAAAGTCAGAAAAGGATAGAGAATCATCTACAGCTAATGGGGTCATAAAACTGTTCTTATTTCAATTTATATTTTCCTTTCTGAGAAGAAAGTGGAGTTTAACCAATGTTTGAAAAATAAAAGCAGAGAAATAATAAGAATTCTCTGAAACAAGAAGAGAAAGCCCTGTAAGTCTCAGATAAAGGATGTCTTCCTACTACTGCAGTACTGCAAGAAAGTGTTGGGCCCAAAGAAAAAGCTGATTCAGAAGCCCTCTTAAACAACAAAAAGAGTGCGACCTTCAGATAATGAATGTGTTCTCCTAGTATGCAGTAAAGTAGAATGTTCTAGGTCATAATATTAATAAGGAATAACACATGCTTTGAAAACATAATATTACAAAATATAAGTAAACAAAAGAAGTTCCAATGTCCAAACATAGGATTTACATAATAAAGAAAGGCCATGATAGCATAACAAACAAAGAAAAAGAACCACACAGCTTTATATCAGTTATAAACTTATAAGTTGATTGGCCATCAACAAACAATGCGATAAAATTGATAAAAAAATGAACAAAACATATTACAAATTTTAATACAACGAGCATTTTGTGCTTGCATACCTTGACGCTAACGAAAGAGCTAGAGCAATATCCTTCGCAGGGGAAGGTCGTGGTTTCTGACGATAGTAACGTAGAAATTCACGAGAACCAAGAGTTTTAACAAGTGACCCATTGCTGGTCTTCTGAGATATTACAAGCTCACATCCACCACTTCCTAGCTCAATGTTGTTATTCATGTCATTTGATACCACCAATTGCTTACCATCAGCATCCACATAGCTGTAAAAAGAATACCACAAAATTTATTGGAACTGTACAAAATTTGTAAATTGCCAGATAAGAGAAGTGTGAAGTAATACAACTCATTGTCAAAAACCATAAGAAAGGAAAAAATATGCCAACTGTTTTGGTTTCTCAGGCTCTCAGCTATATGGATTTTTTTTTTCAACGTAGGTAGTGCATGGAAAGACAGTCACAGGTGGTGCGCAGTCATCTCACTGCCTAGCACCTAGACAGGTGTCAAGACAATCTAACATTTCTAATATATAAACAATAAAGGATAATTATATATGATACATAATATATATTGATATAACACATCTAAAATTTCTAATAGTAATTTATAACCATAACAGAAAATCAAAAATTAACTATATATATACAAATAACTATATACATGTGTGTGTATGTATGTATGTATAGGGTGCACAAAACCAAGTTTCAAAAATCGGGATCAACAATGGGATTGGCCTTTCAAAAAAAATGATATGTATTAGCCGTATCGGTTGTCCGAATCAGACTTAACCTTTCTAATTACGTATAATTCTAAATACTATTTAAAAATACAGAATTTTTTTAAAAAATTTAGAAAAAAAATATCAAAAAATAAGAAAATAATAATTATTTACATATGAACCCTAAAAATTAAAAGAAGTACTAACTTACTTAATTGGCTTGCTATTGATATTTTCTTATTTGTTCTCTAGTCTATCTATAAACACAACATACTGTAATGCATATATATATATAATAAAGCATTCCATTTTAGGAATTTATCTTTTAATCAACCATTCTATATATATTAAGAGAGATATTAGACCCAATCGGTTATATATAGGAGGGTGTAATTAGGAGACTATATATAATCTAATTAATTAGCAAACTCAATGTAGTGTCGTCACTTTAATTAATTTATTGACATCTTCACTACATATACCAAGAATAACTATTAATTTGCGTTATCCTTGAGTCAGCACAAGAGATTGGTTATTACACTCGAACTAATTAATCATAGCTCATGCTCACCATCTTCCATGCTTTTAGTATTAACCTAGCTCATGAATGCACTACTTTATCCAAACCCACCAATCCCGATCCGGATCGGCCGATCCTGCCCGATTCCAGTCAATTGATTGGGATCGGGCATCGATCAAGATACCTAATAGCTATCCTACACAACCACATCGACCACAACAAAGAAGGTTTGCTGTTTTTCAAACTTCCTATTTGCATAAGCCAAATGGAATAAGTAGAAGGTGGTCAAATCTAAGAGCAATGTTACTTCTACTCCTTAATAGGTACTGAATTTTACTACTTACTAGATGTGATTTTACGATTCATTTATTTACAGATTTTATCTAATTAAAGATTTAAGATTTACTCATCAACATGTTCAATATTCTTTCCTAAAATTGACACATTCCAACATGCAACGAAATGGAAAGTAAGGTCAGCAAGCATGCAAGCAAATTGCATGGTTAAGAAGAAAATAAGGATTAAACATAGGTCAACACTTGAATAGCCAAAAAAAATTCTCAACTTATTTCCAACTAAGACATTTAGAAATCTAAAGCAATTTAACATTTCCAAATTAGAGATAGGAGATAAAGATCACTTAGGTAATACTTAAGAGGAATAAATAATAAAAACCTGCTGCTGTAGTCATAAAACTCTTCCAAGTCAGCATCCTCATCATCATCATCTCCGTCTCCATAATGTAATTTACAGTGACCTTTAGCAACCATATGCTTTCTGACAGCCTCCAAGCTTTGAAAAGGATGGCATCTCTCATTGCAAAACAAGCATATGAAATCTCTTTTAACCTGATAAAGGTACAACATATCATGCTTAAATCAGCAAACCATCAACAATTATAAACTGAGTGTTATCCAAAGAATATAACTCTACCTTCAGACCAACATATGCAAGAAGGCCCTTAAGATCCTTCAAATATTCAACATCCGGTATAAAAAATCCATGCTTCTTGTGCATGTGCACTACGCAATTTTCTAAGGTATCATGCTTTATATCGCACATGAAACAACAGGAAGGATCCAATTCTACAAATTCCTCCATGTCATCATCAGAATTTCTTTCATCTACATGCATATTCGACAAAGACTCGTTGGCCATATCTATGTTGTCATGTGGGTCTACTTCCACCCATTCATCCTCATCGTCATCCTCTTCACTTTCGTGATTCTCCTCTTCTCTTGCAAATGGAGGAATATTGGAAGAAGTTGATTTGTCTGGA
Source organism: Typha latifolia (assembly GCF_019914945.1). Taxonomy (NCBI): domain Eukaryota; kingdom Viridiplantae; phylum Streptophyta; class Magnoliopsida; order Poales; family Typhaceae; genus Typha; species Typha latifolia. The sequence goes on along the minus strand of NC_133098.1, from coordinate 9,128,928 downwards.
AGTGGTTTGACAATTGTAATTCTTGCTGTTGAGGCTGCAGGGTCCTGAGCGGCTTTTACAACGTGAGCTCGTGATCTGAGGTGCTGAGCATGAGCCTTAGAACTTCTGTACTCTTTCCCACAAAGAGGGCAACCATATGACATGGGGGTGGCACTCAAATTATTCCTCTCTTCTGCTAGAGCAGATTGCCTAGCCTGAAATAATGCTTCTGTCACACCAGGAACCCCAGCAACCTGAAGAAAAAAGAAAAACAAGATTACACAAAAGAAATTATGTGGAATTTCTATCAATAGAGAAAGCATGAGACAACATAGAATTTCCAACACTCAAAAGAACCCCAAAATGTTTAAAAATATATATATATCAAGCAAGCACGCATCTTTTCATTATTGATAAAGAAACTGCCTTCTCATCATTAACTACTGTTTCTTCACTTACGAACTGAGTAAAAATTGAATCTTTCTCTTCAAACAAAAAGGAATTAACAGAGAAAAATACAAGAGCCATGCAGAAATGTATAAGAGAGGACTAGAAGACCCATATTAAATAGGTTAAGAAAGGCTGTGAGGGCAAAATTATCGTATAATTACACCTTCTATACAACATCACAAGTACAAAATCAATCAAGAAACATCTCTTAAGAGTTCACAAAAACTCAAAACAGCAGCATATACACTCTATGGCAGTTGAATCCACTAGATATACCGATTCATAACGGGAGAACCCCAAAGAGAAACCAAAACCGAAAAAAAAAATTTGACCTAAATCCTAGAATCTTCAAAAGTTCCCACCACGACCTTATTGATAACTATAAGTCCCCAAAATTCTCAATATGACCCAAGAAAAACCCTAACTCTTCATATCAATCCCTAAATTATCGATTATAAGCAGGAAAACCACTAAAATTGCTCCAAGAAAAAAAAAACTAACCCTAACCCTAACCCTAACCCTGGGATGTAGGATCAAAGACCGGATGATACCTTCCGCTTGAGATTGTAGCGGTGCCATTCGGATCGATAGTGGACCTTCTGCTCCGCCTCCTCCACGAACTCGGCGTTGCACGCGTTACACGTGAGAGACGGCATCTCTCTCGTGATCTCGCCCTCTACTTCTCTTAGCTTCTCTTTCCTTGGAGATTGCTTGGGTTCTCTCGAAGGACGGCGAAGGGGTTTGTTTTGGTTTTTTGGGTATTTATAGGGAGGGGATAAGAAGGAAGGAAGAGAGGAGGTGAATTTGAAACGCAACGTGAGGCCTTTAGGGCATGTACGAATTTGAACCCGTCCGGTTTTAACCGGGCTAAGCCTGGTACAAATCCGATTTAAACCCGGTCCTATCCGAGCCTAAGATGAGCGGTGAGGCTAAGTATTTGGTCGCCCGACTTGAAAGCCCGACAAAACCCACTACTCTCATCCATGACTCAACTCATAATGATTACTTATTTTAAAGATTTTTAAGTCCCACATCGAATATTTAGTAAACTATATATGAACTTGTAACTATGTTCATATAAAAAAAAGATAACTAAATTGTCACTTTAGTATTATATTAGACTAAAAAGAAGTAAAATTGTCATTTAATACTTTTCACCAACGCTAAGAAAAGTGAGAAATTTTTTATAGTTTAGAAGGTCAATATATAGGACATTAGTTTATAGGGTCTTAGCATAATTATGTCTGTATTATTTATTTTACTATACTAGTTGGACAGGTTCACTCACATAATGTAACAACATGAACAAAAAACAAAACAAAACAAATTTAAAAAGTTTTTGGGCACTGCATGAGCAGCTTGCGTGTGGCGTGGGGGTGCCACGCTCCCCAGCTACTGTTGCCACAGCCAACCGGCGGCGGCCAGCTGGCTAGGGTGGGGCCCCCCGCTGCCGCTGCCCATCTCCGCCACCGCCTCTCTCTCTCTCTTTATCTATTTCTCTCTCCTTCTCTCTCTCTCCCCTTTTCAAATGCTCTCTCTCCCCTTTTCAAATGCTCTCTCTCTCTCGTTCCTCTCTTTTAAGCTTTCCCATCTCGGTATGACGACGCCGGCCACTTCGGACCATCGCCGTCGCTTCCACCGCTACGCTACCGACACCAGTGAGCCTCCTCCTCCTCCTTCCTTCTCTTCCTTTCTCTCTCTGTTTCTCTCTATTTCTCTTCTTCTCTATTTTTCTCTACTATCGTCATCTTCAACCACCCGACCTATCGCCGAGAAGCGACTGGTGCTCCCTCATCCCCCCACTTCTCTTCTCTCCCTCTCTCTCTCTCTCTCTCTCTCTCTCTCTCTCTCTCTCTCTGTCTCTCGGGGTTCGTCGGAACAGAGCCGCCGGCGAGAAGCCAACCCCTGGCTGGCCAACAACGGTCGAGCCCCTCCCTACCGCCCGGTCCCTTCCTCTCTTTCTTCTCTTCTTCTCTTCTCTTCTCTTCTTCTTCTTTCTTCTTTCTTCTTCCTTTCTTCTTCTCCTTCCTCAGTTGCTGCTTCTCTTTTTTTCTACAACAGTGCTAGGCTTATTTTTAGTTTATTATTTATTTATTTAGGTATTTCTTTCTTAATTAATACAAATAGATTTAGACATTATTTATTTTAATAATAATATATATTCATCAATATGATTATTGTTAATTATAATTAATTAATGATTAATTAGGTTATAAACTATTACACATAAATATAGGTAATACTTATATTTATTATTTATACCTCTATTAGATTAATATATATATTTGTAAATTATAATTATCAAATTTAGATACTAATATTCTTATGAGATACATTTTAAGTAATTATAATAATTTATTATACATTATTATTTTGTAACAAATAAAATACTAGGCTTATGTATTTATTTATTATTTTATAAAGTAATGATTACATAGTTCCTAATTAATCAAGATATAATTATAATTAGGTCTTTATCTATATCTTTATTTTTATTTTATTTATAATTAAAAATCTAGCTAGTTATAAAGATAAGTAAAAATTCTAAAACCTACTAAATCATCATATATTACATGAATGAATTTTAATTAGATGAACGGCTAACTTCATTCTACTTAAATATTTTCAGACTCCGAACCCCCTTACATGAGACCCTGTGGACCCTGACAATGAGTTGATGTTTGACTGACGGACGTGAGAGATACGTGGTTTGCATCTTCTTATCAAGGTGAGTAGTCTTATCCTCTAGACGCCTTTCTCAAATTAGGTTATATTATATATTATGTACATTGATATTTTGGCCTTCAGTATAATTATATGACTTTATCTAGAGATGATTACAGTCGAGCATATTTTTATCATGCATATAATTAGACTGATCTTGGATATGAGTATGATGATGATAAATAGAGATGATGAGAGATGATTATACTGTTATAATGTTATATCCAGTTGATCTGTAGCACGAGTATGTGTGTAATAGATTAGCATGAGTATGCATGTGTTGACTACATGATCGAAAATTACATTGCATTGTTTTTCTTTTAATTCCTATTCTATCTAAATTTCTATTATGCATTGACTTGTTATCGTACCGGATATATGCATATGATCTGTTATTTAGAAGGAAAGCATGAAATGTGATTGATAGGATAGTTGATAGAAAGCGTGAGGATACCTGAGTGGGCGCGATGGTTAGGACGTGTTTGGTGGATGATTAATTGCTCGATATAGTCGCGATCATGTTGGCCTTACGTCTGAGGTCGTTAGTCTATGTGCGTAGCAGACATTCAGACACATGTCGTTTGCCAAGGAATATGTGGCAAGTCATCATCACGAGGTTTCTATCAGCTAGAAAGGTGCCCAGTTTGGATGGATATTGATACCCTTAGCAGATGGTAGGGTATAATTATATTTGAGATACTCCTTGTGGATGGCAGAGTATGCTCTGAGCCTTCGGGCATGATGTTGAGACCGGGTACCGAGTGTTGACTGTGTAGTGGTCTAGTATGATGATGGCATATAGAGATGATATTGATGACTGAGATGTTGAGAACTATATATGATTTATTATCATCTAATTACCTGATTATCGAGTGATCAATATACATCATATATGGTTGCATTTGATATCATACCATGGTCATGGTTGGCATGCATCATGTGTCATATTTGAGAGAGAGTTGTAATGATAGTATGACATGGAGATCTGTTTACTCATTGTCGAGGATTATATACTTTTATCAGTTATGACATGTTATCTACTTTTCATTTATATATTATCGAGGATACATTCATATACTCATTCATGACATGATGCTCTTTCTGATTCATATTATTCAATACATGATTTACTTTCTGTTTGGCATCACTAATTCGGGATAAGGCCTATTCACTGAGCCGTTTTGCTCATGACTCTCTTTATTTTTTTTAACCCCTACAGATATTATGGTACGTGATACCGATTTGAGATATCCTGATGAGATATTTTAGAGTAAATATGAGGTAAGCTATAGACGTGAAGTGGTATAGAAGATAGTTTAACCAGATATTGAGTTGTACCATTATTTGATATTTGTACTTCACTATATAGACGATAATTTATATAATATAGGTTAGATTATAGTGTACTTGTGTATCGGTTGTTTAATTATATCGTGATGGTTTGTCATGGCCTGTGTGGGTCCTGCCAGATTATTATTTGTGGAATTAGATATTCATATGTTAACATGTTTATTTAGTTGATAGTATGATTTATTTGGTGTTGGATTATGTGAGCATGGATATGTTAGCAGGTAGCGCGTGGGCGTTACACATAACCCCTTTAATAAATGAATTAAATAGACTCTTTTTTCCAACTTTCAGAGAAGTATTTTAAATAATAAGATTTGTTATTATTAAATGAATTAGCCTTTGGCCAATCAAGCATGAATTTTGAAGATTAATATAATCTCTATAAGTATTTTGAAGGTATTTGCGAGGTTTAGTTTCCATATCATAAGCTTTTATGAAATTTTTTTCTCTTTAAGCTGTCTTCCCGATAGTTGGTGTAAGCTTCATTATCAAGCCCTAGGGTCCTTCAGGTTCTTCTTTGAAATTTATTTTTTTAGAGAAAGACTGTAGTCATCAACTTCATTCATTTAATCATTAGTACATTCAATCCAAGGCCGATTATGAGGTAGGGAATTATTAGCCCGACAAGTAGACGAGACAGTAACAAAAGGAAGTGCTATAGATAGACTATGGCACCCTCTAATCCAAGGCCGAATGGTTCACAATATATATCATCTAGTTGAGTAGAGTTGAAAGCATCCACTGTGAGAATATAGGTTACCGAATGGTTCACAATATAAAGAATCCTTGAATCAATTTCTGTAATATATGGTTGAAGCATTTCTTTAACCTGAAGTATGTTGTTCCAAGCCCGTAAACATGATTGTTTATGACTGGCTTCCCAAAAAGAGTAGTGCGATCGCCATACCAATTTCAAGTTCTTTTAAATTCGAGCAGAGGTCATGTCTCTGGATTTCACTTTAAATCGATTTTTCATATGTAGGAATCAATCTTATGTTAAGAATATTATTAGTTCTTTTGTGTTTAGGGAGGTTTTGGATTACTACCAACTATTGTCATGTATATTCAACTAGATTTAAGAATGTCCATACTCCAATTCAAATAGGATATATTTATATGATGAGGAACTAATTAGATTATCAAATAATACATAAATTTAAGAAGTCAGAAAGTCAACTCTCTAAGACTTTTCATGCCCTCTTTTGTTCATATATCATCTTCATTATCTCAACTATATGGGATTCCAATAAACCAAGATAACACAATACAGTTGCAACCATAGTTCTAATTCTTTTCCGGTGGTGGAAAAGGGTTTCTAGAAGTTGAAGTCAGCCAGAAGGTGTGAAAGACTGCTTTGATGGGAAGACTAAATATGGTTAGAGAAGAGGGCAGATTAAGGTGGAATATTGGAGTGGCTGCCATTTTCTGGTTAGTGTGGCTTGAAAGCACTAGACGAATATTTCAGGGTAAAGAGAAGCAGTGGAAGTTTTATTGGGGGGAGGTTATGGGTGTAGTAGTGGTTATATTTTGGTCATGATAAGTTTTACTCTAACAGTAGATAGTAGTGGCTACATTCTCTGTTTTGTGTGGATTCTTGTTCATAGAAGAAGGTTTTTGCTAGTTCTGGAAAGAGTTGTAGGATGTTTTAAAATTTCAATGAAATTAGGCAACAAGCTTTTTTTCCAAAAGAAAAAAAAATATAGTTCTAGTTCCATAAATTAAACGGAAGAATGAGGGGTGGAATCAGAAATTAAACGGAAGTAGAAAAGAGGCCTACAAGCCACGTCAAATCCATCACAAATACAATAAAAGAGTAAGAATCCCTTATAAGAGAACATGCTAGTTTTGGAAAGAATCGTAGGATGTTTTTGAAATTAGGCCACGGGCTTTTTTTTCTAAAAAAAAAAAAAAATTCTAGTTCCATATCACTGAGCAATCCGAAAGAAAAATGAATTAGTTATTTGCACTAAAAACCCACTTGATTTTTATTTTTGTGAGTCTAAGTCTATTTTTTTTTATTTCTTTTACATATGAGGTATTTTTTTTTCATTCTAAATTTTTTTTTACCATTTAGTGTCTTACTAAATTTGATGGGACAGATAAGTGGCCCTGTATTATTCTTACTATTCTTCCTATCTATCTTCTTTTTCATATGCTGCTATTATTTGTTATTTTTCTTTTCTTCTGTTGTTGCAGCTTCTTTTTCTATCTTTTAATTTTTTTTTTATAAAAGTCTCTTAATTAATAACATAAGAGATTAATCAGAGATAATTGTGAGATAATTATAAATAGTTAAATAATAAAAAATATGACTCTGCATAATTATTATTTATTTCTATCTATATTGTAATAGTAAAATATGTAAATTTTGTAGTGTATAGAAAAATAAATAAGATTTGTTAAAGAACAACGAATGTTGCTATATATTTATTTGCAAAAGTTGTTAATATATTTTCTTCTTCTTCTTCATCATGTTCTTCTTCTTCTATCCTTTAATATTTTTCTCTTTTTTCTATACAAGTCTCTATAATTACTTTTTAATTAATAAAGTAAGAGATTAATATTTGGAGATAGTAGTGAGATAATTAGAATTAATTAAATAACCAAAAGTATGAGTATACATGATTATTATTTATTTCTCTGTAAATTGTAATGGTAAAATATATAAATTATGTAGTGCATAGAAAAAAAAACAAAAAAAGTGAAAGTTAAAAAATATTAAAATTATTAAAAAAATAATGAAAGTTGTTAAAAAATAATGAAATTTGTTACATATTTGTGAAAGTTGTTAATACATTTTCTTCTTTTTCTTCTTTTTTTTTAAATAATGAAAGTTGTTAAAAATAATGAAAATTGTTATATACTTTTGAAAGTTGTTGATACATTTTTTTTTCTTCTAACCCTTAATCATTCTCCTTTTTTTTCTATATAAGTCTCTCTAATTGCTCTTTAATTAATAAAATAACTAAAACACCAGCCACCAACCATCAAATACATGTGCCCCTCACGTAGGTAGAACCCAGGTGGTTTCTATGTGACCTGTTGATCAATATTTTATACAATACATAAGAAAAAGACTCAACATTTTTATAAATAATACAACAAAAAACCCCAAAATACCATAGGCTACAACAAGCCTTAAATATATATTCATACACCTCAATAAAATAAATGTTACAAAGTGACTACAATCCATTTAACTTATTTCACAATAATAACATAGATAGAAGAGACTATAAATCTTCACCGACTCCTCACGGACTCGAGGTTATCTACCGATCTGAAATATTTTCACCAAAAAGTGGCCAGTATAAAACCGAGCAAGTCTATATGTATAATTCAAACTATCAAATCATTTCTTCCATGCTCACATGAACCATAGCCACGAATTATTATCATATGCTCACAGAGCTATCCATTACATAGTAATATATGCTCACACATTGAGGAGGAATAGACATCGTAGCCGGTGAGTCCCCCTCCCTCGCTCTTTCTTTTCTAGTCGATGATGGCATGGGTTCTCCCCCTCATAGGGGTGGTGTCGGTGTTTGTAGGAGGGGGAGGGGAGGAGGTACCTCCCCTATAATGCAGCACCCCGGCCAATTAGGCTAGGGATTGCTGCTAGGGCTAGGTGGTGCCTAGCCCGAGTGTTCCCGGTCTCAAGCTAGGCTGAGTGACACCCAACCCGAGTGCGTCGTGGCTGTGATCTGCCAGCCCAAGCCTGTCATGGTGGATGCAAGTTGGGCGATACCCAGCCTAAGCTCGTTGGTTGTGGGCTAGGCTTAGCCCAGCTTGACAGCCCTATCTCAATTTGGGTTTGGCCCCGCTTGTCAACCTGAGCCCTTTTTGGGTTTTGTTTTATTAATTCTCGGGCTGGGCAGTGCATGAGCTTGGTTTTTCTCCCTCTCCTTATTGTTATTTTCAGTATTATTATTTGTCCCCCCATAAATTTAGAAATTGGTGCTAACCTAGTGATTTAGTCGCAAAGTATCTTAGGACCAGTGCTCACCTCGGAGCCAACCATGATTAAGTGGAGATTACTTATTGCCAAGAATTTTAGCAAATCTAGGCAAGTGGTCCATCAACTCTTGAATTATCGCTGATGTGATAAGTGACAACATGAACATCTATGACATAACTTTTATTAATTAAATTATGATATGCATTCATCCACATGCTTAAATGTCCTTCATTATGATTATTGTTATACTAATCATGTTCACCTTATCATACCACTTGAACACATGCACAACCTTAAAGGGGGTGATTTTTGTATTTTAACAATACTCGACACCTCCCTAACTAGAGTTAGGGGCGGGGGATATTTATAATATTACATAGTAGGGTCCACGCCTGAGGTCTCAGTTTGTGGATCATAGACAATAGACAGCCATTTCACTGAGCGATGGGCGATTTACTATCAATTGACAAGAGTCAACCTCTTTAAGGTGTTCAAGCTCGAGAGTAAAAATATGATGACATAAACCTAGCGGTACCCGATTAAGTAGGGTAAAGGCGTCCGTGAGTGATGGCTTATGAGTTATTGCACAGTGGCATTATGATGTGGAGCCACAAGCTTAGATGGTCATATCGATATGCGATACTAACTTACATGATGGGCTTATGACTAGGGTCTTTAGTTTGTCGTGGCGGACAACTAGTCATGTTGTTTGTTGTTCACCGGGTGACGAGCAGGCGATTCTACCACTATCCTTATTGTAGACAAGTAGTCTATCAACTCTTGAACTATCGCTGATGTGATGAGTGACAACATGAACATCTATGACATAACTTTTATTAATTATATTATGATGTGCATTCATCTGCATGCTTAAATATCATTTCTTATTACTAATCATGTTCACCTTATCATGCCACTTGAACACGTGCACAACTTTAAAGATGGTGACTTCTGCGTTTCGACAATACCCGACATCGCCTTAGCTAGGGTTAGGGGCGTGTGATATTTATAGTATTACATAGTAGGGCCCACGCCTGAGGTCTCAATTTGTGGATCCTAGGTAATAGGCAGCCGTTTCATCGAGCGATGGGCGATTTACTATTGATTGACGAGAGTTAATCCCTTTAAGGTGTTTAAGCTAGAGAGTAAGAATATGATGACATAGACCTAGCGGTACCCAATGAAGTAGGATAAGGGCGTCCATAAGCTCATGAGTTACTGCACAGTGGCGCTATGATGTGGAGCCACAGTCTTGGATGGTCATATCCATGTGCGATACTGACTTATGTGATGGGCTTATGACTAGGGTCTTTAGTCTACAATGGCAGACGACTAGTCATGTTATTTGTTGTTCGTAGGGTGATGAGCATGCAATTCTACCACTAGGGTCTACCCTCCTTTGAGGGCTGCTATGATTGTTGAGTAGAGGTTGGTGGCCAAGAACTTGTATAGAACCTGTGCCATATAATAAGCGATGGATAAAATAGCTATAGTCTTGTTGGACCATACTAGCCTATTTCATTATATGTATATTCAGTTATGTTATATTCAATTGTATAGTTGCACATGCCATTATCTTTCTAGACTGTGTGTATTATTATCCATGATGCTTAACTAGTGATAGAGTCAGTCGCTTGCTAAGTGTTAATCTCATTCCATGTTAACACTGGATATAGATTGACTTGTACCCTAGAGAGATTCTTGGCAGCATTTCATCTCATAGGGCGATAGGTCATTTCCTTTCATGTTTTATTTGTACTCATGCTAAGGGATTTATGTTCCCTTGTTGTATCTTTCTTTGAGCATGTTCTCTTATAAGGGATTCTTACTCTTTTATTGTATTTGTGATGGATTTGATGTGGTTTGTAGGCCCCTTTTCTACTTCCGTTTAATTTCTAGTACTTCATTCTTCCATTCATCTCTTCTTCTTTCTGGTTCCACCCCTCATCCGCCACTTCTCTCTCTCTCTCTCTCTCTCTCTCTCTCTCTCTCTCTCACTCACTCAATGTCTACGATGAGTTCCTCTTCAAGATCAATCGTATGCTTGAGAGCTCCTCCTCCACTGCCTCCACTATAGCCCAAGATCAAGGATTATGATGATCGGAGGAGGTGGGATGGTGTTTGCTGTCGAAGGAGAGAGTGAGTTAGCAAGCGGGAAAAAGGAGAAGAAGGGAGAGTAGCATGAGCCACAAGGTAGTTGTACTCTTGACACCATCTTGGTCGAGCTCATTAAGGACATCAGATGCTGCCGAGGCCGAGGGGGATCCTTGTGCATGATCTATGCCACCTCGATGCGATGGATTAAGGCCACATCACCTCCAAGAAAGCTCCAACTCAATCATTTTCATTTCTTAGTTTGCTTACTACAAATGTCTATCAGTATACGTATGAGTATTTATGATTGCTAAGACAACATATCCACCATTTAAGTTTTTAAAACAAATTTGTCTTACCATAGTGGCATTATACTAGAACATATGGAGTTCTTGTGTCTAAAATAAAAATTTTGGCACCCACATCCATTTATATATGCATCTAAACTAGTTCATGCATCTATTGTGATTATTTACTATTTAATGTCTTAAATTCTAGGGAAATTTGCACATAATACTCTTTTTCTTTGATGAAATTATTGTTTACACTCTATATTTTTACTATTTGCAAATCGAGCCCTATGATTTATCGAGCATGTGCAAAAAATACCCTACTATTAGATCAATCAGTTAAACTTAACCAAATCTTTGAGTCAAGTTAATTATACTAAATAAAATTATGAAAATATCCTCAACTAAGACATAGTAGGGCATTTTAGTTCTTTTAGAAATAAGAGCATTTTAGTTATTTTATAATATTCCCATGGTGTTAGTTTAAATCTAACCTAGGGTATTTTCTACACATATTCACTAGATCATAATGCTCGAGATAAGAATCAAAAGGGAAGCCCCTATCCAATAGATCTTTATGGGCATACGCAGACCTGAACGCTTGGGTAAGCCCTCGACAAAAAAAGGGAAGCACGGGGAATATAGGGTAGGGTGTAAATAATAATTTCATCAAAGAAAAAGAGTATTATATGCAAATTTTCCTAGAATTTAAGACATTAAATAGTAAATAATCACAATAGATGCATGAACTAGTTTAGATGCATATTTAAATGGATATGGGTACCAAAAATTTTATTTTAGACACAAGAACTCCATACGTTCTAGTATGACGCCACTGTTGTAAGACGAATTTGTTTTAAAAGCTTAAATGGTGAATGTGCTATCTTAGCAATCATAAATACTCATAGATATACTGACATACATTTGTAGTAAGCAAATTAAGAAATGAAAATGATTGAGTTGGAGCTTCTTGGAGGTGATGCGGCCTCAATCCATCGCATTGAGGTGGCATAGATCATGCACAAGGATCCCCCTCGGCCTTAGCAGCACCTGATGTCCTTAATGAGCTCGACCAAGATGGCGTCAAGAGTACAACTACCCTGTGGCTCATGCTACTCTCTCTTCTCCTTTTTCCCGCCTGTTAACTCGCTCTCTCCTCCGACACCAAACACCATCCCACCTCCTCCGATCACCATAATCCTCAATCTTGGGCTACAGTGGAGGCAGTGGAGGAGGAGCTCTCAAGCATGCGATCGATCTTGAAGAGGAACTCATCATAGATATTGAGTAAGAGAGAGAGAGAGAGAGAGAGAGAGAGAGAGAGAGAGAGAGAGGTGGCGGATGAGGAGTGGAACCAGAAAGAAGAAGAGATGGATGGAAGAAAAGGGGTAAGGCTGGTGAGCACGTGCTCACCTAGGACTTTATTTTTTTTTATATACATACACATCTTTTTTTGAAAGGAATGTTATAATGATTTTGCATAATTATTATTTAGTTCTATGTAAATTGTAACGGTGAAGTATGTAAATTTTATAGTGTATAAAAAATAATTAAAATTATTAGAAATTTGTGAAATTTGTTATATATCTGTAAAAGTTGTTAATATTTTTCTTTTTCTTCTTCTATCCTTTAATTATTCTTTTTTTTATACAAGACTCTCTAATCGCTCTTTAATTAATAAAGTAAAAGATTAATCTGTATAGTGGTGAGATAATTAGAATTAGTTAAATAACAAAAAATATTCCTCTGCATGATTATTATTGTTTTTATGTAAAAATGTTTGCAGTATATAGAAAAAATAATAAAAGTTGTTAAGAATAATGAAAGTTGTTATATATTTGTGAAAATTATTACTATATTTTCTTCTCTTTTTTCTTTTTCTTCTATTATCCCTTAATCCTTCTCTTTTTTATATAAAAGTCTCTTTAATCACTTTTTAATAAATAAAGTAAGAGATTAGTCAGAGATACTAGTGAGAAAATTATAATTAGTAAGTAACCAAAAATATGACTCCGCATGACAATTATTTATTTCTATATAAATTCTAATAGTAAATATTTAAATTATGTAATGTATAGTGTATAAAAAAATAATAAAAGTTGTTACAAAATAGAAAATTTTGCAGTGTATAATTTAGTGAATATGTGCAGAAAATACTTTAGTGCTAGATTTATTAGCTAAACTTAACTAAATCTCTAAGTTAAGTTAACTATACTGCGAAGATTATGAAAACACCCTTATACCCAACCTATACTAATTCAACCCAACCCAAATAAATCTAACTCAACTAAACCCAACCTATGCTAAGAGCATTTTAGTCTTTAAGAAATAAAATATCTTTAATTAATAGAATATTCTTATAGTGTTAGTTTAAATCTATCCCAAGGTATTTTTTGCACATATTTGTTAAATCATAGTGTTCGATTTGAAAATAGTGAAAATATAAAGTGTAAAACCATTATTTCGTTAAAAGATATGGTGTTATATGCAAATTTTTTTTAAAAATAACAAAATTTGTTATATGTTTGTATAATTTGCTAATATATTTTGTTTTTATTTTTCTATCCCTTAATCATTCTCTCTTTTTTTCTATACAAGTCTCTCTAATTGCTTTTTAATTAAGAAATTAAGAAATTATTCGAAGATAGTAGTAAGATAATTAGAATTAGTTAAATTACTAAAAGAGATCTCTATATGATTATTGTTTATTTCTATATAAATTGTAACGATAAAGGATGAATATTCTACAATGTATTGAAAAAATAATGAAATTTATTATTCTTCTTCTTTTGTGTTTGCTTCTTCTTCTTTTTTTCCGTTGGTGCTTCTTCTTTATCTTTTTCTTCTATCTGTTAATCATTCTTTTTTCTCTATACAAGTCTCTTTAATCGCTCTTTGATTGATAAGGTAAAAGATTAATCGGAGATAATGGTGAAATAATTATGATTAGTTAAATAACCAAATTGTAATTATGAAGTATGTAAATTCTGCATTGTATAAAAAAACAGTAAAAATTGTTATTATATTTGTGAAAGTTATTAATATATTTTCTTCTTCTTTTGCTATTTCTTCTTCTTCTTCTTCTCTTTTCTATTGCTATTTCTTATTCTTCTTCTTCTACTACTACTACTACTGCTTCTTCTTTTATCTCTTAATCTCTTTTATATACAAATCTCTCTAATCGCTATTTAAAATAATAAAGTAAGATATTAATTGAAGATAGTGGTGAAATAATTAGTCTCTTATTAATCCTAATTAATAAGAAGAAGAAGAAGGAGGAGGACGAGGAGGAGGAAGAAAGAAAGAAAGAAAATGAGTAGAGTCACTTATCTTTTATATTGTCCCTTCTGCATTTAATAAACACTAAATGGCAAAAGTTAGAAGAAACTGAGGGAAAATGCCTCATCTCTTAAGGAAACTGAAAATGTGTTTGACTCACAAATATGAAAACCAAGTAGATTTTTAGTGCGAATCTAAAATAAATAGATAGGCACATCTTGAGATCCTATAGAGAGGAATAGGATTGTCTCCTCGCGAGTTATTATCCAATAAAATAACCAAATAATGCGAAAGTGATACTCAACTAGCATGTAATCTAGATGAGCTTGATCTGATCAAGCTTGAATTGAAATAATTTTGAGCCTAAATTTGTGGTCAAGCTTGAATTGAAATCATTTTAATTCGAGCCAATTTCGAGTCTAATCAATAAGCAATTTTAAGCCTTAATCAATTTAAGCCAAACTTCAAGCCTAATCAAAGCTTCAACTAAATTAAGCTTGATTTAGGTTGAATTAATCTTAAATTAGATCTAAATACAAATATATAAAGTAATATAAATATCTATCTATTTTAAAATGATATGGCATGATTAGAATTGAGAATTAAACATGGCAAGATCAAAGTACATAATAAGTAAATTTTAGAACATAATAGAAGTAGTGTATAGTATAGAAAGTATTGCTCATATATATAAGTACTTTTAATCCTTATGCATACATGGCGATAAAGAAAATATTTTGAAATAGGTTAAATAGCAAACCTATTGATCTCAAAAAAATCAATCCACCAATAAACATATATTCTCCAGATTAAAAATATGAGATGATAACATAGATAAAATATAGTATAATACGTAAAATTTACTTATCTCGAATCAAGCTAAACCATTACTCCGATACCACTATGGGAGATCTCGATGATATTGATTTGTTATGCAAGTTGAGTCACTTTGAAGAATAAAAAAAAGAAATTATGATTACTTTAAATTACAAAACAATAATAATCTTATTTTTTTTTCTCACCAAGAACCAAAAAAATAAAAATAATAATAACTAAGAAATTTGATTCAATTGGCACCAAATTGATGCCCTCATATGACTTGTATCTATTTAAGACATTAATGTAAGGGGACCAATTTAATATAAAGGTTCCAAGATCTCACAGAAAGAACATAGTGGGACATAAAAGGTGGCACAATGACATCCATAGATTGTCTTCCAATCATGTCCACCATTTATTATTCTAGTCCAAGTTGACAACTATCTCCTAACAAAGGGTAATTAGATGTCAAGCCCAAGCTATACTTCAGCCATTGATTTCAGTGGTTAACAATTGCATCAAGAGTAGAGTATTCCTAATGATTTTATTCTTTCCAACTATAATTAGTTGGGATTGTCAACAACTCTCAATCTTAGTGAAAGAGATTAGGTGTCTACTATTCAAAATATTCCCCAATTGTGTTGACTTTGAGGGATTTATAGATAGCTTGGACCATATGTTTAAGGTCAAAATTCATCCAAATGCAAGTTATCAGTGATCAGTATCAAAGATATTCTTAAACCGATAGATGTCATGAACACAAGTCTTCAAAAGAAATTACTAAGAAATAAAGGTAAGGTTGCATGTATCTCCTCTCCGTAGACGGCTCGAAAGAATACATAGTATAGCTTTCTAATGAAAAGAAAATTGTGTTTATTTTGATACTAAGACTACATCTCAGACAACAACAATAGAACAAGAGGAAAAATGACCTTGATTGCTCTCATTTCTTTCTTTTCCAAATTATGCAACCCAAAAAGAAAAACTACTTAGTGGTCAAGAAAGGCTGCTCTCCCTGCTAATCCTCAATACTTATTTGAATCAGGGAAATGAAAGCAGGGTGCTATATCACTTTCTTAGATTAATTTGGGAGCCTTGCTCTCAGAGATCAGGCTTCAGATAAGCAGCAGAAGGAGACAGAGAGGATCTCTAGCTGTTGCTATACTGAAGAAGCCAGTAAGTTTTAATCACCCTTCTAGTGAAGTGCTCTTTTATTTGTTTTGTGTAGGACTTGTTCATGTCACCCTCCTTCTCATATTAGTATTATTATTTTTCAATCGAGAAAGTTCATCTTACCCTTCTTATGTATGTTTAGGATAAGAAATGATATCTTTGAACTTGAGGAATCAATAATTTCCTCTGCAGAATGCCTCAAACTTTTTGATTTGATTGAGAGATTGTATTCTTTTTCTAAATGCAAATAACTTGGAGGATCACATAGCTGTTATGTTCATAACCAGACTATATGACAAGGATGATAGAAATACTGAATTGCTCTTGGTATATTGTACAGATATGTCGAATTCTTCAAAAACCGCCGTCACAATCGGTATGAAAAATTCGCAACTCCTGACACTACTAGATATGTTTTCGAATGATGTTTTTTTCTGCAAAGTCCTAACTATCTGATGTTTTGCTGAACTGAACTATCTTTAGCCCTTGTGGTTGTGGCTGGCATAGTAGTGCTTGTGATAGCTACCATGATCATCAGATGTGTTAAGAAAATTAAGATGCAGAAGATTAATGCAATGGCTAAAAGGAGTACCAACGCAAGAGAAACTCCACCGCTGCTGCTCAGCGCAGGGAGGGAGTCAGCGGTCGTCGAAATGGAACCGATCGAGAGGTTCCTCGACGAGATCATGAAAGAAAAGCCCATGAGGTTCACACCTCAACAACTGCTAGATTTCACCAAGAACTATTCACAACAACTCGGTGCAGGTGGTTTTGGAAAAGTCTACAAAGGACAGTTTCCGAACGGCATTCAGATTGCGGTTAAGGTCCTGAATTCGTCGATCGAAAAGAGACCTGGAGAGCAATTCATTGCTGAAGTTAGCACAATCGGTAGAACTTATCATAAGAATCTGGTCAGACTCTACGGATTCTGTTTCGATATAACAGTTAAAGCACTAGTCTACGAGTACATGGAGAAAGGATCACTTGATCAGTATTTGTTTTCTGACAACAACAACAACAACAAGAACAACAATACAATCGAACGCGAAAAGCTATACGAGATAGCAATTGGCACAGCCATGGGGATTAGATACTTGCATGAGGAATGCCAGCATAAGATAATACACTACGACATAAAGCCTGCTAATGTTCTTCTCACTGCCAACTTCACCCCCAAGGTTGGTGATTTTGGATTGGCAAAACTATGTGATAGTAGTAGTATTGCCACAGTTACAGGAGGAGTTCGAGGGACTCCTGGATACGCTGCACCAGAGCTATGGAAGCAGTTACCTGGAGGTGTGACGCATAAATGCGATGTCTATAGCTTTGGCATGCTTCTGCTTGAAATTCTGGGAAGGCGAAGGAACCTCGACACCGGTCAGGCCGAGAGCGAGCTGGAGTGGTATCCGAGATGGGTGTGGAATAACTTTGAGCAAGGGGAGATGGAGAGGATACTATCATTTTCAGGTGTTCCAGAGAAGAGTAGAGAAAAGGGAGAGAGGATATGTAAGGTGGCATTGTGGTGCATTCAGTATCAGCCAGAAGCCAGGCCTTCAATGACCACTGTTGTAAGGATGTTGCAAGGAGAGGAGCAGATTGTCCCTCCTGTGAACCCATTTCTCTACATGAACACATATGATCCATCAAGCTCTACTTCACTCACTGGAACAACAAGAGATACAATTAGTGAGCATGAATGAAAAGGAATTCTACTGCTGCTCAATGTTAGTTATTTTTCTTTCCTAATGAGCAGCTTTCTCCTGGGTCATTCTTTCTATGGATCTCCTTGTAATTGGGATGTGCAATATATTGTTTCGAAACCTATCGTAATGTGGGTTTTTGATCATCCTCATGGATCATATTTGCTGGATATTCATAGACAAAATCACTTGTATCCCTCTTTTCATGTATGTGAGTTTAGATGCCGTTCGAGTTGGCGAAAGAAATAGTCTAGTTTTCTTTCAAATGAATGTGATTAAGTGGGGTTCGAACGGCATGCACAAAATTGAGGAAATGGAAGTTACTTTCAGATTCACCTAATATAAACTAAAGGCATTCCTTACACACTCTATACAAGGATCCCAGATGCATTCACAAAGGCATCCAACCAACACAACAGAACAATGATCCCTGAAGTGAACAAGGAGCTTACTTCTATAATCAAATATGAGAAGCAAAAATTTGTTCAGAGTGTTTACCTACTTCCGCAAATATCTTGAAGCACTTCGAAGGAGCTACATCGACAACAGAACAATGATCCATAGCTCGGTTGCAAACCTTAAACCGAGAGGCAATCTATTTACATGTGGAGTAGATAACGGCGAGGGACTACGCCAAGGGATGGAATTCAATCAATAGTAGTTGGTATGATTGATTATAAGTAAATCTTGGGAATGACAACTATGAAACTAAAACAGCAATATTAGAACTACTGGTAAGAACTAGAAGAAAATAGGGATCAGTTTGTTCAAATTAATGTGGCTGCACTATGGTTATAATTTGCTTACTACATACATAAAAACAGTACTACTTTTGCTGCCATCTTGTTTGAAAATTGGAAGCACAAGACTAATAAGCCAAGAAAGGATATACTTTCATTCTCGATTTCCTGAACAGGAAGAACAAGTGAAGTGAAATCAATTTTCTTCAAGAAACGAATACCATTTCCATCACTATAAAAAAAAAGATTCAGAACAGGAAACACAGGACTTCTGCATACCCTTTAAAAGATAATCTATTGATCAAACTGTAACCAAGTATATTAATTTGCAGACCGTAAAGATTAAAAGGTAAACCAAAGATTTTTTTAAAAAAAAAAATACATTGGTTTACTATGTACAACAAGACTGGAATACATCCTCTGTATATGAAAATATTTTCGTGTCTATCTCATATAATGAATGATGAATAATTCATGTTTTCATTATCAAGAATCTGTGACATCACAGATCCACGGCTCCTGACCCGTTCCTGCAACAATTTGGAAGAATATAAGCGTCAAGTAAAAGATCCTACATTCAATTGTAAAAAATATAATAAAATTAAGAACTTAATGATTGGATGACCAAATTAAATTAGGGTTTCAGTATGAAGGGGAAAAAAGAAAGTTTTCTGCATTTCACCACCTACAGTTTAGTCTATTTGCTGAAAACCTCCTCTTTTTGACACATTTAGTAATTGAGTCCTGAGGTATATTCAGAAAATACCATCTCAGGTTCTTGTTCTATTTTTGACCAAAATGCACATCAAGTGGTCCTTATTTTTTTTTCTTTTCAGAAAATTGAAAAGGAGCAGAGAAGAGCATCTTAGTAAGAGAAGGAACAACACTAAGAATATTCCTCACGAACTAATAATGGCAGACATTCGTTCCAAATATGTCAACGAAAAGCCTTTTTTTCAGTAATGTTAATTTTGGTGGTGACAAGAAACAAAGTCAGAATATGTTGTTACCTTGTAGCTTACTGAATGCTGGATATGATGACTACATGATGCATCTTCTGTTGATACAGCCAATGCACGCAGCTGGTTCAGCTCAGGCAACACTTCTGAACCTAAATCTGGGCGATCTCTACGCCGGAGCTCCGCACACTTCAGGGCTAGCTTCGCAAACTTCACTGTCTCCTCTATCGGCCAATCCGGCACTTTAGGATCAAAGAGATCACAAATGCTTCCCATCTCCAGAGCATTATAAACATTATGTGCAAGTCCCATAGGAGGCTGTCCAGTGATCAGCTGGAGAAAGATGATTCCAAGTGCATATATATCAGATTTGGTGCTCACCATTCCAGTTTTCTGATATTCTGGATCTATGTAACAGAAAGTTCCAGCTGCAGCAGTCATGTGGTACTGAGTGATGGAGTCTGCAACAGATTTTGGAATAAGGCGCGCGAGACCAACATCTGAAATCTTGCTGACGAAATTGTGGTCAAGGAGGATGTTTCCAGGCTTGAGGTCACGGTGAACAATCGGCTCAGGCTTTGTCTGATGGAGAAAGAGGAGGCCGGTGGTTATCTCAGCTGCAATCTTGAAACGGAGTTGCCAAGAAAGCGGTGGAGTGGCAGATCGACAGAGAAGACGATCCTCAAGACTGCCATAGGCCATGTACTCGTATACAAGGCATCCATACTCAGGGCAAGCACCAAGAAGAAGGACCATATTTGGATGGCGGATACAACTGAGAACCTCTACCTGACAGTGAATAAATATGAGCTTTCTTTAATGAATATTTTAGAGGTCTAATTGGTAGATACTGGCACCTACCAATGTGTTCTTTATTATTAGATTAGTTGTTTTCTGTTGTTTTTTTTTTCACTTTCCAACTACATAATAAGTTTTTGTTTGTGCCAACTAAAATCTTGGTTGGCATGCCGATGACCTACTCGCACCTAGCATGTGGAGTGCTGATGGCACGATCCTGTGGTGCCAGGTGCGGAGCTATGCAGATGAATAGCATGACCCTGTGCCAGGTCCTGCTGACTATGCTGACTAGTAGGCCTGCGGTGTCAGTCTATGTCATATTGGGCAACACCCATTATGTGCAGCTTGAAACCCATTAAATCAAATCAAAGAGACCCAAAATGAGTCTCTTTGTGGCAGCACCTTTCCCAGATAGAAAGTGGGAATTAGATAAGAATAAGAGGAAAAAGAGTGGAGATCTAGGAGAGATTTTATGATTTTTTTCTTCAAATTCTATCGAAAGGTAAAATTTCCTTTTATTCTTTAA
Source organism: Typha latifolia (assembly GCF_019914945.1). Lineage (NCBI taxonomy): Eukaryota > Viridiplantae > Streptophyta > Magnoliopsida > Poales > Typhaceae > Typha > Typha latifolia. The sequence continues at coordinate 9,108,086 of NC_133098.1, read as the reverse complement.
AGCATTTCCTTGGTTTTACACTTCAGAAACAAATTTGGGATGTAGAAATAATAGATCCAATTCCATTTTCCCAGATCTATCATTCATAAGAGTCATGCTATATACATCTAAAGTTTTAGTACTATTCTAATGTAGGTATTAATACATATATGAGAACCTAAAATATCTATAAAAACCTTAGAAAATGTGTTAGAAAGGCGTGCCAGTGTGCCAGTGACATCCTAAGGTATGCCAACAAGGTCTACTGATAAGGCAATCCTTGAACTAGGCAGTATTAGTGCATGACATGAAGTAAAAGAATAATACGAGATTCACAGTTATAGAAAGCAGCAGATAGTATGCATGAAATTTCAGAGAAAAAGGAAAAAGAAGACTAATTTTTAACATACCTCCTGTTGAAATTGTTTCATTCCTTCCTCTCCTTCACCTTTAAGAATCTTGATTGCAACAAGAGTATGGTCTAGTCTAGACTTGTAAACAGGTCCATAAGCTCCCTCTCCAATCTTTAGCTCATTTGAAAAATTTTCTGATGCTTTCTTAAGTTCTTCAATCCTGTATCTTCTATACTGGATATTTGAAGAGAAACCTTCTAGAAATTTTTTCTTCTCCATGACCTCAAGCACTTGATTTTTCTCTGTATCAAGCAATGCCTGTGAACTCTGCTCCATCTCTGCCACGGACAGCCTGCTCTCATTTCCTCCCATTCTCAACTGTCCACCAGGCTTCCTAAAATAAATCTGTATTTGCAGTAGTATGTTATTTATGAGCACCACACACAAGTCAATAGGTGGCAATGCATAGGTACTATATGCTATCCTATGTATATATACCTCATCATCACTATCATCAAGCATTTCGTCACTTTTCTTCAATTCAAGCTCCAATTGTCTCAGTTTGTCTTCCATAGTTTCCTACCAAATAGTAGTTAGTAATTTAAATATTTCAATGATATTATAATTTCACATACTTGGGGAAAAAAATAAGAATAATCTTGAAGATTCAAGCAAAAATATGGATTAGATAAACAGCAATGCAAGAAGTTTGTCATATCAGTTATAAAGATAATAGGCTGCCACCACATGGATATGACCTTCAATTTAGCATTTTAGATTTGGTCCTAAAATTTCCATAATTAATTCATAAATATTTAATGACATCTTTGAGAAGTATAGATATGCAACACTGCAAGTCGTTAACTTATCCAGACTAACTTGTTCTTTTGAAAAAAAAATCCAGATTAACTTGTATCTGAAAGAATTTAAGATGTAAGAGACACTATGTAATTCCTCCATGCGGATGAATATCAGTATATGCAAAATAGGTTAGACCATGGTACTGATTACTAATATGACAGCTAATGTTCTTGGTTATATGGAGAAACTGTAATGCAGATTCAGATATTAGGGAGCAGAGAAGGGAAAAAAGTGCCAGCAGAAAATCATACTGTTGAATGATTAGACATCATAGTTTTCTCCCATGGTACCGGAGATGAACCCTCGTATCCATTTGCCACAGCACCACTTGAATGGGAACCACTATCCCTATTTAACTCAGAGTTTTTGCGTGGCACATCCTCATTAGTATGTTCATGTCTCCCATATGGCAAAGGTGATTGGGGCCTCCCATAATAGATCGATTCTAGAAGGTAATAATTGTCTGCGAGATCAACATCTGGCCTACTTGGGCTAGGACATGACAACATACTCTGATATGAATAGTCGAGATGCCCTTCATCTTGGTTGGACCACTTGATACTTTGACCAACTTCCCCGTTGTTGGTCTTTTCAGACCCATTATTCCCGATATTCCCAACTCTGGCAGCATGAACCAATACAGACCTGATGAAAATTTGGTACAAATTGAAAAGACAGGCATTAGGAAGTTGAATTGAAGAACAAGAAAGGCCATAACAAGAATTGCATCAAAAGGGGCATATCATACATATATTACTAGCAGTTCCTGTGAAACCTAGGATGTTACGCAACTATTCAGAGGATCTGAAAAGTGATATTCATATTTACATCAGTCAAAACAGGATTTAAGCATACATAAACCAACTAAATATGTAAATTATTCCGAGAGGCCGAAATATTTTGTGTGCTCTTTATCACATTGTATGAAGGTTATTGCTGAGTATCAAAAAGCTGTCTCATTCAAATAACATCCAACTTACATGAGCAAAACTGCCAAAACACCTACACTCTAATACAATGCTTGTCTCTTAAACATCTAGATTTAAGTTTATCAAGATGTCATCTTTCTGACTTTGTTTTTACTATATGTGGATGGCCTGCTAAGGTGTATAAAACCAATTTGTCATAGGATGAAGTCACATATATGACTCTTTGGCAACTTCACATTTTCACCAATGGGAAACTTGGATGTTTAAGATCCATGAGTTTTATTTATTATCATGTAAAAATTGTTAATAACTATGCAGAAAACTTTGCTATACTCACAACATGAGAACTCAGACCAACTTTGATTGCATTTGCAAGTATATGCTAATTAGAAATTTATGTGATAAATCTAAGTCCTTGATATGTCAAGAAAATAGATTGTAGTCTCTTAACCTGACAGAACCTTCACCATGGTCTGTACCAACAGGATCACCTGTAAAATTTTACATACATTGAACTCAATTAGAATAAAATCAAAGAAAACAATAGGAAAAATACTATTAATTTTAATAAAAAGTAGAGACAAACTTTTGACAGATTGGAAGGGATTCCCGTCAACTACAAAATCATTAACTGTTCCATCTGCATGAACATCATTTGGGCGAGTGGCTGGCCGCATTGAAGATATCTTCCCCTTTGATATAACATATACGGAGCAAAAATCTGGTGCAATCTTAGAAACATATGTCGGCACATCCACTTGCTTAAATGTTCTGTAACATTTGACACTAAGTTAACAACTCATCAATCAAAGTATTAAGAATTCTAGTCATGGTAATATCTGGTAGAAAAGAAAGAGATATATACAAAAGTACAACATTTAAAAGATTGGCACCTAGCGAAAATATTCCTCGATGATGCTCCCAATATTAAAGTATTTAAGAATTCTAGTCATGGTAATATCTGGTAGAAAAGAAAGAGATATATACAAAAGTACAACATTTAAAAGATTGGCACCTAGTGAAAATATTCCTCGATGATGCTCCCAATATTAGCTTGTCGATAGCTTGGTGCATGACAAAATCTGCAATAGCTTTTGGTACATTTATTTCATCCAAAATAACTTCCTTGCACTGCAACTGCATTTGCAGAAGATGAAGCAACATTAAAATCATGAAGACACCCAAATCAAATAGCAATTAGATTAAAATAAAATTCATATTTTCTATAATATCAAGAAATATATGACACTTGCTACAAGAAAAGGAGGTTACTTTTATATAGATAAGAGAATAAGTGGTCTTTTTTGTACAAAGCTTCCAAGACAGCCTTGGTATTTATTAATCCTACTTGAAACCAGGAATGGTAGGAATTTTGGGCATTCAAATCTATGCCCCATTAACTAATTATGATTGAAAGGAAAAAGATCTCAAAATCATGAATCTGGATAACTTGACGAGAAAAAAATCTTTGTCCATTTATAAACAGAATTGAACTCCTGTCTCTTGCATTGCTTGCTAGTAGTGGCTGCTTCAAGCAAGAACCACAGTTACATAATATCTAATACGGTCCACAAAATTATCTGTCCCTTCTGACTTCTTGAACATCAACTATGCTGACTGAATGTGACTGACATGGAACTTGCTGCCCAATGAGGCAAACAAATGTGAGCTAACATAGGAATACTGCAACTAAGACCAATCTTAACTAATAATACAGAAAGTAAACTATTTGGAGATGGAAAGCAATTATGATTAATTTTCACGACATTGCTAATCTTCATAGCTGATACTTTAACACACAAGAAGTTGATACAATAAGTTGTAGGGCTCATTCTTACTGATAGCATAACTTAACATATTTGCTTAAGATGTTCTTGTCAGATAAATGGCTTGCATACCCCTCTTCTGCTGCAGAAGCACTGAAATGGGAGCAGTAATTCTTTAGTCTGCAGGTCCATTTGCTCAAGCAAAGCAGATTCAATTTCCTTCTCCACTTTGGGCATTGAAAGCTGGTGTCCATCTGCATGCCAATAGGATATTCTTTTAAGGATGTAGGATAAGAAAGATAACAAGAGCCTTAAGTGCAATGACCTTCAAGACATCCAAGACTCGGTAATAATTTTGGGAATTACCTTTACATGTGAAAATCAGGTGCATGCAACTTATGATTTTAAGTCAATATGCATTACAACTAGAACCACAAACTGCTGTCTGACCTTAGATATGAGCACCATTCATAAGCAAACATGATTTAAAAAAAAAGTTACTCTTGGAATTAAAGAATATCACAAAGAAAGAAAGTCTACCAATCAGAGGAATCTTGCTAAGAAAATCCTCGGGATGGGGCCTCCACTTGCTCAGTTGAGGCATAATGTGACTCCGTAAGATTGTTGGTGTATTGTAGCCTATGAAACATGGATACTTCATTTGGAGTGTTTTATGCATATTTGATATGTATTAGATATTGATACGGCTATGATACGTATTGGATACAGCTAAAAGAGTCTCTGAATTGAAAACAATACTTTCCAATATGGCTCTGCCAATGTGGGACCAATATGGTGAGATACAGTCAAATATGTCGCATTTGAAGCCTCCACCTATTAAAGGTTAAATGGAATTGAGGAGAAAAACCCTATAGTTGTTTCCCACGCTAATTGAGGGAGAAAGTCAGAAAACCCTAGTAGTTTTCCTTTTTCTTTCGACTCTGATGAGAAAATGATCTTGTCTCACATTCCGACTCCATCGAGCTCACACTCCTCTTTCTAGCTCCTCTCTTTTAACTCTGATGGGAAAACTTCACCGCTCTTCTCACTTCGATTCCGACGAGCTCGCACTCCCTCTATCAAGCTCCAATTTCGATTCCCTGGTCAAGATGCGTGTTGGCCTCCATAAAGGCCATCATGGATGGGTGCAACTGTTGTTTGATGCTCAACCCATGGCTCTTTGATATCCCATTTGCTTTCAAGTTGACATTTCCCACCAACCCTAGCCTCCATAAGGCCATCGCGGATGAGCACAAATGTTGTTTGATGTTCAACTCATGGCTCTTTGATATCCCACTTGCTTTCAAGTTGACCATTCCCCCAACCCTACCTTCCTATCCAAGCCTATCAATTGGCTCATTAGGTGTGCCTTGTGGAGTATTACTCATATCATACGGACGCTTGGTGAGGCCCTAATTTGGTTGTCCTATCAATTCCCACTCTTGCTAGGCTAGCTGCTAATTTGTGGGCTTAGCTCCTACTACTGTGCAACGATGGTCGTGCCACAGGCACGGCACGTGCCGCAACACTTGCCATAAGAGGAGAAAAAAAAGAGATACTCACCTTCGCCTTCGCCGTCGCTGTCGCCCAAGCTCGTCGGGTGCCCTAGCCCGAGGGAGAAGGAGAGAGAAATCGAGAGAGAGAGAGAGAGATAGAGATATATATAAGGTTATCGGTTAAAACCTAAGTTGTAGATCCAAATCCAGGCGATCGGCGATCGGCGACGGCAACTGGCAACGGACAGTGATCGGCAATGGGTAGCTCGATGGCGAGCGACGGAACTATTAGGAGGGGTGTGATGCAGCACCCCTCGTGCCATTTGCCGGTACATCGCTGGCGTGACCATCCATGACTATCTAAAGAGACCTGAGGGATGTCACATGTTAGTCTATCTACAAGTTCCTTAGCCTATTGCCATGTTCAGTTTTGTGGGCCATGTCACCTGTTAGTCTATCTACAAGTTCCTTAACCTGAGCCCACTTACAATTCCTTAGCCCTAAGCCGACTAGGCTCACATAGTCTTAGACAGGTTGGCTTGTGTTATGGAAATTGCCAATTATGTCAAGAACTGCTAAACAATTCTTGGCGAAGGATGATCTCTCTCACTGAGACTAACAACTAACCTTGATGTAATCAAGATGTTGAGTTGGTTTAATGTCTTCTTGTTAACTACAGTTTTGCTAAGGAAACTTCTCTCATTGAGACAAACAACTAACCTTGATGTAATCAAGATGTTGAGTTTGTTTAACGTCTTCTTGTTAACTAACGTTTTGCTAAGGAAACTTGGGAGTTGTTTGAAATGTATTTGCAAGTAAGTTTTGGAGACAAAGGACTTGGTGTGAGGATAGTTGGATCCAAGGATCCAAGTTTCAACCGATCCGGATACCTATTTGAAACCAATTATAGACCGATACTACCTGAGGGTGATTTTAATTAAGTGAGTTGGATTTGAGAAGTATTTTAGCCATATCCTACCTGGGACATCAATTATCTAATGTCCCCAAGCCTATTGAAAAGAGAAAATTCACTTTATCTTTTTCTCTCTATCTCTTTGATTCTCTTCCAATGACTTCGACGACCACCCAACAAGGATTTGGCCTCTATCAACATCTAGCGAGCTCCTCTAACTAAGATTCGACGACCCCAGGTATGTATTTTTTTATTTGATGTTTTTTCTATCCTTTCTCTCTCTTAGCCCCCTCTCTCTACTCTCTCAATCGCTAGCCTCTCCTCTCTTTCATTTGCTCTCTTCCTCCCTCTCTATAATATCCAAAAATTAAGAAAAAACAAATTAGGGGCACATGCTAGGCACGTCATCCCTATTTATCTTCTTCTTATCCCCTTAGAAGTCATTTCGATACCACAAATACCTAACGATCAAAATCATGCAAACCCTAAAGTCTTCCTCTTTAAAAGCCTCTCAATTTTCCTTTTCATCCACAGGCCTGCCATCATCCTATTTCTCTTCCTCTATTTCTTTTTCTTTTCCCATTGTCGAAGCGTACGTTGTCGGAGTCAGATGCTGAAGCATTGCCAGAGCAAGGAAAGACCACCACGCTTTATCTCGGTGAGTCCTCTCCCACTTTGTATAGTTAATTTCAATTTAATGGTGTATATAGTTGTATAACCTCGATTTCGTATTTTTGGCTTCATCATCAAATTTTGCCGGCCAATGATACGTTTTAAGTGTAAATTGAGCCCGAGTATGAGTTTGCCTAAGTTCATAAATATTAGAAATTTAAAATTTATAATTTGTGCAGATTGGGAAAAATAATCATAAAAATATTATCACGATATCCAAACAATATGAGGTCAGAGCGATTGGATCACAAACATCATGATGTACATTTTTGTATTCAGACTTTCTACAGATTCTTGATATATGTTAGGAATGTATGAATAATAAATTGAGTTAGATTAGTGTTTTCCCTATCACTATCGTTTAAGTCTCCTCCCTCATCCCTCTTAGCCCTAAGTTTCCCCTTCCGCTTGCATGACTTTCTTCCTTTTCTTAGACGGTCAGAATTTCATAGCTGTCGAGCATCGACCCATGTGGCCAAGCCCCTCGCACATAGGCTACCCATGAGAGCCCCACCACCATCAGCTCTTCTCCCTGCCTTCCCTAGCTAGCCATCTATCTATTGATTTCCCCTTGTGCCCGCCACGTTAGATCCACCTGAGAACACCACCCCTACAACCTCCTACTTCGGTCAAGATCAGCCTCAGAAGGATTTGTGCTCTAGTCTGGTCATCGTCATTGGTCACGGTTGACCTCCCAAGTGAGCTTCGCTCTTTGTGAGGAGTTTGTTGTTTTCTCTTGTAATTGTCTTCATAGCCTAATTGGAAGAAAGCACCACCGCAACCGACTTTCCTCTATCTTGTGTAAGTTCCCCTAACCATAAGCTTCATACTGTTGTGATCTATTTGGTTCGTCGATGATGGTGATGCTAGTAACTAACTCCCCTAGTCAATCGGATTATTTCTTCATTCATTATATTCTCTTCCTTCTTGAGGTAAGAGATGAGCGAGTAGGCTGGCCATGGCCTTGGCCCAAACAAGGTCCTTGGGCTTCTTTTTGCCCAAGGTTAATTAGTTTTAAAGTTTGTTGAGATTTGGAAGTTCCACATAATGAGACTAGAACATATCATCAATTTGTTACTCGCATTATCATTACTGGTGCTTTATTATTCACATTATGAGCATGTTGGCTATTATTATGAATTGTCAAGCTTTGGTTTTTGGTGGATTTATCTACTGAGCTAAAATTGTTAGCTCATTAAACTCCCTTAATATTTCAGATGTTGATCAGCCTAATGAATAAGCGTGGTGCATTAGGATTCTACCTCTACTAATTTGGTTTTCCTACCTTTAGTTGTAGTAGTTATCTTAGTTTTCATTTAAGAACTATCAATAACCTTTATTTTATTTGAATGATATTGGTTGTACCTTTATTTCCTTGAGAGTTTTATTTGTAGAATTATTAATTATATTGAGTTATTTTATATGGTGAACTTAGATAGTTATTGTTAAAATTTTGTACATCTCAAATCTATTGGAGTACATGATCGGTCATGATTCTGAATTTAGGCTATGATACTCACTTTCTCTCTCTCTTTTCTCCGTCTTGATTATTGCAACAAAGATTAAAGAGAGAGAGAGAGAGGGAGGAGAGATAAAAAATATATAGAGGAAGAGATTTCTCTCTCTGTACTGTGACAGTAAAACAGGGAGTGGATTTATTTCTACACTAACCTGTGATGGATAAAGTACACAAACTAGGAGAGAAATAATTAATATCTTAGTGTACTCAAGTATGAGGGATAATATTTTTGAAGTCTGTAGATGCTACTGCTCATTTTAAAAGTGTGGATTTTATTTTTCGATTAATAGATAAGGGTAGTAAAAAATAGGTGAAAAAAAAAGTAGTCCAAGATTACTGATAGTAGGACAAAATATAAGACTGTTGAATAATTACTTATTTTGAAAACATAATATTTGTATTGGAGAGAAACAATTAATACCTTAGTGTACTCAAGTATGAGGGATAATATTTTTGAAGTCTGTAGATGCTACTGCTCATTTTAAAAGTGTGGATTATATATAATCATGGTTGGATTCTTTATTTACTTAGACAGATAACTAGTGATTGAGAGATCATTAGACCTTATCTCACTAGATTGCCGCTCATTTTTTAGCATTGGAGAACATTATGCATCACAAGAATAATATTATGATAATGCTTACATCATATAAGTAGTTTATAAAATTTAAGAATTGGAAACCTAAGGATTAAAGATTAGGTAAAACTTTGAAGAGCATTGTTCTTGGAAATGCATTTTTGGATAGTTTTATAATTGTGTTACGGATGAGATTTAGAACAATTCGTCCGTAGGATGATTATGAAAATTTAGGTGGAGGTAACCTCATGAGTTTGGGTTCTAATAGCTCTAGTTTTATCTAAATCAGAGATCAGGATGAAAATATAAAAATAAAATAGTGTACATAGGTCAAGGAGGGCAGAACGGTAATTTTTGACGTTGTGGCGATGTCGGAGGGTGGTGGACGGCCGTGTAGTAGAGTGGCTATTGGAGGTAGGAGGTGGCTAGGGTTTGGATGCTTGAAAGGGATCTACGATTATGATCTACTCCTATGAAGATAAAGACAATCTAACGGTTAAGATAAAAAGATAAGAACGAAAATAATAACTGGCTAAACCAGATTTCTCTCTAATCAATTCAATTCAAAAAATAATTATCAATACATGTCCACTCTTATTTATAAAAGTAAAATTTCTTAGCAAATCGGATCCACATGCGGATTATCCAATTTATTTGAAATTCAAACAACAAGATAAAGCTAGCTAACTAACTAAATTAACCTTCCTTATCTTTCTCGGATTAATCCTTCGTTTCGCTGCAGATAGATTCTGAATTTGGAGAAGTTGTGAATACCAAATTTACAGATCTATAGGTTGGCGATCTTATACAGCTGGTTTGATATTATTCAGATCTTTGAAAAATATTCTGCGAATATTTTCCCGAAACTGCACAAAGCTGGATTTAGCTAATTAAATAAAATCCTAACTTTCTAACTAAACAAAATAAGCAAATAAGATAACTAGACTCAATTCATTGATTCTAATCTCCTCTTGATGTGATCCGATCTGACCCGGTTCACATCAAATTGCCACCTTAATATTTGAATCTCTTGTTAAGGTATTACATCTTGTAGATAATAACGACAAGTCTAAAATAAATTTTTTATATGGGACTTTAAATATAGCAAAGGAATCAATAAAAAATTGTGAGCAAAAGTTATAGGAAGTAGTGAAAGTTGGTTGACTCCAAGTGGAACTGCTAATAGGCATTATTTTAATTTACTAATTTATTTTTATCTATAAGTAATTTGTGCTTTTTTAATCCAAAAATTTCAATTCTTCACAAATGTCACTAATGATATACTGAAGTCTTGACGAGAGTTAAGAATGGAATTAGCATATTTGAGCCTAACATTCATAAAAAAATATTTTATGACAGAAAAGTGAGTTATGATTAAATTAAATAATGTTATTACTATTTGTTTCAAGTATCAATCTAATCAGTGTCTTAAAAATGTATACACTAATATATTTTAGATTAAAAGATATATATTAAGAGTTGTGCAATCCAATAATGCTTAAATTGCTGCAGCTATATACTATAAAAGTCCGTTAAATAGTGGTCCAAATATGGGAGGAAGAGATATCAAATTTGACATCAATAGCAAAAAGATTTTAAATCGAATTATATTTTCATTATAGTGTAAAAAAACTTGGACTACTTTCTCCTTAATTCACACAAAAACACATAATTGATTAATAATTGAGAGATTAAAGAAGTTAGATTTCTATTATTATAATATACAATTGAGGAAGAGAAATTTAAGAAGGTAGAAAATGATTAGCTGATTGATTTAAATCATGATTTTGATAAAGAAACCGCTTAACTCAATGGATCAAAAAAATAGAGGATAAATTATTAAATAATAGATATAACTCTTGGTTCAATAAGATATTAAGAAAGACCGCAACGAGGATAGAGACTAATACAAGTCGTTCGATAGTGAAATATAGTACAATTGTGTTGCAGTTCTTGATTATGATACGGATTAGCCATGATCAACCCACCTCGAATTGGAATAGTTTTTGTTTTTTATTTTGATATAAAAAAAATTTCTAGCCAATACATTTGAATGCCAAGAAGGACCATTCAAATGTCTGTACAGCATTTGCACATACAGAGCACTATTTCTGGCCGTTCGAACATGGTGAAAGGGTATTCTAACACCCATCAGCTAAGTTGTTTCGTATTTCATAATTGGCTAGCCTCCTAATATGTGGAATAGCACCCACTTTGAGATTATTGATTATTGGAGTATCAATTTTGCATCTATGCTTGAGCCGACCTTATCCCTCCTCTTTTCTCCCATTCGGTATCCACATCAAGCTTCCTTTCATGGCCAATAACCCTTCGTCACTTCTCCTTCCTCACTCCAACGATCAGCCATACCTAGAAGCTCCCTTCTCCCTCCCTTATCTTATTCAAGATACTATTCCACTCACCTTAGCTATTATTTCTTTCATAACCCTAACCACATCACCAACTTCCATCATTCACGTCCATATTGCCATCCCATGATCTTTGGTCAGTATATCCACTATAACTTTTGATATACTAGTCCAATCGACGAGATTCCAACTGTGTTGGATTCCTAATTTTCAGAGGAACAACATATCCAAATCTTAAGTCATTCCAACGGTTAGATCGATCTCTATTTCCTTCAAAAGTTTCATGTTTAGCTTTGTCCAACACTATGACTCGGATCGCAATCATCTTCCTCAAGGGCAATTACAACAAATTACCAATACCAGCGATAACTTTAATGATCCTGATGATATACCTAGTGGTGAGATCATCTCTTCCATATTTGCTAAAGGAACTCAACGAGGTATATATATGGTTCCCAATTTCAGCCGATCCTAGTCTGGATCGACCAAAACGGATCAAGATCAGCCATCCCACCTATTGACTAGTTTCAGTGGATATCAATCAGATCCGGATCAGCCATGATTTGGTCTTTTCAGCTGAAACAAACCGAATCCGGAGAGAAAAGGGGAGAAAGAGAAGGAAATAGCAAGAAAGGGAGAAAGAGAGAAGAGAGTGAAGAGCTCATCGGAGAGAGATCGATAGAGCCGGATCTACGTCAGAAGAGCTTGTCGGAGGTCGATAGAGCTCGAACAATATCAAAGAAGTTCACCAATGTTGATAGAGGCTGAAACTACGTCGGAGAAGTTCACCGAACATTGATGGAGGCTAAAACTACGTCGAAGAAGCATCGCTTAGGAGAGAAAGGGTGTAGAAGTGATGCAAATCTAGTATGAATGCAATGTTTTGGAGAATAATCGACCCAAACAAGTAACTAAATTAAAATATAGTAAGCAATGATTAACAATAAGTTAATCGATTAAAAGGATCACTACAAGATGAAATAAGAGAAAATCACTCAAATAAGATAGTAACTTCCTCAACTCTCAAGTAGTTATGTTGACAGTAGAAAGGCCTAAAATATGGTGTAAGAAAAGACTTTAGAGTTTAGATTTACCAATAAATAGAATAGTAGCGCTTTTACTTTGAAACCAAGTCTTCCTCTTCACGTTCGGGCACCCAAAAATTCTCTTTTACTACTGGAATCTTCTGGACAGCAGCAGTAATCAATGAAAAGTAGAGATTGAAGAATGAGAGAGGTTTAGAGAGGAAATAGAAGAGATTAGATAAGTATCTTAAGATAGAGTAGAAGAAAGGGAGAGAAAGGGAGAGAGAAGAAAAAGACCACAGGGGAGAAAATGAGAAATCTCAAATAAATCTTATTCCAATCGTTCCTTGTTTCTCATGCAATAACCCTTAAATAGGTTAAAAACTTTGATTCTAGCTCATTCTAATAGGAACTTATTTTATAATAGGATTCTAATTGATCATCTTACCTAAATTGACTAACCCAGTTTTGGTAATAAATTAATCTGGACATCTCCCACATATAAGCTTACCATAACTATCAATTGAGATTCTAATAAGAATTCATTTCTTAATAGGATCCTAATTGATTATGTCTTACCTAAATTGACTAACCCGATTTAGATAATAACTCAATGCAGACATCCCCCACATATAGGCTTACCATATCTATTAATTTACTAATTCAATTGATTATTTGAATTAAAAATCAACTTAACAAATTAAATGTGAAAATAAGTTGAGCCTAATTAGCTCAATTAGATCAAAATTGGACTCAAGCAATTTTATTTTGGTCAAATTGAAGATGATGCTCACATCAAGAAGAGAAAGATGAGAGTGCGTGGGAGAGAGAGGGGGAAGGAGGAGGAGATGGATAGGTTGGGATCAGAATTTTTTTATAGGAGAGTGAGAATAGAGGTAAGAAGGAGATATGAGAGAGAGTTAAAGGGAGAAAAAATATATTCGTATGAGAGGGGAGAGAGATTGAGATTAAGAAAATAATATTTTTATTTTTATTTTTCAGACTTCATATATTTATTATTATTTTTTCTAAAAACTTTATCTTTTTTTTGTATTTTCAAAATTATTTTAAAATACAGGCCAATATGAATAGTCGATACAGCCAACGCATATTGTTTTTTCAAATGACCGACTATAATCTCAATCTGGATACTTGGAACCTTGAGTATATAGATTGAAGACAGAGAGATTGAAGATGTACATAAATATTAGTGACATCATTATAAGAATGTTGCTCCCTATAACTATGACATATCGAGTGTTCATTGTTTAAAATGATCACAAGATCCATATGCTGGTTATTATCCTCCTTAGTATTATCCTTATTATCCTCAGATATAACAAGTTAATATGCTGATTATTATCTTCTTTAAACACAATAATATCCATTTGATATAACTTTTATAATGCAATCACTCTTTAGAGCACCAAACTCGAGACATTATTATTTATGACAATTATGATGATGACGACCACAGAAAGTTACAAAATCCAGCTCGATATTCATCAAAATTTTGAGTATGTACTTTTTTTTAGTTTTTAAGCTTCATACATGAGTAATTATTATTTTCTTATGTTGATGTCATTAGTTCAAGTGTTTCAAAATTCCGTGCACTTTAAAGAATATTTAGACTTTTACGTAATTAAAAATTAGTATAATCCAATGCGGGTGATCACTACAGCTGATATGTATTGTTTTTTTAGTTGATCGATCCAAATCCTAGAGTTTTAGAACCTTGGTTGGATCCATGAGGGAGGAAATCTAGATGTTGAAGCTAGGAAATCACTATTGTTGGATGTGGTTTTCATGGAACAGTCGGAATGAAGTTATCTTCAACAACAAAACAGATTTGCCACACCTAATATTCTTCAGGGCCACAGCTGATGTTGTTGAACATTTCTGGGCCCTACCAAAGAACTTCTCCTCTTGGCCCAATACTGTGCTTTAGCCCATTGCCCTCCTTCTACGCCGAGTTGATCCTCAAGCTTATCATTGATGGTGTCTTCTCCTCTGCGCTCACCAAGGGCCCGAGATGCCAATGAAAATTACCGCTTGGACAAGGGCAGAATGGGGTTCTTCAGTCTGAGCGTCTCCGATGTGCTTCAGACTGAAGCCAAAGCCTTGTGGCTAGCGTTCTACAAAGTCAGGTTCCAGGTCTCACCAATCTAGAAATTGAGTTTGATAGTGAAGACCTCAGTAAAATTATGTGCGGTAACAATCCAACTCCTTGGCGCATCTCCCATATTATTACGATATTCAAACTATCCTTGTCAGTCTGAATATCATGAATATCTCTTTTATCTACCTTGAAGCGAATGTCTTTGGTAATTGGCTCGATGACATTCTCTGGAAGGGCAGCGTCCCTCATGAATGTATCAACTTTTTATCTACTATGCAATAACTCCAATTATAACAAGCCATGACTTGTCCTTTAGATTCTCTCGATGAACTTTCCTTCAGTGGCTAAAAATCAAGATCTCCTGCAGCTACTAACTTCCAACACTGAAAAAGACCACTAAAGAAAAGATATCTGAAATTCAAACTTCAAGGTGATTTAAACAGATAAAGTAACTTCTCTATTACCTTTTAGGTCAATTACAACGGAAGCACATTGAGAATTATTACAAAATTACAGTTTAATGAGACGAAATGGACAGCCATGGAATCGAAGGATTAATGATAAAAGTTGAACTTTCTTGCAATATCTATAAACTACCATTAAAAATCAGGATTTTATGCGGAAAAAAAGAAGAAGAAAGAAACAAGAATCTTGCGTTAAACCTACTCGGGGTGGGGATGGATGTGATCTTCCGTCGCACGTGGAGGAGGAAAAAGATCTGGCCCCTCGACAGGATGTGGTCACCCGCCCACTTGAGCGCGTGCTGGCTGCTCTTGCCGGAGTCGATCGCCACCGCCACATTCTCCGCCCCTTTCGCCCCCTTCTGTCTCCCTCCTAATCTCTTCATCAGGTCCAATCCTAGCTATAGATTTAGGAAATCGGGACCCTTTTGTACCGGTTAGCGATCTAGGGTTCGGGATTCCGGGGAGAGAGAGGGGAGAGGTTAGAGTCGAGGGTGAGCACATGATGAGGAGGAAAAGGAGGAGGTGAGCTTTCTCGAATTAGGGCTTTGTTCCGTAGATGGTGGTTTTGGGGGTTTCCGGTTCTCTCGATGGCGTCGTTGAACTCGAGAAGAGCTCACAAGGTTGGTAGATGGTAGTAGTTTGGTCGATAGATAGTTCCAGAAGAAGACTGAACGAAGAAGACCGTTGGAGAGGGGAGGAGGAGGCCAAAGGGCCTTTTTCTTTTTAAATTGTTAAAGTTTTTTTGTTTTTTTATCATCCATGGGCCCGGGACGGGTATGGACTAGATAAAAAGCTAACCCTCTCTATATACTAGCCCCACAAAACTTTTAGCCAATATGGTATGTTGTCTGGCCTAGACTTCAAGCCATGTGCGTCACCGAATAATTGCTCCAGATCAAACGCTGTCAAAACTTGCTCTAAACTATCACGCTGCTGAGCTGCTCATCTAAGCCAACCGCATTGCCGAGCTATTAACCGAGTCAAGCTGTTAAACCAAGTCACCAAACAATTTCTCCACAATATTACTTGGGGTTGGAATTAAACTCATAACCAAAGGGCATTTTTATTAAGTAAAATAGTTTATTACACTTTTTTCAACCCCTCTAATTGGGCAATTTATAGCAAAAATTACTTCAATTTTTTAATTGACAGAAATAGACACTCATATTATTAAATTGCAAACTCATACTTTTTAACTTATTTAAACTAATTTATTCTCTCTAACCCAACCCAACTATTTAATCTCGATGCGCACATTATTAAAAGTTAAAGTATACCTTTTGCATAAACGATGTATATAAATTACATATGTGATGCGTGATGTTTTTCTCCAAATCTCGATGCGCACATCGTTAAAAATTACAATGTGTATTTTGCATAGATAATTCTTATATATTACATAAGTGATGCATAATATTTTTTTTAATCTTAATGTTATATTGTTGAAAATTAGAGCATATATTTTGCATAAGCGATACATAAAAATTATATTGATTATGCGTGGCATTTTTCTTTAAACCTCAATGTGCATATTATTGAAAATTAGAGCATAGACAATACATATAAATTACATAGGTAATGTGTGACCTTTTTTTTTTAAATCTTGATAGGTATATTGTTGAAAATTAGAACGTATATTTTACATAGGCGATAGTAGACATTTTTTAGGATATAATAGTCTTTTTGAGATTTGTTAGGACTAAATTAATAAAAAAAGGGCTCCAAATTACAATTTGATAATGGGCGAGTGGCCTATTTTTGCTAATTAGAAAACTAAAAGGCGTTTTGTTGTAAATCACTCCTAATTTTCTTATATCAAAATATACTTTCGAAGAATTATTTATCCCAAAATAAAAGAGATAATTTTTCTTATTCTTTTTTTCTTTTTGAAACATACTAAATATGTCCATACTCTATAGTCTGCTTCTTTTAAAGTAAATTATTTGAAATAATTTTACAAATAAATAAAATTAGGGATAAAATTATTTTATCTGCTTTCTTAACACACTCAAAGAGACACAAATGTCATACTAAGTGGTTCTTTTTGTTTAATTATATTTTGACCACTCAATTATCGCTTAGTATCACTTTCACTCCTCAAAGGAGAGACACACAAATACCTTTTAAATTAGAAATTATGTTAGAAAAAATATTTAAAAATTAACTAACTAATCAGATAGATAAAATGTTTTTATTTTCTTTCCCTTCTTTAGCAAAAAATGAATCTGAAAGGAATTGAGAGAATTCTAGTATAGAGTCTAGTATTTGGAGAGATGTCATAAAGGCTATTAAATACGACGATGAAAGAATATGGAAGAAAGAGAAAGGTATTTTTATTTATTTATTAATTATTTAAATTATTAAGATTATCTCTAGTAAAATTATTAATAAAATATACACGAAAGAGCTTAGTGATACATCTAAATAGTTTAGAGGGTGTATGACTCCAATTTTTTCTTGAGAGGGTGAAAGCGATACAACATAATAGTTTAAAGGAGTCAAGATATAATTAACTCATTTTTTGAGTTAAATGCACTTTTATCCTCTTATGCTTTCGACCAAAGCTACTTTCGCCTTTGAAATTTGTTTTGTATCACTTTATTTGAATGCATTGACTAATTTGTATCAAGTTAGGTTTTCCATCCAAAGTTAATGATATATATGATTTTTAAATTTAAAAGTTGTATTATAAATTTGAACCAAAAAAAAATTTTATTTTACATCATCTATATAAATTATGTAAAAAGAAACTATAAAAGATGTGCATCTTTATATTAGCCAATGTATGCATCGAAATTAATAAAAAAAATTATTTGCATCACCTATGTAAATCATACTCAAAAATTATATAAAATGTGCATTTTCATTTAAACTAAAGAAATGCATTGATACTAACAAAAAATTATTCCGCATCACATATGTAAATTATATGAAAGACTATATAAAAGATGCACTTTCATATTAGCTAAGGTACGCACATTAAAACCTAATTAAGAAAACTATTTGAAGAGTAACACAATAATTATTATTGAGTACAAATTTCAAGATAAAAATAAATAAATTTTTACTAAGAAATGTAAAATTAGTCATAAAAAATAAATGTGAAATTAAATAGAATTATGGAAGTCAATCTATTTGATAAATTAACAATCACAAATTTTAAAGTATAAATATATTATCATCCAAACATATTCAAAAAAATTATGACTAAAATATCCTTAGGATAAAAAATGGAATAACTAAGTCTAAAACAAATTAGATAACTTTGCAAGAGTAATAGACCAGGCCAGTTCAAAAAAAAAAAAAATGATGAGGTATACATCTAAATCTAGTAAAAAAAGGACATATATTACCTATGTAAATTATACGCAAAATGTACACTTTTATTTTTTTTTTCCAAGGTATACATCTAAATCTAGTAAAAAATGGCAAGCACTACTTATATAAATTATAAGAAAAGAATATGCAAAATGTACGCTTTCATTTTCGCTAAGGTATGTATCCAAATCTAATAAAAAAAGAGCATGTATTGCTTATGTAAGCTATACACAAAGAGTATACAAAATGTATGCTTTCATTTTTGTCAAGGTATGCATCCAAATCTATAAGAAAATGTCATGTATTATCTATGTAAATTATACGCATAAACTATATAAAATATACACTTTTATTTTTATCAGATATGCATTCAAATATAGTAAGAATTATACGTAAAGACTATGGTTATGGCTTTGCCAAGGTAAGTATCAAAACCTAGTAAAAAATTAATGTGTATCATTTATATAAATTATGCACAAAGATTATACAGAATATATGTTATAATGTTAAAAATATGTGCATCCACTATAAAAAGATATGCATCCGATATATAAAAGAAATTAAAATGTGTGCATGTGCTGCTGCACAAAATGAATGTGCATTTTGTGTTGATATTACAAAAATTAGATTATAAAAATTTGCATATATTTTCTCAATAGAAAAACAAAGAATAATAAAATATTACTAAACAACAAGTAATAGAACAACAAAATATAACTATATTATACAATAGAAGAATGATAGCATTCATGTCACATAAATTTGTGTCCATTTTTTTGGACAATAAAATATTAAAATAATAATAATAGCCAAATGCACTGCTACACAAACTTAATGCACTCAAATTGCAAAAATTTACGTATATTTCATGAACACAAAATATATTAAAAAAAATGATAAAAAGATGAGAATCTGCTATACAAATTGAATGCATCCAGATTGCAGAAATTTACATTAATATTCTGAAAAAAAAATGCATCGAAATCATATAAAAAATGATGTATGTCAATTATGTAACTGAGTACACAAAGACTATATAAAATGTACAATATATTTTTGAAAGGGTACGCATCTGACTCTATAATTTTGCACAAAATATATATTATGACTATGTGTATCAATTGTATAAAAAAATTAAAAGGTGTGCATCTAGTATAGAAAATGAATGCACTTAGATTATAAAAGTTTGCATCCATTTTCTGAACAAAGATATTATATGACAATAAGTATATAACAACAAATAATAGAATATCAAAACCTCACGGTTGTACATAATAGAAGAATAAAACCTCACTATAGTAGATAATTTATTATATAAAATAAATACAAAGTGATAATATATCATATGACAGAGTATGACTTACAACATTATATAACTTATGATAAAGTATGGCTTACATATTGTCTTACACTCAAATTACACCATAAAGGCTAGAATTAAAACAAAAGGAGTAGAACCTTAAACTACATCACAAATATCATAGCTTCTTATTGCATTCTCCATACACTAGCCCGTCATAGGCAATCTCAATAATAATCTTTTTTTCTAATTTTGATAATATTTTGCTGCTACCAAGTGCACTGTGAAAAAATGCTACAAATCTGCAAAAAAAAAGTGTACGCATGAGGGCATTATTGTGTAGCTCACTCATAAATTTATGTATAGTTTTTTCAATAAGTGTAGCATCCAAAGCATAGTTATACCATATATTTATTTTGCTCATCTTTTAATTTATGTTTCTTATTTACACTCACCATTTTCTGATTTTAAGGTAGCTCGAGATCTTATATTTCTCACTTAGATTTATCAGAGAATACACTACTTTAAGAATTATCTATAAAAGATCTACAAAATATATGCATTGATTATTAGCATATAAAAACTAATTAAGAAGAAATGTGCATATAATCAAAGCTAATCTATTTTTCTTCCGACCACCGAGATGGCCAAATTTGCCTCAAAATATTTTCTAAAGTTTTAATGTTCTAAACCATATAAAAGGCTAAAAAAAATAATAGGACAAAATAGAAATGTCAATAGAAGCTTAGAAAGAATAATGATTACATAATATTGAAGGCAAGAATATCACATATATAACTAGCTTATAAATATTGAAATGCCATAACTAAATCAATAAATGAATAATTATGGTAGAGCAAGATGAGCAAACTCTAAGTTGAAGGTGAGATAAAAATAATAAATCATTACAGAGAGAGTGTTTTCCGTGAACTACAGCCTTAATTTATTGAAAATCTATAATAAGTGATATTGATTGTGCACAGGGAATAAGGATGCATCTTAGTTTGCATTAATAAGAGTTTAATACTAAAACCTTTTCTTATAGACTATTAGATGTAGCAAATGTCCATTACAACAATATGCTACTCAATTTAAATTTTCAGTGGCTCAGTCAGATAAATGACACAAATAAGCTATTGTGCAAGATAGAGCTTACAAAATTAAACTTTTAACTAAAGAACACATGGTGGGTACTATTTGAACAATCTACGTACAAAGGCTTAGAGCAATTAGATGAGATTTATCTCTATTTCTACTAAGTCAAGTCTACTCTTTTATCTCCTTTCATTTTTGAAACCATTTTTTTGTTGCCACCTGCACTACCCTCCACAATTAAAAAACTCTATAAATGTTATAACAATAATAATTATTATAAATCGTGCAGACACTATTTTACTAACATTGGTGAAACAAAATGCTATAAAATATGAAGAAAATAAGAAAAAGAGAGAATACACATTTCACAAAAATGTAAATAGATGTATTTGCCCAAGCCATCATTCGCTTGTGGAATAAGAATAACATTATTCTAGAATAGGCCCTTATTCTTGTGTAGTAATACTACACCTTAGCT
The DNA here is from genome assembly GCF_019914945.1 of Typha latifolia. NCBI lineage: Eukaryota > Viridiplantae > Streptophyta > Magnoliopsida > Poales > Typhaceae > Typha > Typha latifolia. The sequence continues at coordinate 9,086,853 of NC_133098.1, read as the reverse complement.
TATTCTAGTATAGTAATTCATCATTATTTCTCATATTATTTCATACAACTTTTAAAAAATAATTAATAATAACACATAATTACTATATTGTCCTAGATTAGACATCACTTAATTACACATCACCTTAGCTACAATGAAATCCCTTCTCTTTTTCCTCTCTCTATCTTCTTTTATAAAAATAGTTGTCACAAAAATATTCGTACTGTCACGCACTACAACAGATTGCCACACACTGCATAACTACTACATAGTTACATATTACCACGCATTGTCACGTACTGCATAGCTACTATATAGCCATGCATTGCCATACATTACATAGCCACGTATTATCACGCACTACATAGCCACATATTGTCATACACTACAACGCATTATCACGCACTTCAATGCATTACCATGCACTGTATAACCACTGTGTAGCCACGCATACATAACTATTGCGTTGTCGTTACATTGCCACGCACTGCATTGCCATTGGATTATTATTGCATAGTCACTATATTGTCAAGCACTACCACGCATTATCATGCATGTTATGCATTTATAAGTCCTAATTGTCCTTAATGCAAATAAATAGAGCATTTTAAGCATGTATTTTGTAATGAAACAATATTATTATTTAAAATAAATATTAATTACTACTATTATTTTAATATATACTCAATGGTATTTTCATCATTTGATTTAAAACATCACTCATTCCCGATATAATTTTATTATTCTTTAATACTTTAATTATCAACTTTATATCACATTAAATATAATTATTACTCCTTATACTAGCATTGAACTAAACATTAAAATAGTTTATACTAATATTAGCTCTCTTCTTTATTCCAGAAGTGAACACAGGCTTAAGTCTTTTATGCTCTATAAACTCTTAAGAAAGTGCAAAGAGATAGAAGCCTTATTTGATTTGAGACTTAGCCCCAAACTCGATTAGCTAGTCTCATTTCTTAATCTTGATTTTTTTGAAGAGTAAACTTGATTAGATATGAAAAAAAACAAAAAGATATTTAGTTACTAAGCCAGTTTAGAAGTCCCTAAACCAGTTCACGGAGAGTCCCTAGACTCTAAGCAAACTAAAGTTGGGTTAATACATGAGCAGAGGGAAAAAATAAAGAAGATGAAGGAGGGTTTTAAGAGAGATTTGATTAAATGGTTAGGTTAAGAAAAATGTGACTTAGGTATTATGAAATTGGGAGGCTTGAAAAAAATGTAATTTTCATTCTAAAGAGTCCCAATCAATCTATACCATATAAATAGGAGCTTTTTCACATAAATCTCCTAAGAGAAGTGGAATGTAGTGGCAACTTTAGAAGGATATACACATAAATAAAGAGATTTTAGAAGGGTATACATGTAATAAAACCCAAAAATATTATTCTATTTGGGAGAAGTAAACATGACAAACAGTTGTATCCTCTAATGTACAAAGTAAGAAACGTATACTTTATACTTATTATTGGGCAAGCAAGTGGTACTAAAACCACTTCTCGAGTACTGACGAAGGTGAAGGTGATACTAAGTCAGTCCATATTTACTTTATACAGTTACATTTACACAAAAATGACATCTGTTCTAATATATGTTTAGTGTACAATTTTATAGAACCAAAATTTGAATAAAGTACTTATCTTATCCTCATCTAGATAAGACTAGAACAAATATATAACTGATTCAATCTGGATAACCAAATATAAATCCATTGTGGCTAAATTAAGATATGGATGCAGAAATGAACAATATTCAATCATTTACATGATACATAGCAGAGAGCCAGAGAAAATAGAACTATAAGAAAATCACTGTAAGAACTCTACTTAGGAGATCATGAAATCCGAAACAGATCATCATAAGGAGTGTAATAGCCCTAAACAAGGGCAAAAACTCAAAAGACATTCACAGGGAAAAGTTTAAACAAGTACAGTAGCAGAAAAATAGAAAAGAAAGAAAAATAAGGGAACAAATATGCACAAAAAAAGATGACGTCGAGCAATCGCATTAAATTCGCATTCAAGAGAGAGATGCATCAAAGTACCCACTGTACACAGGCAACCTTCGCTCTCCTATCATACAGAGGTTACACAAAATACACAAAATAAGATATGCACACTATAAGTTTATCTTATGAATCTTACTTATCTGATACCAAATACCATAGGATAATCATAAAGGAAGTGTTCCTACCCATAACTAAGAATGGCGATGCTGAAGATATATTCAGGCAGTAAACAAGCTTGACCTAGAAATACTACCATCTCTTGGAAGAAAACAGATGACGGGCCTTTAAGCACATACATTCTTTCCATTTGTCCATTGCATTTGATCATGCTTGGATCCGTGAATAGAGAGGTTCCATAATCATTTTTCCAGAACAAGGGATAACAGTTCTTTTCTGGGATAAGCACTCAAGGAAGTTTGCAGGATTCCTGCACCTCATACCACAGAGGCACAGAGCTTGCCAGAGATAACTCATGTAGTTCAGTTAACATCCACTCCTCTCCAGTTTGTCCTCCAAGGACTATTGCTCTTGTTCCTCCTACAACACAGGTGCTATGTCCCCAAGCAAATCGAGGAGGACGACCAGGAACATTCAGTATCCTCCAGGTTGGTTTCTCTTCAGCTGGGTCCAAGAGATAAAGCTGGGAAGCAGAGTGGAGACCAGCCACCGAACCACCAAATATCAAAATTCTACCGCCAGGAAGGCTAACGGCCACATGATCAAGTCGAGGTGGTGGACCACTTCCAGCAGGATTTCCGGCACCAGGCATACCACTTCCAGTGATGCACCTCCAACACGGTTCCTCTTCACTCAAATCCATTGTAAACACATCACTGGATCGCAGACGTAGAGGGCCACTCTTAGCCAGGCCACCAAACATCAGTATTTTCCTTCCATCATAAACAGAGAGGGAGTGACCCAGTCTAGAAGGTGGAGTCCATGATGCTGGTATCTCCCTCCAGACAGGTTTCTCCATGGTTACATCCAGTAGATAAGTATCACTAAGAAGTACACCTGAGTCGGCACAGCCACCAGAAACAACCAACTTTGTCCCATCGACAGTGCAAGAGCTGTGCCATGAACGGGGCAGAGGAGGAGCCAGTCCAGGTATCTCACGCCAAGTTGGATGTTGTGCATCCAAGTCCAATATAAAAACATCATTGAGCAAACCCTGTCTTCCACAGCCACCAAACACCACCAACCAAGATCCATTTAAGCAGGAAAGAGTATGACCCCATCTACCAGGAGGTGCAGAGCTCACATTGACATGTCTCCACTCTGGTTTACTTGCATTTAGATCCAAAACAAAAGTATCATTCATTGGTTGCATGTCAACACCTTCCCCACCAAAAAGAACAACACGGTTACCAGCAGCACAAGCACTGAAATTGCAACGAGATGGCTCCACTGCACCTCCAACAGTTAACTTCCTCCATGCAGCAGCTTCGAGGGTAGTCAGTTCTCTCGCTAGTCTTCCCCAACTTAACCTCTTTGCTCCTGGCACAGTTTCTAGAGCACGTGTAGTTTCACTGCCCCATGCACTCTGACAGACCATTCTCCAGAGATCCTCATTCTTTGTTATTTCATAAAATCTCTTGCATACAGAACCAACAGATGCAACATCTCTGGGTGACAACCTTGACAAGATCTTCTGAGACAGTACTTCATCACTCAGTTGCAAAATGCCACAAAATTCTCGACAAATATTGCCATAGCCTGATGGAATAGGTCGATAAGACTTGTCTGTGGTGAAGAAACTAGATCTCAAAGATTCCTTTGCCATAGAGATAGGAAGGGGCCCCAAATCAACATTTGCATCAGTGAAGAATTGAATGCCCATAACATGGGTTATTATGTCATCATCACCATATATCGGGGTTAGCTGCAGTCTGTTCATTAATGGAGAGCCATCTTTCCTAAAATTTAACAAATCACCTTGAAACTCAATCCCTCCCTCTAAACACCTCCGGATTTCAGAGATTACTGTGGCATCTACCAGAGGATGTCTTCTATGAGCAAATGGTCCTCTGCATTGCAAGAACCGACTGAAAAGAAAAACATGAATAATTTGAGTATTGCAAAATATCATCTAGTCAATGATCATTTGTAAATAAGCCCATATTAGCCCAAAAAATGATTTAGGAACCCAATACTTCTGAAAAACGAATAGCTAAAACAAACTAGAATTAGGCATGTAAGGTTCTATGGTCCCAAATATGGTAAACCGACATGGGTTAAGAGCAGGAAATGAAGTTTCTGTCAATACCAAAAAATAGCATATTAAAGAACTCATAATTAAGAGCCTGCATATTTAAGCAGAATTAGAACTTAGAAGCACCATGTGTTATATTAGGTCAAAGGATCTCTCAATCTATTTGTAAATAGAATTAGGTTATGATTCTTGAACCATCCGAGCATCAGAAAAATGTACTCTTCATCTCTTCCCCATACAGATCACTCAGAAAAGAAAATGATGGAAAGGAAATCTTGCCAGACCACCAAATAGAAGAGAAATGATTCACAATTTATTAACCAAATGATGATAGATTGGAAGAGCCTACTATTCACCCATAGCAAACAAGTTTCAGAGCATAACCCCAAATAGCCTCTTGCAACTGGTAGGCGCATTAAATTATGACTGAAGCAAGTTGCAGTATGAGGCTACAAATTACTCTGGGGAAACTGTCTGACTAGTTTAAAGCCCTGATGCCAAGTATTTATCTCTGGGAAGCATACAAACAGTTGTCCTACTAATTTATAATCTAAAACCAATTAGCTTAAACATAATGAACCATATCAAACTGATCCCTTTACTATCAAAAATCAATGCATTATATCTTTATTCTTTAGGGCGTCACTTGATAGTCACAAAATAGAAGAATCTACAGAATCACACTTCCAGCATTTTGAAAATTTGGCAAAAGGAGAAATAACAATGAGAAATACCAAAATACACTTATAAGTTATAACAGACTAGCTGAGAATATAGAACTAAATAATCTTGGACAATTTAACACCTAATAAAGAGAATGCTTCTTTATATTCTATCAAACAAGACATAACCATGCATATCCAACATATATATGGTTGCAATATATTAATGTCAAGGAATGAGTGTACCAATACAATGGTCTATGCTGCAGTGTCATTGTTGTTAACATAATCATGTATCTATAGACTAAAACTGAAATGCTAGCTTAAAGCATTGTTCTTATTATATCCCCACTAATCCCAAATGTAATCATTTTTGTTTAAGATGGCTAGAATGTAACCCTATTTGAAACCTTTCTTCTTCTTAACAATTTACTTGAAGTTTCTTTTTTAAGGACTTTACTCCATAGAGAAAATATTATAACTACAAAAAGACAATCGAACATCTCTATAGAAAGATAAATATCAAATCAAAGGAAACTAGGTGATGTACGCAACTCGAGGAGCGGATAGCAGTAGCACATAACTGTAAAAATGCTACCCACTTATCTATTCAAAATTGTCCACATTTATTTTCATATTAATATAACTTATTTAATATAATTAGTCTATCAAGGGAAAAGTGGTGTGGTCACGCTTAACCTTGAATAAATACTTATTTGGTCGCTAAGCATTTAATCAGTTTTGAGGGCAAGAAACTTCTTTATTGATAGTACAATGCAATGTTTTGGAAGGGGCCTACAATATCTAGGCGGTCACCCCACTGCATAGTGCCTGAGCGATATGCAAGCACATATGAGGGCGCATATGCAGTCTAGTCTTTTTTGTATATAAAAGATCTAAAATGATTATATACCAATATAGTATATATAAATTTTTTAATAGTCCACTAAACTCTAAAACCTACATCTAGCCCACTTCCCACCTCAAATGTGGGACCATTCAAGATAAGTGGTAACCTAGTTCACTTAATTAGGTCCCCTCATCTCTCTCTTTCCACCATCTTACTACTACCCTTTTTTAAAAAGAAAGGGCGTAGGCATACTACTACTCATCTAACATCTGTCAGTTCTTTCTACTCTCTTATGTCCTTTCTTCTGGGATCGAGTGAAGAGCAAATGAGACAAGCAAAAAGGAGATTGGGAAGGCCCATGAGATCCCCGCTAGCTGATGTGCACCACTCAACACTCATCATATGCCGCTAAGAGAAGAGAGAGCTCGAGAAGAGGATTTAGGTCACAGTATGTTTTTCTTTTCCCCACCCAACTCGTTCCTACCCGATTCGTTACCGCCATATCGGCCCACCAAAACCCACTAATGTTGTTCGACTGCATATTTCTGGCGCCTTGGGTGTTGGCAAGGCAGCCGCCAAAAATGCTTTTCAATACATTAGTATAATGTGGATACTCTTAACCCTAAATAAATCCCAACTTGGTCTATATGAGGCACGCCCTGCTGAAAATTGAAAAAAATCCAACAAACTGCTTATATGTTTTTAAGGTGATCATGTTATGCTAAGTCATATTACCTAGATGATTAGATTAGCACCTAGTTATCTTATTAATAATTAAATTAGCTTAACACTAACCTGATTAAGGTATAATCACTAGTGTCTAAATAATTCAAGAATTAGCCATTTGGGGTTCAAGTTTGATTTAGCAAACATGAAGAATCATATATTAGGTTAGTGTGCAAACACTAACAAATGATCATAGGGATTAAAATCTGAAAACTTCGATATCCAAAGCATAAACAATAAGGGTAAATAAGGTCGTGCACTATCATGGTGCCAATAAACTTATATTGTGGTATCACGGAGTTAAAACAGCACGGCTTGTTATTGAGCAAATAATGACAACCCCAAAATAAAGTGATTGTACTTGAGATTTTTAAGTATATTCTAATAGTATGATAATAGGATATAATTGATTGAATCAATTATGCTATATTGGTTTAATATCTCATGAGATCAGAGCTAAGTCTGAAAAAAGCATTGATTCTTATTGCACAACTTCTGCCTAAATGAAAGTATGAAACCACCCTAACCTCCTATCTGAACCTAAATCAGGCTTCAGAGTCATTTACATCAATGCGAAGTATCCACTGTCTACAAGATTGACTTGTAATGAAATTTTGGCAGATTTAAGACATTAAAACTTTGAAACAATAACACGCTAAAAAACTGACGAAATCTTTCCAACTTTTTGTCTGCATCAAAAGGCAGAAGCTGTAAAGAACTACCAACAGATGTCCCCATAATAATAGGGTAAAGTCTCATTTCCAAATGGGATGCTCTTTGTAAAGAACTAGCACAGCTAGTGTCATATTGAACTAGAGTACTAGACCACCCTTCAAATTACAAAAGAATTATGAACTATTAACCAATGTCTTGAAAGGCAGTTTGGGGCCCGTCTTGACATTGGCTGCCTATGGGCTGTCCTGCATAGGCCATATGCAGCCTAGCACAGTAGCTGTACTGCATATACAGTTTTTGGCAGACAAGACAAGGTGGTCGGACCAATATATACAATTTTTGGCGGCCATTTGGTGATTTAGGCAGCCAATCAATGGTCTAGGTGGATTGGATGAGTGGGCGTGGGTTGTAGTTTTAGATATCTAATAAAAATATGATGTTACCAAATATTATTGTGTACATAATATAGTTCTAAACATATTATTTAGTACATTCATACATATACTAGTTTATTACTAACCAAATTTTACATATAGTAAATATCATATCATATATAATATTTTTAATACATTAAAATGTTAAGCCACATAAGCGCATGCATATCTTGCCTATGCGCTACACCAACATACCGGCAAGCGTTTTTTACAACATTATATTAACCTCTTATCCCATTATAGAAATAGATGAGAGAATGAATAAGGATGGAAAATAATAGAGAGGAGAAAATAAATTAGAATAGAGAACACTTTTTTCTACTGGATTGCATTTCAGGGACAGAAAGGAAGTGATGCAAGGAAAAAGAATTAGTCTCCCCAAACTACAGAAGCTGTTTTTTTCTCTCTAATGGCAGAGAAAGTAAGGTCCAAACAAGAGGAGAAAACTAATTTAAAAGCACTTCCAATCTCTTCCTCGTTTTTCTTTTATATTCCCACACATTCTATCCATCCAAATATAAGCCTAAGGCTTCCAAACAAAATAGAAGTTGCCGAACCTCACAATTAGCTCACAGCAAAGATATAATTGACCATACTAGGTTGATTGAGCTCCAAGGTTTAGTTATCATACTTGGATCTTACTAAATTCGAAGTGACATACATAGCAACATCATATAGCAAAATATAATTTTGAAGCATCTTACATTCTTAGAGAGAAAACACAGCAAGAGATTAAGAACTGAACATGCAACCCTATATTAACCCATCTTTAGCATTTCTCATATTGTTTTTTGTGATGTGTAATCTATTTTTGTTGATTCTATCTATTTAAAAGATGAAAAGAAAAAAAAATGCATGGTGTAGATGAATTCAAAATCAAATTTCTTAATATCTTCAAGATAGCTAAGAAAGATCATATTCTTAATGAAGTTCCCATGCAGCAAAAGAAGTAGGTATTATCAAGAGCATTCAATACTAGAGCTACTCAGTGCTTAAAGTGGAGGAATCAAATCTGACACATTTGTGCATATAAAATTGAGGAATGCTAGATGCACTCGCACTAGATGAGAGGAGAGGACACATCTAAGTTTCTAGGAGCAACTGCTCCAATAATGCATTCATGGGAATGCATCTAACATTCCTTCATAAAATTTACACATGGATATTAATGAGCCTGGGATAGGATTGAACATATTACATAATTTGTTAACAAGACATTTACAGGAATCCACATACTCCATTTTCAAGTTTAAACTTTTAAATGTCAATTTCACACATGTAAATGATTAAAGTTATGCATATCTAGATGCAAAGGTAATAAAGGTTTCATCTAACATTTTTTTTATGTTGCTGCCAGTATAAGATCTCAAAATCTTAGTTTATTTTTGGGTATCAGCCAGCCTTGTGGGATCTGGTTTCTACAATTTCAATAATTTGGAGGTCAAGTTGAGTTTCAATCAAAAATATCTTAAAACATCAAAGAAAATAGAAAAATAAAAGATAATAGAGAAATGACCAGAAAACATGAATATCATAAGATTTTGAATACTTTGGAATTCACTGAAAAAACTTACCTAGTTGTCATCACTTAGAATAATAATTAGAACACAAAAATAATATGATGAGAAATATATTATACTCTAACTCAGTTACCTTCCCTCTCTATTTCTCCTTTGTCTTGATCTCGTTCTCTCTCACTTGAGTCATCCATATAAGAGATACTAACAAATCCTAATTCAAATGCCTGATTTGCTTGCAGTCTTGTGTATTAAGCTTTAATGTCGACTTCAAAAAGCAGTCGTCATTTGTCCCAATCCTACAACCTTCTAGTCCCTGACTTTTCATTTCTACATGTCATACAAGAATCTATTACATGTCTGAAGGCCTGTTTCTTTCAACAGCCATGAATTCCAACTAAAAGTCAAAACATTTTGCAATAAAAGAACACAAGGAAATACGACACTAATTTAAGAATAATCCTCTAAGATCTATAAATAGTAGCAGTCATTTGTCCCAATCCTACAACCTTCTAGCCCCTAAATTTTCATTTCTACATGTCATACAAGAATTTATTGCATGTTTGAAGCGCCTTTTTCTTTCCAATTAGCAGCAAATTCCAACAAATGAAATCGAAACACACAACAAGGAAATACACACTAATTCAAGAAATAGTCCTCTATGATCTATAAATAACAGTAGTCATTTGTCCCAATCCTACAACCTTCTCGTCGCTAATTTTCCATTTCTACAAGTCATACAAGAATCTACAGCATGTTTGGAGGGCCTATTTATATCAAAAGGTCATAAATTCCCACTAAAAAACAAAAATTTCTGCAATCAAAGCACATCACAAGAAAACACGCACTGGCATAAGAAAATTCAGAAGCTCAAAACCCTGAGAAAGAGAAAGTAAGGCACCAGTTCCTCCCGAGGACTTCCTCAGCGCGATACCCGGTGGCCTCCTCGAACCCTCGATTGACGTAAATGATGGGAAGATCCGGCTCGAGCGCATCCGTGACCACCAACCCGCACGCCGTCTCCGACCGGAGCATCCCCTCGAAAGCAAACGCGAAGGCCCCCCCACTGCCATCCCTCAACACGAGTCCCTCCTCCTCCCCTACGCTTCCCTCCTCTGATTCGCTGTCCCACTCCATGCCTCTCGCCACGATTCCAAACCCTCGATCCCCAACTTCTCTTCACCCCATCCGCCGCCGCAGACGATGAAATGGACCAGAGCCGAGCCGACAGCCGCAAGGGCTTTTCGATTGGATTGAATTGGATTTTTAGCAATTCTCCACTCCTAGAGAGCGAGAGAGCAAGAGAGAGAGAGAGATGGAAATGGGAGGGTTAGGTCGAGAGAGATCGAGAGAGAAAGAGAGGAAGGAAACGAGTGGTCGGAAAGGTGGCCACAAAACAAACCGACTTAATAAGAGTTTTAAGACCGAGAGGCTTCGCGAGGAGAGAAGGAATCGCTCTGATTGTAATCGCCAACAACCCAACTACTCTCGATCGAGTATCAGATGATGACTGGGATTGATTCACTAGAGAGAGGTCTCTTCTTTAAAAAAGGTTTTGCCAAATTATTTAATTAAGAGAAAATTTTATTTTGCTCCCTCCATTTTACGTTATTTCTATTTTCATCCCTTTTTCTAGCTTTTTATGTTTACTATCTACTCTAAACCCCATGTCGTTAATCAAGTTCATACTCAGTAGTAAAAATCTAACCCGTTTGCTAAATTTTAAATATATATATATATATATATATATATTTTTTTTTTCCCTAACTATACTCCTCTCAAACCTTCGTCTAAGTTTATTTACTTTGTGATGGTATCTATATTTAAATTATAGTGAAGTAAGTTAAATTATTTTTGGCTAGAAATTCTAAAAATAATATATAGTAAACCATATGAGCGCATGGGCACATCAATGCTAATGAAACTGATCAACCTTTCAAATAAACTTGATTTCGAGGGAAAGATCTCAATAAAATGATATTTTATTTTAATGATTATAAATAAGTATTGTAGTAATTAAGAAGGAAAAACCTAAATAAATAAATAAATAAATAATGAAAACACTGCTACAATGTTGGGCTCGACCCAGCACTGTGCAGAAAAAGAAGAAGTGGAAGCTGAGGAGGGAAGAGAAAAAGAGAAAGAAAGAAAGGAAGAAGAAGAAGAAGAAGAAGAAGAAGAAGAAGAGAGGAGAGGAGGGAGGTGCAGACCCGGCCTGCGGGGAGGGCACCGGCAGCTGGTGGCCAGCCAGCTGCCAGCCTCTCGCCGGCGGCTCGGCTCCGACGAGCCCGAGCCCAAAGAAGGAAAGAGAGAGAGAGAGAGAGAGAGAGAGAGAGAGAGAGAGAGAGAGAGATAGTGATAGAGAGAGAAGAGGAGGAAGGAGGAGGAGGCTCACCTGCGCGGCAAGACGACGATAGCGGCGGCGGTTCGACGGCGGGGGGGGAGAGAGAGAGAGAGAGAGAGAGATTTAAAGAGAGAGAGAAGGCGGTGGGTGGGGGTTGGCGGTGGGCGGCGGCGCGAGGGGGTGCGTGGCTCCTCCCCCACGCTGCCCCAATGCATGGGCACGAGGCCGGCCATGTCGTGCCCTTGTAAAGAATTTTTTTTTTTTGGATTAGGTTGTTACAACAGGGGCGTTACACAAAGATGTGTAGATGCAAATCCTACAGATTGGTATTGAGCTACCTTATGTCAGTTGAGAACAATATGCAATTATTACCCTTTGGATGGAAAGCCAGGATGGTGGTTACATGTGACTTTCAGAGGAGAGAGAGAGAGAGAGAGAGAGAGAGAGAGAGAGAGAGAGAGAGAGAGAGAGAGAGAGAGAGAGAGAGAGAGAGAGAGAGAGAGAGAGAGAGAGAGAGAGAGAGAGAGAGAGAGAGAGAGAGAGAGAGAGAGAGAGAGAGAGAGAGAGAGAGAGAGAGAGAGAGAGAGAGAGAGAGAGAGAGAGAGAGAGAGAGAGAGAGAGAGAGAGAGAGAGAGAGAGAGAGAGAGAGAGAGAGAGAGAGAGAGAGAGAGAGAGAGAGAGGGGGGAACAAGTAGGAGGAACAAGTAGGATAATTTGTTGATCTCATTCCATTGGAGGCTCCTGAGACAAGAGTCTCTCCTAATAAGATTTAGGGGCATCCTTATCTATTTATTAGGATAACAGAACTAGCACAAATAATTAATATTGTTATGACAGAGTTTGTTAATTCCGCCTATATGTGGTTAGTGGTATAACTATAAAGTTAGTTCCAAGCTAGACTGAACAAGAAGAGCATTAGGTAGCCTTGGAACCATCTTAACTATTATTAATAACTATAATCTAAAGCTAATAGAATAGTTTGACAATAGCAAATTTATTTGATTAAAATTGATAATAATCCTGAGTGATGAAGGTAGACGTATAGTTTAGACTGCATCATTGAATTCCCCCTATAGTCTTTAACAAGCAGCAATTTTAAATTAATCCCATACTATACTTCCTAGATGTTTCTACAATTGTTGATGAAATGTTATGAAAAGAATAGGAAGTTAGTTCCAAGCCAGAGCAAATAAGAAGAGTGTCATTAGGTAGCTAGCTTTGGAACTAGCTTAACTATTTAACTATTATCAAAACAACTATAATCCAACCATAAATAGTTTAGGCTAATAAAATAGTTTGACTATGATACGATTCGATCTAGTTGGGTTCATTAGAATGAGCCTATTTATCTAGTTGAGTTTGTTAGAAGCAAATAAAAGCATTTTTGCTGGGGCGTGTTCGAACACATGAACCTCGTTAGAACGGGGATGTGAATGCCTGCACACATTTGCAAAAATAGAGAACGAAATTGTGTGTTCGAACGGAATCGAGTCGTTCGAACGTCTACATATGTTCGCATCGACAGAGAACGGAAATTTCGCGTTCGAACGCGATTGGGCACGTTCAAACGCACCGCGGTGAAAGTGTGGGTTTTGCTAGGGTTTGTTATGGTTTGTTAGAGTTGTTTAACTTAGTTGATGGGTTCTTAGAGTGAGCCTCTATAAATATGTGGAGGAAACCCTAATTTGAGTTTATCTTGGATAATTGAATTAGCTTTGACCTTTATCTCTCTCAACTTGTCTCTAGCCATTGGCGCCCTCTTCCTCCTCCCTTCTTCCACTGCCCAAGTCTTTGGTCGGCCTCTTCTAGCTTCTAATCCCCCTATTCTACAACAACTTCTCTCCCTTCACACCAAGAGGTAAATCTAGCATCTATCTAGCCATTGGAGGGCTATCAAGCTAGGATCTGATTGACCTTCGATTACTATTTGGTCGATATCTTGAGATCTAACCGTCGAAATCCTGTATCTTAGATTCCTTGAAAAGCTCTCTCTAAGAGCAACAACATATCCAAAATCTATTAGGATTCGTTGGTTAGATTGTTCGCAAATCCCTTTGGAAGTTATGAGCTTCATCGAGTCCGTTACAGATCAGATTAGGCTGGTTCGTAACAACTGGTATCAAAAGCCAACGTTCCTTAGACAGTTATGGCTACCACAAGATCAAAGCTAGCTAAGCAAGTAAGCGATCAAGGCTTGGAGACGGACCACATAGCTACATCAAGATCTCCATCCCCTTAGATTTCACGAGGACGGACAGAGTAGTGAGATGGTATCAAGCAGCGCATCGCACATGCGCTTTCACCACTTGGGAGGAGTTTGCCGACGCGCTTTGTGTGCGTTTCGAACCTTCCGACTATGAACACTTCCAAGCCAGCTTGACGAAGCTAACCCAAAAGACCTTTGTAAGAGCCTATCAAGAGGAGTTCGAAAGAATTAGCAATCGAGTCCACGGGTGGTCGGATTCAGCCCTCAAAAGCATTTTTGTCTCTGGGCTTCGTCGAGATATTCAAGCGAAAGTCATGGCGTTTCATCCTACTACCTTGTTGGAAGCCTTCTTAGTGGCTTAAATGATGGAAGAAAAGATAAAGGAGTTGAAAGCTACTCACTGTCCAACATGGAGCACTAGCGACCCGCGCGTTAACCCTAGACCACCGGTCTCGGGTGTGGCACGTTCGAGGTGGGTTCGGCCAAACCTCAATCGACCACCCCCACCATGAACAGGCCCTAACCCTAGGGGATAGTCATGGATGATAGGACGACGCCTCACACTAGCGGAGGTCGAAGATCGGTGCTTAAAGGGCTTATGCTTCTATTGCGACGAGCGCTTTACATCGGGCCACAAATGTGCCAAACAGCCCGCAGCCATCATGCTCATGGAAGAGATGATAGAGGATGATCTCATTTAAGATCTTCAGGAGCAGCAAGAGGAAGAAGTGGGCCACATCGAAGAAGATAAACCGCTTGAAATTCAAGCCGAACTCTCCTTTCATTCTCTTGCTGGTGAGTCGACTTTGAAATCTCTTCAGATCGAAGGTATGATCAAGAAGAAAAAAGTCTTAATTCTTATTGATTTAGGAAGCTGATACGATTCGGACTTCACCGACGTCGTCTCGAGCATGGATTCACTTTAGGAGTGTTTTTGTTTCATGTTTTAGTGTTTAATTTCCATTAAAATAAGTTTTCTGTAAGTCGCGTTCGAACGCGGGTGGAGTGAGTTTGAACGCGGTTTGTGAACGGGGTTGTGAACGTGGTGAAGAGAATGTACTGTGCGTTCGAACGCACGCGTTCGCAAATACCGACAGGCGCGTTCGATCGCGCGTTCGAACGCCTGCATCGCGTTCGCAAATCCAAAAGAGCGAACTCGGTGCGTTCGAACGCGGTCGGGCGAGTTCGAACGCGGTCGACGAAAATTGTGTTTTTATGGTTAATTTGAGTTGTTGGTTAGCCTATAAAAGGATGTGGTAGGCAACCAAATTGATTATTGATTATTGAGATTGAGTTTTGCCTTGCCTCCTTCGTCTTCTTCGCTCCCGTTCTCTCAATCCCCGGCGACGCCGCTTCTAACCTCCTTCGTCCGGCTAATCACCCTAGTCCCTTAGGGGTGGCCCTCTTCTCCCCCTTCGTCCAATCTATCCAACACTTGCCCTAATCCTTCCATCAACCACAATCCTTCCACCATCACTTTTCACCGGTGCCACCACATTAACGCCGGTCCACCTTCAACCACCATTACCTAGGATCACGTGTCTCCATCCACGGATCCAAAACAGACCATCTGACCTTTGTCCACAAATAGGACGATATCTCGAGATCCCCACATCCGATTCGCCTGAAACTAGATTTGTTGGAAAGCTCTTTTCTGGGGCTACAACATATCAAAGTTTCACATCGATCCGACGGCGGAATATTTCGGGATCTTATTTCAAAGTTCCGTGCCAGATCTAGTCCAGATCAAGAATTGGAAGAGATCGACCCTTCACCAAAAAGGCGAGATCGTATCAAGCTGGTATCAGAGCTCCATAACCAGAGGCGTGATCGTATCAAGCTGGTATCAGAGCTCCATAGCCAGAGGCGTGATCGTACCAGAAGCACACATAATTTTGTGGATTCACAAATGGTGAGGCGGTTGGGATTATAGTCGAGCTTTCTAACCAGTTTTGATGTAATCATCGATGATGACACCATGTTGAGAATAGAGGGCATATGCCGCAAGGTCTATCTACAAATTTAGGGCCTTGTTTTCCAAATTGAGTTTTATCCGTTGGCTCTACGAGGAGCCGACTTAGTGCTTGGGGTGCAATGGCTTCGGAATCTTGGATCGGTCACCTCCAACTTCACCACTATGGCGATGGAGTTCAGCCATGGCGATGGAGTTCAGTCATGAAGGCCAACAAATCCAATTATTGGCTACATCAAATATGAAAACAAAAGGGGCACTACAGTCCCTAAAGGGGTTGCCAAAACTCGGGTGTCACGGTTCCTCATGCAACTCATCGAAGGGGCCAAAGACGTGGATGATCCAGCATACTTACCCGCTGATTTAAAGGCTATTTTGTAGGAATTTAAAGATGTGTTCCAACAGCCATAAGGATTGCTACCACCTAGGATGCAAGACCATCGGATCGATATCATGCCATGGATGGGTCTAGGAAATGTGAGGCCATACCGTTATCCATTCATCCAAAAGGAGGTTATAACAAAGATGGTCCAAGAGATGCTGTCCAGCAGGGTGATAAGACCAAGTCAAAGCTCCTATTCTTCACCGGTCTTGCTCGTGCGGAAGAAGGATAATTCGTGGCAATTTTGTGTGGACTAATCGAGCTCTCAATTCCATCATCGTCAAAGATCGGTATCCCATTACGGTGATTGAAGAGTTGCTGGATGAATTGGTGGGTGCATGTTACTTCTCAAAGCTGGATTTGAGGGCTGGGTACCATCAAATCATAGTCGAACCATTTGGTGTGTACAAGACGGCGTTTAGAACTCATGATGGGCACTACGAGTTTCTCATTATGTCTTTTGGTCTTACCAATGCTCTCGCCACCTTTTAGAGCTTAATGAGTGATATCTTTAGGCCTCATTTGAGGCAATATGTGTTGATATTCTTTGATGATATATTGGTATACAGCCGTACGTGAGAGGAGATTTTGGACATCTTCGAAGCAAATGACTCCAAGTGTTCATGGGGGCAACAAAGAGTCGACTACCTAGGCCACATCATATCTAAAGATGGTGTGGAAGCTGACCCAAAGAAGATCCAAAGCATGGTGTATTGGCCGCTGCTCAAGACTACCAAGGAGCTACGTGATTTCCTCGGTTTAATTGGCTACTATCGTCAGTTTGTGGTGAACTATGGCAAGGTTGCGGCTCCCCTCATAGTCTTGCTGTGGTAGGGTGCATTCATATGGATGGACAAAGCAAGGGAAGCATTTGAAGCCTTGAAGAAGGCGATGATCTCTGCCCCGATCCTTGCTTTAGCAGATTTTACCAAATTGTTCACCATTGAGCACAACGCATCCAGAGTTGGCGTGGGGGTTGTTTTAATGCAAGAAGGCAAACCATGGCCTATATGAGCAAGACTCTTTCCGAGTGATCACAACTGCTATATACCTATGAAAGAGATGATCGTCATCATCCATGCTATCACTAAGTGGAGGCCTTATCTTATTGGGCGACGCTTCATGATTCACACTAATCAAAGGAGTTTGCCACACTTCCTTGGGCAATGCATACACACAATAGCCTAGCAAATGTGGGTGTCTAAGCTACTTAGATACGGCTATGAGTTGGTGTATAAAGAGGGGACTGGAAACAGCGTTGCCGATGCCTTATCTAGGTGCCCCAATCCAGCCGAGTTGGCGGCAATTTCAGCACCGATTTTTCCTTTTTTTCCAGCAGTTGCAGGAGGCCTACAAGAATGATTCGGACACCATGAAGATGATGGATGACCTTGTTGCATATCCCAGCTGTATGCAAGGAGTGGTGGTGAAATATGTACTCTTGGTGGACAAGGGCAAGATCATTGTTCTTGGTAACCATCACTTGCGCTTGGAGTTGATGCGCCACTTCCATAACTCCCCCATGGCTGGACATGAAGGGGTGTTGCGCACCTACAAATGGCTGAGTTAGAGTTGCACATAGGCTGGGATGAAGAAAGATGTACAAGCATATATCAAGGCTTGTGAAGTGTGCCAAAGAGCAAAGACGGAGTCGGCAAAACCTATTGGATTGCTTCAACTGCTTCTAATTCCAATGATAGTTTAGGAGGATGTCGCCATAGATTTCATTAACGGTTTACCTAAGGCCAAAGGACATTCTATGATATTGTTGGTAGTAGATCGCCTCAGCAAGTATGCACATTTTTCAGCTTTAACGCATCCTTACACGACAAAGAAGGTCGTGGAGGTTTTTGTGCGCGACGTGGCCAAGATGCATGGTATGTCAAAATTGATTGTTTCAGATCATAATTCTATAGTTGTGAGTCAATTTTGGCAGGAATTCTTTGCGCTCCAAGGGACTACCTTCCGTATGAGTTCAGCCTATCATCCTCAAACAGACGACCAATCCGAGGTGCTGAACCGTTGCTTAGAGCAGTACTTGTGGTGCTTTGTTAGCGAGCGACCACCATAGTGGTTATATTATTTGCTATGGGTTGAGTGGTCATACAACACGACCTTTTATTTGGCCATTAGCATGACCTCGTTCGAGGTCGTCTATGGACAGCCACATCCGACCTTGCATACATACTTGCCATCGGCTCGAGCCGACCAAACTGAGGTGGATGCAGTTTTGCGAGATCGTGATGAGGTGTTGAGGACACTCAAGATGTACTTAGCGGCTGTCCAAAATAGTATGAAGCAAGTCTACAATCAGCGACACCAAGATAGGTCCTTTTCGATTGGGGACTAGGTCTACATCAAGCTCCAACTATATCGCAAAGCTCGGTTAAACCCATTCCTAATCAAAAATTAGCTCCAAAGTTTTATGAACCGTACCAGGTGACTAAGAGGATTGGGCCTATGGCATATTGCCTAGACTTATCTGTGGAGGCGTGGATACACCTAGTATTTCATGTCTCAAGCCTCAAAGCTCGAGTTCCCCCTACTGAGCTCATTGGAGCTGTTCCACCCGAGCCAACAACGACTAAAGCCGATGAGTCCGAATTCGAACCGAGTACTCCTATTCTAGTTTGGATCCTAGCCCACCAGCGCACTCGAGTCCAGAACAAGTGGGTGACTGAGATTTTGGTGGAGTGGCAAGGATGCATAGTGGACGAGGCAACTTGGATGCCCGAAGCTGACTTCATGGACCGATATCTTGAGTTGACACCTTGAGGGCAAGGTGAACAGAAGCGTGGTGGAGTGATACGAGTCAATCATATTGGCTCCACTCGCAGCATTAGGTTCATTGTGATGAGCCTATTTATCTAGTTGAGTTTGTTAGAAGCAATAAAAGTATTTTTGCCGGGGCACATTCGAACATAGGGACCGCGTTCGAATGGGGATGCGAATGCTTGCACAAGTTTGCAAAAATAGAGAATGCAAATTGTGCGTTCAAACGGAATCAGGCCGTTCAAACACAGTCGTTCAAACACCTACATACGTTCGCATCGACAAAGAATGGAAATTCCGCATTCGAACACGATCGTGCGTGTTCGAACACCGCAACAAAAGTGTGGGTTTTGTTAGGGTTTGTTTAACTCAGTTGATGAGTCCTTAGGGTGAGCTTTTATAAATATGTGGATGAAATCCTAATTTGAGTTTATCTTGGATAATTGAATTGGCTTTGGCTTTTATCTCTCTCTCAACTTGTCTCTAGCCATTGGCGCCCTCTCCCTCCTTCTTTCTTCCATCGCCCAAGTCTTTGGTCGGCCTCTTTCAGCTTCTAATCCCCTTCTCCTGCAACAACTTCTGCCCCTTCACACTAAGAGATAAACCTAGCATCTATCTAGCAATTGGAGGGCTATCAAGCTAGGATCTAATTGACTTTCTGCCACTTTTTGATTGATATCTTAAGATCTAATTGTCCAAATTTTGTGATCTTAGATTCGTTGGAAAGTTCTCTCCAAGAGCAACAACATATCCAAAATTTAGGAGGATCCATTAGTTAGATTGTTCGCAAATTCTTTTAGAAGTTATGAGCTTCATCGAGTCCAGAATCATTGCGGATCGGATTAGGCTGGTTCGTAACAGATTATTTAACTAAAATTGCTAAAAATCCCAAGTGATGAAGGTAGACATATAATTCAAACTTCACCCTTGAGTTCCTATCTAGTTATTAACTAGCAGCAGATTTAAATTAATCCCATACCATGCTTCCTAGATGTTTCTAATATGGGTATCAAAATAAACGATTGGCTCAAGCTCGGCTCGAGCTCAGCTCGACTAAAGCTCAGGTCTTGAGCCAAGTTTGAGATCAAAGTTGATTTGACCCGATCCTGAGCCGAAGTCGGCTCGCTCAAGCTTGGGTCGATAGGCTTGTTTACTATGTCAAAGACGATTCAAAGAGGTGTCAGGGTAAGGGAGTGGTAGTAGTAGACTAGAGGAAGATTCTATCACATCATTCCTCTCAATTGTTTTCTATTTGTTTTTTTTTTTTGCTAGAGGGTAGAAATGTATATTTAATGCTTGGATCCCTGTGGGTTGTCTTTCTCAATTGCACACCTCACCAACCAAAGGAATATTTGTTAAAAGCACATGTTTTCCTCCTACTCCTTCGGCCTCCTCATCCTCCTCTTTCAGCTTCCTCATCTGGCCTTCTCCTCCTCCTTTGGCAAGTTGTCGTCGTCGCCTCCTTTGGCAGGCCGTTGCAGCCACTACTACAACCACCGCCTCCATCGACCTCCTCCTCCTCCTTCGGCAAGCCACTTGGACTCGGGCTCGAGCTTGGCTCAGGCTTGGGCTGGCTCGAACTCAAGCTCAACTCGATTTGAGCTGAGCCAAGCCTAAACAACAAAATATGCTCGAAATTAAACTAGATCCAGCTCGCTTAAGCTCGGCTCATTGACACCTCTAGTTTCTAGGATTGCTAATGGATTGTTTCGAAAAGAATAGCATCACAATCATTCAAAAATAATTCAAGCTAAAAATATAGTTGTTAGAGAAGAAGGATAGAAATTTTTAAGGTGTTAAACACATAGCATCACAATCGTTCAAGATTAATTCAAAATTAGTTTGAATTAAAATAAATCCACCCTAGCGTGTCTACTTCCTCATCACTCTATTAAATTTAGCCCATATTTCTAATCCTTCAAACTTGCCATAAAATGCATGTCCTCCTTCAATCTATATAATTTAAAAAAAGGAAAAGAAAAGAAAAGAAAAGTATAACGCAACTGGATCCGCTCCGACAAAGGAAACCCGGATCCAAAATCCCCTCCTCCTCCTCCTCCCGAACCAGAAGCCATTCCCGTGTTTCCATGGCGGCATCGAGAAACGGAAGCGGCTCTCCGAAGTGCCATTCTCTGTCCCGCCACCACCTCGTCCGGTAATCTATCTATATATATATATATATATGCATGCATACATTACTCTTCTCTCTCTCTGACTCTCTCTCTCAGTTTATCCGATACCCTCCACGAAACCCTCGCAAGAACTCCCTACAACCCACCTGAAGGCGCTTCCATCTCCATCAAATCCCTCCTCGAATCCCTCCTCCCATCCTCAGATGCGTCTTCCACGAAGGAATCACGTAGGGAGATCAACGATTTCTTTTTGTGCTGCGCCGCCCTGGCCGCGGCGGAGGGGGACGAGTCCCCGGCCTTGTACTGGATCCCCAGAGACCTCTGTTTGCTCGCTAAGTCCGCGCTCAAGGAGATGGCGGGAGCTGCCTCCTACGGGTCGGAGGGCGACATGATTGTGGAGATGGTGCCAGAGATCCTGCCGGAGGTGAAGAGGGTGATCAAGGAGAGCTGTGTCGATACGGAAGAGGAGGAGTTCTTAGCCGCCTCGGCGAAGGCGCCGGTGGAGAAGGCCGTGGTTGCGGGGCATCAGTTGAGGTGGATGGTCTCCCAGGTTAGTGTTGAACATCTCTTTTTTCTTGTTTAAACTAATTTTGGCCGGAAAGTTAGGATTTTGATTTGATTTTGTGGTGCTTGGATGATTCCAGGTTTGTTACCCTAAGCTGGGGAATCTGTGCTGGTTGGTGATTCCATGTGCTTTGACGGCTTTGGATCACTGGTCGCCGGAAGTTAAGGTACTACATTGCCCTGCTTAAGATCTTTGGTGGGTTCTGAAACATTGTTTAAAATATGCACTGACATTTCATTTGTGTGCAAATCTTCCCGTTTTATATGGATAAATATGAATACTAAAACTATTATTCTGATTAACACTTTTTATTTAGTGAGGAAATTCCAAAGCAACATTCTTTGATAAGAAGGTTCACCCATGGTTTGTTCTTTAGTAGGGAAATTTATGGAGGAGTTTTTTTGTGGTTTGGGGAAGTTAGAGAATTTATTTTTATCACTATTGTAGATGGCAACTTTTGTTTGGCATTTTCATTTGCCTTTTGCTCCCCATTTTAACTGTAATTTGCTATTGGAAAGTCCTAAAAATGTCACAAAATCAATTTGGCTTCTTTAGGGAACATCTTCTGATATTTCATTACCTTGCTGACAAATATGGTTTGAATAATTGGTCGATACGGATTAGTTTCTACTGGGACTATTCAACTGAGCAGGAAACAATGAAAAACTAGGTTTTGGTCTTCCTCCTGATGTTTTAAGCCTTAAGAAGCCAAAAAGTATGAGTCACTATCTCTGAAGCCCCTTTGATGCAAGTATGAGTCAGTATCTCGGAAGCCCCCTCAAGGGCTTTACTATGCTCTGCCCTTCTTGATCCTTGAGCCATAAATCCTTTCAAAATTGAAACCAAATGCAAAAATTAAACTTTGAGTATGACCATAATTTAGAGTCATAGACTTAAGTTGGACATCCATTAGTTGAGAGTCATAAGACAATTATGAAGGTCGTCTCAACAAATTAAGGGCCCTAGGCAAATAGGTTGAATGGGGTCCTTCAAAGCTGTATGCTATAATAGTGACAGTATAAAATAAAATATAAAAATATATTTAATGTATTAGAAAATATACATACATATACATATTATACATACATATCAACTTTGAAATGTTGAGGATTAGTCCAGTCAAATTGTAGGGAATGATATGATAGATCTCTATCTTAGCTGAATTAGACCATATATAATATCTATTGGCTCTAGTGTAGCATGTTGATGTTAACACAGTGATCACTTGCTATTAACTTTACAATTGCCTCATGTTCGAAATTTTTTGAATTAGAATTGGTGTTCAGCCCTTACATACTTGGTCTTAGGCATTCTAGGCATATTGGGTCTTAAGATTTTTGTTCAGCCCTAAATGCGTGGGGCCTGCTCCCTTTTGAGGCTCAATATTCTTAGGCCTGGGAGGCACGGACATGCCTAATTAACTCCCATTACCTCGAACACCGACATTTGCTTAACACATTGGACACGTGATATGTTTCGAAATTTGATAAATTAAAATAATAAAATCGGACAAGCCGGGATATGTGAGGGGCTTGACAATGATACTTGGGCAGGACATGGCAGTAGGTTTTGCAGGTCAAGGGCATAGGTTCTAATAAAATATTTTGTCCCCGCCCCAATAACCCATTAGACTAAAAACTTAAAACCCTAAATCCCTAACAACTTTAGTAGCTCAAATCCTAGTAGAAATCCCTAAACTGTTCCTATTGTGAGTTTGCGATCTCCCTCCTCAGAAGATGATCGTGGAGGGTGGTGATAGCAGGGTTGAGGGTGGTGAAGGGTTGCGAGTTGCTGTCTTCTCCTCTCGGCACTCTCTTCCTCCTCTCTCTTTCTCTATCCCTCTTTGTTGACACATTTTAGTATTTTTCGTGTTATGTTGTAATGCATTTTAGCCCAGCTTTGCCCAATGTATAGATTGTGTTATGCACTTCAGCCCAACTTTGCCCAATGTATAGATTGTGTTATGCATTTTAGCCCAACCCGTTAATCATATTGTAATGCAATAACCTCTTTGTAATGCAATAGCGAGTAATGCTATCCTCTTTTGAGTTAGCATTTTTTGACTTGCATGTTAGGGCCTTTCGTCAATGATTAGCCTTTGCAAACAATGTTGTAAAAAGTGCTTGTGGTATACGGGTAGTCATGAGTGCATAAATGGTATGCAGACTCATATGGTGGCGCTTATGAGGTCTAGTAATAAAATATGTTAGAAATATCATATACAATGCAAAATTTGGCATATTAAAATTATGTTAGTTATCATGAAATGAAGTTTTGGTTGATTTGATTGGTTTTAGGTTGGTTTCCACCAAATCGGGCCGAAACTTACTAGTGTTAATGGGTTGAATCTGACTCGGATTTGAAACCCATATCAGCATTAACTTTTCCTTATCTTTCTCTCTTTCATGCTCTCAACTCCTCCCTTTCGATCTCTCTATCTCTCTCCTGTTGCATATCTTCCTTCTTGATCTGGTGATTGCAAGCCACGGGGAGTGACGACAACTGACGATGAATGTTAGTGAGTCAATTTTTGATGAGATTGACCTTTGATGAGTAGATCTCCGGCGATGCGAGGTCGTTTCCTCTCTGCTTTGGTTTAGGTTTTTCTTCCCTTTTTTTTCCATCTATCTCCATCTCTCTCCCTCTCCCTTTCTCTACATTGCCGCAGCCCTATCTTTGCTGCTACAGAAGCAGTCCAACCCCTCTCCACTCCTATGGCCGTATCTTTTTCTTCTATCTACGAACAATTTGCTTTGTCAACAAAGTGTTAAGGGGAGAAAAGTGATATTCTTCTAAACTTTTATATCATTACAGGAGCAAGGAATGGCCAGCTTTGTACATGTATCAAAGAATGTGACCGCGACAGAATTAAGTTGGTATGAGGAGGCAATTCTTGATGCATGTTGTCGCAATATTCCTGCAAGTGATGAGCTGTGGTATCGTGTAGTTGAGGTCTCTGTGCTTTTGTTGACTTGTACTCAACGAAACAATCCTCGTAGCCTTTGGTATGTATGTCTCTTTTCTAGTTCTCCTTTTGCTCTTGCTTTCTTTCTCTTCATCATGAGAACAAAATGTCTTAAAAAGTTAAGTTTCAGTTACAAGATTGTATGTTAAGTAATAAGGTCTCTCTAAGTTGTGTATATGGGTTATGGTGATAATGTTCCACTAGAAATTTGGTGAAGATATGGATATTAAGATGTTCAAAGATCAAAACAAACACAAAAGTATTTTGCTCGAATTCTATAATTACTTCTAAGGAAAAATGTGAAGGATCCTAAAAGGTTCTGAATCATTGTCAGAAAGCTAGAAATGCAAAAAGCCCTTTTTATTAAATATTACATCCACAAATGTAATTGATGCGGACATTACCGATATATCATATAGACACATGTATTAGGGTTAGGATTGCTAGTAGCTAATGATCCCTCATACAGGGATTCGGTTCTGAGTTATTTTTCTTTTTCATATATTTGTTCATTTCTGGTATTAAGGTTGTATTTGCTTATTTTTGGTGTTTAGGATTGTATTTAATTTTTGTAGTTGTTATATGCTTATTGTCATTGTAAGGTCTATATAAAGACTCGGTTTTCCCAGTTAAGTTTAATGAAGAATTTTGAGAGTTTGTCTCCTTCGTGAGTTTTAGGTATGAAACCCTAATTTGAGTGTCGTGGTGTGAAATCCTACCTCTCTTGATTCCTTCCACCCACCATCTTCCCTAGAACTCTAGCAATCCCCATTGTTTCATACCATTTTTTGTATTAGAGCAATGGTTCTTAGCATGGTTCGCCAGATTAGTCGATTCGGATCGGGATTAGCCGAACTCGATCCCGATCCAGGCCCAATCCGAACTCTCTCTCTCTTTTTCTCTCTTTCACTCCTTCTCATTCTCTTTTTTATTCTCTTTCTTTTTTCACTCTTTCTTTCTTTTTTTTCTCTCCTTACCATATAACTATTATTTCTCTTACGGAGAGATTTATCTCCGGCGAACTCCAACGAACTTCAGTATATAATTTTTTAATTTATTTCTTTATTTCTCTCTCAATTTTTTTTATTTATAATTTCTCTCTCAATTTTTTTTATTTCTTTCACTCTCTCCTTTTTTCTTCTCTTTTCTTCTTCTTCTTCTTCTTCTTCTTCTTCACTGCACCATAGTTTTTCTTTCTTTTGTTTAATTTTCTTCCACTCACTCTCTTTCTAATTTCTTCTTCTTTTTAATTTTTATTGCACCATAATATTTCTTTATTTATTTTCTTATTTTTGGTAAACTTTTTTCTAAATTTTTAGAAGTTGTCCTTATTTTTAAATATATATTAAGAATTTTCGTAATTAAAAAGTTCGATCCGATCCAAGCAACCAATCCGGCCAATAAGTATCATTTTTTCGGCAGGTCGATCCAGATTTTTTGAACCTTGGTTCTTAGTGTTAAAAATAACTAATCTCACTGTCGATTTACCAATTGCACTATTCATCTTCACCTTTGCCTACTCCTTTCATTTGATATATCACAATTATTTTCCTCAACATCACTATGTCACCTATCCCCTCACCCATCATGCGTCACGCGATTGCTTCCCCTAAACCTCACAATTGCTGCATCTATTCCCCTCGACTTGCCTCCGCTGCCTTCCACCGCGAGAGCAATCCGAGTATCTAGAGTAGCTCTAACCTATTGAATTAGGGTTCCTAGTTGACCCATAATGTCATTCACCTAAATGATATGCCTTACTTCTATGTGTTGGCATATCTTAACGTGAAATAATTTTTTTAATAGTAGTGGATGACAACGAGATGATAGGAGAGAATGGGATGGTGATTGAGGAAGATCACAAAGAAGGGGTAAAGAGGTGGAGATCGGTGGCAGAGAAGAGAGAAGACGACATGAGAAAAAACAAAAACTAAAATGGTGGTGGGATGTGAAAAATAAAAAAAACAAAATTAAAACGGCGACATCGATATAGGTAATGCAGGCAGTGAATGGAGGAGGGATTTTGGGACGATTTGAACCTAATAAACTATTGCTCTGATACCAGAAATGATATGAAACAGTAAGGATTGTAAGGGAAATAGGAAAGAGGTTTTACACATGGTTCCTAGTTTCGGCCGATCCCGAGTGGGATCGACCGAAATGGATCGGGATCGGCCGTAGCTGATCCCGATCCTATTGATTGGTTTCGGTTGGGTATTGGCCGAAACCCAATTCGTTTTGGGTTGGGATCGGCTGTATCGGCCGATCCCGCCCGAGATGAGCATGGGTAAGAGAGAAAGAAAGGGAAAAGAAAGAGAGAAAGAGAGGGAAAGAGAGGGAAAGAGAGAGAAAGAGAGAGAGATGGAGCAAGAGAGAGGGAAAGAGAGAGAGGGGAAGAGGGGAGAGAGAGACATGGAGAGAAAAAAAAATTAAAAAAACTATGTTAAAGAGGGAAATAGGTGGTAGTCGGTGAGGGAGAGGGAGAGTTTTTAAGGGAGAGAGTTAGTAGGAGAGATAGTTAATTAGGGAAAGAGTTTGATAAGAGAGAGTTAGTGAGAGAGTTTGATAAGAGAGAGTTAGTGAGAGAGAGTTTAATAAGAGAGAGTTAGTGAGAGAGAGAGATTTTGATAAAAAAGAGAGTTAGTGGAGAGAAGGTAAGAATTTTTTTAATTTGTGTGGGGGAGAGAGTGTGAGTGGTAGAAAGGGAGAGAAATAGAAATTGAGAAAATAACATTTATTTTTTAGTTTTTAGACTTTATATATGAATAATTTATATTTATATCTTATTACTATTTTTCTAAAAAATTAAAAAATTCTATATTTTAAAAATTATTTTAAAATACAAGCCGATACGGACGGCCGATATTGTCGATACCGCCGATACGGCCGATACGTATCGTTTTTTTAGACGGCCGATCCCGATTTCGATACTTGGAACCTTGGTTTTATACCTTCATTCTCAAACTAAGATTTCAAATCCAAAATTCATGATGGAGACAAATCTCAAATTTCTTCATTAATCATAACCGGAAAAGAGTCTTTTTATATATGGACCTTATAATGACAATAAGCAAAAAACACTTTAAACAACTACAAAAAATAAATTCAACCCTAAACACCATAAATAAGCAAATACAACCCTAACACCAAAAATAAAAATACATAAAAATATAACTCAAAACCAAATCCATATAAGAGGGACCATCAACTATCAGCAACCCTTGCGCTAATACATGCGTTTGTATGATATGTCGATGATGTCCACATCATTACCTGACCTACATCTATTAGGCAAACCTGCTTTGAATTTCATGTACAATGGAAAGATTGACATATTGTTGATTTCTACATTGGTTTTTGTGCTAGATAGGTGTGTCAGATTGTGTTTGATTCAATTAAATCCAACATAAGTGTAAGACACTTAGGGTCGAGAACTGTCTAGACTCCGGAGCTTATCGGATTTTAGATGGATTGGGTTGTTTTACGGAATATAGTTAATATGACATCCTAAGTAATCTATTACAGACTTAACTTATCTGCTTTTTCCTTTTGAACTAGACAATTTTGTAGGACTGGAGCTATCGTTTGCTGCATCATTAGATCGACACTTAAGATCTAACTTGGAAAGGTATTTATATGACAGATTGACATGAAAACTGTGTATTTTGACATTTCATGTGCGCTTTATGAATACCTATATATTTTATATTATTATTTGTTGTCCATAATCAGTCTGGCTTTATTTTCCATTTTGGTCCAATTAGGTAACTATAATCATCCCATGACCATTTATTTTAGTGGTGTCATTAAATCTGACACTTTGGTTGCCTAATTGCTGATGTTATCTACTGCATGCTTCATTTTTAGTTCTCTAATTTTTGCCTGTTCCTAGGTTTGAGCAAATGCTTAATGAGATGCTGGGCCATTTGGAGCGCCAACCATATAACAAAGAACGTCGTATTGCATGGCTTACGCTCATTGAGCCAATTTTTAATGCTATGGGCCTTCTCATTTTGGCACACTTCCGCCGTCTTTTCCCTCTCTTCCTTCAGTGGATGCATGCTGATGATGATAAAACAATTATTCTGGTAATGTTATGAAACACTTAGACTATCATGCATATTATGTTTTTTATAATAACATCTCTTGTTGATAGTTCAGTTACCTACAGTCTGTGGATTGGGACACTTTCGGTATTTGGCGATAGGCACTAATTTGTCAACTTTGATTTTATACCACTGTATTGAAAAGCGGCTATGGCGGCCGCCTTGGCGGGGCGGCACACCGGCCGCCCTGCCAACAGGAATGGCAATCCATTGGCGGCTAGATAGCCTAGGTGAACTTGGCGCCAAGTCGTGCGGCGGACCACCAAGTCGTGTAGCGTGCTGAGCATTGCCGATTGTTTTATCTCCTCCTCCTCCTCCTCCTTTCTTCTTCTTTTCTTTCTCTCTGGCATCGAGACCGCCCTTTTTTTTTTGTCTTTCTTTCTCTGTGCTTTAATAGTGGGAAAGAGAGTGTTGAGAAAGATAGAGAGGCCATGTGGGAAAGAGAGAGTAGTGGGAAAGAGTTGGGAAATGGAGAGCCATGTGAGGGAAGAGAGTAGTGAGAAAGAGAGAGCTATGCGGAAAAGAGAGCCTCACTCATGTTAACATAGGAAATCACCAAAGACACCAACTATAAATGCATTTCAAACCACCAACTAATGCATTTACTTTCAGATCATGATAATTTATTATTAAGATGCTAATAAAATATGTATACATATTTGTGAATTATAAATTTATAATCTATTATTTTTATAGTTGTGAATTGCACTATTAAAATTTTATAAAATTATATATATATATATATATTATCATATACAATTTTTTTTATTTTTTATATATTAAATTGCTAGACCGCCTTGGTGTCCGCTCCTCCGCCTTTCGCCTAGGTGCTAGGCGGTGGAGTGACCACCCGCAATCCGCGGCCGCCTTTCAATACACTGTTTTATATCTAATCAGTTATCAAAATATAAAGGAGGGATAAATTAGACAAAGAAAAGGAAGAATATGACCACTTTTGTGAAGTGAGAGGAGAGAAGATGGGAGGAAAGAATGACATATAGAATGTAAGACGACAAATTGAACAAAAGTGAGTTTATGGGCATAGAATTCTCTCTTTTTTCTATTTTACCAAGTTCTCTAGACTCTTTCCTGTACCATATGTGGTGTTGAATGGGGAACACTCTGTAGCAGAATGAAGTGCAGTAGCCAATTACTTTTATTGATTGATGAGGCACCTAGTGGAGGCCATTTGCATTGATTGGAGCTCTTGGAGCGACACCTCAAATTAAAGAACATGTCTATGTACTGTATAGACTCTTTTCTTCTCCTCCTCTTATTTATGTTTTTCTCAGTAGTTTTCCTGGTGGCAAAACAATGGAGGCTCGCTGAAGTTAGAAGAGCAGAGGGTGAGGGGATGCTTACTGAAATTAGTGAGATGGTAGAGGGCAGTTGCATAGCAAATGTGTACTGAAACAGAGAGGAGGGAGTTTTAGTTCATTGATTGACAGAAGGGGATCCTAATGCAGTTTTATTGACCTATTAGACCCTTCAGTCACTCTTTGTTTCTAATTAAGACTTCTTAATTCAACCTTGTTTAATTTGAGACATTCTTATCAAATCCCTCCATTAAGTTTTCATTTAGTACATAATATTTCGATAATTGGAGGCTTATGTTTTTGAATTCAATTTATATTGTAGTGATGGGGGATAACTTTAATAAGACCATGCACACAAAGATCAACAAACTGAAGCTGCACTGTATCTTATCACGGTTCTGATAATCAATGATTTCAGCAGTATCTTGTGCAGAACTAGATTTTCATTAGATAGAACAAACTCTAGATAATATGCAGATTTCACATTGCCTCGCTAATTATCTGAAAATTCAATTAGATGGTTTTCATGTCAGTCAGTCTGGAAATAAAGATGTTGACCACAAGGCGAAGCCATATTTGCAAGCTCAATAGTCAAGTGGAAACTGATGAATTTGAAAAAAATGTTGCGTTTCAAAAGGTTTGATGTAGAACTAAAGAAAGGACCAATTAGGAGTCCGAAACAGTAGTAGGATGGGTACAATAACTAGTTTTGTATTGAAATAATGAAATTAAAGTAGATCTAATACTATTTTAATGAAAATTTCCATAATGAACAATGATTTCCAAGTGTTATTTAAAGAATTGTTAGATTAATTTTAGATGGCAAACCACAAGACAGTACTATAGATAAAAAGGAAGAGAGCAAGATCAAGAGGAACAAGAGAAAATTGTAGATTACTTGACCTATAATTTTGCTAGGCATCACACACCAAGGGATGTCATATAGGGTTGTCAAGTTCGACGAGCCGCTCGGGCTTGGCTCGGGCTCGGCTCAGCTGAAGCTCAAGTCTGCAGAGCCGAGCCGAGCCCGAGCCGGTAAAATCGGTTTGAAATTAATATCGAGCTGAGCCTAAGCTGGAGTCGACTCGCTCAGGCTCGGCTCGATAGGCTCGTTAAGGGTGCCGCCGCCTCCTTCAGTCGCGATGCCCCTCCTTCACCTCCTCCTCCTCCTCCTCCTCCTCCTCCTTTTTCTTCTTCTTCTTCTTCTGCAGTAGTGGTGCCGTGGCTGCCGCCTCCTCCTTCAGGAGTGGCAAGCCGCTGCAGTGCCGCTTCCTCCTCATTCGGTAGCGGCAAGCGGCCGTGGTGCCCTGCCTCCTCCTCCTCCTTCTCCTCCTTCTCCTTCTCCTTCTTCTGCAGTAGTGGTGCTGTGGCTGTCGCCTCCTCCTTCGACAGTGGCAAGCCGCCGCGGTGCCATAGTGGTGCCGCCTCCTCATTCTTCGGCAGCGGCAAGCCGTAGCGGTGTCGCTTCCTCCTCCTTTGGCAGCGGCAAGCGGCTGCAGTGCCCCTCCTTCTCTTTCTGTAGCAGCGGTGCCGCCGACGCCTCCTTCGACAACGGCAAACAGCAGCGGTGCCGCTGCCTCCTCCTTCGGCAGCGGCAAGTCGTCGTGTGCTGCCTCCTCCTTCGGCAGCGGCAAGCCGCCGCGGTGCCCTGCCAACCCTCCTCCTCCTGCTCCTTTTTCTTCTTCTTCGGCTCAGCTTGGGCTTGATTTGGCTTGGTTTGGCTCTGCTTGAATGAGGCTTGATGATAGGCTCATTTTAGGCTCAAGCTCGGCTCGATCTTGGTTTGGCTCGGCTCAAGCTCGGCTCGAGTTGAGTTGCGCCAAGCTTGAGCCCAATTCTAAGGCTTGAAATTAATTTCGAGCCGAGCCTGAGCCGGAGCTGCCTCACTCAGGCTCGTCTCATTTACACCCCTAATGTCATACATTGGATTAGATAATTCAATTTAAAATAAAAATATAATTTATTGAATTGATGAATTATTTTGGTATATTTATGCTCAAGCATTTTTCTTTGA
This sequence comes from Typha latifolia, assembly GCF_019914945.1. NCBI lineage: Eukaryota > Viridiplantae > Streptophyta > Magnoliopsida > Poales > Typhaceae > Typha > Typha latifolia. The sequence continues at coordinate 9,054,995 of NC_133098.1, read as the reverse complement.
TAGATCATTTGAAGAGCCAAAGTTTGTCAATGCTTTGTAGGTTAAGAAAATTTAGAGCATGTTGCTACTAATGGTGAATTAAGGTTCTTCCACCAATCACGTTTCTAGAAAATGGTTCATCAGAGGAAGTTGGCAATTGCGAACAAGCTCGAGGATAGCTTTCATGCAACAAAAGGGAGTTTTAGTCATGGATCCCAAAATTGGCCGATTCGGATAAGGATCAGCCATAACCGATCCCGATCAAACCGGTTTCGGTCCGGTTTTGGCTAGTATCAGCCAGTTTCGGCTGTATTGGCTGATTTGTATCGGAAACAATAATATTGGCTGAAATTAACTTTTTTTAAGATTCAGGTCGAATTTAAAATGTATCTAACCTGGGAGACATTAATAATTAATGTCATCAATTGTATTTTTTTTAAAGTTTTAGTTTTTACTTTCTATCTCTCACGCACACTCTTCTCTTATTCTCACACTTCACTGAGTTCATTTGGTGGCTATTCCAGTAAGCCCCTTTGGCTAGACTACACTTCGGTGAACTCGAATGAATTTTTTATTTTTTATTTTTTTTTCTTTCTTTCTTACCCACTTATTAATTCCTCTTTTCTTATGGCTATAGAACAACAGAGAAGAAATATCTCTTTGCAGTATTAATTTATGAGTATAAAAATTTGTCTAATTCAAATTGAAATTCATTATAGTTTTAAGTGACTTTTTCTTTAGTTTTTAAAGTTCATATGTCACTAATTTTTATTTCTTATTTTTCTATTATCTTTTTATAAATTTTTAGAAATATTTCTGTATTTTAAATAGTATTTAGAATTTTATGTAATTAAAAATAGTCCGATCTGATACGAGTGGCCGATACGACCGATACAGCCGATACGACTGATACGTATCGTTTTTTCTAATAGCCGATCCTAATCCCAATATCGAGTTACGTATCGTTTTTTTTAACGGCCGAGCTTGATCCTAGTACCGAGTTTCGGAACCTTGGTTTTAGTTTGTTCTTTTTGAGCTATTGAATGGACAATGGACATTGTCAATTTGAGATACTATGTCAATACCCCAATATACACTACTTATTTTTCTGACTTATATTAGTTGAGTTACTTGAGGAATTTATTATTTTGATATATCTCGAGTCTTTTAGTTATTTTACTTGTTTTAGTAGGATTGGAGTGTTTTGTTTTTTTTTCTTGATAAGAAAGTTTTGATGATAGATAAATTCTTCTTGCTATCCAATTCCTAACAGACCAGAGAAAATGGATATTTATTTGTTCTTTGGAACTTTTAGTATCCTTTTATGGAGGTCCAGGTAGGATTCTGACATTCTGCTTCTTTAGGAAATTTCATCAGACACTATCTGTCTGTCATGTGTCTTGGTCGCATTATGAACAAAACTTGTGTATGGTTTAATTATTCTTTCCCCCATTTTTATAGTATAGCGACAGTTGTCAGAAGGTGGCAGAGGGCCATGAGATGGTGAAGGTCGGCTGTAAGGGTGGGTGGGTCATGGAGGAAGATAATGTCTAGGGATTGGAGGTAGAATTAAGATTTTTAGGTTAGATCTACTAATACGAAAATAAACAGCTATGATTAAAGATAAAAACAAGATAATAAAATTAGCTTAAATCAATATTCATTCCCTGTCTCATAATAATCTAAATAAATAATGTCCACTCATATTCATTGAAGTAGAGACATAGCAATAACAATAAGCAAAATCAACTAATTAGACTCAACTTAATTGACTCAACTCATGGTTGGATCGTATTGATCCACCACACTTCCGACACCTTGTCCTCAAGGTGACTAGCACGCGAGCTGGACCTTCTTATTCACGCCGTGCTTGTGGGCCCACTGGTCTAGCTTATGTTGTGCTTAGCCTGTATGCAGGATTGGCTCAGTTAGCTGACGTGGGCCCACCATGTTGTTCCACCAGTCAACCTCAGGCTCGTACGCGGGCCCAAAGTCATGCTCATGAGTCCCAAATTGAGTCAAGCAAGGTGGTCAATTCACAAAAATTCAGCCTGCATCAAGATACGTGTAATTCATCACCTCTACTCACTTGCCCTAACCCTAACCCTAACCCTAAGGCCAATTTTTTTTTTTTTTTGGGCCTAGGGGCACCACCACAAGCCATTGTAGCCTTAGTGTCGACTGGGTAGGGTCTCTGGCTTGTGGTAGTTGGTGTCCAACGAGTCCTTGCGGCGAGTGGCAGTGAAGGAAGAAAATCGAGCTCGGGCTCGGTTTGTTACAAGGCAGCCATGGCATGTCTCTGGCGGACCCGACAGCCCTTGGTGGCCATAGTTGGTACCCACAGGCCCATTGCAGCGAAGCTATGACGATGAAGAAGCCCGAGGAAGCCACTCCGATATGGTATGGCTTGAGCATAGCAAGGTGACTGTCGGGTTCAGCTACTCGACGGTCATTGGCGACTGCGGCGACCACCATTGGCAAGCGGTCGGCAAAGGAAGCCAACCATGGCTAGTGGTGGTTGTGAAGGTGCTGGACTCGAGGCCTCTTTTCACGAGTTCACTATAGCATGGAAGGTTGTCGACGGCGGTCTTTCGGTTGGTGCTGGTGTGAACAATGGCCATAACTCAAGTGTGGAGGATCCAAGGAAGAGGTTGGCGGTGGCAGTTTGGGCCGGAAGCTCGTCAAGCAGTGCCGACGAAGAGCTAGGGTTTCGGGCATCGTTTTTCAATTGCGGCCAGGGAAATGACGTTGGGGCCATTGCTAGGGCCTGCTCTGATGGCGAGATGGGTCTACAGAGATGGCAAGGGCTCCACTGCCACCTGAGGGGGTGCCTTGGCCACGGTTTGGTGGTCCTCTCTACTTCCCTCACGGTTTGACATTATTTGACGTGAGGGCGGCAATTTTACTGTGGCCGGTAGTGGTGGGCGGTGGGGTTGGGTCAGAGATGGCCTCTGTCAAGGCTTGCAGTGCCTTGTTATGTAGTTCGGTGCTTTCATATGATAGAATCTTTAAATCCTCCATGGATTTGAGTAACACCCTTACCCGCACGGATGGTTCGTCGGCGGTGGTGGTGGCGGCGTCGAAGAAGCTTCCACAGTGACGTAAATGAGTCCTTAGTTTTCATGGTGACAATCTCTCTCGGATTTGCTTTGGATCGTGTGTTCACCTTCAATCGAGGAATAGTGGTTTTGATACCACTGTTACGAACTAGGCCTGGATCAATCCGTTCGCAGAAAAAATCTAAGATTTTTATGAATGGTAGTCTTGTGAGTCTCGGATCTACTATATTTGGAATAAAGTGATTTCGAGGTCGGAGTGAAAATATATGACTAAAACAGTAGAGGAAGGTCGAAACTGGACAAAAATTAAAATTCTGACGTTGCGGTGATCATCGGAAGGTGGCGGACGGACATAGGATGGTGGAGGTCGGCCATGAGGGTGGGTGGTTTGTGGAGGAAGATGGTGACTAAGGTTTGGAGGTAGAATTATGATTTCTAGGTTAGATATATTTCTATGAAAATAAACGGCTATGATTAAAGGTAAAAACAAGATAATAAAATTAACTTAAATCAATATTAATTCGCTGATCCCATAATAATCCAAATAAACAATGATCACTCATATTCTATGAAAATAAACGGCTATGATTAAAGGTAAAAACAAGATAATAAAATTAACTTAAATCAATATTAATTCCCTAATCCCATGATAATCCAAATAAACAATGATAACTCATATTTATAAGAGTAGAGACATAGCGGGTTGGATCCAACTCAACCTACTGGGCATAGCTATGCGGATTATCCATTTTAATTCAATTTTAAAAGCAATAAGCGAAATTAACTAACTAGACTCAACCTAACTGACTTGACTCTCGTGGTTGGATTGTTTCATTTTGCCTATTTTTGAGATGCATGAAATTAGTCACATATTGACAAGAAACATTTTGGCCATCCTTTGATACAAATTGTGTTCCAGAAGAAATACCTTTTAGGAATGCCATCATTGTTGTCAGTGCTCTTTGGAATTGAAAAGGCACTATTGAGATATCCCTACTGCATCATATGACTGATGTTGCCCTGACATGGGTTCTCTAAGTCCTGCTGCCAGTTTCTAATTCTATAACAACAACAATATCCACTAGCACACCAATGATAACAAGAACATAGGTTCAACTATTTGGGTTGGCTTTCGATCCTTTTCCTACATTCACAAATAATTAGTCCAAGGTTCTGTAGTTATCAGTTTTGATAAGTTTTCTTTCTTCCCCAGAAGTTCTGCACTAGTTATCGTGCTACCAAGCAAATCCTTAGCTTTCCTTTGGATGAGTGTTGAAAGATATAGCATTAAGGATAATGCTGCCAATTTGTAAACAAATTCAAGCAGATGGTCTTCTCTCGAGATTCTAAAGGCAATCTGACAAGTATGAGACCCAAGTTTTTTTTTTTCTATTTAAGGCTTTAAGCTCATGCAAGAAGGAATTGGCTTTAATCTTTAAGGCACATAAAACGGAGTCAATGGAAGAGAAGTCCCATCGTGTCTTAGGAATGTCGAGCATCTAAAGTATATGAAGTTTACATCGTTTTAAGTTGCTAAAGTGGATTTTACATGTCTCTTGAAAGCCATTTATTCTCTTCAGTTTGTTCGTCATGACGAGAGTTTTGTGATGAATGTTGATTTTTCTGCATGAAGTCCATGACTGAATTGGTTTACCTGGCATGCAAGTTAGACATGTCAGGATATTAGTATTCATGATAGAATGCATAAAAAACATAAACTTTGTTCCTTAGTTTTCGTTAGTGTTAAGCACAGAGCATATATTGTACACACTGGGGAGACACCTCTATCTAGTTCCATATATTGACTTTCAGGCAGTTAAGCAATACACCCATATCCATTTCCATATATGGACTTTCTGGCAATTATATACTTTGCTTGCCAACATTTTATCTACATTATTTAGAATTGGGCAGTGGATGATGAATTCATGACCGTTTCTTGCCATCCATTAGGAGTTTCTTTTTGTCACATTTCTCTTTCCATTTTTGTCTTAGATCTATTCAGATTCCACACAAAAAACCTGGCATTCTCACTGCTGCAGAACATATTTCTGCTGGAGCAGGATAGCTTGATACTTTTCCTGTATTATCACAGGTTCTAGAACGGCTGGGAACAATTGTTCAGCTTACATGGGTCAGGCAATCACCTTATACTGAGAGGTAGGTTATTGGCTTTTGTTGCTATGCTCTTTGAGTTTGTTAACTCTGTTTAGTCAGATGGGGAATGTAGACAAAACCTAAGTTTAGTATTTCCTGTGGATTGTTCTCTTAGAATAAAAAATAGATGTCCTAGAAGAAATTAATAGTGCCGTAGTTGTCTGGCTTTTATTTTCAATAATAAGTACCTCATATTTTCTTTTCCGAAATATTGAATTTTTGGTTGTCTTATGGATGAGCCATCTTGATTATGTTACAAGTTTTTGTCTATAAAAAATTAGCTTCTTTCAGCTCGTCACCAAATTGGTTTATCAAAATAGAATTTGGATATCCGATGAGAAAGTTGAGGTGATTGAAAAAAGTTATACTGCATGTTGCCTCTCCGATGTGCAATTCTTTGTCTTGTAAGAGCTGTGTGAAGTTCTTTGTAGATTGTGACAGTTGACATTGAGGGATGGGTCTGGTGGGCATTAATTAAACAGAACCATTTATTTGATCCAAGATGTGAATTCAGTTTTTCTAATCACCTGAGAAATGTAGTATTATGGACTTAGTGCACCCTAGTTTTCTGTCTCGATTCTCCTTATTGCTCAATTCTGACTCTTATATGTTTTTCTTCAGACTTGTAGATGAGCTTATTCTTTTATACAAGGAATCAGCGACAAGAAGGAACCGAGAAGTTCTCCGTGATCACATTTTACAGATGCTGACAATACTTCAAAAGTAAAAGACCACCTTGATGCTTATAAACTTTTCTTTCCAATTATTTTCCGCTGATCGATCCAGTTTAGTCCTCTCAACTTGTCATCTGAATCTGATCTAATTCGCATTCTCTCTTGGTGCAGATGTAAGGGATTGCAGTTTGAGTCAGCTTGGGACAAGCACAAGAATGATCCGGATCTATTGATGTTGCTCTCCTCTCACAAGCTTTAACCTGCTGGGATTTTGCCGCTTATATGCCTGTGCTTGTTCACATATTGTACATAAACTTTTTCTGCTCCTCTACGAAACCAAGGTCTATGGGAGTGAAATCTATATATCCATGCATGCTATGTGCCCTAATTCTTTAACCCGGTTCATTTGTGGAATAAGAATATGCTTATTCTAGTAAGCCTTCTTAATATCGGTATAGCAAGTAATCGGCCACGAAGGCCTATATTAGTATAGTAATATATATTTTTCTCTTTTTTTTTATCTAATATTTTTATATTTACTAATTACTATATTTTAAAAAGATATTACTTTAATCAATTATTATTTCAATTACTCATTATTATTATTTTTTCTTTTCTCTATATCCATTCATTATAAAGATTATTTTAGTCATTCGCTAAACTATTATTTTAACTTTATGTTACATCAAATATAAATAATATATATTGTACTAGCATATAATAAAATACTAGAATAATTTAAATATAGGAAATTAGAATAATTATAGGTTATGTCAGACACTTATTTAGTTTCTCACACAATCTTATTTAGCAAAGGAGATACTTTTTGTTGGTATTCGACCCCTTTTATAAGTGTTATAGAAAGAGAAGATACTTTTTTTTAATTAATGTAGGTTAACTTTCATGGCTACAAAAAGCCCCATATGAGATTTTTAATTAATGTAGGAGGAAAAGGATCCAGTCTAGGTGCACCCAAAACCTTGGGTCCTACTCAAATTCGTTAGCCAGTTGGATACTCGATTTGCTTCACGAAACATATGAGATTTTATTTAGAGTAATTTTGCAGTAGAGTAGAGATATCATCGATGGTATACTTGATGGTCCAAGGGAAAGTAGTTAGTCTAGTCAATGTTGACCAAAAGGAGAGAAAGACTCTATCACCAGCAATTTGAGCAGTAGTACAAAGAGCATCCAACATTGTCAGGGCTTCGACAGCAAGAGTAGAGACATATTTATCACATTGAGTTCCTACAAGAATTGGCCCACCATTAACTTGTCGGGCAACAAAACTCGTTCCACCTAGGTACATTGGTCCTATGTAGGAGCTATCTGAATTAACCTTAATCCAACCCCAAGGAGGAGGCTCCCGTCGGATGGTTGGATTTGTGAAATTGGGTTTAGTTGGCCTAATGGCTTTCTGTTTAGAATATTCTAGAGAAAGTCTAAGAGTGCAGTTCGAAACCTTTAAGACCGGCTCAAAGGTATTGTTGAAACAAACTTCATTCCTTTATTTCCAAATGAGCCAATCTTAGCGATAGCAATAAGGAGCATATTACTTTGGTTCCCCACTTGGTTTCTCAACAGGAGGTGGATCGCGAAGATCATCTCACTCAAGATGGGCCCAAAAATAAACTCAATTGTATCCTCAACCTAATTACCATGCAAAATAATGTTAGAAACTAGAGAGGCATTTCTCATCATCCTAACATTGATAAAAGTAGGCTAGTGACTCAAGGGGACTGAGTACAAATGGCAACTATAGTATTCTAAACAAGGCGCCAGCTCCAAGTCGAGTTTTTAGGTTTTTGGGCATTCTAAGGGTGCAAAGTGTCATATTTGGTTGTAACTAGCCAAACCTAAGAGTTTTGGTCTAAGTTGAGCACGGAGAGTAACTTTTTTGCAACTAGGGACAGAAGAGTAGAATGCAAGTCTCTAATGGCTAAGCCTCCTTTCCTCTTAGTCTTAATGACTTTGTCCTAGCCGACAAGGTTGAGACCATGGTTGTGGTTCGATTTATCCTACAAAAATCTCCTAGATAGCTTTGTCATCCAATCAAAAATTGTAAGAGGGGTCCAAGAGGACGACATGAGATAACTGACATCGAGTTGAGGACCGAGTTAATAAAGGTAATGCGCATTTCCATTCTGGTAATTTGGCCTCTACTTTAGCAAGAAATTCTTGGATAAGCAAGTGTGTAGGAGAAATTTTTGTCCTTAGATACTTAAAAGGAAAACTACCTTTTGACATTTGGAGAATGCTTAGAAGGGTATTTTTCAAAGGTAGGGGCCTTCCTTAGAGGAGAAAAAAACTTCAGACTTTGAAAAATTTATTCGTAATTTAGTGATAGTTTTATATTTCTCAAAAATTTCCATAACTTTCTTACAAAAAGTCACACTGCATTAAACCATAAAATGAGGTCATCAACATACATAAGATGACTAATAGCACAATCTCCAATGTGAAAAAGATTGACAGTATTATCAAGCATTGCTTCTCTCACTAAGGATGAGAAAATCTCAGATACTTGAATAGAAAGGTAGGGAGAGATAGAGTCACCTTGACAGATACCCCTCCCACCTTTAAACTAATTTGAAGGAGAGCCATTAATCAGTAAATAATAAGTCGGAGAAGAAAGGCAAGCAGAAATCTAATTTGTAAATTTCAAAGGTAAACCCGTGTGAGACTTACATCCAATAATAGCCTTCCAGTTTAAGCGATCATAGACTTTTTCAAGATCCACCATAACCATAATAAAATTATTGTTAGTTTTAGAGGAATTTATAGAATGCACAATTTTCTGAATAAGAGCAATATTATCATGGATATGACGACCCGCAACAAAGTATGAAGGACTGGCTTCATCCTATTAGCTAGGATTTTAGCCAAAATTCTATAATTAACATTAAAGAGGAAAATAGGCTCGTAATCTACAACCTTGGCAAGATTTTCAATCTTAGAAATAAGAGAGATATATATTTGACCCCAACTCTAAGCTAGTATATATGAGTGTTGGAACTAAACAATTACTGGACTAGATGGTCCAGATCATTTCCAAGAATATCCCAAAAATGCTTATAGAATTCAACATGGTGGCCATCGGAACCAGGGGCTGTTTTGGCTAGCGTAGACCACAAAGCCTATTTCACCTCATTTAAGTTAACATCCTTAGTGAAATCATTATTGCAGATAGAACTTATACATGGGATTGTCGGCCAGTCATCCGAGGGACCAGTGCCTTTGACATCCACATGCCATAGACCCTTATAAAAGCTAACAAACTCATCCTGAATGCCTAGGACATTAATGATCACATTCCCCTCCCGACTAGTAATATTATTAATACAATTTTTCTGCCTATGGATCTTGGTGGACAAATGAAAGAAAACAGTATTGGCGTCACCATCCATAAGCCAAGTCACTCGAGACTTGCTTTGCCACTTGCCAGATACTTGTCTAAGGTAAGCAGATCATCTATGATATAAGATGGAGAGTTGGGTGCTATTAGTATGAGAGAAAGGATTTGTTTTTTTCCTTAACTTCTCTGCTCCTTAACCTTAGCAACGTTAGCCTCAAGGCGACCAAAAGTGAACTTATTCCAATGGAGTAGCTTAATACGAATGCAAGTTAATTTGTGATTAAAGAGGGAGGAGGAATGTTGAGTAGTCAGATAGACCTGACTCTAAATAATCTCAATTATACTAACCTCAGGATAACCAAACCAAAACTATTCAAACCTAAAAAGGTTCCTACCGAACTTAGATTCCTGACCAAGGGATATTAGGAGGGGAGTGTGATCAGAGGCAATTTGAGGCAAATGGTTTACAACAGTCTTTGAAAAAATATTCAAAATTTGAATTTCCAAACAATCTATTCAAACGAACCAGTGCACAAGAAAGACCATAGCGATTGTTACACCAAGTATAAGGTAGTCCTTCAAAACCAAAGTCAATCATAGTAGTTTTTGAAATAAAATGTTTAAAGGTCATAACAGAATAATTAGCTCTAAAGGGTGTTCCTTTAATCTTGTCAGCAGGATTAATAATGCAATTAAAATCACAAATGACCATCCAAGGCATACTAGAAGAGTCAATATAACTAAGTTCATGAAAATACCAATTATGATTCATGGCAATATTGCTGGCATAAATAGTTGATAAGAACCAAGAAGACTTACCTTCGAGGGTAGCAATTCCATAGATGACTTGTTTAGAGGATTGGACTAGTGAAAACTTGACGTTTTCTATCTTCTAGCAAATCATAATACCCCCACTAGCACTAGTCCCCGAAGTTAAACAGCCATCCTAAGTTGGTTTTAGTCTCTTAAGAAAACTTTTGGATCGACAGTTAGTGATATTAGTTTCTAGCAGTATTACCATAGTAGGATTATGATAATTGTGCATAGTTATGAAAGAGGTATGTCCCTCTTTCTAGGCGAGCTCACGACAATTTCAACAAATGATGCACATGATTTAACACTAGTTTAGAGGAAGTTCTGCCGGGGATCTTGCATTAGCTTTCAGAATTATTGTTGCCTTCCTGCCACTACCAGTTGTATTTTCGTCCGACAAAATCTTATTAGCAGTCTTTTTACCCTTATTCTTAGCCAAGTCATGAATTTGCAAGGCTGGGGAGTTGGTAGCTCCCTTTTTTCTTTGTTTGTGAAAAGTCGCTAAAGGGGTCGCTTTAGATCTTTATCAGGTGGCTCCTCTTGTATTTCAATATTAGCCCCAAAAGCAAGCCGATGGTCTTCATTTAAGGTATGAGAATCCTAGTCCACCACCATATCATGGCTATTTTGACTCACGGAAAGAGCGAGAAGGGGGATAGAAACGGTGGTAGAGAGGGTGGGAGAAGGAGTAAGAAGGAAAGAGGGAATACTAAGATTTTTGGTAGGAATATGAGTGGTGATACTAGGAGAGATAGGGTCACTAACTCGAACATGGCAAGTGGGAGTAGACTGGGTTGGAGGAGAGTCAGCCGTTGGAGAATTATGATCAACGACCATATGTTGTCAACCACTTCAGGGCAAGTTTCCATTATGGTGATGAGACTATTGGAAAAGAAGGATTTGGGAAAAATATTTTACATTAATTGGCTGACAGAGATTTTCAATTCCTAGGAGATTTGGCGAGGCTTAGAACACCCTCAGTAGCAGGGTCAAGCCTAGAGGGGGTGGCCTAACTTAATCTCTGCCTTTTAGTAGGACAAGAGGGGACCTCGGGATTGGATCGTTGAAAAGATCAAGAATGGTCAGCAGAAATATTTTCCTTCCTGAGATGTGAAGGGGAACCTTGGGAGCAGGCGGTTTACCACATGATCTGCACTCATATGATTGACTATGGTGTAGCCTTTTAGGGGTGACACGTTTGTAGATTGAAGCTCCACCTTGAAAGTGTGATGGGCTAAGGGAATGTTACCCTTGGTGAGGTTATTTAGGCTATGGGTGAAGTTATCGAGACTTGGTTTGGCGTGGACAAGTTTACTCCATACATCTTGTTTAATCACCCTGCTGGTAAGGTTACTATTAGCCTCCTCATCCATCTTCTCCGATAGGGAGGACTCCACACCACCGACATTTCTTGAACTAGGATCACCTTAGTAGCATAGTTTCCTCCATTTCTTATGAACCATGATCCAAGGACCGAATAGATCAGGGATGGAGTTTTTGAGGCCCACATCATCGTTTGCCTCTACCCTTGGTATGGTGGAGACCATTTGAACTGAGCCACTATGACTGATAGCCTACACCACACTATCAAAAAGGTAACCGAGCTACAAGTGGCTAGGTTATGGTCGATACGACCACATTTGAAAGCAAACAGTGAGGAGGTTTTCATAGGAAACTACCTAAAATTTGTTTTTCTCTCAACGACCTAACCTCCTTGAACTGCTTAAATGGAGCGGATAGGTCAATTTCTATATACAATTAGGCAAATTAACCATTAATCTTAAGCGAGCAACCAATGTCTAAGGCCACTGCTAGGAGGAGATCCTTCGGCCAATATTCCACAAGGAGTCATAGGAATTAGACCTATATCAGTGCGGTTAGGATCTCCTCCCTAAGAGGTTGGAAGTTTGGTTGCCAAGGGATAAAGAACCATACCTCTGAAGGTCCACAGGCCACCAGTTAAGACCTTCATCATGTCTTCCTCAAAATAAAATTTAAAAGTGAAGAACCTAGTAGCCATATTGATAACTTCAAGTTGACCTACTGGTTTCTACCTTCGAGAAAATTCTTTAATAAGGTAGGCCCACGACGGAGGCTTACCTAAGAATTTACCTATAAGACTAACCCTCCATTTAGCTCTATTGGATTGCAGCCTCTCCAAGTCAAGGTCCATGGTGCTAGAAGCTTTCGATTGAAGTTGTTGAAGGATAGAGGTACATGTGGGCTAGGGTTGAGACCATCTATCGAAGTTTGAGAGCCTCTGAATAACTATGCCCAAGTGGTTGGAGTAGCAGGGTTTGTACCTTTTTGGTCGTCACTAGTGGTGGAACTTTGGGCCCTTCTTTACTTCTCCTTGACTCTGTGTCGAGGCTTCTCGACTAGCCCCTTAAACTAGAGTAGCAATTACTCCTTTAAGAGAGAGAGCATATACTGATTCAGGGGGTTTCTTTGGTGGAATTGGGATTGTGGGAGTCACTAGAGAGGAAACAGGAGTAGCCATTAGACCACAAAAGGTATCTCTTCTTCTTCTTAATTCTCAAAGTTGCCTGAATTCATGAGAGAAGAGGAACAACAGCAAAGTTTATGCTTTTGATTTTATTGAAAGCTTGGATTTGGTACATGTCATCGATTTACTTAAAAAAAATACAAGGCAATCATTTAGGATAGTTATTCATCTATCGAGTGTGATATGTTTCTTAGGATATAATATTATTATTTTTTTTTGGAGAAAAGATTGGGATCCAAATAAGATATTAAGCTTCATTAAAGATAATGAAGTGTTACAACAAGATTAAATGTTCAAAAGAGAATTAAACAAAGAAAAAAAATTTAATACCTTAGTAAAAGTCGTGTTCCAACGTTCACCTCCTAACAAAATCCATAGAGGAGGGAGAGAGATAAAGGAAGTAGGCAAAAAGAGACTATTATAGGAAACTTTTTTTCACTTTCTGAGGTATTCTTTTGGCGATTCAGTTCCTTTTGGTTTATGTTGATGCCTTAGGAGAGACCCTCTCCCACTTCACTTTCCTCTCATTCTACTCCTCCCGATGGAAATTCCTGTCATTCTCTTGTCATGGACACCTCTCGTGTTCCTCTTGTCCTCGGCTGTTGAAAAATCACTATCAATTGCTTAGCCTTCAAGTCATGTGTCAGGAGTCCACAACAAAGTGTCGCCCCTACTATCATCTTCTTTCTCCTCCTCAACTTTGAACCTGACTCAATCATGAATTAAAGTGGGCAAATCTTGCTAAGTTCAAGGTCTCCAACATTGAAGTCCTTATCATTGACTCAAAGATCCTTGAAGAGAGTAGGGCAGAATGGAAGAATGCCCTATTCAGTAAGTTCCTAGGTAAAGTTCCCTCTTTGCACCTTATTAGATATGAACTTATAAAACTAAGGGGGCTTGTTGGCCCGTCCTCATTGTTGACAAATCAAAAGGTTTTTTCCTCTTCTAATTTACCAATGAGGAGGACATGATCACAGTCCTTACGAAGGGCCCATGGTTTGTTAGAGACTCTGTCATTAATTTGACTAAATGAAGGCCTAATTTTAGATCTTCGGTGGTGTGTATATCTAAAGCCCTTGTGTGGGCTTAATTTATGGACCTTTGCAATGAGTACTATAAGCTCCATATTCAAATTAATGTCGGCCATGGTTGGCAGGCCGTTAAGAATGGATGATATTACTATGGATGATATTACTATGCTAGGGGTTGTGTGGAATTGGATCTAACTAAACCTATTAGGCATGGGTTTTTTCTTGTCCCTAACCAAACTTATCAAGTGGTTTCTTATGAAAACATTCCGTATGTGTGCTTAACTTGTGGTATTGTTGGTCATAAACTCTTGGAATGCCCTATAAGGAGGAAGATCATCTAGGAATGATTGATGCAGGTGGCAGCCCTTCCTTCTAGGGAAGATAGTGCCCCGATGGACATTTCCACTAATCTACTCCCACGGCTAACAAATATAAGGTGTCCAACAGCCTACCTGAGCCTTCGACGGCTTGCTGAAGATGCCCACCCATGCCTTGAGTGCCTTAGATGAGGACCAAGCTTATGGTCCTTAGGTTCTTATCAGAACTTAGCTAGGGGTTCTTAGGGTGGTCACAAAGGCTAGGGGACATTTAGTAGTGCACATGTAGTGATGGAGGTTTGACGATGGAAATTGGTGCGACTAGGGCTCGTGCTCATGCTAACTCAGGTCAAACCCAGAAGGTATAACATGACAAATTTCTTTATTTAGCTTTCTCTTCCCTAATGAGATTGCTAGGAGTATCTCAAACATTTTTATTAGTCCTGTGTCGCTGAATAGACTAGACATAATAATTTAGATGGCCGCTAAGAGTGGTAAGTTCATCTCTAAATCTGCAAGTGTAATTCTGGCAAAAATGGATTAGGGTGCTTCATCCTCAAGCCATGATGGAAAAAGGCCATGGAAGGTAATTTGGAATTGTATTGATATTATGTCGAGGATAAAGACCATCATCCTGTGCTGTAGTTGCCCATCTAGTCGTGCTACCTTTAGTCATAGGATTTCTCAAATTGATAATGTATGCCCTCTATGTAGTAGTTATGCTGAAACAATTGAGCACTTGATTTTCCATTACAATTATTCTAAAGCAGCCTAGTTCACTTGCTATCTTAAGCTATACCTGATGAGTTTCATGAAAGCCTAGCATACTAGTTCTTGGACTACAACCCCAAAATATCTAAAGAGCAACTTGGCTATGCTTTCATCATGATGTGGATTATCTAAAACGCAAGGAATACCTATTTTCAGAAGAGTGAGCTAAGCCCCAATTAGGATCTTAGACAAATCAATAAGCTTATAGGAACCCTCAAAAGTGATGACTATCCAGACACCGGACTGAAGACCATTGGCCATAAGGTAACTTCTTTGCAGCCAGAGACTACATTATGCTGGGTAGATACGGCATGGAAAGGAGAAGAACATGAAACTCGACACGTACAAAAGTAAGGATCACTACGATGGAGCCCTAGTGGGGGAAGCCATCGCCTTGCTTTTAGGCATCAAAGAGCTCTTCAAGAAGGGAGCGAATGCAGACATAATCATCTTCCATGACTGTTTGGTGAGGCTTGTTTGGCACATCTTACTAATCATTCAGGAATACAATAGGTGGATTCACTACTTTATCTCTATCAATGTATTCTATTTGAGCAAATAAAATAACCATACTAGTCATCATTTAACAAGTCTTGCTATTTAGTGTAAGGAATGGATTGATCCATCGGATTATACTAATAAGTTGTTGCGAAATGACTTCTACCTACATGCTTTTCCTCAAAAAAGAAAAAAAAAGACTCAATTTGGGCAAGAGGGAGGAGATGGGTTGAATAGGAATATTATTTTTTTTCAAAATTTTTGTAAGATTTCCAATAAGATCATTATAAATATTATTTATTTTTACCTCATATCCCAAGAAGGTTTTATGAGATCTCTAAACATTTAATGGGTAGAGATACTATCAAAAGTGATGCAAGGGCAATATTGGTATTTGAACTAAAATTGGGTAAAATTGCAAATGGAAACCAAAATGGGTAGGAGTGGAAAAAGAAAAATTATTATATTTTTATGGGAGGAACCCTCGAAAGTTATGGATCTAATGGCTTTGGTTTGACATGATTACGATGTTGGAGTGAAAGATAAAATTAAAATAGTGGAAGGTCAGAATTGAACAAATTGGTAAATATCCGACATTATGGCATTCGTTAAAAGGTGGTGGATGTAGAGTGGTTCATGGAGATGATGATAGCTAGGATTTGGAAGTAATATTAGAGTTTTAAGTTAGATTTACTCATGAAAAATAAATGGCTATGATTAATTTACTTCTACTCGTAAATTATTTACTCTTACTCCTAATATAAACTCAAGACAAAAATAATTTCTCAATACTTGGATGCTTGAATTATTAAATAAAGCAGCCCAATCCCTTTATATATAGAGGTCGAGTATAATGAGTCTTATTAGAATTAGCCCTAAAGGTTTATATGACTCAAACTAGGATTTGCCTTAAAGATTTATATAACTTAATAAGATTTATCTTAAAGTCTTACTTGACTTAACGAGACTTGCTTTAATGGCTTACTTGAATTAATTGAACTTATCTTCTAAGCTTACATGAATAACTAGACTTTATTTAAGGACTTACATAACCATAAATTAATTAAAAGATAAATATTTTTGATCCTTCGAGCTAAATGTTTTCATGATGTTATCCAACTTGACCCGATTCTCATTATGTAAGGGCAATGTTGGTATTTGAAGTAAAATTAGGTAAAACTGTAAATAGAAACCAAAATGGGTAGGAGTGTAAGAAGAAAAATAATATTAGCTTTTGATATAAATTACCCTTGTTATACTGTTGTAGATAGAAGATGAAGAAATTATATACACATATTATTCATCTCTTCGTACTTTTTTTTATCATTCAAGAGCCCGAAGGCTATATAAGGGCTACAAAAAAAGCTAATGCTCCCTGGAAGCCAACCGCACCGCTGAGCCATTAAGCTAAGCCACCAAACTATCAAACAATTTTCTCTATAATAATTGTTTAGAATTGAAGTCGATCCCATAACCTTCTTGATCATAGAAAAGAATACGTACTAATTCTACAAGAGTTTCATCTCCATAGTTGCTGCCCTCCTTCCACAAAAAAAAAGTATGCATTCACTTTATTAACAGAGTGAAATATAGAAAAGAAGAAAGTAACATTTAATGTTACATGGCACTACAGTCATTTTATGGCTGAAATGGTTGAAGCTGCAAAGGGTCAAGTAAATAGGGTAGGGGTGTAAAATAATAAATTATATTAGTTTACCATGCAAATTACCTAAGAATCATTGTCTTCCTTGCTTTATGAAACTCATTAAATAATATGCCAAATATATTATTCCTGAAGAAGTTGATATTTTACCATTAGAATGAGCTTCTAAGTTGTAATTGCAGAGCAATTCTTGTGTATACTGGGTGATTATTTCTTTTCCAGCAAACCCATGATCGCATAGCTCTCAGATAGAACCTAGCAATAGAAATGATATATACACTGTAAGCACTAAATTGTCACCAGACATGTAGAAGACTACAACAAATTCTTGATCAGTTTCCAACTGAATAAGTTGCAAAAACTATTCCTGACACTTTAGATATTGAGAAAGTAGTAAGTTCAATTAAATTAAAATTATTGTTATAAATAACGAAAGTATTAATGACAATGAACTATATAAGTTAACCTACAATTACTTATCCATTAATGAAATTTTCCAATGAAGAATGAATGCAGCAATTTGCATCCAAAGAATTGGGCTCAAACATTGCTCAGAGAACAATAGCTCCCCATGTTTTAGTGCCATAGTTTCATGCAGAACCCTGTGGTCACCGGTAGAGGCCTCTTGCCATAGATTGCTTCTGAGAAAGTGTCTACCAACTGCCCAGCAAGGCTCGCAGGATCATCAATCAGGGTATCAACATAAACACTCACCACCCTTTGCTCTTGTGGGTTAGCTCGCAAGCTAAACCAAGTCAGAAACTTTACTCTGAAGTTAGTCTCAATGTAGCTCTCGCGCTCCAACCATCTTATTACCTTAACACAATACTCATATGCCCCTTCCGATGACCCATCTTTATTACACAAATCCTCAAGTTTCCCTATAATTCTTTTCTTTGATGAGCTCCCTGGTTCCCTTTCTGGATTTCCAGTGCCATCGTCAAGCACATTGCTTGCTGACTTGACTTTAGAGCTCTTTCCAAAGCTATCTTTGCCACTTTCTAGTTTGCAGGGCCTGACAGGCAGGGTTGAATCGGAACGGCTGTATGGCACAATCACCATTTCATTCGAAATAGGTGCATTAGATTCATTCCCTAACTTACGAATGTTTGATGCCTCATTTTGCTCCACAGAATTTGCAGAATCTCTGTGGGAACCCATTTGGGTGATTGAATCAAGCCCCTCATCCAGAGCAGAACAAGATATCCCTGGTGTTTCCTCCTGCCCAGCACCTTTTGTTCCATTAATGGTACCTTTGTTTGTTTTCTCTGAATGGTATGTGGGTTTACATGATTGATCAAATAATTTTTCTGAGATAACAATCTCAGGATTTTCACAATATCCAGGATCACTTTCTGGCGATTTATTGAGGTCAGCATATGCAATAGTGCTGTTATTTGATTCATCTCCTTCTGAAGAAGGATTAGACAGACTGCTGCTGTTTGTTTTTGGGCTTCCCCAATGTGGCTTTGTTCTGGTTTCTTTCTGCGCTAAAGCCTTAATATCATTCTTCAAAATGCTTTTAGTTCTTACTCCAGATTCCCATGGACCGAACTCCTTAGACTTGCCAGAGCCAACAACCTTGAACATATATTCTGTAGCTGGAGCAAGTTCTCTTACTAGAAATTTTCTCTTTGGAGTATGTACTGTATAGGTTGGTTCTGAGGGATACTCTGCAATGTCAGCCTTCCGATGCCACAAGTTAAAACCAGCCACTTCTTCAGAAAAAGCTGCATAAGCCTCAGAATCCAACACCACGGTAAGAGTTGTTGGGAATATGTCTTCAAATTTGATAAAGCATGACGGTAACAAATTGGCTTCTGCAATTCATTCATATTTTCAGAATAAAATTAAGATGAAGAGTACAGGAGGGAATGTACCATGTCATGTGTACAAATAATCTTACCATCAATCTGGGGATCAGCTAGAGCTGCACTAGAAAGCATAGATTCCAGCGACTCTACTGCACATGCACATAGCCTTTGAACCTCAGAACCAACAGAAAGTCTGTTGACAATCCCACGTGCCATGGCTGGCATACCATTAGTAGGACCAATTTCAGCTTCCAGCTTTGTCATTGCTGTGTCCACAATCTCATGCAAGTTTTTGTACTTCTCTGTCAAGATAAGTAGCTTGTGACTAAGGGAAAGTCGATAATACAGGACATCTACTCGTCGAGCATCTTTAGCTATCATAAGTTGCTTTTTCCAGCACCTACAGGAAAGATAAAAATCAAATAAAATGACTTGCCAGTAAAATTTGCAACATATTGTATTCTTTGTATTCAACTATGAAGAGCAGCATGGACATATCTCAACGTTAAACAGATGTATGATCAGCAAACAAACAGATAAATCTGTTTTTAAATGATTACATAGAAAAGAAAACATACTTGCAAAGTCTGGAATCTGGATCCACTAGAAGGCAGCAGTACTACGTACGAACTTATGATCGATGCACCTAACTACTGATGTTAAAACTTAAAAGTTGCAATTTGTAAGAAAGATTCTGTTGCCTGTGAATCAGAATAGATCTTCACGGCAATGATGTTCATGGACTCTGCTGATATTTGCAGTGAAACCTTTTTGCAAACAATTCTTTCGTTTTGCTTGATTACAATGAACCACCAGTTTCTAGAGCAAATTCTAGAAATTGGCATTTCTTTAATTGAGCCTCTAGAATACAATAATGATTACCAGTTAACTAATACAAAATAAAAATAAAAATTCCACTAGTAAGCAATTCCTATCTATAGTGCAATTTCCTCAATTATAATGAAGATCCCATTTGTGGCATAATCAAATATTTTGCTCTCCATAGATGATACTGATGTCCTACGATGGCTATTTATGAGATTGTATATAAAGGGTAATAATCCATATTTATTTATCTTAGCCAGCATTGAACTAGGGTCAATTGTACAGACACAAGTATTTACTGTGCTACAAATATTATTTCTGTTATTGGTATACCACTTTTCTACCTTATCTGTAAAAATCTATATGTGCAGAGCAGCATAAGAGAAGTGTAATGCATGCCATGAATAAGCATCATCAATGTATTATACCCTAAAGAGCATCTTTATGTTATGCTTCTAAGTTGATCTAATCTCAGATATCTAGGTGATTTTCAAGAACCTTTTTGATAAGCTACTATGTAAGGTAATCATCATTAAGAGTCTGCATGCCTTTAACGTCTCTTCCGAATAGTACTGCTACTTTTAATATTCCTTGCATGTTTTCTGAATAATAGGCATGGAAAGCATCAAAGTCTGGATTCCTAACCCATAATCAATCTGGAAAAAGTTTTCAAAAAAAAAAAAAAAAAAAAAAACACACACACACACACACACTTCAGAAAAATGGCAGTAAGCTAAATGATGAGAGTTATGATGGAAAAACATTAATGCTGGAGTCTAATTAGGTGTCATCTTGCTGTATTTATTCTAATTATGTTAAGCATTTTTTCCTAAATGAAGAATTTTATTTGTATAGAGCAGGGTTCCAAGTATCGGAATCGGGATCATGATTGGGATCGACCGTCTGAAAAAACGATACGTATCGGCCATATCGACGGTATCGGCAATATCGGCCGTCCGTATCGGTCTGTATTTTAAAATAATTTTTAAAATACATAATTTTTTAATTTTTTTAGAAAAATAGTAATAAGATATAAATATAAATTATTCATATATAAAATCTAAAAACTAAAAAATAAATACTATTTTCTCAATTTCTATTTCTTCCCTTTTCTACCACTCACACTCTCTCTCTCCCACACAAATTAAAAAAATTCTTACCTCCTCTCTACTAACTCTCTTTTATATCAAACTCTCTCTCACTAACTCTCTCTTATTAAACTCTCTCCCACTAACTCTCTCTTATCAAACTCTCTCCCTAATTAACTATCTCTCCTACTAACTCTCTCTCTTAAAAACTCTCCCTCTCCCTCACCGACTACCACCTATTTCCCTTTTTAACAGTTTTTTAATTTTTGTTTTCTCTCCATGTCTCTCTCTCCTCTTCCCCTCTCTCTCTCTTTCCCTCTCTCTTGCTCCATCTCTCTCTCTCTTTCTCTCTCTTTCCCTCTCTTTCTCTCTTTCTTTTCCCTTTCTTTCTCTCTTACCCATGCTCGTCTCAGGCGGGATCGGCCGATATGGCCGATCCCAACCCAAAACGAATCGGGAATTGGCCGATCCGGCCGATACCCGACCGAAACCAATCAATACAGGATCGGGATCAGCTACGGCCGATCCCACTCGGGATTGGCCGAAACTAAGAACCATGGTATAGAGTGTTGCATCATACAGATTTGTACAGTACCAGGGTTCTATACTGCCCCTTCCGGGTGGGATGGTGGTTAACTATCCACTTGGATCATGAGAAAAAGGTCAAGATCCACTTTAAGTGTATTGTAAGATAGGTGTTCTCTGTTGCTTTTAGGATTTCGGTTTGAGAGAACTACAGCAGCTATGCTGAGGAATAAATGAAGACAACTTTTCATGTCAGCTTCTTCCCGACAGAGAGCCAGTGGAACAAGTATGGTTGTGACAGAGGCAAGGTGTGTGCAGTAGTGAAAAAAGGTGTCTCTCTTCTACATTGATGCAAAGGGAGGTAATTCTCAAGTATCATTGCATTCTTATGACACAACTAGCACATGCCCTATTATTCCATGCGGGCGAGTGGTTGGCACAGGCTCTGCCTATGGTACAGTAATCCTTGGCCAAAAGTCATACTTGAAAACATCACAAATTGGATGTCTTAGCTAAACTTTACCCTACAATGCCATGCTATCACCGTGAAACTACAATGCCAGAGTTCTGGCAGAATAATAAACATGTTTAGTTAAGGAAAATTTCAGTTCGTGAATTGTGAGTTCCTATATATGGGTATTCAAATTTCATCTATAAAAAGGTCTTCAAAGCGGCAAAGATCAATAGAAAAGAAATCGCCTCCTTTTTCCAAGAGAGGTAAAAGTTGCAGGTCTTTATATTCCAAAATACAAACTCACAGGAAAGTTCCTCGCCAGAAAATTATGTAATAATATCTTATTAGTTCTGGAATTCTCTTGTATAACATTGTTTGAGGGAAAAAGCTAAATTGTTTGCATAGCCCTGAAGATTATAAAACGGATATTGATTTCGTAAAATTCCAGATTGACTCATGTATCTCACATACAAAATTAATCAGCCTTTATCTATCAGCTCTAAATTGGTTTAGCAGACTCCATTCTGTGTGGAAGTACCAAGCAGAAACACATTGACCCTAGAAACAACTAAGTCAAATCAATCAATGACACTTATCAGGTTTGAGTGTAAACAAAACAGCCTTCTTTCTTATTGCAAGAACACAGACAAAAGCTGGTCAAGGTGATAAGCATTAACCAAGATTATAAATCATTTTGAAAAGTATACCCTTCATTCAGGAGTATATTGACTGCATCTATGCTAAAAAAATAGGGAAACAATATTAATATCATCATAGCATGCAACAAAGAAAAACATGAGAACCAAGTTGGTCGAAAACTCATCGGGCATGATTTCTCTTCGAAACAACAATTATAACAATTTAGAAATTAGAATCTTATCTAACTAGGTCAATAGGGTTGCAGATGGTAAGGTCTGTTTGCATTTGGTTCTGGATAAAATCCAGTACCTAGTCTACCTAGGGACTGAAGCACTCTGTACAACCATGCTTAGAAATGTGAGCTATGTTTGTAATTCAGCCCTAATTGGCTGATAGGTTTCCAGTAGTGGACCGAACATAAGGGATCTTTCTACATCTGCTAAAGATAGAAGACACTGCTTATCCAAGAGAATAAGATTGTATAATCGACAGCGCAAGCTTTCATATAAGAACTTCAATACGGCATAGTCGAAAAGCTACCAGTTAACTTCCAGCATTGTTATTCTGTGAGATCTGCTAGAATGATGAATGACAATGTGTGAGAACTACTAAGAAATTGGAACTAAAAGGAAAGGATTAAAGACACCATTATAGGGAAAGGATAACTTCACCGGAGTATATTTAGTCTAAGAATACCATGTTAAACAACAGACCAGATATTTATTGCAGCCAGCCCGACATGTGGAGAATAATCTCCCTCCACCGCCGTGAGGGCCAGTTGGGGGCCAACTATCGGCGACCCATGACTGAACCCAGCCGTCGCCGCCCTCCATGCAACTTGTGGCGGCGTCCTAGGCCGAATTTCAAATTCAGCCTTAGGGTTAGGGTTAGGGTTAGGGTTAGGGTTAGGTTATTTGCATGAAGATGATGAAGTGCACAATTTCTGAGGTAGGCCAGATTTTCGCGAACTACTTCGTCCACCTCGTGCGAACCAATTTAGAACCTTTGAACATGACCCCAAGCATGAGTACGAGCTCGAGGATAAACAGTGGAACTAACCGGTGGGCCCGTGCTATCGAACTTAGTTGAACCCGCATGCAGCCCGGGCGAGACATGAGCCATACTCGTGGGCCCACGTCTCATGTGACTAGCCTCAATCACGAGGTCACTTGGTCTACATTGACAAGCCACATTTTGGGATCCAAGCTCGGACCATCAAGCTTGATTTCCCAAAATTTTTTAGAAAAGACCCGCTAGACTAGACCTATCTAGTGGAGCAATTTTTCATGTACCATAGCAGACCCGACTATCAGAAGGTCTAGCTAGCTTCATTCTATTTGGAGAGCATGACGATTAGGTGGTACTAGTCGGATGAGCAGACTCGATCGTTCGAGTTTTAGGAGGACTTTGCGGATACGATTTGTGCTCAGTTCGATCTGACCTAGTACGAGAACTTTCAGGCCATGTTGACTAAGCTGACTCAGTCAACAATAGTTCTAGCTTACCGGAAGAAGTTCGAGCGGATATGCAACCAAGTCACTAACTGGTCGGCCCTGAAGAGTACCTTTAATAGTGGGTTCAGGGCTTGACATTCAGCTGAGGTCAAGGCTTTGAGGCCCACTACTTCTGACGAGATCTCTTCAGCTGTTCTAATGCAGTCCAAGTTGGATCAGTTAAACCAAATCCGTAAGAAGAAGAGAAAAAAGACAGCCCAAGCCCACGGCCCACTAGAGACTGCATTTGTCTCGGCTCAGCCTGCGCAGATGACTCAGCCTAACTGCAAGATGATCTCGCGCTGCTTTGTACCTAATAACTTAGAGGAGCATAAAATGAAAGGCTTGTGTTTTTACTTCGATGACTGATTTACCTCCAGTGAAAAATGCAAGCGCTAATCAGCTCACGTCATGTTCCTAAGCGACTTAAGGAGGATGAACTCAAATTCACTGATTGGCACGACAAGTTGTACAAGTACAAGGACGTGAGAGACTAGTAGATTGTTACAATCCAACCACGTGGGTTAGTTTAGTTGAGTCAGTTAAGTTAAGTTGAGTTGAGTCAACTTGAGTAAGTTAATTAGTTTTATCTTATTATTTTAAATTTTAAATAAATTGGATAATCAACATGTGGATTCGATCAGCTAAGATTTTTACTCCTATAAATATGAGTGGATATGTGTTAATAATTATCATTGAATGGATATGAGTTTAACCAAATTATTGTTTTCATTTTTATTATTTATCGTAGCTGTTAGATCGTCTTTATTTTTCTAGGAGTAGATCATAGCCGTAAAAGCATTCCGATCTTTTAAAGCCTAGCCACTTTTCTCCACTAATAGCCACCCTAATTTACGGCTGTCCACAACCACCCTTGGTCGTCTGCCACCTTCGACGACTACTATAACGTCGGATATTTACCGTTCTTGTCCCATTCGATCTTTCTCGACTATTTTAATTATATTTTTTCATCTAGACCTCTGACTTAAATAAAACTAGAGCCATTAGAACCTTATCTCGTGAGCTACCACCATCTAAATTTTCATAATTTTATTACGTCTGGATCGGTCCAGATCTGGTACGAAATTATATCTCAAATACAAAATTAACCGGCCTTTATCTATTAGCTCTAAATTGATTTAGCATACTCCATCATGTGTCAAAGTACCAAGCAGAAACACATTGGCCCTAGAAACGACTAAGCCAAATCAATGACACTTACAAGGTTCGAGTGTGAACAAAACAACCTTCTTTCTTATTGCAAGAACACAGACAAAAGTTGGTCAAGGTGATAAGCATTAACCAAGATTATATATCATTTGGAAAAGTATGCCCTTCATTCAGGAGTAATATTGACTGCATCTATGCTAACAAAATAGGGAAACAATATTAATATCATCATAGCATGCAACAATGAAAAAAAATAGAACCAAGTTGGTCGAAAACTCATCAGGCATGATTTCTCTTTGAAACAACAATCATAACAATTTAGAGATTAGAATCTTATCTAACTAGGTCAAAAGGGTTGCAAGTGGTAAGGTCTGTTTGCATTTGGTTCTGGACAAAATCCACTACCTAGTCTACCTAGGGACTGAAGCACTCCGTACAAACATGCTTGGGAATGTGAGCTATGTTGGTAATTCAGCCCTATATTGGCTGATAGCTTTCCAGTAGTGGACCAAACATAAGGGATCTTTCTACATCTGCTAAAGATAGAAGACACTGCTTATCCAAGAGAATAAGATTGTATAATCGACAGCGCAAGCTTTCATATAAGAACTTCAATACGGCAATAGTCGAAAAGCTACCAGTTAACTTCCAGCATCGTTATTCTGTGAGATCTGCTAGAATGACGAATGACAATGTGTGAGAACTACTAAGAAATTGAAACTACAGGGAAAGGATTAAAGACACCATTATAGGGAAAGGATAATTTCATCCGAGTATATTTAGTCTAAGAATACCATGTTAAACAACAGACAAGATACTTATTGGATTAAACCAACTACGATAAAGAAACTCTGACGTGTTGACAAAATGAACATTTTCTGAATCACATGGACTAAAGACTTGTAAATCAAGGCAGGTAAGGAAAAGATTACCCAAGTAAATCATTCTCTTTTCCACAGTATGTACAGTAATAGTGCCCATCCAGTCTCTTGCACTGTCCATTCTTCATAATGCCAGCTCTTTCATGTTTAAGGGCACACTCAAGATGACAAGACAAGCTGCAGGAATCCCCTTGAGAAGAAACCTCTGAACTACAAAATAGCCAGAGACTAGGATCCTTATTGTCATCATACTTGTGACAGATGCAACATGAGCAACGTCGGCAAAATATATCTTCTATGTTAAGTGTAGCCCTGCAAGCTAAATTCTGGCAATATTTTGTACTAACCACTGCATCAATATCATTGGTCCCTGGAATAATACTTGTCACAACTGGTAGACGTGAAGGGTTATCGCTCTTTCTTTGTCGTTTGGAAGAAGCTTGAATGCTAGGGGTGGGTGGGTTGGGAGTTGATACCCTTTTTTTCTCCATGTTCCCCTAATTTTTTCTCTGACACAACTTTGACAAGATATTCTATCATCTTCTGCTTTGTTAATCCAGTGTACTTCCTCTCCTTTCCTATCTCAGCACAAAGAATCTCTAAAATTTCCTGACGGCTCCATGTTTGTAGCTTTTCAGGGGCACTTTCTGGCCATTTTGACAATTCACGAACAAGTTCTCTCTTTTCGGCGATGTTCATCTTGCGGCATTTAGATGGGTCAAGAACGAATCCTGAAGTTACAAAAAAAAGAGATTAATTTGGAATAATATATGAGTTACCAAATAAATAATAACTGTGTTCAGAAGAAATTGAGTTGCAGAATTAAGGATCTAGATGAAACCAATGATGGCCAAAAGGTACAACTAGAGAGGAGGCAATTACAGAATGGCAGGCAACAATGACTACAGAAGGCAAAACCATAAGAAATTCGGCAAGCAATATGTTACCAAAAATAAAGATGATACCAATTACGAGAAACTAGCTCAGTGCTAGACCAAATCAGACGTACGTTGCATCTATACTGCTGACATTTGGTAAAAAATATACTCCTCGTATCCTTAAATGCTTTCACATCCTTCACACAGTAAACAGACGTGCGACCAAGAAACATGCTCCTAAAAGACCTTCCATTGTCAGTATAATTCCTCTCTGCTCGCATGAGAAACTTGAAATCAACACGAATAGCATGAAAATCACATAAATGAGGACACATTTCACAATTACAATCGTTCGCAAATTTCCAGATCCAACAAACAGCGCACTGAACGTAAATTATGAAAGTTGCATGCAAAAGATAGTCGGACACCTCTTCTAATTCACCACGTAAAGTACTAATTGAAGCTATTACTCAGGCAGATAATTTGTAATTTTATCAACAGATAACCGAAATCATCTCACAAAACCAACATAATGCACGAAAAGAATTTACCAAATTCTGTAAAGAACGCCCAATTAGACCTAAAAAAGGGACAATTTGTTAAGCACGACCCTGAAAATTCCCAAAAGAAAACAAGCCTAAAGCATTAAAAAAAAAAAAAAATCCAATTTTTCTCCGACCCAGTTCATCCCTTTCCCCGTAGCCCCCCAATCCAACACCCAGATCGATCGATAGCCAAAACCCACCAAGGAAAACACCCGAATTGTCGAAAGGAAGGATACCCACCAGAGAAAGGAGGATCCATGGCGACAGATCTCCGCTCCTCCTCCCCCTTCACATTACCCCCCGCTCCAAAGCTGACCCCTTTCGCCCTCCCCCCTTCTGCAAACTACGCAAACCCAACACAATCAAAGACTATATCTACATACCAATTGCAGCTTTATATATTAAAAAGAGACACGAACACTATATACTAAGATAAAAAGAGCGAGAAAGAGAGAGAGAGAGAGAGACGAAGAATCCATGGCTGACCGGGTCTCTGTCTCCGCTGCACCTCCGGTGCTTTAAGATTCGGACGAGGAGAGGGGTCACTGTGATGCGTGATTGGTGGAATTAACTGGTAGCCAAACAGCCTTGCGGCCAATCAAGGAGAAGAATTTTTTCTTCTTCTTCTCCTTCTCCTTTTATATGTAAACCAATATACATATATGAAGAGAGAAGAGAGAAGAGAGAAGAGAGAGAAAGAAGAGAGAGGTGGGTTGCGTTACTCTTCAAAAAGGTTTGGTGGTATGGGACTAAACATACGAGGCTAGTCGATAGCTTGCCTACTCATCCATCTTTTCCATGTGATTTTGCATCCCAAAAGTTGGGCATACAATGGTTAATTCAACAATATATATATATTTTTTAAATAAAAATTTTATTTTAGGAATAATTATTTTTATGTTTACTTGTATTCTAAATAAAAGTATATTTATTATCTTTAATATAATATAAAGTGAAAAAAAATATATATGTTTTACTTTTTATGAAATCATCCATGAATACCTCTTGATTTGATATAAAGTGGATTAATAGAATAGATATCAAGAATAAATTAATAATTAGATTAATATGTGGTATAATATGTAATTTTAATAAATAGTATTTTATATTCTAGAATGAGATTATTACGATGCTAAATTTAACTGATATAGGTAAAAAAGAGTTAAAAACAAAAGTCGAATGATAAATATATATATAAAAGAGTGTAAAAATATAATCTCTTTGTTTTTTAACCTTCTACGTTGTAAAAAAAATATATTAGGTTGAATTTTAAGTACCAAAATTAGGGTACTAAATGTACTTTAATTTTGATTTTGATATGCTCGTACTACCACAAAATTTGTGGCTCTAGTTGATTAGGAAGGATTTTCATACACAGTGAAATTTTGAAGTAAATGCGGTCCAAAATAATCAAGATGACCAAGTCAAACACTAATACGAAAAGAATAAATAAAATAGACCATTGCAAATAACTTCAGGGGGATTTATTTCTCTAATTATTTTTCATTTATATATTTAAAACCCTCGACTATTTTAAAACCCTAATTCTACTTCTAATCTATAGTTATTATCATCTCCACAACTCACCCTACCTTACGGCCGTCTACCACCACCCTTAGTCGTCCGCCACCTTCCGACGACTGCTACAATATCGAATATTTAACGTTCTACCCCGTTCTAATCTTGCTTTACTTTTTTTTTTAATATTTTTTCATCTCGATCTTCGATTTAAGTAAAACTAGAGTTATTAGAACCCTAACTCACGAGGCTACCATCACCTAAATTTTTATAATTTTCTTACGTTCAGATCGGTTCAGATTTGACTCGTAAAGACACTTTATCATATCTATAATTAGCTTATAGAATATATATATATATATATATATATATATATATATATATATATATATATATAGTGCAGGTCAATTAGGCTATTATCAAGTATATAGAATATTGAGACACTGTTTATCTAAATTATTAAACATTTCTTGTGGAAATGGAGTTGAATTATCCTTCCTGCTACAAAACTGGTTATTTTTTATGTCTAATTCACTAATGCTTCCATAATCTCTTTATAACTCCTCTCTATTATAGTAATAAAGTTTTAATTAGAGCAGAATCAAGTTATACTTGATAATTTTGAGTGCAGACTTAGTATTCTTACATCCTTAATCTTTTATTATAACTCTTTTCTTGCATATATTATATCTCTAATCTTTCATTGTAGAATTAGTTTTGAATGAATATCTTTCCATTCACAACTTTATCTATTTTATTGCATATATAAAGTCTAATTTGGTATTTGTGCGTGTATCTCTATTTGAATAATTTGAATTCTCCCCTAAGAAATCTTTCCTTTTTGTGCAAATATCTCAAGGTGTTTTGTCAACAAAAATAAAAATTTGTGACTTTTTATATATTGCCGAAAAATAGAAACCATGCATCCTTTTTATTTGGCTCTTACTCTAGATCTATACTTGTTTCACAATATAAGTCATATATTATCATGCCCATCTTCGTCATTATATATTTTTTCTATATTGTCAAGTTCATCCCTCTCTATGTGCTATCCAATGATGTATGTTTGCAAAATTCCACGTATAATTAAATGATCGTTGGTCGGTTTTCGAGTTCATAAGCATTATTATATTTTCGATATGTACACAATATTTGTTCTTCATATGTACTATGTTGAAATGGCAAAATCCAAAAATATCTAAACTTCTTTATACTCATTGTTTAATCTATATTTTTCCCATCTACCATTTATCTATTTCATCTATTTGCAATCTAAGCAATAAAAATATTTACAACATATTATTGTATCACTAATAAAGGTATTAATCAATTACTAGTATCATATTTATTAAAAATATTAATCAAACCCCATATGATGGTGTATAATACCAGTCAACCATAGACCTCTATAGTTGGATCAAATCCTCCACAAAAAGATAAACGTTCTATATAATAGAAATAAAAGAAGAAATCTTAGATTATGTTAATTTAGTAATTAGACTGTCGTATAGAAATTAGTGTACCAGAGTATTATAGTAATTTATATATAGGTTAACGGCTTTGCTAGATAGCATAAGGACTTGTAATGGTTACATAATAGTTGCTTATGAAGGAAATGAAGGTTCCAGCAATCAAAAGAACCAATTTCGGGATTGTGCGTTCGAATAGCCTTTAGGCATTCAAACGACCCTATAGGTATTCAAGCGCATTTTTCTGATAGCCAAAAATAAATTAGGTGTTCGAATGCCCTCAAGACCGTTCGAACACCCAACGACAAGGAACCCTAGTTCAAGTGTTCTAATTAAGTATTTTTGGTTATGTTAGGCAATAAGATTCAAGCCGATCCAATCCTATTGCCAAGTCTAATCGAGTCAAGGAGCCACCTATAAATAGATGTGGTGTGCACCTGTATAATCATCTTAGATTATTAAAGTTAATTTACAAGATTGTCTCCTTGTTCGACTACCTCCAAGCTTTGGAACCCTAGCCACCATCTAGGAATTTCATTGCTGCCTTTCTCTTCGTATGGCCATAACCCCCTTGACCATAAGGAACAACCCTACTTCTTCTTTATCCCTTTCTTATAGATTACCTCGACTTCCACTATTGTCATCTCCATCACATTTTCATAAACCTAGGCCATTCACCACCATGCCTCTTCGGCCTCCTCTTTTCACGGTCTATCCCAATAGATTCATTCTCCATTCTGAATCTATCGCAATCCCAAAAGAACTCGACCATCTAACTGTTGATCTCGAGTTATCTCTTAACTTTAGAGATTCGCAGTAACTCTAACTTTCTGCTCGTGAGTCGTAATCCAATTCTATCTTCAAATTTAGACTCGCAGTGTTCATGAGGTTAGGAAGGTGATCGTTACAGGATTGCAAATGCATCTGTAGATACCTAGGTGGTTGCATAGATCGCTTTTTATAATAGTGATTAAAAGAGAAAAGCATAATTGTCATATGATCAACACCAGTTTTATATCTAACCTATATGACTATACCCGATTAGCTCACTCTCGACATAAAACTAGATATTAGAATAACCAAGTAAATATTTGTTATATTCTCCCCAAATGCTGGACACATGAAGTATATACTAACTACAAAATTTGAAAGTGTGAATGGTGATATAGAATCATATGATTAATTAGGTTATGCTTCTTGTTGAAAATCTAGTTAAAATAAAAAAATAGATATCAATAGCTAAGGATGCATGATGAAGTTAAAGGAGAAAGAAAAATAAAATGATGTTATTATTAGGTCACAAGCAACTGAATCAAGCTATAACATAATCTACTTACTCTTCAAAATATCTATATTATTCTTAGTTAAAAATTAGAGTGTAGCAGTAATTGTATATAGTGGTTTACAAAAACATAACATGTAAGTCTTGTAAGGTTACATATCATGCATAAGAAAAATAAACACTATATATTATCCTAATTGAAAGCTCACTCATCTCTCCAAATAGTTTTTCTTTTGCTTTTTAGGCGTATACTTATCTCCTTACACATCTCAATTTTTGCTCATATAGGATTTCTAGTTAATATTGTGAGTCAGTAACCCATGGATTAATATGAAACATAATCTTATTAATTTTTAGGAAAATGCTTATTAAGTTTAGGTCAACAGTAAAAAGATACTACAACAACACCAAAATTTCACAACATTTATATTCTAACATTTAACCAAATGTGCAAAGTTTATTATTTCCAAGTGGTAAAACAAAGAAGATAGGTATTTAACTTTTGAGAAGCCATTCTAGACCAATACATAATTAATAATCTTATTTACAAGATGAGAAAAATCTTTGCAATAAAATTGACACTATGATACATGATGCTTTTGTCTTTATGTCAAATTTATAACTAGTTAAAATAGGATTTTGTTGATCTCCCTCTAAGGAGCCAAATAAGTATGCCAAAAAAAAAATTATCATTTGTCTAATGATGCAAAACATGACCTATATCCTCACTGCAAAAAGTTTTCAAAACTTTTATTCGTTATACATTTATTGCATATAGATTGTTTAGGTGGATGGAGCAATAAAGCTTTGATATACTCCTTCAATTATTGAAAGAGGCTTTGTGGGGGTGATAGCTTACCAAAAATCTTCTATAATAACAATAAAATTATGAGAGACTTGAGCCTAGATTAGGACAAAATACATGCATGTCCAAATGATTGTCTCATATATATGGGAAAGAGTTGGCTATTGAAACATCATGTTATGTTTGTAGAGCTTCAAAATGGAAAATAGTTAAAGAACATTCTAATAGTAAAGCCTCAAATTGGAAAAAAAATAAAACATCAAAAAGTCCTAGAAAGTGTATTGAGATACTTTCCCTTAAAATCAATGCTTCAAAGATTATTCATGTCATCAAAAACAGCTTATGATATGAGATGGCACAGTGAAGTGAAGTTCGTAAAAGAGATGGAATGCTAAGGCTCCTGCTTATCAGATCCTCGTAATGTATGACGATGGGTTTAATCTATTTCTCCTAATGAGTATTTCTCATAACACACGGCCTATTGTATTAATTACTTACAACTTACCTCCTTGGATGTGCATGAAGCAACGTTATTTCATTCTCTCATTACTTATTCTCGGTCCATCGGCTCTAGGGAATTGATATTGTTGTGTTTATGCAATCCTTGATTAATGATCTAAACATAATTTGATGGAGTCAAAAACTTATGATGCATATTGTAGGAGACCATTCCAAATGCATGCTACAATTTTATGCACCATTATCTGGATGGAGCACTAAAGGACAACTTGCATGTTTGTCTTATAACAAAGATATATGTTCTGAATATTTAAAATATGGTAGAAAATTTTGCTACATGAAGCATCACAGTTTTCTGGACAATGGTCACAAAGTTTCAGTGTGATGCAAACTCTTTCCATGAGGCATCTCTTTCTAGAGATGATGTTTGGGTAAATGCACTCAATAGAAATCTATAGAGAAACATGGGTCAGGAAACTCGGCTTAACCTCTGAGACTCCATCCAATGAGCAAAAATAAAAGAGAAAATACACTAATTTTAAATAATTAAATATAGCTTCTTTCATGTATGTAAAAAGATAAAAAAATAATAATATGAAATAAAATTCATCATAGCAATATGACAAGTAAACATGAAAAATACTTTGCAATAGAGAGATGTCCAGATTGATATACAATTTGTTATTGTATTCTATGCGCGAAATGAGATAGAAAGAAAGACGAAAATACCAACAAAGAAACGGTTAGAAAGAGAGGCGAAGTAGTTAACTACTTACAATAAATACATGTGAATAGGTAAAAAAATAATAATTAGTGATTTAGGATAAACAAAGTACGTACCTGGGCGAGATATTGATCGTGCTCGCTAGGAAATTTGGGTGAGAAATTTCCCGAGTCAATTTCGACATTTTTAGTATATAGGCTTACTTAATTATATAATTTTCACTAAGTTTTCATTAATCTATATGTGATAGGAGTTCGACACTTCTTTAATTCCCTTTCCAATCAATATGTCTGATGATCTTCTACGTAGCAAAGATAAAAGTGCAATACATGGAAAAATACCTGAGTATTCGTACAATGTCAATGTAGGATATATATATATATATATATACACTTTGTTTTGTATCATTATGCCTACTTTCATTTTTCAGTAAATTGCAAATAAAAACTTAGTAAGTTGACTAAATAGCTTAAATGACCTTCTCTTAGATAAATATATATACGGAGGAGAAAGTTTATTGTAGCTTAGGGATATAAAATAAAAGTTCACGAGGTAAAGTAATATCTCTCACCCACTAATAATTAATGTTAACCGAGAAATGTCACAATTATTCTATATTTTTTTCTCTAAAATTAAATGTAAATTATTCTCTAAAATACCTAAAATTGATCATGAGACATTTTCTAATAGAAAAATAGAACGACTAAGAAAAATGAGTCTTTTAGAAGTTTTACATAGTCATGAAATATTAATGATGAGATCTATGTAAAAAAATGGGCATAGTTTAGGGTCTAGATGTGTATAAGAACATTTCCATCAGTTTTTGTTTAACCAATTTCATAATCTACATTTAGGTGTCGTTGGATGTAATTTAAGGCCTACATCTGATTGCTACTTGAATTTCTTAAACTTTATATGATAGCTTACGTCGGTTTAGAAAAATATAGTGTTTGATTCTAAACCGGTCTAGTGCTTAAATAAAATTACGCTTAATGGTTATAACCTTTAAAGTAAATCCATATTAGTGTTTTTAACAATAAAATGCTTAGCTTTTAAGTATTTTAGGCGCATCCTTTTTATCTTGTAAATCCCTGAATTGTTTAGCATTTTTTTTCTTTCAATAGAACGGCTAATATTTACTTAAAATGCTGATCTAATTGATGTTTTATATTTTATTGGGTAAAATACTTAACAATTTCGCATTTTATTTATCGCTGTAGTAAAGTAGA
The DNA here is from genome assembly GCF_019914945.1 of Typha latifolia. Classification (NCBI taxonomy): domain Eukaryota; kingdom Viridiplantae; phylum Streptophyta; class Magnoliopsida; order Poales; family Typhaceae; genus Typha; species Typha latifolia. The sequence goes on along the minus strand of NC_133098.1, from coordinate 9,020,374 downwards.
CCATTTTGGTATTAAGTTTGAGATATAATCCAATTCGGGAAATAAAATTAAAAATACGTCTAGCTTGGTCAAAAACGGAAGAGAGAACAATAATGTCTAAGAAAGGAAAAAGTGAATTGGCATAAAATATATATTAGGATTTCAAACATAAAAAGAAAAAGATAAATAAACAAATTAAAAAAAAACAAAAAAGCCAACCTGGTCAAATAACTACCCAACAGCCCAAACTTGTACAAACCCTACAAAGACCTCCATATTTGGAAGGTAAACTAACGACCCATCCATCCTCATTACTATATAGTCCCCCCTCGTCTCCTCTTCTTCCTCCCCAACCCAACCATTTCCTCTCTCTTATAGTAAGGAGAGGAAAAAAGATAAAAAAAGGAAAGAAAGAAAAGTGTTCAATAATGGCATCTGAGTCCGCAGTTGCCGTCTTGCTTCCGATCTTCCTCTTTGTCTTCTTGACAGCCACCGCGGCTCATAATATCACCGAAATTCTTGAAGCCTTTGATGACTTCTCCTCCTTTAATAATTTGCTCAATCAGACAAAGCTCAACAATGAGATCAATCACCGCCAGACTATCACCGTCCTCGCTATCGCTGACTCTGCCATCGGCCCTCTTGCCTCCCTCCCTACCGACGCTCTCAAGAAAGCCCTCTCTGTCCATGTCATCCTTGACTACTATGACACCGACAAGCTTAGTCGTCTCCGCAATAGGTCTGCCATCTTCACCACCCTCTTCCAGACCACCGGCCTCGCTGACGATCGCATGGGCTTCTTGAACTTCACCAAGAAAGCCGATGGCGAGATGCTATTTGGCTCTGCAGTCCCTGGCGCTCCTGTCGTCTCCCATCTCATCAAGGTCCTGGCTACCAAACCGTACAACATCTCCGTCCTCCAAATCAGCGCCCCTATCATCCCCCCGGGAGTCGAAAACACTGGGAACGTCGCGCCCCCACCGCCACCAATTGCAGCTGCACCTAAGAAGGGTCCAACACCATCACTCAATAGCCCTACAATTGCACCGACATCTGATGTGATAGCTCCTACACCTGTAGAAGAAATAAATGGCCCAGCGGCCGACGCTCCAACAGCGTCGCCTCCCTCGCCAGTGGCAGACGCTCCTACCGATGCCCCAATTGCTGGGTTGGATGCACCAGCCAGTGCCCCGACAGTGGATAGTGAGTCACATTCTTCGGCACAAAGGGTGGTGGTAGGAGCAAGCATTGGGTTGACAATGGGGGTTATTTTCTTGAGTGCACTCTGATCGAAGTTATTAATTTGATGTTATAGATGTTGGGGGATTAATTGTATCATATCATAGCGTTGGGTTCTGAATATAAAGACTTTTTGGTTTTGCTTCTTCTCTCATTTGATGTCTATGTATTGAGAAGACCTTCAAATCAGCTAAATTTTTCCCGGTTAACTTGTGGAATAAGAATATAATTATTCTAGTATAACAACTAAATAACCACTTACTAGTATATTAATAGCAAATTAGTAACTTTCCTCTTTATATTTCTCTCTAAATTGTACTTTGGTCTTTTGGTTTAAAAACTAAACAATAGATAGTTTATACTGATATAACCTCTCTTCTTCTAATATAAACCCTTTCTATTAGTATTTGGTTCTGTATTATTAAAAAATTCACGAAATACTAACATCCAAAACAAGAAAATTCAAAGAACAAAATTGCCAGTGATGGAGTTACCTGCTAAGACTACTAAGTTTATAGACATTTTCTCAACATAGTCAAAGATATGTTTTCCCAAATGCTAATAAATAAGAACAGAACAAAGATATGCATGTCACAGTTTAACTATATTACTATAATGTTTACATCATCATGCTAAAGTCTATAATATCCCTAGACTACGGAGGATTCAATTGCTCGAAAATATATCACGACCGCGACAAATTTTCTAGCAAATATTGGGCTTCGACCTCTTATGTCTCGAGATCTTTCTCGTGTGGTAACGGATCTACTTAATTACCCGAACATAGGTGAATATAACTACCTTAATTTGACTAATCAATTAGGTTGCATGCTGTCGCTAATCTAATGAGCGATTAAGAATAATTAATACAAATTTAACATTTTATTCACATATACTAATTATTATCTAATTAGTAGAAATTATAATAATTTCCTCATCCTTAACGTTTAAATATCTTAATTTATTATGGCTAACTAAACATATAAAAAAATGAAAAGATGAAGACAACTAACATTACTAAAATAAGAAAAGAAAATAATTTATGCCGGCCCATGGCTCAAACAATAGGTTGGGCCGGGCTGTGCCTTAAATGGGATCTCTTGTTTATGAGCTTGAACTGTATAAAATAAAAATGATATAATTCCAAAATAATTTTCACTAGGTAAAATATTAGATTCAGTAAAGAACTAGGTTGTAACACATTTAAAGAGAAATTTGCATATAACACCCTGTCTTTTAATAAAATTGTAGTTTACACCCTATATTTTCATTATTTACAAATCGAGACATATAATTTAATGAATATGTGCAATTAGATCAGTTAGTTAAACTTAATCAAATCTCTGAGTTAAGTTAACTAAACTAAAAAAATTATGAAAATACCCTCAACTACGTCATACTAAGGATATTTTAGTCATTTTCAAAATAAAATCTCTACTTAATGGAATATTTTGATGGTGTTAGTTCAAATCTAACCAGGGTGTTGTATGCATATATTCACTAAATTAGAGGGCTCAATTTGCAAATAGTGAAACTGGGGGTGTAAACCATAATTACATTATAAAGCATGGTGTTATGTATAAATTTCTCTAATTTTAATATCCTTTTCATTAGTAGCTCATGGGCCTAAAATTTATCAATGAGGCCTAGAAGCCCATTATGTTTTTTTTTCAAGATTAAAAAAAAATCTCTTCTCCTGTTGGGCCTCCATTTACCCACTTCTAATCTAATATGTTCCAAGCTATGCCCAAGGATTACATTACATTAACTTATAATTTGTCAGCATTAATTTTGGCTTAATACCAAGAAGATATTCTTCCAAGTGGGGGAAAAAATCTAGCATATTTTCAACTGGAGAAATAGCTCCACATTTAGTTTCCTTTGCATATTAAGCTATTTTCATTGTTTTCTTTCCAAACTACCTTCATTTCATATGAAAAGAAGAGAAAGAAGAAGAAGAATACACTTGTTAACTAAGTTAAATATATCTTAGATTTAATTGGATATAGAGGTATTCTATGATAATTAAAAATTGTCCTTTTCTCCTTCCTCCCGCCAAAGGAAAAAAAGAAGTTATCTTTCTTTCTTCCACTTTAATAACTAAAAATTATCCATCTTCCTTTTGATTCATAAAAAATACCTTCTCTATTTCAAAATTCCTTACTATTTGTTCTTTAATATTACATTTGCTGTTGTCCATCTATTGTGCATTCTATTATTACGCAAAGTCTATAATATATTAAAAAATATATAAATCAGAACTTACATGATAAATATGCTTTATGAACTATGGTATAATCCATGAGTTCTCAACGTAATGCATTGTCAAATAACATATTATATTGTGATTTAGCATGATACATTGCGAATCAATATAATACGCTCTAGATAATATGAAGTTCTTTATGTTAACATAAGTCGGTTTTGAAATCTGAGTAAGAGTAGAAACTAAAAGTAGAGACAGAGTAAGAAAAATAGCACAGTAAACACACTACAACACGTTAAAAAAGAAGTAAAAAATCTCTCTCGCATGGGGAATAAAAACTACGAATCTACTTAAAATCAATTGATCTATTTCACCGAGTAATAGAAATAAGATTTACTAAGAACCCCTCTCGACATTCTAATGTTGTAGTTTTTAAGTAATTAACCTCTTGAATATGAACTGCCTAAGTAACTATTCTTGTGAAGTAAATCACCTATCTTTGGTAAGCACCTCCTGAGCAATGGATCAACCTCAAATACGATATGTATCAAAGGAGATGACTCTGGTCGCAAGAGGAGAAGATTTGTTGGAATGGATGAATCCTAAGCCCGGCATTCGAACGACAGCTCTTGAGAGCAAAAAAAAGCCTTTGGAAATGTCTGAACAACCTTCTTAGCACTTGAATGCCAATCTGATTTGGTTGAAAAAATTCCCGATGCATTCAAATGCCCAATAAATTGTTAGGGTCACAATTTGGGGCGTCCATAAAACATATTGAATCCAACTGTCGGATTTTGGATATGGTGGATGAGTGGCTAGATAGAGAATGATTATGGAGGATTAGGGATTAATGGTAGAGATAGAATGGCTATGGATGGTAGATGGAATCTAATAGAAGGGAATAGAGAAGATATGGAAATATAGTTAAGGAAATTTAGGAAAGAATTCAAAATAGATGCAAATTGAGATCTGATTTGGATCTCAATACAATCGTACCTTCCGAGCTGATTTACTAATGATCCGACCGTTGCATACGTATTAGATTTGGATGGAAGATAGATCTCCGAGTCAGCTTTCGGGAATAGGGTCGTGGGTTCTGGGGCGATATGTGGATTTCTAGATATCAAAGTTTTACCGAATGTTGCGCTGGATCGAAATAGATCTGGAGGCGGATATTTAGAGATAAATTCTGATCGATCTAATAGTCCAAAAAATTTGATATTCTGATAAGCTATTCCCATAGGAGTCAGAGATCCAACGCAATCTAAATCAAGTCGATCGAATGAGTAGATCAAGAGTTATTATGCAAATAGTGACCGAAGGACGTGAAATGTGGACCTAAGGATCGACGGGATGGAGGTATGGTGGAAAGCCTATCCTTAGGATGAGGAGAAGGTGAGTGAGATGGTGTGGGCTAAGATTGAGTACTACACAAGGCAGAGAAGATAATGGAGGAAGCAATCAGCTCTTAGGGTCGAGAGAGAACATCTAGTCGAATAGGGGGGAGAGGGACATAATCATGATGGGACATAACCATGATAAATCAAGTCCTAGACTGATAGAATGGGAAAAAGTGGGCTTAAGCTAGAAGTGTCATAATAATTCATTCATGATGCTTACAAGTGAAGACCAACCGTTCTATTTATAGGAGAGAGATACAAGTGGACTTAGTCAATTACCCAATGTGGGACTAAACTAAAACAGATAATATACGTAAATAAGCGAGCCCAACCCAATACCCTTTGAGTGGACCAAGTTAGCCTATGGCCCATCCTCTAAACCGACTCAGCTCAACTAACATAGACACTTAGTTGATTTATTTCAATGTTTGATTAAGATTTGGCTTAATTTCTTGAGTAAGCCATCAGGAGATGATTTGCAATTTATTTCCTATATGTATACAGTTTTAAAATCTCTTATTTATGTATACCCATAATTTATTACTTATGTTTATCCCCTTCCAAACCCTTTCTTTTTACATGAAACTTTTTCCCAAAAACTTCTCTGATCTAACTGACCAATAAATTCTTTCAATTTGACTGTAAAAAAAAAGAAAGATAAAAACACTCTTAATTTTTTTTTCTATACATTACTTTCAATTTATGTCTTATAAATGTAAGTGTGAAAGATTTAACTTATATCTATATAAAAACTATTGCTTTTAAATGATACGCATGCAAATAAAGGACTTTGGAGTGGTATAAGTATAAACAAATTCTTTTATTTTTGTATATTTATAGATCTATATAGATTTTTTTTAGTTTACGAGGAGTAATAAAAAAAGAAAATAAATATTTTTAGGAAAATTCACAAAATTTTTGGCCTAATGGATAATGCATTGAAACCAACCTTTTGACAAATGCAAGTGAGAAGAAACTTCTCCCCAGAAAAAAAACATAGGCCAATAGGATTAACCTATGACTTTATATATATATCATCATCAGCACTCTTATCACCTTGTCTGCTATTAAATGTGACACTAAATCTGAGACAGTAACATTCATCACCATCCATCAACGACAAGATGAATCCTGTTGAGATTTTATTCCCTAAAACTTGTAAAGCGTATGGTGGGATCCAACCCATAAGAATGTGACCTAATCCAATGTGGATCACGAGAATCTTCCTAAGATCATTTGAAAACATTAGTTTTCTTTTAATCTAAATCCACAAAAGAGTTTATAATAATTAGTATTGTGGACTCAGTTTTCATATATATATATATATATATATATATATATATATATATATATATATTTATTTATTTATATCGAAACCATACTTGGTTAGGCTTCGTTCGTTCTATATATTTTCTCTTTGAAAATTTGTGCTTATTAAGCAGTGAAGAGAGAGAATCCGGCTATGCATTTAATGCAATCTAACTTTTTTTTTCATAAATTATTGTACTATTCAGTTAAATATTTGATCTCTCTCTTATATTTACGTAATATATAATATAACTACGAAAGTATACTTTTGGTGTCATATGTGCACAATTATTTTTTAAATATATAATAGAAAAGTTTATAAATCATATTCTATACTTTATCTATTTTGTGATTTATATATCGTCTTTGAGGTATTTGTAACTCGATCCTTATTTTTTCCTTATAATTCTCATTTAATACCATCCTTTAATTTAAATTGGTACTAGGAAAGGAATGTTCCATAATAGTATATGAGATAATTTATAAATACCTAAATAGTACCAAATTACTAAAAATAGTGGAGATAGTATTTTAGTAATTTGGTTAAAACAACGTTATGTTGTTAAATAAGAATTATAGAAAAAAAATGAAAGGTTGAGTTATAAAATTATTAAAAATGGAGTGTAAAACATAAAATAAGAGAAACCGTAGGATGTGATTTGTACAATACCCGATAAAATAGTTAGGCAAGTGTTCAATAATTAGAATTATAAATTCATAGCAATTTTTTTTTGTTCTTCTTTTTATTAATAAAATTTAACTATAAAATTTATAATTATAATAGAAAGGTAGTAAATAGTGCTATGATAGAATTATTTGGATAGTATATACTAAATGGTTCCTCCAGGTTAGGCGATAGGCAGAGGAGGAGGAGGAGTAAATAGTTCTAAATAGTGGTATGATTGAAGCAATCGTTTTCATTAGAGATATTATTTGCTGCAGTCGCCGTCATCCCTTGTCGCTGTAAAGATGACCAGAGAGAGAGAGAGAGAGAGAGAGAGAGAGAGAGAGAGAGAGAGAGAGAGAGAGGGGAAAAAAAAAAGAGAGGGAAAAAAAGAGAGGGAAAAAAAGAGAGGGAAAAAAAGAGAGGGAAAAAGAGGGTGGCTTCTCACACGCTGCCTATCACGTGAAGGAGGAGTGTTGTGAGGCGAGCGGTATCGCGACGCCCGGCGCTCGCACACCCTCCCTCCACGATTATTTCACGTGACGTGATACCACCATCCCGGCTTTGGATGGTCATCCATGCCCACTCCAGCGACATGCATGGGACCCACTACTCAATTATGGTGATGTCCATCCCCATCCCCATCCCCATCCCCGTCCCCATCTCCATCTCCATCTCCATCTCTTCTTTCCTTTAGACGATCGTCACCAACATATATCATCATCATCGTCTCCGTCGTCGTCATAGTCGTCGGCGGCTGGGGAGGGAGAGGAAAAGTTAAAAATTTTGTATGGAGATGAGTCGAAATGGCATGCAGTCAAAATATAATCCACCTTGGTCTTGGGAAAAGGAGTGATAGCAGCCCACCGAGGCTAAATTTAGAAAATATTAAGACATATCCGACTTGGATAAGAAGACATAAAAAAAAGCTACATAATAAACGCACGTTGGGCTTGGGAGTGTATGGAAGAGAAATTAACAAAATAACTAGTATCTGTGTGTATACATATATATATATATATATATGAGGAAGAAGATGACACAAACCAAACCTGATGTATAATACGAAGAAGAGGAGCAACAGAGCGAAAGACTCTTTGACACAAGTATTTTACTTAATTATAATAATAAATATCACAATAATAAAAGCAAAACATCATATCCGAGGGCGCTAAAACTAAGCTTGATCATAAGCCGGCTCGATCAGATGGGCTTAGTAGGACTTGAAATAATTATAATATAATTAAGCAATTTGATGGGCATGTCGTATAGATGCATTATTATGATTATGGTTAGTGTGTGTGTGTGTATATGTATATATATGAGAAAGAAGATGAGACAAACCTAATGTACAACGGCAGAAGAAGAAGAAGAGGAGGAACAAAGTGAAGGCTCTTTGACACAAGTATTTTACTCAATTACAACGATAAGCATCACAACAATAAAACCAAGACATCATATTCGAGGGCACTAAAACTAAGCTTGATCATAACCCGGCTCGAGCAAATAGGCTTAGTAGGGCTTGAAATAATATATATAAGAAATTTGATGAGCATGTCGTACTGATGCATTGCTGTGATTATGGTTAGCATATATGTAGCATGTTGCATCATTCTTTACACCACCTTTTAGTAGAAATGCTTTTAGATTAGTAGATGATCATGGAGGAGATAGCAAGGATTATTTATAATTCAGTAATTTATTTTATTTTGGTAAAATAAGCTAGATGAATTATAGCCCATGCGCGAAAATTTATATCAGATGGGGTATATGAATATGTACTTTGGAGTTTACATTTATGGTCTGTGGTATTTTATGTTTCTTTTTTGCTTGAATTATTTATGGGAATCTTAGGCTTTATCTTGTATATTGTGTAGAAATATTGACCAACAAATTATATGGAAATCATATGAAATCTGCCTATGTGAGGGGCACGTGTATTTAGAAATAGGGATTTTTAGAGATGTATATTTTTATTTATAAATAATTAAAAGTGATCAAAACTAATTGCTAAATAAAATTTAAGAGAAAATAATCCAAAACTAAGTCCATGGCTTGGAATTGTGGAATCATGTAAAGTACTCTGATGACCTGGGCATAGTCATGATATATCAATAGGCATATAATATCTCACTGATAATAATATAAAAATAAATTTACATATAAATATTACGATAACCCTCGAGCAAGATGGAACTGATTCGAAAAGCAGTTCTGGACACAACTAAGGATGGAACTTGCCAAGGCAATGTTGGAGGATCTACCTATTGAAATGATATAATATTCGGATGTTGTTCTCCTAAAAGTAAGGAATATAATGCAACCAAGATCTCATCGTTTGGATGGCTAGATCAAAAGTTTGCTGGGCTAATATAATTATCAAGAGTTAGTGGATGCAGGATGGACGTGGATGGGGGAAAATTAGAAAAAAGAGAGGATAGGATTAGAGTTATGGATGATGGTGTCGGAGGAAATTAAAAGTGGAGATTAATGAAAAACAAATGGCTAGGCACTTGCAACGGTCAGGCGAAGGTAAATCTATCTCTTGAACAAATTTGCCGTCCACTTGTTGCGACTGGAAATTACGAAGGCAATTTATTCTCGGGATACAAGACCGTTACGAATCAAGGTGCAACTCGCAAAATTGAACCTTGATCTGAACTATAGTTAATTGTAACAAAGCACACTTAGATTTGTAGAAAAATGTTCCAAAATAACAGCACCATCTTCTATTTATAGAAAATGAAATGACACTAACTAAAAGGTGCGAGTAGTTATATAACTAAAAAATAGTTATGGTAGTTATATAACTAAAAATTAGTTATGGTAGTTATATAACTAAAAAGTAGTTAGATAACTAGAAAGTAGTTAGATAACTAAAAAGTAGTTATGGTAGTTAAATAACTAACAAATAGTTATAATTATGAAAGGGTGTCTAATCAAAATATTTATTCACAAAATTATTTATTTTAAAATAACACTATAGAAATATTAATATTTCTAACAATCCCCCACTTATTTTAAAATAAATAACAATAACTTTGATTTCAAATATGCTTGCTGTTACACAAAGATATTGATACATAAGTGAAAATACCGTATGGTTTGAATTTTCACGTAGTGTAAAATTCTCAAAGTTATATCAGAATGTTAATAGACATAAAGTCCTTGAATTAACAAACTTTACGACACAACCGGAGAATTCACACATATCTTTATCAGAATCTCAATGTTCTTCACAGCGGCGTATTAATGGCCATACGCTGATCCCGACTTCACGAGTGTGCTAGGAGTTGACTAAACTCCGACATAAGCGGCCTGACTTCGCACTCACATAGGTAGAGTTCTTCTAGATACTCCTGTAGATTAAATACACATATTATACGAACCCATTAAGAGTTTAACTCAACCTCACATGTTCATTACAGGAACATAGCACTTACCAAATAATTTCTGAGTAGGTCCAAATAGTGTGCTATATCATCACCCTCCAGATTTATTTTTCCCTTTGAACCTAGAGCATGGAAATCCATAGTTTAGGTAGGGTTGCCATCTTTTGGTGATATTATTCAACTGGTCTTAGACTCATCTCACAAGATGTTTTTCTAATTAGATCCTTGTTAAGGCCTTTAGTCAAAGGATCCGCTAAATTTGTGCACGATCGAATGTAATCCACGGTGATTACTTCATCTTCTAATAGCTGTCTCAAAGAATTATGTCTAAGACCTATATGTCTCGACTTTCCATTATATGATTTGCTATATACCCGTGACAAAGTGGCTTTTGACTATCATGATACGATCTTCTCTTTGGGGCTAAGGCTCTGATACCAGCTTGATACGATCTTCTCTTTGGGGCTAAGGCTCTGATACCAGCTTGATATGATCACGCCTCTGGCTATGGAGCTCTGATACCAGCTTGATACGATCTTCCCTTTTGGGCTAAAGATCGATATTTTGTAATTCTCTTATCATGATAAATTTTTATTTTAGATCTTACTATTTTGAAAATTACTTTTTGTGAATGTTAGACAGAAAAAAAAATTTATTTTGAGTTTAAAACCAGTATTTATTAAAATTACTTTTAAGTCAGTTCTTAAAATTAGACTACATATATATAGTTGCAGTTATTAGTCTTGCATTTGAATTATATTTCAAGTAAACTGTTGACTAAATTTATAGTTTAAACACTAGATTTCAATTATATATGATTTAGTCCACTTGTAATATATCTTTTATGCATTTTTCAAAATATCATAATTTTGATATTCACATCACCATTTGAGAAATGGGTGAAATTATGGGAACTTTTATTACCATAAAAAAAAGGAGTTATAAGTGAGACATTAAAAAATGAGATCATAAATTAGAAAAATAATCCTACTGTTTTGACAGAAAAACCCTTTTGTTTGTAACATATTACATTCTAGTCCATTAAATATTAAATTTTAATGTGAATTATTTTTTAAGGACATTCAATATGCTAATTCTTAAGTATGAGAATTAAGATTCCATGTTGGACATGTCTTATATTAAATATTGACTAGAATATGGGGGTTTTAAATGTTAAATATTGTTTTGCTATGCGATAGTAAAATATTAAGCATGTTTATGCAAAATAGTGTGTGGTATTCGCTTTGATTACTATTAATGGTAATGATATGCTTAAATATATATAAAAAATATGAGAACAAAATTGTGTATATTAAAGTGCATGATATATCCATGATAGCATGTGAAATACTTTCTTTTATAGTTAAAAATAAAATTATTGAAGTGCTATACAAAATTAAATGAGATTATTTAAATCACTATTATACATGCATACTTGATAATTATCATTATACAATACATGAAAGTATTTGTAAATGTGGGGGTTGTGAAATCCAAATTAAAATTTTAAAATCTACAGACTTTATATTGACATAGCATGCAAGTTAATTACTTGTAAAGGCAAAATAGTCTAAAAAAGGATAAGGTCCTTCATCAAGGAGTATGTGTATAAAGTTCATATAATTGTTCCAATAGTGGATCCCTACAACATGATTGAATTTATCCAAAAGTGAAGATGGGTAAAAATAAAACTGTTGATGGACATAGTGAAGAGCACGAATTATTTTTCCCGAAGTGCTCTATATGACAGCCCAAGTTGAATTAATCTCTTAACGAGTCCAATGCAATTATTATTTTTTGAGAGATGAGTTCTGTTATAGACATCTTTTGAGGATTCACCTAAGTGAGAGCTGTCGTGATGTCGCAACTATGGGACTTGCTTGGGTAAATCCTTAATAACTCTCATGATAATCAAGGCAAGTGCATGACTATAAATAGCACTACCGCGCATGGGAACAAAGTACTCCTCCTACTATGTGCATGATTGTAGAAGATTGATACATAGAATTTCTTTTCAAGGCATAGTCCACCATTGATCCTCAATCTAATACAATTCTTGCATAGTGCAAGTTCAAACCGTAAAGTATTTAGCACTAATACATAGTATCAAAAAATTCGATCTAATAATCTTATATATATATATATATATATAATGAATTTTAAATATTTGTGTTTTAAAATCCCTTTGTGGGGAATTGTTATTAATTTTAGAATTTTAATTAAATTTAAAATTAGTAATTAAAATAATTCAAAACTCAAAGGTTACAAGAATTTTAAAAATTTTGCGACGGTCATAATGGTTATTTTAAATGGTTAATGGGCTGATTTATTTGAGGGGTTACAGGTTTTGAAGAAATTTAAAAGGCCTCAAATATCTATAAATACCTCATTTGTTCATGAGAAATACAACAACAATAATATAAAATTTCAAGTCAAATAGAAAGCTTTAGCTACCTTTATCTTTCACTTTTCTCTTATATATTACTTTATTCAAATTGGAGTAGTGTGATTCTCACAGAGATGTGTTGAAGGACTATGCTACCTAGCAACACAAGAATAAAGTTTTAAGTTGTACCTTAGAGAAAAGATAGACTAGTAACCTTGAATAGAGGACGTGCCACTTTCCCTTAGGGCAGCTACGCTTCGGTACACCTCACAGGCCAGAGTTTCTTAATTTTTTTATTATTATTTATATTACATAATATTTATTTTATTTTTTAAAAATATAAAACTAGATTTATTCCGTGAATAAATATTTTATGTTAGAGGATTTAGAAATAAAAACTAACAAGGCTGCCATGGATTCTTTATATAGATGGTCAAAAGCCTAGAGGACCATAAAAAGGAGGATGAAATGCCCTCTTATCTGGCCCATCTAGTGAAGGTGTTCAACGAGGTGTTTAGTGAGCCAAGCGGCATGCTTCTAGCTCGACCATGAGACCACCAGGTTATAATCACCCTAGAGGCTAAATCAATGGATATACAACCTTGTAGGTGCCCCTACATAAAAAAAAAAGAGATCACAAGATTGGTGAAAAAGATGTTGGGCAATGGGATTATCCAACCAACCTGAAGTTCTTACTCATCGCAAATATTACTTGTGAGGAAGAAGGATAGAATGTGGCAGTTTTGCATGGACTACCGTGCGCTCAACGCCACAACCATGAATGATAGGTATCCTTTCCATTCATTAAGAAGCTTTTGCAGAACTTACAAGGGCCTCATACTTTAGCAAATTGAATTTGTGAGCCGACTACTATCAAATACGAGTTTGACCCAAGGATATACACAATACCGCCTTCCGCATGCATGACATGCATTATGAGTTCAAATTCATGCCATTTTATCATGCAACTCAAGATTCACCTAGCAGCAGAACTGATGAAATAAATATATGATCACAAGCGCCAATATCAAAGTTTTGAAGTAGGCAATTAGATCTACATCTAGCTGCAACCGTATTAGCAAGTTTTGGTGTAGCCTATTCAAAATTAGATGTTAGCCCGCTAATTTTTCAATCCAATTTAGGTCCAAGAAAATGTGGGAGCAATAGCTTACAGGCTAGACTTGCTAAGGCCTCATGAATTCACTTGGTCTTCCATGTGTCTAGCTTGAGAGCCCAAATTGGATTGGTGGAGTTTATAGCGGCATATTTGCCCAAACCCGAGCCTGAGCCTAAAGAGATTGAGTCCATAGCGAAGAAGGTCTTGGTTTAAATTAATTTCAGTTTGTGTTAGTCGGTTAGTTTATTGATAGACATGGTGTGAGTTAAATTAATTATTGTTGTTTGGTGATGGGTTCTTGTACCAAAAGATAGGCTACGAAATGATTCCTTCAAAATTTGAATTTATTATTAGAATCAGTCCGCACAACCATGGGAAAATATTCGTCAAATATTCTTCTATAGTCAGAAAATTACGAAACAAAGTGGATTAGATCCATAACTCACTGATATACGATTTTCGTATTTATTCCCTTCGCAGCTTCGAACTGCAACTAGGACAAAAACATGAAAGAACGCGGGTGATGGTAGTGGTGACGAGTGGAGTGGATGTTAGAGTTATGGAGGATTATGGAGATGAAGGTGGATGGTGGATATGGTTAAGAGATATAGACGAAGGGGAAGAAGTGGTCGAGTTCCCAAAGAAGATGGAGAAATCGATAGTCGAGGGAGATTAGAAGTTAGAAGAGGCTTTACCAACGGTAGAGGTGGAAGGATGGTGAAGAGGGAGGAGGGAGACTACGGTAGAGATATTAGAGAGAATATAGGAGGCAAAAAATTAATAATCCAATAGCATAATAAATTTGGCTGTCATCCACATATTTATAGATGCTAGCCAACAAGTCCTAAAATAATAATTAACCCTAATTCTAGAGGATTCCCGTTGATCGCATTCGAACGTGCCTAATCATGTTCGAACACACAAAAAACATTATCTGTATGTACGAACACGATGAGGTGTTCGAACACGCCCACAAGCTTTCGAACGCACCCCACTACATTCGGACGCGCCTTTCACATTCTCTGTATTTGCGAACTTGATGTAGGCGTTCGAGCGCGAGCCCTTCCGTGTTCGAATGCGACATACAGGAATTTTATTTTAATAAAAACAAACAACTAATGCAATAAGAAAAAACTAACAAGGTGTATCAGCCCACGAAGCTTCCCCCACCTTGCCCTCAAGGTGTAAAGTCGGGAAATGCTTTAAGATATTCAGTCTCTAACTCCCATGTCGCCTCATCGAATGACTTGCCAAGCCACTCAACTAGAATCTCTATCTCTAATCTGGTATCATGACGTCGTTGACGCCTAGCAAGCACATGAACTAGCTCTGCGATCTCTATCTCCTCCAATAGCTCTGGTAGAGCTGGTCCAATGACCTCATGATCACCAATTCGCCGCCTCAGCATTGAAACATGGAAGACAGGATGCACTCTCGACCCCTCCGGCAGCTCCAAATGATATGCAACCGGACCAATACGCTCTAACACCTAAAACAGACCAAAGTAGCGACGTGCTAACTTTTGATTACGCATCGGACGCAAGGTCACCTGTCGATACGGCTATACCCTCACAAACACCCAACTACCGATGTCGAACTCCTACTCCCGATGGCTACGACCTCCTCAACGTGGCGTCTCAATCCATCAAAGCTAAGTCCACCTCCGTCCGATCAGCAGATGCCACTAGATCATAAGCGCATAATGTCGGAGCCGCGCGTCCATACATCGCCTCAAATGGAGTCATGCCAATGCTGCTATGGTAGGCGGTGTTGTAAGACCATTCCACCCACGGTAAGGACTCCAACCATCGTCTCGCATCTCTCCAACAAAGCACCTTGAATACTGCTCAGTGCCTCGATTGACCACCTCAGTTTGGTCGTCCGTCTATGGATGGTAGGCCGAACTAAAGTTCAATCGAGTCCCCTGTAATCTTAAAAACTCTGTCCAAGAGTCGCTCATAAATACATGATCACGATCCGAGACAATCATGCGATAATGATCCGAGACAATCATGCGTGGCATGCCATGTAACTGAGCAAGATTTCTCACAAAAATTTCAATCACTGACTTGGCTGTAAATGAATGTGGCAATGCTGAAAAGTGCGCATACTTGCTCAATTTGTCAACCACCACAAAAATAACGGAATAATTACGTACCAGCGGAAGACCCTCTATGAAATCTATAGAAATGTCTTTCCAAACAAGATCTGGTATAGGTAAAGGCTAAAGTAATCCGGTCAATTTCAATGTGGTTGCCTTAGCCCTTTGATAGACTTCGCAAGCACGGACAAAACTCCTCACATCTCGCCTCAATCCTAGCCACGTGAAACTCTGAGAAATCCTCCTATAAGTCTTCAAGACACCCTCATGACCAGCCGCTGGAGTTTGATGGAAGTGCTCCAACAATTTCTGCCGCAATTCATCATTTGCGGGCACTCAAAAGCATCCACAGTCCAGCAGCAAACCGTCTCGATTCTCCAACTCTGGATGGCGCTCCGTATCATCCAACACCTCCTGCAACAATCTCAAAACATCTGGGGCAGATGTACATGCATACCTCAGTGCGTCAAGGAAGGGAAAGGTAGGAGAAGAATAGAATGCAAGCTCGGCGGTATCGGGTTGACGCGATAGTGCATCCGCCACTCTATTTTTCATTTCCTTCTTGTATTGGATTTTATAAGCATACCCCAGCAATTTTGGGACCCATCTTTGCTATGCCGGAGTGTGTATACGTTGTCCCATAAAGTATGGAAGACTTATTTGATCAGTTCGAATGATGAATCGCCTACCGATCAAATAAGACCTCCACTGTGTCACCGCATGCAAAATTGCCAACATCTCTCTCTCATAAGTCGATAATTGCTGAGATTTTTGTGATAAAGCCTTACTAAGAAAGGCTATGGGACACCCTCCTTGTATTAGTACAGCTTCTATGCCAATCCCGACGCATCACATTCCACAACGAACTCTTTGGTGAAGTCCGGTAGAGCTAGAACGGGCGCCGTTGTCATTACTATTTTTAGCTTTTTTAAAGGCTGTAATAGCTTTATCCATCCATCTAAAAGAGTCCTTCTTCAACAAAGAAGTGAGAGGAGCAGCGATCTCGCCATACCCGGCGATGAAGCGGTGATAATATCCAGTCAGCCCCAAAAATCATCGCAATCCGGTGGTGTTAGTAGGAATAGGCCAAGCAGTCATGCATGCTATCTTTTGAGGATCCACCGCTACACCTTCTGCTGATATGATGTGGCCTAAATACTCCACTTGTGTACTCCCCATAGTCACTTGGACTTCTTGATCTTGAGTTGGTTTTGCTTCAACAAATTCAGCACATCCTCCAAATACCGCCAATGCTCCAATTCAGTCCTACTATACACCAAAATGTCATCAAAAAATACTATGACATGCCTTCACAATAGAGACCGAAATATATCATTCATGAGGCCTTGAGCTAGAGCATTGGTGAGACCAAAAGGCATCACCCGGAACTCGTAATGCCCGTCCGGAGTCCGAAATGCAGTTTTATGCACATCCGCGGGTGAACTCTAATTTGATGGTACCCGGCCATCAAGACAAATTTGCTGAATAATGTCGCCCCTACAAGATCATCCATTAGCTCCTCTATAATCGGAATGGGATACCGGTCCTTGACGGTAATAGCATTTAGTGCCCGATAGTTAACACAAAAATGCCATGTCCCGTCCTTTCACACAAATAGCACGGGCGATGAGTATGAGCTATGACTTTGTTGAATGAGGCTTTGCTCCAACATCTCGGCTATCATCTTGGAGATAACTTCCTTTTGCACATGTGGATACCGATATGGCCTCACATTCGCCCATGCAGCCCCGAGTATAATCTCTATGCGATGGTCCACCATTCTTCTTGGTGGCAATTCCTATGGCTCCTCAAATAGTCCTGAAAAGTTATTTAATAAATTAGACAATTCAATTGTAGTACCTGAACTCATTTGAGGCTCATCTCCTGCTGGTCCTAACTGAAGAAGATAGGCCAGATCATATGCACAAGGCAACCCCACCATCAGCTGCATCATAGGAATCGATGAAGACCGCACACCATCAAACCGCACATCTTTGGTTTCTTGCTTAAATTTCATCCACATGCTTCGGAAATCAAAAGTGACGGATCCCAAGCTCTGTAACCACTGAGTGCCAAGGACAATGTCTGCTCCTCGCAGCGCCAATGGATACAAGTCCATAATTATGTCGTGTTCTTGCAGCGCCAATGGATACAAGTCCACAATCATCTCAAATAGCGTCAAACCCCGTGGTCGGTTCAGCATCCAAACCCAATCTCCTCACTAACCTCTCGTCTAGAAAGTTGTGTGTACTCCCGGAATCAATGAGGATGTGCATACAATGCTTTCTAACGAGTTCGTCCACCCATAATGTCCTTAGCGCGAAAGTACCTGAATATGCATGCATCGATATTTTAGCTTGGATATCTTCCCCCGCGCCCTCCTCAATGGCCTCCTCGTGGACCTCCTCAGGACTCTCTCCATCATCAACAACCTCATCATCCTCCTCGAGACCATTGATGAGCATCACACTCCCGATCGGTTTGGAACATCGATGGCCGGGGGTGAAACGTTCATCGCATCAAAAGCAAAGACCCTTCACTCTTCGCTCCTCCACCTAGGCAAGTGTGAGAGTTCGAACGGGGGCGTGGGGGCGGGGGGTCTTGTGCCTCCCCTAACATTGAAAGAAGGTTTCAAAGTTGGTCATGATTTAGTACTAGCAACCGTTGTCTTTGAACCTGCAGAATTTTCAGCTGGCGTTGTAGGTGCAAACTACCCACCTCGGTTGCCCCAACTTATTTTCACTGCCATCTTGAGAGCCTTATGTTTTTGCTCCATCCTCACGGCCTTCTCAAAATCCTCCTCAAGAGTGGTAGGGCATAGAGCACGAACATCTGCCTGTATCTCCTCTCGCAGCCTTGAAATAAATATGCTCATCAATGTCGGTTCGGGCCAAGGTGGCTCACAACGACTACTAACTCTTTCAAATTCAGCTTAGTACTTTAAAAAGGTCGTCCTCTGAACCATCTTGCTTAATGTGGCAGCAAAATCTTCATATGTCGCTGTACCAAATCTGCGTATAATCCTCTTACAAAAGTCAGCCCAACTGGTAAATCCTCCACCACGAATAACCGATCTATACCAATGCAATGCCGTTCCTTAGAGGTGAAAGTTTGCCATCTGGACCTTTGCGCCCTCCGCCGTCCCTTGACAATCGAAGTATTATTCAACATGAAATACCAAATCCATTGGATCACCGCCTTGAAATTTTGGAAAATCCTAGCGTGCAGTTCTTCCCCGAATAGCATTGTCGAACTCGCGAAAGATCCTTGGTTCAGGTTTGAAACTTTGTATATGTTGATCTCCTTCTCTAAATCCTCGAGCACGTCTATCACCATCTCCGAAGGAATCAACCTCATCCTCAAAGTGCCAATCCTCCTCATCGACAAAGTGCACCGGTGTCGCGCGCCTCTCGGGTTCTACCACCACCGGTCTTGGGTTTTGTATCGGAGGTGGGGGATAATTGTAGGCATAGGTAAGAGGGGATCATTGACATTAACATGTTACACCTGGACCTGTGGGGTATCGGTTTGGTATGGTCCCACTGCTGGTCCTTCTTGAGGCATCGATCTTCGTCGAGGAGATGATGAAGTCGATCGGTTCATGACATATTCCTTTAGATCATTGTGATCCTTTTGCATTGCGTCAACTCTATGCAACAATGTTGGGAACATGCCCCTAAGTTCATCCGCCAAGCCCATATTCACACCCATAGACGTTGGTTGACTCGGTCCTGTCATGCTCGCTCCAAAAGAATCAGCCTCATGGTTAGGAAGGAGATTAGGGTAGAGATATTAGAGAGAAGATAGGAGGCAAGAAATCAATAATCCAATAGCATAATGAATTTGACTGTCATCCACATATTTATAGATGCTAGCCAACAAGTCATAAAATAATAAGTAACCCTAATTCTAGAGGATTCCTGTGATCGTGTTCGAACGCACCAGATCATGTTCGAACACACAAAAGGCATTTTCTATATGTGCGAACGCGATGCAGGCGTTCGAACGCGCACCTTTCACATTCTCTGTATTTGCGAATCTGATGCAGGCGTTCGCAAGAGCATTCGAACGCGACCCCTTCCATGTTCAAACGCAACCTACAAGAATTTTATTTTAATCGGGCGCAATTGAACACGGTCAGCGCAAATCTACTGTTTTAGGGATAATAATTGTATATTTTGAATTGTTTGGTTAGCCTCCAAAGCTGTGGATGGCAACCATGGAATCATTATTGAATGAATTAAGTTTTGCCTTGTCTCTTTCATCTTCTTCTCTCTCGTTCTCTTGTTCCCCGGCATCGCCGCTTCTAGCTTCCCTCGACCGGCCAATCACCCTAGTCCCCTTCTTCCAATTTATCTATCACTTTGCCCAAACCCTGCAATAAGAAAAGACACTAACAAGGTGTATAATTCGGGTTAACGGTTAGCCTTCAATTTAAATTATGGAGTGCAACTTATATTAGGCAGGAATTGAGAATTGGTCATTTTCCTAATCTCTTCTCTCCTTCATCCTAGCTCTATCCTCCCCTTTTGACTCAACCCTCGTTGCAAGCCTCCTTGTTAGCTGCTAGCTAACCTCCCTCATCTGTCGGACCTCCTCTCTCCTTTCAACATTGACCACCTCATCCTCTTCTTCCCTATCTTCTTATCACATCCAGCTACCAGTTGAATAGGAGCTACCTCACCCTTGATCACTATATTTCTCTTAGTCCATCCATCCCATGCTACCCGACCTTTAGACCCAAATTTACTCTCCTCTTTTCAATTCTTTAAAATAGGAAGGAAAGTACAAAAAGTGTATGGAATCTCATAAAAAATCCACTAGATCCAAGATTGAATTTAGGAAAATCGCATTACGAGACATTGCAAGTTCATCTATTTCTCATATATCACTCCACACTAATCGGAGGTATGTGTACCTCTAGCAACAACAAGAATGGAACTATAGACTCAACTACTGGGAGCATTTTGAGGTAAAGGTCTAACCACCTAGCCAATCATCCAAAAACCCTAAAGAAATCCTATTACGACTAAACTAATCATATTCAAATTAACAAATTGGATAGATAATCATCTTCACCGAAGGCAACCGTAGCAGTGGCGTATTCATGATAATATTGTCTTAGCTCATGAACTAGCTCATTCCTTTGCTTCTTCTAGCTCATAAAGTCTATGATTGATTAAGCTAGGAAAGCTATTATGAGGTCAAGACAAGTATTTATAGGTGGCCATAGTACAAATCAGTTTAGCTAGCCTGACTGCATCAATCCAAATCAACAAAGCTGAAAGCAAATAAACCTAATACAAGGACTAATTGTAGAAGCAAATAAACTAATTAGACCTAATTAGACTAAGAGGGTTTTGACCCCACTCAAGTCAGCTAGAGATGACTGGGTTGGCTTGAGTCTTATGATACGATCACGCCTCTGGCTATGGAGCTCTGATACCAGCTTGATACGATCTTCTCTTTGGAGCTAAGGCTCTGATACCAGCTTGATACGATCTGGCACGGAACTTTGAAATTAGATCCCAAAATATGCTGTCGTCGGATCGACGTGAGATTTCGATATGTTGTAGCCTCGTAAAAGAGCTTTCCAATAAATCTAGTTACACGCGAATCGGAGTTGGGGATCTCGAGATATTGTTCGTTTAGTGGACGAACATCAGGATGCTCTATTTTGGATCCGTGGATGGAGGCACGATATCCTAGGTAATGGTGGATGGTGGTGGATCGGCGTTAATGTGGTGGCACCGGTGAAAAGTGATGGTGGAACAGTTGTGGTTGATGGAACGATTAGGGCAAGTGTTGGATAGATTGGACGAAGGGGGAGAAGAGGGCCACCCCTAAGGGACTAGGGTGATTAGCCGGACGAGGGAGGTTAGAAGCGGCGTCGCCGGGGATTGAGAGAACGGGAGCGAAGAAGACGAAGGAGGCAAGGCAAAACTCAATCTCAATAATCAATGATAATTTTGGTTGCCCTACACATCCTTTTATAGGCTAACCAACAACTCACATTAACCCTAAAACACAATTTTCGCCGACCGCGTTCGAACTCGCCCGACCGCGTTCGAACGCACCGAATTAGCTCTTCTGGACTTGCGAACGCGATGCAGGCGTTCGAACGCGTGATCGAATGCGCTTGTCGGTATTTGCGAACGCGATGCAGGCGTTCACAGTGCGTTCGAACGCACAGTACATTCTCTTCACCACGTTCACAACCCCGTTCACAAACCGCGTTCGAACTCACTCCACCCGCGTTCGAACGCGACTTACAGAAAACTTATTTTAATGGAAATTAAACACTAAAACATGAAATAAAAACACTCCTAAAGTGAATCCATGCTCGAGACGACGTCGATGAAGTCCGAATCGTATCAATCCACCACGCTTCCGCAACCTTGTCCTCAAGGTTTGAAGTTTGGGAAGCGATCCATGATATCTGACTCTAGCTCCCGGGTAGACTCGTCGGTAGATTTGCCCAGCCACTCAATTAGCACTTCCGTCTCTAATCTGGTCCCATGGCGTCTTCTCTGCGCGGCATAATACTCGGGACCGGATCGGTGGGGCCATCCTCCTCCATTAGTTCGGGTAAGGCCGAACCCACCACATGGTTAGGCCCGATCTGGGCCTTCAATGCTTGATACATGGAAGACCGGATGTATCCTGGTTCCTTCAGGTAGGTCCAACCGGTAAGCTCTTTTGGACCGATTCGTTGTAGCACTCGGTACGGACCGTAGTACTTGTAACCCAACTTTTGGTTCAAAATTGGTCTCAATGTGGATTGTCGATACGGTTGAGCTCGAACGAACACCAATTGATCCACATCAAATTCTCGCTCACGTCGGCCTTTGTCATGAGTTTGCTTCATGCGGTTTTGGGCTGTGGCTAGGTGAGTCTTGAGCAGTCTCAATGTTTCATCTCGATCAGCAAGCTCCAAGTCAAGCTCGGTCCTATCCGTCGCCGCGAGTCTATCATAGGCACGCAAGACAGGGGGAGTGCACCCATAAACCGCCTCAAAGGGGGTCATGCCGATGCTAGAGTGATGAGCCGTATTGTATGACCACTCAGCCCATGGAAGGAATTTGACCCAATCCTTTGGTCGTTTCGCCACAAAGCATCGCAAGTATTGCTCCAGTCCGCGATTCACCACCTCGGTTTGGTCATCTGTCTCGAGGTGATAAGCTGAACTCAGGTTGATTTGAGTCCCTTGCAATCTGAAGAACTCGGACCAAAACTCACTGATGAAGATGCGTTCCCGGTCTGACACGATCGTCCTAGGCATCCCATGCAAGCGTGCCACTTCCCGAACAAAAATTTCAGCAACCCTTTTTGCTGAAAACGGGTGAGACAATGTTATGAAATGAGCATATTTGCTCAGTCTATCCACCACAACCAACACCACCGATTGTCCCCGAACCTCCGGCAGCCTCTCGATGAAGTCCATGGAGATATCCTCCCAAATACGCTCTGGTATAGGTAGTGGTTGTAGCAGCCCGCTAGGCTTGAGTGCCTCCGATTTGACTCGTTGGCAGATTTGACATTCACGCACATACTTCTTCACGTCCGTCTTCATCGCTGTCCATGTACAGTTTTGGGCCAGCCGCTTGTAGGTACGTAATACCCCTTCATGCCCTACTATAGGAGTATCATGGAAGTGTGCCATCAATAGTCTCCGTAGCTCTTCGTTCCGGGGTACCTTGATTCGCCCGCACTCTAGTACTAACCCATCGCACTCCTCGTGCTCGGGGTGGCTTGAGGGGTTCTCTCTCAACTCCTCCATGAGTTGGACCAGCTCACTATCCTCTGCACTAGCTCTCCGCAGATCTGAGAAGAAAGGAAAGGTGGGCGCCGAGAAAGAAGCGAGCTCCCTTGCGACCCCTTCATTTGGAAGTTCAAGTAGCGGTTGGCTTCCATCTTGCAGCACTCTCTTATCTTTTCTCCAAAACGTCAATGTGAGGCTTGTAAAATCAAATGTCACGGGCCCCAAGCTTCGAAGCCATTGGGTCCCCAAAACAATATCGGCACCTTGCAAGGCCAACGGATAAAGATCCAATGTGAAAGTTTAGCCTTGCACCTTCAATTCTACACCTCCACAAATAAAATCTGCTCACAATGTGGTGCCATCTCCGATTGTCACATCGAACCATTCCATGGGTTCCGACTCGAGCCCAATCTTCCTAAGGAGCCTCTTGTCAATGAAGTTGTGCGTGGACCCGGTGTCAATCAAGATTCTCACTGTGGTTTTCTTGACTACCCCGTTTACCCGCAAGGTTTTTGGCGCAGCTGTCCCCGAATAGGCGTGGAGGGAGATTTCGGCTATCATGTCCTCCACGGGTTGCTCCTCAGTTTCTTCTCCTTGATGTCCAGCCACATCTGCACCTTCAGCTGCAAACTCATCCTCCGCTTCCTCCAATCCATCAATTAGCATCACCGATCCCATCGGTTTAGCGCAGCGATGCCTGGGTACAAACTTCTCATCACAACGGAAGCATAGGCCCTTGGCTCTTCTTTCTTCTATTTGGGCTGGGGTGAGTGCTCGTCCCTGACCTCTAGGTGCATACTTCACTTCTTGGGATGGCTTCAAGGGTGCTCGAGGAGGTACCACTGTAGCAGCAACCCTTGGTACTCCGATAGTATTTCCCGCCGCTATGTTTGGTTGAGCTTGATTGCGGATTCCTTGGCTCATCCAACTCTGTTTCAAGTGTATCTTCATGGCCCTATGTTTGTCTTCCATAAGCACCGCATCTTCGAAGGCCTCCTTTAAGGTTCTAGGCCTTAAAGCCATCACATTGGCTTGTATGTCACCCCGCAGCCCCGGAGATGAAGGTTTGCGAAGTTGCCGATCCGTCCATGGTGGATGACATCGGCTACTAATCCTCTCAAATTCTTCTTGGTATGACCCAACCGTGGTCTTTTGCACCGTTTTTGAGAGAAGAGCATCAAAGTCTTCATATCCCGATGCTCCAAATCGCCGTGTGATATCGGCGCAAAATTCAGCCCAAGTTTCGATAGCCTCAGTGGCATTGGCTGCTCAAAACCAATGAAGCGCCGCATCCTCAAGGTGGAAGCTCGCAAGCGTCACCTTGTACTCTTCCGCCATTCCTTGGTATGCAAAGAATTGCTCCGCCCTATACAACCAATCGATCGGGTCGCCACCTTTGAACTTGGGGAATTCGAGACGCACGACTTGCCCACGGATGCCATTGTCTCGTTCCGGATCATGTCCTTGTCTAACCGGGGGAGGATGCACCATGAAGGGTTGATGATCCCTCCTTCGGTTTTGATTAACTTGTTGTGGTTCTGGATCGTATTGACCCGCCCACGGATCTTGATCTCCAAGGCGATCTCCATAGTGGTTCACCCGTCGGATGGGTTCACCTGCAACTAGACCTGGTGTAACCATCCTTGCTTGCCTCTGCCCATAGGGTGGTGGTAGCAGCGGCTCTTGTGGTTGCAAAGGCTGAACCGGTGGCGGTGGGTTCAAGGGGGTGGACTCGCGTTGTGGGGTCGATGGTGCTTTCCCGTTCGCCCGTAGTTCCCGCATCATCTCCATCATCATCTGGTTGTTTATGGCCAATTGCTCTGAAATAGACCCCAACATGGCTTGAACGCTAGGTTCTTCCGTATTATGATTAGATCGGGCGGTTCCACGGGTGGAACTCCTTGCAATCGTTTCTACCTCCTCTATTGGGAGAATCTCTTCTTCATCATCTCGCCGTGCAGCCATGGATCTAGTTGTCGTCATTGGAAGCGCTTGTCCGAGGAAAGGTGGCTCTGATACCAGCTTGATACGATCACGCCTCTGGCTATAGAGCTCTGATACCAGCTTGATACGATCTTCTCTTTGGGGCTAAGGCTCTGATACCAGCTTGATATGATCTGGCACAGAACTTTGAAATTAGATCTCAAAATATACTGTCGTCGGATCGACGTGAGATTTCGATATGTTGTAGCTTCATAAAAGAGCTTTCCAACAAATCTAGTTACAGGCGAATCGGAGTTGGGGATCTCGAGATATCGTTCGTTTAGTGGACGAACATCAGGATGCTCTGTTTGGATCCGTGGATGGAGGCACGAGATCCTAGGTAATGGTGGATGGTGGTGGTTCGGCGTTAATGTGGTGGCACCGGTGAAAAGTGATGGTGGAACAGTTGTGGTTGATGGAAGGATTAGGGCAAGTGTTGGATAGATTGGACGAAGGGGGAGAAGAGGGCCACCCCTAAGGGACTAGGGTGATTAGCCGGACGAGGGAGGTTGGAAGCGACGTCGCCGGGGATTGAGAGAACGGGAGCGAAGAAGACGAAGGAGGCAAGGCAAAACTCAATCTCAATAATCAATGATAATTTTGGTTGCCCTACACATCCTTTTATAGGCTAACCAACAACTCACATTAACCCTAAAACACAATTTTCGCCGACCGCGTTCGAACTCGCCCGACCGCATTCGAACGCACCGAATTAGCTCTTCTGGACTTGCGAACGCGATGCAGGCGTTCGAACCGCGTTCGAACTCACTCCACCCGCGTTCGAACGCGACTTACAGAAAACTTATTTTAATGGAAATTAAACACTAAAACATGAAATAAAAACACTCCTAAAGTGAATCGATGCTCGAGACGACGTCGGTGAAGTCCGAATCGTATCATCTTACCATTCCACCACACATCCATCACCTTGACATCAAGGTGTGAAACCCGAAAAGCGGTCCATAGTGTCTGACTCCAATTCCCAAGTAGACTCATCCATGGGTTTGCTGAGCCACTCAATCAATAATTTGGTCTCCAACCTGGTTACATGACGCCTCCTGTGTTGTGTCAACACTCAGACTTGGGTTGTCCCTTTTCTACGTTTGGCTCGAGTAGAGCTGTGTCAATGGCAGACTTGGGTTCCACTCTGCCATTAAAGACCGAGATATGGAAAATTAGGTGCACCTTAATTCCCTTAGGTAACTCTAAGCGGCAAGCTACTAGTCTAAGTCACTTCATGACCTAATATGGCCCAAAAAAAACCATTTGGCATATTTTGAACTCCTCGCATCGGCCCTTGTCATATGCCTGCTTCATTTGGTTCTTGGTCATTGCTAGATGAGTCCTAAATCTCCTTAGCACCTCGTCCCAATATGCTACCTATTGACTTTCCTCCGGTCTAGGGTCGTGGGTCGATCATATTCTCACAATACAAGTGGGTTGTGGGTTGCTCCCTTACACTAGTTCGAATAGGGCCATCCTTGTGCTCGAGTGGTGCACCACGTTGTAAGATCATTCAGCCCAAGGCAAGAACTTGACCCAATTATCAAGTCAATTTGCCACGAAAAAGCTAAGGTACTACTCTGAACTACGGTTCACCACCTCAGTTTGCCCGTCGGTTAACGAATGGTAGGCTGAATTAAGCGTGCGCTTGGCACCCTACAACTTGAAGATAATAGTTCAGAATCATTGACAAAAATCCAGTCCTAGTCTAAAAGGGTGAATCTAGGCATGCCATGTAGCCAAGCCACCTCGTGCAAAAAAAATTTTGCAACCCGTTTTGCTGAAAATGGATCAATACATCTTCCCATATTTCCTTATGTAAGGGAGGGGTTGTAGCAACCTTGGTGGGTTTGTTGTTTCAGCATTCACGCACAAATCTTCACATCATCACTCATGGATGCCCAAGTGTAGCTTTGGGCCAACCATTTGTAGATGCACAAGGTCCATTCATGTCTAGCAGTAGGTGCATTATGAAAGTGAGATATTAAGGTTTGTCAAAGATCCGGATCAATACGTACCCGAATTAGCCCACGCTCGAGCAAGAGTCCATCACGGGTTTTGAATTTCGAATGGCACAACGGGTCCTTGGCAACTCCACCACCTTGACAATCTCTGGATCATCTTTCCTAGCCTTCCTCAAGTATGCAAAAAATAGAAATGATAGAACCGAGAAAGCCTTAAGCTCTCCTGAGCTCAGTAGATGATGTCGGTTGCTAGCTAGTCACATGGTTTCGCCATCGCGTTGGAATGTGATAATCAATTCCACAAAATTGAAGCTAATGGCCCCTAAGCTCTGCAACCATTGTATGCCAGCACTAAGTCAGCCCCTCTCAACACCAATGGGTACACGTTGAGGATGAAGGCAAAACCTTGCACCCATAGTGGCACTCAGCTACAAACACTATCAACTCACAAAGTCGTGCTGTCACCTTGCCACGTCGAAGCCCACCGTTGGCTCCACCTTCAATCTTATCTTCCTTAAAAGTCTCTTGTCTAGGATGTTATGAGTACTCCCTGTATCCACCAAAATCTGGACAATTATCCATTTGATCACTCCTTCCATCCGTAACATCCTCAGTGCCACCGTGCCACTGTACATGTCCAATGAAATTTTTGCTGCCATCTCCTCTTGATTCTCCTTCTTCTCAACCACCAAATACTCTTTAGATTCCTCCTCTGTACTTCCAGAGCAGCAAAGTCCTCCATGACATCCTTTGTGAGCAGCGATGTCTAGTCACATACTTCTTGTCACAATGGAAGCATAGCCCCTTAGAGTGTCGCTCCTCCATCTAAGCAGGTGTGAGAGTTCATCGAGGGGATCTAAGTGGATGCTTCGTGTCATTAGAAAGCTTCAAGGGTGCTCTGTTATAACCCAATCTTGGAGGGATCTTTTAGTTAGATCGAGTCCTTTTGTTTTATTTCCCATATAGTTATTTTCTGCACTTGGTTGCATTAATGTATGACTCGGGCCAATCCAATCATCGGGGGTTAACTAGATAAGGGCCAAAAGCCCCTTAATTTGGGTTAAGTCTAAATGGTCGAACTAACCGAACCGAGTGAACCATGACCATTGGTTAGTATTTCTTAGATATCATAGATCTATACCTCTAATCATCATGATTCTAACTGTGTTAGACTCCTGACTTCCAAAGGACCAACCTATTAGACTTTTAGGCCTTTTGAACAATTGGTCGACGTTGGCCTCTAAAGTTTTGACCCCAAATCTAATCAGAACTAGATCTTGTTGCGATCACAACCACCTCAAAGGTGATCGTAACAACTTGGTATCATAGCAGGTAATTTCTCGGACCGCTAGCAAATGACGACCACAAGATCCATGGCATGGCTCATGAAAGAGGAGGACGTACTAGAGGCGCCGATGTGCACGGAGGAGCGAAAGGGTACCACCCCTAAAACACCTCAGCACATGAGTAGCCAATCTAGTTCAGATTCACCCACACCATGGAGACCATCATGCTAGAAACGATAAGGAAGATGTACTGCAAACACAAGAAATGGTTCAACTCCTTAAGCCCAGGGTTGTGAATGAAGCAGCGACGATGAACTAGCGAAACCAAACCCCAGCACCGCAACAACCGATCCCTTTGAGCCAAAACCCATGGCTAGGGTATTGCTAGGGTTGCATGAGGAGAACGAGGGCCATTAGGTGAACCAAGACTATGACTCATGGGCTGGACTCGAGTTTGAGTTCAAGCACGAGTTAGTCAAACCACGAAGGCGTGCGTTGATTCAGAGACCACTTAACCAGCTACAAGTGGTGCACTCACCTCCTGCACAAGATGGGTTTGGGTTCGACCCAAATTGAGAGAATGCACTCAAGGCTCGACTTCCCCAAGTACAATAAAAGTGATCTTCTCGAGTTGATCTTCAAGGTGGAGCAATTCTTCCAGTTCCAAGGCATGCCTGAGAAACACAACATGACCATGGCCTCCTTCCATCTAGAGAACACCCTTCCATGATGGTTCCGCTCGACGAGTTCATATCACTAGTTTCATACCTGGACCGAGTTCACCGATGTCTTGTGCAAGAGGTCTGGTCCAATTGGGTATGACATCTTCCACACCATGCTCAGTAAGGTATGCCAAAAGACGACGATGAAGGCGTGCGTGGAAGAGTTCGAGTGTATCCACAGCTGGTGCGATCCACTATGGTCCAATCTCCACCAACAAAATGCCTTTCTCTTGAGTCTTCGTGGCGACATCCAAGCCGATGTCAAGGCCCTAAGGCTGAGTACCATCGAGAAGATGGTGGAGGATATGCTACTTATGGAAGAGAAGCACTGTGAGTTAAGGTTGCACTAGCAAGCACCATGGACCGAGCGGGAAACGCACTAAGCTAGTCGGCCGAGCGCTACGACCGAGAACGCCGTAATCGATTGGAGAACACCGACGACTGCTACTGGATGGAAGGCTTCATTGAAGTTCTCTAATAATGTGAAGCATCCACTTAGACCCCTTAGACATACTCTTACGCCTACTTGGGTGGAGGATCAACGCTCCAAGGGGCTATGTTTTCGTTGTGACGAGAGGTATGCGCCCGAACACTATTGTTCACAACCGAAGGGCACTGTCTCGCTACACGATGATCCAGAAGTTCAAAATGATGACAATGTTGCTATGGAGAGTCCAAAGGACGAGTATAGAGAATTATTGGTAGGTGAGGGGAAGGAGGAAATGGAAGAAGATATGACAGCCGGAGCTTCACTACACATGTATTCAAGCAAGGTTGCACCAAGGGCCTAGTGGGTGAATGGGATGATTATGTGAGCCATGGTTCAGATCTTGATAGATATGGAAATAACCCACAAGTCCTAGAAGAAAGGCTCTTAGTGGAGGTCAACCTCGAAGTGGTACTGAGGGAGGACTTGAAGGTGATGCTCGACGCTCAAGACTGACGGGCTATGTTGAGGTGTGCTAATGCAGCTGCAAGACTTCACCTTCAGCGTGGATCTATACCCGATGCACGGGCACTCAGGTCACCTAAATCTTCCCAAATATCATAGCGGGGATCCTTTAGACTAGATTTACCAAGTAGAACAATACTTTGACTACTCCAAAACACTTCAATCAAAAAGGTACTATTATCATCTTTTCACCTTAAAGAGATGACCCTATGATGGTATCAATCGGCTAACTGCACCCACCTAGTCACTAATTAGGCCAATTTTGCAAAATCATTGTGTCGGCAATTAATTGTTTAGGTCGAGTTAGGAAATGTATCATGAGTCTAAGTGCCCCTTGGACAAGACAAGTCACTTTAGTTGACTAAGTCCAAATTTAAGTCTGTTTAGGGTTAGCCTCAATATATATGTGGAGTGCAATCCTAATTTTGACTAAGGATTAATATGGAGTCCAGTCCTAATTTAAATCGGTCTAAAGTTAGCCTATCTCTCCCAACTCCTCTTAGCTGCCGACCTGACCTCCTCCCTTCTCCCTCTACAACAACCACGCCACCTTCTTCCTTTGGCAAGGTCACATCTAGCCCGGGTCAGACCAAACTATGCACAAATTGCATCCGTAAAGTCCTGGCAAGACTCAAATGGTTGAGTCTGCTCAGCCGACTAGTACCACCAAATCACCATGCCCTCTAAGTAGAATGATGCTAGCTGGACCTTCTAGTGGTATGGCATGCTATGGTACTTAAAAAAGTACTCCAAATAGGTCCAATCTAATAGATCTCCTCTAAAGAATTTTGGTAAATCAAGCTTAATAGTCTGAGCTTGGATCCCAAAATATGGTCTGTCATCAAGAGCCAAGTGACCATGGTCGAGGCTAGTCACGTGGGTCATAGGCCCACAGGTCTGGCTCATGTTGTGCTCGGGCCACATGCAGGTTCGGCTCAGTCTAATGGCATGGGCCCATCGAGTCGTTCTACCATTCATCCTTAGGCTTGTACTCATGCTCATATCATGTTCATAAGTCCCAAACTGGTTTGCACGAGATGGTCAAACCGGTTCACAAAAATCTAGACTGCTGATACACTTAGATATGATATTTTCTTATTGCATTAGTTGTTTATTTTCATTAAAAAAAATTCTATAGGTCATGTTCGAATTTGCAGGAAGGGTCGCGTTCAAACGCCCTTGCAAACGCCTACATCAGGTTCGCAAATATAGAGAATGCATATGGTGCGTTCGAACACGATTGGGCAAGTTCGAACACATGCGTTCGAATACCAGCATCGCGTTCGCACATATAGAGAACGTATTTTGGTGCGTTCGAACGCGATCGACGGGAATCCTCTAGAATTAGGGTTTTATATTATTTTAGGACTTGTTAACTTGCCTCTATATATATGTTGATGACAGCCAAATTTATTATGATATTGGATTATTGAATTCTTGCCTCTTATCTTCTCTCTAGACTTCTCCCTTCTCCCTCTTCACCAACCTTCCACTTCTACCATTGGCAAGGCTTCTCTTAACTTCTAATCTCCCTCGACTGTCGAGCCGCCCCTCTTCTTTGGGATCTCAACCACTTCGTTCCCTTCGTCTACATCCTTTAACCACTTCCACAATCCACCTTCATCTCTATACCCATCCATAACCCTAACACCACTCCACCCGTCACCACCACCCTCACCCACGTTATTTCGTATTTTCGTCCCTACTATAGTTCTAATCTGCAAAGGGCGTAAATACAAAAGTTGTAAATCAGGAAGTTACAGATCTAACCAAATTAGTTTCGTAATGTTCTAATTACTGGAGAATATTTGATAAATATTTTTCCACGATCATGCAGATTGATTCCTGTAATACATCCAGATCTTGAAGGAATCATTGCGTAGCCTATCTTTGGTTCCAAATCTTATCAAGTGGTATCAGAGCTTAACAATTGCTATCAGAGCTTATTAAATTGATATCAGAGCAGGTGAATCTCAGACCTCCATTAATGGTTGAAACAAGGAAGATGACATCAACAAGGAGACCTATGGAGAGCACACTAACAAGGGAGGACCGAGTCGATTTCTTTGGAGCGAGGACCGAGTCAACCAACATCCATGAGTGTGAATATGGATGAAATTACAGGCATGTTCCATACATTGATGCATATAGTTGACTCAATTCAAAAGGATCACAATGATTTCAAGGAATATGTTAAAAAACTAATTTGATTCGTTATCTCCTTGAAGGTGATCGGAGTTTCTAGAAGGACCAATAGTGAGACCCCATCGAACTGATACCCCAATGGTCCAAGTTCATCATGCGAGTGTCAATGATCCTCTCTTACCTATGCCCACACATTATTCCCCACCTCCGTTGCAAAACCCAAGACCAGCGGTGGTGGAACTCGAGAAGCATGCGGCATCGGCGCGCTTCGTCGATGAGGAGGATTGGCACTATGAGGATGAGGTTGATCCCTATGGAGATGGTGATGGACATGCTCAAGGATTTAGAGAAGGTGATCAACTTGCACAAGGGTTTAGACCTGAACCAAGGATCTTTTGCGAACCCGACAATGCTATTTGGGGGAGAACCGCATGCTTGGACTTTCCAAATTCTAAGGCGGTGATCCAATGGATTGGGTGTTTCAAGTTGAACAATATTTTGATTGTCAAGGTACAGCGAAAGATGCAAAAGTCCAGATGGCAAGCTTTCACCTCCAAGGAACAACATTGCATTAGTATAGATCGATTCTTCGTGGTGGTGGATTTACTAGATGGGTTGATTTTTTAGGAGGATTACACGCAGAGTTGGGACTATGGCATATGAAGATTTTGCTGCCACATTAAGCAAGATGGTTCAAAGGATGACCGTATTGGAGTACCAAGCTGTGTTTGAAAGAATTAGTAGTCGTTGTGAGCCACCGTGGCCTAAACGAACATTAATGAGTACATTTATTTCAGGGCTGTAGGATGAGATACAAGCAGATGTTTGTGCTCTATGTCCTAGTACTCTTGAGGATGCATTTGAGAAGGCTATGAGGATGGAACAAAATCATAGGGCTCTAAAGATGGCAGCAAAAACAAATTGGGGCAACCGAGACGCGCGGTATGCACTTAAAACGCCGGCTGGAAATTTTGCGGTTTCAAAAATAGCGGCTGTGAGTACTAGACCACAACCACCTTTGAGACCTTCTTCCGATGTTAGAGGAGGCTCAAGACCCCCCGTTCGAACTATCACACCTGCCTAGGTGGAGGAGCAAAGAGCGAAGGGTCTTTGCTTTCGATGTGATGAGCGTTTCACCCCCGTTATCAGTGTTCTAAATCGATTAGGAGTGTGATGCTTATCGACGGTCTTGAGGAGGATGATGAGGTTGTTGATGATGGAGAGTGTCTAGAGGAGGTCCATGAGGAGACCGTTGAGGAGGATGTGAAGAAAGATATCCAAGCTGAAATATCGATGCATACATATTCGGGTACTTCTACGCCAGGGACGTTACGAGTAGACTGACTCGTTAGAAAGCATTGTGTGCACATCCTTATCGATTTGGGGAGTACACAGCTTTCTAGACGAGAGGTTAGTGAGGAGATTGGGTTTGGATGCCGAGCCGACCATGGGATTTGACGTTGCAATTGGAGACAACATGAAGCTTAGGGTGGAGAGCATGTGTCGCCGGGTTGGTATACGGGTGCAAGGACACGACATCTTTGTGGACTTGTATTCGTTGGCGCTGCGAGGAGTAGACATTTTCCTTGGTGCTCAGTGGTTACAGAGTTAGGGACCCGTCGCATTTGATTTCCGGAGCATGTGGATGAAAATTAAACAAGGAAACAAAGTTATGCGACTTGATTTCCGGAGCATGTTGGAACTTTGGAACGTCCAAGCGTGCGGTTCTCCCCCGAATAGCATGTGGATGAAAATCCTTGGTTCCTGTCTAAACCTTTGTACAAGTTGATCACCTTCTCTAAATCTTTAAGCACGTCTATCACCATCTCCATAGGGATCAACCTCATCCTCATAGTGCCATCCTCATAGTGCCATCCTCATAGTGCCATCTCCATAGGGATCAATCTCCATAGGGATCAACATTTATACAAGTTGATCACCTTCTCAAATATTCATCGGTAGTCAGAAAATTACGAAACCAATTGCGTTATATCCATAATTCTCGATCTACAACATTCATATTTACTCCATAGATTCAAACTGTAGCAGGGATGAAAACTTGGAATAACATGGGTGATGGTGGTGGTGACAGGTGGAGTGAATGTTAGGGTTATGGATGGGTATGGAGATGAAGATGGATTGTGGAAGTGGTTAAAGGATGCAGACGAAGGGAACAAAGTGGTCGAGATCCCAAAGAAGAGGGTGATACACTTAGATAGGATCTTTTCTTATTGCATTAGGTGTTTATTTTTATTAAAATAAAATTCCTGTAGGTCGCATTCGAACGCAGAAGGGTCGCGTTCGAATGCCCTTTCATACGCCTGCATCAGGTTCGCAAATACAGAGAATGCATATTGTGCGTTCGAACGCGATCGGGCGAGTTCGAACGCCCGCGTTTGAATGCCTACATCACGTTCGCACATATAGAGAATGTCTTTTAGTGCGTTCGAACGCGATCGGACGCATTCGAATGCGATCGACGAGAATCCTCTAGAATTAGGGTTTCATATTATTTTAGGACTTGTTGGCTAGCCCCTATATATATATGGATGGCAGCCAAATTCATTATGCAATTGGATTATTGACTTCTTGCCTCTTATCTTCTCTCTAGACTTCTCCCTCCTCCCTCTCCACCAACCTTCCACCTCTACCGATGGCAAGGCTTCTTCTAACTTCTAATCTCCCTCGACTGTCCAACCACCCCTCTTCTTTAGGGTCTCGACCACTTCGTTCCCTTCGTCTACATCCTTTAACCACTTCTACAATCCACCTTCATCTCCATACCCATCCATAACCCTAACACCACCGCACCCGTCACCACCACCCTCACCCACGTTATTTTGTGTTTTCATCCCTGCTACAATTCGAATTTGCAAAAGGCATAAATACGAAATTAGAAAGTTACGGATCTAACTGAATTGGTTTCGTAATTTTTTGATTATCGGAGAATATTTGACAAATATTTTTCCATGGTCGCGTAGACTAATTCCTGTAATACATCTAGAACTTGAAAGAATCATTGCGTAGCATATCTTTGGTTCCAGATCTTATCACGTGGTATCTAAGCTTAACAATTGGTATCAGAGCTTATCAACTGCCTCGGAAATCATGCATTTCATCACTTTTATGCAGATAACCTAACCCTAATCCTAGGGCTAAAGTTGAAATTCATCCTAGGAGTGCCGCCACAAAATTGAATTAGGAGCATGGGTGGCAATAATTGGGTTTGGTTATTGGTCGTCAGCAGTCAACCCTTGGATAGTCCTTGTGGCAGTGGAGGGGTATTATTCTCCACGGGTCAGGCTAGCTGCACTGGCCACCACGACGCTCCTCCGGTGCTCCCTGTTAGTCTTGGTGGCTGTAGCTAGTACCCTTGGCCCCACTATAGTGGAGCTGCGATGGTGGGACGAACGGTGGGCGGCGCTTCGGCAAGGTGGGGCTCAAGAAAGGCTACAGCATAGAAGGGCATCGCACTTAGCCATCCGATGCTCGCTTGCGAATGCAGAGTCCACCACGAGCTTGCAGTCGGCCTGTGGAGGTAGACTGTGGCCACCAATGGTCGCAGGAGCAGCGGCCTCGACGTCACATGGCTAAGGTTTGCTGCAATGGAGAGAACAGCGGTGGGTAGTCTATCGGCCATCTCCTGTGGCTATTGTGATACACTTTCTTAGAGTCTTTTCTTATTGCATTAGTTATTTATTTTCATTAAAATAAAATTTCTGTAGGTCGCATTCGAACGCGGAATGGGTCACATTCGAATGCCCTTGCGAATGCCTGCGCTAAGTTTGCAAAACCAGAGAACGCAAAATATGCGTTCGAACGCTGTCGAGAGCATTCGAATGCCTGCATCGCGTTTGCACATACAGAGAATGTCTTTTCTGCGTTCAAACATGATCGGGCGCATTTGAATGCGATCAACGGGATTCCACTAGGATTAGGGTTAGTTATTGTTATTAGCGCTTGTTGGCTAGCCTCTATAAAGGTGTGGATGGCAGCCGAATTCATTATGCTTTTGGAATATTAGTTTCTTGCCTCTCTATCTTCTATCTACCCTAATCTCCCTCCTCCCTCTTCACCAACCTACCACCTCTACCGTTGGCAAGGTCTCTCCTAACTTCTAATCTCCCTCGTCTGTCGAGTCCTCCCTTTTCTTTGGGATCTCGACCACTTTTTCCCCTTCGTCTTTATCCCTTAAACAACATCACTCATCCACCCTAATCTCCATTATCATCTATAATCCTAACTTCCACTCCACCCGTCACC
Organism: Typha latifolia; assembly: GCF_019914945.1. Taxonomy (NCBI): domain Eukaryota; kingdom Viridiplantae; phylum Streptophyta; class Magnoliopsida; order Poales; family Typhaceae; genus Typha; species Typha latifolia. The sequence continues at coordinate 8,983,502 of NC_133098.1, read as the reverse complement.
ACCACCGTCATCTGCATTATATCATATTTTCGTCCTAGTTGTAGTTCAAATCTGTGAAGGGCATAAATATGAAAAACGTAGATCAGGGAGTTACTGATTGATTCTACTATGATTTCATAATTTTCTGACTACAAGAGAATATTTGGTAAATATTTTCTCTCGGTTGCGCAGACTGCTTTCTACAATAAATTCAGAGCTTAAAAGAATTGTTCCATAACCTTTCATACTGCCAACTTGGCTCGAGCGCGGGGGTTCCATGGAAAGCACCGAACATGGTGGTTTGGGCCGGTGGAGGCTTGATACACTTAGTTATGATCTTTTCTTATTTCATTAGGTGTTTATTTTCATTAAAATCAAATTCATGTAAGTCGTGTTTGAAGCAGGTGGAGTCGAGTTCGAACGCCCTTGTGAACGCCTTGTGAACGCCCGCATTCAAACGCCTATGTCACGTTCGCAAATCTAGAAAAGGGGCTTTTTTTAGTGCGTTCGAACGCGATCGGGCGCGTTCGAACGCGATCGACGGGAATCCTCTAGAATTAGGGTTTCATATATTTTTAGGACTTGTTGGCTAGCCTCTATAAATATGTGGATGGTAACCAACTTCATAATGCTATTAGATTATTGATTTCTTACCTCCTATCTTCTCTTTAGACTCCTCCCTCCTCCCTTTTCACCATCCTTCCACATCTACCATTGGCAAGGTTTCTCCTCGCTTCTAATCTCCCTCCACTGTCGAGTCACCTCTCTTCTTTGGGATCTCGACCACTTCATTCCCTTCGTCTACTTCTCTTAATCAGTTCCACAATCCACCCTCATCTCCATACCCATCCATAACCCTAATATCCACTTCACCCGTCACCACCACCATCACCCATGTTATTCCATATTTTCGTCCCTGCTACAATTGAAATATACGAAGGGAGTAAATACGAAAGTTGCAGATCAGGAAGTTACGGATCTAACCCAGTTAGTTTTAGAATTTTCTAACTACTAAAGAATATCTGACAAATATTTTCTCACGGTTACACGGACTGATTCCTGTAATAAATTCAGATCTTGAAGGAATCTTAGCATAGCCTATCTTTGGTTCTAGATCTCATCAATTTGGTATCAGAGCCTATCAATTGGTATCAGAGCCCTATCAAATTGGTATCAGAGCCCTATCAATTGGTATTAGAGCTCTAATAGGGCTGGATGGCTGCCAATGGAAAGCTAGGATTTTGGACCCTAGTTTCCACCGCGTGTGAGGAAGATGACCTCGGCCCTTGCACTGGCAGCATCTTCGGTACGACAACAGTGGCAATGGGTGTCTACGATGGTGGAGGGGCCTCTATTGTGACCCAGACGAGGGTCGAGGCCGTAGTTTGGGCAAGCTTGTCCCCTCCCTCATGGCTTGGAGTGGACGGTCGCGGCTGATCGACTTTTGCCATGGCCGGCAGTGCTAGTGGTGTGAGGTGCCATGCTGAGTTAAGAGAGCTACCACTAAGACTTGAATAGCCTTTTCCATCCTCTTGGTGCTCTCAATAACGAATCTAGTGACCTTATTAGAAAACTCTTTAAAAATTGCTTTAGCCCACACTAGCGGCTCGTCGTCGACTATTGGTTGTGGTGGCGCAGATGTAGAGAAACTCCCACATGAATAGGGATGAGTTTCTGGTCCTCCATGGTCGATCCCTCCTCATCCGAGGAACATCAGAATACCAATGTTACAAACTAGATGTAGAACAATTTAGACGTAAAAAAATTATAAAAATTTAGGTAGTGGTAGCCTCATGAGATAGGGTTTTAGTGGCTCTAGTTTCACATCTGAAAGATATTTGGATGAAAAGATATAACTAAAATAGTGGAGCAATGTTAGAATGGTAAATATTCAAAGTTGGAGCAGTCGTCGGAGGGTGGTGATAAGCTCTGATACCAAATTAATGATTTCTTGTACCAAAAGATCGGCTACGGACAATTCCTTAAGATCTGAATTTATTGCAAGAAGCAGTCCGCACAACCGTGGGAACATATTCTTCAGATATTCTCCTATAGTTAGAAAATTACTAAACCAATTTGATTAGATTCATAGCTTCCTGGTCTACAACTTTCGTATTTACACCCTTCACAGATTCGAACTGTAACTAGGATGAAAACACGGAATAACTTGGGTGATGGTGGTGGTGATGGGTGGAATTGATGTTAGGGTTATGGATGGGTATGGAGATGAAGTTGGACGGTGGATGTGATTAAGTGATATAGACAAAGGGAACGAAGTGGTCGAGATTCCAAAGAAGAGGGGTGACATGGCAGTCGAGGGAGATTAAAAGTTAGAAGAAACCTTGCCAACAGTAAAGGTGGAAGAATGGTGAAGAGGGAGGAGAGAGAGAGTCTAGAAAGAAGATAGAAGGCAAGAAATCAATAATCCAATAGCATAATGAAGTTGGCTGCCATCCACATATTTATAGAGGCCAGCCAACAAGTCCTAAAACAATATGAAACCCTAATTTTCTAGTATTTCTGTCGATCGCGTTCGAACCCGTCCGATCGCGTTCGAACGCACCAAAAGCTCTATCTCTGTATGTGCAAACGCGATGCAGGCGTTCGAATGAGGGCATTCGTATTCGCCCGACCACTTTCGAACACACAATATGCGTTCTCTGTATTTGCGGACATAATGCAGGCGTTCACAAGGGCGTTTGAACGCGACCCCTCCTATGTTCGAACGCAACTTACAGAAATTTTATTTTAATAAAAATAAACACCTAATGCAATAAAAAAAATTCTAACTAAGTGTATCAGCCCACCACGCTTCCCCCACCTTACCCTCAAAGTGAAAAGTCGGGGAAACACTCCAAAATGTTAGTCTCCAACTTCCATGTTGCCTCATCAGATGGCTTGCCAAGCCACTCAACAAGAATCTCCATCTCTAATCTAGTACCATGTCATCGTCGACACGTAGCAAGTACACGAACTGGCTCTACGATCTCTATTTCCTCCAATGGCTCCGGTAGAACTGATCCAATGATCTTATGATCTCCAATAATGAAACATAGAAGACAGGATGCACTCTCGACCCCTCCGGCAGCTCTAAACAATATGCAATCGGACCAATACGCTCCAACACCCGAAACGGACCAAAGTAGCGATGTGCTAACTTTTGGTTTCGCATCGGACATAAGGTCACCTGTCGATACGGTTGCACCCTCACAAACACCCAACTACCGATGTCAAACTCTTACTCCCTATGGCTACGATCATAAACTTGCTTCATGCAGTTTTGAGCAAGTTTAAGATGAGCACGCAACCTCCTCGATGTGGTGTCTCTATCCATCAACGGTAAGTCCACCTCCGTCCGATCTGCAGATGCCACTGGATCATAAGCGCGTAACATCAGAGTCATGCGTCCATACACCACCTCAAATGGAGTCATACAAATGCTGCTATGGTAGGCGATGTTATAAGACCACTCTGCCCACAGTAAGAACTCCAACCATTGTCTCGGCATCTCTCCAACAAAGCACCTCGAATACTGCTCAATGTCTCGATTAACCACCTTGGTTTGGCGGTCCGTCTGTGGATGGTAGGCCGAATTAAGTTCAATAGAGTCCGCTGCAATATGAAAATCTTCATCCAAAAGTCACTCATAAATACACGATAACGATCCGAGACAATCGTGTGTGGCATGCCATGTAACCAAACAACATCTCTAATAAAAATTTCAGCCACCAACTTGGCTGAAAACGGATGTGACAATACCGAAAAATACGCATACTTGCTTAATCTGTCAACTACTACAAAGATAACGGAATAACCACGTACCAGCAAAAGACCCTCTATGAAATCCATAGAAATGTCTTTCCAAACACGGTCCGGTATAGGTAAAGGCTATAGTAATCCGGCCGGTTTCAATGTGGTTGCCTTAGCCCTTTGACAGACTTTGCAAGCACGGACAAAACTCCTCACATCCCGCCTCAATCCAGGCCACGTACAACTCTGAGATATACTCCTATAAGTCCTCAAGACACCCTCATGATCAACCTCTGGAGTTTGGTGGAAGTGCTCCAACAATTTCTGCCACAATCCTTCATTTGCGGACACCCGAATGCATCCGCAGTCCAGCAACAAATCGCCTCGATTCTCCAACTCTGGATGGCGCTCCGAATCATCCATCATCTCCTGGAACAATCTCAAAATATCTGGGTCAAATGTACATGCATACCTCAGCTCGTCAAGGAAGGGAAAGGTAGGAGATGAATAGGCTGCAAGCTCGGCGGTAGCGAGTTGGTGCGATAGTGCATCCGCCGCTCTATTTTCCATTCCCTTCTTGTATTGGATTTCATAATCATATCCCAACAATTTTGTGACCCATCGCTGCTGTGCCGGAGTGTGTATGCGCTGTCCCATAAAGTATGGAATGCTCCTTTGATTAGTTCGGATAATGAATCATCTACCGATCAAATAAGGCCTCCACTTTGTCATCGCATGCAGAATTGCCAACATCTCTCTCTCTCTCATAAGTCGATAATTGTTTAGATTTTGGTGATAAAGACTTACTGAGAAAGGCTATGGGACGCCCTCCTTGCATTAGTACAACTCCTATGCCAACACCCAACGCATCACATTTCACAATGAATTCTTTGATGAAGTCCGGTAGCGCTAGAACGGGTGCCGTCGTCATTGCTATTTTTAGTTTTTCATACGCTATAGTGGCTTCATCCGTCCATCTAAAAGAGTCCTTCTTCAATAAAGAAATGAGAGGAGCAGTGATCTTGCCATATCAGGTGATGAATCGGCGATAATATCCGGTCAACCCCAAAAATACTCTCAATCCGGTGGTAGTCGTAGGAATAGGCCAAGCGGTCATATATGCAACCTTTTGAGGATCCGCCGCTACATCCGCTAAAATGATGTGGCCAAAATACTCCACTTGTGGTACTCCCCATAGGCACTTGGACTTCTTGATCTTCAATTAGTTTTGCTTCAATAAATTCAGCACGTCCTCCAAATGTCACCAATGCCCCAATTCAGTTCTGCTATACACCAAAATGTCGTCAAAAAATACTAAGACATCCCTTCACAAGAAAGTCTGAAATATATCATTCATGAGGCCTTGAAAGGTAAGTGGAGCATTGGTGAGACCAAAAGGCATCACCCGGAACTCGCAATGCCCGTCTGGAGTCTGAAATGCAGTTTTGTACACATCCATCGGGTAAACTCTAATTTGATGATACCCGGCCCTCAAGTCAAGCTTGCTGAATATGGTCGCCCCTACTAGCTCGTCCAGCAGCTCCTTTATAACCAAAATAGGATGCCGGTCCTTGACGGTAATAGCGTTTAATGTTCGATAGTCGACACAAAAACGCCATGTCCCATTCTTCTTTCACACCAATAGCACGAGAGATGAGTATGAGCTATGACTTGGTTGAATGAGGCCTTGCTCTAACATCTCGGCTACCATCTTTGAGATAACTTTTTTTTGCACATGTGGATACCGATATGGCCTCACGTTCGTCGGTGTAGCCCCGAGTACAATCTCTATGCGATGGTCTGTCACTCTCCTCGGTGGCAACTCCTGTGGAACTAGAAAAGTTATCTAATAAATTAGACAATTCAATGGTACTACCTAAACTCGTTTGAGGCTCATCTACTACTGGTCATAACTGAAGAAGATAGGCCAAATCATACGCACAAGGCAGCCCTACCATAGGCTGCATCGCAGGAATCGGCGAAGACCGAACGCCATCAAGCCGCACATCTTTGTTTCCTTGTTTAAATTTCATCCACATGCTCTGGATATCAAATGTGACGAGTCTCAAACTCTATAACTAATGAGCACCAAGGATAATATCTGCTCCTCACAGCGCCAACGAATACAAGGACACGAGATCTTCCCAAATATCATGGCAGGGATCATTTAAACTAGATTTACCGAGTAGAACAATTCTTTGACTACTCTAAAACCCTTGAGAATCAAAAAGGTACTCTTATCATCTTTCTACCTTGAAGAGATGACCCTCTAATGGTTTCAATCGGCTAACCACACCCATTTGGTCACCGGTTAAGCCAATTTTGCGGAGTCGTTGTGTCGGCGATTAATTGTTTTAGTCGAGTTAGGAAATATATCATGAGTCTGAGTACCCCTTAGATAAGCCAAGTCACTTTAGTTGACTAAGTCCGAATTTAAGTTAGTTTAGACTTTAGAGTGCAACCCTAATTTTGACTAAGTAAGTTTCTTTTCAATCTCTATTCTCTAATCTCCATCCAAGAGCACTTGAATTTCTGCACTAACCAACCCGGTCATTAAGAGCAGCAAGTGTGCAATCCATGCCAAGCCGATCCAAACACAATATCTCGAGTTGTATCAAAAAGAAGGCCGCGCACCTCCAATCTATCAAAACTTTAAGCTTGAATCCCTTCCCCTCTCTTACTCTCTAAGAAAGATGCACTGCATTAGAAGGAGAAGAACAAAATATCTACACATGTAGAGTAATATAAATATATATATTGATCAAATAGATTCCCTTAATTAGGATATAGTTGTTAAAGAATTGAAAGATGATTGATATTGGGTAGGAGAACATGCTTTGGCCTATGAATTTGGCATGACATAGGATTCTGACCAATCAAACAACCACAACACACAATAGAGTTGAAATTGTAACCAATTCAAACGGAATCAAGTATCTCAACCACTAAGATACCAATTAGTCAAAAAGATGAATATAAATAAAGTTTTAAAAAACTTAATATATTCTCTCTTTTTCAACAAAAAAAAAGGCCATGAAAAAGTTTTGAGGAGGACCACCCTATACTTTACCTTCCCAATCAAGTATTCAAGTTGTATATCATACAGTTGGTCCAATGGACGGAGAAAATCTAAGCTATAGATTCCTGCGGGATAAGATTGTCTGCGACGCAGGCTGCAGGAAAGAAGGCGTCAATAATCACTGCTCCAACACCACCACGGATGTATCCGTTTGCCCATCCGGGAGTTGTACGCGATCCGCTTCCTAGAAATCATACTCTGAAGAGAGGTGTACAAGTGTACTTGTACTTCGCCAAACCCCCCCACCAAAACCCAAACCCAAACCCAAATTCTTTTATCAAATAATATCCTTATACCCACCCACAGATTTACCCCCTACCGGGACCCACCTCAGCAGCAACCCATTAAAAAATGAAAAAAAGATATACTCTTTACTGCTAGCTTCTAACAACTTTCTTTTTGTCTTCCTCCTACTTAGATCCTGCTCCTCTCTATATATACCTGCCCTCTTCCCTCTCCTCTCTCTTCATCCCAGATCTCTCTCTCTATTTGTCTCTCTTTGTCTCTCTTTGTCTATCTTTGAGTCATCCGAGAGATATATATATAACAGTTAATATTTTAACATAGGTGAGACAAATTAAGGCGATAGAATTAATAGTAGAATTGTGATGTCGGGGGTGTGGGTGTTCAAGAACGGGGTGGTCCGGCTGGTGGAGAACCCGGGGGGAGACGCCGGAGGGGACGGTCGTGGCGGCGGACGGCGGAAGGTTCTGGTCCACATCCCGAGCAACGAAGTGATCACTTCGTACGAGATGCTGGAACGCAAGCTCAGACAGCTCGGATGGGAGCGCTACCTCAACGACCCGGATCTCCTCCAGTTCCACCAGCGCTCCTCCGTCCACCTCATCTCCCTCCCCAGAGACTTCGCCAAGCTCAGGTTGGTCCACATGTACGACATCGTCGTCAAGAGCCGCAACGTCTTCGAGGTGCGAGATGCATGAGATAGATGTAACTCTCTCTCTCTCTCTCTCTCTCTCTCTCTCTCTCTCTCTCTCTCTCTCTCTCTCTCTCTCGCTATACATATATATATTTATATATATATATATATGGATGGTTTGAGAACTATGTATGTGTGTGTATGTATAAGGATAAGGTAGGTTAATTAATTTGGTTGTGGGTAGTAGATAGTTCAAGCAGTGCTTGGAGAGGATGCAAGATAGATAGATATATAGATGGATAGGGAGAGTGAGTATTTTGTATATGGATATGAAGATGTGAAATAAGCAATTAATATGATTTGCATGCTTTATTTATAGTACTAGATGGCATTTAATGATCTCTTTTTGTTCTATTTTTGAGATGGGCAACCAGTTAAAATTGTACATTAGTTTAATTGCCTGTTGTGTGTTTGTCTCTCCAAGGTATGTGGGGCTAGCTAGGTAGTACCTCTCTTGCAACAGAGAAACTATCCATTAAGCTTGTGGGGTTCACCATGCTCTTTGTATGTCTCACAAGAGTACCAATTGACTCTGGGAAAGGTTCTGTCTACAACTTTCTGATGGTTTATTAAATGGTTTGCGTTAGCGAGCGAGAGAGAGAGAGAGAAACATAGTCTTGGTTCAAATACCTATGGAATCTCCACCATGTATTAAAAGATTAAGAGCTTCAGTAGCTGATTTCTCTCTCTCTCTTTCTTCTCTCTCCAAAAAGAGAGAGAGAGAGAGAGAGAGAGAGAGAGAGAGAGAGTTGTGGCTCAAAAATTGGAAAGCCCTCCAAGAAACAAGAAAGAGTTTGAGTAGGACTTTAAGATTCATTAATAGATCCATGGCCCAATACATATTTCATATAAAAGCTTCTTTCTCTCTCTCTCTCTCTCTCTCTCTCTCTCTCTCTCTCTGCTTCTTATCTCAACCAAATTGAGGTTCTTATTTTGTCTATTGGAACTCAAGTTTAATTAGCCTTGTATCTTTCTCTCAAGAAGTGGGAAAATCCCCAGTTAGAGTCATATTTCTGAGATCTTTATCTATGCATGGCTGATAACCATTAAAAATTCTTTCTGCTCCCAGAGAGAGAGAGAGAGATGAGAGATGAGGTCAGAGAAAGAGGCATTAATTTCTAATGATGGCCCGCAGGTAATAGTTTATTAATTATTAATATGGTCCATCATTCCCCATGGGACTCCAATGATATTAGAAAGTAATGATCTGTCTTGACTAATTCAAGGCATCTGTAGCATGAAAAGTTGCCCTTATGTCATCAATGCATGGCTGAGGGATCTGGACAAAGATGAACAGATAACTTTACCATCTTTGCATGCTACTGTTATATGTGTCATCTCCAACAGTGTCACTACATCTCATCCCTTGTGCACCCCAAAAGAATAAATTCTAGGGTGAAATATATTTCACTCTCTCTATATTTTGGATCAGAATTAATTTACACTTAAACTTTATTTTATTGCAAATACAAACATCAGGAACGAAGATTACAGATTAATAACTAAAATGGTCCAGCTTCTGTTAAATAAATATATATCCAAAGAGAGTTTAAAATGGCTTTGCGAGGTAAAGCATTTTCGTTCAAATTGGTAACCATTTTTAAATAAAAAATACACCAATATTATTAACTTTGGATAAAAAATCTAAAGGAAGACATAGTAAATTTAATATATCTAATTTAATATGTTATCTTTCATTCAAAGTATTGGAAACTCTGAACCAAGTTTTGTCTTTGAATCATGAATATTAATGTACTTATATTTGAAACTTTGTATTTAAGTTTTTTATTAACTAAAAAAAGGTGCCTTTATCATATGGGTTATTTTTTATGCATTCGACATATTTATTTTAGACTTTTATTATTAAATTATCGTACTCTAGTTCTGTTATATTTCTTTAATATATATATATATATATAAACAAGTTATGTCACCCTCTCTCTCTAGACCCACACTACTACATGAAATTCACACTTCTTTTAGTTCGACCACCAGTATTGATTGCATTTAACACTTGGTCAAAAATCTGATTATAGTTTGGGAAAATTATATTTTAATTAAAAAACCAAAATGCATGCCCTTTTAATTTCCAACAAGTAATTAGAGAAATGGATGGTTTGTCAAAATACCTTAGCCTTATGTTTCTTTCATCTAAAATAGTTCTTACTTTTATACTTTGGACATTGCAAACATCTCAAAAAGAGATCATGTAAATGGCAAAGTTTGATAGTTTCAAAGAAAAATTATTTCAAAACTACAAGGAATCTAAGTGATACAAAAAAGAGGTATAGGGAGGTACTCTGAATTTAATTTGGCATAACAAGACTGCAAATTATTATTTTTTTTCGTTTATACTTATTAATCGTTCTTAAGATTTTGTAAAGAGTCATCCTTAATTTGTTCTGGCAATTTGTATAGCTAGCCCAAATTATTACTTAATCTTTTTTAAAAGATTAAGTTAATAAGGAACGGTGGTTTCTAATATTTTAGATTCTAATACTTCCTCTTTTAAGTCTAGGCTTGAGTATTTAATAGACTAAAAAACTTAGGTTGTTAATGATATATAAACAATATATATCATGCCTTACACATGTTAACTCATTGTATATTTTTATATATATTATCTAATGGAACTAAGATCTAAAATTATCCATGCGACTAGGTCTACATCACTCCCCAATGGACCTCTCACCAGCCATGCTTCATCCATATAATATCCTTACTATTCTTCTCTTCCATAATTCTCATTATCTTTCTTCTTCACTTGCCCCGGCAGGTTGACTCCATTTTATGAGGCAGCTGTTAAAGAACGATAATCTTTATATTTTAACACTCTTCTTATTTTTTAGGTTTGGACATTTTGAGAGGCCCAAAAACTAGACAAAGATGGACCTAACAAAATTCAACATCAGAAGCTCTGCTCTGATATCATATTAACTTACTTAACTACTTGATCTAAAAGCTTAAGTTAATAGAGGATGATGATTTTATGTTTATTTTTTAGCACTCTTCTTTACTTTTGGACTTGAGACATTTTGAGAAGTCCAAGAAGTAGGCTTGACTTAAACAGTTGGAGGTTTTATATTTTAGGCAAGATGAACATGGTAGGATTTAAAATAAGGACCGCTATACTTTGATACTATGATACTTTAGTATTTATATTTTATCAGGCATTTTTGCATCACCCATTATCACATCACAGAAGCCCCAGGACCACCTCAGTTTATATACTTAATCCCAAGGCAAATAAGTATAGAAAATTCACATAATTTTCGATGAACTTATTTATGTATTATACCCACCGACTCTACTAATTTTAGTAGAGTCCGTAGATATCTTCCCCATGACTAAAGGGGTCATGAGATCGATTCCAACTCAAAGTAATGCTCAATGACTTAGACTCAGTTGATGGCTTTGAAGCAATATGTCTCAACGGCGTTTAATTTAGAGCAATAGTTCGGCGACGTACACGGTTTAAAGTCTCAACTAGGTGGCTTAATATATTAGCTAAAGTTTGATGGAGTCTTAGTGTCTTTGTATCTGAGAATGATTAGCTCTTTGTCCGATCCATATATAGCATTCGGGCTTTTGAATGATAAAAAAAAACACTTATTTATGTTTCTTATTCGATTTTGGTTACCTTAGAACTCTTTATTTTATATCCTATAAATATGGGCCTTATGCATTAAATTAATTTAATAAATTTATATTCCTCTATCTCTATCTCTCTTTATATCTCCTATCAAGTCCTCTCCCTGACCTTACCACCCTCTCCTTTTTGCGACTTTCCCTTTCGTCGTACCCGCCTTCTTTCTCGTCATGTGAACCTCTATGAGAGCCTTCAAACTACCTATCACTATCATCTACTACCGTATCCAAACCCTAGATCTTCTTATCATCTATCTAAGTCTTTCATAGCCCTAGTTTGAGTCCCGACCACTACCAATCCCTAAGGGCACCATCTAAAGCCCCAAAGACACTAGCAAGCCAGATCAACTGAAATCCTACATCTATTCTACGTCAATGTGCACCACAACGACCGAGAGCACACTATCTTTAGAAATTGGGACAAAAGCTTGATATCCAGCCCGAGCTTTTGTCTACAACTAAGGTTAATCCTCTGTCGCTTCTCCCTCCTCACTCCAGCGACCAGCTGTACCTGGAAACTCCCTTCTCTCACTTCATCTTATTCAAGATACTAATCCATCCACCATAGCCATCTATTATCTTTCAAAACTCTAACCACATCACGACTATCGCGCCATCCCCTAACCTTTGGTCACTATTTCTTTAGTAACTTCTAATCTACCTAACAAATCAAGGAACAACAAAATCTCCAAATCTTAGATCGTTACGACGGTTGGATTGATCTCTAGTGGCCTTCGAGATTGAGTTCTATCCAGATTAGCAAATCGAACCGACAATCATAAGGGCTCAGTTTATAAATATTCGTTAAATTATAGGGCGTAAATTATAATATTCAAATTTCCGAGTTGAGCCATAAGTAAGAAAAAGAAAAGAAAAAAAAAAGGTTCTTTTTGGCTTGGTGGGCAGCAGTAGTAGTCAGGGTCAGTTGCATCCCTGTCGCAAAAGTAGGCCACTGAAAAGTGGGGATGGGGAGGGGACAAGTGGGGTTGAGTGACACCAAGGACACGAGGGAAAGGTTGCTGTCATCCGAGTAGCACGGCGAAACGTGGACTCCAGGTGGGCTCCAGTCCACGTGATGAATGGGACTGGGACGCCTTCTTTGCACTGTGTATCACACTGTATCCACCTCTCCATTTTGGTTGGCTCCTCAGATTTTCCATCTCTCTCTCTCTCCCTACGTGCCTTACCATATCATCTATTACAACAAACACTATATATATATATATATATATATATAATTATTTCTAGTTAGCCATCAAAGATTACCAAGTCTTCCATTAAATAGGAAGGAAGTAGTAGGAAAAACAAAAGCAATAAACAAATGATTGGATTTTCCCAAGCCACACTTTATATTTAACATCTTTAATTAACTTTTATGTACATGAGATAGCAAAGCCATAGGAGAGTAACTAAATTTGAATAAGAAATATAGTAAGAATCTAAACTATTTCTCTCTTGGATTAGATCAACGTTTCCGAACCTGATAGGTTCTGAATCTTAAGAAAATATGAAAACTAAAACTGTAGATCATGACGTTATAGATTCAATCGCTTTTGTTTCATAGTTTTTGAACTTTGTATGTATATTTAACAATGTTTTACTAGAACTGCATAAATTGTAGATTTCTGTAATTTAGAGACTTAGGCTAATTCATAATCGAACTCAATTCAATTCATAATCGAACTCAATTCAGACTTGGACCGTGTCAATCCATCGTGTGTTTGTTTGTCCACCTTGGCCTCAAGATGAGGCACAATCTTTAATAAGGAACCCTCGTATAGCTTGGTCTCCTCTATATCTGACTCGGTCGAGCAAGTTGCTAGCTTACTCTAATCAGATTGTCCTAATAGCACATCCATTGCTCGATTTTCATACAAGTAGTTTAGATACCTATCAATGTTGTGCCAGCGTTTGTATAAACTGAACCAAGAAGTAAGGTAAACTCTTCTTATCAGTGCAGATAATGAAGTAGCAACTGATTGAAATATGGACTTCATTTCATGACGGTATGAATAATGGTCAGCATCTCCCACATATAGGTAGATAGTTGCTGAGATTTAGGCAAGAGAGCCTTACTAAGATATGTATATGACTCTAGTTAAGGGGTTAGGATGGTGGAAGGATGGCGAATTTAGGGGTTAGGTTTGCAGTGTTGGTGGTGAGTTTATTGTAGAAATTTCAATCTGTGCCATTCTGAAAGAATATTCACTAAATATTCACACGATGCCAAAAAAATATTTTGGTATTCAGATTCAGACTCTCTCTGGAGTCTGATCGAGATCTAATTTAGAATTGTTAAGGGAATATAGGCCGAAGGCCGAGGTGGTGATGATATGTGGTGAACGATCAGAGAGTAGGGGTTAGGTTTGCAGTGAATCTGTGCCATTCTGAAAGAATATTCACTAAATATTCACACGATGCCAAAAAAATTTTTTGATATTCAGATTCATACTCTCTCTGGAGTCTGATCGAGATCTAATTTGGAATTGTTAAGGGAATATAGGCTGGAGGCCGAGGTGGTGATGATATGTGATGTTGCTTGGGGCTATGATTGATGATGCTATGTGGACAGTAGGTGGAGGACGTGGTGAACGATCAGAGAGTAGAGGTGAAGAGGAGGGGGGTCGGGCCTAAAGGTCTAGGATCATATAGCAATCGAAGAAGGGAGGAGGACGTCAGCTTTGGTGGTGAGCGATAGCTAGGTTGAAGGACTTGAGGGTGATAGAGAGAATGTGAGGAAGATAGAGAGTAGAGGAGAGGAGAGGAAAGGAGAGATTAAGGTTGGAGATAAAGTAATATTTGGATAAATATAAATGGGCTACTTTCTACATATATATAGAGAGGCCTGATTTAGACTTGAACTCAAACTCGTATTTGAATTCCGCATAGCTCTACTCCAATGCCGACTCCCGGAGCATCACACTCAACGATGTAGGTGTCTTCAAAAAAAATTTTAAGTAGTGCCAAAATAGGAGGAGAGGTCATGGCTATCTTCTTCTTCTCAAATGCATCTCATGTCTTGTCTGTCCTTTTAAATTCATTCTTCTTCAATAAGATGTTAACGAGGCAGCAATCTTCTTATACCTTTTCAATGAACCCCTGGTAATAGGATAAGACCAAGAAGACCGTGTAGCTCCCTCACGTTTGTCCTTCTCAACCCCTATGGCTGAGATAATATATGTAAGGTTATCTACTCTCTGTTGACTCCAAAGATGCCCGAACATTTTCACGTCTAGGCAGTTTTTACGGAGTAGCAATAACACCTTGCAATGATTCCAGTGTCCACATAGAATTGCACACTAAGATATCATCAAAACAAAATTATAAGTATGTACCACTGATGCAATTGAGGTTTGAAGACATCATTCGTGAGTCCTTGGTAGGTTGCCGACACATTGGTGAGGCCAAATAATATCATCAAAACTCATAATGTCCAACGTGGGTGCACTCAGATTTGATAGTATTTCGCCCTTAAATCTAACTTGGAGAAGTAGGTCGCCCCTTATAAACACGTCGAACAACTCTTTGATCACTAGAATTGATGTCAGTCTTTGATGGTGATTGTATTCGGTGCTCAATAGTCTACACCGAACTGCATCTCGTCCTTCTTTGCACTAGCAACACCAGCTTGGACGACTAATCCGATTAGCCATCATTTTAGCAACCAACTAGGTGATTTTCTTTTAGTTCTACCACACAATTTTGATGATGAAGATATAAAATAATTTTCAAGTTCTACCACACAAAATATCATTAGAAAGATTTGATTATCGGCATCCAATCTAGTAGCAAAAAAATAAACAAAATTTATACTTGTCAATTAAGAAATTAGCGTTGATGTCGAGCAATACTGCAAGTGTGACCAGAATGAATGTAAGTACAAACCAAAAATCCAAAAATGTACACTTAAAATGTCAACAATTAGCCTATTGCAGCTTTGTTACATTATTAGGATCTCTCTTTTTAAGTTTACGGAGGTAGCCTTGCAACCACTTATAAGATTCCTCATAGTTGTCATAGATCTCTTTGGTGTATATATTTCAATACTCTTTAACACTTGCTCACACACTTTATCCCTTATAAATAAACTTCTACATTACTTATGATCCCTTCAAGATATACATATGTTGCATGTGTGTTATCTGATATGGTATTCTATCCTAAATGTATTAACACTTAGCAGTGTTATAACATTTATCTTCCATAGACATTCCTCTAAATCATATCGAGCAAGCTCGATTATGAGGTCGACAGCGAGCAACGAAGTAAGCTTGTTGACAAGCAGCAAAGTGTGAAAGCGAGAAGCAACTACGATAAGCGGATCACTGGTAGCAACGATGGTCATGCCGGCGGCGTACCAACGAGCTTTCCATCACATTAACTTTTTATTCAACTCGCCCGAGCTCTTCTTTCTCGTCGAGCTATGGCATTAGCGTTGAAGTGTCGGACGCAAGCAATGCCTTCATCAATGATCTCCAGCACACAAACGACAGGCAACGACGAGGTTGACGACAAGCAACAATGAGGTCGCCGATAATGAGGTCGAAAAGTAAAAGTGAGTGAATAGTCTCTTTCCTCTTTCTTTCTATCCTCTCTGGCTGCACGGCCAGCAAGTGACTATGGCACAACCATCCCTAGCCAGGAGAATTGGTTTGACATACCCATGTCATCTAATAAACGGCAAAGATAAATAATGTCCTTAGTAGTTATAAACATGGCTTTATATTCAGCTTCAGTCGTGTTTCTTGCTTTGTCGAGAGATCAAAGGATCACAATCAACCCAAATCAGAGAATTTTTCTTTTAGTCAGTCCCCCTTCTAAGAATTGCTTGACTTTACATTGTAGAATTATATATGATGACCTAGCAAAAGCAATGTTCTCAATGTAAAAAAGTCCAAAAGATATAAAAGACAGCCAATCTTTAAAATAAAGAAGAAAAATACAAAGAAATTCCTAAAGCTTTCTCGTCTTACTGATCAAATGGAGCATTCCGTGTAAGCAAAATTCAGAATAGAGCTTATTTCTCTGATATGTAAAAGAGTTTTTTTGAGAGAAGTGGACTTGGCCCAGTTGAATCTATTAAAAATCAACAAAGAGAGGAAAAGGGATTACAAGGAGAGTAGAGCCAAGAAGTCGACCTGAGATGAAAAGGGGAAAGTAGTCATCCACAGCCTCCAAATCTCTGAGCCTTCGACAGCAAAAGATTACCAGCTCCCTTATTCCAATCTCAGCTCAAGGTTGGTTTGTGATGAAATTGGAAATGGCCCCCTGGATCTTCTGTACTGCAGTTCAACTCTGGAATAGCAATGAAAGTCCTACAACTCTTGCAAGTCCCTGTACTTCAAAACATCGCTCTTGTTTAGATGGTAGGCATTGCAGACACTGGATATGGTTCGACAATCAACGTCATTGTCAGTGTTCTTTACATTGAGGAGTCTCTCCAGGTCCTCCGAAGGCTGCAAAACCTTTTGCAAGGATATAACGAACATTAGATCGAAAACAGATGTAAGATGCTAGAAAATACAACAATATAGAAAGGGAACATCACAAACTTAAAAGAAATAGAAATTGACCGAGATATTACTATAAAGTTCTTCTAAATATTTGCCAATGAAAAATTCTAAACTAACAAACATGATAATGGCTACATTCTTCAAAATATCATACCTACCCTTAACACAATGGGGCTCTTTATATATACCACCAAAAGTTATGCAATATCATATCTACCCTTGAATTCATCAAAATACTTTTGACTGTCAAGTAGTATGTGGTCTATCAATATTGACACTTCAAAGATATAAAATATCACATTTCGCCTCACAAATTAACATCTCACGACATGCATTTTAGCTTTGTTTTAAAAACCCTCCTCTTATTGACATATTTGCAATTTGATTACTCTCTTTTTCTTTTTCTTTTTTTGAAAAAGTGATACTCCTCTAATTAACTCATTAGTAATATCCCTGGTATATCTAGCTTTTGACTCCATGCCCTTTTCCTTTTCCTTCTTTCCAATTTTTAAATATAAATATCAACTAAAATGCATTTTAGTCAAATAAATATATTGAGAATATATTTTTGATGGATTCGGAGTGGCTTTATGCAAATAAACCTGAAAAAGAAGTATAATTGCAAGGAGAGATTTTTAAAATAAATCTAATTGCAAGATTTAAAAACGTATTATGACATATTCTGAGGATAATTATCAACTTTTTTAAACTTTCTAGTGGCATCTCTAGAGATCACTTATAACTTTGATTAGTATATCATCTCTTTTTAGTGCATTTATGAAATAGCCCCAATATTTAAGGGTAAATATGACATTTTCAAGAATGTACGAGTAATTATGATATTCTAAAACATTTCAGTAGCAAATATGTAAAAATCCTTAAATCGGAAGACAATTTATGTAAGGTACGAGGCTTTACATATTATGAATCAATTTCTTTGTAGTTGAACAATCAAGTAAATATAGGGTTAAATATTATAGTTCGTCCAGCTAATGGGTGCAATGGTCTCTAGCTTATGAACCTTAGAACCAAGCAAATTGAACAAAATTTCAGGAAAATTTGAAGTACTAAGCATTCATATTTCTAGAAGTTTAATATCAATAGAGGTTCACAAACTTGTAATCACTCTTAGCCAAATTTTTCTGCAATGCTGCTAAATGTGCAGGCCAACTTTTTAGCTGATCTTTTACCTACCTCAGTCAGAGTAGCAAACGTAAGCTAATTCCTCAACTGCCACTCATCACCAGCTTGGAACTTCCAAGTTTAGCTCATAAAATGTAAATCATGTTCGAGAAAAAAAGGGGGTCTTTTGAAAATTCAACTACCTCGAAGTAATTAGTAATTACCTTCTTACATGACTAAACGAGAACTTATCACCAAAAGGAAGATATTGACCACACTCCTGATTTGACCAATATAGATATATTATTCATGTAATAAGCTTCTAGAATACCTTTTTCTATTTAATATTACTTTATTAAAAAAATATGTAAATACTCTGAACATGCTATTAAAAATATATTTTTTTATCAAAATAATATTAAATCCAAAAGAATCTTTCTATAATTACTTTTCTGTGTAGATACTCTTAACAGGTGACACAAATGGTGTTTTAAAAATAACAGGGTTCTTAAGTCTTACCCATCTAGATACTGGTGCATTTTCACTAGCACAAGTAGAGTCCTTTGTGGATCCATTTTCTTTCTCATTGCTGAGAAGCAAATTCGATGTGCTCGAGCAGTCTGAAACCAATAGCAAAAGCCTCTCACTTCCCTGAAAGGGAAAAGAAAAAAGTGGCATCAAGAAATGATATAAAGTAGGAAATTAGTAGCAAAAGTCAAAACAACAGAAAAATATCAGATTCCGTGAGAGAAGTTCTAATATAAATTCATAGACAGAAATATAAAGAAATAAGCTTTCTGCTCCAACTTATGAGGCCCTTAAAGTTGCAGCCTGACATTTAAAAGATATAGGAAATTGTGAAAACAGACATTAGATAGACCGGTCTTCAGTTGTCGGTTGGTCATGGAGTCGTTTGAGTTTAACATGACCCATGCCCAAACTCACCCGAAAGCCTATCAACTTAGGGTTTTGAGTTAATACGGTTCTGGTTCAGTTCAGGCCCATAAACTTGAACTGTACTCAGACCACTGACTTTATTCTTCTTCTCCTTCCTCTCCCTTTCTACCCCTGTCCCTTTCTACCTTCCAGTTACCACTTCCCCTTCCTCCACCTTCCTTCCCACCATTTGCTGCTCTCTCTAGCTTCGATTATACTGCATGTCTTAGAGCTCTTCCAACTCTGTGTATGTATTCTAAAGTCTTAACTCACTTGTCAGAATCTAGTGCGACTAAGAAGTGTCAACACAAAATCCTTCATCTTGATATCTGATGAGTGATCATATACTTCAAATATTATTAAGCTATCAATAAAATTCTAAGGATATATCACATGCTAAGTGTTAGGTTTTTATTGTTGGCAATTGTGTACAAAATATTCTAAGTGTATTTATACATGTATATGAGCTTTTATACAAGTCTAGAAAGTAACTGTTTTGAAGAATTGCAAGATTATTGGAGAAGAGTTTATGAGTTCACATCGCGTTCACACCGCGTTCACAGCGCGTTCACAGGGCGTTCACACAGACAGCGTTCGAACGTGGGTACATGCGTTCACACAGATAGAGAGTAGCGTTCACAAGCGCATTCGAACGTGGGTACATGCGTTCGCACAGACAGAAACATTGCGTTCACAAGCGCGTTCGAACGCGGGTACATGCGTTCGCACAGACAGTAAGTGTTGTTTCTGTGCACGTTCTTACTGTTTCTGCACGCATTCGAACGCAGCCTAGGCCGTTCGAACGCAACCTGTGAAAATCAAGCTGCCGCGTTCGAACACACTTGGGCCCGTTCGAACGCACCTGAGATCAAGTCAGGCCGTTCGAACGCACCTGGGCCGCGTTCGAACGCACCTACGAAGTTTGCAATTTTTGGACTTTCGTGAGTTCAGATAAGACTTGGATTTAGCTCTATCTTGGAGATTTTATATAAGTATAGTGATGCCCTAACTCTAGTGTGGTTGAAGAAGCAATTTTGAAGGAGACTTCTTGAGGCTACATCGGTTCTTCAACTAACAAGGTCCTACTCTTCTAAAAAACTTAATCTTTCGTCTTAAGGGCTATCTAGACGAAAGATCAATCTCGAGGGCTACTGAGGTTGGATATCAATCACGAGAAGCAGTGAATCGTGGGTTCTAGCGAGCAAGACTGAGAAGAACAAAGTCGTGAGGATCGACGGTTTGTCTTGTGAGTCAGTTTTGTAACTGCTACTATTCTAGTGATTGGTTTTGATCCGAATTTGGATTCGTAGTTTTTTTTTTATTTGGGTTTTTCCACGTTAAATTCTTGGGGTTCATCTCTACTTTCGTTTTTAATATTTCTTCCGACTTTTACTTAAGCAAACAAGTAATATCATTACCTAGGATTTAGATACATACGTGTGTCTAGGAGTTTTTTCACTAAGGGAATTTATCTCACAGTTCATCTAATAAAACAAATTTTTAATTGAGAATTTCCCATTTCACCATGCTTTGTGTGTTTATTGTGGTTTACACCCTGGCTACTTATTATTTAATTAAATCCCTGTATTTCTAAATAGATCACGAAAAACACCTAGACTTACCCATAATTTTTGTTAAATTTCCCAAAAACACACCTTTGAGATGTTTTCAGTTATTTAATTAAAAATGCAGAGGTTGAAGTAAAACTATTAGAAAGACAAGTTGTTAACCTCAATAAAATTGTAAGGCATGTCTAGAAATAAAAAGGTTACTATTCAGTATTGGTTCTTTTTTTCCTTCAAAACCATGAAACCCGGTACAGCAATACTATGTTCTCCACATTAATATCTAATCAAGCACTCTAACCATTGTGCCTTTGGAAGTGGTCAACAAGAAATGCATACACCAAAATCGAAGGCTTACATCCACGGGGAGTGCAACTGTTTACTTTCCACAATGAAAAGAAGACTGATATAGGCTCAAAAACCCCATGCAAAACACTGCTCAAAACCTAAGACCAAGCCCCTTGTACACCCTTTCAACTCACCCCAAGACCAATGAATAAGAAAACCCAAGAGATACCAAAAATTAGAACAAAATCACCTTGTTTCTATCTTTCTCCCTCAATTCTAGGTTGTCAGGACAAAATTGCATCAACTTGCTTCCTCAGCTCCCACACCATAGAATTCCTCATAATGGTTGTTTTATCTACACACTGTTGTTTGGCCAAAGCAAGGATAGCCGTGCCGGTCGGCACGCCCCGTGTCGACCGGCACTTGCCGTGCTAGTAGAGGCATGGCACTTGGCATGGGGTGTGCCAGTGGCACACCCCCGTGCCAACCAGCACGTGTGCCGTGCCGATCCGTGCCGGTCCGACATAACCACGTGCCGTCCGGCACGGCCTCGTGCCGGTCATGTGCCAATGTAGAGACATTTTTTTTTAAATTTTTCTATTTCCATCAATCTTTATCAAATCAACTTTACTTATTTTCTTAACAAATATAATATGACATGTGAAATCTATTTTTTTTTTATTTTTTCTTATTTCCATCAATTAACTTTTGTCATTTGTCATTTTTGAAATGACAACTTATTTGTCATTTTTGAATGACAACTTATTTGTCATTTTTTAAAATTGGAATGACAACTCATTTGCCAAACCTACAACCACAACCGAATTTATCAAAAACAGAAGAAAAAAAATGGACCATCTCAAGCTCAATATGATTACAATCAGATGAAAGGACTTGAGTCTATAGGTAGCAGGACATCAGGAGAGGTGCGCCTACAGGATGATATGAGTTCATCATCATTACCATCATATCAATCACACCTACCAGAGCCGCAACACCCTTATTATACTCCATATCCACAATTTGCATATGCTTATGGTGTGTTTGTGCCTATGCCGGTGCCGATCGTTCCCGTGCATATTCAATATTCATATCATATCATCGAAGAATTACAAAATTCTTATTTGTATGAAGACTATGTGAGATGTTATAATGAGCAATATTATCAGTGGATGAGTTTTGAAGAATATCGATAGTATTTAACGCAACATTTCAATGTTATTTTTGTGCCAGCAAATGAAGTCTTTAATCCTCGTCATTCTACGTTCAACTAGATATTAGTTTTAATTATTGAACTATTATCAATTATGTATTGAATGTTATTATGTGTTCAATTATATATTATGGAGTATTCAATCATATTATTGAGTGTTTAATCATTAATATTAATTTTAATGAATGTATTCAATCATATAATGTGTTGAATAATATTTATATTCAACTGTTGTTTTATCTTTAATAAAATAGGTTATTTACAAAAATAATCTAAAGATAAAATATTGTAATGTAGATTTTAAATTTTAATACATATATTTAGACAAAAAAATCAAATATTGACATACCAATGACCAAAAAATATCTCTAAATATCCTAAAAAATTTATTAAAAATGTTATAAATGTGTGCCACTAGCACAGGGGGCGTGCCGAGGCGTGCCGCTCAGCACGTGCCATGCCGATGGTGGCACGGCCATCACTGGGCCAAAGTATTTGCACGTCACTCTCTGTTGCTTTTCTAGCACTATGTTAATCCCTCCTTTTATATTGTAGGACCTCAACTACAACCTACAACCTATATATTGTAGGACTTCCAACTACAACCTATATACTGTAGGACTTCCAACAATTTATAAAAAGCTTCTCTTTCTCACGGGTCTCTTACTCTCTTTCTCACCGACGACTGAGTAGTGAGTAGATCTCCGGTGACCTAGACCTCCGGCGACGTTCTCCGACGAAGATTTGACGACCTCAATCTCTAGCGACCTTGGGTAAGTTTTTTTTTCAGTTTTATTTTTTTTTCATTGTGCAGTCGTAGCACCTGCAGCAGCACAACCTGTAGTAGGTGTTGCTGCGCACCTGCTGCAGGTGCTGCTTATGCAGTTATGCCTCATAAATTTTAAATTATTTTATATTTTATTTTGATTTTTTTTATGTTGTTAGGTTTTTAATTGTTAGCAATTGTGTACAAAATATTCGAGGTGTATTTTTACATATATATAAGCTTTATATAAGTCTAATATATCTCTGGTTTGAAGAATTGCAAAATTATTGGAGAAAAGCTGTTGAGTTCACACCGCATTCACAAACGCGTTCGAACGCGGTGCGTTCACAAACGCGTTCGAACGCGGGTACTTGTGTTCACACAGACCGAGAGCTGCGTTCACAAACGTGTTCGAACGCGGGTACTTGCGTTCACACAGACCGAGAGCTGCGTTCACAAACGCGTTCGAACACGGGTACTTGCGTTCACACAGACCGAGAGCTACGTTCACAAACGCATTCGAACGCGGGTACTGCGTTCACACAGACCGAGAGCTGCGTTCACAAATGCATTCGAACGCAACCTGAAGAATTCAAGTTGTCGCGTTCGAACGCACTCGGGCCCGTTCGAACGCACCTGAGATCAAGTCATGCCGTTCGAACGCACTTGGGCCGCGTTCGAACGCACTAACGAAGTTTGAAAATATTGGATTCTCGTGAGTTCGGATAAGACTTGGATTTAGCTCTATTTTGGAGATCATATATAAGGATTGTGATGCCCTATCTCTAGGGTGGTTGAAGAAGCATAATTGAAGGAGACTTTTTGAGGCTACATCAGTTCTTCAACTAACAAGGTTTCACTCATCTACAAAAACTTAATCTTTCGTCTTAAGGGCTATCTAGATGAAAGATCAATCTCGAGGGTTACTGAGGTTGGACTTCAATCACGAGAAGTAGTGAATCGTGGGTTCTAGCGAGCAAGACTGAGAGGAACAAAGTCGTTTGGATCGACGGGTTGTTTTGTGAGTCAGTCTTGTAACTACTACTATTCTAGTGATTGGTTTTGATCCGAGTTTGGATCCATGGTTTTTTCCCGTTTGAGTTTTTCCACGTTAAAATCTTGGCGTTCATCTCTGCTTTTGTTCTTAATATTTCTTCGGACTTTTACTTAAACGAATAAGTGATATCATTGCCTAGTATTTAGATACATACTTGTGTCTAGGGGTTTTTATATATTTTTTAGTTGCAGAGTTAAAATATCAATAGCTCCAAAAGAGAAGTCATATGATACCGACATTGGGTGGCAACATTGCAGCACTATTGGGTAAGATAAAAGACATGTTAAATGCAACTGGTGTGGAAAGGAAATGAGTGGTGGTGTCAGCCATTTAAAAGAACATTTAGCTAGAAGACAAGGAAATGTAACAGTTTGTATTCAAGTGTCCTTGGAAGTTAGAAGGCAGGTGTTGGCTCATTTAATTTGCAAAAAGAAGGATAAACAATCTGCACAACAAAGAGAGTTAATGGTTCGTGAAGAATTGATGCATAATCATGTACACATTGATGATGATAGCAGTGAGCAAAGTGAGGAGGATGAGGAGAGAGATGAGGAGGACAATGAAAGAGAGCAGAAATAGAGAAGAAGAGATAAGAAGAAGCACTGGTGGTAACTTTCAGAGATCTAGATCAGTTAATATACGAGAAGAGAGAATATGGGTGCAGCAGTTCTACCCATAGAACTCCTAGTGTTATAGCAGAGTCTGAAAATATTGGACCAATGAATACATATCTTCAGAAAAAAAAGGAGTCGTACTCAGACTTCCATCAAGACAGCTCTCAAAGGAATTAAAAATGCAAACAAACACATTGGTAGGGCTATGTCTAAATTTTTCTTCTACAACCATATTCCTTTCAATGTAGCTGATAGTTTTTACTATTACACTATGATGGATGATATACAATCAGTAGAGTCTGGTGTTCCCCCTCCTAGTTCAAATGATATTACTACTAAATATTTTGACTCAGAGGTAGATGAACTTCATACTTATATTGAGACATTTAAACAGTATTGGGATGAATTTGGTTGTACACTGATGTGTGATGAGTGGAGTACACAAAACAGAAGAAATATAATTAATTTCTTAGTGTACTCTGGCATGGGGACAATATTTTTGAAGTCTGTGGATGCTACTGCTCATTTCAAAAATGCAAATTATATTTGTCAGTTGATAGATGAGGTGGTACAAAAAATCGGTGAAAAAAAAATAGTCCAAGTGGTTACTGATAATGGGGCAAATTATAAAACTACTGGAAATTTACTAATGATTAAAAGACCTCATTTATATTAGACGTCATGTGCTACACATTGTATTGATCTGATGTTAGAAGATATTGCAAAAGAGCCTGAAATTGACATGGTCATACGTGAAGGTCAGAGGTTAACAAATTTTATATAAATTTTTGTTTTCTTATTTTTTATAATTTTTTTAAAATTTTTCTGCATTTTTAAATAATATTTAGAATTTTATATAATTAAAAAATAGTCCGATCCGATACGAACGGCCAATACGACCGATACGGCCGATACGTATCATTTTTCTAGACGGCCGATACCGATCCCGATCCCGATACTGGGAACCTTGGTCCCTTTCTCCTCTTGGACACTAACACCAACAAACAATAGTAACTTTGTTTTAGTTGAATAACTTCTTGATGTGGGCATCATCTTCAATTTGACCAAAATAAAATTCCTGGTAATCTACCTTATTCTCTCCAAACCCCTAGACATGAATGAAGAAATGAGGATTGAAAAGAATTGAAAAGAAGGTCGAACTGCTTGAGATCCACATCTCCAGTGTGCTATTATTTAAACATGTCGATCGAAATCCTCACTACATAGATCGGAAGTCTTGAGTCCAATTTTGGTCTAATTATTAATTTTAATTCAAATAATCAATTAAATTAGTTAATTGATAGATATGGTAGCCTATATGCGGGGGATGTCCGTATTGAGTCATTACCTAAATTTGGTTAGTCAATTTAGGTAAGGTTTAATCAATTAGGATCCTATTAGGAAATGAATTCCTACTAAAATCTCAATTAATATTAGAATCAGCTCGAATCAAAATTGTTAACCTATTTAAGGGTTATTGCATGAGAAACAAGGACAAGTTAGAACAAAATTATTTTGAGATCTCTCACTTTCTCCCCGTGTTCTTTCTTTTCTCTCTCTCTCTCTTTCTTTCTCCCTTTCTCCTACTCTGTCTTAAGATTCTTCTCTAATCTCTTCTACTTCCTCTCTAAACCTCTCTCCTTCAATCTCTACTTTTTTCGTTGGTTATTGCTGCTGTCCAGAAGATTCCAGTAGTGAAAGAGAATCTTTGGGTGCCTGGACATGAAAAGGAGGACTTGGTTTCAAAGTAAAAACACTATTATTTCATTTATTAGTAAACCTAAACTCTACAGTCTTTCCTTACACCATATTATAGGCCTTTCTACTATCAACATACTTTTTTGAGAGTTGAGGAAGCTACTGCCTTATCTGAGTGGTTTTCTCTCCTTCCATCTAGTAGTGATCATTTTAATCAATTAACTTCTTATCAGTTATTGCTTACTATATTTTACTTTAGTTACTTGTTTGGGTCGATTGTTCTCTAAAACATTGCATTCATACTAGATTTGCATCACTTCTCCATGTATATGTTATATCCAGCAATGGAGCTAAGATTTTGTTCAAGGGAGGTCAAGAGCTTCAATAAACGAAATTAACCCATATGGCAAGCATAACATTTAATATTTTCCGATAGAAATTAAAAATGCCACAAATTTATGAAAGAGGGAAGCGCTCAAGAGTAGCACCTACTTGTCTCTAAGCGAATTGGCTGTAAGTCCTAAGCACCATATTCCTTCTCAAAGTACAAAAAAACTAATAATATACCATCAACGAATTGCCTGTAAAATTATTGATGTGAGCACCTAAAATTATTAGATTCATTAGAGTGGTGATAAGTCCTAAGCACCATATTCCTTCTGAAAGTAGAAGAAACTAATAATACACCATCAACAAGTTGTGTGTAAAAATTATTGACGGTGAGCACTTAAAATATTAGGTTAATTATAGTGTGAGGGTATATTTTGAATCCTAATAACATAATGAAAAACAACCACTGAAATTAATCAAATTATACTAATGGACAAAACCTTCCAATTCTTATCTAAAACTACCAATATTGATATTTAAACAATTGAAGCCAATGAAAGTTATAAATGGAAGGGAAGCAAACAAAAAACCAAGTTATTGAACTTTGATAGGATATATTTTCTATTTTTCTGCATAACAGAGAAAGCTAACTTTGCTTGATGTGGTGACCATAGTTTTAATGCTACATAGGTGGTGGTTGTGGGTATACCTATCTATTTATTACATGGTCATTATATGTGGTTGGATCGTGTATGAGCCACAGCAAGGTTTGGTCTGGGCTAAACTATTCCAACCCATTACTGCCCACTAGCCCACAAGATATCGAGCTCGGGCTGTGCTTTTTGGTTGTGTGTAATGGGTCGAGCTGTGCAGCTCTTTGGGTTGCAGATTCTAGGCTACTGTGGTGCTCGAACTCCCCTTGCTAGACGGAAATGAAGACATTGGATCAATCCTAGAGGCAATTGGGGCAGGGGCCGTCCTCACTGGGTACAGGGGCGCTTGCTTAAGCCATGGTTGTTGGAATCGAAGGAGTGATAAATTCTGACCTGACAGAACCCTATCGAGCAATAACACAGCAGTTTAATGGTGAAAAAGAAATTAGAAACCCTAGCCCCCTAGCTAGACTTGAGAGAAAAGAGAAAGAGAATAAAATAATTTATTGCCTTTGAACTCAAGTAAAAAGCTTATAAATAGTCTCCCAATCGGAGGAAAGAAAACAAACCAAAACAAATCCTAACCCAACATGAATTCACAAAAATAAATAATTAACTCATCATTAGGTGCGTCGAGCATTCCAACATCCTAGAAGGTCATTCAAGCTCCTACGGCAAACCGAATAGGCACTCGAAAACCAAGAAGGTAGTTCGAACGCCAATTCGATTTCAGGCTCTGGATTGAGTCGTGAATTTGTTCCAACAAATCGACGAATTGGGATCGAGGTGTTTGAATGCGGAACTGAACATTTTAACATCGGCTATGCTACGCCTATTCCTCCTTCACAAACCACCTGTTGTGGAGCCTCATGCTGCCATCTCCTCCGATAAGTGAACTAGAATAGAGTGGCTAGAACTTCATCCCTAGCACTCCCTCCCCTTGAAATCTTGTCCTCAAGGTTGAGATGCAAGAATCACTCCAAATCTATAAAATCCTTCCGTGTAGCATTCAACGATGGTCGTGCTAGTGGCACGTGCCGTGCTAGTGGCACGACCCCTGTGTCAGTGGCACATATTTATAATTTTTTTTAATAAATTTTTTAGGATATTTAGAGATATTTTTGGGTCTTTGGTATGTCAATATTTAATTTTTTTGTCTAAATAATAAATATATGTATTAAAATTTAAATCTACATTACAATGTTTTATCTTTAGATAATTTTTATAAATAACCTATTTTATTAAAGATAAAACAACAGTTGAATATAAATATTATTCAACACATAATATGATTGAATACATTCATTAAAATTAATATTAATGATTAAACACTCCATAATATGATTGAATACTCCATAATATAATTGAACACATAATAACATTCAATACATAATTGATAATAGTTCAATAATTAAAACTAATGTCTAGTTGAACGTAGAATGACGAGGAGGATCAAAGACTTTATTTGCTGGTATAAGAATAACACAAAAATGTTGCGTTAAATATTGTCGATAACGTCTCACATAGTCTTCATAGAAATAAGAATTTTATAATTCTTCGATGATATGATATAGGTATTGAATATACACGGAAACGACCGGCACAGGCACACCATAAACATATGCAGATTGTGGATATGGAGTATAACAAGGGTATTGTGGCTCTGGTGAGTATGATTGATATGATGGTAATAATGATGAATTCATATCATCCTGTGGGCGCACCTCTCCTGATGTCCTACTACCTATAGACTCAAATCTTTCCCTCATTTGACTATAATCATATTGAGCTTGAGATGGTCCATTTCCTTTCTTCGTCTCCTGATAAATTTAGCTTTGTGGTTGTCTAGGTCTAGCAAATGAATTGTTATTTCAATTTTAAAAAGTGACAAATAAGTTATTATTTCAAAAATGACAAATGACAAAAGTTAACTGATGAAAATAAGAAAAAATTTTAAAAAAATAGGTTCTACATGTCATATCATGTTTGTTAAGAAAATAAGTTAAGTTGATTTGATAAAGATTGATGAAAATAGAAAAAATTTAAAAAAAAATATATCTACATTGGCACATGACTGGCACGAGGCTGTGCCGGACAGCACGGATCAACACGGCACGCATGCCGGTCGACACGGCTCGGCACGGGGGTGTGCCACTAGCACACCCCGTGCGAAGTGCCGTGCCTCTACTGGCACGGCACGTGCCAGTCGGCACAGGGCATGCCGACCGACACAGCCATCCTTAGTAGCATCCTCCAATGGCAATCTCTCCTGAAGGACCAATGTTTCATATGCCAAGACACCTCGAAGCTTGACCTAGTGAAAATCTTATATTTCCTTGGGCTCCAAAACAATCTCTCCAGTATCAACAATTTGAGGTAGATAGGGTCCACTAAGCCTATCCATGCATATATATTTCTTCAGTTGAGAGACATGAAACACTAAGTGAATGCGCGACCCTTCCGTAATACGCAAATGATATGCCACTAGTCTGATTCTTTCAACAATTTCAAATGGCCCATAAAAAGGAGCGCCTAGCTTCTTGTTCGCCCAATGAAGCACGGAAAAGGACACGAGACATGAACATGGCAATAAGGTATATCTTAAAAAAATAGGATGCGGACACAGCTAGGATACGACAATAAATAAATTAATAAAATAAAATATATACACATGTAAAATTATAAATTATCGATCAATAATTAAAAATACATAACAATGCATACTCTATTCATGCAACAAATAACAACTGCACAAAGCAACAAAAATATCATAACATCACAAAATATATAAGAGTTTATAATAACTAACAAATAAGTTAGTGACAAAATATTCAAGTTCCATAGTTCTATCACAAAATACAATAAAGAGTTCAATAGGTAATAATCTATCACAACAAAAAACCATTCATCTTTTATTCTTCAATCGGTGCCTTCTTGTTCTCATTCCCTTCATCTGTAAACATTAATCTTTAAATCTAGCTCATCAAGAAAGAGATTGGCAACTTCTAATATTCTCACACCATCAAAATTATCAAAGTCGTCTCCTCCTATCTCCCACATCTTGGTTTTTACTTCTAAGTATTCTAATTTTCTTGATAGAAGGCAAAGATTATTATGTAGAAATACTAAATCTTCAACTCATTGTAGAGCTATCCTATTTTCTTTCATTGAATGAATTAACGAGTACATGCTCCAATTCCTCTCACAACACAAAGATGAGCAAGGTTGCCCAATTAACTGAAGCGCTAAATTTTGAAGGGTACGTACACCGGCGCCATGATTAACCCACCATATCTTTGGATCAAAAGAATTTCTTTCTTCAATAGATATATAATCGGCAAATTCTCCAGCACATGTAGAGAAATCAATATAGACCGCATATATAACTCTTCTCTCCTCCGCATTGGTAAACAATCTCTTCAAACATTTGTTCTTCATGCGTGAAATTTCTAAGTCCATATACGATGCAATATGATTTGAATCCTCTCCAATCCATTGTGA
This sequence comes from Typha latifolia, assembly GCF_019914945.1. NCBI lineage: Eukaryota > Viridiplantae > Streptophyta > Magnoliopsida > Poales > Typhaceae > Typha > Typha latifolia. Next base: position 8,952,853 of record NC_133098.1, on the reverse strand, counting down.
GCTATAATAGCTAGTAAGATGATTGAGGGAACATGATTATCAAATTAGTAAAAATGATAAATGGTCATATGAAAAAAGGATGATAAGAAATTAAAAAAGATGAGTCACCTTGGATTTAAATAATGTGTTAAACAATGGAGTGGTGTATTACTATTGTCTCACCTATTAACTAAGATCTTATACACCACCAAATAAAAGGGGACTCCTCACTTTCCATCTTCTATTCATACTTATAAATGATTGTCTTAATATGTTGTATCATTATATTCCACATCTCATATATTAGATGCAAACAAGGTTTGTCGATATCTACAAATCTCAACACATTATAAATAGGCTTTGTCAAAGCAAGTATACAGTCAATTTTATCCCACCAAGGTCATCAAAAAATTTTCATTTTAACAAATTGTGTCTCGCCAAAATCATCATCTCTGTAAGAACTCCATCTATCACTAATCACCATTGATTGAATGTCTTGTTTGATTATCATGAATCTCTTCAACATTAAAATTATTGGGGCAAAGCGAGTGTCTATAATGGCAAGCATCTTCAAGTTCACAAATTCATTAAAGATGGCCAACCTCGTTGAATGTTGCATAATAAAATTCTTAATGAACATCACATCTACCGCTACTGAAATTCAACTGTACTCATCAAAAACAATTTTATTTGCCTCAGTATTCTTCCCTATGCATATATTTTTCAAGGCAAAATTAAAAATATGAACTACACATAGAGTCCAAAAAACATTTGAAAATTGACCCGCAAGTATCATCCCTACTGCCTTACAAATAGGAGCATTGTCAGTTATCACTTGAACTATATTTTGAGGCCCCACTTCTTCAATGACTTTACTAATCAAAGTATAAATTAAAATTTTGTCCTTGTACTCTCCTTCACAATTAACAGCTTTTAAGAACATAGGGCCACTCTTAAGTTACAGCCAGAAAGTTTATGAGAGGTCTCCTTTGTACATCATTCCATCCATCATGAGTTGCAGCCACTACACTCCCAAGACTTATCAGAGTCTTGTAGTCCCAAGGGTTATATATCAATGCAAGAAAGAAATACACAAGAAAGCAAAAGGGAAAAATCCTAATGCAATTATTATGTATCAGTTCTTTATTGAGGGAAATGAGTTACATATCGCATTTGCATTTTGATCACATGAACATATTCAAACATTATAGGAAATATATATGTTCAAAAGAAAAGGAAATATATCTTAATAAAAAAAATAAGCAAAAATTTCAAAGTATAGAACTGATAGGAACTACACTAGAACTCATTTATGCAAATAAAAACTACCAGGAAATTGACTACTAATAATACAAAGCAAGAGGAAAATGTTAAAGCCTTAAATTATTGGAGCTCAACTATATGGTAACGCTTCAAAAAGTAATAGCGCACTAGATGTAAAAAGCTAATTCAATTTCATGTAAAGATCTAAAGTAATTTGTGTACCTTGAGAGCTCTCCAATGAGAATACGCACGAAACAAAATCCAAAAGAAGGGTATATTTGGTAAAGGTAGTACCTGGATAATTAAGAACAACTAAAAGTTAGTAGTAGACTATGACATTTCACTATTTTCACTAAAAACAAATCTATGTGCATGATTTATCTGCTACAAAAGTAAACCATGAATTAGTTATCCACTTCTCTATCAGAACATCAGCTCTTTAAAGGGATCCTTCTTATTCCAATTTCCCATAAAATGTTGTTAAATGCTGTCTAATCATTAATCAAGGTTCTAACATCTACTAAATTACAGCCAATTTAAGATCTAACCAAATTCTCTGTTGCTGGATCAATGTTCATTATCTCAAACATTAAGCAAATTTATTCCCATTAGCTATATCTTACTGTCAAAAGTTAAGTAGTCAACTAATGCAAGTTTGCAACTCAACTCTATCAAATATGGACTTATAATGTAAACATTCCTTGTTTTGCAGGAACAATTTCCAAGGATCCATATTTAAATAGCTGTCTGAAAGCAGAAGAATGTCAACCAAAATTACAATTACAAGATTCTGTCGTGTAAATATCAAAAACCATGTAGTATATTGCAAAGTCTTGGTGGAGCTTAATCAAGATGGGACCAGTAATCATACATATGCGTGTATGATTACTCTGAAAGGCTGTCTATGCAGCTGCATGCTTGGAACCTTCCATATAACATAGGCACAATCCAATATCCTTATATAGTTATATGCATCAAAGCTACATAACGGAAACATAAGTAGCCCTCCTATCCCCAGCTTAATATAGATAGACTAAAGCTGGGTTAGCATGAAATGTAAATGAACGTATAGATAAGCATGTAAATGTTACTTTAATACTCTAATCTATTTTTGGTTCTATTTTGATTTTTGGTTATTCATCATTTCATAGTGTTGACATAATCCTACCATAGAATAACTTACTCGAAACATAACTTTCATCTTTCAGTTATAACATCATATTATGAAGTATAAATCTAAAATATACTGAAACAAGTTCTGTTTTTTTTTTCCTTTCAATTAATCTATGAGCTCCTAATGCATATTCTTGATTGTGAAGCTTGGGTCAGCTTGAGATACTAGAATCTAAAAGGACCACATAGTGCTTGGAGATGAACTCAAATCAAAGCTGACAATCTAACAATTTATTCGCGAAATCAATTACCAATCTAAATCGAGTTTGAGTTGATCAGCTTGAATGCTTGGTTTTCTAGTACAACAGTTGTAACAATCCAACCTTAAAAAAAATATCAAATTAAATTATTGCATGGCACGACATGGCCGGCCACGCTGAGATGGTATAGAAGATAGTTTAACCAGATTTTGAGTTGTATCATTATTTGATATTTGTACTTCATTGTATAGACAATAATTTGTATAATACAGGTCAGATTATAGTGTACTCGTGTATCAGTTGTTTAGTTATATCTTGATGGTTTGCCGTGGCCTGTGTGGATGCTGCCAGATTATGTAGTGGTCTAGTGTATATTATTGTGGACTTGGATATTCATATGTTAACAGCTTTATTTGGTTGATAGTATAATTTATTTGGTGTTGGATTATATGAGCATGGATATATTAGCAGATAGTATTCGATAATGTCATGATTGTATGTGCACAGGAGTGTATCTGTGCGTGACGAGCCCCGCCTGTCCGATCGCGTGTGCTGCACATGCCGTGTGGGCGTGTGGGCATGCACGTGCCCGTGCCGGACAGGAGCGTTACAACAGTCACCAAGGCTTAGAGGTGAGCAGTAGCCAAACGATAGCGACAACCCGACTCCATTAAGAGAGTTTGATGTCAACAATTAAAGAGTAGAGTAGCCCCATGGAAAGAGAAGAGAAGGGAGTAGTGTAACATATTTAAATTCTTCACTAAATGGGTTAAATGGATGACCAGTGTAACCCATTTAATAAATGGGTCGTGTTCGTGTTTAATATTCTAATTCATTTAAAATATTTGTGTCGTGTTTGTGTTGGCTTGAACTTGACCAAACCTAATACGACCTGATTGCCGCCCATTATTTGTAGATAATGTATTGTTCGAATTTTCAGATTGTGCATGAGCACGCACGCACTCATGGCATGCTTGCATAGAATGCGTGCATACGTATTGTATTGCATTTGTGTGCGCATGCATATGTGTGTGCTAGTGTGAGGACATGCATGTGTACGCACATTTTTTACATAACTTATGTATTTAGAATATCTACATATACAATTACATGTTATATCTAGTATGTATAAAGTGTAAACCAATTTCTTAACCTAAGATCTCAAATACTTCTTTAGTATAAAAGTTCAAATCTATTAATAGATTGCATAGTAAGATCTACAGATTAGTTTGGATTGTGATTTGTTAATTTTCCTCATCACTTTTTGTAGAGTTGATGATAAGTAAAAAAAATCTCGACATATTTTTATGTGTATATATACTCTTTATCCTTGCCTTTTGTGGTGTCTACTATTTTCTTCTCTCTCCCATATTCAGGCAGGTTCTTTTTTTCCCCACAACCAGGTGGGTTTTCTTTCCAATCCTTATTCATCTTACGATGCTAATTTGGTGAACATACTTGTAAGCAAGAAAAGGGATCCAGGGAAGCGCCTTCTTTTCTCTATGGATGTGAATTCATATTCCTTTATCTTTTTTTTCTCATATCATCATGATTCATATAGCGAGATGCATCATATTATTGATGTCGTACCCTGATGTCTTGATAGTAGAGAAATAACAGAATCTCCAAAGACAACACAAATAACTGCTATGATGCAACAAAGATGAGTAATATGCTCTTATACAAGAACAGCCAATATACACTTTATTCCTAGTTTGCAACTCAGGTAGTATCTTGCTTAGGATGATGATATGTATGACTTGTTTATGCTATACATGAGTTGCAGCAGCAAAATGACCATGTATAAAATTATGAAATTTTCTCTCATTACGGATTGAGCAAATCTTCTATACCAATTGATGCTAGCATGACAGGAAAACTGTTCTTTAATTCTTACACTTACTGTGAAAACACTTGTAACAGGGAGCAAGGAAACAGAACCATATAAGTATTTCCTATGAATTGAAGCGCCCCTGATTGTAAGCAAAACAGGGAATAAATGTTAGTAATAAAGTCTTCATGATACCCCATATGCTTAAGAAACTACTTATAGAACTGATTATTCACCTCATGGCTATATGTCGTAATCTCCTTCGCACAAGACGAGGATTTAAACTGCAACATTTTAAGCAGTGTCAGGTGGGTGCCCATAAGTCAAGGAATATAAGAAAACATGCAATATAAAACCGGAAGGGAAAAAAATATGTGTACACGAAACATCATGCAATAACTTAAAGAGTGCAAGTCAATGGGAATTATCAATAGTAGAAAACCACAAATAAGTTTAAGGTTGTTAGCATAGTCCAAAGTCCAAACTAATGGTTATTATTAGTTTCTTACCATAATAACAGTCTGTTCAATATTTTCAGCCAGCTTATCTATAACTAAGTGAATATATATACAAACCTACACACATGCACATATTATATATGTGTGTGCATGCACGTGCGCGTGCATGTGCACTCGCGTTTATATATTATGCACCCTAAATATATTATATATTTATATCCCTATTTGTCGTTTCCAAAGCATGATGTGTTCTGTGTCGTATATATTTATACATTCATTTGCTTCAACATGTCTCGAACGTGATGTATTCTGTCTTCAAAATTTGACATATTGTCTATCCATATCTCATGTTTATGTCTATGCTTCTTTGTCTAAGCCCAAAATCCTATTTCTCCCTCTCAATGGAGAGCTCTCAGTGGCCAAGCCTATCATTTCCACAACATGTATAGCAGCACCACCACTGCCTCAGAAATGATATGGTGGGGCCATCGCTACCACATAACAGTGCAACCCTTGTGAAGACACAATGAAACAGAAATGCTGCATAGCAGTCCTGTTGCAACAACTGCAATTGTACCTTTCATATGTCACTAGCTTAGTAGCTATAGCACCACCACCACTGCAATCATAGAATTTGCAACATTGTGTCAACACCTACTGCAATTGTCCGCTATTACTAAGTTGAGGCATCACTACTGTAGCCATAGCAGCTACAATGCTTTAGTAGTGGTGCCTCATAGCAGTAGTACCAATGAAGTAGTTGCTATTTATGAATAATAGATACTCTGACAGTTCAGCACATCAAAATTACATATGTGATAAATAGGATCAGCAAAAATTTGAGAGTCCAGCAAAATACATTAAAAATACGTCTTGGAAGTTGGAACCCTTGGTAAAGAGACCATTGTGTTCTTCATTAATGACAATGGGATCTAACATAACTAAAAATGCAATGACATTATGTTGTGTTTCTCTTCTGGTTAATAACTTAACGTATGGGATTTAAGGTTATTTAAGTTGAAAACTCACAAAATATTGAGGATTTACAATGATAATCAGATTTCAATCTTTTGATTCTTCTTGCAATCTTTTCTACTACTTCACTGTCATGTTCTTCACTTTCTCTTGTTTTCCCCTCCCACATATGTACATAATTCAATTCAGTAGTGATATATCCACAACAAATTCATGTCCTCTGATCTACTTGCTTTAGCAAATCATAAGTTTTGGGGAGTTCTCCTGTCACAATTGGGAACAGGATAGGAACATCTGATTTCTTTTTTCCAGATCCGAAATTTTTATTGCTATAAACATACTTAATGTCATCATACAATGGTGCCCAGCCCTCCTATGCATATTTGCTGCTGTGGACTTAAGCAGAACATGATCCTATCTCAGAATGCCACACACACACACCCCAATTAGGTACTCTAAACTAATATGTTTAACAAGAGAAATTTGAGACCGTCTGAAAGAGAGTTCAAGAAGAAGTCCAAGAACAGTTAAGTGTAACTTAACAGTCATTGCAAAGAGGCATATTTTTCATAATCTAATGTAAATTTCTCGAAGATTCTCATTTTCATTGTAAAAAGAAGAGGATCTACTAATTTTCAAGCAGTCAATGAATATTTATGTAAGTATAATAAATTGTAATGGCGAATTCGTGGACATAAAATACTTGTACATATGATGTACAATTTAGGGTTTTACGTATGAGCAAGTCAAATTACTTATGGATGACAGTAAATGTACAGAAATGGTTCAAACCATTCCTGATCTCTTAAGTTCAGTGTGAATCAATTTGAGGCCGGTCCGAATGTAGAACAGCAAAGAAAAGTCTAAAAACCAATTCAAACTTGGTGTTTCCTTTGGTGAATCTTCTACTATGACTCAAGGACAGTCTACTACACATATGAAAGGGCATTAGAGGACAGAACAACACAAGAAACTTAGGTGAGATCATAGATTCAATATTTGAGCGTTCTTCTTTCTCAAGGAGTGTATTTTCAATCATAGTTGAGGATAGTTTTCTTCTGTTTGTTGCCTGGAGATCATCCACCATGTACTAAAGCAGTGGAAGAAATTACACATCGTCGAACACGTCCATAATCTACAGCAAATGATCCACGTCGAGTTAAAGACAATTACAAGGATTCAATCTACTTTCACTAAGTAGCTCATCGAAGCAAGAAGTTTGAGCAAGAGAAGGACTTCGGTCAACAATGATCCAGTGTATGGTAATAAGTGATCATTGAGAATCTTGTACTACGTTTAATAGTGAAATAGATTGACTCGAGAGGTTAATCAAATCTATGGTTTTTTCACTCTTCGTGAGGGAGGTTTTTCCACATTAAGAAAATGATGTCTAGATTCTTTCGGCGTGCTTTTTATTTTATTTTAGATTGGTTTTTTACATTCCCTAATCCCTACCTTGCTTTGGTTCTCTAATTTTGATTTGGATACGGATTTTTTAGTTTAACTCAGATTTGTCTTCCCATATCTTATTCACCTAATCAGTCTAGGATTCCTAAATCTCCCCCGAACTTTCAGTCTAGGCAACTTCCAGAAATGGAACTGCTTCATCAATGAAAATTCTGAAAATCTTCATACATCTGACTTCGCCCTCTTAAATCCTTTTCTTTTTAGCCTACTCTTTAATCTAGCAAACCAACTTTTATCTTATGAGGTCATCACGTGAAAAGATAATGGGAATCACTATTAAATGCGGCAATTTCCAAAATGGGTCAACTTACTTTCGATCTACAATTAGAACCTCCCATTCAAATGAAACTATAACCATTACCATCAATTCTATATAAGAAACCATGACTCAATTGCAAGAGATCCAACCTCACAGGATATGTGATCTCCACCTTGGTGATGTCCTTAGAAACAGACTTTAAGAATATCTCCGACGGCCTGACTCCTGACAACAGCCGCAACCCTAAGCTGCAAGACATCAACACCACTAGAATATTCAACAGCCATCGCCAATGTGACAACTCCAATCATTTGTTCTCATCAAAAATAATCAAACATCACCTGTGGATCCTACTCTTGAGCGTTCCAGGTGGAGCCTTCTCGAAATTACTCCAAGATCGGCTCATCTGAAGGAAAAAAAAAAACACAAAATAAATAAAGAAAAAAAAATCAATACAACACGGGAATTGGGAAACTTCCCATTGGAGCAATAAATCGAACACCTTATCTGCAACATAGTCGGCGACGCTCTCCGCCCTCTCCTGCGGCGTCCGGCTACGCGAGGAGATCTTCTTCCAGAGATCTCTAAGCGTGGGAGGAGACGAGTTGGACTCGGACGCCACGGCCGAGTCGAGCGATCGGCTAAAGCACCAGTTCCGGCCCTTGATGGGGAAAACCACTACCCGAGCTTTCATGGCTCCGCCCAGTTCCTCTCGCGCGATGCGTGCATACGGCGCCGAATCCGAGTAAAATGGTCAACTACGGCGCCGGGAAGCCGCCGTCGTCTCTCGCTCTCCGCAGGCTTGTGACGTTTAATGGCAGCAGGAAGGTGGCAGTGGTAGTGGACTGGTGGTGGAAAGTCTAGCGAGACCTACACATATGCCACCACCACTACCTGTTTATGGCGGCCACATAGGAGGACTTTGTGGACCGTTCGATTCGGAGGTGGACGGTTGGATTCCGTTGCATTCAATTGACTTCCAAACTAGTGTCAAATGTTTTAAAAAAAATTAATAAAAAAATATCAGATGTCAGATATTATTTAAAATTTCTATTTTTTTTCTTGTAGGACAAACAATATATTATATAAATGAAAAGGTATTTTTTTATATATAATTGTCACTAAAAAATTTTAAAATATTATAATTGTCATGATATTTTTCAAAATATTATTATTGGCACTTTTGGCAGAATATCCATAGAACATTCCTAGCCCATAGTTGCTAAGATTAACAACTATATATCCTTCAATCTTGATATTGTGTGTAAAATATTTATCATTATTTTTTCTTGCAAACAATATGATTCTTTTTTCTTGTTATGATATCAAGTAATATGTGTTTGCTTTCAAATTATTATAATAATTTACATAAGGGTAAAATAGTTTCAGTGATAATATAATAATAATTTGAGCGGTTTTGAGCATTTGATTTCTTCCGCAAAGAAATTTAGCTTATAATTAGTTTATAAGCTTAGCCAACTCATGATCAATTTGAAAAAAAAACGAATATAATAGCAATTATGATGGGCTATTTATACTAAAGTGCTCTTAAGTATTGACAATAGCAAAATTGGTTTGATATCTTTCGAATTAAAAATAAATATTTATGTAATCTCTAATGATTTTTTCAGTTTTGAGGGTAAAAAAAAAATTTTAGGTTCCTAGAATGTTAGTGACCCTAACACAGATAGTTCCCTATTTTGCTCCTAACGAGCATTACTCAATTTTGAGGGCAAAACATTTTTTTGATGGTGGTAGATTGTGGAGATCTTTAATATTTGATAAATCCTAGGTTTATCTCTTGTGACATAAATTAGCTTTGTATCTTTCATGTTATGTAGGTTATGTATAAGAGTGTTTATTTCTACTTATTGTAATCTTATTATTAGACTATAAAAAGCTAGATAATGTTGGAAAGAATCCATATAAATTGCAATGCTCCTTGTAAGTTTATTTACTCATTCACTTGGTATTGTTTCCATCTCCAAAAGAAGAGAGAAGATGCTTGCGTGGTGAGGCGCCACACGTCCACCGCCGCTATCGCAGCGGGCCCCGGCGCCGCCGCCTTTTTCCCCTCCACCGCCTTTCTTTCTCCCTCTATATCTCTTGGTCTCTCTCTCTCTCTCTCTCTCTCTCTCTCTCTCTCTCTCTCTCTCTCTCTCTCTCTCTCGCTGAGGCCGACCTATTGCCGCCGCCGCCGTCCTTAGAAACCACTACCGCCACCTCCGCAAGCGTCGGTGAGCTTCTTTCCTTCCCTCCCTCTCTCTCTCTCTCTCTCTCTCTCTCTCTCTCTCTCTCTCTCTCTCTCTCTCTCTCTCGCTCACACCTGAGCTCGGGCTCGTCGAAGTCGAGCCGCCGGTGAGAGGCCGGCCGCTGGCTGGCCAGCAGCAGTGTAACGCCCCCGCCCGGCACAGGCACGTGCACGCCCACGCGCCCACACGGCACACGCGATAGGACGAGCAGGGCACGTCACGCACAGATACACTCTTGTACACATATAATCATGACATCATCAAATACTACCTGCTAACATATCCATGCTCACATAGTCCAATACCAAATAAATTATACTATCAACCAAATAAGCTTTTTAACATATGAATATTCAAGTCCACAATAATATACACTAGACCACTATATAATCTAGCAGAACCCACACAGCAAACCATCAAGATACAACTCAACAACTGATACACAAGTACACTATAATCTGACATGTATTATACTAATCACCGTCTGATATAATAAAGTGTAAATATCAAATAATGGTACAACTCAATTTCTATATAAATTATCTTCTATATCATCTCACGTCTGTAGCTCACCTTATCCTCGTTCTAAAATATCTCCTCAAGATATCTCAAGTCGTTATCACGTACCACATATCTAAGGGGTTAGAAAAAAAATAAGAGAGTCATGAGCAAAAGACTTAGTAAATAGATCTTACCCCGAATTAGTGATATCAAATAGAGAGTAAATCATGTACTGGATAATATGAATCAGAAAGAGCATCATGTCATGAATGAGTATATGAATGTTCCTCAATAATACATAAATAAAAAGTAGAAAACATGTCATGTCATAACTGATAAAATATATAATCATTGACAATGTATAAATAAATCTCCATGTCATACCATCATCATAACTCTCTCTCAAATATAACACATATGATGCATGTCGATCATGATCATGCTATGATATCAAATGCAACCACCTAAAATGCATATTAACCATTCGATAATCAGATATAACATATAATAATAAAATTATATGCATTTCTTAATATCACGATCATCATTGACATCTCGGTATAATATCATCATACTATACCACTGTGCACAGTCAACACCTGGTACCCAATCTTAACATCTTGCTCGTAGGCTCAAAGCATACCCTGCCATACGCTAATGGTATCTCAGTCATAATCATACCCTGTCATACGCTAAGGGTATATCAAAATCTATTTAGATCGGGTACCCCACCAGTTAATAGAAATCACATGAGGGTAACTCGCTACACGCATGCCCTAGTGAACGGCAAGTGTCCGATTGTCTGTGCGCACAGACTCAACTGACCACGGACATGGGCTACGAGATATCGCATATCAGTGACTATAATCATCACTCCAGGCACCCCTAACCTTGGCGCCTATCAGGTACCCTCATGCTTTTTATATCAACTTTCCTATCAATAAGATTTATGCATTTCCTTCTATAGTAGATCACGTGCGTATATCTAGTACTATAATAAGTTATGCATATTAGAAATTTAGGTGATAAGGAAGTCAAGAGGAAAATAATGCAATGCAGTCTCCAACCATATATCTAACACATGATATGCTAGTCTATCACATGCATACTCATGATAGAGATCAAGAAAGAAGAAAGAAGAAGAAGAAAGAGAGAGAAGAAAAGAAGAAAATGAGGGAAGTGCGGACCCGGGTCGATAGGGAGGGCACCGGCCACTGCTGGCCAGCTAGTGGCCGACCTCTTGCTAGCGGCTCGGCTTTGACGACCCCAAACTCGGGTGTGAGCAAGAGAGAGAGAGAGAGAGAAAGAGAGATAGGGGGAGGGAGAGAAAGGAGCTCACCAATGCTTGTGGAGGTAGCGACGGTGGTTTCCAAGGACAGAGCCGATGGCGGTAACAGTGGGAGAGAGAGAGAGAGAAAGAGAATTAGAGAGAGAGAAATATAAGGGGGAGAAAGAGGCGATGGGGACGTTGGCACTGCGGCTGCGGCGCTGACGGGCCCACCAGAGCTAGCTGGCCCGACTTGGTTGGCCGGGCTAGTGGCTGGGAGTGCGTGGCACCCCTAGCCCGCACCAGTAGCATGGCATGAGGCCGGCCACATTGTGACTGGCCACGTCGTGCCATGCAAAAATCTTTTTTTTTTTTGAAGGTTGGGTTGTTACAAGCGGCAAGTGCCCTCCCCGCCGACCTGGGTCTGCACTTCCCTCCCCTCCTCTTTCTCTCTTCTTCTTCTTCTTCTTCTTCTTCTTCTTCTTCTTCTTCTTCCTCGGCTTCTTCTCCTTCTCTTTCTACACAGGCCCAGCACTGGGTGCAGTGTTTTATTTATCTTTTTATTTTTTTTTTATGTTATTTATTTAGGTATTTCCTTCTCAATTAATGCAAATAGATTATTTAGACATTAAATTATTTTAATAATAATATATACTCTTCAATATGATTATTATTAATTATAATTTGTATAATTGATGATTAATTAGGTATAAGTATAGCTAATACTTATACTTATTTATTTATATCTCTATTAGATTAATATATAGATTTATAAATTATAATTATCAAATTTATATACCAATATTCTTATGAGATACATTTTAAGTAATTCTAATGATTTATTATACATTATTATTTTGTAACAAATAAAATACTAGGCTTATGTTTTTATTTATTATTTTATAAAGTAATAACTACATAGTCCCTAATTAATCAATATATAATTTAATTATAATTAATTTTTTATCTATATTTATATTTTTATTTCTAATTAAAAATCTAGCTAGTTATAAAGATAAGTAGAAATTCTAAAACCTAATAAATCATCATATGTTACTTGAACGGATTTTAATTAGATGAACGACTAACTTCATGCTACTTAAATATTTTCAGATCTTGAACCCCTTATGTGAGGCCCCATGGAACCTGTTAGTGTAATAACCCAAGTAGGGATTAAAAAAAAACAGAAAGAAGTGGCCTTGTGCCCATATGAGCAGCTTGCATGGTGAGGTGCCACATGCCCACCACCGCGGCCGCAGCCCCGGCACCGCCACCCTTTTCCCTTCCACCACCGCTCTCTCTCTCTCTCTATTCTCTCTTGCACTCCTTTCTCTCCATTACCGACACCTTCCTTAGAACCGCCGCTGCTGGTGAGACCTCTCACTCCCCCTCTCTTTCCTTTCCCTCCTCTCTCTCTCTCTCCCTCTCTCTTTCTTGCGTTGGGCTCAGGCTCATCGTAGCCGAGCCGTCGGTGAGAGGCCGGCCGCTGGCTGGCTAGTAGCGGTTGAGCCCCTTCCCGCCAGCCTAGGTCCGCTCCCTCCTCCCTTCTTCCCTTCTCTTCTCTTCTTCTTCTTCTTTTCCTTCTTTCTTCTTCTCCTTTCTTCTTCTTCTTTCTTCTTTTTCTTCTTCCTCAGCTATTCTCCCTCTGCAATAGTGTTGGGCTCCAGCATTATGACAAGGGAATTACTCCCTTTTAATTTGTTACATTAATTATATGATTTAGTTTCTAAAATTTAGATAAATTAGTTTATTTAGATGGTAGATTATTTTGATAATTTACACTCACTAGTATAAGTATTAGGTAAGTATTTTAGTATAATAATTTATTAATTATAGTTATAAACACTTGCATATGATTATATATGGTTTAGCCATTGTTTATTAGATTAATACATGTAATCATATTGATAATGATCTTATATTTTATATAGTTAGTTTTATTAAAAATAATTAAATTATATAAGTTTCTATTAATGTTTATGTATGCTCATACATGCATATATTTAATATATTTGAATATGCAATGTGTTTCTAGCACCTTATTATTATTATATATTTTTTTCTATGCAATAAAATGCTGAGCTCAAATAATTATTTTTATATTAATGGATAATGATTATTATATATATGATTAGTAACTAGTTAAGTAAAAGTAGTATTTGCCAAATAATTGGATTATAGTTAGTTATTTTATGTACATATATTTTAATTATAGTATTGTATATCTGATTCTTTTATGCTTAAGGAAGTTAATTATGATGCCTAATATATATAATTAGAATAAGGACATTTGAATTATATATATATATATAATGTATATCAAGTTATTTAATAAAATCAAATAATTTATTATATTTTGCACTAATAAATTTTAAATGGGATAAACGGCTAACAACATACTACTTAAATAATTTTAGATTTCGACCCCTCTGTTCAAGACCCCATGGACTTAGCTATCGAGGCTTGATCATTGTCATAGTAATGTGAACGAGTGGTTATTTGGTATTTGCAGTGGTAGTGAGTAGTCTTATCTCATATGCGCCTTTCTCAAATTAGGTTATATTATATATTATATACATGCATGTTTTGGCCTTCAGCATGATTATATGACTTTATCTATAGATGATTACAGTCGAGCATATTTTATCATGCATTTGATTAGGTTGATCTGGGATATGAGTACATTAGTGATATATATAGAGATGATGAGAGATGATTATACTGTTATAATGTTATGTTCAGTTGATCTGTAGTACGAGTATGCTTGTGATAGATTAGTATGAGTATGCATGTGTTGACTATATGGTTGAAGACTGCATTGCATCATTTTTCTCTTGATTCTTGTTCCACCTAAATTTCTGTTATGCATTGATTGATATATGCATATAATATGTCATTTAGAAGGAAAGCATGAAATGTGATTGATATGATAGTTGATAGAAAGCGTGAGGATACCCGAGTGGGCGCGAGGGTTATGATGCATTTGGTGGATGATTGATCGCTCGACATAGTCACGATCCTATTGGCCTTACGTCCGAGGTCGTTAGTCTGTGTGCGCAGCAGACATTCGGACACATACCATTCGCTAAGGCATATATGACAAGTTATCCTCATGAGATTTCTATTAGCTAGAAGGGTGCCTGGTTTGGATGGATGTTGATACCCTTAGCGGATGGTAGGGCATATGTGGCGAGTTATCCTCACGAGATTTCTATCAGCTAGAAGGGTGCCTAGTCTGAATGGATGTTAATACCCTTAGTGGATGGCAGAGTATGGTTATATTTGAGATACTCCTTGCGGATGGCAGAGTATGCTCGGAGCCTTCGGGCATGATGTTGAGACCGGGTACCGGGTGTTGACTATGCATAGTAATATAGTATGATGATGATATATAGAGATGATATTGATGACTGAGATGTTGAGAATTGTATATGATTTTATTCTCATCTAAATACCTGATTATCAAATGGTCAATTTACATCATATATGGTCGTATTTGATATCATAGCATGGTCATAGACGGCATGCATCATGTGTTATATTTGAGAGAGTTATGATGATACTATGACATGGAGATTTGTTTACTTATTATCGATGATTATATACTTTTATCAGTTATAACATGTTATCTAAATTTCAATTATATATTATTGAGGTTACATTCATACTCTCATTCATAACATGATGCTCTTTCTGATTTATATTATCCAGTACATAATTTATTCTTTGTTTGGCTTCACTGATTCGGAGTAAGGTCTATTCACCGAGCCTTTAGCTCATGACTCTTTTTGTTTTCTTCTTTCCAAAAACCAAAGTGTACGAGTGGAGCAGGATACTCCCTTAGGGATCTTGCTAGTGGGTGAAGAGTAGTGTGTGGTTAGTGTTATACGCTAGATGTGTTATCTTATTTGATGTATTAGTGGACATCCTCCAAAGTGTGTCTTTATTCTTATATTATATTTTAGCAGGTGACTTTGTACTTTTATAATTATGTATGTACTACCATTGTATATATTTTGTAGTGAAAAGCTCTTGATGATGTGTTATGGCCTATGTGGGGTCCAAGTAGGGTTATCCGTGTACTATTAACAGTTAGACTTGTGTTATTCTTAGTTTAGATATTGTGGATAAATTATGATGTTTATACAAGTTTATTTGATTGTTGGTACATAACCAAATAGTCAGGTGCCACGCACACGCCATGTGGGCTCATGCCATGCACGTGTTTATGGTTGTGGGTGCTACAGTTAGGACGAGTTGTTGCTCGGTTGCCGAATGTGAGGGGTACATGAGTTGTGTTTTCTAATCAAATATGAGTAGTCTTATTTCCTAGATGCATTTATTAAATTAGATTATATTATATATTATGTACATGCATATTTTGACCTCTAGCATGATTATATGACTTTATCTAGAGATGATTACAGTCGAGCATATTTTATCATGCATATAATTAGGCTGATCTTGGATACGAGTATGATGATGATATATAGAGATGATTAGAGAGGACTATATTGTTATAATTTTATATCCAATTGGTTTGTAACATGAATATGCATCTTGTGATAGATTAGCATAGGTAGTGTACTCGTGTATCAGTTATTTAGTTGTATCTTGATAGTTTGTCGTAGCCTGTGTGGGTCCTACCAGATTATGTAATGGTCTAGTGTATATTATTATGGACTTGGATATTCATATGTTAATAGATTTATTTGGTTGATAGTATGATTTATTTGGTGTTGGATTATGTGAGCATGGATATGTTAGCAAGTAATATTTGATGATGTTATGATTGTATGTGCACAGGAGTGTATCTGTGCGTGACAGGCCCCGCCTGTCTTGTCGTGTGCACCGTGCGTGCCGTGTAGGTGCGTGGGCATGCACGTGCCCGTGCCAGACGGGGGCATTACAGTTCAGGTAATATCAGAGCCTAGGTTTAAAGATGATCTGGCAAACCATCAAGTACACTAGTTGTCGATTTGGTTTAGGGTTACGCTAGTAGTCGATCTCGATGAGTTTGATATTAATTGGTTAAGATAGAAATCTAGGTTGTAATGTTGAGATTATTAAATTTTGATACTCGACGATATTGATAGAAATAATTTGTGATATTGGTATATTGAGAATTTATGTGAGCGATTAATGAATATGAAGAGATAATAGAATTACGGACATTGCGACAATCGTTGAAAGATAGTGGACAACTATGGGATGGTGGAGATTGATCGTAAAGGAGAGTGGCTTGTGGAGGAAGACGGTGGCTAGGGTTTGGAGGTAGGAGTAAGGTTTTTAAATTAGATCTACTTCTAAAAAAAAAATTAAACAGCTACGATTAAAGATAAATGCAAAATAATTAAATTAACCTAACTCAATATTCATTCCTTGACTTCTAATTAACCTATGACCACTCCTATTTATATGAGTAAAGTCATAGCGGGTCTGATCCAAATTGCCATATTGGGTTTACATATGCGGATTTTCTTCTTTAATTCAAATCTAAAACTAATAAGCAAAAACAACCAACTAAACTCGACTTGACTCAACCTAATTGACTCGACCTCAAAGTTGGATTATAACAATCCACTACGCTTCTGACACCTTATCCTCAAAGTATCACTAATATGAAAGCTAGATCTTCTAGCTCACTTCGTGCTCGTGGGCCCACGTGTTTGGCACATGTCGTACCCAGGCTATTGAGTTGTTCTATCAATCATTCTCGGGCTTGTACTCGGGCCCAAGGTCATGCTCATGAGTCCAAATTGAGTCACGCAAGATGGTTGAGTTGGTTCGCTAAAGTCAGTTCTCCTTGAGATACGTGCACTTTATCCCTTCCACCCATTTGCCCTAACTATAACTCTAAGCCATTAAAACTAACTAACCATTTACCCTTATATAAAATAAACAATTGCTGCTCTCTCCTCTCTCGTCACTTTCTCTTGCTAAAAGCCTAAACCATAAAATATCAAAACCCTAACGATGATGAAGTCCTCAATATATCACTAGTATGCAAGCTAGATCTTCTAGCTCACGTCATGCTCATGGACTCATGTGTTTGGCACATATTGTACTCGGGCTACATCTAGGTCAGACTCAATTAGCTGATACAGGCCTACCGAGTTATTCCACTAGTCATTCTTGAGCTTAAAGGCATGCTCAAGAGTCCCAAATTGAGTCACACGAGATGGTTGAACTGATTCGCCAAAATTTAGTTTCTCTCGAGATACTGCACTTTATCTATTCCACCCACTTGCCATAATCCTAACCCAAACTCATTAAAATTAACTAACCATTAACCCTTATATAAAATAAAAAATCGCTGCCCTCTCCTCCCTCCTCCCTCCTCTCTCGCTCGCTGCTCTCCTCTCTCTCGCTAAAAGCCTAAGCCCTAACAGTGACGACGTGCGACAATGACAACGAAGTGTAGCAACGGTGATGAAGTGTGGTAGTAGCCACAACGACGACATAGTATGGCAACAGCAACAATGTGCATCCTCTTTCCATCTATCTTTCGCTCTCTCACTCTCCCTCTCATTACTCTCTTACCCTCAATGTTTTGAATGACGATTTTGGCGGCCACCATGTTGGGGTGGCGCACCTGGCGGGTACCTGCCAGAAGACGACCGGCGAGCCCTTTGTGGGCCCCCCTGAAGCGCTAAAAAGCGCTGGCGAGCTGGCAGTTTGGCCCGCCAAAATATTAAAACAGATCGAAAGCGGGTCGGATACGGGTCGAAGGTGAGTCTAATAGGTTATATAAAAAAAGAACCTCTACCTGTTCTTTCAATCCTTCCTCGCCCGATCCCGTGAAAACCTTAAACCCCTCTTTCTTTTCCTCTCCGGCGCTCCCTTCACGGCCGGGGGCAGCGTGCGGCGACAAGTGAGCGAAGGTAGAATCGCTCTCTTTCTCCTCTCCCGATCTTCCTCTCTCGAGCTACTGTGGACGACGGCAGACGACTGTGGATTGCGGACGTCGGCGAGCGACTGTGGACAGTATGATCCTCTCTCTCTCTCTCTCTCTCTCTCTCTCTCTCTCTCCCAGTCTCTTTTACTCTCTCACTCTCTCCCACTTCTTCCCACCGGCGGCAAAGACCGAAACCAACTATTATGCCTTTTTTTTTAATTTCAATTTTCACTTCCTTAATCTGTTATGCTAGGCAGTTAAGAGGAAATAATTGAAGGAATTATTGATTGTGTTTTCACTGTTAATCTGTTGAATTTTTTTTTTACATTTTTTCTTAATCTTTTATTCTGTTAATCACTCAATCTGTTAATCTGTTGAATACTTGAATGTTGATTGTGAATTTGTTAATCTGCTGAATGTTGATTGTTAATTTTCTTAATCAGTTGAATGTATTTCTGAATGTTGATTTATTAATCTGTTGGTTAACAGTGAAGAATTAGTTTCTTAATCTGTTGATTGTTAATCTTTTTTCACCAAAACAAGTATTTTTTTTTTCACTCTTACTCTGTTAATCTATTATCTGTTATCTCTTATCTGTTGATTGTTGAAGAGGAAATATGGGATTAATCTATATTGGTTACATATAACTGTATAATATATTATATATATGTATTTATCTTTTTATATTAAAAATGCTAGAATGCCTTGTCACCTACCTTGTCGTCCGCCTTCCGCCTAGGCGCTAGGTGGTGGGGTGACCGCCCACCTCCGGATGGCCGCCTTTTGATACATTGCTCCCTCTCCCTCTCACACCGAATTGTTTTTTTTTTTTTTTCAATTTTCTGTCTTAAATTATTAATCTGTTAATTCTTATTACTTAATATGTTATGATAGGCAGTTAGAGAAATTAATTGAAGTAATTATCGATTGTGTTTTTAGTTTTCACTGTTAATCAATAATCAGTTAATCTGTTGAATTATTTTTTAGTTTTTACATTTTTTTCTTAATCTGTTAATCACTCAATCTATTAGTTTGTTAATCAATAATCTATTGAGTGTTGATTGCTGATCTAATATTCTGTTGTTTGTTAATTTTCTTAATCTGCTTATGTTGAATGTTTTTTTGAAGGAAAATGTGTTAATCACTTAATCTGTTGATTAATAGTGAATTAACTCTTGCTGTTAATCTGTTAAATTACCGGAACAAGGAATTAGTTAATTAGTTAATTAGTTAATTAGTTATTAGAGTGCTAATGTGAATTACTGAATTAATTGGAGGAAGTAATCGGCATTTAGTTATTGATTAATTTTTTACTTTTTATTTTTAATTGGAAGAAGTAAAACAGCAATTAGTTACTGTTTTTGTATATATTATATTGGTTACATCTTACATATAAGTCCTTGTTGCTCACCTTCCACCTTGTCACGTGCCTTCTGCCTACACACCAGACGGTGAGGTGATCACCTGCCACCTGTGGTCGACTTTTATAACATTGTTATATATATATATATATACACACACAATGGTGCGATCAAAATCTAGTTATTCCAAGAAGCCAAAGCGTGGCATCGATTTCAAGGTATAATTTTTTCTTATTTCCTCTTCACTTATAGCATCTCCTTAGTCTTTCTTCTCGAACCTCAATGATGTCTTGCATGATTTCCAGAAAATAAAGCATAAGATTGGGCGGAAATTGCTCCCGCCAAAGAATTCAACCAATACCCAAATCAAATCCAAAGGTTTTCTATTATCTCTTTTTGCATATTTGATTCTAAGAATTTGGATGGTTTGGCTTAATGCTTACGTGATGGTTTATTCGGGCAGCGATTGTTCTACCGGAGCAGAGTATGTCAGTTGAGAGACGGGGCATGGTGGTGGACAAGAGAGGGTTGACGCTACAAGAGCTTCTCAAAAAGACATCACATCGCAATCCAAATATGCGGAGAGGTTCTCAGAGTTCTTAATTCTTTAGTTTCTTGTGCTTCTTGCGTAGACATTTTAGTTTATTGTAATTTACTTCTTTGTCCACAATTTTCTAGCTCCACAGCCCCATGGCAGATTCGACCTTTAAGTGCCACACTATAACAATTGCGAGTAAGGAATATGTTTTGGGACTAGGGCGGTTGCCTTAGAAGGTAACAGTTAGCCATGACGGACTAAATGGCAGCTCATTTTATCACGTTGAGTGCAACTAATAGTAACTTAATTATTTTCCCCATTTTCTCAATTTGTACTTTCATGGATCTTTGTAAAAAAAATCTACTATCTCTAATAACTAAATTCAATTTGTACTTAAAAGATTTATATCTGAATTTCTTATCTTGTTATAGTAAAATTTTTTAAAATTTGTAATTGTGATAGCTTATCTCAATAGTGCTTCTTGGGTACAAATTTTAATTCTTTTTATTGGGGTGACAATTGGGTTGGGTTAGCTAGATCTGAGTCAGGTCGTGATAGTGCCAACATGAACAGGAGCTGTTTATTAATCGGTTCAAAATTTCTAAACATGAGTTGTTATTGAACATGTTATATGGGTCATAAATGGGTTCTAGAGTGACACAAATTATTTAAATTTATATAAGTTATTTGAGTTATAAATGAGTTTATTGGTATTATTAATGAATTGTTTAGGTAATAAACAAGTTTTTTGGATCATAATTGGGTTATTGCGTCGTAGTTTGGTTGGTAGGTTGGGCCACAAATGAGTTGGGTAATAAACACAAACACAACTTGTTTAATAATCAAGTTAGGCAGGTCAACGTGTTTATGACCCAAACCTAATTATATTAAACTGACAATTTGGGTTTGGGTTGGGTTATCAGGTCGGGTCAAAAATTGTCAACCCTAGTTTCTTATAGTGTACTTATTTGTTAACAATTTCTAGTTCAATGTCTTCTTGACATTTTTTCTATTTGCTCTCCGTTCTTGATTAAATTATGGAGATTTATTGCTGTGTTATCACAAAGTTTGATGAATTTTTATTTCTTATGCTGCTCTTTTAACTTTTGAAGATGCACTAAATGGTATCAAGGAGATAATTCTTAAGGATCCTTCAAAGCTTAAACTCCAAGTTGTTTCGATGATGGAGAAGTTAAATCAGCTCATACATGATAATGATGGAGCAGTTCGTGACACCTTCTACAACCTTTTGAGAACTGTTGTCTTTCCATCTCTTAAGGGGGTATGTTTTGTTTCAGTACAATTACCCACAATACTTGAATTTAAAAGAAATTCTTGTTAGGATTCTTCCTAATTGACCTTCTGATATCACCTACTCATTGTTCTTTATGCCTTAACCAACAAGAATAGATGTAACCCATTTGGTATAAGGTAGAACTCTTTACATTCATACTCATTTATCCTTTTTCCCATATCTTCTGTTGCACCTTATTTAATTGATGTTATTTTCTGCATGAAATATGCATGTCAAAGCAAAGTTACTGATAATGCATCTAGAACCATTATTGTATATTTTTAACTCAATATGAAGTGGAAGATACTAATGATTGTACAATGTTTTGCGATCATTGGAAGTAGAAATCCAAGCTCTTACAAATGAATGTTGTGATTAATATTGATTTGGTAATTGACTTTCCCACATAATATAATCACTCTTAAGCAGAAAGAAGAAAGAGAGAATCACTTGATTTTATATTACTGCAACATGCATGTTAGTAATGTGTCCAATTTGATTCATTGGGTCTGAGACATTTTTGACTTTGAGGTATTTGATAGGTATATTGTTCATTATATGCTTATCATTTCCTTGCAGAGGACTATATGTTATTGAGCCTTTTATATTAAATTCATGAGCATACCAATTCTAACTTCAATTGAACCAATTCTAATGCCCCCCCGATTTGCAGTTTTTTCCTGGAAGTTCTAATCTCTGTTGACTATGTTCTCACCATTGTATTGACGCTAATCTTCAACATGCCTTAGGAGAAAGGTCTAGCTGTTGTGATTGTTTTCAATAATTTTTTCTCCATTGATGGCATCAGAGAAGATACTACAGATGAACTGGAAAGCACTATCTAGTTTTCAACTTATAGTTTACTTTCCGAGTTATTAAAATCCTTATTCGTAGCTATGGAGAAGTCTCCTCTTTATACAAAATTAGATGAAACGCTACTATGTCTACATGGACATCTTTATTTACTTTGAATTAGCCTCCAACTTGTTGATAACTTATTTATATGGGGGATTGATGAATTGTCCAAAATGAAATTAGTTTTCTCTAGCAACCAATTTGCTGTGGTGACTGGGTTCACGTGTCCATTGCTGTGGTAACTGGGTTCACATGTCCATTGCTGTGGTACTATGATACATTACCCTAATTTATCGAATGAGCGCTACTAGGATACATTACCCTAATTTATCGAATGAGCTACAAGGAGTTTCATATTAGTCATGAAAACTGATGGATAGAAATAAGGACTGCAAACTTATATCTACTGGTTAGGTTAAGAGACTTAGTGGCCTCTAATGATGGAATATTGTGAAGGACTTACTATCTTCACTTCTGTACACCACTTGATGAGTTGCTGGTAGAGAATGAACTTGATGACTTATGACAAATACACTATAGTGCTTAACGTAATAATGCCGAACTGTGATAAAGTGTTATGTTGATTTGCTTATTTGGATCTGGAATATCAGGAGAAGGAAAGTCATATGAGAATCAAGATGGGGTTACTCATCTATTTGGTGGTGAGGGCCCCTGGGTACACCAAGAAGGATGCAATTCAGCCACGGATTTCTCTATGGTTACCTTGTTGTTATGTTACACTTGCTAACCAACTAGATATGTGTAAGAATAAATGGAAGCATCATTAGGCCTTATCTTTCCACTTCTCATAGTCAACTGTGTAAGTGGTTGAAATGTCATTGATCGTCTTCTTTTTGCAGGGACAACAAAGCCACCATCTTGATGCATAAATCTTGTAAGAGCTGACTTATTAAAATATAATAGTTAGAAAAGTTCCTATTAACATTGCCATGATGGATATCAAGTATTTCTAAAGCATGGGAATTGTAGGAAATTAAGGGAATAATTAAAGGAATAAAGTTTAGGTATACTTATATGTTTAAAAAATTTGCTAAGCTTGAATTTGTTTGTAAAAGCGGCCATTCAAGTCATATATATGCATTTACTCTGTAAACTAAGATGAGCCTCTGGCAGTCTGGGACAAATAGAGATGTGCCTATTGCCTACTTCCTCTTATATGTCATTTGTTGTCAATAGGTTAGCATATTCATATTCCATCAAAATAAAACTCTTAGAAAAGTTTCAGTTAATGATGTCAAGATGTATGGCAAGTATCAAATATACTTAGAAAAGTTTTGGTTAATGATGCCTACTCTCTCTACGTTACCTCATCTCTTTATGACTTGTGGTCAAAAGGTTAGTGTATAGAAAACTTTACAAGATCATCTTTGAATATGCTACTTGATATGGTAATGAGTCTTGCCCCTCTCATTTAAGAGGTCATGGGTTGAACTCTTGAAAACAACTTACTAATAAATAATTGTAAGGCCGCAAATATCTCCCTTCTCACACACCCTGTTTGGAGCCTTGTGCATTAGGATCATTTTTTTATTTTATTTTAATAGATCCCATCTTTATTGGAATTGAAAGCTTGGGCGTCACTCTTTATTTTTAAAAGTGAGATTTCTTCCTAAAAGCTTGTTTACGATGAATAGAACTTATTTTTTACTCTTCTATTCCTGGTGTTTTAAGTTACCTATGTCTCTACCCGTTCACTTACTAATTAATGATTAGCTTGACTACCGTTATATTTCAAATCTGATGTTCCATCAAGTTATTTTTCTTATCTTTGTAATATTAAATCATATTCGATGTCCATTAGTAGATCCAAATGTTCCTACCTCCTTTCTGCAGGGAATTCCAGGGGATATGATTCCACTGCTGATGGACCGTAGTTTGCATGCAATGACACATCTCTCAGTGGATATTCGACTTATGGCTTTCAAGTTTCTTCAACTTGTTATTCATAACCATCCGATATCCTTTTTCCACCATGCTGAGAGGGTTTGTACAAGCTTTAGTATTAGTATCGTGCAGTTTTATCTATTACTTTTGTGGATGTGTTAAACATATTTCTTGTTGTGTTGATTATTGTCTTAAAAGGTTATTTTGTTTGACAAGCCTGTCTTAGTGCAAGCATAACACAGGTTGATGATTAATCCTACTTGATATTATGGTGTATAATTTGAATAAGCATTCACTTTATTATGTGTATGTTGGTCCATATGATATGCTTGTTGTTACAAACTTCTCTGTTAGATGGGCATTTTTAGGTGCTATATTCCTAGGACTGCATACCAACAAAGAGCGGATGCTAAGTAGTGAAACTGCAGGATGTGCCACAGGCACACTGACCATCAGATTATGGACACCATGAATGGATTCCATAGTGGTAGTGTCCATGGTCATAAGGGGGAAAGGCCAGATATGGATGGAGATGAGAGTTAGAGCAGTGCACGAGGAGGGAGATAGAGGGAGAGTGCTAGAGGCCTATCATTGTGGATCAGAGACATAAGAGTTGGGGAAGAGTTATGGCTGAGGACTTGTGGTGTTCTTATCTATTTATATCAATGAGTGCCGAATTTTTCGTCGGAGTTGCTCAAAATCGACTGGGCGTTGAATTCTGTACCTAGCGCTACTGCAGCAGTGCAATATACATCCCTTTGTCCTGCTGCCATTAATGTGCTGGCATGATATGCACAAGTCAGCATGCTCGCCCATTACAACCAATGTTATAATACCAACAATGTATCAAGTTTCAGATCGATGGATGTGCAACTACTTACTAGCATAGTGAATATCTCTCTATTATTGTTTGAATTACCTGAATGCTTTTGTTAACTTGTCCTTGTTTGGTATTCCCTATTTCCTTTCTATTGTCTTCTAAGAACCACATAGGTAGGCATGCCAGACATGGCCTTGCTGATTTACAGTAGATGCTGTTATTGTTACGGAACAATTCCTTAAAGATTTAGATTTATTGTAGGAAGCAGTCCGCGCAACCGAGGAAAATTATTCACAAAATATTCTTCCATAGTCAGAAAATTACGAAACCAAATTGAATCAATCCGTAACTCCCTGATCTACGTTTTTCGTATTTACGCCCTTCGCAGATTTGAACTGCAATTGGGACGAAAACACGATATAATGTGGATGATGGTGGTGGTGACGGGTGGAGTGGAAGTTGGAGATGAGGGTGGATGGGTGATATTGTTTAAGGAATAAAGATGAAGGGAAAGAAGTGGTCGAGATCCCAAAGAAGGAGGAGGACTCGACAAACGAGGGAGATTAGAAGTTAAGAAAGACCTTGCCAACGATAGAGGTGGTAGGTTGGTGAAGAGGGAGGAGGGAGATTAAATTAGAGAGAAGATAGAGAGGCAAGAAATCAATATTCCAATAGCACTATGAATTTGACTGCCATCCACACCTTTATAGAGGCTAGCCAACAAGTCATAATAACAATAACTAACCCTAATCCTAGTATAATCCCTTCGATCGCGTTCGAATGCGCTCGATCATGTTCGAACGCACAAAAGACGTTCTCTGTATGTGCGAACGCGATGCAAGCGTTCGAACGCGCTGCAAGCGTTCGAACGCGCCCGACCGTGTTCGAACGTGCATTACGCGTTCTTTGTATTTGCGAACCTGATGCAGGGGTTCGAACGCACCCCAACCACATTCGAACGCAACCTATAGAAAATTTATTTTAATGAAAATAAACAACTAATGCAATAAAAAAAAGACTCTAACAAGGTGTATCAGATGTATAGATAACTTGATTTTTTGGTGACAATACTTGTCATGCTTTATCAATATTGTTATGTTTATTCTCACAATGTTTCGGTTCAATACTTCAATCATGGCCTTGTAAAATAGGAATGCATATATGGTATAATCATGGATATTTAATCTGCTTGTTGTTTCTGGTTGTGTTAAATTGGGAATTAATGTACTTATCCAAGCATGGCAGATATTTCTTGGCTCTTCTTGTTATGTATGAAGCATATAATTATAGTAGTCTTATTCTGACATTACAATATTGTGATGTGTTCTGTAATGTTCTGTAATTTATGTTCGTATAGCTCGAATCTGTTAACTATTATGTTCTAATCATCATTGGTGAATAATATTGCTGTTGGTGTTCTTAATTTTAAGGCAGTTTGGATTGTTGATCAGTCACTTTTATGGATTGTTAACTATACAATTGCTGTCTTACAGGTTCTTGACAACTATGTTCATATTCTAAAAGACAAGCAAATCTGTTTACAGGACAAGAGCAAACTCAAGACTGCTCTTGGTGGGCTTGTTCATTGCCTCAAATTGTTGGCCAGTGAAACTATTGAACTGGTCTGTATCACATAATGAGTTATTTGAACTACTTTTATTGTATATATTTTCTTTTTCATGATGCCATCAATAGTTAGTATCCTTCAAGTATTTGCTATTTCTTTAGCTCTATTGATCTGGTCTCTTCATGCTCTTTGTTTGCATTTGCTATAAGCAGTTGCATCCTGTAACCCTCTTCTGTTAAATGATTTACTCCTATGCTATTATTCTGGTTATTGTATATTAGATCTACAACTTGCTGCTATTGATTCTGATGTCGACTTTTTGTATCGCTTTATTCTTTTTGTTAATATGCGGTGATCTTGTTGATTTCCTTCAAATTTTTCTATTGCCATTTCGCTACTCTAATACTCTTGAAATGATGATCTGTTCATGCTGTCTTGTGATAGCAGAGGCTACTAGTAGGAGCATATATCGTATGCTTGATCTTTGTATATATTTCTAATGAGAAGTTAGGTTTTGATGTTTCAGATATTTGGATGTGGAAAAAGGAAAAATTCGCTCTCTAAAAGTTCCAAATATGACTCATATAATTCTACTAGTGGTAGGCTAGAGCAAGGATGGTCATGCCGACTGGCATTTGCCGTGCCAGTGATGGCATGAGGTGTACCAGTGGCACACCCCTAGCTGACCGGCACTTGCCATGCCGGTGGTGGCATGGAGTGTGCTAGTGGCACAACCCTAACCGACCGGCATGAGTGCATGTTGAGCCGTGCCGGTTCGGCATGGTTGCGTGTCAATCTCCGTGACTGTGGATCAATTTTTTTCTTATTTTGTCAATCATCATTAAATCAATTTTAATCATTTTTCTAACAAATATGGTACGACATGTGGAGTTCATTTTTAAAAAACTTTTTCTTCATTCTATCAATCATCATCAATCAACTTTAATATTATGTGTTGAATAATATTTATATTTAACTATTGCTTTATCTTTAATAAAATATGTCATTTAGAAAAGTAATATATAGATAAATATGCCGAAGATCCAAAAACATCTCTAAATATCTTAAAATTTTTATTGAAATTATGTTAAATGCGTGCTAGTGGCACCTAGGTCATGCCGTACTGATGGTGGCACGACTATCGTTGGGTTGGAGATCTATACTTGCCAACTCTAAGAGTAGTTTAAGATTTTAAGGTGATGACGAAAGGTTCTTGTCACCATTAGATAGTAAGTAGATGTTAAACTTGTAGTCAACTAGGTTCTTGTTACCACTAGATATTAAGTTTCAAACAGTGAATTTGAAAATGGTGCACAGTGTAAAATAACATCACTACGTACAAATGTTCTGACTTTGACTTGTCATTATCATTTTTCCATGAGTTTATATGAAGCTTATTCTTGTGCTTAAGGTGTTAAAAATTGTGTACTTTTTAAGATCTCTTCTATCCCATGTTTAATAACATTCTCATCTCCTTTGGATATATTACTTATTTTAAATAATGAGGATCATCTTTTCTTCCATAAAGTTTAGAAACAAAATCATGAGATGAAGTAACTCGAAATTAGATCAATCAAGATCTACTTGACATTGTACAAAAACCATATTTAGATGGACGGAGGACCTTTCATGTGAATGGCATGATGTACACATCTGCCTGATCCTTTTCCTCAGCAGTCCCCAATAGTTCGTGGAGCATCAGTTCAATAATTTAAGTTAATGACTTTATTAATTCTTCTTGTCTTATGTGGTAATACCTCTTTCAAGTAGTCGTCAAGAGGATATAGTGTATAAGTATAACCACCACAAGAGCCATTGAAGGTTCAATATTCATAAATCATATAGTGTGTAAGTCCTAATTCTCTCTGTCATTTTTATGAGAATATTCATTTAATAGGAAACCTCACTAATGGGTTCAATGGCCACATCTAGTGTACATTAGTGTAGTGACAAACTAAACTGGTAGAATATGTTGGTTTCTTCTTATCATCTCTATCTCAATGATCTTTGAACCTAGCTTAATTTTGTTGGCGACCTCCAGTCCCAATCTTTTACTATTTCATGTTTTTTCGTACATATCTTATTTACTTTCAAACTTGCAAAGTCCATTTGATGTTAATGTCTCATTTTAAAATTGCAAATTTCCCATGTGCTTCAAACATGATTAGTTTTGTACTTGCAGATTTAGAGAAAGAATTTTGTTCAGTCAAAATGTACATATACATGCTTTCTACTATCATTTAATTTGATTTATGATCCCATTTCCTTTTAAAATCGTTCGCAGAATAAAAAAGCACCTGACTGGATGAAGCACATGTATGTCAAGTTCGAAAATCAGCAAGGTAGTATTATATTGTTCTTTTCTGTGACATCTCTTGCTATCTTTTCATCTATCATTATTCTTTTCTTGTATTATTGGTGCATCATGTGTTAAAACCTAGTTAATCCAAGTTGTCTTGTTCCTTCTAAAGAGTTAAAAAAGAAACATTAGATCTGAAAATGTCTATTTTTCAATGAAACATAGTCCTCATATGGTCTTTACCCCTAAGGATTGTCGTGTCATTGGCATGGGGTGTGTCAAATAGCATGTGGCACGGGGGGTGCCAATGACACTCTTGTAGATGCGTGTCACCCTGTACCACTACCTATATCGTGCATATCACTTGATAATTGATACAATTAGGCTATTGAGGGATATGTATGTTGAGCAACGATGGCCGTGCCATAGGCACGGACCGTGCCGGCTAGTGGCCAGCACGGCATGGCACGGCACATGCCGCAGCACTTGCCGGCCATGCCGTAAGAGGAGAAGAAAAAAAAACGAGATACTCACCTTCATCGTCGACGACCGCTGCTCGCCGCTCACCTGCTGTCGCCGTCGCCCGAGCGCGTCGGGTGCCCTAGCCCGAGGGAGAGATGAGATCGACAGAGAGAGATCGAGAGAGAGAGAGAGAGAGATAAGGTTATCGGTTAAAACTTAAGTTGCGGATCCGGATCTGGATCCGTCGCCGTCGCCCGGATCCGCAACTTAAGTTTTAACCGATAACCTTATCTCTCTCTCTCTCTCTCTGTCTCTCTCGATCTCTCTCTCTGTCGATCTCATCTCTCCCTCGAGCTAGGGCACCCGACGCGCTCGGGTGACGGCGACGACGACGAAGACGGCGACGACGACGGTGACGATGGTCGGCAACGGGTAGCTTGACGGCGAGTGGCGGAACTGTTAGGAGGGGTGCCATGCGGCACCCCTCGTGCCATGTGCCGGTACGCCGCCGGCACGGCCATCCATGATGTTGAGTATTGTCTGCGACCTATTTAACTTACTCAAAGCGACTCTTTTTTGAGGTCTCTCTGTTGGTAGGCTTATTTTCCAATCTCAACCCAAAAGGAATAAAAAGAGGAGAAAGGGAGATCTAGGAGAGAAAAAGGTTGATCCAAGGATGAGAACTTCAAATCCCATTAAAAGACATGCTTTTCTTATTTTCTCTTCCTATTTTATAGTAATCAAAGGGAAATCATGATTTTCCTCAAATTTTTTCCCCAAATCTCAAAATTTGAAATTAAAATGTCAAAGATATTCAAATTGTATGAAAATTGGTGTAGGAATATATTGAATTAACTCCATGTGAGTTGATCTGAACCTAATTATACAATTTTGAGCTAACCTAGTAAAATTTCAGCATAAATTAGAACTTATTTATTAATGTTGTTCCCCCCAAAATTATTGGTTTCGATCCTTAAGAACGATTCTAACTCAAAACAAGAAATGTTGGTTTTATGGATGAGCCGATCCCAATCCTTTTTGGTCAATCTGGATCGGGATCGACCGAAACGAAGATACTTGATTCTAAAAATCCCCTTCACTTCTAGGCTCAAGAGACTTTAATAGGCCCAAAAGTGGATTTGAATTAATTGGGTGAACGTTTTTTATTTTTAAATAGCAGATAAGCCTAGAAGATTTTAATGGAAGACCTCCTATTCCAATATCATGTTAACTGACATTGTCTAAAAGCTTAAGCTTTTAGAAAACTGTAGTTTAAATCTTTTATATTTTAACAGGTTCAAGTCGCATTCAAATATGGGCTCTTTTGTCTTGGTATTGTCAATCTGAGATGTGACCTAGCCCATTATTTATCAATTACTGTTTGTTTATTGCAATTCACTTGCTACTCCCTTGAGATGACCCATTAGTATGGCTCTCATGTTTGGTCCAGCTAATTGCCTGCATTATCATTATTATCTTGTCTGCAAATTGCTATGATTTTTTTTTTTCTCTTTCTACTTGTTATTAACTTATTATTATGTCTTACTTTCCTCATGATTGCTTAATTTTGTAGGATTTTTTCCTGTAGTCAGGAAACTTGAAGATCTCGTTCCAGTCCTGGTCAACTGTTTTAGAGAATCCTCTTCATTTCATATAACAACAGATACTTGTGATCAATCATTTGAATATATGCTATTGATTCTTCAATGCATAAATCGAGCTTCAAGAATATTGGGTTATGTTATAAAGAAATATCAACACGTTGATGTTTATTGTTTCAAATCTTACAACCCTGACTTGTTGTGGAGTAATATCTTGCTGCACTTACTGAAATTACAAACAGCATTTCCTTTCGGTCAAAACCATAAATCCAGTGAGAAGGTATTTTTTTTTCCAACTGATATTTGTTTAGATCCTTTTTGTTGCCAAGTGCTTATTTGGATTCACATATAGCTGCCATATGTTACTGTTTGACTACTTCATTATGTCAGAATGCATTTGTGCCCTTGGAAGTGTTTTTACCCACATATAATGTACTGAATTAATGATTCTACTGACAAACAACATTCGCTACATTAGAAGCTTTCATCATTCTCTACTTTCATCTAGACCCTATGCATTTTTAGGAATTTTGGATGTTGGTCCTGGCTGCATGAGTCTAATTGCAAGAATAAGGTAAATGTTAAGCAGCTTATAGATTTCATATGAAAATCTCCTGCTTAATTTTCTCTGGCCCACAGTTATCATTATAGACCCTTTACGAGTGAATTTTCTAAGAAAATTGTTTCTTTTTGCAAACTGTTGTATCCCTTATGCATTAATATATAATGGACCCATTTATCAAATATGTGTCATGCTATTCCACCCCGACTATAAGCTTATACACAATCTGACTAGGCCCATATGCAAGGACTCCTTTTGCCTTGCTAGTTGTGACCCTTCAGGAAAAGGAAAAAAAACCAAAATATAACAGTTCATGCATGTATACTCTATTTTTAGTTTTTCATTTAAGCGCCTGATAGCTATGCTTCTTTCTCTCCTTAAAAATATATAATAAAATATAGGTATATATTAAATTTGTTCATTTATGTGTGTATATATGCATGAAAGTATGTATAGAAAGAGAGTGAGAGAGGAGGGAGAGAGAAAGAGGAGGATGCATTCATGATTCTAACTGCTCAAAATTTTGTGGAGATCTTTATAACTGGTGATGAAAGGCAGGAAAATTTAGTAGGAAAGACAACTGGAAAAGGATCACTTGAGTTAGACTTCTGTGAACATGTTCCAAGATTTGAAGAATGTTAGTATGGTGTGGCTTTATCAGCTAAGTACCTACTGGCTTTCACAGACAATGTAATTCCCTTTGTAAGGGTTGCAGAAGTCATGTGTCAATCTGGTTTACCTGTTAATTAGTTCTATTATGTTAGTCATGCACTGATGTTTTAATGTATCTATGTTGAAATTTTTTTGCATATGTATTTACTTGTGATTGACACTAGCTTTCAAACTGATGAGAATGGTTGTTTGCTTCGACTTTGAACCGATTTTCTTGGGGTTTCCTGCAGGAAGAGGCCAAATTTTTTGTCTTGAACGTCAGAGTTGCTGAGATGTTTTTGCACCTGAAAGAAATGATGGATGATGCCGCAGTTATACGTGATCATTTTCTCGAGTTCATTAGGTTTTCTCTACTAAGAAAGGTCCTGTATGAGTATTCTTTGCCTCCATGTTTAAGTATCTCCCATTTCAGTTGTTTATATGATGTGACAGATTATTTCAGGGTGCTTCCTGGCTTATCTGATATTTATGGCTATGTTTTTCACTCCTGGGTTAAAATGTTGCCAAAGCAAGTAGTTCAACTTTTTCAGCGTTTTAAAAAATCAATTTTACCAATGATTTTTTCCTCTTCTTATTTATCTATGGCTTTAGAATCTAAAGTTCTCTGGTCCTCTGTCTCTTACTCCATTGAAACACTCTATTTTTGGCACTGTAACCATATGAATCACAAAGTTCTCCCACAAGTGCCTCTTAGTTACACATTTAACCAATGAAATTTATAATTTTACAAGGATTAAGAGAAGAATTTTGCTGGATATGACTCCTAAGAAATGTGAAGTGTTTACTTTTTAAATGCTTTTTGATATAGTTATCCTTGAGTGTTTTGTAGAATGTGTTTGTTACTTTATTTACAACCAACCATGGTTTGGCTTCAATATTTTTGGGACTTATCTAATTGAATTGCATTCCTGTTGTTCTTTGGGGCCGCAGGTTACGAGAACTTAAAGGTATCTACGTAGAAATTAATGAAATTGTTAGCACCCGAATTTGGGGTCTGGAGATGGTTGGAAATTTTAGAAGTTAAGGCTGATTATTTCTATATTCCTCTGACAGGTTGGGGCATCTGGGAGTGATGAACCACTTCGTAAGGCATTTATGGAAAGGCATATAGCTTCATTGTTACCTTTTATGCCAGGGCTTATATCACAAATCACGAGGAGTTATCAGACACGATTGTTAGAGGTTTGATTCGCACTTTCTGGTGAAGTTTTCTTATCATCGAGGTTCCGAAATATCAATTTCTATGTAAAGAATATGCCTAATGCTAACTTACAAAAATAATTGCAGGCCTTTACTAGTGCATTTAAAGATTGTAAGGTGAATTGCAAGCAAATATTGGGGTATTTTTCTGTATTGGAAGAAATGATACTTCCTGTAAGTTCCAATGTTGTCACACTCTTTACAAATTTTTGTCCTTGATTAGCCACAGTTGCTGTATGCAATGAATTTATCCATTTCTTATATATTTTAATGGAAAATTTTTACAATAATTTCGTTATTCTTCAATTATTTACCATATGATCTTGTTACTGTAAGACCTATTCAAGCAAATTGACTTCTTATTAATGTCCTTGACACCAAATTTTCCTTAATTCTTATTGCAAGGACAAAGTTGACAAACTGAGGCTTGAAACCAACTGTCCATACCTGATGGACTATCAGATTGCTTGGGTAAAGGAGTTTCCTAGAATCTTATTTCAATTAGATGATTTACACCCTCCAATCTCCGAGGTACCATTGCTTTACTCATGAACTCTTCTTTATCGTACTGCACAACATTCATTTTGTTTACAACTCATTATTATACTTGATTTGCAATGTGCTAAATTTTAATATCATAATTAAATTGTCAATTGTCGTGCCAGTGGCTCGTGCCGTGCTGATACGCTATTGCCATAGGGCGTGCCGTGTGGCACACTAACGCGTCTACTGCATGCCTCAAATTTGCCTTTTAGAATATATATATATATATATATATATATATATATATATAACTTAATATATGTATTAAAGCTTATAGTAGTCTTTTATCTCTAGATAAATGATGTATTTTGTTAAAGCTATAAAACTATAGTAATTGTCAAGTAGAAACATGATTTAACACATATTATGATTGGATATGTTCATTAATTGATAATGGTTCAGTAATTAAAAGCTAAAGCTAGAGTAATTATTTTATGCTTTTAGTTTTCTTAATTCTAGTATATGTATTGTGGAAACCTGTTGAAACTTTTGGAGCAACTTGTTTTCTAACTCACTCGGAATTAGCTTTATAATGTTTGGATGAACATAAGTGCATTGAAGTATATTTAGGCAGCTAGATCTCTTTTGAACTCTGTAGTTATGTTAAGAGTTTTAGCGAGTGCTGGTTGTCCAGCTGATTAGCCATAATTTTTAACCTATTGACCTTTTACACGTTTAGATATATCCTGAAATTCTAAACTTTTGGCATCAGATCTTTTCTTTTTTGATCAGTGATAACGTATTAGCTGCACCGTTTGAACCTAAATTAATGGCTCACCTTGGTTGATATAATGGCCCTCATGAAATCTAGACTATTGGCTATTAAGTATGACTTTAGGATCAAAGTCTGAATTTGTGCATACTTGTTCTAGTGTTCAAGCACTCATTGCGATGTAGATAATGACTCCCAATGGGAACTGATGGACGATACTCTCACTTTTCATGATTGCTAGGTAAGCTTTAATTCATATAATTATATATGATGCAAATTATCATTCTAATATCAGTGTCAATCAGGCATTAAGGTTAAATTGGATGTCCTACATCCGTGTTTTGCTCATGAATTTAGCATTCCAGATGTATTACTCCTGTTTATACTGTTTGTCTTCAGATAGCACCGTCTGTCGTGACCGCTTATTTGCTTGATTGGACACTTCAATTGTCAACTTCCTTCATATATTGAATATATTGTAGGTAGCTTTGAAGGTTCTAAATCGATATGTTCAATTCGCTCGACCAAACACTCCTCTCATGTTGGAAGTTGAAACCCTACAATTGACACTAAAAGAGTTTTATGATGTTAGAAGTAAGTACTTGAGAGCCATTTTGTACATGTGATTGTACGTCATCATACTAAGGAATTTCTTTGGTTTCTCTATTTTCATTTGAGAAGGAATTAACAATATCTGCTTGGCTGCAGCCATTGCAGGAACAGTTCATCGTGGGCCTTTCGTAAAACTCCCTTATGATTGCCAGGTTCTTGCTTGTTGTATCGTCAAAAACTATCTCAAATTGGATAAAGAATTTGTCGATGCATTGACTCGTTGTTGTGTATGTAAGTATGTTTCTCCTTGATTGTATTACTATCTCCTTCCTTCGGTTGCACTACAGACTGTGAATTAGAAAAATATCATTGACTATTTGTACTTGAAGATTGAAAAATAATATCTTTAGAAACACCCAATGATTCTAATTGTTAGTCTTATTATCTAGATCTCTCATCTCTTTTTACTCATCGTCATTTGATCATGAGCATGATGTCTTGTAGAGGAAAATCTAGGACAGAATAAAACTGTGTACGATTATTTATCCTGCAAATATCCTTGTATTTGCAACGCACATACAACATCCACACATGCTTAAGTGCATAGACAAAATGGAAGAACCATAGTTTTCAGTTTCGGCCAATCTCGATCCAGGTCGAAACCACCTGGTTTCGGCCTGTACAGGTGGCTGCAAGCAGCTGCATGATGCAGGCAGCTAGCCTAGCTGCAGCAGCTGCTGATAGTAGCAGCTGACAGCCGCTGCTATCAGCAGCAACTAGAGAGAGAGGGAGAGAGAGAGAAAGAGGAAGAGAGAGTGAGGGAGAGAAAGGGAGAGAGAGAGAGGGAAAGATAAAAAAAAAGAGGGTATGAGAGAGAGAGGGGGGAAAAGGAAGAGAGAGTGAGGGAGAGAGAAAGATAAAAAAAAGAGGGTGAGAAAAAAAGAGAAAGATAGAAAAAAAAGAGTGTGGGAGAGAATGGATACTTTATACTAATAGTTAGAGGGAGAGGAAAGAAGAGAGGGAGAAAAAGAGATTTTTACTTTTTAGGCTTTATATGTGAGTAATTATTATTTCTTATTTTTTTTATAATTTTTTCTAAATTTTTAGAAATTTCTCAACATTTTTAATAATATTTAGAATTTTATTTAATTAAAATAGTCTGATCCGATACAGGAGCCGATACAGCCGATATGGCCGATCCAGCCGATATGTATTGTTTTTCCGGACGGCCGATCCTGATCCCGATACCGAATTTTGGAACCTTGGGAAGAACTACCTTGGTTGGGAGTAACTTCATATTATTCCATTTATTTGATGACAAAGTTCGTAGTATTTGGCGGTCCCTAGGTATTCATAAAGCTGAAGTAAATTAAATAGTTTTAGGACCATATATTTTTATGTGGTTTTCCCACTTTAGAGGCCTCTATCCATATATTTAATACCTTTATAACCTAAGAAATGTGACAATAGCAAGGTTCTAGGAATCGGGATTGAGATCGGCTGTCCGAAAAAGCGATACTTATCGGCCTTATCAGCTGTATCAGCAGTATTAGCCATTCGTATTTGCCTGTATTTGAAAATATTTTTTAAAATATAGAAAAATTCTAATTTTTTTAGAAAAAATAATAATAAGATATAAATATAAATATAAATTATTCATATATAAATTCTAAAAACTAAAATATAAATACTATTTTCTCAATCTCTATCTCTCCCCTTTTTTACCACTCACTCTTCCTCTCTCACACAAATAAATATTTTGTACCTTCTTTTTTAATTAATTCTCTCTTATCAAACTCCTCCCCCTCTAACTCTCTTTTATCAAACCCTCTTCCTCACTGACTCTCTCCCCCTAACTCTCTCTCTTAAGTCTTATCAAACTCTCTCTCCTACTAGGTCTCACTTATTAACTCTCTCCCTTATCCTCTCCTTCACCCTTACCCTCACCAACTACCACCTCTCTCTCTCTTCAACATATTTTTTTATTTTTTTATTTGTTCTCCACTTTTTTCTCTTTTCTTCCCCTCTCTCTCTTCTTCTCTGTCCCTCTTACTGTCGCAACCCACAAATTCCCTTTCTTTCCCTCTCTTCCTCTCTTTCCCTCTCTATTGCTCGGTTGCTCCCTCTCTTTCTCTCTGTCTTTCCCTTTCACTTCCCCCCGCCTCTTTCTCTCTTACCCGTACTCATCTTTGGTGGGATCGGCCGATCTTGACCCAAAATGAATCGAGTATTGGCCAATACTTGTGATCGGCCGAAACTAGGAACCTTAGAAAATAGAAATCATGATAAGGTGCAGATTTTTATTTATAAGACTTATAGAATGGTATGCCAGTACCAATTAGCACGCAACCACACACCATGCTTGTGGGCCTATCAGCACTGATATAAGGGAATATCTTGATGCTCCCCCTGACTAACCCCTTTCGACCTTTACTAACCTTGTTTTCACCTTCTGGAAACTTTGTTTCCACTTGACTTATACTATTTGGCAAGAGGTGTGTTTCCCCATGTTGATCATGCCGGTTGGCACATGTTCTACAACTAGCACAACAATCATTGATAAAATACAGGGATTTTGTGTTGGTTGGCATAGATTGTTTAACGGGCACGTACTGAGCTAATGGGCTTGATGCCTCTATGTATTGAGCTAATTTGAAAATTAAGAAAAAATTGGTAAACTCATAAAAGTTAGAACTTAATTGTTGTAAGATTCAATTATATCTACTACATATGTGTTGATCTTAACTTGTATTTTGCAATTATAGGTTGAAATCTTAGCTTGGGAAATGAAAATTAGTTTTTCTTTAGATTTTGTGCCTAATTATGAAAACCAAGCTTCCAAGTATCGGAATCGAGATCGGAATCGACCATCTGAAAAAAATGATACGTATCGGCCGTATCGGCTGTATCGATAATATCGGCCGTCCGTATCGGCTTGTATTTTAAAATAATTTTTAAAATACAGAAAAATTCTTAATTTTTTAGAAAAATAATAATAAGATATAAATAGAAATTATTCATATATTAAGTCTAAAAACTAAAAAATAAATATTAGTTTCTCAATTTCTATTTCTCCCCCTTTCTACTACTCACACTCTCTCTCCCACACAAATTAAAAATAATTCTTACTCTCTCCCACTAATTCTCTCTTATCAAACTCTCTCTCTCTCTCTCTCACTCTCACTAACTCTCTCTTATCAAACTCTCTCTCTCTCTCTCTAACTCTCTCTTATCAAACTCTCTCCCTAACTCTCTCTCCGACTCTCTCTCTCTCTCTCTCTCTCTCCTACTAACTCTCTCCCTTAAAAAACTCTCCCTCTCCTTCACCGACTACCACCTCTTTCCCTCTTTAACATAGTTTTTTATTTTTTTTTCTCCACGTCTCTCTCCTCTTCCCCCTCTCTCTTCTCTTCCCTCTCCCTCTTACTGTTGCAACCCACAAACTCTCTCTCTTTCTCCCTCTCTCTCTCTTTCCCTCTCTTTTTTCCCTCTCTCTTGCTCCATCTCTTTCTCTCTCTCTTCCTCCCTCTCTTTCCCTCTCTTGCTCCCTCTCTTTCTCTCTCTCTTTTCCCTTTCTTTCTCTCTTACTCATGCTCGTCTCGGGCGGAATCGGCCGAAACTAGGAACCATGATGAAAACTCAAAAAAAAAGAAAAGCAGGGCAGTTATCAAATTGGAGTTTAATTGGTATATCATTCAGGCATATCTACATCTATATGTTGATCTAATTTGAATTAACACAGTTATGTCATCCAATTTGAATTAAATATCTCTACAATATTTAGCTTTAAACTCTTTTATGCCTTGGCGATGATTCATATTCTTACTTTTACACATTGCATGTTGTTTCACTAATCTCTGGCTGAGGGGTTCAATTTATCCATTGAAAGCTTTGAACTTGAAGATGTGACAAGCTATATAGAATTCAATTAGTGTGCCCCAGAATCAGATTTTAGTGATTGGACTTGCTTTCACCCACTTTATGTTTGTATGTTTTTTTCTGTTCATTAGCTTCTTTTCTTTTTCTCTTTTTAGCATTTCCTTGGTAAAGTATATGACAGCTATAGTTTTTCATGCCAATAGTAGGACAAGATTGATTTGCTTGTCTGAAAGTTGATGAACTTATAGAAAGAAGTAGGAAGATCTTATCAGTTAATTTTCTCTAGTGGGTGGAAGCCACTTTAATATCTGAGTTTTCTATTTCTCATAATTTCTTGACCATGTCTTAATGCAGGTGGTGATTTAAATCCCCAACTTTTGCTCAATATAATAGG
Organism: Typha latifolia; assembly: GCF_019914945.1. NCBI lineage: Eukaryota > Viridiplantae > Streptophyta > Magnoliopsida > Poales > Typhaceae > Typha > Typha latifolia. Next base: position 8,913,114 of record NC_133098.1, on the reverse strand, counting down.
TGATCTACAAAGATCATATAACACGGGCATAGTGCAGATTGCAGATCTGCTTAGTTTCTTGCTTGCTTTAATAGCACGATTTCATGTTCATCCTGGTAATCTCTTGACCATTTTGATTTTCTATTGTTCCTTTTGGTTGTTATAGTGGAATAGGTTTTAATTTCCATCAATTTTCTCTTGAACTATTTAAATCTAACCTATAAGAAATGATATGAAGTATTGTTGTCTGAAAAATAATTTATTATTTAACTGTGTAGCAACTGCATAACCTACTCTTTTGATCGAGTTCTAGACCTCTCTTATTATATATATATCCTGATATATTTGTACCATAATTGGTACAGCTACTTGCGTTGTCTTCAAGCCTGTGTTACTACATACTATATGTAATTGGCACAAATAGAAGCATATATAAGTCTGGATGTTTGAGCTCAGTTGGTTGTTAGCATAAATTAGTTCAATTGCCTTCGATCATTGTATTGGAGACAATGATAGCTTATGTGTTTGACACACCTAGCATTTTCTCATGTGAGGCACCTTTTGTATGAGATCTCTTTGTTCTCGTATGGACCAGTGATATATTCGCGAGTAACAAGATCATTCAGCTTTCTCAACAGTGAGATACACAAGGTCATTTCTTAGATTTTATTTTGACAAAATCTATAATATATTTTGGAGAGCATAAACCAATTATTAACCAATATAATTTGCATCTTTATAAGATGGAATTTCTGAGGATACGTGCCTATATAGTGGTCACAGTGCACTACTACCATTACCAACTTTTTGATGTTATCAGATGTTTTAATGGTTACCTTTTGATCATGGTTATTGCATGCAGAACATATCATTTATTGCTCTTGAAAGACTAACTGTTGTTATAGAAGCCTTTCTTCCTGCACTTTTAAATGATTGGCTCCTCCAATTTTTCTGCAGTAATGATGGTACTAATATTAGTATTTCATCTACATCCTGGAGATTAGATCGATAATTTATTGTGTTAGGGTATGGCTAAAAGTTGCCTTTGAAAACTCTGGTGCCACTACTGGGGTGAAGATTCAGCAGAGTCCTGTGTGACTTTGTGAAGTGTGGATTATTTTCTTTTCTATTATTTTATCTTGTCAAAAATTTTCCATACCACAATGCATATGCTTTCTGGATTTCTTTTCATTTCTTCAGTCTTTTCTGGATTTATTTCTTATACTAGGTTATTTCCTAATATAGATATAAAAGAAGTAAATGTGTTTCTTTCTATTCGAACACCTGTAATTTAAATTTTGTTTTCCATTCAGAAAATACTTTTTTCGGGGAGAAAGATCGGAGTGTCTCAAATTCCTGGCTTTATAAGAAAGTATTGCACAAGATTTTAGATTTTCTCCCGTTTCAAATGCGTCATGGGCCACACATTGGGCCAGTGATTCTGCAGGAGCTGTGGAATGTAATAATTGATGAGTTTGTATGTAATCAAAACTTGTTTTGTTGGGCTCATTAAGTTTACTTTTTAGTCTTTAGATTCTCAGAAAGAACCGTCAGGAAGAATGTCTATGATGGTTTGCTCTGCTAATTTGGGATGCTTCTTTATAATATTTTCCTTTTTTTTCTTGCAGTCAAAAAAGCCACCTCTAGAGAACACATGGGGATTGCTGGCAACAATTATTAAACTTGATTGCCATACTACAAGAATCTCAGATGAGAATATCCGCGAGCTTAGCAAGCAGATATCTGGCTACATGGTTGATGCTGCTTTTGTATGTATCAATTCTCCTTATGCTGTCAATATTCTTGAAAATTTGCAGACAATGATACCTGTTAGAATAGTGATCTGACTTCTATTATCATCATTTAGTTTACTAAATTTTTTGGCAGTTTGTAATTTGTAGCATATTTTTACTTTAATAATACACATCTTATTTTTCTAGTCTAGGATATGGGTCGGATATATTTTTCAGATTCGGATATGGATATCGGATATCAGTTTACCTGCATATTTTTTTGAATAATTTATAGTTTTTAGTTTGCTTATTTAAATAATAAATATTAATATTGTTACTAATAATGCGTTATATATTATTTATAGAGATTAATTTCTTTAATTTTACATATTTGACATACAAAAAATTTATTTGTTGTAAAACTCTTAATATTTTTGTGTTAATTATATCTAAATAAAATATTATAATTCTTTTAAATTCAATCAATATCCGTTTAAGATCCAATCCTCTATCCGAAAATTATCCGTATATGTTTAGTTAGGATATTACTTTAAATTTTGCTATCCATCCAATATCTGTATCCGAATTTGTATTCAGACTAAAAATATGGATCCGAATATAGGTTAAGCACTATCCGATCCTTATCCGATCCATTTTCACCCCTACTCTTGAGTGCTTTTATTTTGTCAAAATTATGATGATCTAATGTAATGGATGGCCCTATAAAGTTTGTATCAAATTTAAGGTTATTGTTAGAATTTTAGATAAAGACAACCCCAGACTTGTCCAGTCAGTGGGCAAAGGTTTGATCGGTTGAATATCTTCATCAACTTTTTTAGGATTATGTTCTTTGGGTTCGAGTGCTGGATGATTGGACTGGCCGAAAATGGTTCAATTGGTCTTGTTTTAATGCTCTTTGGTTCAGAGTAAGATTGCAACATTGATTAATCAAGCTCAAGCTTAGTGTTCGAGGTGTTCCTGGAATGCATGGTTGAGTTGCAAGACCATCTATTTTTATGATTGCCATCTCATTGTCATGATTTTTTTGTGTATATGTGCACTCTGTGTGTGGGTGAGGTTATTTCTTTTTAAAAGAAAATTAAAAAGAGTTGAAAATTAGCTGAGAGATAGGCTATGATTCCCAACTCTTTGCTTGATCTAGTTAGACAATCGTGAAGTATCAAGCATGAACTATTTGAAGTCAATTTTAGGAGTCCTGCTTGATTCAAATCTAGTTAGTATTCCACTATTCCTATCTAATGTCCATCTATCGAATTTACTTTGTCTCACATGTTGACATAGCGATGAGGCAACAAAGCCCTGTGCTATGCTGATTGAGTGTCGTAAGGACTCGTGGTAAGGCAACAAATCATGTACTACACACACTACACACATTTATATGGGTTAATTATACTTAGACCTCCTAAACTATCACTATTTTTACATACTTCTTTGAGCTCTTTTGTGACACATAGGCTCCCTAAACTATTACAAATATTTCAAACGCCCTTTCCATTAAGTTTCAATTACTTTTTACGTCCATAAGTTGTCACATATAAGTCACACGAGTAACCATATAACATGTTTACCTTTATGTTTCTAGAGGAGAGAAAATAAATTTTAATTTACTAAAATACCCTTTCCTTCTTATGGCGGTATCTTAGTCTTTTTAGCTTTTCCGTTTACAAAATGTCGGAGGGTTAGGGGAAGGGGGTAAGGGTAAGATTATTATAATAGTTTAAGGGATTATGTGTCACAAAAGAAAAAATTCATGGAAGGTATGTGGAAAATGGTAATAGTTCAGATGATGTAAGTGTAATTATTCCTATATATATATGATTTGCAGTTTCAAATTACTCTACTTTTGATACCTTTTCTATTAGTTCTATCATGGCAAAATGCTTGTAATTATACTAAGGTGCACCTTCATAGACTTTGGTATGACTATTTAAACTAGCTTCTCTACCGGCATCGTTGTATGAGGCTATGAACATCATGCTTTACACTAGCAATATAATAATCAACATTGATACAGCAGTTGTATTGTATCCTGCCAATGCTTATTTCATTAGCAAAATATTTCTTGTAAATAATGAGAAGCTCCTTATATATTTTTCTTTCGTTATTACTTTCTAAGCATGTCCAACTACTAGCTCAGTTGAAGCTTTCTTTGTGCCATTTTTTTACTATGACATTTTCTAACCTCTTGTTTTGTTGCCTTGATGCAGTATATGCCAGAAGACATTGACATGGCTATTCAATCTGATGAGATCAAAATACTTGGGAAGGATATTTGGCCGTGTTTTCTGCTACTTCGTGAAAATCATAAGCTTTTACATTTTGTCTTTGAGTTTCTTGATTCAATCATAATGGAATGGAGCTCCTCATTTCCATCTCGGTTTGATAGTAAATATACACTGGAGCCATCAGCTCGCATTCGTGCAATCAGTTATATATTCATATGTATGTGTCTGCTTAATGATGTGAGACTCCTTGTAAATCTTCGTTTGAGTAAATTGGATATCGGAAATATCCTGCACAACATACGACAATTGCTGGTAAGAAGTAAAATTAGAATTACGAGTTTGTTGAATATTATTTTCTTATATAGTATATGTCATAGTGCCCTCTTAGGGATGAAAGAACTAGTGAAAATATATGCTAAATTTAGCTAGAACTGTAAAGATCATGACTATTTTTATAAAGTTGGTTATTGTATTTTGCAGTACTTGGTTATTGCGATTTTATTATGTTCTGCATTTTTTGAATTTGCATACACATCATTACACTCATGTCGACTAGAAATTTCGCTCGCTCACTGTTTCATAATCTAACTAAAATTAACTCCTTTTACTCTTGATCAAAATTAACTTATCCTAGATATAGACTGATTCAGTCAAATTTTTTTTTTGAGTACCTAATGCAGGACTCTAATAGGTCTGACGTGACATTTGAAGAAAAATATAAAATACAGAAGGCATTTGACCAACTGAAGACTAGAGTATGCGAAATGCAATGTTATGATACAAGTGAGCTGGAAGGAGTTTACTAAGAAGTGCTTTTGTGATGTGTAACAATGAAGCAATCATTCTACTTGTTTCAGTTTGATGACCATGCCAGGTTTCTCCTTTGACGCATGTTGATATTCAAAAAGTCGAGCCTACCACCGGTTTCTTTGCTTTTATTGGAAATGTTGGTTTTGATGTGCTTCCCTTGCTTTTTCTTTGGTATTGCAGGTATAAAGAAAAGAAGTTTGACATTTTTAAAGCCCTACTGAGGTCACGACTCTAATGACGGAGTAGGTTTCGGAGAGTTCATTTCAAGCCAATTTTTGTCCACTTGGAGTTGGAAGTTGAAGTTTTCTATCAAATTTTACTGAAATCTTTTTGTAGATAGAGGCATTTTTGTGTTAAGGCAGGACATTGAAAGGTCCCCTACATAAATATTCATTTTGAAGTTGACTTCTTTGATTGGTTAAATATATATTAATTAAATATCAATTCATAGATGCATTTGAATTCTTTTTAAGGTCGGGCAACATGCTTGCTTTCATAAATCTCTTCCAGAAAGATATTATTAAGTCAAAAATCATTTTGAAAGATAATTCAATCCTGCTACTAATCTACAATCCCCCACAACTAGTGATCAGCCATCAATAACCTCAACAAACAAGAACTTATTAAGCACAGAAGTTGGTGATCCTGAGCACTAGAACGACAACGTTTTATAAAACAAGCTTCTCTGTGATTCAAATCATGCAAGAACTGTTCTTATTTTGTCAAAAGAAGTACCTTGCAAATATCTTCATGCAGTGGCCAGTTTAAATTTTAAGACATCAATATTCCTACAATAATTACTATGTTCGTCTCTCTCTCTCTCTATCTCTCTCTCTATATATATGTATATATAATTGACTTGTGGGATGTGTGCAAGACAGCGGAACAGAGTTTCTGTTATATAGTCTCAGTGTTAGGAATATGTGATATGCTTTAATATTCGCATTTTAATTTAGGGGTAGAAGAAGACCTTGATAAGTTTCATGCAATATCAACTCATTAATCATATAGTGTGAATATAATGTCTTTATTATCATTCACACTTTACCGTATAAATTGTTATTATTTGATTCTATATTTTGCTTAATATGTCTCTAGAAATACACCATATCATTAGTATTCTCCACGGTCAATTATTATAAATATGAAATCTAAAAAAAATTCAAATCACAGGCAAGTGCTCGCCCACACAGCAACTGTGGCGCACGCGACAAGTACGGGTGGGGCCCATTACACACCAAATATGTACATATGTTTACATAATCCATCTCAAGATAAATTATGTTATCATCCAGATAAACATGTTTACATATCAATATACAAATCCACAAATATTGTCCTAGACTACTACATAATTTGGTAAGACTCATACATGTCATGACAAACCATCAAGATACAATAAATATAATGAATATAATACCGTCTAACATGTACATTTCGTATTCTACAAAACATGGACTAATATAATGGAATATAAAATTATCCATCGGTACAACTCAGTTTCTAAATAAGCTACCTTCTATAATATCTTATGTCTAACACATCTCATCTTTGCTCTAAATTGCTTATTTTCATGATATCTCAAATTGTTATCAGGTGCCTCATATCTAGGGATAGGCTAGAAAAGAAAATAAAGAGATTCATAAACTAAAAGTTTAGCGAATGGTTTGAATTAGTGATGTTAAACAGTATATACTAGATAATATAAATTAGAAATAAACATCATGTCATGAATGAGTATATAAATGTATCATCAATACTACACATATGTATGATAGATATCATGTCGAAACTGATCAAGTATATAATTCTTGATAATATATGAACAAATCTCTAGTCTTACCATCATCATAACTTTCTCAAATATAATACATATAATGAACGCCGACTATGACTATGCTATGATATCAAATGCAACAATAATGAAACATAATGACCAATCAAATACCACATATATCAAATAATAATAGAATCATATACATTTCTCAATATCTCAATCATTAATATTATCTCTGAATAACATCATTATACTAGACCACCATGCACGGTCCACAATCGAAACCCTGTCTCATCATCATACTCTACCATTTACTAAGGGTATTAACATCCATCCAGACTGGGGTACCTTTCTAGCTGATAGAAACTACATGGAGATAACTTACCACATATGCCCTAATGAATGACATGTGTCCGAATATCTACTATGCATACAGACTAATGACCTCAAATGTAAGTCCATAAGATTGCAAATATATTAAGTGATCAATCATCCATGAAGCATGTCCTAACCTTCGTGCCCACTCGGGTATTCTTACGCTTTTTATCAATTATTCTATCAATTAGATTTCATGTTTTCCTTTCAAATGATTGATCATATGCGTTTTATCCAGTAATATAACAAGTCATGTATATTAGAAATTTAGGTAATAAAGAATCCAAGAGAAATGTGATGCAATGCAGCCTCTAACTATATATCTCTCACATGCATACTTATGCTAAAGATCAATTCGACATAAAATATAAATAATCTATTCATCTATGGTCATATCTATATATTATCAGCATATTCATATCCAAGACCAGTCTAATCAACTAAATAATAAAATATGCTCAACTATAATTCTCTTTATATAGGATCATATCATACTGGAGGTTAAAACAAAATGTGTATACATAATATATAATATATCATAATATGTAAAGCTCTCTAGGAGGTAAGATTACTCACAGTCTGATCAGAAGGCACAAACCACGTATCTCTCACATCTATCAATCGAGTGTCAACTAATTGCTAACAGAATTCAAAAAGGGGGTTTGAGATCTGAAAATATTTAGGTATTATAAAATTAGTATTTATCTAACTAAAATCCATTTGAGTAAAAATATGATGGTTTATTAGTTTTAGAATTTCTCTTTTCATTTTTATTATAAGCCCAGTTCGTCATATTATTGACAAGGTATATGAACAAATAGAAAATCAAACCTCCAGTCAAGAAGAAGATGAACTAATTTTTGTAGACTCACAAGACATCTCACCTGTAAAGCCTAAAATAAAGCAAATATTTGTATCGACGACAAAAAAAGTAATAACCTAGCATGAGAGAATCATTATTATAAAAACTCTAGATTTGTAGGATGAGTAAGTCATTTTTGTTCATATTTACATTTGCACCTTATTATTATTTCAATATTTATATTAATTCCAATGTTTACGTTGCTTTTGTAATTGAAGTGCATGTTAAGTTGTGTGCCAGTGTGGACTTATGTCCTTTAATTATGTTGTATTGTGTGGCAGCATGGACTTATGCAAATATTTTTTGTGACATATTTTGCTTTATTTATGTATTTCATCAAACATTATCATTTTTAATATGAATTTTATAGTTCATTTGTTATTTAGAAAGACGACACAGTTCTTACATGTAGAGATCACATAATAGAGTTAATAACTGGAGGAAAGCTAGTCGATGATGTGACCAATATCCATCAACATATGTTCATGAAACGTGCTGCACTTGACACTGAATCCATATATGCTCATTCAATAATTTATTTAATACACATTGAACATTGTACATGGAATGTTTCACATAGTTTTGTTGATGCTGATATGCAGAGAACCATGAAGGATGGCTCTGAATCATTCATCAAATTAAGTATGGCACATTTAAGAAGACTTCATCTCATGGCATGAACTTTTGAATAATTCTGTTGAATACATCTATACATTGACACCTTTTAATTGTTGATCTTATGATGGGCTTGCAATATCATTACACTTTTACCTTGGCAGATGGATATTATAGCAAGTCATAACAGATGGGTTAATATTCCTATATTGTATATATCAATTTTATTATTTTACTAACTATGACTAATCTAAGTTTCATAAAATCAAAGAAAATGGGTTATAAATTATCTAAAGAATGAGGAGAAATACATATATGATAATGGGGTGGTAAATAGAAGTGGATGTGAAGTAATTTTATCTCTCACATTTCACGGCAACACTTCATTGGTTGCAGCATCTTTTTACTTGAATATGTAGATCGTATTCAACGATCCATACCTATTACTGTATTTGCATAGAAGGATATGAAGCGGTTGCAAATTAAATATGCTATACAAATTGTGGAGGATGGGTTCTTAAAAACTAATTAATGAATAGGGACAATTATATTTTTTAATGTTTTTTAGTAACTATTTGTAAAGTGACATGAAACAATTTATTTTTATATTTGTGTAATAAAGTTTACTTTTTTTTTATTAATTTCTTTCCAGCTACAATTACATTTTTTGGGGTTGCTTTTAATTTATGTATGCTAGATATTTGTATAGGGATATATCCACGCATTACAGCATAGCATAGAGTAAATATCTACGCATTACAACGTAATGCGAGATAAAAATCAATGCATTACAGCATATTGCAGGGTAAATATCCATGCATTACAATGTAGTGCCAAGTAAATATCCACATAGTACAGCACACTGGGGGTAAATATCCATGCATTGTACCACGCTACAGTGGATATATTAAAAAAATGTACTGATTGACATGATAACATATAATTTAAAAGAGTGCAACTATAACAAATAGAAGTAAAAAGGTATAGTGCTTTAACATATTATAGAAAGCAATTATATAGAACGATTCACATAATTAATGTTACATATTGTGCAAGACAACATAATACAAATACCATAGACATCAAACAAATAGTCGACATTAATCTAAGTTCCACAAACAACAGAAGTTTAAGACATGAAATAGTCAACATCAATGAGTTCCACATAAGTTTCACATTATACCGATAACAACAAATACTTAAAAATAAGTCAATAATAGATCATAATAGATCATTCACCAAAGTAAGAAGAATAAGTTTATACTCAATATTAGATATGTGTGCTAGTGCGGGCTTATATGTGCCAGTATGGAGATATATATACCAGTGCGTATAAGTGCATACTAGTGCGTACCAGTGCGTGCCAACTATATGCTAATTAGGGGTGAAAACGGATCGGACGGATAGTGCTCAACTTATATCCGGATTCGGATATTAGATGGATAATAAAATTTAAAACCATATCATAACTAAACTGATACAAATAATTTTCGAATAGAAGATTGGATCTTAAATGGATCTTGATTGAATCTTAAATGAATTATAACCTTTTATTTAGACATAATTAATACAAAAAATTAAGAGTTTAAAAAAATAAATTTTTTGTATGTCAAATTCATATAAAATTAGAAGAATTAATCTCTACAAATAATATATAACACATCATTAGTAACAATATCAATATTCACTATTTAAATAACCAAACTAAAAATTGTAAATTATTTTAAAAAATATGCGGGTAAACAAATATCCGATATCCGTATCCGAATCTGAAAATTATATTCGACTCGTATATGAATCCGTATCCGAGTTTTTTTTTTCAAAGATTATATCCGTATCCGAATCCATATCCAAATCTGATATGAATTTTTTATCCGAATCCAATCCAAATTGGGTCAGATAGCGGGTCAGGTCGAAGTTAATCTGACCCGTTTTCACCCCTAGTGCCAATGCATGCCATTGCAAGCATACAGAGGTACAACTCTTCCTAAAGCTGGCATATTATGGAAAGAAACTATTAACAAAATTGTTTTTAGTCAATCATGTCATAAACTACGACATGAGTACGAACTTAATCAAAGTATTTATCAAACTCTCTATCTAGATTTCTCGCGATTATAGGCTTGACATTATAAGGTTTTTGTGGCATAATTTCCCGTCCCATTTTGATGTGTACCCATTTATTGCGTACATGAGCAATATAGAGTCCCTTCCAAATTGACCTACAACCTGCATCATTGAAAACATCGGCAAGAAAGCAGAGTTTGTCGCCATCCAAGTCCGAGAGTTCATAAGTTAGTTGAAAGCATCCTTTTACTTGCCCTTCTTTATTTACCTCACGTTCATGCTGGATCTTCTCCAATTTATATTTGAACAGCTCATGTATTGGTTTAGAGTTACTTGGAAGGCCCTGTCCCACAGAAGAGGATGAACCTCTAACTACCCTTACTTGATCCAGTGCTTCATCTCTTAGTACTAGAGGAAATATGGAGACTATCATTATCTTCCAAATTTATAACTTTCAACGAAGGCGTATCCGAAGACCAGGTGCTTTCATTCAATGAAATATGTTAATTAGATGCAAAAGCATAATGGCTTATGGCGGTATCATTACCCACAAGGAAATCAACTTCTTCGAAGTGTATAAAGCCCTTCTCTCAACATTTGGTGGATTTTATCTAATTATTGGGAAAAAAATGTAATCAAATACAAGCTTATATTATAATCACACACATATATAGAGTAAATAATAAGATAAAATATATGGTATATTCTATACATTTATCATCATATCTCAATCTTCCTTAGACGATGCAATAGGGACATGGTTGATGTGATCCCAACCCTATCCACTTCTCTGTAAAAGGGCCTTGTAATTTCGGTGATTTTACGAAGGCTTTTCCATCTATTTTTTAAATACTCTACATTTAATTCCTTACCGGCCCTTTCAACATATCTTTTTGTTATTTCCTTCTAATCATTGGTGTAGATCCCTGCATCATGTTGTAGACAAAGTTGGTCTAATGAAATTGAATCTTGCTTAGTAGGCCAGTTGTCAATCCTTTAGTGATGGTAGGGATAGAAAAAAAGGGATAAGTGGGTCGTCCCTAAGGGTTTAGGATAGTAGACCGGTCAATGGGGGTTAGAAGCAACATAGTCGGAATGGTAGGGCTGCTACCGAAGGAGGGGGAACAAGAAAGAATTTAATTCATTCGATAAAACCCTAATGAGGCGCCTTTCACATATTTAGAGGCTAGCATATCCACTAAACAATTGAAAAAACTAGACCTAATACAAGTTTCCTCACTGGGCACGTTCAAATACATTGACTGATTTGAGAATTTTTAAAGTACAGTGAAGTAAAATAATTTTGAACATAAGTATATGAGTAAAATATATTTAATAAGAGTTTTTACATGCGAAATATTAAAATATTCTACCTTGAAGACCATCCATAGAAGGCTTTCATTGAGAATTTGAATTACAGGGCTTGAATTAAGGCTACTTAGGTATTGAGAGTGATTTATACAGTAAGTTTATTTTTAGTAACTTTTGAAGTATGGTTATCTAAATCTAAAACTCTAGTTAACTAGTTGAGATGTGCAACTATAGTAATAGTAAGATTGTATGATGGTAACAAAAGTGGTTAAATAAATAGTTTTGCTAAAAGATGAGGCTTTTAATAAAAGAAAAATATAAGGTAGGGTTTGAACCAAAATAAGTCTATTATGTAGAGTCATTTTTGAGAAGTTTTCTAAAAATTATACATGAGATTTTAAATAATAAAGAGTCTAAATAAAAAAAATAAAAAAAATTAATTTGAACTCGAAACTGACTTCAATTCTAATTAAGAAAAATCTAATACAAGATTAATGGGAATGATTTAGTCAAAACTAATGCTAAAAATTAATTACTAGAATTGATAATCATAGTTGCTGAAATTTAAAATTGTGCCGGTACTAGACAATTAAAATCAAATCGAATGCTAAAGGAAAAAAAAAGTTTCAAAATATTATTAAAAATTTAGATTGAATGCCAACAACATTGCTAAAAATTAGAATCTAAATGATTTATTTAGAATTTGAAAACATTCAATCTTAACATTGATAAGAAATTAGAATCCGAATAATGCTAAACTTACAATGTCTCAAAATTTCTATGAATAAACTTAATTGTTGTGCATTGAGCTAAAACAAATTGAAGTCTAAAATTCTAAAGAATCACACCACAAATATAGAAGAAATATCAAAAACTAAACAAAAATATACCCTAAGAAACATATTGCCCATCCTCTTACAAATCTATTTATTTATACATTTCTCAGATCATGCTGCTAGCGAAGATCTCGCTTAATTTTCATTGGAAATCTTTTGATCGTTAGCAATTTTTCTATTGTTTGATAAGTTATTGCTAAAAATCTATTGCTTGATGAAGAGATTTATTTATTATTAGAAATTTGCATGTGAAGATGGATGATTTGTTGTTGAAATTTTACATGTGAAGAAAGGTAATTTGCTGTTGAAATTCTACAGCTTGATAAAGATTTCTTATAAAAAAAATCTATAGCTTAATCAAGATTTGTTTGCTGAAATTGCTCTCAAAAATCTCCGCCACAGTTGGAAAAGACATAGTGGACATCGCTGGAAATCAGCTAGGTGGTCGAGTGAAAAAAATATTCATTTGGATTGAGTAAGAAAGAATGTGAATAGTGATTGGGTTTGATTATTTGAGAAGAAGGCAGATGATGGTTGCGATTCTAAGGACGAATAGGAAAACATATCTAATCCATCATGTATCTCATGCAGCTCATAGCGTATTTCATATATCTTTTAATTCAAGTAAAATATTTAATTTTACATATAAAATAGGGTAATTTATATATTACATAGGTGATGGATGACATTTTTTTTCAAATTAGAGCGTATCTTTCGTATACACAATGCGTATAAATTACATAAGTGATACGTATTTTTTTTAATCTCGATACTCATTTTTTTTAAAATTAGAGCGTATATTTTGTATAGTCGATACATATAAATTACATTAGTGATGCGTGATGTTTTTAGGACATGGCAGTCTTTTTGAAATTTGTCAAGGCTAAATCAATAAAATGACCCAAAATTGTAATTTGATAAATTAGGGATCTATTTCTACCAAATAGAAAAATGATGGGTTTTTTGCTACAAATTGCCTAAGAAAATGACACTAAAAAGACATATTATATTCTAACATAGACACTTTTTCTTTTATTATATATATAGTTTATATAAAATTTCATTCTCCCACCTCTCACGCTTTGATAATATTGAAACTAAGGCAACCACAGATTGTTCAGAAAAAAGTGTGATTGGTTTATTTTTCAATCGAATAAAAATAGGGTAACTTTGCAAAGTGCAAAACCACTAGGATTTTTTGTGTAAAATACTTAAAATCTGAACTTGACCTAGACAGTTTTTCTCAAAGTAATGCCTAACAAGTAATTTTAACATTACTTTTATCAAAATAACAGTTGATAAAAAATATTCTATTACTTTTAAAAATAAACAATAAGATATCTAAAATACTCTTTATTTAATCTTAAGATCTGGTTCTCATTTTATTTTACATCAATGTTAAAAACCTTATTCAAGAGTATTAAAGCATTGTATATTCATATTAAATTAACTTGTATGTCTAGTAACTATTCATTGCGAAAACTAATGGCATAGTGATTTTTAAAATACTAAAAGTAAACGTAAGAGTCAAATGATAATTATTTGCACAATAGGATAAATGATAACACATGCAAAATAAAGATGTTTTTCATTATTAAGTTTTCAAATAATGGATTGTATAGCTAAGGCAATCCTATCACAAAAATAAACCACATGAGTCAAAGATTCAATGCTTGAGTGTGACATATCACCTATTTTGTACCACATTAAATGGAAAACAACTCTCTTTCGAAGCACAAATATAAGTAAGAATAGATTAATCAAAAAATGGTACTATTGGATGATTTTGCAATGAAAAATATAAATAGAGAGAATATGCAATATGAAAAGTAACTTAGGGGCTTTGTTTGGTTAAAGAACAAGGGACCTTTAATCATATATTAGGAATCCATAATCTGTAGCTAAAAACCATCAAATCTAGTATAACTAATACTATGACTAGCCTTCTTTTGATATTATTAATACTATAAATACTAGACCTCTTGTCCTTGTTTCATATTCCAATTTATAGTTGGGATAAGGGAGAGGACCTTCTATCCTAGAATCACAACTAAACACAAAAAAATATAGCTCTCCTCTAAATCATAAATAAATAAATAAAAGTATAACACTATTTACGAATTATTTTATGCCTCGTTTACTTTACTGATGCAATCTAGGTCAAATCGGATCACATCATGGAGACATTAGGCTCAATGAATTGAGTCTAATTATCTTATTTGCTTATTTGGTTTAGTTAGATCCTTAGTATGTTAGAATTTTATTTAATTAGTTAAATCTAGCTCTATGCAGTTTTGAGAGAATATTCTAAATAATATCAAATAAGATCGCCAACTTTCAGATTTACAACTTTAGTATTCATGATTTCTCCATACAGAATCTATCTATCGGAAAACGAAGGCTTAATTTGAGATAGATAAGGAAAACTAATTTAGTTAAATTGTTTAGGACTATTTAGATTTAATCTCTATAAATAAGGTCTTATGACGTGTATCTTAGGTATGCTTGGAATGAAAAATTTATTGGCTTTTGCAATTGCATCTCTCTCAACTAGGCCGTGGGCCTCTACATCTCCCTCCTCCATCTTCACCAATCAGCGTCATCTCTTCTATTGACACGGTCTCATTTAGCTTCTAATCTCCCTCTTCCGCCGATCTCCCTAATCCCATAGAACAGGCCTGCTTCTCCCCCTTCGTCTCTCTATCTTAACCGTCTCTACCTTCCGTACGATTTTTATCTTTATCTACTATTTTTATATTTACCGATTATCACAGTTATGGGCCAATCATAGTTTTCAACCATCTATTGCATCCGCATCTACAAGCCATCACCACCATTATCCCTACCGGTGCCACCCCATCACTACCGGCCTACCACTATCATACCTCACCTTGGAGTCTGTGTCTCCACCCACGGATCCCAAATCCCATGCAAACCTGAATCTCATAGGTCTGACCCTTTGACCTTTGTTTACCTTTTCAAAGATATCTTCCAATTTACTTATCCGATTTATGTAAAACTAAATTCTTTGGAAAGTTCTCTTCCAAAGCTACCTCGTATTAAAATTTGACATTGATCTAATAGCTAGATCCTCCAAGATATCTTTCAAAAGTTTGGGTAAAAAATTTGTCCAGCTACGAATCAGATCAAGTCGGTTCATAACAAAAAAAAATTTGATGGTTTTGGACAGATTTGAGGATGTAATTTTCAAAAGATATTGTGGAAGATCTAGCTATTAGATAGCCCTAGAAGAGAAATGTCAAACAAATCTTGTTTCATGTACATTGAATACGTAGATCGGAAGGTATCTTCAAAAAGGTAGATAAAAGGTCGGAGGGTCAGACCTATGAGATTCATGTCTATACAGGATTTGAGATTCGTGGGTGGAGGCACGGACTCCAAAGTGAGGTATGGTGGTGGTAGGTTGACAATGATGTGATGACATCAATAAAGATGATAGTGGTGATAGCTTGCGGATGTGATAGATGGTTAAAGATTATGATTGGCCTATAAGTGTGGTGGTAGCAGATAAAGATAAAAACCGTACGGTAGGTAGAAACAATTAAGATAGAGAGACGAAGGGGGAGAAGTAGGCCTGTCCCATGGGACTAGGGAGATCGGCGGAAGAGGGAGATTAGAAGGTACATGAGACCTTGCCAATAGAAGAGATGGCACTGGTTAGTGAAAAAGGGAGATGTAGAGACCTGCGGCCTAGTTGAGAGAGATGCAAGGGGCAAAAGCCAATAAATATTTCATTATAGCATACCTAAGATACAAGCCGCAAGGCCTTATTTATATAGATTAAATCTAAACAACTTAATTAAACCAGTCTTCCTTATCTATCTCAAATTAATCTTTCATTTCGTAGCGCCGTAGATAGATTCCCAATATGGAGAAGTTGTAAATACCAAAGTTGTAGATTGTCGATCTTATCCAACTTGTTTGATATTATTCGGACATTTGCAGAATATTCTGCATCCCCATGATGTGATCCGGTCTGACCCAAATCGCATCATTTGCAAATGAGGTTAATACTAGAATAACTATTCTTATGCTTACCAGTATTCTGAAATAAATACATGAGAAATATTTTAATGTGATATAAAGTGAATGGAAAGATAAGGAAATATATTTTATTTTTTTATAAAATTATTATAAATATATTTTGATTCAATATAAAGTAGGTTGATGGGATAAATATCAAGGGTAAATTAGTAATTTGGTTAGTATATAATATAAAATATAATTTTAATAAATAATATTTGTATTTCATAATAAATTATTATGATATTTAGCTGGAATATTCCAGAATAAGTAAAAAATTATTCCGCTAAATTTTTCTAAAATCTAATATAAAAACTCAGATATGGAAATCTGATCAAATATAAGATATTATTCAAACCGACCGTGACCGCAAACGAACGACTCGGTCGACTCATTTCTCGACTCGCTCTGCAGCTTCGCGGAAGCTTCTTTCGATGTCTGGGGGCACGCCGTCTAATCTCCGTCAACTCCTAATCCGAGAGAGAGAGAGAGACAACGCGGACGGCGATTTGTGCGGGCGAATTGAAAGGTCGGAGCGGCGATAAAATAGCTGAGGAGACAACAACGACGAGTCTCCCGTTTCCATTTTAGAGATCTTTGGAGATTGGAAGTCGATTCTCTGCGATGATGCTTCCAAGATCGGATGCGACGAATCGGTTGTCTTTGTAAACGGTGAAAGAAGAGAGAGAGAGAGATTAGGATCGATCTTGTTCTCCGTGCTCGGTGCGTTGTTGGCTTTTGTCATTCTTCTTATCGTTTATTAGATTCCATCTGTTGTTCTGAATTTTGACATGCTGATAGATCTATGACTTGTCTATGATGTTAGTCGAATTGGATCCGCATTCATTAATGGTTAGGTAGCTCAATAGGTAATTAAAAAAGGTGGAGGATTAAGAAAAACAAATTGGGAATCAAGATGCTTGTTTTATATTATTCGATCAGTCTACCATGTGAATGATCTCTTGATAACTTCTTAAGACACATCTTGGGAAAGTTGGTTGCTGATGAGAGGAGCGCTGCTCAAAATGCAGTCTATGTGCTACTCATAGATGCGGCCATTTATTAGTTTGACACATTAGTATCAATCTTTCAAATTTACATTCCTTGTCAGAGTTTCATAATAAGTTCCTTGTAAAGAGAAATATTTTTGTCTTTGTGATCTTTCTATTTTCTTTCTTGCTTTGTATAAATTTATCAGCTCAGTACTTGGCATATGATGTCTGTCTTATGACTGCTTCAATATTTGAGCTTCCTTTTAGAACAGCAGAGAGGAGAAGAGCATACTGTGTCCTTGATGATGAGAATTTGCGGGCCACTTTCTAAGACTTAATATTCACATTTCCCATGCAGTATGTGCAGCAAAAGATATCAAATGGATCTACAAAAGCAATTAAAGCTCCTATATAACATTATCCAAGTTTTTGGCATTCTTAAGTTATCACTCTAATTTACAAATTTCATCATTTGCTTGAGTGCTTTATTTTATTTTTATGAAATAGTTGTTAGGCTTAGAACAACCTCAACCTCAGGTAATAAAGAAGAAAATACTTTCATCTCACATTTAATAATAGTAAATCCTATATAATATTATCCAAGACACGGTAATCACAGGTGTTCTAATTTTTTATTGTTAGTCAATTTGTGCTAGGATGATGATTGATGGCATAGAGAATATAAAGATATACACTGATGGTTGATGATCAAATGATCATAAATTTGGTGAGAGGTAGGTGTTTTTCCAAAGATTAATGGACTATTAGAAGATCTAAGTTAATATTATCAAAATAATTACAGGAAGCAACTTTTCGAGTATTAGGATAGGGATAGGCCATTTGAAAAATTGATATATAGGTTCATAACTCACTTCCCAATCTATTTGTTTATGAATGTCAAACTCCAATCTGTTGATATGTTTCATTAAAACTTTAGGATCATTAATGATATTTTCAAAGAATTGAATTCTTGAATTAAGGAAATACCTTGTTGGTATTATATTTTGAAATTTTTAAGCATTCAAACTTCAAAATACATATAAACTATGAAGCACGGACACTTCTCCCAGGGAGAGGTCGGACACCTCTCCCAGGGAGAGGTGTCCGTGTCAGACACGGACACGCGTGGGACACGTGTCCGACACGTGTCTAGAGTTTCCCGAAAAAAAAAATCGGACACTGTTGGTGGGACACAGGCGGGGACACGAGTGGTATTTTAGATATTGTTTAACGGGTCGGGTCGGGTTCCATCAAATGTTATTAACCCGAATCCAAACCCGATAATAAAACCTTACCTTCATTGTTGAGCGACGGAATCGTTCGATTCGATCGAAGCCTTAAAAGGCTAAAACCCTTGAGCAGCTGCCGAGCGACGATCCGAGGCGTGACGGGCTGCTGAGCGAGTGCGACGGCCGATGGAGCGAGTGCGGCGAGCTGAGCACGGCGAGGACGCAGGTTCTTCTCTCTCCCTGTCTCTGTCTCTGTCTCTCTCTCTGTCTCTTCCTCCCTCCATGCCCTCCCTGTCTCTATCTCTCTCTCCCTGTATCTTCCTCCCTCCCTTTCTCTCTCTTTCTCACATTCTCTGTCTCTTCCTCCCTCCCTCTTTCTCTCTCTCTCGCTGTCTCACTCTCTCACTCTCTCTCTCTCTCTCTGTCTCTTCCTCCCTCTCTCCTTTTCTCTCATTCTCTCTCTCTTTCTCTCAGTGTTTCACTCTCTCGCTATCTCTCTCTCTCTCTCTCTCTCTCTCTGTCTCTCCCTCCCTCCCTCCCTGCCCTCCCTGTCTCTGTCTCTCTCCCTGTATCTTCCTCCCTCCCTCACTCTCTCTCTCATTCTCTGTCTCTTCCTCTCTCTGTCTCTCTCTCTCTCTCTCTGTCTCTCTCTCTCTCTCTCTCGCTGTCTCACTCTCTCTCTGTCTCTTCCTCCCTCTCTCTCAATCTCTCATTCTCTCTCTCTCTCCGTCTCTTCCTCCCTCCCTCCCTCCCTCTCTCTTATTATCTCTCTCTGTTTCTATCTCTTCCTCCCTCTCTTTCTCTCATTCTCTCTCTGTCTCACTGTCTCTCTCTCTCATTCTCTCTCGTTATCTCTGTTATTAATTTGTTAAATTATATTAAAGCTTCTCTAATCTCTATCTGTTAAATTGTTAATCTGCTAATACATATCTCTTTACTAATGTAGTTTTATTGCGGTTGAAGAAAGGTGAATACTAAAAATAATTCTGATTCTAGTCAAAATATATCTTCTGTGGATGATAATGCTCCCTTGTGGAGATATGTTACTAAGATGGAGAAATTGGGAGAAGGTGGAGGAAATCATAATTTTAGATGCAATTATTGTCAACAAGTCTACAAGGGATCATATTATAGAGTAAAGGCTCATTTGCTGAAAATTAGTGGGCATGGAATTAGAGGTTGTCCAAAAGTGAGTAGTGAACATGTTATGGAAATGAAAAGGGTTGTTGATATGGCTGAGTTGAGAATTAAAAATTCGATGCCTAAACAAATTCCTTTGCCAAAATTTGGACAAGCGGCATCTTCTAGTAACTCAGTTGGAGATGTAGGTTTTGATATGGAAGGGACATTAAGAAAAAAAAGAGCAACAGGAATGACACCTATTGAGAAGTCATTTAATTCTGGTGCTCGCAATCAATTATATTGTGAGATTGCAAGAATGTTTTATTCAGCTGGGTTGCCTTTTCATTTGGCAAGAAACCCTCATTATGTTAAAGCCTTTCAATTTGCAGCAAATAATAATATTTCTGGATTTGTGCCCCCTGGCTATAATATGTTGAGAACTACACTACTTTAACAAGAGTGAGCAAATATTGAAATGTTGCTAAACCCTATTAGAAGCACATGGGGAGAGAAAGGGCTGAGTATTGTATGTGATGGTTGGAATGATGCACAAAAGAGACCGGTTATAAATTTTTTAGCGGTGACTGAGAGTGGGCCTATGTTCTTAAGAGCTGTGAATTGTGAAGGAGAATATAAAGACAAATTTTTTATCTCTAATTTGATCATTAAAATTATTGAAGAGGTTGGACCTCATAATGTAGTCCAACTGGTTACTGATAATGCACCTATTTGTAAGGCAGCAGGGATGCTTCTTGAAGCAAGGTTTTTTCACATTTTTTGGACTCCATGTGTTGTTCACACTCTCAACCTAGCTTTGAAGAACATATGTATAGCAAAAAACATAGAGGCAAATGAGATTGTGTTTGATGAGTGTAGCTAGATTTCAGTAATTGCAGGGGATGTAATGTGCATAAAAAATTTCATCATGCAGCATTCAATGAGGTTGGCTATTTTTAATGAATTTGTCAACGTAAAATTGCTTGCTATTGCGGAGACTCGCTTTGCTTCGGTGATTATAATGTTGAAAAGATTTAGAAAGATCAAGAAGGGTCTTCAATCAATGGTAATCAGTGATAAATGGAGTTCTTATAGGGAAGATGATATTGGCAAAGCACAGTTTATCAAAGATAAAGTCCTTGATGACATTTGGTGGGATAAAATTGAATATATATTTGCCTTCACAGAGCCTATATACAGTATGCTACGGGTTGCAGACACAAATAAATCATGCTTACATTTGATATATGAAATGTGGAATACAATGATTAAAAAGGTGAAGACAGTCATATTTATACATGAAAACAAGAAAGAAGACGAGGAATCTATTTTTTATTCAGTGGTGCACAAGATCCTAGTGGATAGATGGGATAAAAGCAATACACCATTACATTGCTTAGCACATTCTTTGAATCCAAGGTTAATTTAATTTCTATAGTCCTCTTTCGTATTATTAAAAATTTTATTGTTCTTTCATTGCTATTGTTTACTAGTTATATGATTATGTTAATAGGTATTATAGCTCATCATGGATTCAAGAGAACCCAAATCGTGTACCGCCGCATAAGGATTTGGAAATTTCTAATATGAGAAACAAATGCTTAAAAAAGTTATTTCCAAATGCAGAAGAACGAAAAATGGCATATCAAGAGTATACTAGTTTCTCCACATCAACCAAAAGTTTTGCTGAGTATGATTCAATAGCAGATAGAAATGAGTTTGATCCAAACATGTGGTGGGTTGCTCATGGTGCTTATGCTCCTATTCTTCAGAATTTAGCACTTAGGTTACTTGGGCAACCTTGCTCTTCTTTAGGTTGTGAGAGGAACTGGACCTATTCTTTCATCCATTCATTGAAAAGGAACAAGATAACTCCACAGAGAGTTGAAGATTTAGTATATGTGCATACTAATCTTCGCCTTCTATCAAGGAGGTCTCCAGATTATTTGAGAGAGGAGACTAAGATGTAGGATGTTGGAGGAGATTCTTATGATTCCTTTAATGGTGCAGGAATGCTGGAGTTTGCTGATCTCTCAATTGATGAACCAGATTTGAAGACTATAATGTTTGTTGATGAAGGCAATGAGGCAGTTGAAGATGAATGATCTACCTTATGTTGCTATTTTGTAATGATTGTTAGTTTTTAAACTTCTGTGGAACTCAGTTACTTGGACAGTTGGACATGTTTTACACTTTTGGGGCTTGTAATAATAATCTGATATCTTTTTAGAATTTTGAACGCTTTTGATTGTCTTTCAATTTTGTTATTATCTTTAAATTAGTTCTTACAGCTTGATGTGTACTTCTTAGTTCTTTGAATGATACTTCTTAGTTCTTATAGCTTGATGTATGTATTTAACACTATTAGATTGCAAACTTTTACTTTAGATGTATCAATTTTTTATATTTTATATTTATTTATTTATTTATTTCGCCGTGTCCTATATTTTCAAAATTTGCCGTGTCGCCGTGTCCGTATCGTGTCGTGTCCATGTCCATGCTTCATTGCATATAAAGATAGGTAAATTAGTAAATTAAAAACATACCTACTAGTAGCATTATATCTCGATGTTGCCATTTGTTTCACTTGGAATTCATCAACATCCGTCACTTTTTTTAACTTTTATCTACATGTTTACCTCCATGTATCACCATATTTATATCAAGATCTTTGACAATATTTGTCAACATGAAATCAAGACAATGTACAACACTTGGTATCTAATGTAAATATTGTTTATTTAACATAAATAATTATCCAACAGTCTTATAATTTACCCCAATATCAGTAACTACTTAGATTACTATTTTTTCATCTAATTTTTCTACTACTTCATCTATCAATCAAAAAATATAATTCATATTTTGTGTCGTCTACTCATCACGCATCAATGTACAACTAAATGCATCCCAATAATTTTTAAATGTCCTAATGTAGTGTAAAACTCAGCTACTTCCGCCTCAAAATATTTAGTGATAATATTATTTGAACTGGGAGCAGAACACCAAATTCTACTAATTGTCTAACATCCACTTTAATGTGATAATAATGACTATCAATTATATTAAAAGAATATGATTATAGAAGAAAATTTTAAAAATAACTCTACCAATGTGCTTCTTTGTATTTTTTATCCCTTTGAGAACTGTCTTAATAAAAGTATGCAATGTCCTTTTTTTTATATGCATCTATTGGTTCAATATTTTTAGACTCCTCTAGAACATTAGGATTTTAGAATTACTGTTCCCATATTGTCTTTCTCCCTACATGCGAGTTGATTTAGATCTATCAAAGCGACCACCACTTCTCATTTCCTCCTCCCTGTCCAAAAATAAATTATATACTCAAGGTCGCCGGAGGTCGAGGGAGTGGGATCTACATCGAAAGAGTTCATCAAATGTCAATGGAGGTCGGATTTGCATCAAAGAAGGAAAAAGTTGCTTGGGGGAGAGAGAGAGAGAAGTGGGATGGCTGGGCTCGAGGACATCAACTAATTAATGTCCTTAGGTCGGACACAAGTTGGATCCCTCACAGATTCGACCCGTTTAACTTAAAAATACTTGTATTGGATAGTTTCGGCTGAAATGACCGAAATTGACTTGATATGTACCGAGTATCAACCGACACTGCTGCGGTAAATACCACACCGAAACTAGTTCGATGACTAGTTTCGAGTTGGCATCATTTTGGTTGATCCGTATCAGGATCAGCTGAAAGTGGAATCCTTGACATGAAGGATAGGAAAAGGGATATGTGAAGAGAGGCTAATTTGCATGTTGTGATTAGTGGGAGATATTTTCCAAATTTTGGGGAAATAGGGTTTATTGAAAATTACTTGCTTTTTTGACACCAAGTTGGCGAACATAGAACTATTGAAACACCAAAGAACATAAGTAAGAAGGATTTTGTGTGTTCATCCATAATAATTTTAATATCCAGAGCAAAAAGGAAAATGGTAAGATAGTTAAATCGACAATATGGTATGCATATTCAATTTCTTATAATGCCAGAAAGGCACAAGGTCTGCCTGTATGAGAACAGATTAATATAACTATAATGACATCTTAGTGAACTCATATCCATTTACAGTAATATACAACAAAAAAAAAAACTGATATGGACATCCATCTTTTAGATGTATTATTTTCAAGTTTCTTGTTTTTTTTATCTCTGTGTATGTATTTGTGATTTACACAATTTGTAAGGATTGTCCCCCTTCTTCATCTCCCCCTATATCTTCCAGATAAACGAACACAAATACTTTGCATTTTATCTCCTGTAATGCATGCTGATGTTACATTTTAATTTTCCAGTTAGCGATAGTATCACTATATCAAATTTGATTTGTTTGCTTTGTTATGACTGAGTTTATGATGTCACTTTTGGATATGCAGATGGGACCCAGGGATGAAATGGACGAGTTTGAAATTGAGATGGAGACCCTTGTTAGTCCATCTATGTCCACAAAGGCACACAATTCTGAGATACCTCATTGTAGGCCACTTCCAAGTGCTGCTCAATCTTGGACCTTCTGGATAATAGTTGAAAGATTTTGCAGAAGTATTAGAATTGTTATATTTACGGCGAAGATTAACATATTACTACCTTTTGGACCTGCGGCAATCATTCTTCATTATCTTACCAGGAATCATGTATGATTTAATCGTGACAACTTCTTTTACGTGGTAGTTTTTAAAGTCATGGGATCTGAAAAATCCTTGGAATTCTTTCTAACTCTCTTTTCTGTATTGTTGCAAATGTTATTTCATAAGCAATCAACTGTAGCAAGTCCTTCATGATTTGTTCATCTATTACTTGGACCATTTGACTTTTCTGAAGAAGTTATTTTTAAGATTTTTCCAGAAAATATATTTCACATCCAGACGTGGAGATGTTTACTTATCAGTGGATTTGTTATTTTGGAACTCCAGTTGCATATTCAACATTGCAGATGTCTGCCTTTCATAGTGATGTGGTAGTGTGGGTCCCAGTTCACTAGAATGTCTGTTCAGCTAGTCTTAGGAATATAATATTATTTTGTATATGCATGTATGCTTTATCTTTTTTGTGAATACTGTCTCCAAAGCTCAGTTTATCATGTGTTATATCTAAAAATTGCAGGGCTTGGTTTTCTTCTTCAGCTTGATAGGCATAACTCCTTTGGCTGAGCGTTTGGGCTATGCAACTGAGTAAGTCTGGGTGATATTGATTTATCCTCTATCTGTTTTCCAGAAATGTGCTAAATAACTTGCTGACGCTTTTATTATGTAGGCAGCTTGCAGCATTCACTGGTCCGACAGGTTAGTTAACAACGTAAAAGTTAAAACAGTACCATTTTATGCATCAACATCTCATGGTGCATGCAGCTGTATATCTTCCTTTTCTTTTTCTTTTTCATCCTGTTTATCTATAGAAAGTTTAACCAGTAGTCATATATTTCTAATCACAGTTGGAGGCCTTTTGAATGCTACATTTGGGAATGCAACAGAAATGATAATAGCTATTTATGCATTGAAGAATGGAATGATTCGTGTAGTTCAGCAATCTTTATTGGGCTCTATATTGTCAAACATGCTTTTAGTTCTTGGATGTGCTTTCTTGGCGGGTGGTATCGTGCACTGCAAGAAAGATCAGGTCTTCAACAAGGTAATGGTTTTGAAAATCGTCAATTGATTGAAACTTGTAGTAGTCTCTGGTTTCTTGTAAACTAGTTGATATATGGATAAAACAAATGGAGCATTCATCTATAACAGGCAGCTGCTGGTGTAAACTCAAGCTTATTGCTGATGGCAGTTATGGGCCTAATGTTTCCAGCTGTGCTTCACTTTACACATTCAGAGGTGCACTATGGCAAGTCAGAGGTTTCTCTCTCACGATTTAGCAGTTGTATCATGCTTGTGGCTTATGCAAGCTACCTTGTTTTTCAACTGAAGAGCCATCGCAATCTTTACACTCCTCTAGATAATGTAAGTGGTTAGACATAATCTCAAGTTCGTGAGTTAAATATTCAATTTAGGACAGATATTAATGGGACAGAGATTGATTCCTTGCTAATCTCTTTCTTATTTAGTACTTTGTAGAACAGTGCATATTTTTTAATCAACAAGATTTTGGTGCCATTTGAGTACTTTTTAAGATTAAATATCAATATTAGAACCTTGTTGTTTTGTCATGGAAGGATATCACGAATTAAAATCTTTCTTAGCTTAAGCTTTTAGAAAATTTGGTAAGTTAATATGATATATGAACAGGAATTCCTGAGCTCAAATCCCATTAGGCCTATTTATTAGGTAAAATATAAAACCTCCACCTTTTAGTTCAAAATATACACCATGGGTCTATTAAGATGTGTTAGATAGCTAGTTGGCCAAAAACTCAAGCTTGTTAGGTAATAGACCGACAATTTATACCATGCCTTTAACAAAATATCTCAAGCCTGGATGTGAGAGAAAGCTTTAAAATATAAGGACTGAAACCGCCACTCTATATTAGCTTAAGCTTTTATATTAACTGGTGACCTATGTCAAAAGGAGGCTGTTAGTATAAATGGTAGTTTCAGTTTATTTTCTAATATGCCTGAGTATGGACTTCAAAGAAGCTTATGATCGTTCCTTCTTCCTTGAGAATAATGTGTCTTGTTTTGGAAGAAACAGAAGATACCAATGTAGTTATAGACATGATCAAGAATATCTATGGTGACTGGTGTCTTTGTAAAAAAATGCTTCCATAAACTTGGGTGCTTTTCATTTCTTTCCATGCAAGAAATTGTATTTTCTTCTTGAAGCTCTTTGGAAGAGGAATTGTGATATAGCTCCTTCATTCTTATTTTCATTCTTAGCTGTCTATTTTGATGCTATGGATATTATAGGAAGATGGGCATAATGAGGCTAACTCTGATGAAGAGGAAGCTCCAGAGATAGGTCAATGGGAATCAATATCATGGCTTGCTGTTTTGACCATATGGATCTCAGTCCTTTCCGAATACCTTGTGGATGCTATTCAGGTAGGTGAACTTTAGATTCACTTCTTTATTGTCGCTTTATACATATATGTATTGGCACATAAATCGCATAAATGCAATAGAAACTGAGATTCTGTCCTAACTGAAGGAGAATAGGTGAGAGTGGAAATTGTTATGTGAAAAGGACGATCTCATTTGAGCTGTTCTTTTGTTGGGTCCTATTTTGTGGAACTATGGGCAACTTATTTCTACATATGAATATAGGAATGTGTCATTACAACTTATCTTCATATTTTGGATTTCTCCATTGTTACGATCTAACCACATGGGTCGAGTCAAGTCAAGTTAGTTAGTTTGCTTTATCTTATTATTTTAAATTTTAAATAAATGGGATAATCCGTATGTGAATCCGATCTGCTAGAAATTTTTACTTGTATAAATAAAGAGCAGGCATGCGCTGATAATTATCATTAAATGAATTTGAGTTAGTCAAGTTAATATTTTTATTCTTATTTTTTACTGTAGCCGTTAGATCGTATTTATCTTTCTGGGAATAGATCATAGCCATAGAAGCATTCCAATCTTTCAAACCCTAACCATCTTCTTCTACCAGCAGCCACCCTACCTTACGGTCATTCACCACCACCTTTGGTCGTCCGTCACCGTCCAACGATCGCCGCAATATCAGATATTTACTATTCTGTCCTATTTCGACCTTTTCTCACTATATCATTTATAATTTTTTATCCAGATGTCGGATTCTCATGAAACCAGATCTATTAGAACCCTACTTTCGAGGCTACCTTCATATAAATTTTTACAATTTTCTTACATCTAGATCATTTCAGATCTTGTACTTAACATTGGTATTAGACTCAACGTTCCTCGGACAATAGTTATCACGCGATCCAAGACAAACTAGGAAGGAGCGACCATGGAGGACTAAGAACTTATCTCTGTTCCTGTGGGAGTTTCTCCGGTGCCCTTTCCACCACTAGAACTATCGGCGATGAGCCGTCAGTGTGCGCAAAAATATTTTTTAAAGAATTTTAAGCCGAGTCAAAAGAGATCCAAACCGCCCTCAAGGATGTGATCCAAGCCTTGGTGGAGGCCCTATTGGCCGCCCTCCACCGACCTGAGCCGCTAGCGCCGCTGGCCACGATAGAATCTAGCTAGACGTGGCTAGAAAACTCCACCCATGAGAGAGGTGGAGGGGAGCCCCAAACCGCAGCCTCGTCACCTCCAGCCGTGATGGAGGTCCCTCTACCACCATAGTCCCTGGCTGCCACCATAGCGACGTCGGAGAAGCTCCTAGCAGCGGCCCTGATGCCATCTTCCTCAGTCACGATGGAAGCTAGGGTCGAAAACCCTAGCTTTCCACCGGCAGCTATCCAGCCCGCTCCCGCCTCCTCCGCCACATTTGTTACCTTCCACAGGACACTAGCACTGGCCGAAAGACCGCCAGGGACGATAGTTAAGGCTACAGCGAACCTCCATCTAGTGGCTGCAGGTCCGACGCTTCCACGACCACCAACGGCCACAACTGGCTTCCTCAAGCCGACTGCCAGCTAGTGGTGGCCGCTGCAGCCGCCAGCGACCGTTGGGTGGCCGAACCCGACAACCACCATAACGGAAAGCTACCTTTACATCGGGGTGGCTCCGCCGCAACTTTCCACCGCTGCCACTCGCAAGCAGTGGGACCATGTGTCCTTTCCGCAGCTCGCAATCGTTCCGCCGTTGTGTGGACCTGTTGGATGGCAACTGCCACCAGCCATCTACCCTGCCCAGCCACCACCAAGGCTACAGCGGCTTGTGGCGGCGCCCCTAGGCCGAAATTCAATTTCAGCCCTAGGGTTAGGGCTAGGACAAGTTCATGAAGATGATGAAATACACGATTTTGAGGCAGGCCAGATATTCACGAATTGGTTCGACCACCCCGTGTGAACCAATTTGGCACCCATGAACATGACCCCGAGCATGAGTACGAGCTCGAGGACAAATGGTGGAATGACCCGGTGGGCCCGCGCCATCAAACTGAGCAGAACCCGTGTGCAACCCGCGGGCGACATAAGCCAGACTTGTGAGCCTATGTCTCACGTGACCAGCCTTGACCGCAAGGTCATTTGGCCTGCGATGACAGGTTACGTTTTGGGATCCAAGCTCGGACCGTCAAGCTTGATTTTCCAAAATTCTCTAGAGGCAACCCGCTAGACTAGGCCTATCTAGTGGAGCAGTTTTTCACGTACCATGGCATGCCAGACCACTAGAAGGTCCAGCTAGCCTTATTCCTCTTAGAGGGCATGGCAATTAGGTGGTACCGGTAAGCTGAGTGGACTCGACCATTCAAGTCTTGGCAAGACTTTGCAGATGCCTAGTACAAAGACTTTCAGACCATGTTGACTAAGCTGACTCAATCAACAACAATTCAAGCTTATCGAGAGGAGTTCGAGCGGATCTGCAATCGGGTCACTAACTGGTCTAACTTGGCCCTGAAGAGCACCTTAATTAGTGGGCTCAGGTCTGACATTCAGACTGAGGTTAAAGCTTTGAGGCCCACTACTTCTAACGAGGCCTTCTCCTTGGTTGTTTAGATGGAGTCCCAAGTTGGATCAGTTGAACTAGATTCACAAAGAGGAGAGAAGAAAGACAGCCTAAGCTCACGGCCCACTAGAGATGGCATCTGCCCCAACTCAACCTGCACCGACGGTTCAGCCTAATCAACAGATGATCTCACGCTGCTTTGTACCCAATGACTTAGAAGAGCGCGAAGAAAAGGCTTGTGTTTTTAACTGTGATGACCGATTTACTCCCGGTCATAAATGTAAGCGCCAACCCACGTCATGTTTCTAGGCAGACTCGAGGAAGATGAACCTAAATCCACTGATTGGCATGACAATTTGTACGAGTACAAAGACGTGAGAGACTAGTTATCTTGAGGATAAGGTGTTGGAAGCGTGGTGAATTATTACGATTCGACCACATGGGTTAAGTCAAGTCAAGTTAGTTAGTTAGTTTTATCTTATTGTTTTAAATTTCAAATAAATTAAATAATTCGCATGTGAATTCTATCTGTTAGGGATTTTTACTCCTATAAGTAGGAGTAAACATGTGTTGATAATTATCATTGAATGAATCTAAGTTTAACTAAGTTAATGTTTTCATTTTTATCTTTTATCGTAGCCGTTAGATCGCATTTATTTTTCTAGGAGTAGATTACAGCCAAAGAAGTATTCCGATCTTTCAAACTCTAGCTATTTTCCCTCACCAGCAACCACCCTACCTTACGACCATCCACCACCACCCTTGGTTGTCTACCACCACACTATGACTGCCGCAATGTCGAATTCTCGTGAAACTGGATTTATTAGAACCTTAACTTTTGAGGCTACCTCCATATAAATTTTTATAATTTTCTTACTTCTAGATCATTCCAGATCTAGTATGTAACACCCATCTTTTGTTCATTATTTCCTATTAAATTTAAATTTTAAGAATCCCATTCAAGCCATAATTGTTGGAGAACTCCTTAGGTGATTCACTTAAATGAATAAAGGTTTCATTGTCACGTGTCTGCATGTCCTTGCCATTTGCTTTGCAATGCTCAGATGCTGGGATCCCACAAGAGTTCTCTGGGGAAAGTTGCATTTCATTGCCATCTTCTTTGCAACTTATCTTTCCTTGGCACTAGAGAATGGTTATCCATGTAGGCTTATTATTTTATTTTAGGTCAATTTACATGTAATCTTGGTTAACTTAGGATGTGGGGTTGCATAATGTTGAGTTAGTCAAGTAGAAGTAGAAGCCAACTATGGAATACAAATGCTCTCGAGAGATTTGTTAAATTTCATGCTGACATGACTATCATCATATAACATGGTGGCTCTGCCATTCCGAAGAGTTCCTTTTTCTTTTTCCTAAAGCAGAGTTAAAGTGTTACACTATATAGGACTCAATCATTTTACTGTTTGGCGATAGAACCATTTTGCTTCAATTTCCAGAAGTCATGTGGACATCATTTTCAATTTGACCCAATTGAAGTTGTTTGAGTCATAGTTTCCAGTTTCGGCGTCTGGCCTGCAACAGCAGCTATGCTGCTAGCTGCAGCTATCAACTGCTGCTAACAGCAGCAGCCAGCTAGAGAGAGAGAGAGGGAGAAAGAGAGAGGGAAAAGGAAGAGAGTGAGGGAGAGAGAGGGAAAGATCAAAAAAAAAAGAGGGTGAGGGAGAGAGAGAGTGAAAGATAAAAAGAAAGAGAAAGTATGGGAGAGCATGGATACTTCAGACTAACAGTTAGAGAGATAGGAAAGAAGAGAGGGAGTAAGAGAGATTTTACTTTTTAGGCTTTATATGTGAGTAATTATTATTTCTTATTTTCTTATATTTTTTTCTAAATTTTTAAAAATTTCTTAACATTTTTAAATAATATTTAGAATTTTATATAATTAAAATAGTCCGATCCGATAGGCAGTCGATACGGCCAATACGTATTGTTTTTCTGACGACCGATCCCGATACCGATTTTCGGAACCTTGGTTTGAGTCGAATTGGGTCCAATCTTAGTCTAATTGATTTAATGAGACTCAATTTACTTTCACCTTTACTTTGCTGGTCAATTATAATTTAATTGATCAATTGGGTTAGTTACTTGATGGTTATGATAAGCCTATAGTGCAAGGGATGTCTGCATCAGAGTCCATTGTGCTTTTGATTACCTAAATTGAGTTAGTCAATTTAGATAAGACTTAGTCAATTAGAGTCTATTAGGAAATTAGGTCCAATTAGAATCATCTATAATCAATTTATTAACCTATCTAAGGGTAATTAGACGAGAAACATGGAGTATAGTGGGATAAAAGTTTGAATCAAAATCTTTTCTCTCTCTCGCCTTTAGTTTTCTCTCTATCTCTCTACTAAGGTTTCTCTCCCTCCCCCCACCCCATCTCAATCTTCTCATTTCTGACCTCTTCTCTTCTTTTTTTCCCTCTAAATCTCTCTTTCTTCTTTAACCTCTACTCTTCATTGTTTACTGTTTCTGTCTAGAAGATTCCGGCAGCAAAAAGATAATCTTTGGGTTGCCTGGACGTGAAGATGGTCACATGGCATTCAAAGCAGAAGCACTATTTTTTCATTGTCAATAAACCTAAAGTCTTATCCTTTCTACATATTTTCGGACTTTCCTGCTGTCCAAATATCTACTTTGAGAGTCGAGGGAACTTGTTCTTTATCTGAGTGGTTTCTCTCCTTCCATCTAATAGCATTCTTTAATTGATTGATTGGCATACCAGTTATTGCTAGTATTTTAGTTTAGTTACTTGTTTTGGGTCATTTGTTCTCCAAATCATTGCATTCGTACTATATTTTATTTAATAATATTCGTGAAGTTTTCATATGTCCAGATCCTGAGCATAATTTTATGTACTCCTATCTGCTTCGGTGTTCCTGTTTCAGGAACATTGAGGAATTTTACCTACGCTGTACATATTCTGCTATTCCTTCCTAAAAAAATTATTAAATTGCTTTGAATTGGTGCATTTTATTACTCACTATGTTCTTTGTTTCCCTTATAGGGAGCTTCAGAGTCGTTGAACCTTCCTGTGGCCTTCATCAGTGTAATTTTGCTTCCTATTGTTGGCAATGCAGCAGAACATGCAAGTGCAATAATGTTTGCTATTAAAGATAAACTTGTAAGTTTGTAAGTGCTATATGGTGCAGTACAGTTGTCTTCCTTTCTCTCTGCCTGTACAGTCATTTAACTAGACTTTCTCTCAATTTCAGGATATCTCTTTGGGAGTTGCAATTGGATCATCTACTCAAATATCAATGTTTGTGGTAATCCTTCAGCAAATTGTGTTGCTTGTTGTGTTAAAACTCTCTTAGCTATAGCTGCAGAGGATCTGCTACTCCTTTTGTATAAGAAGCTAGTCTATATCATATATGCAAATAAGTTGGTCTATATGATATATAGAATAATTTTATTTACATAAAGAATTTATAATGCAACTCTTTAGCTAAGCAGAATGAAATGAGATGAGAGTAGGGGTGTTTTACAGACAATGAAACACCTATAAGTTGATGATATAAAAAAACACCACTTGAAGAACGCAGTAAAAGATTATTTTTCAGTAGACTAAACCTTGAGTACATGTAAAAGAAGCTCTTTGTTTTAATTGAAGAAACTGTTTAGAGTTTGAGAATTGTTGAAGTTAAGGCTGAACTGAGAATGTCCATATTCATGAAATTCTAAAGAGCGGGATGCCAACTACACTTTTTTTAAAAGAAAAATTTTATAAAAAAAAGATATGAACGCTCTTTCTGTAGGGGTGCCTAGGAGATAAAGAGAAACTTGATTTGGCCCTTCTGTTAGAGTTGTGATATAACTCCGTATGCATTGCTCCGTTTGCTGCCATTATGACTTAAAGACCAATGGAGATGCAAAGACATTCAGTATGTCTTGCAATCTTGGAATTACTAATGTCAATTAATGATCGCTTACCTTTGATATTTGTCCTTTCAATTATTCCTTTTTCTTAAATGTTCTGTCTTTTATTATAAAGGCTTCAGGATCTTTCTAGAAGTATGAGACCACATAAAATAATGCCTACTACAATATTGCCATGTTAGTGCATCTGTCTTAACGATTTTCCTGGTTAATTTGAAAAGGGATAATTTGGTAATTGAGCAGACTTACTGAGTGGTGTCTATTGAAAGGACAATCTTCAACAAATGACATGTATGCTTTACTACATATAATGTAGGTTTATTGAAAGCTAATTATTTAATTATAATAAACAAATATTGGAGTGTGGACTATAAAATCTTTACAAGTCTTGCATTATTATGCTATAATTTTTCTTGCAAGTTCCAACTAGAAATGAGCGATAACCCAAATTAAATCACTCCTTGGTTTACTTCAATTTATATCTAGAGAGATATTTAAGAATTAGTGTTAAAGAATGAGCATTAGGCTTGTTGAAACTATTCAGAGGATCTACAAAACAAGAGATTGATTGAGTTCACAATTGACATGATTTCTTTCAAGATCTATTTTATGAACACATGATGCACTGAGTCATAACGAGTATCATTTGAGTTATATGCATATTATTAACTGTTTAACTTCACTATCTATATATACAAATCAATAGAGAAAGGACTAGAAAAGTCTGCCTGGTTCAATACAAGTGTAACGCTAGTTGAAAGATTTATAGTTTTTTGTCATGTTATTTGAAATGTATTCTTAATTTTGGATTACCTCAGGCATAAGCTAAATGTGACCTGTATAATCCTCAAAGATATCTGCTCAATAATATTGCAACAGAAGTTTGTGTTCTACTTAAAAAATTAATTTTATAATGATACTTGTTCATAAAAGAATAAAAGCTAATTTGAGGGAAAATGACTTTTCTGCAACTGTAAAAACCTTAAAATTTTAACTTAAAAAGGATTCCTAGAGATGAGAAGGCACAAAGACCAAGCTTCAGCGATATGATTGGAAATAGATTCTTCATTAGTTTAGCTATTGTTGGAAGATCTTTTGCTTCTTTGATCTTCATTTTCTTTTTTGTAGGGAAACTGACATTTGTTCATCTTTGTTTGCAGATTCCGTTCAGTGTAGTAGTTGGTTGGATAATGGGGAGAGGGATGGATTTGAATTTTCAATTATTTGAGACAGCTACTCTTTTTATAACAGTATTGGTTGTTGCATTTATGCTACAGGTATGCTGTCAAAGTTAATTTATTACAGAAGTCATATCTTTGTGTTTATCTTTGAAATTATTGTTGGTCATAGTTGACACTTAAATATGCCAAGTGATCTGGGTGCTGGGTTGAGATGATACCCATATATAGTGGTTGGAGTTCTTGTTTGTCTTTTCACTTCCGGATGTATTATCTCTATAAATAACAGCTGCTGTATACAGAAATATTGTTTGAGTAATTGATAAGTAACATCATGCAAAGCTTTGGCAAATTGAATTGTTTGCCAATTTAAGTTGGAGATAACAATTATTTCATTAGTATATGCATGTTTTGGTAGAGATATATTTACTGAGATAACTGTAGTCAGCATATTCTTAATGATTATTATGGTTGTCTAACAACAATTACTCCTTTAATCTTCTCCTTTTTGGTGACTCTTATTACTGCACATTTGTTTTTGCATCAAGTTAGCGGTTATCCAGAGTCAGTTTGTCCTTTGAATATTTTCATTATGTCTTTCCAAAATTTTCATTTGAGGTGGCCAAGTAATTATGCTTAGGTATTTAAGCACTAATAATATCCTTTCTTCCTTAAAGACTTATCGACTTGAAATATAAGAAAACATTGGGGAAAGCATATAGAATTGGCATACAATAACTAGAGGAGAATCAACAATATTTACTTATATAGAACCAAATAGATGGGAGAAACATCTAGATAGATTCAAAATTTTGGATAAAATCATGGTTCCTTTTATAGTCTATTTTGTTTTGTTTTTCCTTTTGATGCTCATCAAATAGTTCAACGACCCATGTTGTCCGCCAGGAAATATTTGGCATGGTCAATGATCTGAATTTGCTAACTTATTAAAGGCTCCATTTCATAGCTTACTTGATAAGAATTTTACTCTGCTCTCAAGCTACCTAATTCATGCTCTTTTATCTGGACCTGCAACTGACTGTTGACACATTTGACAAGAAGCATGCATGATAGAGTAACAACTAGGCAAATTATGAGTTAAATATGTAGAATTCTTACTCAATATGAGTATAACCTCTGGCTTACGAATTTGACCAAAACAAAAGCGTTAGCCTACATGTCTCATCCAATTTGCAGCTTCTAAGAGTCAATCAGCCAGTTGAGTTGGGTCAGTTTAAGCATGGACAAAGCAAACCCAGTATATATGGGTTTGGTAGACAAAATCATCAGACAGGTTATATGCCCATGGATGGTGAATGGAATCATCTGCATGAATTGTATGCTTTATGGTTACATTAGCTCTTGAGACACTGAGACTGCTATGGCAGTATCAACAGCAGCTAGTGAGATTGAGGTAATGCAATGATGGATTGGAAGATGGTTGTTGATGGGTTTGATTTGAGGTTAAGCAACACTTTTTCTTCCATACGTGTTATGCCAACTTTTAGTCTTTCGGTATCCTTGAGTGTGTCGTCATTATTGGAGATTTAGGATAGCAATAAAACAAAAGAGAGAATATAAGAGACTGAAAGTAAAAGGAAAGGAATAGATTTTTTTGAATTCTTAGTGCTAGAAGTTTAACTGAATAGAAAGGCAGTAAAGAGCATGAGAAGAGAAGAAAAAGATATATAGATGCTTATGATGAGGAATTAAGGATACTGTTCTTTTATTACTTCTGTATGTGTATTTGGTATAAATGATATAGAAACAATATAGAAAATGATGCTTAAGTACATTTTACAACATCAAACTACATATTAATTCTGCAGTTGCATTATCTCCGCCTGAGTGTCAGAGAATCCTTGACTACATCTCCCAGCCAATATCTTGACTAGGGGTGTCAAATAGGCCTATCAGTTTGCAAGCCGCTCAATCTGGGTTCATTTAGAGCTTGGCTCGAGATAGGCTCAAGGTCTTACTGAGCCAAGCTCGAGCTGACGTTGGCTTGATTGAGCTTGACTCGAATTGTTTCATATATGTTGCATATTTATACGTTATACATAATACACCCATTTCCTAGCATAGTTGGTTCAATGCTGCCTTAGTCCTTGATGACCTAAATACAGGGTTTGACCTGGGACTAAATCAGTAAAAGAGATCCAAAATTGCAATTTGATAATGCGAGCCTATTTCTTTTCATGCCAATTTAACAATATGCATCAACATCTATTTTTATTTCATAAAGATAGAAAGAGATGGAAATTTCAACATATACAAAGTAGGATGTTCCTTGTAAACTTAAAATAAGTTGAATTTTTACAAAACATACTGAATGTCTTTGCATATCCATTGGTCTTTAAGTCATAATGACAGCAAGCGGAGCAATGCATACGGAGTTATATCACAACTCTAACAGAAGGGCCAAAAAAGTCTCTTTATCTGCCAGGCTCCCCTACAGAAAGAGCGTTCATATCTTTTTTTTCACCAACCAGAGCCAAGCTCGAGCTGAGCTTTCCTTTTGCAGTCTCATCTTCGCCTCCGCCTCCAGCTTGTTGGCTAGATTGAGCTTGACTCGAATTGTTTCATATATGTTGCATATTTATACGTTATACGTAATACACCCATTTCCTAGCATAGTTGGTTCAATGCTGCCTTAGTCCTTGATGACCTAAATACAGGGTTTGACCTGGGACTAAATCAGTAAAAGAGATCCAAAATTGCAATTTGATCATGCGAGCCTATTTCTGCCAATTAGAAATTTTTTTTTTTTTTTTTTGCTGTAAATCGCCCACCAGTGTGTACTAATTTTTGTACCACTGTTTATTTTAGTTTTCATTCGCAGCTTTACACAATTTTTTCTAAAAATATCAAAATTATCTATGCACTAAATTTGATAAAATCTTCTTACATCAAAATTATCTATGCACTACATCCTAGCATGGTCCATTTTTCCATTTTTCCTAGCCTGAGGTATTATCTAATGTTTTTATTGTTGTAAGCTATGCTCAATGAGCCAATTTCGATCTGGCTTGGTTAGACTGAGTCAAGCTCAAACCCTGTCTTGGCCGGCTTGGTTCGAGCTTGGGCTTTGTGCTGATTACAGTTTCGAGCTGAGCTGACCCCGACTCAGCTTGCTCGAGCTTGATCCATTTATACCCCTAGTTCTTGATAAGATTAGCAGCAGTTTAATCTTCATGTCAGGCTCCACTACAATAACTTTGCCTTGAGGACCTTGCTTTATATATGTAATTTCTGGATCAAGCTTAATATTTGAAGTTATTATAAGCAGACTACGAGTTATCTATTGAAAGAAAAGTTGAATATTTCTGAGTTTGCCTTTGTGTTTTACTATTCTTCCAGGATGGCACTGCAAATTATTTGAAGGGACTAATGCTTATTCTATCCTACCTTATAGTTGCTGCCAGTTTCTTCGTTCATGTCGATCCTGCAGCTAGTAAGTGGAACAATATATTTTATGTCTATATATATGAGAACAATTTTGTAAGCTACCAAAATGGCCTTATTTTTTAGATCAATTCAGTTTGATTGTTATCATTCCATATTATAATTTTCGTTAGCAAAAGTGATTCAGGTATTCTTTTTTTCTTGAATGTGTACTCTCATTGACAACAATTTCAACAGGTGATGATTAATGACAGAGAAAGAGAAAGTCTCTCAGTGTCATCAATCCATGCAAAATATATGGCAACTATGCGGTGCTTCATCCACCGATGAGTCATATGTGACCTGCTATCCAGTTTGTTATTTGAGGATGCTGTTCATGTAGTTATTCTGTACAAACACAAGCAAAGCAAGGAGGCTGAAGATTATTTTAAGAAAAAGAAAAGAAATCATCAATTCATAGAAGTTCTTTCCAATAGGTTCAGGGTTCCATGTCCAGGAAAGTTTCATTTATTCTCACACATTTTAATGCTTTCAGAAAGTTGGTGGTTGTATACAGTCCAAACTGTAGATAGATTTATAGAGATAAAAGCCCAAGGAAATGAATATGATTATTACTTCTGGTATATTGTTCACCATCACCATGTCTAGTAGTGAAGTTGCTTACCCTGATATCTCTTTGTTGGAATTTTTGCACAGTATCTTTACCTCTGTGAATGCAAATCCACTCTGTTGTGAGTGAAGTTGTAAAAATTCAACTTATTTTCAAGTAATTTTTACATCGGTGAATGCAAATCCACTCTTTTGTGAGTTAAGTTGTAAAAATTCAACTTATTTTAAGTTTACAAGGAACATCCTGCTTTGTATATGTTAAAAGTTTCCTTCTCTTTCTGTCTTTATGAAATAAAAATAGATGTTGATGCATAT
Source organism: Typha latifolia (assembly GCF_019914945.1). Classification (NCBI taxonomy): domain Eukaryota; kingdom Viridiplantae; phylum Streptophyta; class Magnoliopsida; order Poales; family Typhaceae; genus Typha; species Typha latifolia. Next base: position 8,874,212 of record NC_133098.1, on the reverse strand, counting down.
TGTTAAATTGGCATGAAAAGAAAATGTAATGACAACAGGAAATTGGCATGACCATCAAGGGGGCAATTTACAGTAAAAAAAAATTCTTATTTTTAATAGGCAGAAATAGGTTTTTTTATTACCGAATTGTAAATTCAGATATTTTTTACTTAGACTTAATTATATTTTCTATAACTAAATTCAACCGTTTGATCTCGACGTGCATATCATTAAAAGTTAAAAGTATACTTTTGATATAAGTGATATTTATAAATTACATATATGATGTGTTGCCTTCGTTTTTTAAAAAAAATTTCGATACGTACATCATTAAAAATTATAGTTTATATTTTATATAAGTGATACCTATATATTATATAGGTTATGTGTTGCATTTTTAAAAAAAATTAAAGAATATATTTTATATAGGCGGGCTTATCAATTATATAGGTAATGTGACTTTTTTTTAATCTCAATACACATATTGTTAAAATTAAAGTTTACATTTTATATAAGCGATGTGTATAAATTATATAGGCGGTGCATAATATTTTGTTTAGGGCATGATAATTTTTTTTAAATTTATTAATGCTAAATCAGTAAAAAGGACCCGAAATTGCAATTTGATAATGTGAGCTGATTTTTGCCAATTAAAAAATTAAAATATTTTTTGGTGTAAATCGCCCACCAACATGAACTAATTTTTGTACGGCTGCTTATTTAGTTTTCATTTCTAGCTTTACTCAATTTTTTCTAAAAATATCAAAATTATCTATGCACTAAATTTGATAATATCTTCTTTATAACCTTTACAAAGTATTATTATATTTCTAGTTCTCTTTATCCGGCAATAACAAAGCTCAAATTCTCAAAAGCCATAATTTCTTCTCCACGTTACAATCTCATTCTCTCGGGTGATAAGGACATAGGGCCTCATAATGATCGATCTCCTTCATCGTCAGTCTCCTCTCTTTTCTTTCATTGTCAGCCTCCTCTCTTCTCCTTTATCGTCGATAATAAAATTAGGTAATAAATTATTCTATCTATTTAATTTTTTATAATATAATCTGGTACGTACTAAGTTTTATATTATCAATTTTGATTTGGATTAGTGTAAGTTTATGATGCCAAGTCAATCATTTTATGATCATATCCTCATCTAACTTAAAGATTAAATCATACATACATGTATACAGTTTACAATTAAAAAAAATAACCATAGACGGAATTTGCATACCCTTTATAAAAATGATCGAATGAGTATAAATAAAGCAATCTATTTTAGTCTTGCATATCATTCTAAATTTATTCTTTTGTTTCTTTTTGGTTAAATTTTATAATTCTATCAAATAATTAATATTACCTGACTATATCTATATAGAATTTGTTACAGTTTTACTCCCATCTTATCAATATTGACTGCTATTGATGAGCACTTTCTCTACAGAGTAGATTGGGTTATTTTCTTTATGGAGTATAAGAATTAAGTGCAAAATAGGACATCAATGTCGTCTATACAAGATGATATGGCTACACTTCGTGCAAAAATCACGTCAAAAATTATCATTAGAGTTGAAAAAAAAAGAAGCATTGTACGTTATCAAAAAACTAAAATAATCCAAGTGAAGTTACAATAACCTCAAATATAATTATCATACTAAGAGAGCTAATGCCTCACTTGTCAACACTTTAACGAATGAAGAGTATTGTAGTAATTAAGTGCGCAGACTGATATATTATAACGAAAGCTAATTTTACAAACAATGAAACATATAAGATCTGTATGACATATAAGATTTGTATGTCATATAAGATCTGTATCTGCTTAGAGAAGATAATCAACAATCAAAAAAAGTTCTCAATCAACATTAAACAATTCAGCGTCATGTAGGATACATTGGCCTAAAATTTTATTTGCCAACCACTTTGCTCATGCTCTCATGGTGACTATTATCTTCAAAAAGATAAAAGCCCAAACTATTATTCATGAGAAAGAACATACAGTTTCACCCACTAGTGGCTTATTGGAGAACATAGCTATGGTTAAGAACAGATTGCAAGTATATCCAATCAAAATAAAATATATGAGATGCAGTTAAAAAGACATTCTAGTGAGATTCATGTTTCAATTTGATCAAAGAAGAAGAAAAAATACAAGATAAGATCATGCATATGTGGACAGCAAACTAACAAGGAGCTGACAATATGGAAGAAATGAAGTTCCCTATGTAACAAGCTCCAAAACAAACTAGTGTGCAAAAAATATTAGTCATGTATGGATCATTAAGATAAATGTAGGCTAAAGTAATTAAACAGAGTAACAAGAAAATATTGTGACCTTTGTATCACGAGATTGTGTAACCTAACAAACTATCAAGGAAAGATAAATAAGATGTTTATATCTACTTTTTTACCAATTAATAATATGAGCTAAATGTTAAACATATACACCTCAAATTATGCCAAGCTGAAGGAACCAAAAAACAAAAACCTTATGATGATGCACACTATTAAGCAGGAAAGAGTAATCACGAGCGAGCTTCAATTTGTTGTGAGCTGCAATTTGATCCGATAGCGTAGCATTCTTGTGAAACTCTTCAACTATATAATCTCGGAAATGCCTTTTGCCTCCATCTCTACCTAAATGTTTATCCACAGCTTTTAGAAGTTGGCGATAAACATTCGCGATTCGCATGGTCTCAGACCCCATTTCTTTTCTGCTCAAAAACAACATTCCTTATCTTAGTATATCACACCATGTATAGCTTCGAACGGTGAACTTTGGAAAATTTCAAGAAATTTGGAAAATTTTGACAAATTCAATAACCCCTTCCAGGCAAGCTTCAGTTTCTCTATCACTCTACGATCATAAAAGTTAACCCTGACTAGGTCGTAACATTCACTGCGATTAAGTTTGAAAAAGTGAACTCTTTTTTATTGTGTAAAAGAGTAAAAGAAAACAACTGAAGTTACGAGCATTACTGTACCTGAAATTAATAATTATAGCAGTATACTTGAAGCCTGAGAAACTTCTTTGCACCGGAAGGATAGTTCCTCAATCACCAAAACCGAAGTAAAGAAACAAATAAGCAATGAGTATTCCAGTGATTGCAAGAAAAATTCTAAAAATTCAGAAAAAAAAAATAATAGGAAAAAAAAAACTCCCATCCCTCTCTCGACTGCTGTAGCAGTGAGGAGGAGAAAGTGAGAGAGAGAGAGAGAGAGAGAGACCTAATCTCACCGAAGATCGATATTGCCGAAAAACTACTCGCCGTCGGGCAGGGGAGTAGATGCGTCAGGAGAGCGACCATAGGGAGAGCGACCATAGGGAGAGCGACCATAGGGAGAGGACCCAAGGGAAGAACCAACCTAACCATAGGTTCAGATCCGGGTCGGATCCGACCTGGTAAAGAGCCAAATCTAAGGCTTCCCTTAGAAAGAAACAAAAGATTAGAATAAATTATTTACTTTGAATATCTTTATTTCATATTTTGAGGGAATTTGCAGCAAAACACTATTAGCTTTCTAATCCAAAGAAATAGCCCCCCCAACAAAAATTTATTGAATTGCAAATTTAGGCATTTTTTACTAATTTATTATTTTAATCTTGATGCGCATATTATTAAAGATTAGAGCGTATATTTTGCATAAGCGATGCGTATAAATTATATCGATGATGCGTGATATTTTTTTGAAATCTTAATGCGCACGTCGTTGAAAATTGCAACGTACATTTTGTATAAGCGATGCGTATATATTCCATAGGTGATACATGGCTTTTTTTTTAAGTAGAGAGTACCTTTTGTAAAGACGATGTATATAAATTATATAAGTGATACATGGCTTTTTTTTAATCTCAATACGTATTTTTTTAAAATTAGAGCGTACATTTTGCATAGTCGATGAGTATAAATTACATAGATGATGTATGACGTTTTTAGAACATCATAGTTTTTTTGAGATTTATCAGGACTAAATCAGTAAAAAAAAAGCTCAAAAGCGTAATTTGATAAATGTGGAGCTTATTTCTGCCAATTAGAAATCTGAATGGCTTTTTGCTAAAAATTGCCCATATTTTGGTTGGAATTAAAATTTTAGAATAACTCAACCACTTATTCTAAAATCTAAACACCCTTTTGCTCTCTTAGTAATATATTAAAACATAGTATAATATGGTTAGAATATATTTAATAATATATTAGAATATGTTTATAGCGAAAAAAAATTAATCTGGGGTTTCCATTTGTGATGCTATTTCTAGTATTTATGTTGTGTAAAATATCATCAATTAAATCAAATTATTTTGGGGCAAAATTATAAAGATAACTATGAGAAGATAATATAATATTTTAAAATAAAAGTGAAATGACAAATATCTATTTACATTTAACTAAATTTTGTCCGATATGGGTCGAGAATTTCTTACCCATCTTGATGTCCGGATAATATATGCGAACATGAATATAGTTTGAAGAATAATATATCTATCATATAGTTTAAGATATTATAAAGATAATAGTGATATAAAAGAATTGTTTATACTTTTATATAGTCAATCTATATTCTTATAGTTAATGATTATGCTCTAGATTTCAATTAGTATATTAGAATTTCTCGTGGATCCTAAAATAAAATAGATCTGCTCAATATTCAATGTATATCTAATAAAAATAATTTGAAAATTTTGTTAAAAATGTCATATTATCACACATACCCTAATATACTGGTTTTAATGTCTCAAAAATATCATGACATTAATTTTGTAAAGATAGTTATCATATAAATAAGGTAAAGTAACAATAGACGCAAAATGACTTTAATATCTTAAGAATGTGTTTCGAACCAGCTTGATCTGATTCGTAGTGGTTCTACACGGGAGTTGGGATCCGCGGGTGGAGGTATGGATTCATAGATATACGATGGAGGTGATGATGGAGTAGAGGCCGAGTAGTTGATGGAGGTGGCTCGACAATAAATGATGGTGGTGGTGGTTTGCAGATGCAGATGCGGATGCGATACATGGTTGAAGGCTATGATTGGCCTGCAACTATGGTAAAAACTGTATGGAAGGTAGAAATGGTTAAGATAAAGAGACGAAATGGAAAAAATAGGCCTGCCCTACAAGACTAGAGGGATCGGCGGCAGAGGGAGATTAGAAGTCAGACGAGACCATGCCAACGGAAGAGGTAGCGCTGGTTGGTGAAAAAAAAGATATGAACACTCTTTCTATAGGGGAGCCTGGGAGATAAATAGAAACTTTTTTTGGCTCTTCTGTTAGAGTTGTGATATAACTCCGTATGCATTGCTCCGCTTGCTGCCATTATGACTTAAAGACCAATGGAGATGCAAAGACATTCAGTATGTCTTGTAAAAATTTAACTTATTTTAAGTTTACAAGTAACATCCTATTTTGTATATCTTGAATGTTTCCATCTCTTTCTCCATCTTTATGAAATAAAAATAGATATTGATGCGCAGTTTAGATGAAAAGAAAATATAATGACAATAGTAAATTGGCATGACGCAAGGGACGATTTACAGTAAAAAGAATTTTAATTTTTTAATAGGTAGAAATAGGCTTTTCTATTATTGAATTGTAAATCCAGACATTATTTACTTAAACTCAATTATATTTTCTCTCACTCAATTCAACCGTTTAATCTCGATGTGCATAATGTTAAAAATTAAAGCGCACTATTAATATAAGTGATATTTAGCGATATTTATAAATTATATATATGATGCGTCGCCTTCTTTTTAAAAAAAAAATTTGATGCATACATTGTTGAAAATTGTAGTTTATATTTTGTATAGCCGTACGTATCTATTACATAAGTGATGTGTTGCATTTTTTTTTTTTAATTAGAACATACATTTTACATAGGTCGGCTTATAAACTATATAGGTAATGTGTGACCTTTTTTTTAATCTCGATATGCATATTATTAAAATTAGAGCTTATATTTTACATAAGCGATATGTATAAATTACATAGAAAATGCATGACATTTTGTTTAGGAGACAACAATTTTTTAAGGTTTGTTAATGCTAAATTAGTAAAAAAAATCCGAAATTGCAATTAGAAAATGCGGGCCTATTTCTGCTAATTAGAAAATTAAAATATTGTTTAATTTTTGTACCATGTAGTTTTCATTCGCAGCTTTACGCAATCTTTTCTAAAAATATCAAAATTATCTATGCACTAAATTTGATAATATCTTCTTACATTAAATACAATTAAATTTTATAACATTTACAAAATATAATTATATTTTTAGTTCTCTTTATTCAGCAGTAACAAGAAGCTCATTCTCAAAAGCCATAATTTCTTCTCCACATTACAATCTCATTCTCTCGGGTGATGAGAAGTTCAAGTATGTCCTACTAGGACCTCACAATGATCGATTTCCTTCATCGTCAGCCTCCTCTCTTCTCATTCATCGTCGATAACAAAATTAGTTCCAAATTGTTCTATCTATTCAATTTTTCATAATACAATCTGCTACGTACTAAGTTTGACATTATCAAGTTTGATTTGGATTAGTGTAACTTTGTGATGCCAAATCAATTATTTTATGATCATATCCTCATCTAACTTAAAGCTTGGGATAAATCATACGTACATGTATACGGTTTACAATTAAAAAAGACAACCATAGACGAAATTTGTATGCCCTTTTATGAAAATGATCAAATGAGCATAAATTAAGCTATCTGTTTTAGTTTTGCAAATCGTTCTAAATTTATTCTTTTATTTCTTTCTTTGGTTAAATTTAATAATTCTATCAATTAATTAATATTACCTGAATACTATATCTATATAAAATTTGTGTTACAGTTTTACTCCTATCTTATCAGATAAAACTTTGATGTGAAAAATAAACTAATAAAATAATTAGTTTACTTATCAATATTGCCTGCTATTGATGAGATCTTTATCTATAGAGTATATTCGGTTATTTTCTTTATAGAGTATATGAATTAAGTGCAAAGTAGGAATCGATATCATCTATACAAGATGATATGGCTACACTTTGTGCAAAAATCAAGACAAAAATTATCATTACAGTTGAAAGAAAAAGAAGCATTGTAAGTGATCAAGAAAAGAAAATAATCCAAGTGAAGCTACAACAATCTCAAATATAATTATCATGGTGAGACAGCTAAAGCCTCACTTGTCAGCACTTTAACGAATGAAGAATACTATAATAATTAAGCGCGCATACTGATATATTGTAACGAAAGCTAATTTTATGAACAATAAAATTATATGCGGGACAATCTGAAGTATATGAAACAATGATTGTGAAATGTTATTTTCTAAAATCAAGTCCATATATGCTATTTCCTAAAATACTTGCAAAACAAATATTCCTTAGATGTTATTTTTTTGAAATATTTGTGTACAGCGTTTAACAGCAAAGTATTTTGACACACAATCTATATAATTTTATTCACAGGTACAAATCCTTCCAAATTCTTTTTGGAGACCATCAAGAATCGCATTAATAGCTTTGCTATTCCATCCCAAAATATCATGATTAGTTTTGTCCCACTCTTTGATAGACTTGAAAATATTAGTTTCTCCAAATTTATCAAGAAAAATAATCATAAACAACTGAAAGTCAAACTCCTTTGTCAATAAATTTAAGAAAAGCTTTCATCTTAGCTTAACAATAAAAATAAGAAGCGTAACAATAAATAAGTCTTCTTTAGGTAAATTTATATCTCTATAATTTCTCTAAATTAAGAGTAACATGCTTTAATATCAATTGAGGTTTCAGGAGAGATATAGAAACCCAGATCAGCTAAGAGAAAGAGATATAAAAGTCAAAATCAAGCTAAACTAGAAAAGGTGAAAAAATTTAGAACCAAATCTAAATTGGTTTAGAAAACCGAATCCTATTAGGTTTAGAAAAACCGAATAAGAATCGAACTCTAAAAATTAAAATTAAAAGGAGATAAAAATTTGAATACTACTCTAACCCCGTCCAGCCGAGGTCCTAAAAACTTAACCATTAGTCTTATTTTCTTCTTCTTTTTGACTTGATTTATCTGCACAATCCATCTTTATGAAATAAAAAGAGACATTGATGCATAGTTTAGTTGAGAAAATATAATGACAATTTCAACTCCCATCTCAATAGGATATGGGCATGACCAGCAAGGGGCAATTTACAGTGAAAAAAGTTTTAGTTTTTAAATCGACTGAAATAGGCTTTTCTATTATCGAATTGTAAATTTAGATATTTTTACTAACTTAGACTTAATTATCTTTTATATAATTCAATCATATAATCTTAATGCGCACATTGTTAAAAATTAAAGTGTACCTTTTGTATAAATAGTATGTATAGATTATATATATAATACGTGGTCTTCTTTTTTTAATTTTGATGCGCACATCGTTAGAAATTGCAGCTTATATTTTGTATAGGTGGTGCGTATATATTACATAAGTGATGTGTTGTGTTTTTTTTTTAAATTAGAGCATACATTTTGCATAAACGAGCCTATAAATTATATAAGTGATGTGTGACTTTTTTTTTTAAATCTCAATATGCATATTGTTAAATTTTAGAGCTTATATTTTGCATAGGTGACGTATATATTTTACATAGATGATGCGTGACGTTTTCTAAGATGCTAAATAAATTACAGCTTGTTGAAAACATATTTCTTTTATTCTAAATCTCTTATATGTTATTAATGCTAAATAAGTTCTTCTTTCTTTTACATTAAATTTGTTGTTTAGAATTTAGATATTAGTTATTTTTCTTAAAAAGGATACATTTAATTATTTAAAATTCTTACTCCATATTTTCTAAAAATGAAGGAAGAACTTAATTTTTATGAAAATTGAATTGTTCATTCAAAGATAAAGATAATCTTCCGATCCACTAGTTATTGAATTCTTAGTAAATGTAGATAAAGAAGAGATTTATGTTATCTAATAGAAATGTAATTTAATTTGTCACGACAATTTCTCTAAATTTCTCAAGGAGAATAGTCATAAACAATTGAAAGTCCAACTCATTCATCAATAGGTTTAAGAAAACCTCTCATATTATCTTTTCAATAACAATGAGAAGCCTAATAGTAAATAAATCTTCTTAAGGTAAATATATATCTCTAGTATTTATCTAAATTAAGAATAACATATTTTAATACCAATTGAGGTTTCGCGAGAGATATAAAAACCTAAACCGACTAAGAGAAAGAGATATAAAAAGTCAAACTAGAAAAGTTAAAAAAAATTATACTAAATCTAAGTTAGTTTAGAAAATTGAATCCTATTAGGTTTAAAAAAATCAAACAAGAATCAAACTCTAAAAATCGAAATCAATTAAGAGATGAAAATCTGAATACTACCCTAACCCCATTCCTAAAAACTAAAGCTTTAATCTTCTTTTTTTGACTTGATTTATTCGTACAATCTGATATTTCATAAACTATGTGATCAGACCATACATCCGAATCTAACTCGTACAACTCAAATAAAAGTTGGCATTCCAAGAGCAACAGAAATTTAAAAATTAAATATTCCTTTCTAAATTCTTATATGTTAAGATGACATGAGCTAACTCAACCCAAAATTTTAAATAAATATTTTTTTATAAATGTCGAGAAACTAAAACCCTACCGCAAGGGAGGGGCAATTTGCAATAAAAAGTCATTCAGTTTTCTAATTTGCAGAAATAGGCCCCAATTTATCAAATTACAATTTTGGGCCTTTTTAACTGATTTAGTCCAAAAAAATTCCAAAAAGACTACTATGTCCTAAAAGTGTCACGCAATCACTTATATAATTCATACGCATCAACTATACAAAATGTACACTCTTTTTTATAAATATATATCAAAATTTAAAAAAAAATGTTATGCATCACCTATGTAATTTATACGCATCGCCTATACAAAAGGTACGCTCTAATTTCAAAAAAAAAATGTCACACATCACCTATGTAATATATACGCATCGCCTATGCAAAATATATGCTACAATTTTCAACGATGTGCGCATCGAAATTTAAAAAAAAAATACTACAATCACCTATGTAATTTATACGCATCATTTATATAAAAAGTACGCTCTAATATTAACAATGTGCACATTGAGATTAAAAGGGTAAATTAGTCTAAATCAGTAAAAAAAACTAGGAAAATTTGTATATAACACCCTGCCTTTTAGCTAAATTTGCATTTACACCCTACGTTTTCACTATTTGCATATCGAGCCCTATGATTCAATTAATATTTGCAAAAAACACCATGGGTTAGATTATAACTAACACCGTTTGGGCAGATGAGAATATTCCATCAAATTTACAATTAATTTTCTTAAATGATGAAAATACCCTTATACTTCTTCTTCTTCTTCTTCCTCCTCCATATTTCTACTTCTTCTCTCTTCCTCTCTTTTAGGGCAGAACCCTATAGTTTCTTCAGATCAAGAAAAGGTAGGATTTTCTCTTCTAACAACTCTCTCTTCTCCTCCTCTATCTTGGGTTTGATATTTTTTTAGATTTCGCTTTAGATTTGGAAAATGGCATAGTTTCGATTTTTGAAAATGGCACAGCTTGGGTTTTAGTTTTTACAACAATTTCAGTGATCAAATCCTAAACATACATCCTATTCGAAATGTTAAAGTATGGATTTCAGAAATGGCATAGCTATTAGCTAATTAATGAGCTCAAATTTACTTTTTATGTAGCTCCCAAAGGATTAATGTCATCATCAATGAGCTCAAATTTGAGTTGCAATGATGTGGGCGAAAATTTTAGTTGCCCTTGTGGTAGGGGTGTTTGCAAAATTCGAGTTTCTAATACGAAGAAGAACAAAAATAGAAGATTTTACTCTTGCCCTGGACATAAGGTATGATTTGCAATTTAATTAATATTCTACTGGTGTTTGATTGAAGTATTAACAGTCTCAATGCATGATGATCGTTGCGATTATTTCACATGGTGCGACGATGTCAATTTTCGCCCGATAGATCTGAAATACCAACTAACTAGAATTGAGTTGAAGATGGATATGCTAGAGAAGAAGATGGGATGGCTCTTTATGTGCATTTGCCTTGGTGTAATAGTATTAAGTGTATATGTGGCAATCTTAGTATAGATAATTGATGAGTGATGTATCAATGACAATCTTAGTGAAATTAAATGATGATTGTGTTATGTATCAATTTGAAAAATTTTGTGTTCTAAATAAAATTTGTAAATTGATAGTAGTTGTTGTTGTTGTAAAGCTAACTATTGATAGTAGTTGTTGTTGTTATAATTGATAGTAGTTTTCTGTAAAAACCTGAACTAAACAACTACTATCAAAACTAAACTAAACATACAAAACTAAACTGAACTTTACAACAAAACTAAACTGAACTTTATAATAACCAAACTAAACTTTACAACAACTAAACTTAAACTTTACAACAACTGTACAAAACTAAGTTTATAACAACTAAATATACAACAACTAAACATACAACAATTTGGATTTATAGATTATCCACATTTACAATAACTAAACATACAAAACGAAACTAAACTTTACAACAAGTAAATCTGAACTTTACAACAACTATACAAAGCTAAGTTTATAACAACCTGGATTTACAGATTACCCACATTTATAATAACTAAACATACAAAACTAAACTAAACTTTATAACAACTAAATCTAAACTTTACAACAACTGTACAAAGCTAAGTTTATAACAACCTGGATTTACAGATTATCCATATTTACAACTAAACATATAAAATTTGTAACCAACCAAGCTTCTGATACTATAAAAATTACACAACTTGTTATGCTAAAAGCTATTATAATCTGGTACTAAGCCATTGAATTAACAAAGCTTCTGATACAATTACTAAGCCATATATTTTCTCCAAAGCCATCTCTCTTCCCCTCCATACTTTCCAATACCCGAGCTCAACTTGATATGCATCCTTTAAACGAGCCTTGATAACTTTAGTAGAAATGTCTGGCTCAACCCTAATACAATCAATTATCTTGTTGCATATCCAACTAGCTTTGGCCATCTTATTTCCACAAATATTGACAACCTCACATGTATGCTCCCCTTTCACTGTTTTCACCTGGATTAGTGTGCCACCATGTATAGTTGAAGCATGCAATCTCTAAGAACACTCTTCTTTGGCACATTTAACAGTTACCCTATGCTTCTCATTATGAAGATAGATTGTTTGAAAATGGTGTTTGATTGCATAGTCTCTAAGGGCATCCCTAAACATGTAAACATTGTCAAACATGCTCCCTACTGCAAGTGATGAATCCTCCGCCTCTCGCTTATATGTGTGGATTCTAAATTGTTCAACATCATCCTCAGAAGATAAAATATTATCAACTTCTTGCTCATTTATAGCAGCATCTTCATCACTATCACTACTAGTAGAGCATTCTGAAGCACTTGTGGAAAATTCAACATCATCTCCCAAAATACCTGCAATATTTATTTCTCCAACATTATCTTCAACATTATCTCCAGCATCATCTCCAACATTATCTAGAGATATATTTGGATTGTTTGCCACTGACTTTGAAGGTCCTTCTCCTAAGGCTTTTGATGAATTTATGCCACGGATCTCAGTACCAACTACAAACATATCAATATGATCTTCAGATTTACATAAATCAATCATTCTAAGAACATCATGATCTGAAAATACAACATTATATACTTTCCTTGGACCCGGTCTCCTATAACATATACGTAAGGCAACTTGCCTATCCATCTTTGTTTGATCAAAAATATAATCCAACAGATCTATGAAATTTATGTAGTCTCGTTCTACAGTGAATGTCATTTGTCTCCCATTAACATATTTAGATTGTAAAATACTTCGATTTGTCTTCCATGATCCACCATAGTGGAGCCGTATTGTCGAAACATCATCCTCCATCTGAAATGAAACCCATGACCAAGAATAAACAAATCGTTTAATAGTAAGAGAATAATTTATTGTGTTGTGTTGGGACCACACATGAAATATAATTAACAAACTATACTTTATAGGGACCACAGAGAAATATTTAACAGAAACAAATATTTAATTGCTCTATGGAGATCATACAAGAAATATAATTAACAAACTTATGTAGAGGGACCACATAAGAAATACAATTAACAAACTATTTACTGTATATAAACTACAAAGATAACAGAAACAAATATTTAATTACTCTATGGGGATCATACAAGAAATATAATTAATAAAAGGATCATATAAGACCAAATGCTTTACAACTTGACGGCAAGAAATATATCATCCTTAAATGTAGTATGTAGGGACTATATAAGAAACATGACAGTATGAAAGATGCTTTACAACATTATTTTTCCCTATTTGAGCAGAATAAGACCAAATGATTTACAACATTACTTTTCCCAAATCTAATGGAAGATCTAGCGAGGAAGACAATAAACCCTCTCATTACTAACCTTCACCTCTGTGAAAAGATACGACTAGCCGGAGACTTAGCCAGGAGAGAGAGCGTCACCAACTTTAGTAGAGAGTGGCCAACTAGACAACCGATAAGAAGATAGCGCAACCTACTACAACTGAGAAGAGCAGCCGGAGATCCACCATTAACAATGATCCCATTGAGGGTTTTCTGAAATCTGAGATAGATTTGGGTATTCGTTGGGTTAAGCTTGGTTAGGTTAAGTTAGGTTAGGTTAGGTTAGGTTAGGCTGGGTTAGGTTGGGTTGGGTTGGGTAACTTAGACGAGGGTATTTTGGTAATCATATTAGTGTAGTTAATTTAACCGTGGGGTTTGGTTAAGTTAAGCTAACAGAACTAACAGCAGGGTGTTTTCTGCAAATATTAATTGAATCATAGGGCTCGATCTACAAATAGTGAAAATGTAGGGTGTAAATACAAATTTAGCTAAAAGACAGGGTGTTATATACAAATTTCCCAAAAAAACTAAGTTTGCTATTTGATAAATGGGGAGGCCTATTTCGCTAAAAGGTTTTTACTGCAAATTACCCCGCAAGGAAGATATTTTCTTTTTTTTTTCTTTTTTGCAACTTTTCCTTTATTCTATTCCTTTCGGATTGGATAACGGATTTCGAAACCAGACCCGCACCGCAAGCCCCCCTCTCTTCCTGCGAGCTGCGGCCGCTCCATCTCCTCCTCGTTCGCTCGCCTCTTCCTACTCTAGAGAGAGAGAGAGAGAGAGAGAGAGAGAGAGAGAGAGATGTCGTACATGCGAGGAGATCTGCTGACGAAGACGAGGAAGCTGGTGAAAGGCCTCGCGAAACCAACCCCAGTTTGGCTCAAAGCCATGGAAGAGTAATCCTTCTCTCCTTCTCGTTTCCTAAGCATCACAATCGATTTCCTTTAATTGGTCTCAATCAAAATGGAGTCTTGGTTAGTTACGCCCTCCCCTCGAGAATGAGTCTAGATTAAGTTGATTTATCCCTCGGTTGTAAGTTGTAAGTAGATTGTGGAGCGAAAGGTGCTTCCTTTATTTAGCTGTTCTTAGTTTGAATCATAAACCAGGGCGCCCCCTGTGACGTTTCCTCTCACGGATGGGAAGATCAAGAAGATTGAAATGCCAGAGGATGTCTATGTCAAGAGATTCTACAAGAAGCATCCGGATTCTCTCTACCACGATGCGGTCAAGTAAATCCTATTCCATGTTGTGTTCCCCACCCTTGTTTTGATAATTCAAATTATTTTTGTAGTTGATCATCTTGAAATTTTGATTGGGCAGCTCGATTGGTGAGTAGAACTTTTGTTTGATAATTGCGATGAAATGTGGAGCATTTTCAATGGAGAATGCACTGTTTTCTGGTTGTAAAAGCTATATGTTTTAGTTCTTTCTGGATCATTAAGCTTTGTGTGTGTGGACCAATCATTCACTATTTTTCCGCTCTGAACTCAGTCCAATCACTTGAGTTCTAAATGCATCTCATGACTCGCATTATAAGTTGTAGTCGTGTAGTCGACCTTCAGTGCCTCATTAGCCTTTCTAATGTAGAGGCATTTTTTTTACTTCATTCATTTTTGTAGCTTATGCACCAGAGAAAGGAGTTACTTAAGCCGATTAATTAATTAAAAAATTCATTGTTTTGATGGTTGGTTCAAATTTTTTTCTAGAAATGCAACTTTGATGATGCTAACCTTTCTCCTTTCACTTGTTTTTCATGTATTATTATTCTTTTGATCTTCTCATAATCGTTGCAACAACATATTTCTTCTCTGAGTGAACATACTAAGTTTTGTCTCCATCTTCAACAGGATAAGTGGATTTGATCCACCTCCTTCACGAGTTTTTGCATGGCGTGTATTGGAGCTAAAAGGGCAGGGAGTCAGGGAAGATGAAGCTATGGCTGTAGCTGATGTAAATACTTGCCATTAGAAGTTTTCAACAAAAAATAAATCATGATAAGAATGGATGATAGATAGTCTGTGCTTTTTCTCTATTTCTTATTAATGCATGAATCTCCTACCTGGATTATGCTTTTATCATTTAAATTTGAACATTTGCAGAAGATCTACTCCTTTATACGTTTATCCTTTTCCATTTTAGATGGAGTATCGAGCTGAGAAGAAGGAAAAGAAGAAGGCATACACAGAGTTGAAACAAATTGCACGCCTTCAAGGGAAGAAGCCACCTCCAAACCCATACCCAAGCGCCATTAAAGAAATACAAGCGGAGGAGAAGAAGTATGTTAGAGATCGTTTCTTTAATCCCAAAGTACTTGAGATTGTGGAAAAGATGAAAGAAGAAAAAGCTGTCGAGATGCAAGAGCAACAAAGAGGAGGAGGAGGTGGTGGTGGTGGTGGTGGCGGCGGCGGCCGTGGCGGCGGCGGCCGTGGCAATCAGTCTGGTGGTTGGGGCAATCAGCCTAGTGGTTGGGGCAATCAGTCTGGTGGTTGGGGTGGTCGTCAACGTTGGTGAAATCCCTCGGTACCTAAATCAAACTTATCATGCTCTTTCTTTGTGATTTGCTTGCTTACAAGTTGCTTAGCTGTCAAAATGAATGATGGAACACAGCAATGAAATATTTTCAAATGGTTTTAGTGTTTTTTTTCCTGTCTGTGTGCAATAAATATAGAATGTTTTGCATCATTTGGTATCAGAATTTAAAGATAACTTTCCAGTGGCATATGTAGCTCTGTGATACTTACTTTCCTCAAAGTCAAGCGGAAATTACTTTTTCTTTATCTTGGATTTCTCATTCTCAATTTTGTGGAATATTCGTTTCCACTTGTAGTTCCTTACTATCAGTAAATTTTCTTGTTTATTAGTAGCATATTTAAGCTTTGAAGTATTGAAATATAATACATGTACTTTAATCTGCTTGATCCTCTATTAGGAATGAGAGGGAGACTGATGTGAGGAGAAATGCATAGATGTTTTGGTCAAATATTTCTACCTGTTATGTATGAGTTGCATCACGACTATACTGCATGTATTATGATGACAATGCACAAGAAACTTATTTCTATTTCCTGGCGAGCATGATGGATGATACCATGGCCTTTTGGCAATCTTGATGTCATTCAGATATCAGAATATCCAAATAATCACATATTTTGAGACAATAAGAAAGGTTTTTGTGCCTGTGTCAAATGATTGCTAAAACATCTTGGGCAAGGCCGGAATCATACATCAAACTGATAGAGGTTCTTGCATTGGCAATCTGTTGTAAAGAGGGACCAAAAAAAATTCGGTCAAATTGTTTCCACATGTGTACATTTCTTCAGTGTGATTCACCAAAACTTGTAGTTGTTCAGAAGATTTGATATGATCACAGTTCTTGAATAGACTCTTGGAGAGGCATTCAGAAATATACCTTTTTAAGGTTTTCTGCTGCAAACTTGGTATCATACTTTAGCTTAATGGTATGTTCTCAGTCCAGCAATGTCCAAGCATTTAACAGAAGTCCTATAGGAAGCACAAGCAATGGACAGGAATAGTAAGAATTTAGGTGCATTGACCCTTTATTCTAAATCCATATGATGTAAGTATGTAACATTCTATATAACATATGATTAACAATTATTATGATTCAAAATGCCTTCTTATGACCACTAACCTTTCCATTTAGTTTTTACTCTTAGACATTTTTCACTAATCCCATAGCATCCGGCCCTCTTGTCCAAATAAATGGTGAACTTGTACCAACTTGGAAAAGGGAAAAAGAATGGAGAAGAAAAGAAAGTGAACCTTCGGTCATTATCTTTTATGTTGGATTTAGGATTATGAAATACGCATATTGCATGTGTCATTTGAGTCCTTTTTTTTTTCTTATATTATTTCACTTCTTAAGTGGATACCTCCATCATCTTGCTTTAATCCTATAAATCTCTGCTGATTGCAGGTCTTCAGAAGCTCTACTAAGCCAGGAACATCACCCATCAGCAGTTGGCCAATAGGGCTAGCAGCAGGCAGACCTTTCCAAGAATGCCGATAAATAAACATGACTAGTAACCAGGGTGCTCACTGCTCGCTGGATCTCTCAAGACTAGTTCGCAGAAGCAACTCGTTATTTGATCTTTCATTTGCAGATTTTGCTCCTATTTCTGTGATGGTATTTAGATGTCGATGTTCATTTTATAATCATATTTCATACTTTCTTTTTAAAATTCAAATCTCTATTAGAAGCTTGTGATACATCCTTGTTGATTTCTCAATGAACATTTCGATTTTGGAATATTTTCTGTTGTGGTTTCTATAGATAATGGCTGCAAGTTATGCCACAGTATGGACAAATCCTGCATGTTAGCCTAGTCTCCAGATGTTGTAGCTCCTTTTTTGGGCCAATATGTTTGGCTGCAGGATAACTTCTCGATTATAGATTTGAGAAAAACAAATAGAAAAAATTAAAAACTCTTAAATATTTATTAATCAATAAAAAAGAATTATAAGCTTTTATATAGGCAAAATAAAGTAAAAGATAAAAAGAAGAAAATAGTCATATAAAGCTAGTCAAAGCTCTCGTCAAGGTGTAGCTCTCTTATGCCCACGAGAATAAACATGACGAAGTGATGTCAATACTGGGTTTTTGATGGGCCAATTTTAAATTATGTACTTCAGCCTCCCCTTAAAGAGCTTAGGTGGTGGTTAGGGAGTGCATGACTGGTTTAATCTTTCACTTCTTGTTATGTGGTGGTGGAAATTGCTCAACTTGGAACCCTTCTAGATGGAATGATGTCGTGCTAGAGCTTAGAACATTCCACTCACAGACATCCCACCTACATGCCGAGGGTAGTTACTCTGTTTCAGGTTAGGGTCTCCTTCAACCCGGACATTTATATTATTCTTTTTGCACACTTCATAGTTTTATTACGAAATTCACACTTATTGAGCACTTAATTTTTTCTGTTTTACAGCTTTATTAGAAAATCTACCAAGTGTATTTTTACATGTTATTTAACACTTGTATTTTTACAAATTTTATAACTTTATTACGTAATTCACACAGTTATTAAACACTTAATTTTCTATCTCATAGTTTTATTACAAAGTTTGAGTGTCAGGAAAAAAAAAACTAAAACATGCATAACTCAAAAAAAAAAAATGCACTGTGTTTTTTGTGCAAATCACCCCTTCAAAAATATGAAACAAAAATAGGCAGCTTAAATTAAAAAACATTATTAATGAGTTGAATGCCCAAAGTCACTCAACATCCAGATCAAACATATTCCATATAATGATATAACGACCAATTGGTCAAAATATCATAGCATCCAATGTTACAAATCTCTATGCGATCAAACTACAAGATGAGGGGAAATCTATAACTGCCTGGCATCTATAAATCCTTTCATATGCAACTGAAGGTGGTGGTGAATACCAGAAGCGCATAAGATATCAAACATATAAGATCCATCTGAGCAGAGTTTCTGAGCTGAGTTTCTCGACGGACGTTTGTAAGCAAATAGTTTATTAGACAGAAAGAAAGAAAGAAGCCAAATACAATGCACACTCCTAGTTAACATAAAGATTGTAGGACATGTACAGTCCTGCCTTGAGCTTGCGAAAACATGTTAAAATTTCCGCTACCTTAGTTGTAAAGGGATATAGCCAATTATCAAGGTTGGTAAACATCAGGAAGCTTAAGGCCCACACTGGCAGCAGATTTGTTCAGTATCTTCTTCATTTCCTCAGATCTATCCACCGCTATATTGTATGAAAAAAGCAAATCCTGAAGAACAAAATTATTTGCTCATGAAAGTTAGTTTTCTTGGAATACATACAAAAGTAATGTACAGTAAAATCTACATAATATTATTAGCAGCAAATTGATCCATCCAACTCGTATGTCGCATGTGGACTGTCGATCAGATTAAAAAGAAAAAAAAAGTAAAATTGATGGTACAAATCCATGCAAAGATCTGTACTGTTCTAAATTAACAGGCTAGTATCAAATTAGAGATAAACCCCGAGAAGAAATTATTTCAACATCTGTACTGTTCTAAATTGACACAGCATCATTCGGTTGGAGAATTTAACGAGAATGCACTTAAACTGTGGTGAATCAAATTGAGCCCATTTATCAGGCAGAAAAATCCGTCTATCAGATACTAATTCTATTTACATGTGTCAGACAAGTATACAGACAATTTGGTACTGAACATTCAAAAAATCAAATATAACAACACTTCAGTTTTAAGGAATGTTCAGAAAAGAATAACATGGTTTACTGCAGAAAATTGTAAGATCACATATATAGCTTGTAGTAGATGCCATCACCGATCCAGTAAGTGGTCCATGCGGCAGTATGAGCAGCTCTATGCATAACAATGAAGGTAATGGAGCTTAGTAAAAGATATGTGCAACTAAATTCATGCCACGTCCTCTTAGAAACTTCTAGAAAGGGTACAAATTCAAAGGTACTAATATTTGTCTGGTAATTATAGGAGAAATGGAAAGTATCCCATAAGAGCCATTATATAATTAATGACTATCTTTAGCTTTGGCCTTAAGATAACTTTGATTCCAATGGGGTGAAGGAAGGGAGATAGCTCCTTACATATTCACAATTACATTAAAGGAATGGGGATCTCAATAACTCTGCTTCAATGTTGAGAATGCACCATCTAATAGATGGTGATATCCAAATGATATATAAGATTTGTATGACATATAAGATCTGTGCCTGCTTGGAGAAGATAATCAACAATCAAAAAAAGTTCTCAATCAACATTAAACAATTCCGCGTCATGTAGGATACATTGGCCTAACATTTTATTTGCCAGCCACTTTGCTCATGCTCTCATGCTGACTATTATCTTCAAAAAGATAAGAGCCCAAACTATTATTCATGAGAAAGAACATACAGTTTCACTCACTAATGGCTTTATTGGAGAACATAGCTATGGTTAAGAACAGATTACAAGTATATCTAATCAAAATAAAATATATGAGATGCAGTTAAAAGGACACTCTAGTAAGATTCATGTTTCAATTCGATCAAAGAAGAAGAAAAAATACAAGATAAGATCATGCATATGTGGACCGCAAACTAACAAGGAGCTGACAATATGGGAGAAATGAAGTTCCCTATGTAACAAGCTCCAAAACAAACTAGTGTGCAAAAAATATTAGTCATGTGTGGATCATTAAGATAAATGTAGGCTAAAGTAATTAAACAGAGTAACAAGAAAATATTGTGACCTTTGTATCACGAGATTGTGTAACCTAACAAACTATCAAGGAAAGATAAATAAGATGTTTATATCTACTTTTTTACCAATTAATAATATGAGCTAAATGTTAAACATATACACCTCAAATTATGCCAAGCTGAAGGAACCAAAAAACAAAAACCTTATGATGATGCACACTATTAAGCAGGAAAGTGTAATCACGAGCGAGCTTCAATTTGTTGTGAGCTGCAGTTTGATCCGATAGCGTAGCATTCTTGTGAAACTCTTCAACTATATAATCTCGGAAATGCCTTTTGCCTCCATCTCTACCTAAATGTTTATCCACAGCTTTTAGAAGTTGGCGATAAACATTCGCGATTCGCATGGTCTCAGATCCCATTTCTTTTCTGCTCAAAAACAACATTCCTTATCTTAGTATATCACACCATGTATAGCTTCGAACGGTGAACTTTGGAAAATTTCAAGAAATTTGGAAAATTTTGGCAAATTCAATAACCCCTTCCAGGCAAGCTTCAGTTTCTCTATCACTCTACGATCATAAAAGTTAACCCTGACTAGGTCGTAACATTCACCTGCGATTAAGTTTGAAAAAGTGAACTCTTTTTTATTGTGTAAAAGAGTAAAAGAAAACAACCGAAGTTACGAGCATTCTTGTACCTGAAATTAATAATTATAGCGGTATACTTGAAGCCCGAGAAACTTCTTTGCACCTTAGGAAGGATAGTTCCTCAATCACCGAAACCGAAGTAAAGAAACAAATAAGCAATGAGTATTCCGGTGATTGCAAGAAAAATTCTAAAAATTCAGAAAAAAAATAATAGGAAAAAAAAAACTCCCATCCCTCTCGACCGTCAGTAGTAGCGAGGAGGAGGAGAAAGTGAGAGAGAGAGAGAGAGAGAGACCTAATCTCACCGAAGATCGATATTGCCGAAAAACTACTCGCCGTCGGGCAGGGGAGTAGATGCGTCAGGAGAGCGACCATAGGGAGAGCGACCATAGGGAGAGGACCCAAGGGAAGAGAAAAGGCCAACCTAACCATAGGTTCAAATCCGGGTCGGATCCGACCCGGTAAAGAGCCAAATCTAAGGCTTCCCTTAGATAGGAACAAAATATTAGAATAAATTATTTACTTTGAATATTTTTATTTCATATTTTGAAGGAATTTGCAGCAAAACACTATTAGCTTTCTAATCCAAAGAAATAGCCCCCCCAACGAAAATTTATTGAATTGCAAATTTAGGCCTTTTTTACTAATTTATCATTTTAATCTCGATGCGCATATTATTAAATATTAGAGCGTATATTTTGCATAAGCGATGCGTATAAATTATATTGATGATGCGTGATATTTTTTTGAAATCTTAATGCGCACGTCGTTGAAAATTGCAACGTAAATTTTGTATAAGCGATGCGTCTATATTCCATAGGTGATACGTGGCTTCTTTTTTTTTAAACTAGAAAGTACCTTTTGTAAAAACGATGTATATAAATTACATAAGTGATACATGGCTTTTTTTTAATCTCAATACGTATTTTTTTAAAATTAGAGCATACATTTTGCATAGTCGATGAGTTTACATAGATGATATATGACGTTTTTAGAACATAATAGTTTTTTTGAGATTTGTCAGGACTAAATCAGTTAAAAAAAAAAGCTCAAAAGCGTAATTTGATCAATGTGGAGCTTATTTCTGCCAATTAGAAACCTGAATGGCTTTTTGTTAAAAATTGCCAATATTTTGGTTGGGATTAAAATTTTAGAATAACTCGACCAGTTATTCTAAAATCTAAACACCCTTTTGCTCTCTTAGTAATATATTAAAACACAGTATAATATGACTAGGATATATTTAATAATATATTAGAATATGTTTATAGCGAAAAAAAATTAATATGGGGTTTCCATTTGTGATGTTATTTGTAGTATTTATGTTGTGTAAAATATCATCAATTAAGTCAAATTATTTTGGGGCAAAATTATAAAGATAACTATGAGAAAATAATATAATATTTTAAAATAAAAGTGAAATGACAAATGTCTATTTACATTTAACTAATATAAAGGCAACAAGATCAACTTAATCATTATTATCCTTTGTTCCAATTATCACAATCAAATACTATTTACTTCATATTTTTATTCCATAGCGCATCATTGCCAAACACCATATTGAAACTAGAATAATTTTTTATTCCAGAATATGTCCTCATTTTATTCAATTCTAATTTTTTATTATTCTACAACACAATAGGCGACTTTAGGCCCTATTAGGGATGAAGGCATTACCTGATCCTAATTAAATTTTGTCCGATATGGGTCGAGAATTTCTTACCCGTCTTGATATCCGGATAATACATGTGAACATGAATATAGTTTGAAGAATAATATATGTATCATATAGTTTAAAATATTATAAAGATAATAGTGATATAAAAGAATTGTTTATACTTTTTTATAGTTAATCTATATTCTTATAGTTAATGATTATGCTCTAGATTTCAATAAGTATATTAGAATTTCTCGTGGATCCTAAAATAAAACAGATCTGCTCAATATTCAATGTATATCTAATAAAAATACTTTGGAAAATTTGTTAAAAATGTCATATTATCACACATACCCTAATATACTGTTTTTAATGTCTCAAAAATATCATGACATTAATTTTATAAAGATAGTTATCATATAAGTAAGGTAAAGTAACAATAGATGCAAAATGACTTTAATATCTTGAGAATGTGTTTCAAACCAGCTTGATCCGATTCGTAACGGTTCTGCACGGGAGTTGGGATCCGCGGGTGAAGGTATGGATTCATAAATATACGATGGAGGTGATGATGGAGTAGAGGCCGAGTAGTTGATGGAGGTGGCTCGGCAATAGATGATGGTGGTGGTGGTTTGTGGATGCAGATGCGGATGCGATATATGGTTGAAGGCTATGATTGGCATGCAACTATAGGAAAACTGTATGGAAGGTAAAAATGGTTAAGATAAAGAGACGAAATGGAAGAAGTAGGCATGCCTTACAAGACTAGAGGAACGGCGGCAGAGGGTGATTAGATGTCAGACGAGACCGTGCCAACGGAAGAGGTGGCGCTGATTGGTGAAAAAAAAGATATGAACGCTCTTTCTGTAGGGGAGCCTGGGAGATAAATAGAAACTTTTTTTGGCCCTTCTGTTAGAGTTGTGATATAACTCCGTATGCATTGCTCCGCTTGCTGCCATTATGACTTAAAGACTAATGGAGATACAAAGACATTCAGTATGTCTTGTAAAAATTCAACTTATTTTAAGTTTACAAGGAACATCCTACTTTGTATATGTTGAAAGTTTCCATCTCTTTCTCCATCTTTATGAAATAAAAATAGATATTGATGCACAGTTTAGATGAAAAGAAAATATAATGACAATAGTAAATTGGCATGACCGCAAGGGGCGATTTACAGTAAAAAGAATTTTAATTTTTTAATAGGTAGAAATAGGCTTTTCTATTATTGAATTGTAAATCCAGACATTTTTTACTTAGACTCAATTATATTTTCTCTCACTCAATTCAACCGTTTAATCTCGATGTGCATAATGTTAAAAATTAAAGCGCACTTTTAATATAAGTGATATTTAAACGATATTTATAAATTTTAAATTCTAATTCTATTTTTCTGGTAAAGACCATGTATTATTTCTTAAAATTAAAAATAAATCTAAAAATATCATGACTAAAATGTATTAGAACCTCAAGTCCTCAATGTATAAAGACAGATCTGGGTTAGATTCATATGAACATATCAACAGGAAATGGTCTGACTGCATTCTTTGGTAGCAATAGAGAAGGCAATAAAAAGTTTCTTACTTTACAAAATTGTAGCTTCTGAAATTTCTTTGGCAGCGAGGGGCTCGGGTGTCCGGCGGTGCGAGGGGCTCGGGTGTCCGGCGGTGCGAGGGGCTCGGGTGTCCGGCGGCGCGAGGGGCTCGGGTGTCCGGCGGCGGGACGCAAGGGGCTCGGGTGTCCGGCGGCGCGACGCAAGGGGCTCGGGTGTCCGGCGGCGCGAGGGGCTCGGGTGTCCGGCGGCGCGAGGGGCTCGGGTGTTCGGCGGCGCGACACAAGGAGCTCGGGTGTAGATGGGAAGGGGGCGACGGCGGGCTGGTGTGGGGATTGAGGAAATAAAGTTGGGAGTTGGGACTTTGGCCAAAGTTTTGGGTGACGAGTTTTGGGGTACGAGGGTATTTCGGTAAAATTAGAAATTTAGAATATATATGTGTGTGGTGGGTTGGCGGGTTCGTGGGTCGACCCGACCCGTTTACTTAAACGGTTTAAACGGGTCAAGCGGGTCAGAGTCATAAACCCAAACACGACCCGATTAATAATCGGGTTAGGCGGGTTGACTCATTTATGACCCGAACCTGATTAATCTAAACCCAAACCCGATTAACAGACGGATTATCGTGTCGAGTTATCGGATCGGGTCAAGTTTTACCACCCCTAAAATTATATATATGATGCGTCGCCTTCTTTTTAAAAAAAAAATTTGATGCGTACATTGTTGAAAATTACAGTTTATATTTTATATAACCGTACGTATATATTATATAAATGATATGTTGCGATTTTTTTTAAATTAGAGCATATATTTTACATAGGCGGGCTTATAAACTATATAGATAATGTGTGACATTTTTTTTTTAATCTCGATATGCATATTGTTAAAATTAGAGCTTATATTTTACATAAGCGATATGTATAAATTACATAGAAAATGTATGACGTTTTGTTTATGAGACAACAATTTTTTTAAGGTTTGTCGGTGTTAAATTAGTAAAAAGGATCCGAATTTGCAATTTGAAAATGCGGGCCTATTTCTGCTAATTAGAAAATTAAAATATTTTTTAATTTTTGTACCACTCCTTATTGTAGTTTTTATTCGCAGCTTTACGAAATCTTTTCTAAAAGTATCAAAAGTATTTATGCACTAAATTTGATAATATCTTCTTACATTAAATATAATTAAATTTTATAACCTTTACAAAGTATAATTATATTTCTAGTTCTCTTTATTCGACAGTAACAAGAAGCTCATTCTCAAAAGCCATAATTTCTTCTCCACGTTATAATCTCATTAGGAAGATCAAGTATATGTCCTACTAGGACCTCATAATGATCGATTTCCTTCATCGTCAGCCTCCTCTCTTCCCTTTCATCGTCGATAACAAAATTAGTTCTAAATTGTTCTATCTATTCAATTTTTCATAATACAATCTACTACGTACTAAGTTTGACATTATCAAGTTTGATTTGGATTAGTGTAAGTTTGTGATGCCAAGTCAATTATTTTATGATCATATCCTCATCTAACTTAAAGTTTGGGATAAAGCATACATACACGTATACGGTTTACAATTAAAAAAGACAACCATAGACGAAATTTGTATGCCCTTTTATGAAAATGATCAAATGAGCATAAATTAAGCTATCTGTTTTAGTTTTGCAAATCGTTCTAAATTTATTCTTTTATTTCTTTCTTTGATTAAATTTAATAATTTTATCAATTAATTAATATTACCTGAATACTATATCTATGGTTAAGAACAGATTGCAAGTATATCCAATCAAAAAAGTGTATGATATGTAGTTAAAAGGACACTCTAGTGAGATTCATATTTTAATTCGATCAAAGAAGAAGAAAAAATACAAGATAAGATCATGCATATGTGGACAGCAAACTAACAAGGAGCTGATAATATGGGAGAAATGAAGTTCCCTATATAACAAGTTCCAAAACAAACTAGTATGCAAAAAATATTAGTCATGTGTGGATCATTAAGATAAATGTAGGCTAAAGTAATTAAACAGAGTAACAAGAAAATATCGTGACCTTTGTATCACGAGATTGTGTAACCTAACAAACTATCAAGGAAAGATAAATAAGATGTTTATATCTACTTTTTACCAATTAATAATATGAGCTAAATGTTAAACATATACACCTCAAATTATGCCAAGATGAAGGAACCCAAAAACAAAAACCTTATGATGATGCACACTATTAAGCAAGAAAGTGTAATCACGAGTGAGCTTCAATTTGTTGTGAGCTGCAGTTTGATCCGATAGCGTAGCATTCTTGTGAAACTCTTCAACTATATAATCTCGGAAATGCCTTTTGCCTCCAACTCTACCTAAATGTTTATCCACAGCTTTTAGAAGTTGGCGATAAACATTCACGATTCGCATGGTCTCAGACCCCATTTCTTTTCTGCTCAAAAACAAAATTCCTTATCTTAGTATATCACACCATGTATAGCTTCGAACGGTGAACTTTGGAAATTTTCAAGAAATTTGGAAAATTTTGGCAAATTCAATAACCCCTTCCAGGCAAGCTTCAGTTTCTCTATCACTCTACGATCATAAAAGTTAACCCTGACTAGGTCGTAACATTCACTTTGCGATTAAGTTTGAAAAAGTGAACTCTTTTTTATTGTGTAAAAGAGTAAAAGAAAACAAGCGAAGTTACGAGCATTCTTTGTACCTGAAATTAATAATTATAGCGGTATACTTGAAGCCTAAGAAACTTCTTTGCTTAGGAAGGATAGTTCCTCAATCACCAGAAACCGAAGTAAAGAAACAAATAAGCAATGAGTATTCCAGTGATTGCAAGAAAAATTCTAAAAATTCAGAAAAAAAAATAATAGGAAAAAAAAAACTCCCATCCCTCTCTCGACGGCTGTAGCAGCGAGGAGGAGAAAGTGAGAGAGAGAGAGAGAGAGACCTAATCTCACCGAAGATCGATATTGCCGAAAAACTACTCGTCGTCGGGCAGGGGAGTAGATGCGTCAGGAGAGCGACCATAGGGAGAGCAACCATAGGGAGAGGACCCAAGGGAAGAGAAAAGGCCAACCTAACCATAGGTTCGGATCTGGGTCGGAACCGACCCGGTAAAGAGTCAAATCTAAGGCTTCCCTTAGATAGGAACAAAAGATTAGAATAAATTATTTACTTTGAATATCTTTATTTCATATTTTGAGGGAATTTGCACCAAAAGACTTAGTTTTCTAATCGAAAGAAATAGCCTCCCAACGAAAATTTATTGAATTGCAAATTTATGCCTTTTTTACTAATTTATTATTTTAATCTCGATGTGCATATTATTAAATATTAGAGCGTATATTTTGCATAAGCGATGCGTATAAATTATATTGATGATGCGTGATATTTTTTTGAAATCTTAATGCGCACGTCGTTGAAAATTGCAACGTAAATTTTGTATAAGCGATGCGTCTATATTCCATAGGTGATACGTGGCTCTTTTTTTTTTTAAACTAGAGAGTACCTTTTGTAAAAACGATGTATATAAATTACATAAGTGATACATGGCTTTTTTTTAATCTCAATACGTATTTTTTTTTAAATTAGAGCATACATTTTGCATAGTCGATGAGTTTACATAGATGATATATGACGTTTTTAGAACATAATAGTTTTTTTGAGATTTGTCAGGACTAAATCAGTAAAAAATAAAGCTCAAAAGCGTAATTTGATAAATGTGGAGCTTATTTCTGCCAATTAGAAACCTGAATGGCTTTTTGCTAAAAATTGCCAATATTTTGGTTAAGATTAAAATTTTAGAATAACTCGACCAATTATTCTAAAATCTAAACACCCTTTTGCTCTCTTAGTAACATATTAAAACACAATATAATATGACTAGAATATATTTAATAATATATTCGAATATGTTTATAGCGAAAAAAAATTAATATGGGGTTTCCATTTGTGATGCTATTTGTAGTATTTATGTTGTGTAAAATATCATCAATTAAGTCAAATTATTTTGGGACAAAATTATAAAGATAACTATGAGAAGATAATATAATATTTTAAAATAAAAGTGAAATGACAAATGTCTATTTACATTTAACTAATATAAGGCAACAAGATCAATTTAATCATTATTATCCTTTGTTCCAATTATCACAATCAAATACTATTTTACTTCATATTT
Source organism: Typha latifolia (assembly GCF_019914945.1). Taxonomy (NCBI): domain Eukaryota; kingdom Viridiplantae; phylum Streptophyta; class Magnoliopsida; order Poales; family Typhaceae; genus Typha; species Typha latifolia. Next base: position 8,845,575 of record NC_133098.1, on the reverse strand, counting down.
TTATTCCATAGCGCATCACTCCTTCTATTACCAAACACCATATTGAAACTGAAATAATTTTTTATTCCAGAATATGTCCTCATTTTATTCAATTCTAATTTTTTTATTATTTTACAACACAATAGGCTGCTTTAGGCCCTATTAAGGATGGAGTCATTACTAGATCCTAACTAAAATTTGTCTGATATGGGTCTAGAATTTCTTACCCGTCTTGATATTCGGATAATATATGCGAACATGAATATAGTTTGAAGAATAATATATGTATCATATTGTTTAAAATACTATAAAGATAGTAGTGATATAAAAAAATTATTTATACTTTTATATAGTCAATCTATATTCTTATAGTTAATGATTATTCTCTAGATTTCAATAAGTATATTAGAATTTCTCGTGGATCCTAAAATAAAACAGATCTACTCAATATTCAATGTATATCTAATAAAAATACTTTGGAAAATGTGTTAAAAATGTCATATTATCACACATACCCTAATATACTGTTTTTAATGTCTCAAAAATATCATAACATTAATTTTATAAACATAGTTATCATATAAATAAGGTAAAGTAACAATAGACGCAAAATGACTTTAATATCTTGTGAATGTGTTTCGAACCAGTTTGATCTGATTCGTAGTGGTTCTGCACGGGAGTTGGGATCCACGGGTGGAGGTATGGATTCATAGATATATGATAGAGGTGATGATGGAGTAGAGGCCGAGTAGTTGATAGAGGTGGCTCGGCAATAGATGATGGTGGTGGTGGTTTGCGGATGCAGATGCGGTTGCGATAGATGGTTGAAGGCTATGATTAGTTTACAACTATAGTAAAAATTGTATGGAAGGTAGAAATGATTAAGATAAAAAGATGAAATGGAAGAAGTAGGCCTACCTTACGAGACTAGGGGGATCGGCAACAGAGGGAGATTAGAAGTCAGACGAGACCATGCTAGTTGGTGAAGAGAGAGGAGGGAGATATAGAGTCCTGTGACGTAGTTGAGAGAGATGCAATGGAAAAAAGCCAAAGTCTTTTATTCCAAGCATGTCTAAGAACCAAAAAGCCCTATTTATAGAGATTAAATTAAAACGTCTAAAACAAATTTAATTAAACCAATCTTTCTTATCTTATCGGAATAACTCTTCATTTTTTCGCTGGTAGATTCCGAATATAGAAAAGTCATGAATAGGAAAAATTGTAGAGCTGGAGGTTGGCGATCTTATTCAACTAATTTGATATTATTTTGGTATCTGTAAAATATTCTGCGAATATTTTTCTAAAACTGCGCAGAGCTGAATTTAGCAAATTAAATAAAATCTTAGTATACTAAGACTTTGACTAAACCACATAAGAATAATAAATAAGATAACTATACTTTTTTAATCAAACCCAATGTCTTTTGAGGTGATTCGATCTAGTCTAAATCACATCAGAATATTTTACTGCTAATGTCAAAATAAAAAGGAAAACTAGATTTGAAAGTTTTTATTATTTTTTAAAGTAATATAATATATTCTATTTCATTAGCTATTATGGTATTTTTAATACATTAAAAGTAAAATGTAGAGATTGAATAATAAATATTTATATTGTAAGGTGTAAATAATTGTATATGCGGGAAACAAACCAAAATATATATTATATTTATATATATAGTCATGCCCATGCACATCCATAAAATTCACATCATACTACACTTTTTTCTTAATAAGAACTACATAGTAATATTGTAGGTAAATTGTTTTATTAATTCAAACATGAATACATTAGTTATAACCTAATATATAGAATGAGAAGAAAAATAGGATACCACCCATTGACATAAGCTTCACACTTGATAATATTAGATAGTACTATAAAAAAACCAAAGTATAAAATTGAGATATAAATAAAATAAAACAAATAAAAACACAAGTCTAACGGATTCACAGATGTAACGACCTTAAATTTTTTAGCGACTCCGCTGCTGTCCAACAAATAGAGATGCACAATTATTTTAACTTCTAAAGGCATGGGAAGTGAGAATCACCGATTAATGTCGTTGAAAGCCTCCTTGCCACCAAAATATAATGAACTTAGAACAACGCAAGAAAAAAAAAACAAACGCCCAAAGTCAGTAGAACTATTGTCAATATTCTATTACATATACTTTTGTTATATTGTTGAATAAACTGCTCTAAACTTGATAGATATTTTATAACATTATCTAAAGCATTCTTCACCAAATGAATTTTTTTTATTATGATACGATCACACCTCTGGCTTTGGAGCTCTGATACCAGCTTGATACGATCTCTCCTTTAGGGCTAAAGATCGATCTTTTCTAATTCTCAGATCTGGACTAGATCTGGCACGGAACTTTGAAATAAGATCTCGAAATGTTCCGCCGTCGGATCGACGTGAAATTTTGATATGTTGTAGTACCGAAAAAGAGTTGGGGATCTCGAGATATCATTCATTTAGTGGACGAACATCAGAATGCTCTGTTTTGAATCCGTGGATGGAGGCACGAGATCCTAGGTAATGGTGGATGGTGGACCAGCGTTAATGTGGTGGCACCGGTGAAAAGTGCTGGTGGAAGGGTTGTGGTTGATGGAAAGGTTAGGGCAAGTATTGGATAGATTGGAAGAAGGGGGAGGAGAGGGCCACTCCTAAGGGACTAGGGTGATTGGCCAGTCGAGGGAGATTAGAAGCGGCGTCGCCGGGGATTGAGGGAACGGGAGCGAAGAAGATGAAGGAGGCAAGGCAAACTCAATTCCCAATAATCAATAATCAATTTGGTTGACTACCACATCCTTTTATAGGCTAACTAACAACTCAAATTAACCCTAAAACACAATTTTCGCCGACCGCGTTCGAACTCACTCCACCCGCGTTCGAACACGACTTACAGAAAACTTATTTTAATAGAAATTAAACACTAAAACATGAAACAAAAACACTCCTAAAGTGAATCCATGCTCGAGACGACGTCGGTGAAGTCCGAATCGTATCATATTAACAACATAATCACATGTATGAGATCAAAGCATTTCAAAAGTATAAAAATTGTTGACCAAAAGATTATTTTATTATAGTAGTTCTTTTTTCATAACTTGCTTTAATTATTATTTACTAGATATATATTTTTTCTTCAAATTGTAGTTTTGGACCTCATTAATACCTGCTTCTGATATGTTGTTCATATAATTGGGAACCTCAATTACAAGATCATCATCATCGGTTATCTTCTAATTTCTTCTTATTCTATAACAATATTTTACACATAGTAAAATTAAATGAAGTAATTTTGACTAGCTAAGTTACATATTTTATAAAAAAATTTTAATAAGTAAAGCATATTACCTCTTGATTAATTTTGCGTTCCTCATATTTAATTATTTTTTTGAGTCATATATATTCTGTAAAAGATTGATGTGTTCAATGCATCATCATGTACTTAAAAAGTGAGAAACACAAACAAGAAAAAAAGTATTAGATATATAATAAGAATTATTTGAATATCTCTCCTTTGCCCATATTTCCTATTATATCAATCGTTAGAGTTTCATTATCAATTCAATGCATCACTAGTGGATACTTAACTATTGCATTCAAATTCATCTTTAGTACCCCTGATATGTTCTAAGTACTAAATACTATATTTAAGAATTCAAAATTAGTTAGAATATATTAATTAAGTATAATATAAATTATAGAATTTATATTTAAGAATATACACCTTAAATTTTAAAACTATTTAAATCACATCATATGTCTATTAAATGTGTTAAGTACAAATATCTCCATATATATTACACCAAGTTTTTTCTTTAAACATTTTCTTTCTTAGGATTTGCATAATGTCATGTATCAAGTAAATACTCAAGCATAAAATCAATCTAATTTAGAGTTTGAATACATAAAAAATAGGTCATACCTTATCTTTTACATTTAGTGCCGGTAGTGCATCAATCGTCATTAACATAAATCGATGAATAAAATGTACACTATTTTTTTAATATATTTACTAAGAGTAATAGTTCTCTTAATTTGGTCCATTGTGCAAAATTTATTTGGTTTTTTTAATATAATTTCTAATTTTTGTCTATAGTAGGTAGACTTACCAAACAATAAGAATAAAATCCCAATCTCCTAAATTGCATCTTTTGAGATATAATTTATTAATAATATTTTCACAATGTTTTGGTGAATATAACCTTAATTTCAATCTTTGGTATCTTTTGATAATAGCAAAAATATATGAATACAATAAAATAATTAATCGATCTTATATATATATATATTTATTAATCTTAATGAGATTCATTAATACGATTAATATTTATGTTAAACTATATCATGTTAACTAAGCAAATTGAAACCTACAAATAAAGAAAAAAAATCAGAGATAATTTTCTTTTCGTCCCTGAAATATCACCATTTTTCACGATAACTCCCTAAACTCTTTTTTTTAATACATAATGAACCTCTAAACTATCAGAAATATCTCGCTAGATCAATTGGGAAGAAACCAAAAACCAAGATACTTAGGTACTAAATTACTACATTCCTTTAATTGTATTTGCTGAATAGAATATTTGGTTCAATCTCTTCAATCTATATTATTAATATTCAAATATAAAAATTAACAAAAGAAGATAATAAAGAAAAATATTAATAGAGAATGATAGATATAGACTTGTGGTTTTGATAAATATTCTGAAAATAATTTGGCCTGAAGATGGAGAATGTGGAGAGATGAATTGTCTTGAATCGGTGAATACTTTTAAAATTCTAATCAAATTTTAATTTAATAAGTATTTAATAAATGTATACCTATAATATCATATTATTCCTCAACTAAGGTCTCTAGTTGAATATCTCGCTAGATTCCTTCACCTAAAGTTTTATAAAGAAATAACAAATAAGTCATTAACTAAGGAACTCAATTAATAGATTTTACCTCGAATCAGGTACTAAATAGTAAATTATTTATTAAATAATATAAATTAGATCGTGTTATCATTCTCAAAAGTTCAAAACACGATCCATTATCAGAACGAGCCTAAGCTTTTTGAAAGAGAGAGGTTCTGGTACCTGTTTCATATATAGCTAAAGCAATGGAAGCAGCACTGACTCAAATCATATCGTATCATATATTAAAAATATATCAATCATACGCTAAGTATATACAAGTCATAATCATCTTCTACTATATACTAAGAATACACCAATCATTGTGAAAATATTTATAATGTATAATATTAGTATTTTCTGTAATTATAATTAATTTGAATAAAAGATAAGATTATCATCATAATCACATATTACTAATTCAACCTAACTATCTAATTTTTCCTTAGGTGTTTGTTATATAAAAATGACTAAATTAATCTTATTACTCTTTTTCTAGTTTAATGTAAATATATATTTGTTCTTTCTTTAAGAAAAAAATACTATATAGTTTAAAATTAAATATTAATATTAATATAATTTTATTTTATAATTATTATATTATCTTCTTATATTTATTTACAAATCTTGGGCAAAAAAAAATAATTGATTTAATTCATCATAATTCACATGATGTAATATAATCATAAATAGCATCTATTTTATACTATAACCATATTCTAATATATTATCAAGTATAATTGCATTACACTATTTAAACTAAATCTAAACCAAAATATAACACCATATATGATACATAAATAAATGTGGATAAATTGATTATTTGCAATTTGGAATAAGTAGGTAATATATTCCAAAAAAAAATTTCCTAACTAAAAATGGGGATGAAAATATCCATAATAAGGGGATTTATTCTATTTTTCAATCCCAAAATTTTATCTCATATTTGCCTTAAATATTTTACAGAATAAAGAGGATTTATTTTGGAATAACTCACTTATTCCACTCAATAAAACGATCTCTAGATACTTTTTGATATGAATTCAAAACCCTAAAGTGTGAAGCTTAGAGTATTTTTCTACGTATCTCTATTTTTCAAATTTACCTTCTTCAACATCTTCAGAAGATAGCAAAATTTCTATGACTCTATTAAGAGCCCAATCTTTTAGGTATTTTACATCATCTCTTTTCAAATAGGATATTCACATTATGTTTCAAATTATATCATTAGATGCAGTGTTAGCATAGGCTTCTAATTGTCGATTAAATTTTATCTTCTTATTTTTTCAGACTCAATTGACTGGTATAACGATTAGTAATGTCCTTTTGGAATTTATTAAATTTAGATTGATTATTGTTATAGCCATATCTCTTACATAAAAATATTTGTTTCTCACATTAACTTTTTCTTATAATAGCATTTGCTAGAATTTTCTATACTAGAATTTGTAAAATTGTCAATTAGTCTTAATCTACATTCTTCTTTATTATTAATTTTAATCTCAATTTTGAGTGAAGACCCTAGTTAGAAGATGTTCCTTTGCTCCAACAATCTAGATCATTCTCGAAGCGAAGGTTTTCAATCTTATCCAACTAGTTTGATATTATTCGGATATATGTAGAACATTCTGCGAATATTTTTTTAAAACTATGCAGAGTTAAATTTAGCTAATTAAATAAAATCCTAACATACTAAGACTTTAACTAAACTACATAAGAATAATAAATTAACTAATTAAATAAAATTCTAACATATTAAGACTTTAATTAAACTACATAAGAATAATAAATAAGATAACTAAATTTAATCTATGAAGCCCAATGTCTTTCAAAGTGATCGGATCTAGTCTGAATCACATCATTTTGATATCATGATATGTGGGTCAATAAATTTATCTTAGAATTGTTTTTTCTAATTGTCAGCCAAACTTAACACTATTAAGTCTATTTTCAACACTATCTATATATTTTATTTGTCTCTTCCTTACGTTCGTTCTGTGAATATTCTTTTAAAATCTTAAAATTTTCTTTTGACTTGGATATGTCAAAAGATATTTAGTTACCTAAATTATTCGAGTAATGACGGTGTAATTAATAATATAGTTTTTTCTATTAAAAGAAAAAATATACAATTTTACATTTTTAGTTCACTTTTTCCAAATCCAAACATTTAGCCCCTATTTACTTCAAGAATATCATAATAATTCTAATTTTGAATACAAATATTATTCATCAAAATTACATCTTATGCTATATAGTAACTCAATTACTAATTTACACATGATATCTATCCATTAACTTAATTTATATTAAATAAAATAGTTTTTATAGTAATTTTACAAAAAAACTTTTTCCTATCTTTTTCACTTTATATTATATTAAAAATAATTATTATATAATTATTTTAAAATATAAGTGAACATAAGAATAGTATTTTCTAGAATAAAATTTTCATTTTGAGCATAACAAAGAGGAATACATATTCTAAAATTGACTTAATTCCTAAACAAGTCCTGAGGTATATTCATAACATTTATTTCCTTCGTAATTAAAACATATGAGTATAAACAATTTCTTCATATTCAAATTTCACACAGCTATAAGTAATAAGTTGAATCATGTTGCTATGTGTAATGTGAACAAAATCTAAGTCACAATATTTTAGATTTGTTAGGATCTATGATGCGAACCATGACATCACATCACATAAAAAAGAGATTAGACTTAATGGATTGAGTCTAATTATTTTATTTGATTATTTGGTTTAGTTAGAGTCTTAGCAGTTAGGAATTTAGTTAATTAGCTAAATTCAACTTCGTGTAGTTTTGGGAAAATATTTTAAAAATATTCTACACATATTCAAATAATATCAAACTAGTTGGATAAGGTCTTCAACCTCCAGATCTACAACTTTGATATGTATGATTTCTCTAGATTCAGAATATATCTATGGCGAAATGAAGGGTTAATTCGAGAACATAAAGAAGACTGGTTTTGTTAGTTTTTTAGGGATTTAACATAGTTGTTGATTTGTTAGGCTTATTTGGAGTTGTTTAACTTAATTAATAGAGTAAGCCTTTATATATACGTGAAGAAAACCCTAATAGGAGAATGATGATGTTAATGGAATTGGCTTTAGCCTTATCTCATTCTTTACTTGACTCTAGCCATTAGCGCTCTCTCCCACTTCCCTTCTTCCACTGCCCAAGTCTTTGGTGGGTCTCTTCCGACCTCTAATCACCATCTTCTACAATAACTTCTCCCCCTTCATACCAAGATAGCTATTAGAGGGCTATCAAGCTAGGATCTAATTGACCTTCGACCACTATACGGTCGATATCTTGAGATCTAACTGTCTAAATTCGGTGATCTTGGATTCGTTGGAAATCCATCTTCAAGAGCAACAACATATTCAAAATTCAGAATTAGTTAAATTATTTGTAGATTCCCTTGAAAGTTACGTGCTTTATTGAGTCCAGAACCATTGCGGATCGGATTAGGCCGGTTCCTAACAATCTATCTCTAAGTTCTAGAGATTTGAAAATGAATTATTTCTATTTGTTTTAAAAATCGGCCAAGGTGTTTTCATCATATAATAATATTCTCAATCATTTATGCTAGAATAATGAATGTGTTGCGTTATATTTTGTTCAATATAATATATATATATATAATCAACTTTTCAATTGCATTATCACTGTAATAATTACAGATCTTACTTTTCTTTGATATTTTGCTGCCAATAACCATTTATAAGAGTTTGCTATCTACTACTACCACATATAAAAATAATAGTCCACGATAATAATTAACACGTATGAAAGAAAAAGAATGGTATTTTATAACGGCTCACTTAATATGTGTTATAAAACAAAATTGATAATTAATTTGAGATTAGGCGTCATACAAAAAATAAGATAGTCAAGTGATCTTTCACATCTGCTTCATATATTTTAATATTGTATTAGCATCATCTTGGAGGATTTTTAACTTTTTATTTTTAAGAAAATAATCCACATTTTCGAAACCATTATTTATTTGGGATATTACATAAAATTCATAATACGATATTTATAGAGACTTGTAATTTCTAATAATATTCGACTTTTACATTACTAATTTTGCAATGAGATTGCAAAAATGAAACACCTAATCTAATCTAATCAGCTCATGGTTATATTTTTCTATAAAATTATTCATAAATAATAAATACATATTAACTTAGTTTAGAACTAACACAAAATTACATTAAACTAGTTAAAGATACCAAAATCAAGACTAAGAAATAAAACTAACTAATCCAGTTTGAGACGAAGCCTTACATACTCATAATACTTTCCTATTAATTTTATGTCAGATCAAATATAATTATTACTTGTTATACGGAGTATCAAACGAAATATTAGAATAACTTATACTTAGTATCACCGCTCATCTTCTAATATTATAATTAGGTGACCCTTATTCCAAGAGCGAATTTATGATATATTTAAAAAAAAAATTATAATCGCCAAGCTTTTTATTTGAAAATGACTCTTGATTCCTGTTTTGGCGCTTGGTTGGAGCCTGACCGTAGCGGTGAATTGGACGCTCCCGTCTCAGTCCAGACTCTTTTCCGATCCGCCACGTTACTAGGCACACCCGATCGTTCCAATCCACCAACCAGTACTCCCCACGTGTCGTGTAGTTCCTCTCTTTCCACCTGGCGTACACGTGGCGAACTGCCTCTTCTCACAGCTCGGATCAGTGGGAGGTGACGTGGGACGACGCACCCAAATGAGGGCACTTCAGTCATCGGGGACGGTAATCTTACCGTCATCCATATACAAAAACTCATATAGAAAGCATCGCCCAATACTTTACTCACCTCTCTCTCTCTCTCTCTCTGTCTCTCTCTCTCTCTCTCTCTCTCTTAAAAGCGAGCGAGCGAGAGGGAGAAGACAAACGAAGGGTTTTACTCTCCTGGGGGTGGGGGGGGGGGGGGGGTTTACTTCTTTCTAGAGGGCTCGAAGAAAGGAAGGAGAAATCGCAGGCATTGTTCGATCTCCGATTGTTCATCCTCCTCCATTTCTCTTGCATTGTTCACCCCTTTTCTTGTTGCTGTAATTTAGTGGATGAAACCCTAAATGCGGCTCCTATTCCCTTCGAATTGGTGCTTGACTTGAGCATTTCGTGTTGCAGCCTAGCTATCGGTTTTGCGGGAGCAGTGGGCGACGCGATGGAGGAGGATGTCGCATCTCCTCTTGTGTTGGATGGGTCGATTCGGAGCATCAAGTTCAGCGCCGCGACCGACGCGGAAATTGTATGTGTTTTTGCCTATCTTATGCTTGTTTTGGGCGACGGAGTTTAGTGTTTGGTGTACGTTCTGATTATATTTGTGAGCTACCTTAGTGCTTTAGGCGATTCGTGGGAGTGTTCGGATAAATATTTATGGGAGTTCCGATTGTTTCTTCTAAAGACAAAGCGAGGATTGAACAGATTGCCGCTATGTGTTGAAGGTTCATTGCAGAAGGATTAATCGTGTTCTGATTATATTTTTGAGCTACCATAGTGCTTTAGGCGATTCATGGGAGTTCCGAAGAGCACTTCTGCTTCTTCAAAGACCAAGCGAGTATTGAACAGAATGCTGCTATTGCAGAAGGATTATCATGGATGATGCATTTCTCAGATTTCGTTTAATGTGTAACTTTCTGTGATTGTGGCCTTCAAGCTCTTCATTTTTTGAGTAATATCTAATGAAAGATAAAAGATGGGGCATAAGCTCAAATTTAGTCAGGACTTCAAATCAACTCTCTTGCTAAAACAGCAATTGATTGCTCTAAATTATCATGCATTGTGTTACTGCAGTAGATCCCAATTTGCGTGCTCTGTTCTATTGATTTCAAAAGTTCTTAACTAGGATATGGTATTTTTTTTTATAATTTTATACCGTGTCAATATTTGTCCAGACCCAACTTAGGTGTGCAACCTAATATCTTCTGCAGCAATATTGCTAAGAATGATATTTGATTATTAGAAGAGGAAGATGGAAATGATGAATGAAGTTGTGAAAGGATCAATTTCGTTGTCGGCTGTCTCCAAACAATAGGATCGTAGTAGTGTGTAAGCAATTAGTAACTCAAACTAAAACTTAATAAAGTTGAAATTAGCAGTAGTCTTTCTTGCCCGTCAGTATAATCAGTTAACAGGACTCCACTTAATCAAGTTGGTTGCAATATTCACAAAATAGATAGCATACAACTAGTCTATCTTTTGTTGGACTATATTATATGCATGGTGGACCCGTTTGATGATATAACTACTCTATTGAGTTTTACATGATCATGAATTGATTTTCATTCTTTTGAGAATGGTATATATCCTCCCACCTGGACAACATATACAAAGAAATCATGCATTCAGCAATCACTGAAGTTTAGAAAACCTAACTTGGCCTCTTCCCATCTAGAAATAAAAGCCAAGACAACCAATAATGCTAGGGTTCCTTCTCATTTTGCTATAAGAGAATCTGAATCTTGAGAGATTAACTTGGAATGACAATTTTCTTTATGAAGGCGTATAAGTTTTTCTATAGCTAATCTTGCTTAACCTTCCTTAGACTATCAATAATTGCAAAATTGATGTTGATGGTTGACAACTACATATTAACTGTCTTTCATAAGTATCCTTAAAGAGAACAGCTCTTCAGCGGAAAGTTTCTTTCATATAATCTAGGCTTTTGATTTACTTTTTGCTATATAGATTTTCTTTTTGCCATCCTCATATTTTGGTAATAAGTAATAATCCTTCAAGCATCTTCCATTTTAATGTTTTTTTTTTTTTTGATAATCCTTTAATTCCCTTGTCTTTGTATATATCAATACTATGTTACTACTATTGGCATTTAAGGTGGAACAATGCACATTTCTTAGAGGTGTTACATGTTATGAACTAGATCTAGACCAATCTGCACGTGATAAAATTATGAGATTTTTATAGTTGGTAGCCCCACGAGTTACGAATCTAACAGCTTTGATTTCACGTGAATTCAAGGTGTGAAAAATTAAAAATAAAAAAGTGAGGGGAGGTCGAATTTGGACATATCAGTAAATATCCGATGCTGCGGTAGTCGTCAGAAGTGGCGGATGACTATGGGTGGTAGTAGAACAACTGTAAGATAGGATAACTCGTTGAGGAAGAGGGTGGCTAGAATTTGGATGCTTGGAATGAATCTATGGTTACAATATACTCCAATGAAGATAAGGACGATCTAATGACTATAATAAAAGATAAATGCAAATTATAAAATTAGCTAAACTCAATAATCATTTCACGATGATAACTAACCCATGATCTCTCCTATTTATAGGAGTATAATTATAACGGGTTGGATCCAATTTGTTTTATTGGGCTTACATATGTTTTATTTGAAATTTAAAATAATAAGCAAATCTAACTAACTAACTCGGCCCGACTCGATTGACTTGACTTTCATGGTTAGATCATAACATTACAACTTGCAAAATTTATGATGACTTGGTTTGATTATATCTATAATATATTATGTATATCTATATATGAGCATAGATACATATGCACCAATAAAATAAATAACTAATGTAATAAGAAAAGACTCTGATACACCTTGTTAGAGTCTTTTTTTATTGCATTAGTTATTTATTTTCATCAAAATAAATTTTCTGTAGGTTGCATTGAATGCGGAAGAGGGTGCGTTTGAACGCCTGCATCGGGTTCGCAAAAACAGAGAACACCTTTTATACGTTCGAACGCGGTTGGGCGCGTTCGAATGCGATCGGCGGGAGTCCACTAGAATTAGGATTAATAATTATTATTTTGGCTTGTTGGCTAGCCTCTATAAAGATGTGGATGACAACCAAAATTATTATGCTTATGGAATATTAGTTTTTTACCTCTCTATCATCTCTCTAATCTCTCTACCTTAATCTCCCTTCTTCCTTTTCACCAACCAGCCACCTCTACTGTTGGCAAGGTCTCTTCTAACTTCTAATCTCCCTCGTCTGTCGAGTCCTCCCTCTTCCTTGAGATCTCGACCGCTTCTTCTCCTTCGTCTTTAGCCCTTAAACAACATCAACCACCCACTTTCATCTCCATTATTATCCATAACCCTAACATCTATTTCACCCGTCACTATCACCATCATTCATACTATATTGTGCTTTCATCCTAGTTGCGGTTCAAATTTGCGAAGGGCATAAATACGAAAAACATAGATCAGGGAGTTATGGATCGATTTCACTTAGTTTCGTAATTTTCTGACTACGGGTGAATGTTTGGGGAATATTTTTTCTCGGTTGCGTGGACTGCTTCCTACAATAAATTTAGATTTTAAAAGAATCGTTCCGTAACCTGTCACAGTAAACTTAGTTGCTTGTTATTAAACAACCACGATGAAATGGTGAACACATATTTACTATTTATATTATTAGATTTTAAGGATGTATAAGGTGCAGAAGCCCATGTAATTCTGGTGACACATCATTATATATGTGTATTGGAGCTCATTTACAACTTCAAATCTAAAATTTCTATTACTGATTCACAGTACTAAAAGATTAATCTTAGCAGCCAATGATCTTATGATGATTGACTGTTATGCTAAACGGTTTTGTTGGACTTTCTTGGCATTCTTTTATTTTAATTTTTCTACTTATACAGTCAAATTTTATGCAGGACAAATATATATAGTCTTATGATCTGAGTATCCTCTATAGTCAGTAATTCCTTTTCCTTTTCTTTTGTTGTGCCACAAAGGAAATATCGCAGTGCATAACTATATGTCAATTGATGGTGTAAAATATGTGATGAGTTGTCAGTCCATCTTTCCTTTCAAGTTTTCTCCATGGCAACTGAAGGAATTTTCTCCCTTTCTGAGTGTGAACCTCGTGAATATTGTTTGAACTGAAATCACAAAAAAGATGAATAGTTTCTTAGTTTCTTAGGCAACTTTCCCAAAGCTTATTAGCCTAATTGCTAGGCTTCTTAAACACAATGAACATATTTAGCTTCTTCTTGATTGATAAAATAGCTCCTTATTTAAACAATCATATGAATTCAATCATGAATCATATCACCCATTGGGGTTACGTAATATAAAGCTCAACTTGTTCTTTCATTTGCTCCAATGTTTAGAAGATAATGTTTAACATGTGATTATCTTCTTGGCAGTGTACATACTCCATAAGTGAATGCCCAATATCGCATCCAAGCCAGTTAACAAATCCTTTCCTTGGTTTGCCATTGGAATTTGGGAAATGTGAATCTTGTGGAACTGCTGAACAAGGGCAATGCGAAGGTTTGCAAGTGTTAGCTATTTATTCATGGTAACTTACGTTGCTAGTAGGATAAGAGATCTTTTAAGAGCTTTTAGGTAACAGATTTCCATTTTAACAACTTAGGTCATTTTGGGTATATACAGTTGCCCATACCTGTATATCATCCATCCCATGTCAGTGAATTGAAGCATATTTTGAGCTTGGTTTGTTTGAAGTGCTTGCGAATGAAGAAGGGAAAGGTATCCATAAGCATATTAAAAAAAGTTACTTTGCACTGGTCGAGTTATTTCTCACTTTGTATCTCATACTTTTCTATCTTTGCAATACATTTCTATCTTGTAACATTTTTTGATTCTTGATTTTTTTATCTTTCATGAAATGTGTCTGGCAGGGTTAAAGTTCAAAGTTAATGCTATATATAGAAAAGATATTGCAATTGTTAAAATGTTGGCTGCATTTGATTTTCGAAATAGGAAATTATAACTTTTCAGAGTGTCAAGGACAATAACTCATAGAACTATAAGCACATTTTTCTTTGTGGTTGTTTGGTAGTCAGCATAAGAATTTAACTGATGTATTGTAAGAGGATTTAGTGCATGCAAGTGTTGCAAGAAGCTAAACACGTCCATTTCTTGCAAGGATTTCATGTAGGAATATTTGTTACGTTATTGATTTACTTGCATATGGTTATTTTTATTTTCCAACATGTACTACAGAGAATATAATTGGAATTTGCTAATCTAATTTTTTTTATCTGTGCATACTTTTATTTGGTCTCCACTCCCCAAAGGTATAAAATTGCAGAACTTGTCTGCTAGAATATGTTTGATTGTCTAATATGTTCTTAGTAGTTGTCTATCTATCTGGTTAAGCAATGTGATGTTGAAAGTAGATATATTAAAGTTTTGTCCTTTCATTCCTTCTTGTATTTCTTGCTTGTGTAATTAAGCTGTAACTTATATTTATATTGTTGAAAATCGTTATCATATGTTTTGCCTAAAATATCGTTATGTGACCTAATATTGAGAATTGAAAAGTTATACATCTAGACAAATATATATTAAGAGAGTCAAGGCTTGCCTGACCTTTCTAGATCACTTAATTTGGTCACTTCTCTTTATGCACATGTGAAGCAATGTCCTTTGAGGTTAATAGACAATTAAGCTTTAACATGTTGATACAACTCTTAGTGTCTATTCCTTTGCAACTATTGCAATTATATGCCACCCAAAGTAGCAGAAAATGATAGACTTCATGTTCTTTCCTTATCTCAATCTATGCCTTAAGTTATAAACAATGTATTAAAAGGTGATTGTTGGTGGCGGGTGGTCATCCTAATGCAGGACAAACTTCTTAATCGCAAATTTGAGAAGAAGCATAGTAAAAATATTCAAACCTGAGGAATCCACCAATCGGGGTGTTGGAATTCACCTATAGAACACCTAATGTATCAAAACTCTCAAAATATTTATTAATTGAAAAGAGAGGATAATCTAATAAGTGTAGTACTTGTCGGGATATCGCACTTTAGTTAGAAATTTCATGGCTTACCGCTCGATAGCGCCTATGGTCGAAATAAAAGAAAAGTACTAACAGATTGGGCATTGAGCTTCATCGTGACCACTACAAGTCTATATATAGGTAAAGCAAAGCAAAAGATCAAAGTAACCATGATGCCTTAATAAGCAAAAAAACAGAAATAACCTAATAAGCAAAATGACAAAAATAACCTTGTAAGGCTAGTCTAAACTCTTGTTAAGCTAGATGATGGATAGTGGTGTCCAAATCAACTAGTAGTAGATGTAGTATATGGTTCAGTAGGAATATTTTTAAGCGGTTTGTAAGCCACTAAATCCTTAATATTAAAAGTAGAATTAATGTCGTAATCAGAGGGAATGTCAATGATATAAGCATTAGTTCATACACGTTTCAAAACTTGAAAAGGTCCTGCACTACAAGCATGCAACTTTCAAACAACTCATGAAGGGAATCTTTCGGGTTTGAGACAAACTCTCCTATGTTAAACTCCTTGGCACGCTTGTGCAAGTCAACCTGTATTTCATATTGAGGATTATTCGTCTCAATTCAATTAGTGATCTCCTAATTCAACAAATGAACATGATGTGCAAATATTTATGAGATGATATGGGCAAAATATTTAAATATTTGCGTGCTTTAAAACCACGAACAATTCCAAATGGACTCATATCTATAGACCTATTGATAAAGATATTGTATGCAAATTAGGTTACAGGAAGAGTGACATCCCAAAATATGTTATGATCACCTGTGGGGCATTGTAAAAGATTTCTAAAACTACAATTGACGACCTCAGGTGGACAATTGGTTTTATAGATGATAGGTTGTGGTGAACTTTAATTTTGTGCCAACCATGTGCCATAAGGCTTTTCAAAGTCAAGATAAAATGTAGTCTTTTCTTATTTTGTCAAATCCAGTGACTTTGATGTTAATAGCAAATAGAAGGCTAATCTGTTAGCTAAGCGCATCAGCTGTCTTATTCTTAACCCTACTTTATGTTTGAGTACAAAAGTGTGCTTTGTGACTTGTGAGAACTCAATCCAATGAACATGTCTTGTACTGAGTTTCTTTTGAGAATTCAAAAATCGAAGAGCTTTATAGTTTGAATAATTGATAAATTCATGGGGGAGTAAGTAATGGCTTCAATAGTGCAAAGCTTGAATAACCGCATAAATTCTTTATCGTATGTGGAGTACTTTTGTTTGGCCTCATTTACTTTCTTGCTGAAGTAGGCAATAGGATAATGTTTTTGGCTAAGAACACTACCTATCTTGATTTCTAAGGCATCATATTCCACCTCAAAGGTTTTAGAAAAGTTATGAAGACGCATTACAGATGTCACAATCATTTTTTTCTTGATTTCTTTAAAAGCCTTACATATTTACCGCAATGAAAATTCTCTTTATTCGGTCAAACCATGATTGAAGACATGATAGTGGTAAACCCTTAAATGAAGCATCGATAAAAAGTAGCAAGGCCATGAAAACTACGCACATCATGGATGTTTTGCGGTTTCTGGTCAATCAATGATTGCTTTTATCTTTTCAAAGTTGGCGCAGACTCTTTCATATGTAACCACAAACCCTAGGAATATGATTTGATCCAAGGATGGCCGTGTCGGTTGGCATGCCCCGTGCCGATCCGTGCCGGTCCGGCACAGCCTCGTGTCGGTTATATGCCAATGTAGAGACTTTTTTTTAATTTTTTTTATTTCCATCAATCTTATTTTCTTAAGAAACATGATATGACATGTAGAACTTATTTTTTATTTTTTTCTTATTTCTATCAATTAACTTTTGTTATTTGTCATTTTTGAAATGACAACTTATTTGTCATTTTTTAAAATTGGAATGACATTTCATTTACTAGACCTATACAACCACAAAACCGAATTTATCAGAGACAAAAGAAAGGAAACAGACATTCTCAAGTTTAATATGATTACAATTAGATAAGGAAAGGATTTGAGTTTATAGGTAGCAGGACATTAGGAGAGGTGCGCCCATAGGATGATATGAGTTCATCATTATTACCATCATATTAATCGTATCCACCAGAGCCACAACACTCTTATTATACTTCATATTCACAATTTGCATATGTTTATAGTGTGCCTGTGCCGGTCGTGTATATTTAATATCCATATCATATCATCGAATAATTATAAAATTCTTATTTTTATGAAGACTATGTGAGACGTTATAACGAGTAATATTATTAGTGGATAAGTTTTGAAAAAGATCGACAGTATTTAATGCAACATTCTCGTGTTATTCTTGTGTCAGCAAATGAAGTTTTTGATTATCCTCGTCATTTTACGTTCAACTAGATATTAGTTTTAATTATTGAACTATTATCAATTATGTATTGAATAATCAATTATGTATTGAATGTTATTATGTGCTCAATTATATTATGGAGTATTTAATCATTAATATTAATTTTAATAAATGTATTCAATCATATTATGTGTTGAATAATATTTATATTCAATTGTTATTTTATCTTTAATAAAATAAGTTATTTACAAAAATAATCTAAATATAAAACATTGTAATGTAGATTTTAAACAAAGATTGATATGCCAAAGACCAAAAAAATATCTCTAAATATCCTAAATAATTTATTAAAAATATTATAAATGTGTGCCACTAGCACCGGGGGGCGTGTCGCTCGATCGATGGTGGCATGGCCATCATTGATTTGATCCACAAGAAAAGAACACTTTTTTCTATTGGCATAGAGTTGTGCGGCACAAAGCTCAAGACATACTTGATGCAAATGGTCTAAGTGAAGTTCCTTTGATCGACTATAAATTAATGTCATCAAGGTATACCACAAGAATTTTATTCATGAATGGTTGAAGCACTTGAGTCATAAACGTATGAAAGTGCTTGGTGCATTAGATAGATTGAAAGATATCACCAACCATTCATACAATCTGTTTTTCATTTTAAAAGCGGTCTTCCACTCATCAACTGGTTGAATTTGGGTTTGATGATAATCACATTTGGGATCAATTTTGGAGAAGATTGAAGCTCCCGCTATTATGTCTAACATGTCATCAAGTTGCGGGATGGGAAAACAGTATTTGATCGTTATTCTATTGATGACTCGATTATCGAAATATACGCCATGACCCATCTTTTTTTGATGTGAGCAAGACGAGAACAACACAAGGGCTTAGAGAACAACGCAATGGCTTAGGCTCTCTTGAATGAAGCCTAAGAAATTTATTCCAAATCTGGGAATTCACCAATGAGATGTCAGAATCCATTAACATTGCATATATCAAAACTCTCAAATATTCATTAATTAAAAAAAGATTACAAGCCTTTATACCAGCAAAGCAAAGGAAAGCAAAAGACCGCACTAACCATGATGCATTAATAAGCAAAAGACAAAAAAAAAGCTTAATAAGCAAAATGATGAAAATAGCCCTGCAAGGCTAGTTTAATCCCTCGTTAAGCTAGAGAGCCACGGGTAAGTTCTCTTGCACATACGAGAGTGAACATACGGATTGTGGTGTTCACACCACATCGCACCGCCGAGCGCCTAGTTGGATATCAAGGAAGTCTAGTATATTTGCTATATGAAAAATAAAAAATAATTATATATGATGTAATTGGAAATGATATGGCAAACTGTATCAATTCACCTATACTGAATGACTACCAAAGTAAATAGTCAAAGATCACAAAAAGTATAAAATTGTGCTAAATACAAAGAACTTATGATTTGTTTGAGAAGCCTTCTACGAAGATAAGATCATACGTATGTAACTTGACAGAGAAGTATAGAACTAAGCAGGGATTGGGAATTAGTGGTTCCTACAATAAAGAAGAGAGAGCAAAAGAAATAGAAGAACCTCTGGAGAGTGGAAGGAAGAAAGAGAAGAAGAAATAAAGGGGAGTGAAAGGGAAGAAAGAGAAAAAACAGAAAACAGAGAAGATCCCGAAGAAAGAGAAGAAGAAGAGGGTAGTTGTATCTGCCATTGCTTCTCACTGCCGTCTCTCGCTGCCGCTCGAGAGAGGAATGCAATGCTATAGGGGCTTAGGGCTCAGACACCAATCAAGAGAGAGGGTGCGAGGTGAGATTGGATTTTTTTTTTTATTAATAAAGTGGTTAGTTCACTTGGCATTGACCCGTTAGCTTAGGCGGGCCAAACACCAAAGTGGGCCACTTGGCCTGCTAGGCTCCAAGGCAGCCTATCATGACTGCCATTGTGCTCTCTTGCCATTTCCCAGCTGCATTGCCAGTTTGTGGGGTGGTTAGTGCACTGCCCTGCCAAGGGCTGTCTTGGACCCTTTCTAAAACATTGATTACAAATGGTCATTGAAGCAAAATTGTGTATATGATGTCATGAACTTAAATTCAGCAAAATTGTATATATGGTCGTTGAAACAATTATTCCCTTAACCTGATAGGCTATTTAGTTTGTGTCTCCATCTCCTTGTTCTTAGAAAAAACTCCATTCATTCGACTGGTTCTAATCCAGAGCTTCTTTCTCAAAGAAGTTGAAAACTAAAATCAAGTTAAAGAATCAACTAAAATATTGAGGTAAAAGTTATCGTGTGAGTCTAGTGTTTAGGCATAGAATTAATAAGGTTTCTTGGGAAGTAGTGAAGTTTTGAAGATAGGCTTCGAAATAGATAATTTAGGCCAACCAAGGGTATATAAAAATAGACACTAAGTATGGTCCTATTCTCCAGCATAGAGTATCAACAAGACTTGCTACATTGTGGAAGCTCAGCCAAAACTAGGCCTGGAGGACAAAACCAGTAATGGAGGAAATAAGGCAACAGTAGCAGCATGATTAAAGGGAGAAGGAAGAGTTAGCAATCATAACAACATGATAGACGTAAGAAGGGCAGTGGAAGCAACTACTATAGCAAAAGTGGGAGTATAGCCCAAAAGATTAGGCCACTCCGAAGTTTGGCTCTCAAATTGTGTTAAAATGCTGATTTCTAGGCCTTAGTTGGACTCTATGTGGAATCCATAATTGATTACAGAATGCAGGCCCAATTAGGAAACAAATAATTGGCTCAAATAGGAATAGGTTGGGATGCTGATAGAAACAAGAGAAGGATTCACACTTTGTGTTATGATTGCCCGCGCATCATGGTTAGAATTCAGTTAGGTTAGAATTGGTATTTACGTTTGATTATTAGCTAGACACAGCACATCTGGATTCCTTCCAGTTTTAGATTATCACTCCACTCTTTAGACTAAAATTAGGGCAATTGTACTTGAGAAAAAATATATGAACCTTCCCTAAATTCCTAACTAAGTTTGATCCATGACTAATATCAATCTGTTGAAGCCCCCATACTTAAGCTAGCTCAACTAAGAAATCAAAAGAAAGACTAGGCATTGGTTCCTATATCAGATGTTGATATGATCTTGAGAGTGTCTTGAGAGTGTAGCGGCTGTGATATGTTGGTACGCCAAAATAAATAATGATTGATGACTGTCCTTAATGGGAAGATTAGGATATGCGTATTGTCATCAGTACATTTTTCTATAATAAGAGAAAGAGAAGTGGCAGAAAAGATAAAAGTGACGGTTAGGTGCTATATCTAACTTGTGTCGGATAAAACATTTTTCCTAGAAAATAAAACCAAGAATACATAAAAGTGCTTATGGAATCATGAAAGTATGATGAGATTTTCTTCTATGGTTTTAGACAATTGTAAATGCCTATATGATGTTAATCACTCTTTTGTTGGCTTCAATACATTGATGTACATTAAGGGGTCCTGCATGTGACTTGGACTGGTTAAATATGCTTGATTTTCTGGCTTATTTGCATTCCAATGGTGAAGATTGTAAAAGAAAATCCGAGAAGTTGGTAGGGCAAATATAAGGTTAATGAAATTAATCAATCTTTAGTGAAGAACTTCTAGGCCTTATTTTATATACAACTTGTTTATTTGCTTTTGTTAAATCATCTATGTAGTGACTTACAACTAGTAATCTCACTTGGAAAAGAGAACTGTCACGACCCAAAATAGGAATCATAACCGGCCATGCATCTCAATATGCTTGAGATGCACGAAGCCTTACCAATACTCTCTACGTATAGATGACAAGATAAATAAATAAAATAAGAATGTGCTTTATTAAAATTTTATTACTAAATGCAATTAAAATAAAAACAATGTTAATGTTTTTGAGTCTCTAAAATAAAATAAAGTAAAATAAAATATTCTAATCTAAAGCACAAAATCTAAAAGAGCGGAAGGGTGAATAGGTGAATCCTAAGTGGAGGTGGAATCCGGGTACATCACGCTCAGTCGCCCCGCTGTCTATTACCTGAAATAAATAAACAAATACAAAAAAAAAACAATAGAACTCGTGAGCCAACAACTATAGCTCAGTGAGTGGAATCCACTCGAACCAAATAAATTTTAAAACATATTAATGCTGAATAAATTAAACTAAAAGCAACAATATCTATCATAATATGCAATAGGCATGCTCTCTACATAGTAACAATGATAACGATAGAGAAATGTCACAACTTGTAACCTTGCACGTTTTCAACATATTAACATCTTTTTGATATTTATACTGTCATATGTCTCAATGGGGCTAAACCCTGTGGATCCACATCAACTAGAAGTCACCTCGAGATGACGCTCGGGACTTTTCTTCATAGCTGATCCGGTTAGGGTCAACAGAGGGTATCACCCTGTGATCAACACACTCTGTCTTTTCCTCTAACCGTTGAGAGAAGTTAGAGTCACCTAGGAAATTTCTCATACTTCCTAGGACTGTTCCCTAACCCCGCCAGAGTCACCTAAGAAAGTCACCGCAGTGATCTAATTTAGGATTTTCCCCTGGATTTCCAGATAGACTTGAGTCACCACGGAAAAATCGCAAGCGATTTATACCGGGATTAGACTTGAGTCACCACGGAAAAATCGCAAGCGATTTATACCGGGACTGTTCTCTAAGTCGTATCAATACTAGTCTTATTTTTCTTTTCACAATTTTTCAATATTTGCACGAAGTATGGTGATGCACTGAATATAATAATTAAATGCACACAGAAAATAAAACAATTAAATTTTCGCACGTACAGATGAAATAAATAGATTTGCACACAGAAATTGTAACAATTTAATTTCTACATATAAGGGTGAAATAAATAATTTGCACACGTAAAATTTACATGGTCCGACAAAAATACGAAATACAATAAAATAAATATGTGAGTGAACCCACTCACCTGAGTCTAGGCAAGACAACCAAAATCTCAAATCTCTAGCCCACGAACTAAAAATCACCACCTTAAATAATAAACAACAATAACATTTTTAATTAAAATAATTATTACAAATGTTTATACAATTTAACCTAAGAATAATTAAATTGGGCTAAAATGAGCCCAAAACAATTGGGGTGGGCTGCTGGTTGGCCCATGACCCACCCAAAAAAATTCTTAAATGGATTGGGCCAAGGCCCAATCCAAATAGATAATGGAACCGGGTCGGGTTCCTTGGATTCGGATCCAATCCGACCCGAATCCAACACTAAAAGGGAGAAGATCGGACTCGGGCAACCCGAGTCCTGTCTTCCCCAAACCGAAGAGAGAGAAAAAGAGAGGGAAGAGAGAGAGAAGGAAGAAGAAGAGAAGGAGGAAGGCGCGGCGATCGCCACGGCGAAGGTTCGCCGGCCGCACCCGGCGTCTCAACACCCATACGGTGCCGCCGTCCTCGCGAGGTGGAGGAGAACTCGCGAACGGCGATCGATCCCATGATCGACGGCGGCCAGGAGCCACGAGGGCTCCAACGGTGGATCGCCCACGGCACGAGGCCAACGGCAAGGCGCTTCCGGAGGTAGCGGCTGCGACTCGAAGCCGCCGGTCGGCCGATTTGCCGACGTGGCCGAAACCCCCCCCCCCGCCCGAAATTAGGTATTTCGGATTTACTTATTTAATTTTAAATTAAACTAGAGGGATGAGAGAGGGCTCACCTGGGGAGGAGTGTGGTGGGTCCAATTTCCGGCGACGCTCCGCCTGGCCGATTCCACGGCGACGACTCCGACGGTGAGGAAGAAGCGACGAAGGGAGGAAAGAGAGAGAGAGAATAGGGCTGGGGGTTATCGGTATTAAGCGAGAGAGAGAAAAAAGAGATTAGGGTTTAATTTATAGTTTAAATGAGGATCAAATCTAATCCGATCCGGATTAGATGAAATCCCTTCTTTCCCGCTGCGCACCGGAGAGGGAGAGGGGAGGGGCTGCACGTGCAGAGCACGTGCACCCTCCTCTCTCAACCCAATTTATTTATTTTATTTTATTTTTTATTTTTTTTCTGGTCCTAACAAGAACGGAAAGAAGAATTTTTCATTTTTATTTTGCATTATATTGAATGTTATCTAGGTTCATAATCATGTTTTATTTGATATGCTAATACATTTTCAGTTTGTGGATTTCAGACAATTCAAGAACTACACCATTGATATGACTGTTTTAATTTACTTCATTGCTTCTTAAATATATGATACTCTTTTAAATGCAACTTTTCTGCCTCTGGCTTGAATCAACAGGTCAAACAAAGCCTTGGAAAAGACAGCATCTCAACTACTTCATGTTTCTATTGTCGGGTATTCATTAGATCCCATGTTCCCTTTGCATTTTTACTATTTCTCTATACCAGAATTCTGTGGTGAATACATTTCATTGTCAGATATAAGTTCCATGAATCTTTTTGTACTTCCCCCAGACAATATTTATTAGGTAATCTTAGCAGACCTTTTCTTTCTGATAGTGCAATAGCACTTGACCACTAAACAGATGTAACTATGTGTTGAGCAAGAACCTTAAAGGTCAAATTCTATATTGACGAAGTATTTTAGATTAATGACACTCTTGCTTGCCACATGTGACACTCTGATACCGCATGCCACATGACATGGCATCGATGGAAGCAACATGAAGGGAGTTAGGGGGGAGGGATAAGCAGAAAGTTTCCTAATTGCAGGAAATTTCTACAGAAATTACAGTCATACTTACTAAAGTGTAGTCTATAATGCTTCTTTCATGATTAGATGTGCAATTTACATCTTAAAATCTACTTTGTCACTTTCTTAGATAGTTTAATACTCGCTAAAATGTGGTGTACAATTCGACTTTAATGAAATTTATGCCCTATTATCTACTATGTCATTTCCTTTTTCTTTCTTTCTTCCTCTCGAATGTGTATAATCTTATTACGTACTGATGTAATCTCATACTACGGTGCAATGTCAGATGAGGGACAAAAAAGTTGGTTGAGCACCATGAAGTTGATTAATTTTTCGCACATCATTGTTTAAGCACCATGAACTTGATGAATTTTCTTGTAATCTTGGGTCATATTTACTCTCTAATGTATCCTGTCTTTATTGACTTTTTGATTTTAACTCAGCAGAGGAATTCATGTGTTGAAACTGTATTTCATCTTGATGTCTGTAAATTTTTTATAGAAGTTAGCATTCTATTTCATCATAGTGACACCTTTGCAATTGCTTTAACACCTATGATGCAACTGGTCAAATTCTGACTTGTAAAATTTGTCTTAGTGTCATTGTAAAGCACTGATGGAAGCATTGTAACTGCACGGTTTCCTGCTTATCTGTTTATTGCACTGAATTAGGTGAGTTCTTGTTGTTCATAATCTTAAATTTTTTTTATGTTTCCCTACCACCTTTCATATTTCAGGATCTACCACCATTATCTGTTAAAGAGGTGAAGACAACAGATGGCGCTCTTTTCTTAGAGCTGAGAGCACCATCTAGGAAAAAATTACGTGATGGCTTCTGGAACTTTTTAGATCGCTTCGGCTGTCATTATGGTGACTCCTCTGGTCGCCCCTTGCTTCCCCTTGAGGTTACAAGTTTTTCTAGTTTCCTTGCAGAAATATTTCTTGTTTCCATTGCAATCATGAAGTACAAGATTGTGGTCTTCTTTGTGTCTAGTTATATTTCTAGTATTCTATTTTTTCAGTAGTATCGCGACACTAACCCTAAAATGATTTTTGTGGTCCTCTACTATGTCAATTGATTCTTGGCCTACCATGTAGGCTTGTTGGTTGTCTATCTAGATTCTTCTTGTTATATGATTAGGCTTAGCTAAATTTACTAAATATCTGTTTAGCTGATTTTTTTTTACTTTTTCTGATACGAGGTAAATAATTTTCCAGCACATTTCCGCAACTCACATCATTATCCTAATTTGGGAATTTGATATGAACTTTGTGTGAATGAAGGTTTTTCTTCTCAGGTGCTGAGGTTTCTTTGAGCTTTAATAGGTGAAATTCTAGGATTGGGAGTGAGTGTATTTGACTATTTGTTTTGAGTAGGTTGCGCAAATTGTGCAACTACTATATTAAATTATTAATCATATTCTTATAGCTTTATCTATAATCATTTAAAGTCAAAATTCATGCAGCTTATTAACTGTAAAGCAAGTTTGTAAAACCACATAAGGAAAATGAATCCTTATATCATTCTATTGCTGAGGTGAAACTTACTGGATAGATAGTAGTTGTCTGATGAATTTAGAATGAGATCATTAAGATGTCATTATCTCCCAAACCATTGTTGAGAAAGAGTAGTCTATGAAGGTGGCAATCTTTTATCCAAGACTTATAACTCAGGCGTGTATAGTGTAAATGGGCTCACGTCGTAAAGGTCATTTTAATTCGACTTTTAACCATTCCTTTTCTAGGAGAAAATTTTTGCATTGTTTTGGTATGTAGAATTGGCTAAAATGTTAGTGCAAGAGCTAAGGATACGGTATATACATGGCTAAATTGGACTGACTGTTGGGTATTACGAATTGGTGGAAATGCCAGCATGGTGTTCGGCTAATAAATCCCAAATTTTCTTATTAAATTTTATGACCATATTTAATTATAACTGAAATAATATTGTGTCACAAGAAAACCCACCTTTTTGTGTTTGCATAAAAATCAAAATTTGAACATTGGCGCTATCATGGGCCTGCAGCTCGTGAGAGTCTCGTGAAGGTTGTTCAGCAAGGTTCTCAAATGAATCTCAATGCATGCACAGTTGGTATTCAACATGTTATCCTGGAGGCAGTATTTACCCAAATCTTTGCATGTAAGGGCAGATAACTGTCTGAAAGAGAATGTTGGCCTGCCACACTATAAAAACACTTCAACTAGGATAATTAAATTATGTATAATTTCATATATTAGTGTTGGACTAAAAAGTTTTATGCTGGCAAGTTGGATCAACGAAATTTGGTAGCACCACACTGTACGTGCACCACCAGCTTTAGGGTGTTAATCAAGTGATGAATATTTCTCTCTTCATATTATATTTCAACTATCTTAAGGATAATTAAAGTTTTCTTTCTTCTTGTCAGTTTTTCTGAACTTTTTAAGATTCTAATATGTTAAATCATTTTTGAGAATTTAAGTAATTAAAAAATGATTTGATATAATGGCCCGGCTGATATTGATTTTCTCCACATAATGATACTGATACCGATTTTCAGAACCTTAGTGTTTGTTTGTGTCCAAGGGATGTTTGTTTCATACTTGGGTCATGTTCAGGTCAATTCATTTAATCACTGCATGCTTGTACAGATAATATACAAGTTATGTATGGTATATTGGTTATATACAAGTTATGCGAGTTAGTTGTGTAAACCATGTAATAAAATGTTGTGTTTGTTAAAAAAAACTCTTAACCCATTTAATATAAGGGTCGTGTTCGGCTTTAAATGTCAAACTTAATACTATGTACTCAATCTGACACAAACTGTCTAATCCTTGACCCTATTGCCGCATGTAATAATCTAGGCCTTCAGGCAGCCCTAGCAAGCAAGCCACTTCTGCCTCCATACGTAGGCATTGCTTTGTCTTCTACCTTATTTGAGTGTTTGAGTGCTTAGGCCAACATTGAATTACAATTTAATATTGGATGTTAAACTGATGGTTCATGTGTTCTTATGATCTATTATAATTTTTAACATGGTTTTCTTATTTATAAAGTTCAAGTAATTTAATTATTTATCATACTTGAAACTCACCAGTAATTTGAACCTTTGACGTCAGTGTTTCCAGTCTTTCCAGCCCTTTAAAGATGTTGCTTGTAGAATATAAAAAAATGAAAAAAATCATCAAAGTACATGTGAAATGACAAGCAATATCAGTATAACACATTCACCTGTATAGCAAAAACATTTGATTCACGAAATGTCAAGTATCCATATTTTTAAACAATCAGAAAGTGGATTTCTTTTTCATGTAAACGATAGACTGATAGTGCATATTTGATTGCTGAGTACAAATGATGAAAAACATAATTATGTTGAAAATGTGATGGCAAAACATTTTGAGTCGAAGTCATAGCAAGCTAGCAACACTTTCATTCGCTGTACAAATAATCCCCCAAAATCAATAAGATAATATACCATTCCATAACATAGTTCAGTATAAGTCACATTTCAAATAGTTGATCTATCTTCTTATTGAATCTCCTGAATTGCTATGTTCGATAAGCAATCGTCAGAGTATCTTGCTATGTATTTAATATTTAAAAACAAGAGGACTTAGTGAGAGAATATGTTAGATGTTTGATCTTTCTTTGTGGATCTCCTGAATTGCTATATCCAATAAGCAATCTGTAGAGTATCTTGTCATTCTTTAATTTTTCAGAAACAAGAGGATCTATGGAGAGAATATGTCATTAGATGCTTGTATGGACATATAGTGGCAGTAAAGGTGCTTGATTTTTCCCACGTGCCTAGATCCTTCCGAATGTTTGCTGTGGCTACAACTTCTTGCGAGTTTATGTATTACTTAGTCTGTATGCTCTTCCATCTAGGGTGCTTCAATACGATACGCTATTTCTAGTTTTACTATATTCTTGTGCGAGTCTTTGGCAATTAACAATCTAAACTGAAGGGATAAGCTTTTCTATTGGTATGACAGTGACAAAATGGTCATCTAATTGTTTAATTGGAGAATATAATTGATTCTAGAAGGAAAGTTTAAAGTATGAAGTGTATTTCTTTTCTGCATGTTTTTATGCACGTGCATATTCTTGTGTCACCAGCATAAAGGTTAGATAACATTAACTTGTTTTATGGACTTTTATTGTGTAGCAAGTAGTCAACGCTCTAAAAGACGTGTATGCGGTAGGTGTATGAGCAAGGGTTGCATAATGTGTAGCAGTTAGGCAGGTGCCCTGAATTAAGATGGTCATACAATGCAAAATCTCGAAATATTTCATATAACCAAGAGAATAGTTGGATTACAACACCGCTGTTTCTTGTCTAGTAACTATGCAACATCAAGAAAAGTATAAAGAATAGATCTGCAAACAAACTTGTCTTTGATCCTCCTAGAATGACAGCAACATCGCTGTTGCTTTCAAGGAAAAGTAATAACAAGAGTCCTTTTAGACATTGCTCTTTATAGTGGTCATGACTGCTGTTACTAATCCTCATGGGTGCATTGTGCCTGTGATCAACAAAGAATAAAGCTTCAAAATCACTTTGCCCCTAGCGAGTGACTGATCTCCTAGATGCCACCTCACCATCTAGGTAGGTGTTCTAGCTCAAACTGCGTAAGGAGTTTACTTATCATATCAATGCCATCTCTTAGTAACTTATCAATGACATCTCTTGGTGGCCACCCTCCCTAAGGTGGCTGCCTTGACTGCTTTTGTAACCTTACAAGGAATAACCTGAGATTCTAGTTGAAATCAATATGTTCTGGTTGACAACAATGTGATTCGTTTGAAACCAATCTGTTTTGGTTGGACAAATGTTGACTGCAAATTTTCCCACATTTCATTCAAACGACTAGTCAACTGGTAATTCTTGTCATGGTTTCATATGTTGCAAGCTTGTTTTCATTCATCCCTATCAAAATTTAAAATATCAATTATTGTTGGGTCGGATTTTGGGTTACATTTGACTCAAATAAGACCTAATACTTGTCACATTTTTTGGTTCTTAATACTAAAAAGTAGACCAAAACCAACAAAGCTAGAATAATATGGGCAGAATTGATTGAACTTAATTTTGTTTTTGCAAGACCAGACTCACATTTAAAACTTTGAATATGTTTAGACTTATCGCATCTGTGAGCCAAATAACTCTTTAACTTATTATAGGAATCATTGGATACATTCACTCACTTATTTCGTCTATATGCATAAAGCATCAGATATGATATTTTTGAGACATTAGACTAAACAAAGTTTGTTCCCAAATCTGTACCTTCATCATTAACTAAGCATGCTCTTACATATACCAGTCAAATTGATCGGATCTTTTAAGTCATTTCCTGAGATAGATAGCTGAAACTTCTAGCTATTAATATATGTTCCTTTGATTGAACTGCAAAGTGTAGACTTTTAGTGAGCATATTTTTTTCACTAACTTTTTGGCAGGTCGAAAATTCCTCTTAATGTCTAGCTCATGGTGATCTTCCATTATATTCTCATTCTCTCAAACCTATTTTGCAAACATTGCTCCCGGTGATGTTAGTTCTACTGAACTTACGTTCTTTAGTGCCAGATATGCCAGACAAAATGAATGGGATAAAGGAAGCTTTTACGTTTTATCCCAGTTGTTTGACGCAAATCATTGTTGTTAAGCATATGGAAAGCTACCATGAGTAAATGGAGTTACTAGCCTGTATATATTAAGACATTCTTAAGTTAACCTACATGTTTGGTTGAATGCAATCTTTCGGTCTCTCCTCTTTCCGATCTTTTAGTCTTTCATTTCTTTCCTGTGGATTGAATTATAGCCTCGTTTCTTTCCTTATTTTCTCCTTTAGGTCCTTAATATTTTGAAAGAGATTCCAGAAGAAACGAGGAGAAGGCTTGCTGCAAAAGGATATTTTCCTCAGACTGGGTATATCATGCAGCATCTTCCTGTTCCTCCTAATTGCTTATATTCGCCAGAAATTTCAGATGGGAAAACTATAATGTCCTATGTGAGTTTTCTCTGTTCTTTATCTATAAAATATAAATTACTTGGAAGATTAGTATTCTTGACATTGTTTCGACTACTTAGGATATTTCTGTTACATTGCTTAAAAGAATTCTCAACAAGATTGAGCTGATCAAGAGGTCAAGGTCTGGCTCTCCAAATTTTGAGTCCCATGAAGTCGAGTCCAATGACCTACAGTCATCTATTGCACAATATATGCATCTAAGAGGAACCACAAAGGTACGTATTATGCTGTATGAGTATGAGAACTACCTCATTCTATGCATTTACGATTTCATTTTGCTATGCTAGTTATGTGTCTTGCATTTCTTATACATTTTCAACCTTTATAATTCATCTCACATACTGTGAAGGGACCTCAAGAGATAACCAGAAGATTTGCCATTGGTACTACTGAAGCAAATGAATGTTCTACCAAACAGTGGCTTGACAAGATAAGAACATTGTTTATCAGAAAGGGGTCAGGTTTCTCTTCACGCAGTGTGATTACTGGAGATGCATATATAGGAATTAATGTAATTGGCCTACCATCAGAAATAGCAAAAAAAATCACATTTGAAGAACGAGTGACAGAATATAACATGGATCGCTTACAAAAAGTGGTGGATGACCGACTTTGCGTAACATATAAAGATGGTTCTTCAACATATGCAATTTCTGTGGGCTCAAAGGGGCACACTTTTCTTAAAGTTGGTCAGATCATCAACCGTGTAATTATGGATGGGGACATAGTTTTCATCAATAGACCACCGAGTACCCATAAGCACTCACTACAAGCATTTTATGTATATATTCATGATGATCACACTGTAAAGATCAACCCACAAATTTGTGCTCCTCTTGGAGCTGATTTTGATGGGGACTGTGTTCATATATTTTATCCACAGTCCCTTGCGGCCAAGGCAGAGGTTTTGGAGTTATTCAGTGTCGAAAACCAACTGCGTAGTTCACATACTGGGAAGTTAAACCTCCAGATAGTTCATGATTCACTGTTGTCATTGAAGATCATGTCTGCAAGAACCTTTTTAAACAAGCCAACAGCACAACAGTTGGTAATGTTTGTATCTCCAGTCCTCCCACCACCTGCCATTTTGAAGGGTCATAAATCAGGTTCATTTTGGACTGTTACTCAAATACTAGAGAGTGCTTTCCCAACCTTTCTTGATTGTTTTGGGGAGAAGCATTTGATAAGAAATAGTGAGATAGTCAAACTAGATTTTGATAGGGATTTTATGCAGGAATCTTTTACAGAGATCCTTTCTTCCATTTTTATCATTAAGGGTCCAAAGGAGGCTTTAAACTTTTTGAATGTGCTGCAGCCTCTATTAATGGAGATATTGTTTTTGGAAGGTTTTACTGTAAGTTTAAAAGATTTTGATGTTCCAAAGGATGCTATTGAGGAAATTCAAAAAAATCTCCAGGAAAGCTCATACATACTTGATAAATCATCATCTTTTCAGAATCAATCAGAGTTACGAGTTGAAAACCACCTTAGAAGTATCAAACAGCCCATTGTCGATTTCATCCTGAAGTTTTCTTCTGTGGGTTATCTGATCGATGCAAAAAGTGATTCAGCTATTATGAAAGTTGTCCAACAGCTTGGGTTCTTGGGCCTTCAACTGTATTCCCAAGGAAAGTTCTATTCAAGAGGCTTGGTTGAGGATTGTTTATCAAGCTATGTTAATAAATACACGCTGGGTAGAGGGGTTTATCCATCCGAGGCATATGGCCTAATTAAGAATTCTTTTTATCATGGTTTAAATCCCTATGAGGAGCTGGTCCATTCAATCTCTTGTAGAGAAGTTATGGTTCGATCATCTAGAGGGCTAACAGAACCTGGTACTCTTTTTAAAAACTTAATGGCAATTCTTCGTGATGTTATCATATGCTACGATGGCACTGTCAGAAACATATGCAACAATTCAATTCTTCAGTTTGAATATGGAGAGGATGAAACAGACGACCTCCTTGGTCTATCACCTCCTGGAGAACCTGTTGGAGTCTTAGCTGCCACTGCAATATCAAACCCTGCATATAAAGCAGTATTAGATTCCTCTCAAAGCAACAACTCTTCTTGGGAGTTAATGAAGGTGTGAATATCATTGTTTGATCTTTATTCTATTGTTACCTTTTCAAATTTACAAAAAGTTTCTGGGCATTTGAATGCATCCTTTGTATAATTGTAATTGAATACTACTTTTCTATGTCCACAGGAGATATTGCTTACAAAATCAAGTTACAAAAATGATTTCAATGATCGAAGGATAACTCTGTATTTGAACGATTGCTACTGCGGTAAAAGATTTTGCAAGGAAAAGGCAGCAATTGCTGTTCAAAGTTTTGTGAAAAGAGTCATATTGCAGGACTGCACCACAGAGTTTTCCATTCAGTATGTAGATATGCTACGGCTCATTTTAAAGATAAATAAATTCTATCCTATTCAATCATCAAGTAGGAATACCATATTATTTTCCCTTACGAAAGTCTCTTTGAAACTGTATATTGTATCCTTCAGTTCCTCTTTCTTGTTTTTCTTTGTTGGGTAAAAAATTTTGGATGTCAAGTGGCTGGTCTTCATCCTCACATTATTGTAGAGTAAATTGGTGCCAATTATTCTGTGTTTAGCACTGTTATCATCAGTTTTACATAGGATTATTAACTTCTGACAAGCAACATTTTTTTTTTGTTCACTTTTACATAGGATTGTAATTAGCTACCTTGATTGTTTGGTTCCTATATATTCACAATATGCATTATATTATCTTTCTGCTTTGACAAACTTGGTATCAATGCTAACTTTAGGTATCAAAAGGAAATACCAATACGTGGAAGTTCTGAAACAACTTCGGGTCTTGTCGGCCATATTCACCTTGATCAGGTCTGTTTATTCTATTATCATTCAGCTGTAATTTGTTCCATTATTCCAGAAGCACTAAGAAGCGATGATAGGGGATATGGATATGATGTGATTGGGATATTCTGATATAACAAAGCAAAAAACAAGGATATCATATGTTAGGGATACATATTCATATATGCATATGTATATAATTAAAAAGTGACTTCCTGTAGAAAATATATTCTAGTGTATTTATATTATTTAATTAATTGTTGTAACATATGATAGTATTGCAAGCATATGTCCAATTTATTCACCTTCAGAACTAACTAACTATAATAAATTGTTAGTTACTAAATCAAAAGAATTGATTTGTACAATTGTACTTCATGAGTTTGATTGTGACATAACATCCTAATGTAAACCTACATATTAATAACTCATGCTGCATGAAATAACATCTAAGAGTCATCATTTATTACGAATATAATTGTGTAGAATATTTTCAACATAAATTGTTCTTAAACTCTCAATTATCTACGCTCGTAAAAGTTTTAAACTCTCAATTATCTAAGTTCATAAAAGTTATCCAAGGGCCCGCTTGGTTGCAGGATAAGGAAAAATTGGAATTGGGATAAAATGAGGATTTATTTTAAGATAAAGGAACTTTTTATTCCTATTTCTCATTGGGTGTAATAAAAAGAGGGATAAGTGCTGGGATGAAAATATGGGATACGATATTGTTTAGTTGTGATAATTATAATAAGAGATGAAAATGATCAAAGTGACTTTATTTCCCTTTTCTTAGTTTAATATAATTATATATTTATCATTCCTTTTCTTTTGAGAAAGATAGGAAATAAGCTTAAAATTATATAAAATTTATAATTTTATTTTACAACTGTTATATTATCATAACATGATTATTTTTAGAATTTCTGACCGAAAAATAATTTAATTTAATTCATCATATTTACAGAATATAGATACCATCACAAATAGACATCCCATATCAAATCATTTTCATTACAAATGTATTCTAATATATTATATTATATTATACTTACATTACAATTCAATAATTATATTTTAGTCATATTATGATACTGCAATCTGTTCTAATATATTATTGGAGATGGCAAATGAGTAATTTGCATTTTGGAATAACTTGGTGGAATATTCCAAAATATTATTCCTTCTAAAAGCTAGGATAAAGATATCGAGATAAGTGCCACTTATTTCGTTTTCTTATTTTATTTGCTTATTCCACGGTTGGCGTGGGTTTTCTGGACTGGGCCCTAAAAGTATCCTAGAAGTATTCAAACTGTTTCCAACAATTTTTTTATTTTATTTTAAAAAATTGGATATGTAAATGTAGTACCGATGTGGATCCAAGAATTTTTGATGAGTATTATATCTTAAGCATATCTGATACAATTATTGGTAGGGTATAGAAGTACCCATGCTTCCTAGTATGGGCATGCTATTGATATCCTGCTCATCTATTTCTAATGATTTTCATTTACGGAGATTGTTGCACTGGCTTTGTTGGACAGATGCAATTAGAATTATTAAAGAAAAGTACAGATGAGATTCTTCAGAAGTGTCAAGAAGTTATTCTTAGACATGGAAAGAAGAAAGGCCAGCTCAGCCACCTATTTAGGAGAATTACTTTGACTGCTAGGTAATCCTCTTCTACATTCCAATGTTTTTTCTTAGATTTGGTTTTATCTATATATATAGTGAAGTTGATCACATTTTCTAGAGTGAATTCCTAAAATTTCTACTCTGAAGCGGTGAAGCGTTAAAGCTTGAAACTATTCAAACTCCATTTCATGACTAGTGTGTTGAGAAGTATATTATTGGTTCTTCTAATAATGTCCTTTTTAATTGTGATTTTCTTAGTGATATCTGAAAATGCTATATTAAAAAAGACTGATGAATAATCTTTTGTAGTTCATATAAGCATGTCTCTGATTTACTATTCTAATATTCTATTTTCTCTATTTGGGGCACTTATAATCTTTTTCTGCTTTTACTTTAGTAGACTGTAGCAGTAGTATAACAACTGTAATTTTCAAAATACTGTAGCAGTTACAAATGGTATATCTCCCCTCCCTAAACCCCATGTAGGTGGGACCTTGTGCAATGTGAATTTTAATAATCCTATTAGGAGTCAAATTGCCCTTTTTTCATCCTATCAGTCTGCAATAAATAAATAAATAATAATAATATATACATTCTAATATATTTTCAAGTTAATTCCAATTTTATCCCTAACACGACTTAAATCTATCAATTTCATGTCGTGTCAATCTTCACTCTCCTCTTTCTTCCAAAAAATATATTTTTTTTTATTGTAAACATCCCTTGTTTCACCATGGCTAACAAAAAAAGTAACAGGGAAAAATATTCGTACACATAGATAAAAAAAATTATTATTTAATATAATTTACTGGTAGGTTTAATATGAGTTTAAAATGGCTAACTTGCATTTATTAATTAATTTAATAATAATATTTAGTACTATTTGCATGACACGCTCAATTCTTTAAAAATATTTTTTATTTTTTCATGTCACATCAAAGAAATAACTACACTCCTATTTTAAATCTTCTCTTATCTGTTTATAATTTCCCTTCAAAATAAATATAGTTTTCTCCAATTGTTTTTTTTTATATTTACAAAGTTTAAAATAAATTGTAGAGTGGTTGCAAACTTGTGAGCTTTTAAGCCCGTAATAGTTCACCTTTTTTTATAAAAGTTTGCAATACAAACAACTTAAAAAATATTTGAAAAATAATTTGTTAAATAATAAATTATTAAAAATATCTTAAAAAATACTTACATATTATGAAAAAAAATTAAGAAAATAATATAACCTTAAACGTGGGCTTAAAATCAAAAGAAAACGAAAATAAAAATAGTATTATTACATTATAATTTGAAATAAAATATTAACCTTACATTATTTTGAAAAAGAAAATATGTAAGCTCGCAAATAGGTTTGCGTGCTACATGAAAGCTTGTTTGTGGGCATGTAAGTCCGCAAATAGGCTTAAATACTACAAATCAATATTAAAATTCTTTTAATTGATTTAAAAATAATATTTTTAAATTTTATCATAAAGTCAAATGACATTTTGGTCCATAAATTTAATGCATCATTTATTTGTCTCCAAAATCAATACTTTTTTTTAAATTTTTTCACATCATTTCAAAAGTAATAACTACACTTTAGCCTAGTACATAATCAAACGTCCTATTTTTTAGCTTGGTTTAAGGTGCTTAAATTAAGATTAAGAAATGGGGCCAACTAATCAATTTCAGGGCTTACCCTCCAATCAAACAAGGCCTTATATTCTCCCTCTCTTTGTCTTTTTGATCCCTCTCAAGTTTCATTTATGCGCAACATCAAGTAATGGCTTTCAAGTCTATATTGAACATTGAGCTCGATGGAAAGTTTTCAGAACTGTCAAGCTCATTTCAGCATGAGATAAGTCAATATCTCTATGCATCATAAAGCCCATATCCACTAAAATTTGAGAAAAGTAGTAAACAAGAACTGCATCCAAGTAATTAAAGAGATTAGCTCATGACAAATCCAAGTTTTAATAGTTGTGAACATGTTTTCCCAAAACATTCGCATACATAGGTGGGGACACTGATCTATACACTTGTGCTATAATTGTAAAAGTTTCCAATTCCACTCACCTTCAGAAATATCCTTGGATCTTAGCTTGAACAATTCAGATACATACTTGAGGTACTCACCTTTCCATCATCAAAGCTAGCCATTTCATCCTATCTATATATAGTCCATAAATTTGAATGTTTTCAGCTAATTCTAGCTGAATTTCTCATGATATTGATAATTCCTTGTGCCATTTTAACTCAAAGTAATAACTTAATCAGTAGTATTTGAACAACCCACTGTAACAATTGTACTCCTACAAGACAATTAGTCCCTTTAGTCAACAAGTATCTGCATAGAAACCTAGTAATGAATTAGGAACAAGTATTTGCATAGAAAGCTTTAATACAGAATCCATCAATCTGATTGAAGCCTTATTTCTCTGTATCTAATCTGTAGCTACCATTGACTGCACACCTGGAAAAGTGAGAATTTATGATTTAGCAATGCTTTGTGAAAGATGCTTTCATAATGCAGGCTGTCATGTGATTGCATAGCTCCTCTGCTGTATGTGGGTGCATATGGTAGCGCATATGCAGTCTAGCAATAGAAGTATTAAAAATAAGTTATATATAATTTACCTATCTAGTTTATTGAATATTTTAGCATAACAAGCAAATAAATCTGTCAACGTTGCAAAGTAATATATGGAGAATCATTTTCGTAATGTTATATCCACTGAAGATGCTACTTTCTAATCATATAATTACTGAATAAATGTTCTCAAGTGTGAGTCTGGTCTTGCAAAGTTTAAGTAACAAAATTAAACTAAATAAATGTTCTCAAGTGTTGCACGAACAAAATTAACCAATAGAAAATTAATATGAAGCACTATAAATATATCACTATTATGACATAGCGTTTCATATACATATGTGATCTTTGGCGGTTAATATGTGGGTGCATATGGGTATATGATTCACATATGCAGTTAATGTACGAGTGCATGTGTATACGGTCTGTATATGTGGCTCATGTGCGGGCAGACTGCATAATTCATATATGTGGTGGTTAACCCACCGACATTGCCTATGTGGTCGACTTTTCAAAATAATGAGATTTAGCATCAAAAACATGTCCAAGTGAAAGATTGCTTGGGTGCTATCTTTTCTTCTCTCCATCTCTAGAGAGAATCAACATGTTTTTGGTTGTCCGTTGGTACATTTGCCTTCCCTAGGAAATTTATCATGAGGTGTAATATTAGCAACTAGCTCGGTGCCCCTTGGAATTATATTTGTTTGGTAAATCATACTAAACCCCAAATATTTCAGTCCTAACATCTAAAAGGCACCTGTGCCATTTTAAATTTTAGGGACATGAATGAGACAAATGGGATTGCCGTTAAATTTCGGACCTGTTCGTGTCACTAGAATTTAAAATTTGATATTATGGCAATTGTTTAACCATACTCCCAATTTAGAATTGCCATTATGGTTAAATTTTATAGGGATACTATTAACTCTTACTAACAGGTCTTTGTTTAAGTAACATGCATCTTAATGG
This sequence comes from Typha latifolia, assembly GCF_019914945.1. Taxonomy (NCBI): domain Eukaryota; kingdom Viridiplantae; phylum Streptophyta; class Magnoliopsida; order Poales; family Typhaceae; genus Typha; species Typha latifolia. The sequence continues at coordinate 8,806,822 of NC_133098.1, read as the reverse complement.
CCAAGATATCCTACTACGTTGAAGTTCAGAGTGTAAAATATTTTTCTTGCATAAAGATTTATTTTCTTGTACTATAGTATTGAGTATCATTAGATTTTGAACCATCTTAAACAATTTCTATGAGGTCAAAATCAAGGATTGTTGTATAATAGGGATGGCCTGTGCTGGTCACTTGTTGACATGGTATGGCAGGGCATGTGTTGCAGGAACGATAGATAAGTTTACTTTCCTTTGTCAATATCCCTCATCTTCTCCTGGCTCTGCCTTCTTCCGTTCTGTACCCAGCTCCGCCTTTGCCTCCTTTAAGCTTTTTTAGGGGTTTTTTATAGGAGGAAGATTGGAGGAATAAGATGATCTAATTAGATCGTCTTCTATGTTGCAATCCACTTGGGAATAAGGTAGGATCTGCTTGTGAATCCAAACTTATTCTCATGCGGATATTGTTTTGAGAGTATGTGAACATCTGTTCTCAGATCCTAAATTATCTCATGCAGATCATGAGAACAGAAGATGATTCAATTAGATTGTCTTCTTCCTCTCGACAAAACCTTAAAAAAGTTTGATTCAAGGGGTGCTGACGGCCCCCACCAACCCCACCCCCACAGTCCTTCCTCAAAATAGTCTTTTCTTAATCTAGGTTTTGTTTTAATTGTGATTACTGAATTACTGAATGACATTTCTGAAATAGCTTAATGATTTCAGTGGCGATTATGATATTTTGAATAATATTGTGACAATTATGATATTTGAGTAGTTTTTAGTGGTAATTATGTAAACATCCCAAAGATTTATCACAGATTCAGGGTCGCCACAGTCTACAAGCTTAAAGAAGTTTTGTATTTGCAACTGAGATTTGTTCCTTTTTCTTAAGTTGACATTACTTGTGTGGCTATGCTTGTGATTTTTGATTCTTTAACAGTTCTCCTAATTTTTTTTTCTGTTTCCCTCATTTTGTAGTGAATGTTGCAGCACCCAGAAGCCAAATAGTGATATACTCTCTCATGTTCCATGCCTGCAGTTCTCTCACTGTGACGGGAATGCTACTCCATGTTTTGAATCTTTTGAGAGAGCAGTCCATGTTTTGGCCAATACTATCTGTCCTATTCTATTGGATACAATTATTAAGGGTATCAATAATGCTCACTCATTTTGTATTTGATTTTATGAAAATTGCATATTTGCTCTTTTACAACGTACTGCTTGATCCCTACACGCACATATTTTGATGTATTCAGTCTTATCTGCACATGCAAATTGAATAGACTAGTTCATTAACTACTGTTTCCAATTACTACTATAGTACTATGCTTTTTGTTCCAACAATTAAAATTGACGTACCTTCTATTGAATAGTGCTTAATTGCTAGATGTTGGTCATTTGTGTCTGTATTTCTAGATATAGTGGGTAAACTAATGATAAGAGTTTTCCTAAGTTATTAATACAAATTTATCAACAAGATTTTAAATAAGAAGATTCTACCTGAACAAAAATATTTAAGGTCAGGAGAAGATTAAGCCTTTAAGGTGCTTATATGCCATATCCCTTTTTCCTCTAGCACATGTGGCACGAAAATGAAGTGGACCTCACACTTAGGCAGTTGGAAGTTATTGGTAGAAGGTGAAAGTAATTTGTGATTATGAAAATAACTTTGAACCTCCTATTTATTGAAATAATCAAATAAGGGGTGAATCAGACAGCGGTACATCTAGCCTGCTTATGGTGACATGGCTAATTGGCAATTCTAGTCAATCCCTTGAGTATTATGGTAAAATGTCTTCAGATAATTAATTCTATCTATAATATACATTTATTCCTGATCACTCCTATTATTTATGAATGCCACCAAATCACTCATCAAAATGCCCTTTCTTATCTAAACTTTGATAACATGCGGTCTAAATTGACCATTTTATTCCCAAGGAAGTACTACAGATCTTTCCAGGTGTGGGGGTTACATTGAAGGTTTTAAGTCATACCACTTGAAGATTTGATAGGTTGTGAGCACTGTTTAAAAAAACTTTCGTGTTAATGATTAGGCTCTCACCTTAGATAGAATATGATTAATCTCTGCTTAGATCCTGCCTAGGTGACCATCTTAACATCTCATATCATATTTAAAATTTTTAATATATAAATTGACTTTGAAAATTCACAAGTACTGTACATATTGATGAATTAGTGGATTTAAATAGCTTACTATAGATTTAACAAGAATACATTAATATATTGTTTAGATTATAGGTATTAATTTTTAACTTCCTTCTCTAATTATTATTTATTATTTATTATTTTTTATTTAACCATCTTAAATTCTGGACGCCCGCCTAGGCACTTGCCTAGCATCTAGGTGCTACATGATTCCTTGTCCGCCTGTCTACCACTTACGGTCTTTTAAAACCTTGGTTGTGAGGTCATCATGAACCAAGCTTAACTTGATTGTTCACAAATAATTGTGATTGCAACACTTCAGTACCAACCATCATTGTTGGTCTGAATATACTTTTGCAAAACACATGCTTTTCTCCAAAAAGGAACAGAAAATATTTTTGCTAAAGAGCATGCAGTCTTTGCATATAACTGAGAAATCATTATCTTGTTAGTTCATGATTTGAAGCACGTAGATATATTTAATCCTAATGTTGCCTCTTCTGAATCTCAAGAACCTTAGTAGGCTTTGACGAGTTCATGACACTATTATCTTATAATGGGATATGTGGTTATACATCATAATGAAGACCAATCTTATTATATTTTGTACTAATCCTTACTTGCTAACCCTAAAGTATAGCTACCATTGGCTAATATAATTGTGAAGTTTTAGTTAAAATCCCAATGGAAGATATAATCATTTTGATCAAGTATCCTTTTGATCTTGTAAATCTAAAACTTAGTGTTCAAACATTTTGAAATAGTAGGAGATATGATAAAATTGTTAGAGGCACCACTCGTGTTGATTGTCGGCATGGTGTTGCCTAAGGTCACTTTGTTTTATCAGTCATTTGGTGCCTTCTCAATGTTGACCGAGTGCAATGCTGGAAATAAAACATGCTCTTCCTTTTCACAATATGGGCTAGGTCGGTGGCATTGTTGGGGCATGTCTAGGAGATCCAATAACTCCATCAGTTTTCAGTTTTCAGACATCTTGGGAAGACAGTTGTTCGTTAGATTTGATGACCTTTTCCTATACCCTTATACTGATCCACACTAGATTTGGGTCTGTTTTTGTAACACTCTAGTCATTGGGGTCATGTGAGTTTCGTCATTCACTACGAAAACCAAGCCATTGCTATATCTGAGATCATTCTAAAATTGATTCAGCTATCTTGTTTCCTGCTAAGTTGTGCTGGCAATTGTCTGTTGTACTTCTAATCATGTCTTGAATAATTGGCTTTTCGTCTTTGCTTTTATCTGCAAGGACTTTTGGAGACAGTAATAAACTATACCCTTGGCTTTCTTCTTTTGTACCTGCCAATCTTAACGTTATTATAAAACACATGTGTAAATAGGGCATAATCACTTTCTTTAGCCCATTGATACAAATATTGGGTTGCTCTGTAGGTATTATTACCAATGGCTTCCTTAGGTTCTTATTACATGTTAATTTTTTCTTCTATTTGTTTTGCTTACAAGAAATAGTCAAGTTCATGTCATAACACATTCAAGTGTTCAGTGTACATTACTGTACCATGAAACATTCTTTTATTGTGCTTAACCTTGAGGCTAATTAATTTGCTAATGTTTCTCATTGGACCATGAGAAGATGTCACGACCCAAAATAGGGATCATGACCGACCATGCATCTCAATATGCTTGAGATGCACGAAGCCTTATTAAATTTTATAACTAATTGCAATAAAGATAAAACAATGTTAATATTTTTGAGTCTCTAAACTAAATGAATAAAACTTCTAATCTAAAGCATAAAATCTAAAAGGGCGGAAAGGTAAATAGGTGAATCCTAAGTGGAGGTGGAGTCCGGGTACATCTCGCTCAGTCGTCCCGCTGACTATTACCTGAAATAGATAAACAAATACAAAAAAATAATAGAACCCATGAGCCAACAACTATAGCTCAATGAGTAGAATCCACTCGAAACTAAATAAATTTTAAATCATATTAATGCTGTATAAATTAAACTAAAAGTAACAATATCCATAACAATATGTAATATGCATGCTCTCTAAATAATAACAATGATAACAATAAAGAGATATCACAACTTGTAACTTTGCACATTTTCAACATATTAACATCTTTTGATATTTATACTGTCATGTCTCAATGGGTCTAAACCCTGTGGATCCACATCAACTAGAAGTTACCTCGAGATGACGCTCGGGATTTTTCTTCATAGTTGATCCTGTTAGGGTCATCAGATGGTATCACCCTGTGATCAACACACTTTGTCTTTTTATTTAACCGTTGAGAAAAGTTAGTCACCTAGGAAATTTTCTCATTCATCCTAGGACTGTTCCCTAACCCCGCCAGAGTCACCTAAGAAAGTCACCGCAGTGATCTAATTTAAGACTTTCCCCTGAACTTCCAGATAGACTTGAATCACCATGGAAAATCGCAAGCGATTTATACCGGGACTATTCTCTAAGTCGTACTAATACTAGTCTCATTTTTCTTTTCACAAATTTTAATATTTGCACGAAATATGGTGATGCACTGAGTATAGTAATTAAATGCACACATAAAATATAGTAATTAAATTTTCGTACATACGGATGAAATAAATAGATTTGCACATAGAAATTACAACAATTAAATTTTTACACGGAAGGGTGAAATAAATAATTTGCACATAGAAAATTTACATGGTCTGACAAAGATACGAAATATAATAAAATAAATATGTGAGTGAACCCACTCACTTGAGTCTAGGCAAGACAACCGAAATCTCAAATCTCTAGCTCACATACTAAAAATCACCACTAAGGAGTCACGTGGTGGTCTCCGCTGGCTCCAGCGGCGCTCCGGTAGGTCGATTCCATGGCGTGACTCTGACGGTGAGTAAAAGATAAGAAAACGAAGGAGGAGAAGAAGAAGAGAGAGAAGGGGAGGGGGCTGAGATGGTTCAATAGAGAGAGAGGGGATTAGGATTTTTAATTTATAGATTAGGGATAAAAAAATCCTAATCTACTCCGATCCAGATTAGGTGCGATTCTGCCCTGCGCCTCGTCGCGTGTCGGAGAGGGAGAGGGGAGGCTCTGCATGTGCAGAGCACGTGCACCCTCCTCTCTCAACCCCAAATTTTTTTTTTTTTTTTGATTCTAACAGAAGAGTTGTGTCAAAGTATACTCATTCATGAATAAAGATAACTATTCACTTTATATATTTCTTCTTTTTCCCTGTTTGTTGTACTATTGGACTGAACTGATAATAACAAGGAAACCGTGCTTGTTATTCTGAATGCGTGTTAACTTGAGTCCCCATAATTAGCTAAAATCTGGAGATGTTTATTGGGCCATATATTCACCATCTCATGGTAATTCACAAGTTATTTGCACTCGTTTTGATGTTTGTACTATTTTAGCTTTTTGTGTTTACCCTAGAAATTTTCGTAATGTCATTTCTCTATCAATCTGCAGGCGATTCCCGAATTCAGGAGGCTAAGATTGTGTGGGTCGGACCAGATTCAACTTCCTGGGTGAGAAATTCATGCAGAACATTGAAAGGGGAGCTAGCTGTTGAACTTGTGGTTGAGAAGGGTGTGGCTCAACGTAATGGTGATGCATGGAGAACAACAATGGATGCTTGCTTACCTGTGATGCATCTCATTGATATTAGGAGATCTTCTCCTTACGGTGTCCAACAAATTCGAGAACTTCTTGGCATCTCTTGTGCCTTTGACCAAACGGTTCAGGTTAGTTTTAGATATCTTCATAGACGAGCTATTAATGTTCCTTATGCTTATGTTACTAATAACTTATTAGTAATAAGTTGGGCTTTCATGCAATTCCCTTAAGTAATTGATTTGATGCTAACGTGGCGTAAATTTTACAAATGTGTGCTTCTAACTAGTCCAACACGACCCATGACAAATGCCTTGTAAAAAACTGTTTATGCCATTTTCTTCCTGCTTCAAGGATATCATTTTCTGGTACATACATTACCCTCTATTTATAGGTAAAATGCATGTTCAATTAAAATGAATCCACTTTGGCATTGTTACGTGGTTGAACAACGTTTGCTTAGTTTATGTGTTCAGTTTTTTTTTTTCCGCTTTAAATAGAAGACTGGTATTGCAGTACTGGATGGGTTCCTTTTCTTAATTTGATTGTATTGCTATTGTTTACCTATGAAATACTGTTTCCTTGTCCTTTCTTTTGATGTATAATCTACAGTCAATGAGGCTTTTCATACACAATGCATTACTTGACCATTTTCAGCGTTTGTCAAGATCAATAAAGACGGTTGCTAAAGGTGTTCTCAAAGATCACCTAATTCTTGTTGCAAGTAGCATGGCATGTACGGGTAATGTAAATGGTTTTAATACTGGTGGTTTTCGAGCACTGTATCGTTCATTAAAAGTCCAAGTACCATTTACGGAGGCCACATTATTTGTAAGTAATATTTGTCCTAGTTTTGCTGATTTTTTTACATGTCATTCTGTTCATATAATATTTCTGATATTCAATCTAATGAGAGTTTTCTTTTCAGACACCTATGAAATGCTTTGAAAGAGCTGCTGAAAAATGTCATTCTGATTCACTAGACTGTGTTGTTTCATCGTGTTCATGGGGCAAACGCGTGGCAATCGGTACGGGCTCACATTTCCAAATCCTTTGGGACAAAAAGCAGGTTAGAATGAGATTTCACTGACTAATAATATCATCTCGATGTGTCTTTGTGCATATTTGGTTTTCTTTTTTTATATTATACTGGTAATTTCCTATTACTTGTGTCCTTTCTGACAAAACAAGACTTATATTTCCTTTCTGATAGATGGCAAATGAAAAAGACACTGGAAAGGGCTTGTATGACTTCTTGTCTTTGGTAAGGACATCCGGTCAAAGAAAGTCAAATGGTGCATGTTTTGAAGATTTTGATGACCTTGAGGAGGAGAATGATTTTGAAGAATGCTTATCCCCTGAATTTGATGGTGGTTTTGGTAAGCCCACATTTGAGGACAATATTGAAGATGACTACAATATTCAGAAAAGTATTATCTTGGGAGATGAAAAAGTTGGTAGCTGGGAAAAACTCTCAGTTTCTGGTGTTGAGACAAATAATTGGGGAGGATGGGGAAATGGAGAGCCAACTGACTCTGCGAAGTCTGGATTAATATCAGCCAAATCTAGAGAGCCAACTGATTCATGGAACAATAAAAATTGGAATAAACATTCAGACACTGGTATGGATACAAATAATTGGGGAGGTTGGGGAAATGGAGAGCCAATTGACTCAGGGAAGTCCTGTTTGTTAGCGGAGAAATCTGGAGAACCAGCTGATTCAGGGAACTTCAAAACAGTAAATAGCAGATCTGGAGTTTTGTCTAGTTGGAGTTCTACAAAAGTGCAACGAAATACCATTGAATCTGAAAATTCAACAAAAGAGATTGGACAATATAAGCCTTGTGATAAGATGGATGTCCAGAAAGAATCAAACTCTATAGACCAGCCTGACACTTCGGAGAACTGGAAATCTGACGTGAAGAAAAATGCCTGGTTTTCTGCAAGTCAAGCTAATACAGTGATTGACACACATTCTTGGAATGAGGTGGAAAATGATATGGTGGAGCATCATGATAAATCACCAGTGTGGAACAGAAATTCTGGAAGCCCTAAAACTGAGCCAGGTGATTCCCAAGTTTTGGGATCAGAAACCTGGGGCAATGAAAGTTCTAGTAGATCCCATAATGTGAAGTTGGCAGATGGTACATGCAATAGTAAGGATGAAAAGGCGTGGACTGAAGTGATAGAATCACCAAGTCAACAAATGTGGGATAGTAATGTAACAAATAGTTCATACGAAATGGGTAGTCAGTGGAATGCAAATGCATCTTCCACATCAAATAATTGGAATAGTAAGAACTCTGGTATTCCAGATAATGAAAGATTGTCAAATACAAACCCATGGAATGAGAACAGAGGATCTGATCTTGGAAATCAAGCATGGAAACCTGATGCTTGGGGTTCTTCAAATTCTGCTAACTGGAGAGGACATAAAAATCCTCCTGGCAGGCCGCAAAGGAAGAATGATGACCGGAAAGGTTGGAATCCTAATTTGAGCCTCACGTCCACAAGACGACGATTAGAATCATTAACAACTGAGGAAGAAAAGATACTTGTTGAAGTCCAGCCAATCATGCAGAATATTAAAAGAATTCTGCGTGATTCGAGGTAAATTATATATTCGCCCTTGTGACTGCTTGCTTTAGAATCACATTTTCTCCTTTAATATTAATAACAAAGCTTGGCAAGTAGCACGGATCTTACCAAAAAATTCACTTTAAGTTGCACCTCTTTTTCTTATAAAATATTGCTATCTAGATGAAGCTCGCCACTGTATTGCTACTTGTTAGTTTATAAGTGTGAACTAGAGATAGACTTGCAGCTATGGTCTCTGAAAAATATTTCCATGATTAAACAGTTGAAACAACCATGGTTTGAAGTATCGATACATATAAGTATCAGCCAATGCCTATCCAAAACCATGGCCAGAACTAGGAAGATTGCTAGTTTTGGCTAATCCAGCTTTTGTATCGGACGAGATGGCTGAAGCATACTTTTCTTTTCTCTTTTTAGATTGGGTCTTGTCTGGAATGGATATTGCTGGATCCAACTCGAAGTCTACCTTTGACAAGATTATTCCCTTCTTCAGTTCCCCTTCTTGTCAGAACTCGACTGATCATAGGTTAATCCGACAAATTGAAGGTAGATCCAACTAATTAGAGAGATATCCAGTGAGTTTGAAGCTTTGAAAAAGTGTCCTTGATGATGTGAGTTTTCTTTTTTCTCCTTGTTTCCGTTCTTTTTTATCCTTTAGGAACCCGTTTACCCCCTCTGCTCACTGCTGGCAGCAGTGGTTGTTGAGAAGTTATGCTTCAAAAATTTTTAGGCTCGGCGAGGTTTCCCTGCATTGCTGAGGGTCTGTTTAGTTACCAAGTCCTAGGTTGTTTAGTTGCGACTAATTTAGTCATCCATTCCAAAACCATTGGTTGAGTTGTTTTTTCTGACATTCTTGAGATTTATGAATACAATGAATTACTAACATGATTTGTTATTGTTCTCCAAAGAAGTGTATAGAACTCCATAACAGTTCTTTATAAATATCTGTTTTGACTAAAATAGTCTAACAAAAAAGATTGAGTAAAATGAGAGTATAGATGTTGGTTGGTGATATATTATTTCTTTTGAACGTTTGAGAATGTTATTGCACACCTTATGTTCTAAAATTTTAATGGTATTGCAGTTCAGACCATATGCCATGTTTTTGCTCCAAAAGCACTCTGGTTTTGCTCTAGCTAAACATCTAGTGGAAAGAGATAAGAATTGATAAATTCTGACTTGTTTCATGTTTATTTGTCTTGATTACCTAAGTTAAACCTAACTCCCTCTCTAAGAGAGGGTCTCTCCATTTCTTTCCAGTTTCCACTTCATTATTTTGTCCATCCACTGGTTAGATCAAGACTCACTGAGAATTTACCTGCACGGCTGTAGTCCAGAAATATAACAGTAGTTTTTGTAAAGTTTACCCTGATATAGAAGAGTGATGTACATGGTTCTCTGAATATAATCTGCTCTTAACATATGCATTGTTTACTTAATTGTTTGCAGTGACGGTGACAAGCTCTCCCAGGAAGATGTAAATTTCATTAGGGATAATGTTTTTGAGTATCATCCCGATAAACAAGCGAAGGTTGTTGAGAAGATTGACTACATAATGGTTAGCTCCATGAACTTTAAATACTACAAAGAGATGAAAAGAATGCTTTTGGGGAAACGAATATGATTGTGACGAAAAGAATGCTGGATCTACTGAATTACTTTTTCCATTTGCTTGTCAACAATGAGTTTATTAATGCAAATCATTTAATCTGATAGGTCGACAAGCACAAAGTTTTTCAGGAAACAAGGTGCTTTTATGTGGTCTCTTCTGATGGATCTAGTGCTGATTTCTCCTATAAGAAGTGCATGGAGAATTTCGTCAAGCAGAACTTCCCAGAGCATGGGGAGTCCTTTAACAGGAAGTACTTCAGAAAGCCAAATCCAGCACCCAACAATGGTGATTGGGGGAAGCCCAATCCTGCACCTGGTAATGGTGATGGGGGCCAATAGCTACTCTAGATTAGATCAAGAGTTTGAGAATACCCTGGCATTTGTAAATTTGTTTGTATATTCTTTCTACATTCACATCCTTGTGATCAAATTTCTGTAATTCATGTCGTAGAGCTTGATAGTGTTCAAATTTTGAGTTGATCATCCTGGTAGTGTCTAACCGATGCATTGTAAATTACCCAGTAACATATGGTAATCACATTATTCTCACCTGCTGTTAACATATGGTAGTCACATTATTCTCAGTTTCTCACCTGGTGTTAATGTTTCAACATGACGAATAATAGGCACATGACATGATGGCTTTTAATTCGGTATATGATCTCTAAGGCCCAGTTTCACTAGGAATAAGGTCTATTATCAGTACAAACTTTTATAATATCTAGTTGAATACTAGTATAATAAATATTGATGACATAAAAGTTGATGTTAATATCTTTAATTAGACGCAATGTGGTGCTAGTAATATATATTTCATGACAATTGTGAACTTAAATGTGTTATATATTTTTACTACATTGTATTTAATTTTTTTTCTCAAGTTCTCACTTAACTAAGGCTGTGTTTACTTTTGAAATAAGGGTGTAATAAGTATAACCATTCTAATTTTTAATATTACAAAAAATTAATACTAGTATAAGGAGTGATAAATATATTTGATGTGATATAAAGTTAATATTGAAGTATTGAATGTGGATTTATAAATGGATGAACACTTGTTAGGACATGGATCTGACTATTTTTTTTGAAAGAAAGACAAAATTAACACCCACAAAGCAGCTCAATATTTGTAATGAGCTAAAGAAAGTGATTATGCCCTAATTACGCATGTTCTTTATAATAATGTTGAGATTCGTAGGAAGAATCACATTATCTTAAAGAGGTATTCACCCTAGTCACAAGCAAACAATGGTACTTCGGTGATTCCCTAGCAATTTTTCAACCCTCTCTTCCGAGCCCTAATTCATATAGAAATGAGTGAGGCTGCCACCGGCGGGCCTCCCCCGACTCCAAGCCCTATCGTCACCTCCTCTTCATCTCTCTTGAAGGATGAGTCCAAGGATAACCCTAGAGATAATGGTAAGCAGGATCCTTCTCCCAAGGCGACAAGCACTATGGTGGAGCAAGGAATGGCTAAAGGATGAGTATCTCGCATTTCAAGGTTTCGATTAATCTTGGAGGAGCATTGGCCTAGGTGAAGAATTCGATCACGAATGTGGTGGAAATTGACCTTGGCCTCTTGGTAGAAAGTAGAATGGAATGGAGGAATGCTTTGATTGGTAGTTTTTTTGGGTAAGCCTCCTCCAATAAACTTGGTTAGAATAGAGTTGGCCAAACAATGGCACACCTCAGGCCCAGTGACGATCGTTGACAAAGTTGAGGGTTTTCACTTTTTGTTTGTCGTGAAGAAGACATGACGTAAGTCTTTACTGAAGGCTCTTGGATGTTGAAGGGAATGACCATGCACTTGATAAGGTGAAAATCAGATTAACTAGGAGGGCAAGAAACGGGGAAGACTGTTCATAAAGGACATAGCTGTTCGAGACTTTGCAGACTGTCTGGTTAACTCTCATCTTGTTGATCTTGGCTTTAGTGGTCCCCCTTTCACCTGGCCTTACACTATGATGCGGGTTTCAAGGTTTGTTGTCATATTGAAAGAATCTTTGCCAACCCTAATTGGCTCCAAAAGTTTCCTTTGGCAAAAGTTACTCACACTGATCGACTTTTGATCATGCTTTGTTATTCTTTGAGGTCTTTCCTAAGGATAAATTTCGTAAACGACCTTTTAGATTTCAACATTTCTGGTTTGAGTACTCTCTAATGGATGAGATGGCTAATAGTATTTTTCCTTTTGGTAATATTAATATGTTACAAACCGGCTTAATCCAATTCGTAGCACTTCTGGACAAATTTGAGGACATAACTTTTGAAGGGAATTTCATAGGATCTAGCTATTGGATTGAAATTTAGATATGTTGTCGTTCTTGAAGAAAGATCTCCAACGAATCCCAGATCTGAAGGTTTGGATGGCTAGATCTCGAGATATCAATCAAACAGTGACCGAAGGTCGAATGAACCATAGCTTCTTAGCCCTTCAATGGCTAGATAGGTTGAAACACTCAAACTTCCAAATATACGTGTATTCCGCGTGGATAAATCTCCCCACACGGTGTATCACGTGACCTATCAGTAATAGGTTTCCACAAGCCATATAGAAATAAATGTTCATATCATAAATAATCTTAAGCAAATATGAGTCCGGATACAAGTTTTACAGGCCACAACAAGTCTTCAAAGATACACATCCAAAATACAACCCTAATATCCAAAAATACAACGCCAATAATAACATCCTCATAGGGGCTCAATACAACTAATAGATATGGTCATAACTAAAATAAAGACAACTACTTCTCGCTACCCACACCTGCTTTCCTTAGCTCTGAAATGATGCCACTAAGAGGTGGTGAGCACACATCCTAGCGAGTAGAATCCATACAATTTATAATAATGAAATCACATGTGCATATCCAATGCATGCCTATAGTTGCTAGCAGCAAAATAAACTTATTTAAATAACTTATAATGAATTACTAAGTCAATGCAATCAATAAAGACTACGCGTCACTATCCTAAAACATGCCAATTCCTAATCATATAAGGATAAGTCCACACATGTATAAAGCTTAATACAATCTCTTATTCATACAAATCTCAATCATAGTATTTACATGTTATGCTTAGAAGTAAAAGAGTGGTTTTTTTTCGTATTCATACAAGTAAGAGAGGTTTAGTCATTATATGCTCAAGGCATTAATAATGTTTTATCATAGCTCACCGAGCCATTCACCACATAATGTAGATATTCTTCAGAAAATCATCCATCACATAACCATCCATCATCTCATACATCGAGGAGGGATATATACACATCTAGCGGTAATGCCACCCAAACATGCATGGCGATACTGCATGTGATCGATTGTTTGTAGCCATCAAACTAAGAACCCCGGTCGTCGGCCTATATCTCACTATCTCTAAATCATCACCGCCCTCAGCGAGAGAGTCAAGAGCCCTCAGCTCATCAATGAAGGCTCTAACCCTGTGTCGTCGAGTACCGCTAAAGATATATCTCCGCCTCACAATCATGTTCTTACTATCATTATAATCTAATCAAGACTATGCAATATAATTACCTGAATGCCACACAGGCTCTTGACCTCAGGTGTAGGCCGCTAATAATATAAGTCATATATGATACACTCTACCCTTAAGGGCTGAGCGAGTAAGGGTATTGCCTAATTAGAATCTGACTACTAATGATAGGTAGAAGTGCTGCAGTGTTTGTGAGTGTATAAGTCATGTCATAATTATCATAGTCATTATATTCTATATTCACAACAGATATTTATGCAAGGGATTCTCATACATGATATATTTAGATCATCGTTACACTAATGCATGTGCTAACATTAATATTCTTATAATATTATGATGAGTAAACTATCAATAACTGCACATGTCAAGATATATCATAGTACACTAGATGCATGTTTTAATACTAACATTCCTACAATGTCATAGAAGGTATAATAACTGCAACTATATTATTCTAGTTGTATAAACTCTACTCGCCTGGGGGATCATCATAGTACTCTAGTTCTCCTCAGCTAGACTACTTCTCTAGAATCCCAAAATCCTCTTCACGTAAGTAAAGCCATACGTAAGGTTAGCGAATTAATAGAGTTAATTACTTTATTAGAAAATTTAGGTTTAGGCATATACATGAGTCAAGGGTCCCTTAGGTGAGTTTCATGTCATCATAAAATTCACTATTTAGGTGATAATAATTTATCTTTAAGGGAGTGGTTAGGCTAATTAATGAGGTGGAATAGAGAAATGAGGCTATAGGATCCGAATGATCCAAAATGGGCCTAGGCTGGGGTGGGGGTTGTTTAACCCCCACTGTTAGGTTTTTATTTGTTGGCAATTGTGTACAAAATATTCTAAGTGTATTTTTTCATGTATATGAGCTTTACACAAGTCTAGAATATCTTTGGTTTGAAGAATTGCAAGATTATTGGAGAAAAGTCGTTGAGTTCACACCGCGTTCACAAACACGTTCGAACGCGGAATCTGCGTTCACACAGACAGAGAGAGCCGCGTTCACAAACGCGTTCGAACGCGGAATCTGCATTCACACAGACAGAGAGCCGCGTTCACAAACGCGTTCGAACGCGGGTACTTGCGCTCACATAGACTGAGAGCTGCGTTCACAAACACGTTCAAACGCGGGTACTGCGTTCACACAGACCGAGAGCTGCGTTCACAAACGCGTTCGAACGCAACCTGAAGAATTCAAGTTGTCGCGTTCGAACGCACTCGGGCCTGTTCGAACGCACTTGAGATCAAGTCATGCCGTTCGAACGCACCCGGGCCGCGTTCGAATGCACCAACGAAGTTTGATAAAATTGGACTTTCGTGAGTACAGATAAGACTTGGATTTGGCTCTATCTTGGAGATCATATATAAGGATTGTGATGCCCTATCTCTAGATGGTTATAGAAGCATTATTGAAGGAGACTTCTTGAGGTTACATCGGTTCTTCAACTAACAAGGTTCCACTCATCATTAAAAAGTTAATCTTTCGTCTTAAGGGTTATCTAGATGAAAGATTAATCTCGAGGGTTACTGAGGTTGGACTTCAATCACGAGAAGCAGTGAATTGTGGGTTCTAGCAAGTGAGACTAAAAAGAACAAAGTCGTTTTGATCGACAGGTTGTTTTGTGAGTCAATGTTGTAACTGCTATTATTCTAGTGATTGGTTTTGATCCGAGTTTGGATCCGTGGTTTTTTTTCGTTTGGATTTTTCTACGTTAAAATCTTGGCGTTCATCTCTGCTTTCGTTCTTAATATTTCTACGGACTTTTACTTAAGCGAACGAGTAATATTATTGCCTAGTATTTAGATACATACTTGTGTCTAGGGGTTTTTCACCCACCTTCCCTCACCATCCCCTTCCAAGGGAAGGAGACAGAGGGGAGAGAGAAAGGGCCTGTGACCCTCATTGGGGGGGCGGGGGGGGGGACAGAGGAGGAGGAGATCGAGAAGAGAGACGCGGCCACCACCAAGGTCGACGGTGTCGGAGGCGCAGCCACGCGGTCGGGTAAGGCATGACAGCCGAGAGGGGATTTACCGAGGGGGTCGCGCGGTTGGCTTTGTTTGCTCCGGCATCGGCAACCCAAGAGAGAAGAGAGATAGCAGGGTGGAGGGAGTAAAAGGGCGGGGGCATCGGTGGTGTGTACGACAAGGAAGAAGAAGAAGGAAAAGAGGACGGGTGGCTGGAATGCATGCATGCGCTCGGTGCGTGCGCGAGTCCCCTTTTTCTTTATACGCACCTGAGTCGATAAATAATTGAGGGTAAGTAAACTGAATCTCCTCCTCGGGCTCCCATGTAGCTTTCTCTACTCCATGGTGCCACTAAAGAACCTTAACTAAAGGTACAACTCTTCTTCAAGCGTCTTCACATATTTGTCAATGATCCGTATTAGTTTCTCCTCATAGGACAAGTCCTTCCTCAGCTGGATAGGTTCTTCTCTCAAAACATGTGATGGGTCATACAGATACTTCCTCAATACCGACACATGGAACACATTATGAATCTGAGACAGCTCCGATGGCAAATCCACCTGGTAAGCAACTGATCCTATTCGTGCCAAGATCTCATAAGGGCCTATATATCGAGGGCTCAGCTTGCCCTTCCTTCCAAATTAAACTAACCCTTTTCACGGTGAGACCTTGAGGAAAACTTTGTCCCCGACCTGAAATTCTAGGTCTCGATATCGACGGTCAGCATAACTCTTCTGTCAACTTTGGGCGCCCGCAATTCTCGCACCTTCCGCACCTTATGCACGGTCTCTTGAATCAACTCTGAGCTCTCTATCTTCCATTCTCCCACTTCGTCCCAACTGATAGGTGTCCGACATTTTCGTCCATATAAATCTTCATGTGTGGGGGGGGGCATCCTAATGCTGGAGTGATGACTATTATTGTAGGCAAACTCAATTAGGGGAAGGTGTCGGTCCCAATTGAGTCTGAAGTCTGCAACTGAAGCACCTAGCATGTCCTCTAAAGTTTGGATTGTCTGCTCCGACTGACCATCGGTTTGAGGATGATAGGTAGTGCTGAATTACAGTTTGGTATCGAGTGATTTAGCAAAATGATGCCACAACCTAGAGGTGAACTTGGGGTCCCGGTCGGAAGTTATAGAAACCGGTGTCCCATGGCGGGCAAAGATCTCATCCTAAAATAAAGTGGCTCGATGATCCATAGAATTAGTGGTACTAACTAGGAGGAAGTGAGCTGACTTGGTCAATCGATCCATGATTACCCATATAGTCCTTTTTCTTCAAGGTCTTCGGCAGACCCACCATAAAGTCCATAGTGATATGCTCCCACTTCTACTCAGGAATGGGTAAGAGTCTGAGTGTCTCAACAGGCCTCTGATGTTCAATCTTGACATGCTAACAAATCAAGCATCGAGATACAAATTCTGCAATGCTCTTCTTCAATCTCGGCCACCAAAAGTATCTACGAACATCTCGGTACATCTTCGTCTCTCTAGGGTGCACACTATAAGAGGTCTGGTGAGCTTCCTCCAAATCTCCCGACGAAGTTCGCCCACATTAGGTACACAGAATCTATCTTCATACATTAGGGTTCCCATTCCATCAAGGCAAAAACCCTTTTTACCTGAGTCTTAAACTTACTAGAGGATCTGCAATAAATGTGGGTCTTCTGCCTGTGCAACTCTGAGCCTTTTCACTAGAGTCGGCCTCATAGTTAACTAGGCAAGCAGTCCAGCACCACATATCTAGCTATGACGTGCATGTCCATCTTCTGCAAATCTCGTAAGATGCCCTGCTTGCTCGTAATCAAACTAGCCAAATTTTCCATTGATTTTCTGCTCAAGGTGTCAGCCACCACATTTGCCTTCCTAGGATGGTAGTTAATAGTGCAGTCATAATCATTCACCAGTTCAAGCCACCTGTGCTGTCTCATGTTCAACTCTCTCTAGGTGAATAAGTACTTTAAATTCTTGGGGTCAGTGAAAATCTCGCACTTCTCCCCGTAGAGATAATGTCTCCAAATCTTCGAAGAGAACACTACAACTGCTAGCTCTAGGTTGTGGGTAGGGTAGTTTCTCTCATGGTTTTTGAGCTGCCTGGATATATAAGTGACAACTCCGTTCTCCTGCATTAGAACACAGCTCAAACATGAGAATGAAGCATCACAATAGACCTGGTAGCCCCTCCCACTATGAGGAACTATAAGGATGGGTGCAGATGTAAGTCTCCTCTTCATCTCTTGGAAGCTCTCCTCACAATCAGGACTGACAATTTTTGAAAACCCTTCCATAAAACGCTGGTAATACCCGGCCAAACCTAGGAAACTATGGACCTCTGAGACGGTACTCGGCTGCCTCCAATTGAGAACGGCGGTGATCTTGGATTGATCAACCCATATGCCCTCTCCTGAGACCACATGCCCAAGGAACACCACTTCCTCCAGCCAAAATTCACACTTGGAGAACTTAGCAAATAATTTTTCTCTCCTTAAAACTTGTAGTACCGACCGAAGATGCTCTTCATGCTCCTGTTATGAGGCCGAGTAAATCAAGATATCATCATTGAAGACCACTACGAACTGATCTAAGAAAGGGCGAAAGACAGTTCATCAAGTCCATGAAGATAGTTGGTGCATTGGTCAAGCCGAAAGGCATAACCACTCATACAATCCGTACTGAGTTTGAAAATTAGTTTTTGGGACATCCGCTTCCCTAATCCTCAATTGATGATACCTAGATCTCAGATCAATCTTTGAGAAGACGTGCCCCCCACACAATTGATCAAACATGTCCTCAATGCGAGGCAAGGGATATTTGTTCTTCACAGTTAGCTGGTTCAATTGCCAATAATCAATGCAAAGGTGGAGGGTACCATCCTTCTTCTTCACAAACAGGACTGGAGCGCCCCAAGGGGATGAGCTAGGCCGAATGAGTCCCCTACTTAGCAAGTCATCAATCTGCTCTCTCAGTTCTTCCATTTCCTTTAGAGCCATACGGTAAGGTGCCTTGGAGACCGGTCCTACCCCCAAAACCAGGTCGATGTGAACTCAACTCCCCTATTTAGAGGAAGCCCCTAGAAGTCCTCTAGAAAAACATCTGGAAACTCCCGTACCACTGGTAAGTCAGTCAGGGTTTGGGTCCCAGCTGACTCGATGGACATGATTGGCACTAACTACGAATGGTCCACCTGTCAATCCTTCCACAGTCGACACTCCATGCCATCATTAAGCTGTAAGATAACCTCTTTGCTGTAACAATTAATACTGGCATGGTAGGCGGCTAACCAGTCCATCCCTAGGATTAGATCAAAGTCATGCATCTCAAGAGGTAGGAGGTTCGCCTTAAAGTCCCACTCGCCAAATGTCAAGGTGTAAGATCGATAAATATGGCAAACTTCTAGAAAGTCACCAAGTGGGGTGGCTATGACCAAGGGCTCAATAAGAGGTCCTGGCACCACATCCGCATATTCCAGGAAGGACGTAGAAATAAAAGAGTGGGTGGCCCCGGGGTTAAACAAAATCCTAGCGGTGTGTGCAAATAAGGTCATAGTCCTGCCATTGCGTATATAAGTTTTAACTAAAATAGAAAAATGCAATTTTCACATTATGCAAGTTTGCACAGGATTGGGAAGGAGGATCTAATATCATGTATAAGTAGAGCATACGTAAAACTTAAATAACATGATTAATTTACTCTGTTACCTATGGCCACCTCATTGGACGCTTTAGCATCCTGCAGGTTCATTGTAAAAACTCGGCCAATACGTCCGCCTCGCCCTCTGTTGGAAGGTCCCGATCGTGTGCTACCGCAACCCCTAGTCGCTGGCTCTCGATGCTCCAGATATAGATGGTGTGGCAGGAGTGACTGGCGTTCTGACTAACAGGGGACACTGCGTGCGGACATGCCCAGACTCTCCATACTGGAAGCATGTAATGCGAGCACTAAGGCAGCCATGAGATATGTGACCCCTCTTGTCGCAAGCATAACAGGTCCTACCCTCAGGGGTAGACGGCCGTGCAAAACCACCATTACCAGAACTACTCGAAACTGTTGCCGACCTCCCACCACTAATAGCAGGTCGAGCCTTACTAGGCTCACATCAACCCTAAGGGCTGGGTCTACTCGAGGTAGCACTAGCGCCTGCACCACTAGCATAGGGATGGCACCTTGGTCAGGAAGGTCCCACTAGAATGACCTCCACGCAGACACCCATCAAAGCGGCCTATATATCCTGCTACTTGGTCCTAACGCTGCGAGCGCTCCTCGAGTAAGTCCCTTTCAACTATCCCAACATTCTCCACCAGCTTTGCATAGGTCAGATTCTTCACCATATTCACCTACTTGCATATCTCGATTCGGAGGCCCATTTTGAACTAGTCAGCCTTACTAGCATCATCAGGTATGACTCTGAGGCAAATATAGGTTAAGACATTAAACCTGTCCTCATACTGTGCCACTGTTATATTTCCCTGTCTCAACTGGGTAAATTATCTCGTCAGCTCGAAATGCATGGATGTAGGGAAATATTTCTGATCAAAAGAATCTAAAAACATCTTCCAAGTGATGTACTCTCTAGCAAGGCAATCTAGTATCATACGCTCATTGGCTCTCCACCACTCTTCCGCCTCTCCGTGGAGAAGGAAGGTGGCAAAGGTCACCTAACGACTCTCTGGGCACTTAAAAGCAGTCATGATCTTCCTCACATCCACTATCCACCTATTCGCCTCCATGGGGTTCGTCGTGTCGCTGAACAAAGGGGGGTTGAGCTGCATGAAATGGTTCAGCGACCAGGTGGACCCACCTCTAGTCTGCTCGGCTAGAGCAACTTGCAATAATGGCTCCCTTGGTATGTGCATCCTAGGCATAGCTGTAGTGCGCTCTCGAAGTAATTCTTTAATGATCCTCTCTTGCTATCTGACAAGCTGTCCAAGGGCCTCGATGCTGGCTGAAGTACCGGCAACTGGTTCGTCAATGGGAGTTGAAGCCCATCCACGAACAGTCGCACGCACAGACCGAGCACGTCTAGGCAGTATTCTTGGTAAGTTCAATGCAGTTTAATTCTCAATTCACAAGTATGTCAAATGTCGTACGTGACTTTGATGTTCATTTATTACTAGTTATTCATTATTATTATTACTTTCCTATGCATTTGGATAGTATCTAGGAAGACCTGCCGAATTTATAGTGAACCTAGGCTCTGATACCAAGTTGAAACACCCAAACCTCGAAATACACGTGTATACCACGTGGGTAAATCTCCTTATGCGGTGCATCATGTGACTTGTTAGTAAAGGTTTCCACAAGGCACATAGAAATATAAGTTCATACCATAAATTATCTCAAGCAAATATGAGTCCGAATACAAGTTCCACAAGCCACAACAAGCCTTCAAAGATACACATCCAAAATACAACTCTAATATCCAAAAATACAACGCCAATCATAACACCATCGCAAGGGTTCAATACAACTAATAGAAATAGTCATAATTGAAATAAAAACAGTTAGTCCTCACTACCCACACTTGCTTCCCCTAGCTCTGAAATGATGCCACCAAGAGGTGATGAGCATACAACCCAGCGAGTAGAATCTATACAATTTATAACAATGAAATCACATATGCATATCCAATGCATGCCTATAGTTGCTAGAAGTAAAATAAGCTTATTTAAATGACTTACAATGAGTTACTAAGTCAATGCAATCGATAAAGACTACACGTCACTGTCCTAGAACATGCCAACTCCTAATCATATAAGGATAAGTCCACACAAGTATAAAGCTTGATACAATCTCTTATTCATACAAATCTCAATTATAATATTTACATGTTATGTGTGGAAGTAAAATAATGGTTTTCCTCGTATTCACGCAAGTCAGGGAGGTTTAGTCATTACATGCTCACCAAGGCATTAATAATGTTTTATCATAGCTCATCGAACCATTCATCACATAATGTAGATATTATCCAGAAAATCATCCATCACATAACAATTCATTATCTCATACATCGAGGAGGGATATATACACATTTAGCAATAATGTCACCCAAACATGCATGGCGACACTGTGTGTGACCGGTTGCCTATGATCATCAAACTAAGGACCCTAGTCGTGGGCCCATATCTCACTATTTCTAAATCATCATTGCCCTTAGTGGGAGAGTCAAGAACCCCTAACTCATCAATGGATGCCCTAACCTTGCGTTGTTGGGTACCGCTAGAAATATATCTCTGCCTCACAATCATGTTCTTACTATCATCATAATCTAATTCTGACTATATAGTGTAATTACCTGAATGCCACATAGGCTCCTCACTTCAAGTTAGGCCGCTAATAATATAAGTCATATATGATACACTTTACATTGAACCTTAGGCTGAGCGAGTAGGGGCACTGCCTAGTTAGAACCCGACTACTAATGATAGGTGGAAGTGGTGTAATATCTATGCGTGTATAAATCATGTCATAGTCATCATGGTCATTATATTTTATATTCACAATAGATATTTATGCAATGGTTTCTCATACATGATACATCTAGATCATCATTACACTAATGCATATGCTAACATTAACATTCTTATAACATCATGATGAGTAAACTATCAATAACTGCACATGTCAAGATATATCATAATACACTAGATGCATGTATAATACTAATATTCCTATAGTGTCATGGAAGGTATAATAACTGCAACTAAATTATTCTAGACTTGTATAAACTCTACTCGCCTAGGAGGTCTCCACAGCTAGTCGGCTCCTCCGGAATCCCAAAATCCTCCTCACGCAGTGTCGATCCTATTAATTCAAGTAAGTAAAGCCATACGTAAGGTTAGCGAATTAATAGAATTAATTATCTTATTAGAGAATTTAGGTTTAGGCATATGCATGAGTCAAGGGTTCCCTGGGGTGAGTTCCATGTCATCCTAAAATTCACACTATTTAGGTGCTAATAATTTGTCTTTAGGGGAGTGGTTAGACTAATTAATCATGTGGGATAGAGAAATGGGGATATAGGGTCCAAATGACCCCAAATGGGCCTAGGCTGGGGTGTTGGGTTGGGCTCAAGCCCAACCCAATAGTCAAGGGAGGAAATAGCTCGTGGGCTGCGGTCCAAACTATAGCCCACAAGCTTCATAGGCGTCTAAGCTGAAGCCCACCAAGGGCGTGGGTGGGGATTGTTTAACCCCCACCCTCCCTCACCATCCCCTTCCAAGGGAAGGAGACAGAGGGGAGAGAGAAAGGGCCCAGCGCTACCGGTGGCCCACAACCCTCACCTGGGAGGGGGATGGCTAGTCGAAGGGAAAGGGGGAGGGGATATAAAGGAGGAGGAGATCGAGGAGAGAGACACGGCCACCATCGAGGTCAACGATGCTGGCGGCGTAGCCACGCGGTCGGGTAAGGCATGACGACCAGAGTGGTAAGTAATAGGAAAGAAAGAAAAAAAAAGAGGGGATTTACCGAGGGGGTCGCGCGGTTGGCTTCGTCGACTCCGAGGCTTCGTTGGCAACCCGAGAGAGAGGAGAGGGAGAGAGAGATAGCGGGGTGGACGGAGTAAAAGGGCGGGGGCGTCGATGGCATGCACGACAAGGGAAGAAGAAGAAGAAGGAAAGGAGGACGGGTGGTAGGGGCTGGGACGCACGCATGCGCTCGGCGCGTGCATGGGTCCCTTTTTTGTTTAAAAAAAAATTCCGAGTGTTACATAGGTGCTAGGAGAACTTTTCTTTAGAGTGAAGGGGGAGAAGTTATTGTAGAAAATAGGGATTAGGGGTTAGAGGAGGCTTACCAAGGACTTGGATGGTGAAAGAAAGGAGATGGGAGAGGGCGTTGACAGCTAGAGCAAAAAGAAGGGAGATAGGGGTAACAATGCCAATGCAATTATTAGATAAACTCTAATTAGGGTTTCCTCCACATATTTATAGAGGCTCACCCTTTTGACCCAAACAACCAAAATAAATCCCTAAAAGCCAAGCGTTCTTGTCGCAACGCGTTCGAACGAGCACGTTCGAATGGTTTCAAGGCTGTTTGAATGCGCAATTCCCATTTTCTATTTTTGAGAACACATGTAGGCATTCGAATGGTGTGTTCGAACGCGGGTCCTTGGCATTCAAACGCCCTCCAACAAAATGTCTTATTTTCTCAAGCAACACAAACTAGATAAATAGGCTTATCCCAATAAACCCAATGCCGTGAGTGCATCCAATCCGACTGAGTTGTATCATAATAGTTCTAGCAACTTAAACGACAAGTTGTCTGAGTTAAAAAGGCATGTCTATAACTAGAACCCCACAGACATAGGAAAGACTGAAAATAGAATTGGTAAGGTAGTTTACCAAATTGCTAAGTGTGAATTAATGGAATAGCAAGGGCCCTTGCTTCCCTCTAACAACCCTCATCTCCAATGCCTCTATAACCAGCGAGCTACTTTGATGAGGTAGTTGGAAGTTAAGTGGATGGTTAAGGGTCGGGACAATCGGGTCAAGGCTAGGGATAAAAACTCTGTATTTTCATACTATTGTCATCATAAGATGTAGACGAAATAGGATTAACTCTTTGCTGCTTGACCCTGGATTTCATGTTTCAAATTTTGAGGATATTCAAAATGGTTTCATCGACTGTTATAAAGATAATTGGGCTAATTCTGAGGATGTGGATGTCTCCGAATGGAATTGGCCTTTGTTGCCCCGAATACCTTCGAATTGTTGTGATGAGCTAATCTTGGCCTTTTCGAAAGATGAAATCAAGAATACTCTATGGAGTAAGCCCTTGGGGAAGGCCCCTGGGCTTGACGGTTTCTATATGGAGTTTTATAAAAATTATTAGCACCATGTGGGGTTGGATGTGTGCATTGCCCTAAGACAATCCCAACTCAATGGAAGCCTTTCGACTTCCTAGAACCACACCTATGTGCAATGTCATATATACTGTTAACCAAACTAATGGTAAATAGAATGAATCCTTTGCTTCATCATATTGATAGTCCTGAGCAATCAGCTTTTCTAGCTGGGAGGACAACATTGCTTTAGCTCATGAAATTGGAATTTAAACATGTTAATTAAGTTTGACATAGAAAATGCCTATAATATATTGAATTGTCATGCTATTTTCACGGCTCTTCATCATATGGGCTTCTGGATAGTTGGATTTCCTAGATTAGTTCTTGCATCACTTATGTTAATTACTCTTTTTTTTTTGATAAATGGTTCTACTTCTTGCTGGGTTAAGGGTGAATGTGGTATCAGGCAGGGGGACCCTATGTCTCCCTACTTGTTTATTATTACTGCTTAGATTCTTTAGACTATGTTATGTGCAAAAATGAATGAGAGCTTGATTGATGGCTTAGCTATTGATGCTAATTGTAAATTATGTCACATGATGTATGTTGACGACCATTGCTTAGAACCGCTATAGTATTCTAGACATTTTTCATGATTATAATAAATTAGCTAACCAAAGAACTAACAAAAAGAATCTGCTTTCTATCTGCCATCCTGGACTAATCCTTATGTTATTCCTGATATTAAAAATAGTTTGCAAATTAATCATGGTAATTTTCCTTTTCGCTATATTGGGGTGGATATCTCTCTTAAGAGCTTGGGAGTAAATGCCTTCAAAGATACCACTGATAGCATTTAGGCTAAACTCGGTGGCTAGAGGAGAGATACTTTATCTCAAGCTGGTAGGATTATGCTTATTAATTCTACTTTCTTTTTAATGCTATTTCTATCTACGAGTTGAGTAATTCTGCCATTCCCTTGTCTATTATTAATTCTATGACTAAGTACACTAGAGATTAAATGTTAAACATTTGATCAATTGGGATATTGTCGAGCTGCCTAAAGATTGTGGCGGATTAAATATTAAACATATAATAAGGTGGATCTTTGGGGGTAAGAAAAGTAGACTAGAAACTTAATTGATAAGGTGGCCGATGATTTTAAGGAGGGTTTCTCTAAGAACAATGGATGATGAAAAAAATAACCCCTAGATTTTTTAACATGCCACTGTCTTGAAAACCAACCTACATCAATATGGACATTAGGTTTGGCGCTAAGAAAATCGAATATCTCCGGTTTGGGCCTTCCCTAGCGCTATCGGTGTCTTACCATTCTCGAGTGATCCTAAGATTAAAGACAAATGGGTTTGGACTCTGGATTCTAAGTGTCTGATCTTAAGCTTATCGTTTCTTGAGAAATAAACAATCTCAAGAATGTGATGATAAAATCTGAAAAATATGATATTGAACATTCTTGCCCAACAAAATTCGAATTTGACTATGGGTGATTAGTTGAAGGAGGGTGACATGTATGACAAGGATACCAAATTTGGCTTGATAAATTCCCTAGCTTATCTCATATGGAGGAATATTATTCTCATGACCTATGATTACATTCACCACAGCCCTAAGCATAGCAATCTCGACTATAGTGCATAAACATAGTAGTGGTATTAGATGGATTTTTCTGGAGTCAAATTTATGAACGCTTTTCATTCTTAAGCTATGGCTCTGAAGGAGGCCTTGAAGACTGCTGTCAATCTAAACATTAACCACCTAGAGAGTGAAACAGATTTGGAGTTGTTGGTCTACTTATGCAAATATTATCATTACCCTTTTGCTAATGACCAATATGACCAAATGAGTTGATGATACGACTTGGTCCATCTTGACTCCACTCGTGACATCGGGTTTATTGGGATGAGCCTATTCATCTAGTTGATTTTTATTAGAAGAAATAAAATGATTTTTGCTGGGGGGGCATTCGATCACGGGTATACGAACGCTTGCACGCGTTTACAAAAACAGAGAATGCAAATTGTGCGTTTGAACGGAATCGGGCCGTTCAAACGCCTGCAGACGTTCGCAACGACAAAGAACTGTAATTTCGCATTCCAACGCGATTGTTGATTTGTTAAGGTTTTTTAACTTAGTTAATGGGTCTCTAGGGTGAGCCTCTATAAATATATGGAGGACACGCTAATTAAAGTTTATCTAATAATTAAAATCGATATTGTGCCTTTATCTTCTTCTCAACTGTCACTAGCCATTGACGCCCTCTCCTACCTCCTTCCTTCCACCGCCTAAGTCTTTGGTCGGCCACCTCTAACTCCTAATCCCCCTCTTTTACAACAACTTTTCCCTCTTAACACCAAGGAATTAACCTAGCACTTATCTAGCCATTGGAGGGCTAACAAGCTAGGGTTTATTTGACCTTCGACTATTATTTGGTCCTCAAGATCTAACAATCCAAAACCTACGATCTTGGATTTATTGGAAAGCTCTTTCCAAGAGTGACAACATATCAAAAATTCAGGAAAATCCATCGGTTAGATTGTTCACAAAATTCTTTGAAAATTATGAGCATAATCGAGTCCAAAACTATTTCGAATCGGATCAAGCCAGTACGTAATAGTTAATTAAAAAGTTTCAGCATATTTCTCTTCTTTATATTTTGCACAAGGCCAATCAAACTACCAATTGGTTGGCCAATTTTGTTAGGACCAATTAGTCCAATTTTTTGTGGTCCATGCCAAGTGCAACTGCACCTGAATTTAAGACTATTAGTTTAGGGACTCCGGTCCGGCCTAATAGCTCTGTGAAGTTTCTTTTTTTTTTTAATGTAAAAAAGGAAGAAAGACAAGGATATAATTAGAACCAGACCAAATGTTGACCTAGTCACAGTTGAGTAACTGGGTTATTAGTTTATTGTTAGTTTTTTAAAAATAGCTAAATAATTCTAGAAATTAAAAAATATATACAAAAGTAGTATAATTGTATGTATATCTTTCAAAACATATATTATTTATATGGATATATAGTTAAATACCATCATGGTTACTTTTCAAATTAGATCATTTAATAGAAAAAGATAAAAATACAATTAACTAAGAGAAATAATTTAAATCTAATATAATAATATTTTAATCTTTTTCATTTTAAATTGTTAAATCTTAATGGTAGTATACATGCAAAAACTATGCATTGATCTTTTTAATTTAAATTGTTCAAATTTAATGGTATTACACTCCAAGGGACATTCGTGCAAAGAAAAAAGAAAGGATTTTAAAATGTAGACATGTAATAACTATGTATTTTGAGCTACATATATGTAAATATGAACTCTAGAAGGACGTACAAGCAAATAAGAGCCTTTTTAAGAGTAAATGCGTAAAAAAACTAATTTTTTAAAACACAAATATATTATAAACTAAATAATTTAAAAATCTTAGGACTAAAATACCATTATGATATAGAATAGAATAATTAAATATTAAGGATAATTAGGTAACTTTGCAAAAGTACTTAACCTGGCATGTTCGCTTAAAAATGATTCAGTTGCACGAGTCACTGGTCCAATCGGCAGATTAGTTAGTTTTTATCGGATCGATTACTTATCCGATCTGATAATAAAATTGAACCGATTTAGTAGTCGATTCACCGGTCCAACTACCTAGTCGGATTCGGTTTTGATAACTATGCTAGGGACAATTGCCTGCACAACTCAGATTAGTTAGTTTTTATCGGATCGATTACTTATCCGGTCTGATAATAAAATTGAACCGATTTAGCGGTCGATTCACTGGTCCAACTACCCAGTCGGATTCGGTTTTGATAACTATGTCACGGACAATTGCCTGCACAACTCAGCAAGAAACAAGGTAGCTGAATCCAAAATGATCTCAGAGACAATAATGGCTTGGTTTTCTTAGTGAATGATGAAACTAACATGATCCCAATGACTAGGGTGTTGATAAAAACAGGCACCAATCTACTGCGGATCAGTATAAGGGCATATTAAAAGGTCAAGAAATCTAAGGAATAACTGTCTTGCCAAAGTGATATCTGAAAAACTGAAAAGTGATGGAGAGTTGTTGGATCTCCAAACAAAATCTAGCCTAATTTGTGAACAGGAAGAGCATGTTTTCTTTCCAACATTTGAACACAATCAAGCTAATTTAAACTTGCTATATAATGACCTCCACAACCTATCAAACCTCCAATCAGAATGACTTAAAACCCTTTTAATGTAACCCAGGCCTGGATACAACCATAGACCATACTACTTCCTTGGGGATAAAATGGCCAATTTGCACCACATTTTATGAAAGTTTAGATGCAAAAAGGGCATTTTTAATGAGAGATTTGGTGGCATTTTCATAAATAATAGGAAAGATCAGGAATAAATATGTATTATCCATAGAATTAAATAATATGCTTCATCTTTCTCCTGACCTTATATACAATCCATAGACCATATTTGAATTTTGCTAGGCATGGGTCAAGGTTTTTCAATCCAGTCTTTATATCCAAAATTTGTAACCACATGACCATCTAAATAGTCTATGCAGATATAGATATGAATCGAAAAATAATATCCAATACCTAGATGGGTTTGAAATATAATAAAAACAGTGATATATAAGTAGTAAATTTTGTACTTTTATGTAGATCTGTAATATATTTTTCTTATCTATTGCAAAAATAAAGGAGAAGATGCGGATGTACCTAACATCCACTCAGTATGCATGCATATACTTCGCGGATATGATAATTATGTTTATTATCCATTTACTTTCCGTATTTGGTAAAAAGAATGGATTCGGATATTAGCTACCACTATTCGGTCCCTAGATTGAATATATCAATAACTTGTTTTGCCTGACCGTTTGCTCTATAGAGTTAAAGATTCCATCAAGAAAAGTAACTCCAAGAACAAGTTTTTCTCATGTTGGAAGTAGTATTAAAAAAGGGGAAAGTAGTAAATAAGACCCTTGGAATATTAGTCCAAGCTTATTTAACTGTTCCATACCATATGCTACTCTGAATTTTTCTTGCAGTGCTTCTTCATTTGGAAGTTGGAACCATTCTGGTACTGCTCCTCCCAAGTCTGATGCTGTTGACATAATTTGAAGGGCAATGCTCTGAAATTCCTGGCACTGCCAATCCAAGCACCCTGAGTGAAATTGAGAACAAGGTCTCCTTATATTCCGGTCCATATGTGTAGCTCATGGTTAAGCTCCTTAGGAATTCCCAAGCCGCATTAAGGTACTCAGGAAGTAGATAACGTAACTCGAAGTAGTTCCTATTAGGCTCTTCATTCACATTCTATATCAAGGAAGAGCAACCATTGTTAAATACCATCACACAGCCTCAAGAGAAACTTAGTAAGAACGGAGAATTTTTCTATTATTAGGAATATAGAGGAACGAAGACACCATGAATTCTAAAACATTCTCTTCCTTTCCGTGCCTTCTTATAAGAACAGAGATTCAACTATATAAGTTCTTATTGTCCATTCCAACAAATTATTACAGGACAAAGTCAAAGGATTACCTGCTCCACATAGAAGCTGTTGTAGTAGATGCAATGACCGAAGTGCTTGTACAAGAAAATGCCGTTGTCATAAGGAACCCTAGGAACAAGATCATTGCAATATACCACTCTGAAGTACTTTGAAACTGGATGACACACATGACCTTCCATGAACCTCTCAAATTGTTCGTCCCCTACCCTGGGCTGTCCAAATGTGTAGACGGCCAACAGTCTTTCCATTAGCTCATTTTCCTCATAAAAGAGCAAGATGGCGGGAAACAGTATGGCCAGTGCCACCACCTAAGCTATGACCGGTGACCACAAATTTAGCCTTCTTGTGTTCACTAAGCAAACTCTTGAGTTTATTCCTGATAGCATAGCATGCTATCATCTCATCCATCTCCATTATTTCATCCATCTGACCAGTGTAAGAACCAGAACTATCTGCAGTATGTACTGAATGAGTCAAGAAGCTGCTTTGCGACTTAAGACCTTCTTGTAGAGCAAACTGAAAGGTGGAAAGATTATTTCTGTTTCCTAATCCAAGAGCCTCAAGGAATCCCATGTGTACCTTTCCCATTTGTGGGATTTCATACCAGGAGTAGTCAACATCTGTGATCCAATCATGTGGATCAAATGGTTCAGTTCCACGGAAGCTGATCAGAACTACATTGGCATCTTCAGGTTTGTCGCAGAGGATGAATGCTTGAGTGGATCTTGCTTTCTGAAAATCTATGATTGCATTAAAAAGGTAAGAAAAACAACAAAATATGGACCTTGTCAGGGATCAGAAAATCAATGATTCAAATTCATCCAGAATTGGAGTTTTGCTTACTTAAGTACCTGCTTGGCCAGCTACTTTACGCACAATAATTTTTAGTTATGCATGCTCACCGAACCACAAATCTCTATCTTTCCTAAGCTAATCAAGAAAAAAAAATGTATTATGTTGATTGTGATGAAATTAATCGTGAATTTCTTTACACACAAGAGTTCTTATGGTTTTCTCTAGGTACTGTTTGTCTACTTGCTTCATAGTGGCACAAGAATCACTAACAATTTGTGATGTTCTTGCAATAAAATTTGCCTGAATCTCATGAAACCAAAAGTGTGAAGTCCTTGCTCATGGGATTATTAGTTTAATTTTCTGACATACCTTCATATGTCCACAAGATTGTGGAGATAGCCTGACAAGGCTAACATGAAGTAGAAAACCCTGTTTCTTCCACAAAATGGCTCAAAGAATGTGGAAGCCTTAAAACATATAAGGTTATGTTTAGTTTGAGGTTAAGCCCCGAACTTAATTAGTTGGCCCTATTTCTTAGTTTTATTTAGATACATTGAACTGGGCTAAGAAAAAATATAGTGTTTAATTGTGAACTAGGCTAAAGTGTAATTATTACTTTTTATGTGATGTGAGAGAGTGAAAAATGTATTGGTCTTGGAGGAAAATAAATGATATATAAAATTAATGGATCAAAATGCCCTTTGACTTTAATGATAAAATTCAAAAATATCATCTTCTTAATTAATTAAAAGCTTTTTAATTACTGATTTGTGGGCTTACATGTAGCATGTAAGCCAATTTGCAAGCTTGTACATACATGCTCGCAAACAGGCTTACATGCAGCATGTATTTACGTATTATTTTTTTAATCTAATTTTATTTTTTCTAAAATAATGTAAGGTTAATATTTTTTAAATAATAATATAAGATTCTTTTTTTTTTGGTTATAAGCCCACATGTAAAGCTATATAACTTTTTTAATGATATTTTTAATATTATTTTTAGAATATTTTTAAGAAGTTTTCCGTATTGCAAACTAAAAAAAAAGAAAGTTATTGTAGGCTTAAAAGCTCATAAGTCTGCACTCCATAATTTATTGTGTACTTACTAAATTTAAAAAAAAAATTGAATTGGAGTGAAATGTATTTATTTTGTGGAGGGAAATTAGAGACAGATGAGAAAAGATTTGAAATATGGGTGTAATTATTACATTGATGTGACACGAAAAAGTTAAAAAACATTTATTTTCTTTGGGAAATTGCGTATGTCATGCAACAGTACCAAAATATTATTATTAAATTTATAAAATATAAATGCAAGTTAGCCATTTTAAATTCATATTAAACCTATCAGTAAATTATATTAAAAAAATTAAAATTTTTTAACTGGTGTGTACGAATTTTTTTTTTTGTGAGCTATGGTGAGAGAGGAGCTTTTTATAATAAAATATGAAAATTTGCATATAAGACCTTGTTTTAATGAATTGCACTCTATATTTTCACTATTTGTATATTAAGTCCTATAATTTAGCGAATATGTACAAAAATTACCCTTTTGTTAGATCAATTAGTTAAACTTAACCAATAAGATCATATCTTCAAATTATTTTAAATCCACTAAAGATCGAAGTTATCTCAAAAGGCAAAGAGAACGTAGTTTCTTTGGTAGCAATGTTGGAGATCAAAGTTCTACTAGTCCATCAAGTTTCATCACATTGAAAGGTTCTTTCATTGATGGATATTATATTAGTATATGCTTAACCAACTTTTGTGGATCCCTAACCATTTATAGATTACTCCAAGAACCCAACAAACCTACTTGGTTGTGGTTAATCCATGAGCAACCTTTTGGGAAGTCCTCTAGCTATGAAAGTTGAAAATGACTAAGTAACAGAGAGAGAGATTTTGATTTAGGATATTTGTTTGTAAGGCACAAATCCAATAGAAGATAGAAAAATATGCAAGTACATAATGCATGCATGTATACATGTGATATGCATGTAAAAGAAGCTAAGATATATAGGACATTGTATGCTTGTATCCATATCATATGCATATATAAGATGCTAAAATATTTAAAAGGATATAAAAAAGAACATGCTGAAGGTGTGGAGTTAAGTTTTTGATTTTAATCCAATGTTATCTATTTGGAGGATTCAGTTGCTTACCATTCCAACAGTTGTAGAAGTCCACAAAGTGCATCTGGTCTTGCCTCAGATAAAAAGAGATGGCAGTTAGCTTTAGAAAAAAACAAGAACAATATTTTGCCAGGAAAAGAAGAAACACATTGAACCTAGTATAACATTAGGCAACAACAATAGCATTTTTCATGCAGGAGTTCAAGTAATTATAGTTTTTTTTTTTTTTCCCTTTCTTTTGGCACAAACTGGTTGCTTTACATCCTTCAAAAGCTTCTTGAATTTCACCACTGTGCTGGCCCTTTGGAGGTACAATTGAACCAAGTAAATCATCTTATTGGTTTGAATTAATAGTTTTAAACATGAGACCGACTTGACCAAGATACTAATTCCGCGGCTAGCTTTAGTAAATTCTTTGTTGAAAATGTTATCACTGTCTTCAGTATAATGACTGGGAACTCATTAGTCAACTAAATCAATTGAAGGAAATAACCTGCATCAAGATTTTCCCATACTACATACCCTAATCCATCAATTAGGTTTATTAGTCTGAGGGCATGCATTTGACCTCTTCTAAATAGATGCTGCCTTACTTTGATTCATAAAATTACTAGTTCTCCAATTTCATTCAAAATAGCTCATGGTGGTCTAAATCATTAGATAGCAGATTCATTCTTTTGTTTCAGCTAAATATTACGTTAACATGATCTTAATTCATAAAGAGAGATCAAAAGGGATTACCTTCCATCGATGGTTGATGATATTCCTGATGACGTGTGTGTTCTCATATGCTAGCTTTGAGGCCATCATGCAGAGATCCATCAGAACTCTACTTCCGGTACTGGGAGAATCAATAGCCAACTTACTGATCTCATCCACACCCAATGTCGAAGAATCAAACTTCCAGAGGTCCAACCGCGAGTCCAAGTGCCCAATAGCACTGATAAAGCTTTCTGATCCTCTCTGTGGAACCACAACATTCCCTGCAATTCCATAACACAGTAATTTACTCTAATCCTCCTTTATAACAAGTACAATACAACATCAAACTAGTTCCAAAACAGTTCAAATCCCTCCTAACTACTTGAGGTTAACTCTTACAAGAAAGACCATCCAACTACTATCAGACCATCAACATTAACCCTTCAATAAAGGATTACAACACCAGTTACCACTATGAAGAATTTATTTTTAGATCTGTTTTATTTCTTCAAATATAACATAAACATCTCTATATGCCATTGCAATGCCGTCTAAATGGTTTAATCTCATCTCCAAGAGCATAGAAAAAAATAAAGATACCTGTGAAGAGATTACGGAGCAAGCCAAAGAGGCCACCGTTTTGGGAAAGGAGGTTTAAGAGGAACTCCAAGAGCATGCCATTCCACTTCATGGGCTTCCCGAAGAACGCAATGAGCCGGCGGACTAGGATAGAGACGAAGATGACCCATCGGTGGCCGGCCGGGATTGGGCCCCCGTCGTCCTCCCCGAGGAACACGTGGGTCTTGCCACCGTAGGATAAGAAGCGGAAGAGGTCTATCAGATTCCCGTCCCCGGCCCGGACGATGAGGTAGCGGATGTCACGTGACTCTTGCCCTGCCATTCCCTCCTCCTTACCCTCCACCTTCATCGTATCGGCCAGTTTTCTTTTCGTCTCGCTCTCCCGTTCTACTATTTCCTTTTTAAGGGATTTTTTACATAATTACTAGTAGAGGTGATCATTTTAACCCCGACTAAGCTCGGCCCAACTTGAGCCAAATGGGCGGCATACGCTAAGCCTTTGCCCGCCCGACTCGGCCTAAAAGCCCAATACACTAATCCCGTTCATCGTCCGGCTCGTTATGCATGTCTATTATCATTATCTTTTATTCACACATTAGATATTTAGTAAATTAGATATCGTATAGTTTTATAAAAGAAAATTAAAATATCTTCATGGAGGCCCATTACTCGACCTAATAAGATATAATGTTTTCTAAATACGGCTAAGATATGATTTCGAATGATCACCTCTAATTGCTACCCAACTTTGAAATATCACAATTGCGGCAAAAAAAAAAATACATGTTGTCTTCGGGAATAATTTTTTTCTTATTCTGTAATACGACATCTTATTTCAAAATGATAGTTAAATATTAGAATAGCTCAATTTTAAATTTAATCCCCTATTTACTTATGGAATAGAAATAGGCTTATTCTAGAATAAGCCTCCTTATTTTGGTGTAATAACTAAACAAATTGTATATTTATTCAACATTCTTTCTCATCTTATTATGTACAATTTTTAAAAACTAATTTATTAATAACCTGATATTATTATTTTACCCTTTTGAGTTGACAACACTAATTACCGATCAAATCAGCTACAATTACGATTCCCTCTCTCTCTCTCCTCTCTCTTTTTCTCAAGGCGGCCATGGCTTCCTTCACCAAGCCCAGCACTGAGCTCTCTCATCCTCCGCACACCTCTCCTCCAACGAAGCACTGTGAGAACATTTCGCACACACTCTCTTTGCAAGAGCACACATCTCCCATCTCTCTAATCAACCAAGAGGCAACTAAAGTAATCATTTCCAATCAACAAGAAATCACTGAGGAGCAAAGCACTGAAGGTCGACAGTCTTGCCTTTTGCACCATCTACCAATATCCATATGCTCTAGCAGTAGATCGACTATTGCGACATCCCACTAGTAGAAGTAATTTCCTTTTGCAAGCACTGCTTCCATTGTTTTTTAATTTTTTTTATTTCCCTTTTATTTGTCATGTATAAGAGTAACTTTTTTTGAGATAATGATATGACTCGGGTCATCACATGCATCAATACAACCTATGAATCTATTTCATGTTTCAATTTCTTAGTTTTCTTGATAAATAAGGTTTTCTAGCAAGTGTATTCGAACACAAGGAAAGGGCGTTCGAATGCGCTGTTCGAATACCTACATCATATTTGCACATACAGAGGCACTGTTTTTGTTTCTCAAATGCCCCACGTTGATTAAATTGATACTATCAAATTTATGGTCTATATTAATAGAGTGCGGCTAAATGACTAAAATACCTCGTTGGTTTGTTAGGCAAAATCGACAGGGTTTTGCTCTTTTTCTCATTTAAGCGACTCTAGCTCCTTCCCTAACTAGGGTTTTTGAGATTAGGCACAAATATGACAGGTTGTCAATATCACGTACCCAAATTGCACTAAGAAGTATCGGAGGTGAGAATTTAGTGTTTTATTTTGAGAAATCGCATAGGAAAATCACCTCTTTTCCCATTTCATATTTCTTTGTAGAGTTGGGGGGTTTTGATCCCTTTTGCATTTGTGTCGTTGGGAGAGATTTTAGTATTATAGTTAAGAATATACTTCTTTCAGACAAATTATTATATTAAAGTGAAGGCTACTTTTGGGATCGATAAAAGTTATATATAATATTAAGGTAGCATGTGATCACTTTCACTGATTGCTTATATTATCACAAAATTATAGTCCCCACTATGGTTAAATATGTTATTTTACTTAAGTATGTGGTCTCTTTCACTGATTGCATAGTTTTATCATGTTGATATATTATACTAGTTGGAATATTCCACTACTTACATAAAATTGACTGTCCGATAAAAGATTAATGATGTTAAGATATGCATGTGTGGACAATTCCCCCAACAGATTTTCCACCAAAAAAAAAAAAATTATCTTTTAATTTTCAAAGGATTTTCCATCCTTCCTAATCAGTTTTCCCACCAATAGTATTGCGGATTAGAGGAAACATCATCCGAGGGGTGCAACTTCCAAATCCAAACATCATCCCTATCCCTCAGTAGAATAACAATATAAAAGTTTTTGCCACAGAGATTCGGATGAAAGCAATCAAAAATCAAATCAATATTCCACACCCATTGAGCATAAGATCATAAAAGGAGTTTAAAGAGCTCATCATATTTATGTTAACGAAGGTGGGCCATTTATCCAATGGAATAGTATGAATCCAAGGGTCCCGCTAGATATTAGTGGACTTACCATTTTGAATAAGTTTTATTAGACCCTCCTTAATCTCATTTAACACCATGATTAGAAGGCGCCAAGACCAAGAAGGATTCCTAAATTTGCAATTGAACTAAGGATAAGGAATACCATTTCTAGCAATAACCACTTAAGCCCAAAGCTTATTACTGCTATTTAAAACATATAGAATATTCTAAACCATCAAAGAGTGCTTCACAGTAAGCAGGTCTTTAATAGCAAGACCACCTTCCCTTTAAGGTCTAATAATTTTTTTCCCAACTTATAAGGTGAAGGCCCTTGTTAGAGGATCCGCTTTCCCAAAAAAAATTTATGCCAAATTTTTGCAATGCGGTCGGTTACCGCAAAGGGGGTCCACGTGGAAGCCATAAGATGAACCGGCATAGAGTTAAGGACTGAGTTGATGAGAACAACTCGTCCAACCTGAGTAAGATTGGCTCTCTTCTAACTTGAAAGTTTACACTCAATTTGTGATAGAAAACTTTCATGATCCTTGATCAGGAGTTGCTTGGGAGAAATCTTAGATCCTAGATACTTAAAGGGGAAGGTGCTAGGATTCATGTTAAGAATATAGGTGAAAAAGATCCAATTAAGCTCGTCAATCTAGTTAGGAAATTTTTTTTCAGATTTGGATTATTAATCCAAAGGTTTGTTAAATTTTCATAGTTTTCAAAAATAGATATGAGGGCTCTACAAGACCTATTACAAACCTTGATAACAACAAGGAGGTTATCAGCATACATCATATGACTGATATAAATATCCGCATTGATCTGAAGGGGGACAAAGCCCCCTTCAAAGACCGTTTTGAAAAACCCCTAGACACAAGCATGTATCTAAATACTAGGCAATGATATCACTCGTTCGCTTAAGTAAAAGTCCGTAGAAATATTAAGAATGAAAGCAGAGATGAACGCCAAGATTTTAACGTGGAAAAATCTAAACGGGAAAAACCACGGATCCAAACTTAGATCAAAACCAATCACTATAATAATAGCAGTTACAAGACTGACTCACAAAACAACCCGTCGATCCAAACGACTTTGTTCTTCTCAGTCTTGCTCGCTAGAACCCACGATTCACTGCTTCTCGTGATTGATGTCCAACCTCAGTAACCCTCGAGATTGATCTTTCGTCTAGATAGCCCTTAAGACGAAAGATTAACTTTTTTAGATGAGTAAAACCTTGTTAGTTGAAGAACCGATGTAGCCTCAAGAAGTCTCCTTCAATAATGCTTTTTTAACCCCCCTAGAGATAGGGCATCACAATCTTTATATATGATCTCCAAGATTGAGCCAAATCCAAGTCTTATCCGTACTCACGAAAGTTTAAATTTTATCAAACTTCGTTGGTGCGTTCGAACGCAGCCCAGGTGCATTCGAACGGCATGACTTGATCTCAGGTGCGTTCGAACGCGACAACTTGAATTCTTCAGGTTGCGTTCGAACGCATTTGTGAACGCAGTTCTCGGTCTGTGTGAACGCAGTATCCGCGTTCGAACGCATTTGTGAACGCAGCTCTCGGTCTGTGTGAATGCAGTACCCGCGTTCGAACGCGTTTGTGAACGCAGCTCTCGGTCTGTGTGAACGCAAGTACCCGCGTTCGAACGCGTTTGTGAACACACCGCGTTCGAACGCGTTTGTGAACGCGGTGTGAACTCAACAGCTTTTCTCCAATAATTTTACAATTCTTCAAACCAGAGATATTCTAGACTTTATAAAGCTTATATACATGTAAAAATACACTTAGAATATTTTGTACACAATTGCCAATAATTAAAAACCTAACACGCTTCATTCATAAGACTAGCAAAAATTTCAGAGACAATGATGAATAAATAAAGCAAAAGAAGGTCACCATGGTGGATGCCTCTCTCTCCTTTAAACCAATTTAAGGGGCAACCATTAATCAGAGCGGCAAAAGTAGGAGGAAAAAATGCAAGCAGTTATCCATCCAACAAATTTGGTAGGAAACTACATTTTGATCATAGTTGTAGAAATAGCTTCCCAATTAAGACGGTCATAAGCTTTCTCTAAATTAACTTTGATCATAATATACATATACTTACAAGCACAACCATTAATAAAGTTGGCAATTTCATGGGCAATAGCAATATTATCATGAATATGTCTCCCTGTGACAAATACAGTTTGCTCAGAACTGATATAATCAGACAGCAAAGGCTTGATCTTATTTGCTAACACTTAGCCAGGATCAGATAGTTAACATTATAGAGAGAGATTGGCTTAAAGTCCACAATCTTGACCTGAGTTCCCCACTTTAGGAACAAAAGCAAGTTTGACCCCAAGAGCAAGGAATAGTACTACTATTTTGAAAATGTAAAAGAGACTTGACCAGATCGGGACCCTACAAAATTCCAATATTTTTTTTTATAAAAATCAGAATGAAAACCACTAGGACCAGAGGATTTCCTAGCTGGCATAGAGCCTAAGGCCTTTCTCACCTCAATACTAGTGCAAGGTCTGAACAGTTCATCATAGCAAAAGTTACCAATATGAGGTAGCTCTGGCCAGTGATCCCAAGCAGTGGGTGTCCGGGCATCCTTACACCAAAACTCATAATAAAAGTCAACAAAATCATTCGTAATTTTCAAATTAGTAGTAAACACAATGCCATTAATATCCGTAATTTTAGAAATGAGATTCTTTTGCCTCCTTACTTTAGTCGAGAGGTGAAAGAATATTGGGTTATCATCACACTCAAGAATCCACTTAATGCGAGATTTACTTCTCCACTTCGTAATTATTTGCCTTAATAAAGCAACACAATGCCGATTCAAGATAAACAACTTGCGACTATCATTAATAGATAGCGACATCCTGCTCTCTTGCCTTTCAATAGATGCCGATTCTTTTTTAACCTTATCCAACCGGACCTCAAGACGACCTAAATAGGATTTATTCCATCTTGTGAGTTCCTTTTGGACAAGTTTAAACCAAGACCATTCAAATTTGAAAGGTATTCTTAATCTGATCGAAGGAACCAAAATTTAAAATAATAAGAGCATGATCAGATGCAATACGAAGCAAATAGTCCACAATAAATCACAAAAACAAGTCCAGTATTTCAGAGTTAACGAAAATGCGATCTAGGTGAACAAGTATGTTATGTTTTTAATTGTTGGCAATTGTGTACAAAATATTCTAAGTATTTTTATATATGTACATGAGCATTTATATAAGTCTAGAAAGTATTTGTTTTGATGGATTGCAAGATTAATGGTGAGAAGGTTACGAGTTCACATCGCGTTCACACCGCGTTCACAGCGCGTTCACAAGGTGTTCACACAGACAGAGAGCAGCGTTCACAAACGCGTTCGAACGCGGGCATATGCGTTCGCACAGACAGTAACATCGCGTTCACAAGCGCGATCGAACGCGTTCGCACAGATAGAAACATCGCGTTCACAAGCATGTTCGAACGCGGGTACATGCGTTCGCACAAACAGAAACACCGCGTTCATAAGCGCATTCGAACGCGTTCGCACAGATAGAAAGTTCAGTTTCTGCGCGCGTTCGAACGCAGTCATGGCCCGTTCTAAAAGCTTAATCTTTCGTCTTAAGGGCTATCTAGACGAAAGATCAATCTCGAGGGCTACTGAGGTTGGATATCAATCACGAGAAGCAGTGAATCGTGGGTTCTAGTGAGTAAGACTGAGAAGAACAAAGTTGTGATGATCGATGGTTTGTCTTGTGAGTCAGTTTTGTAACTGCTACTATTCTAATGATTGGTTTTGATCCGAGTTTGAATCTGTGGTTTTTTCCGTTTGGATTTTTCCACATTAAAATCTCGGCGTTCATCTCTGCTTTCGTTTTTAATATTTCTTCTGACTTTTACTTAAGTGAACGAGCGATATCATTGCCTAGGGTTTAGATACATACGTGTGTCTAGCTGTTTTTTCAATTGGTATCAGAGCATGTTCTCTCACCTTAAGAGAGAGATCAAATAGGCATAGATTTTCATAGAAATTGACCATCATCTATTAGACCTCCTATTCTAGATGGATCAAATTATGGATATTAGAAAGCTAGGATGAGAGTTTACTTGAAGTTTATAGATGAGCGGGTATGGTTTGCCGTTGTGAACGGTTGGAGTCCACCAATGTACTTGGTGAATGATAAGCTTGTTGAGAACCGATTGAGTCATGGGATATGACAGACTATAAAAAAGTTGGCTGGAATAGCAAAGCAATAAATGCAATTTTTCATTGTGTTTCCTCGGAAGAATTTAGAAGAATTTCTACTTGTGAGGTAGCAAAAGAAGCCCGGACGATCTTAGAAACTACTCATGAAGAAACTATGGCTGTAAAACTTTTGAAACTTCCGAGGTTGACTACTAGTTTTGAAACTCTACGTATGGAGAAGAATGAAATATTTGATGAGTTCTATGCAAAGCTGAGTGATATAGTCAACTCCAGTTTCAACCTAGGAGAGAAAATTCCTGAAAACAAAAATTATTCGTAAGATCATTAGGTCTCTCCCAAAAAGGTTTCAGGCAAAAGTTACAATTATTGAGGAAAGTAAGGACATCGATTCTATGAAAGTTGAACTGGTAGAAAATCTACAAACATTTGAGTCCAGCCTTTCAAAACTGAGGAACCATCCACTGTTGAACAAAATTTAGAGAAGTCTGAAGATAAAGGTGATTTAGATGTTGAGATGTTGGCTATGTTTGTCAAAAAGTTCAATAAATTCTTTCGGAAGTCAAACAAGTTGAATGCTGAAAAACTTGAGAAAAACAAAACCTTTGTGAAAAAGAAGAATGCTGCGAGTTCGAATATTGGGGTGAGCAACAACAATGTCAAACAGAAAAATAAGAATTCTGAGAATAAAGTTCGATGTTTTGAACATTCTGGTTTTGGTCACATCGCACAAGAATGTCCTAATCAGCTTAAGAGGAAGGATAAAGCTATCAAAGTCACTTGGGATGACTCAGATGATTCTGAAAAAGACAAAAAAAAAACTTTGTAGCTTTTGCCTCCTCTTTACTTAATACTGACTCTATTGTTGATACTGATAGTACAGATGATCAGGATATGTTACCAGCTGAGGAAGATGAATCTGAAATACAAAAGGCATATAATAACTTGTACCTGGAGTCGTTTAAACTCAAGAAAAGTAATCTTAGACTACTTCAATGACTCAAGATAATCGAACTAGAAAGAATTCAATTTGATGAGAAGTACAAATTGGAACTTGAACGTGTCAAAGACCTTTCTGAATAACTTGACAATGCAAAAAATAAGATGAAGGCTGATGAAATTGAACTAGAGCAATTGCAGAAGAAAGTGACATTTCTTAAAGGGAAGAACAAACTTGACGAGATATTAAAATCTCAAATTTGTGGAATTGGATACACTGGTAATTCAAATAATAATAAAACTGTCTTTGTTTCTATAGGTATACAAAAGGAAGAAAACCTGAGGTCATCAACCGCTTTTTCAAAACAATCCTGGATAAATGTCACTAAACTAAAGTTCAATCAACAAACTGGTAACTCTACAACTGTGTCAAAGGTAAATCTCAGTCACACTCCTCGACAAAAGGTGAGTAGAA
This sequence comes from Typha latifolia, assembly GCF_019914945.1. NCBI lineage: Eukaryota > Viridiplantae > Streptophyta > Magnoliopsida > Poales > Typhaceae > Typha > Typha latifolia. The sequence goes on along the minus strand of NC_133098.1, from coordinate 8,764,575 downwards.
AAGGGTTTGTTCCGACATGCTATCATTGCAACATTCTAGGGCATATTCGACCTCATTGCAAATTTTTTCAAAAACCTAGAAGTGCTTTCATTTATGGGATGAAAATAAAGGCCATATAGGTGAAGAAAAGTGATTTAAAATGTTATGTTGTGCATACAACCCTTGAAAGATTTAAATTCGATTTGCGGTATTTAGACAATGGTTGTTTAAGACATATGTCGGATGACAAGTCCTTATTTTCTAATCTCGAAAAACATGAAGGGGGAGTTGTGACATTTAGAGATGGTAATTCATCTAAGGTAATAGGTAAATGAAAGGTAAGTACTCCAGGGGTTTCTATTCTTGAAAATGTTCTTTATGTTAAGGGCTTGAAAGCAAATCTACTAAGCATCAATCAATTTTGTGATGAAGATTATGAGGTAAAATTATCTAAAAATGATTATACTATTCTAGATCATGATGATAATGTTATATGTTACGGATCTAGAACATCTGATAATTGTTATATTGTTGGAACTTCATATAAACTGAAATGTAATAGTACCTCTTTTGACATTGCAGATCTCTAGCATCAACGTCTTGGACATGTGAATCACAAAGAATTATTTAATCTGTCCAAACAAGAAGTGGTAAGAGGAATATCTAAGATAAAGGAAATGTCAAAAAGAGTGTGCGGTTTGTGTCAAATTGGAAAATAAATTATGATCTCACACAAGAAGGTAAATGCAGCTACCACTGACTGTGTGCTACAATTAGTCCACATGGACTTAATGGGTCCGACAAAAAAGGAAAGTCTTGGAGGTAAACGCTATATATTCTTAATGGTCGATGATTACTCCAGATATACTTTGGTTGTCTTTTTACGTGAGAAATCTGAAACCTTTGAAGTTTTTAAATCACTATGCTTAAAATTGCAGAATGAAAAATCTACTACCCTAGTTAGGATTCGTTCTGATCATGGTAGAGAATTTGAAAATAAATTTTTTTTCTTATTTTGTGATTCTCTTAGTATTCAGCATGAATTTTCAGCTCCTATAACTCCACAACAAACCAGGATTGTGGAAAGAAAGAACCGAATTGTGCAGGAAATGGCTAGGATTATGCTTCATGCTAAAAATGTTCCTCAAAGGTTTTGTGTAGAGGCGGTTAATACAGCGGTACATGTTATAAATCATGTTTATTTAAGACCAGGTACAAAAATGACTGCTTATGAAATCTGGAAAGGTAAGAAACCTAGTGTTAAATATTTTTGAGTATTTGGTAGCAAATGCTATATCTTGCGTGATTGAGAACATTTGACAAAATTTGACACTAGGAGCTGTGAGGGCATCTTATTAGGGTACTCTAATAATAGTAGAGCCTACAGAGTATTCAATCTTGACTCTTCTACTGTTATGGAATCAACTAATGTTGTTATAGATGAATCCACTACTGATATAATTGAAGCTATTCCTATTTTGTTCCTGCAGGTACACATGACGAAGATATTGGAAAGGAGCTTGATCTGGAAATTGAGAAACAGGACGAGGATAGAGTTAAAATGAACAAAGATGACTGCATCATACTAGAACCATCTAACAGAGTGAAACTAAATCTTCTACCATCACAAGTGATTGGAGACGTGAATGAACCAATGAAGACAAGACAACAAATCCAAAGTGAGGTATCATTTACTTGTTATACATCTTTTTTTGAACCTAAAAATATAAAGGAAGCATTGTTAGACAATTCTTGGGTTAATGCTATGCATGAGGAATTATAGCAATTTTCTAGGAATGATGTTTGATTTTTAGTTCCTAGACCTAAGAATGTGAATGTAATTGGAACAAAATTGATATATAAGAATAAAAGTGATGAACATGACAATATAGTTCGAAACAAAGCCAGACTTGTAGTACAGGGATACACTTAGGTTGAGGATATAGATTTTGATGAGACATTTGCTCATGTTGCTAGATTAGAGTCTATTCGTATATTGTTTGCAATTTCTTATCATTTAAAATTTAAATTGTTTCAAATGGATGTTAAAAGTGTTTTCTTGAATGGTATCCTGAATGAAGATGTTTATGTGGAACAACCTAAAGGTTTCAAAGATCATAAATTTCCTTCTCATGTTTTTAAATTGAAAAAGGCTCTTTACGGGCTAAAATAAGCTCCAAGAGCTTGATATGAGAAGTTGACCACTTTTTAGTAGATGCGGGGTTCACTTGAGGGGCAGTGGACAAGACATTGTTCATTAGATATGAGAACAAGAGTTTAGTTGTGGCACAAATATATGTGAATGACATTATTTTCGGGGCGACGAGTCAATTTTTAGCTAAGGAGTTTGCAGATCTCATGCACATTCATTTTGAGGTGAGCATGATGGGTGTGTTGAAGTTCTTTTTAGGACTTCAAATTACTCAATTGGAGAGAGAGATTTTTATTGCTCAAACCAAGTATGCTAAGGATCTTGTGACTAGATTCGGTTTAGAAAATGCAAAATATGCTAGAACTCCTATGAGTACAACTACCAAACTAGGCAAGGATATTTCAGGAAAAAGTGTTGATCAGACACTATATAGGAGCATGATTAGTAGTCTTTGTACTTAACTGCTAGTAGACCAGACATTACATTTAGTGTCGGTGTGTGTGCTAGGTTTTAGTCTGAACCTAAGGAGACACATTTGTTTGCTGTAAAACGTATCATAAAATATGTCAGTGGCACAGTTGATTTAGGTATCTGGTTTACTTATGACTCGGGTGCTATCATATCGGGATACACGGATTCTGATTAGGCAGGTTCACCTGATGAAAGAAAAAGTACTTCAGGTGGATGTTTTTATGTTGGAAACAATCTGGTTGCTTAACACAATAAGAAACAAAACTCGATATCTTTATCTACTGCGGAGGCCGAGTACATTGCAGCAGGGAGTTGTTGTTCTCAGTTATTGTGGATGAAATAGATGGTCAAGTATTATGGTATTGAACAAGATACTATGGTGCTTTATTGTGACAACATGAGTGCTATTAATATATCGAAAAATCCTGTTCAACACTCGCGTACAAAACACATTGATATTCTACATCATTTTATATGCGAGTTAGTTGAAGACAAAATAATAGCACTGGAACATATTGAGACGGAAAAACAGTTGGGAGATTTGTTTACGAAACCTTTGGATATACAAAGATTTGAGTATCTTCGTACTTCTTTAGGAATTTGTGCTTTGGACTGATTTTCTTTTATTTGTGTTTTGGTTTACGAGTTTTTTTGTATTTCATGTCATTTTTTTAGCTTTTCTTTTATTTTAAAATTTTCTCTTTGGTTTTAGTTTTACATTTGTCGAGAGTTTTATTTTTTATTTTTTTTAAATTGATGCACTTCTAGATTCAAAAATATATTCTTGACATATGAATATGATTTTTTCTTGATTATGAGTTATATAGTCAATTTTGTAATCTTGTAGTATATTGTATCTTTACTGATTTATTCACTCTCTCGACTTCTATAATAATTAAACTAAATTTAATACACTCATAACGTGTGTATATTTTTGTGAGAGCATGACATCATGAAATATTTTTTTAAATATCTCACTATTGACTTTGATTTGCACAGTTTGACCTCATGCTTAGTCATCAAAAATGTGTTCATAAAAGATCAATGAAAAGGGCTACAATGAGTTAGTGTGAAAACCATATTATTTAGAGTACAGTTTGACTTAGTACATTGTTTGCAAATTCAAGAAAAAAATGATATATGTGAATATCTACTTGCACATTGTTTGATTTGTACTACAAGAAAAGGGCTACTTACTCATGTGTGAAAGCCATCATTGCACCTATATGGTTTCAGTTAAAAAAAAATTATAGGAAAAATTCTTGTCATGTTATGGAGAATAAGTAGAAAAGTGCAAAATTAAATATTAAGTCGGTTTGACTACTGTGTTGCATCATTGATTAAATATGAGAGTTTGTTTAAGAAGATTGTTTCATGTTATCGATGCTCTACTTGCATATGCATATTGTTATGATCAATCAAGATTAATTTAAATTGAGTGATACATTAGAATTGATTATAATATGCTCTTGATAATTTGATTGATTTGTGTATGATTTATTTCATTTGATTGTCGTATTCTATGTCTTGAATCTATTTTTGAATTTTTAAAAGTGCATCTCTAAAAAGATTTTTTTTAGTTTTTACTGTTATTTTTTTTATATAAAAAATGGCGTTCAAACGCAAAATTTTTGAGTTCGAACGCGCGGACTGGTGCATTCGAACGCACTAAGGGGTTCTTTAAATATTGCGTCCGAACCCAAAGGTTTTCATCTTTCATCCTCAAAATCTTAGAAACCCTTTATTTCCTCACTCCCAAATCTTCAAGATCTTCACATTTTTCATCAAAATTTTCACTTCTAACCCTTTTAAAGGGTTATTCTCCTCCGGATCTAGAGTCTTTTGACCGAAATTTTAAGTTTTTCTTCACTTTTTGCGAGGTATGATAGTTCATTAAATTTCTTATTTTTTATTTTAGCCTCTTGATCTTGGTTGATTTCGTGCGTTCTCGAGTTTTGATCACGTTAGAGTTTGTATATTACTGTTTATTGAGCAATTGAATGTGTCAAATGTGGTTTTTCTTGTGGAAGATGAATTTCACTTAGGGCTTTCATGTTTTCTAGGATTTCTGGTTTCTTGTTATTTCTTTTGTATGCTTTGGGCATGGTTTGAACTTGCGCCTTGTTTCTCTCTAGAATGCCTAAAAAAGCTGCAGTTTCAAAGAGGCCAAGGCCACCTTCCTCCCCAACTTCAGCTTCTAAGTTTTCTCCATCCACTGCTGTAGGGAGATACAAACAAAATTTTGGCACTCGTCCGATTATTTGTGAAAGGCCGGTTGTCATTTCTGATTTTTGTGTCTTGGGGATAGAACAGATATTTACTGAGCGAGGATGGTTGTCATTTCTGATGGGGATTTCTATTGATTTGACTGTCATCATATACAATTCTATTTCGACTGCTGCACAAAAAGAAGCCCCTCGTAAAGGTTTGTCATTTGGTATTTTCATTACCAAACTGTGCACTCAGAGTGGGGTGAGAGTGGACGCCTCAGAACCTTCGCTTACTGCACAAAAACCATTGGATCAGATAACAACAAAGAGGAGTCAAGCTCATGATCAACCGTCACCTTACAAGCCGATCTCCTCTTCCGCCGCTGGACGTCCATCACATCACGACAATTCTGCTGACAGTTCTGACGATGATTCCTATCACCCTGAGGGGGAGTTACCACAGTTCTCTGACTGGTTTGATCAACTTAGCACTCAGGTGCAAGATTTATATTTGGCCGTGAATGATTTACGGGCTGAGCAAGCTCGTCAGGGGACCGTGCTCGACTCCGTGTTGTCAATCCTTCACCGTCAATTTCCTCCTAGTTCTTAGTCTTTGGAAATTTGTGTCAAAAAGGGGGAGAGTTAGATGTGATTGGAGTGAGTCTATTAAGTGTTTTAGGAGGAGTTTACTAGTGTAGGGGAAGTTTACTGTGGTTAACTTTGTTTGCTTTACTGTGGTTAACTTTGTTTACTTGTGAACTTGTGTTTGCTTGATAACTTGTGTTTGAATTATTTTTCATTTCAAGTTATTTTCACTTGATCTTGGATTGGTATATTTTTTTATTTGTAGGGATTAACATGCTAAATCTTCTAGACTTGTTGAATGTTCATTTAGGATTCTTTGTAATAACTTGTAATCTAGATGTTTTGTCACAAATTGTCAAGGGGGAGATTGTTAAGTTTTTAATTGTTGGCAATTGTGTATAAAATATTCTAAGTGTTTTTATACATGTACATGAGCGTTTATACAAGTTTAGAAAGTATTTGTTTTGATGGATTGCAAGATTAATGGTGAGAAGGTTACAAGTTCACATCGCGTTCACACCGCGTTCACAAGCTCGTTCGAACGCGGGCATATACGTTCGCACAAACAGTAACATTGCGTTCACAAGTGCGTTCGCACATACAAAAACATTGCGTTCACAAGCGCGTTTGAACGCGGGTACATGCATTCGCACAGACAGAAACACCGCATTCACAAGCGCATTCGAACGTGGATACAAGCGTTCGCACAGATATAAAGTTCAGTTTCTGCGCGCGTTCGAACGCAGTCATGGCCCGTTCGAACGCACATGAGATTAAGTCATGACATTCGAACGCACCTATGTAGTTTGTAATTTTTTGGACTTTCGTGAGTTCGGATAAGACTTGGATTTGGTTCTATTTTTTAGATCATATACAAGTATTATGATACCCTAACTCTATGGGGGTTGAAGAAGTATTATTGAAGGAGACTTCTGGAGGCTACATCGATTCTTCAACTGACAAGGTCCTACTTTTCTAAAAGCTTAATCTTTCGTCTTAAGGGCTATCTAGACGAAAATTCAATCTCGAGAGCTACTAAGATTGGATATTAATCACGAGAAGCAGTGAATCGTGGGTTCTAGCGAGTAAAACTGAGAAGAACAAAGTTGTGAGGATCCACTGTTTGTCTTGTGAGTCAGTTTTGTAACTGTTACTATTCTAGTGATTAGTTTTGATCCGAGTTTGGATCCGTGGTTTTTTTCCGTTTGGGTTTTTCCACGTTAAAATCTTGGCGTTCATCTTTGCTTTCGTTTTTAATATTTTTTCAATTTTTACTTAAGCGAACGAGCGATATCATTGCCTAGGGTTTAGATACATATGTGTGTCTAGCTGTTTTTTCAAAGTATTCTAGCCGACTTGTGCCTGTTGTTACACCACGGGAGAAAGTTTACAAAGAACTGTATTTGGGGTTACTTCATTAAATATTAAAAGAATGAGAAGCCCAAATGAGACAATGCCACCATATCCTTAATAGCCAAATAAGATGACCATGCTCAAGACTTTTGAGTGCTAATAATCTGTCTAACCAAAAAAAAAAAAAACTCAATCCCAAGCTCTCTCGCATTCTCTCCTTCACTCTTATTGAAACCCAAGCCCTAGAAGAAAAAACCCTCTCTATCTAGACATCACGATGGAATGGGCTAGAAATCCCTATTACACTCTTTGGAGAATGTCCAAAGAGCCCTCAAATAATATTAGATAAGTTTGCCCTTTATATGAGTTTTAAATCATCGTAACAAGCGGTCCATGAATTTGGCCATAGGACATAGATTGGTTTCTACTTATTTGGGGATGTAACTAGTTGTTTTGTACCTATTTGGAGATGTATCTGGTGGTCCTGTAACTATTTTGATGTAGTGCAGGTGATAAATAAGTTATATGCACCATCTGTAAAATTTAACATACTATGGAACACATTTTGATATCTATATTTATGATATTAATATTTGTTTTGATAGTTATATGCAATAGGATATTCATGCTTGTGATAGGGTTAATGCAATTGAGTTATGTGCAAGTAATAGGGTTAAAGCAATTTCTCATTTTGTTTATAATATCAAGCTTTCTAAATTTTTATTAATGCAGTTATTTGGTCAAGTTATTTTACATTAAGACAAAATTTGTAGCATATCAATCTAATTAGTACATTATGTCTTGTATCTAGACAAAATAATTTAAAGAACAGAAAGAGGCTACTACAATGACCTTAAAAAGGAGTTCATTACAAAAACATAACTAGTCATGGCTCACATTCACCAAACATGACACCATGATGGCCATTACAATAATCACAAAATAAATGGATATAAATATATGTAGACAAGCAATCTTCTTATCCAGCAAGTCCACATCTTGGTTTCCATCTTAGCCTCAACCATACTAAGATGGTACTTTAGATCTAAAGTTGATATCATCATACCATGCAAAAAAAAAAAGAAAAAAAAAAAAAGAAAAGAAAATGGCATTGATCTTCCTGTTATTATTCCAAATAGATGAGATGTTACTTTTATTAAGAAATTACCTTATCCCTCTGTATTATACCCACCAAATTAGTGCATTATATTTGTCCATCCAAGGCAACAGTAAAACATATTTTTGTTTATCAAACATTGGAAAAAAATAAAGATGAAAATTAATATGAATATTTGAAAGGAAAAACTAACTTGGGCTCATTTTGTAAATTACACAAAAGAAATCACAACTCAATTTTCAAAGAAATCAGTTATCATGGATTTAGTATATAAAACTAACTTGAGCTCATTTTGGAGATAGGGGGTTTAATTACCTTTATTAATGGTGCAGAGTGTACTGATGATATTTCCTTACTAGTGGCCATGGATGTCTGAGCAACAATTATTGCCTCAATTGAGTCTCTGGAGCAATCACAGGATGAGATGATATGGAAGATGAGAGAGATTCTTAAATAAGATGGAACATTCTTTAGGAAAGGTTCTTAAATAAGATGATGAAGGGTAATTTTATTTTGAAATTTTTCCTTAATTTCATTTTATTTGCGTTATTAACTATGTGATGAATTTCAAATTCTGTTAAAGATTGAGGAAGAAGCTTGTGGTTAATATATATATTTCTATTAATCTAAATCTCATGCCGGTTCTTACGGGCTATAAATCAATTCTTCCTTCTTCTATTATAAATTAGATTTTTAGATATTGGATATTAATTGTTTTCTTAAAAAAATTGCATCTAATACTTTAAAATTTTTATTTCATATTTTCTTAAAGTAAGAAAAAAAAACTTAATTTCTATGAAAAGTAAAATGTTTATTTAAAGATAATCTTTCTATCCACCGGTGATTGAGTTGGTGGTGATCGGTAGTCCCATGGCCAAGACCAAATTTCCCTCTCCTCCTCCCCCCTTCCCCTTCCACCCATCCTCCCTTGCAACCGCCTTAGAGTCCTCCAATAGGCTTCACTTGCTCGGGTCGGCACTCGACATTCCTCCTTTGTTGGCTTGGCTTGGGCCGTTGCTCACTCACCCTACGACGTCATGGAATTAGAGAGAGATAGGTAATTATGGTTTTGGAGGGAAATGAGACGAGAAGAGAAGAATAGGTGGTCGAGGTGGGATGGGTGGTAGAGAAGAGAAGAGAAGGAGGGAAGAGAAGGCGAAATATGTGAGTTAAAATCGTTGTCTAAGTCGGTGATTTTACTAAAAATGAATAGCTTTCTCAATATTAAGAAATTTATTTCGGTCATACATACATACATATATATATTAGTTTTAGATTTATTTCTATTTTCCTGCTCATCCAACCTAAATTAAGGAGCGGTGGTCATACCATTCCCCCCCTCAGCAAATACAAATTTAGAGTGGATGAGATGAGCGGTGGGCATTGCAGCCCGGAGTGATGGGGGGTTGGGAGCTCCTCTTTCTCCCTTCAAGAAAACAAGAGACTTAACATCCCTTCCCTTCTTTGGCCTCTCCTCCTCCTCCTCTTCTTCTTCTTCTTCTCCTTAGATCTCCTTCTTTTTTGAAGGAGCTAGGAGACCATTCTCCTCACCTCCTCTCTCTCCTCCTCCTCCTCCTCCTCCAATGCCTATCAGAAGAGGAGGAGCTTCTGGTACTTGAGAAGATTGGGAAATAAATAGAAGGATGATGAGTAATACAAAGGTGAAGGACTGCATACCATTTTCCTCCTCCTCCTCCTCCTCGTCTTGGCCGTTGGAGAGTGAGCTCGATGACGATGATGAAGAAGAGGAGGATGATGAGGAGGAGGAGGAGGAGAAGGAGGAGGAGGTGGTGGTGATGGCGGTGACGGTGACGGTGACGGACGAGCCCCCTCAAACATGGGCTACTACTACTACTACTGCCAACAGCAGCAGCAGCAGCATGATCGGAAACCGAAAGCGGCTGCTATCGAAGCAGTTATCCATGAAGGAGACGACGAGGGAGGCGAAGTGGGAAAAACGGCGGCGCCAAATACTACTGAGGCGACGCAGGATGACGTCGAAGAGTAAGGAAGAAGGCGAAAGCAGCAGCGAGGTTGAAGGGATGGAGGAGAAGAAGAGACACGAATGTGGATCAGCTCCGTTAGCTGGGAGGTTCCGGAGTTTGACGGACGAGGATCTCGATGAGCTGCGGGGATCTATCGAGCTTGGATTCGGGTTCAACGAGGATGACGGCGGGCAACATCTCCGCAACACCCTCCCCGCCCTCGACCTCTACTTCGCCGTCAACCGGCAGTTCTCTGACCCTAAGATGCGGTTCTCACCGACTGCCACGTCCACCCCTTCGGCCGCCTCCTCTTCCTCCATCCTCTACGGCACTCCGAGCCCAAGGAGCCCTATCGAGCAACCGCAACCCCCGCCACCGCCGCCGCCAAAGTCCTCGTCGGCAGATACTTGGAAGATCTTTAGACCTGGTATATATATTCAAATTTTATTTTCTTTTGGTTTGTTTTTTTCTTCTTCTTGCTTGTTATTTATGAGAATTAATAGTTGGAAATTCTTTGAATGCATGGATAAATTTGACAGGAGACAAACCGCAGCATGTGAAGACTAGGCTGAGACACTGGGCTCAAGCGGTGGCTTGTTCGTTGAGGCAATGCAATTGAATGAGAGGACTACTCCGAGCCTGCTCATATATAATTAATTTAATATATCCTTCTGCCTGAGGAGAGGAGGCACCTAAATATTTATTTTATTTTTTATTCTTAATGTCACAAGTTTATACGTACGTATGTATCTATCTATCATTCATCCTTCTTAATTCTTCTCCTTCTTCTTCTTCTCTTCCATTCTTTTGTGTTTCTTCTTCTTTTTTCACCGCCATTTTTTTTTTCCTTTTTGTTGTTGTTGTTGTTGTTGTTCATGTATCCGTATATTTGATCATGGTAATTGAAGATGAGTAGGAAGAGGACGTGCCCATCCAAAAAGGAGAGAAGGAGAGATGTTGTGTCTGTTCTTCATGTATATGTCCGAGATTACATGCATCATCATGGTAAAGATGAGTAGGAAAGGACGTGCCCATCCACAGAGAGAGAGAGAGAGAGAGAGAGAGTGAGGTCTGAAGAAAAGTTAAAGCTGAGAGGAAAATTGTAAAACTGTTGGGTTGTAATTCTTCTTCATATGATGATGATTGATATTCCTAAACTATCGCCATATTCACATATAACTCGTCGTATATTTTTTTTTTATGGTGCTTCAACTCTTCAGTTATTTAATATCTCTTGATAGCAAAGACAAAAAACATCAAAATTATTTTACTCTCAACTTTCATCATTTTTTTTCTTTTAAAATAGAGATAAAATGGTCTTCCTAATATTTTTGTAATGAAAAAGTCAAACGAGCAACTAATAAAGAGACATTTGAGAGTTTTTACATTGTTGAGAAGATCAATATATTATAATAATAATAATAATAATAATCTATATAAAATATTTATAGTTCAAAAGGTCCAAGTGTACTTATCTCTATTATTCTCTCTTACATTGCTCTTCAATAATTTTGTTTATTACCAGTTATGCAACCAAACAATATACTATCTGAAGTTATGTAACCATACAATACTTGAAAGCTTTTGTCATTTATATCATCTAGTGAAGTTAAGAAAATAGCAACTAGACAATACTATACTGAAATACATTGTAGTGAATGAAATCTGACCATCTATACAACCTTCTCTCCCAACCTCAGGGAAGACGAGTACAATTTACAAGCTCTCACATTATACAGAATATCTCCTCACCTTTATTGGATATACATCCCCCAGAAAAAAAAAATTTGCTAGTATCAAGCACAAATATGCAAGTAGTCACTGAAGAACCTACAATCCATGTTCCTTTTAGTCATGGTTCACCGAATTAAATGTTCAGACAAACTTCTCGTTAATGATCTACTGCTTATTCCTTTCTATGAATGACCTTCCTCACAATTTACAAAACTATACAAGGATTGATTGCCATTAGTCACACCATCATTAGGTCAGACCTCTTCAATCTTCTTGAATGGAATAGTATTTGCTTCAAAATCCACCGTTCTATCAACAACCTACACGTCAAGCATTGAATGGATACTTCCGTGCATTTAGATAGGACACCAATTCTCAGCAATTCCATGTTTAGCTTAGCCAGGAGACTCATACTTGGAAGAGCTCTCGATGTTTCTGTTGTCAGGCAAGAAAAGGTACCGAAACCTCAAATCAAATGGAATGATGGTAAAACTTCGGACAGTTAGGAGCCTTTGTTTACGCTGTGATGTAGAATCCCGAATAATTGCAACTTGGTCAGGGGAAAGGTAACGACAGATCCAGTCAACAAGCAGAGAATCCTCCACGACACCCTTGGCAAAACCGTGCAGCAACTTTGGCACAAGCAACTTTCCTTTGTCACTTATACCTATCGATGCTCTGATATAGTCCCTCATTGAATTCTCCAGCTCCTGATGAACATTTTCAGCTGAGAAGATCTTTACCTGCACGATAACAGATCGGAGTTCTATAAATATTGTCTATCATGTTGATGAGTTCAGCTGATCCTTAACATATAATTTTATTGCATGAAGGCATATCTTCTCAAAACAGTGATAGTGTTAGGTGCATAATTTGATTTCACAGAAAGAGCCTATGCTAATAATACGGAAAATGTAGTAAGCAATTAACTCACTGCAGGTGAAGAGAACATCCCACAGCTGAGGGCAAATACTGCTAGAGGCTCAGGGTTGTCGATCGAATATTTTCTGTGCTCCTCAGTAATCTTAAACTTATGAAGAGCCAAGATCAAAGCCTGAAAATAGTTGGAATAAGGGCTCTAATGAGCAAAACTGAAGACACAACAATTTAAGAGTCAATGTAATATTACAAGTTGCGGACGATGAACTGGTGCTTTCATCTTTAAAATGACATATTCAATTTCAGCTGCACTGACTGACTGGCCACCTACTGTGTAACATGCCTGCACCAACATATTGTTCTATCATTATCTTTTGTCAAGGATATAACAACTGAGACTGCAAAGCCATTTTGTCAAACCTTTTGCATTAAAGAAAAAAGCTTGATGTCACTTCGAGGAACTCCATAAGCTAAATAGGCCTGACAGAAATCAGGTGGCACAAATTTCAGTTCATTAAAGCAATAACAATGGAAGAAATTATGTAACAGCATATTAAAGCAAATACAGTGCAGTAACCAACCCACTAATGTTGGATATCCACATATGTCGAAGGAACTAAGAAAGTACAGTTTTGCAGATACCAGAGTAATTTAGTCAGGCAGCCACACACAAGTGGGACATTTCCTCCACTGATCTTTCTTCAGTATTTTTCAAGATAATTGAATTCATGATTTTAAAGGATAAATAACAATCTTGCCAACTTCCTGTCAGATTACATCCATCTGAAGATAGATATAGACAAGAACGACATGCAGTTTCTAAATCAAAATTGACCAGTATCAAAAGAAGGGTTCAATTACAAGTTCATCTAGGATATAATCATCAATTAAGAAAAAGCACCAGAAGGTATTAAAGTGCCAAAGGTTATTGACATAGTTGCACCATCTTTATGGAAAGTTTAGTTTTCTTTTGTTGCATTAGGATGGCTTCGGAATCTGATTTAGAGCTTACAACCACAAAATAACACAAAATGGTGCAATGTACAGTTTTTCGTAAGTGAGAATGCATGCCAACACAACTGAATCACTGATACGCTAATTTCTTGTTAGTAGCATGTCACTGTCATCATGCTTGATTACCAAACTTCTGCCCTAAATACACAAATGCCATGCAGTCCACCAGACAATGCAATTAAGAAAACAGGAAAACAGGCATGAAGGGTACGATACGTACATGCATTATCAAGGCATTGTACAAGTTTATCCAGAAAGCTAGCCTCTCATCACAACTCATAGTAGCTGGGTTAACTTTTGCCAGTTGCTCCACAAGAAATCTGCAATCGACATAATCAAAGAAATAATTGTATAGGTACCCATAGCTGAGTATCTTTCTAGAACTACACTATTGTATGAATAATAGTGATTCACTGATTCCCAGGTAAGGTGGGCTGAAAAGCTAATACTGCAAGGAGTCTATGTGCTTAAAAGTACGAATATGAGATAATTTCAGAAAGCACCAGTATTATGCATTAGAGCTTGAAATCATCAAATTGTCATCCCACCGCCCCCCCCCCCGCCCCAGTTTTGGTTCTTGTTGAGAAAGCACAAGTTGCTTGGAAAAGCATTGTGCATGCTTCTATCAATTGGATAACACTTCAGTCTAGAATGTATTCTACTACAGTTTGTCCTCCACATATTTGGATGTATCAAAAAGGATAGAGCAGGTAGAAAACAACATACGAGTGCAATGAGCCAAGCTAAAAGATTAACCAACAGAGTAGATAGAGTATCTATGTAAATGCCTTCTTTCTTTCTTTTTTTTCTCTTTTAATATGGGGCTGAAGTAAATGCTCAACAATTTCTTAGCAAGTAAATCTTTTTTTTCCAAAATGGGTTGAAATTTGAATACTTCACCAACAAAGAGCCAAAGGGGGGAACCAATTCTGCATAGGTTGCTTTAGTGGTGGAAGAGAGAGCAATGTTATTGGAAATGCTAATTTTCATCTACAACTGAAAATACATTCCTACATTTCATGCATCTTTTAAAAAAAATTCCATCCTCACACATTTGAAAATTAAGAATTATTTAGCATGTAATTACCTTACCCTGAGGATAAGCTGGATAGACTTGTGAAGCTAAGGACAGCATACAAAGAAAAGAAAAGAGAGAGAATTTGATCAGGAGTTTCCTGTCTTAACCTACTGTGAAAATCAAATTAGTTCATAGTTCTTATTTTGTAATTACTATAATGGTGAACTATCATTTGAAATTGCATGTCCAAATAAGACTGGTGAACCATCATTTGTAATCACTATAATAGAATTTGAACCATGTGCAAGGTAGGTATGTTGTATGCCCAAACTCTTTACTTTGTCTAATCTTATCAACAATCTTATTCAGATCGATCTTTATTTTCATTGATTTCTGTAGAAAATTGATAGGCAACATTGATTTCCGGCTAATCTGATAGTGTGCTTGTTAAAAGATATATCTCATTTTGTTATTGTGATACCTTTGAAAGTGATTCAAACCTAGGAAATTGGAACACTGAAGAAAAATATTTTTTTTAATCAGAGTAATCCTAGTTGGTTCTCTTGTGGAGGCATCCAATGTTGTTTGTTTTGTAGCAATCAGAATTTTATAAGTGGGATATTGTAACGACTTATCAGTAGTTGCGACTACCAGTAATAAAGACTATTTCAGTCTCATTCTTTCTCTAGTTATATGCTATATCCCATCTAATTTCTTGTTCATTGTTTGAGATATTTCATATATATTAGTGGGAATTAAGGTAGATCTGTCTATTCTACACTAATGAATTAGGTTTCATATGACTTCCTCCTTTTGATTAAATTTTCCAATCTGGTGCCTAACCTGAATTATTGATGTTCTGTTGGCAATCACAAATCTCTTGAAGCTTTGTCCAAACAGAATATGTGGACCAATTTCACATGAATATGCAAACTTAAGAAGGAAATTTGAAAAAAAAAGACTGCAAAGGAAAGAGCATTCCAGGATAAGGTCCTTCAGATCCTTTCATAAAATCTAACTGAAGCTCAAGTAAAGACAACTATATTATGGATGTAGAATGTGTCTCAAGGGTACTTAAATAAGCAATTTAATAATTTATATTATCAATTCTAGCATGAACAGAAAATTTTCACTAGTGTCAAACCTGAATTTTCTTAGCGCCTCAGCAGCATATTCCAGTTGTTCCTTTCCAACAGACATCCAAGATACCTCAGGTGCAAAACTGTAGCTTCCAATATCTCTCCAGTTTATCCTCCCATTAACTCCATAAGGATCAAAATTTTTAATTTGATCCATAATCTTGTCATTGTGATTTGACTCAACAGAAGGACTTCGTAACATAGAAGGCATTATTGATGAATCCGAAAAAGATGTAAATGAAGAACTAGATAGGTGCCCAAGTGGTGAAGATGAAGAACACTCGGAAGAAGACACCTTTGAGGATACCTTAGATGATTCAGATAAACAGAGGAAAATGTTTCTCATGCATCGAAGCATTTCTTCTGAAAGCTGATTCGGGTTTTGCCAAAGGTCCCTATTAATATTGTCCATCTTCGAGTCTGTTTCATCAGATTGTTGGAAACATGCATTCATTTCCCCTCCTCCATTCATACTGCATGATTCTAACATCTGCAGAGAAAGAGAGACAAATCTCTACTTTAGTTAATGTCTAAAGATCTGGAAGATTACTAATTTGAAGCAAAAGAAGCTACTTCTCAAAGATGAAAATAAACATAATAGACCTCCAGTTGGTTATTGTCCAAAAGTATATTTCCTGAAACCAACTGTCCATCTTCATATCCAGATGATAGATCTTCTTCCATTGCTCGAGTTATCTGACTTCCTCCAAATTTCAAATCTCTCAATGAAGATATCCTCTAAATGAGATACAAAGAAATTAGAGCAATAAAACACCAAGAGATTACAAACTGACACTTGAATAAGACAGTGAAAAATAACAGGTGATTGAAAAAAGAAGAATGTTCGAATGCTTGTTACACCTAACGATGCAGGATCTTGGGAGGGTAAGTTGTACATTGTCTAACTCATCCTATTGGAAAGGGAATTTTGAAATGACACTACCAAGAGACATAAGGAAAGATTTAATCATCATACCAAATGACACCCTCATGCAAAGACATATACAGTAGAAAATATATGTACCTCTTCCCACGTACAACTGGAAATCGATGTAGGTGGTTCTGATGATACAGATGGTACAAATCCTAGATTTGATTCCGCCATTTGTCTCTCTTTCCTTTCATGGCAAAATCGTAATTGCAAGGCTACCAACTCTTGTTCAAGCTTTGAAACTGTAATCTCCAGTGAAGCTATGCTAGCTAGAAGCTCCTGAGCCTAGAAAGTTTACATTAACCAGATATATCTCAATACAGTTATGCAGCATCAATATCAAGAAAAAGAAAGGAAAGCATCGGATTTCACTTAAAGAAGATCACCTTATATGGAAGCTTGGTAGGAGAATTCAATAATGGGATAGAATTATTTCCTACAGCATTTGCTAGAGCCACATGCAATTCTATCTCTTCCTGAAGCTTCCTCTGTAACTTCTTAACCTGCAGAGTTATGTTAGTCGCAGTCTGGTAAATATACTGCGATCATAAATACTTAACTGGGTCCAATATCACGCAATATTCTTAGGTAGTTCAGATGATTGACATTGTACACTAAAATTACAAGCAACAAATTCTAGAGGTTCAGACAAATTAGTTCTTGGAATGTACCTTTGATCAGATGGCAGAAAGAGGTTAACATGCTTAAAGTCCTTCAAAGTAAATACATACACGAGAGGACGTACTAAGATCGATGGACAAAATTTGTGATGTTAATGCATTTAAGGAAGTCTAATCAAAATCACAGGCATTGAAGATTTATGGATGTTCATAACTAATATTTAAGAAGGAAACTATTGACACACACTAAATCAATTAACAGAATAGGAAAACAAAACCTTGCAGGCAACATTAAACTGCTTTCCAACACAGACAGATAATCAGGGTGTTCTCTGGCAAAATAATATATTGGTTTGGCACTCGGCTGTTGCGAAATCAGAAAAGACCAAAGATGCAGATAGTGAATTATCCAAGCCAACCAAAACTATTAATCCGAAAAGGCATAATAAATCCAAAAGGGTAGTAGAATAGCCTCGGATATAGAAAGAACAGGTACTGGTCTGCTTATGCCATAAATTTTTAGAATAGGACATAATATTTGCCACTTTCCTACAATAATCCTGTAGCACCTCAGATGTGTTACATGATCAGGGCTCAGTAACACTCTCATGGAAATAACTGTCATCCTACCTACAAGCGTATCTGCTTAATTATAGAACAAACATGTACCAACTACTGATAGAAGTAGGCAAAACAAGAGAAAAGCACACTTTACCTCTTCCTCAAGATGGGTACGGTAACGCCGCATCCTTCCACTGCGCCTTCCTTCTCTTCTTCCATTACTGCTGCTCTTATCATCCTACGCGACACGAAAACATCAAAAGGTAGGACAATTGGTCAACAGTAACACAAGAAAGTATTCATCGGAAACAAAGATAGAAGTCAAAGCTTTGTTCCATTTGGGTCCCAAAGTAAGTTTGTTCTTATTCTCCTCATTTCCACTGCCCAATTACTTGAACTCGATAGAGACATGAGACAGAAAAAATAAAAACAAAACAAAACAAGTTGCTTGGTATCACTGTCAAAGAAACAAACCAATCTAAAAATTCCACCAAATTGAGCTGTAGCCATAGCAGGAAAACATAGACAAGCATGAAACAAGCATATCAAGCAAAAAGAGGACATGGGTATCGATCTAAATCAAGAAAAGCACCCACCTCCAGTCCCGAACAGCTCGCGGACGCATCCCCGGAAGACGACGCCGACGACGCCGTCGGATCCGAACGCCGAGATCCAAACCCCCTCTTCCCACCGACCTTCTTCATCGCCCTATGAATCGAGCTTCCCCTGCGAAGGAATCCCCCACGAAGAATTCAGCACCGGGCCAACGGGAGCACCGACAATGGCGTAACGCCAAAAGGCACCCCAAAGAACAAAGCCAAAGTCCCAATTTCCAATCACAAGAAAACAAAAAACAAAAAAAAAATATTCAAAAAAGAGAGAGAGAAGGGATCCGAGAAGAAAGGAGGAGGAGGAGGAAGAGATTATTACAACTCTTGGAGATTTGCGGAAAGAACAACGCCATGGGAAGCAAACATCTCGCGACCCAAAGCCTCCGCTTTGAGGCACAGCATACCCACTTCTTCTCTTCCAGTCCTCCCTCCCTCCCTTCTCCAACGCTATAATTGCTATGCATCCCAAATACCACCAACCATTGGCGTGGAATTTTATTGGTGGGTGGGGTGAGAATAAATAAATAAAATAATAGTAATAAATCTTCAACTCCACTTCCCAAATATACTTATAGTTAATATTAAAATGAGTAAGAAAAGAATGGAAGAAGAGAGAGTGGAGAAACTAGAAAGTGGAAAGAGTGAGATCACTATCTCCGGTTTTATGATTAGTCTTCGATTTGGTTAGTCTTTCACTCTCTCGTTCGTCTTTCTTTCGCTTTCGTTCTTTCGGTTTTGGGATCTCCGCCCGGCGTAGGGACAGCCTTTATTCCCCACGCTTTTATTAAAGGTGGGGAGTGGCGAGGAGTGACTTCCATTTCTAATTCTAAGGTTTAAAAAATAATTAAAATATATATAAATACGGTCTTTTAAATTCACTTATTGTATCATTTTATCTATATCCAAAACTTAAATAGTTATTTTCTTTCTATTATATTTAATTAAACTAGACGTTGAATTTAAAAAGACTTATTAGAAATAAAATTATAAATAATTGAATAAACTTTACAACACATCTAATATAATATTGACGAGATTTTAAGTGATATCTTAAAAATCACACTTTATATTTTACCTATTGTATAATTCACACTCCATCTTTAAGGATTTTGTAACCCAACCCCTAACTAACGTCGATTAAATTACTAAAATACTCTTATTATTTTCTCTCATTCTTTATATCCCTCCACCATCTTTCCCACATACCTCCTCACTGTTGTCGTCGCCACTATCTTTCCTACTCCTTTTTTCTTCTTCCTTTCTTTTTTGGAAAGTGAAAAAGAAGACAAAGAAGATAAGGATAATTTACGTATTTACAAATTATTTTATATATTATAATAGAATATATTTTTTAATACCGTCTAAGTTAATTCAAGGTGTTAAATAAGAATTATAAAGAAAAAAAAAGTCAGGTTATAAAATCATCAAAAATAGGGTGTGAATTACAAAATAGGTAAAATATAAAGTATGATTTGTAAAATATAATTTCTTCTATCTATATATCTAAAATTTCTTATAATTTACCTCACAGCAAATCCTGAAATTAATATAAGTATTGGCAGCAATACTTTTTGCCATAAAATTTTTAATTTCTATGTCCTTGGCCGACAATTATCAAATTTTAAATTCAATTCAGACTTGGGGAAAAAAAAGACTGGGATTCACGTACTAAATATTTTATTATAGTTTATGGAACAAATCCAAGCTGCTGTCAGTTGTCACGTTTAGATTGAATAACATGGCAGAAAATTTAATACTTATATTTCATCCAACTTGAGTTAATTTAATCCACCTAAACAAATGAGACCAATTTATAAGAGTTAATTACATATAGACTATATGGATAATATTTATTTAATTTTTATAACACTTTGACCCCTTTCGCGCTTTACTATTATATAGTGTGTAACAAAAAATATTAAATAACAAAAAAAAAATTAATAATTATTTTATTTTTATTTTTATTTTTTCTATGTTAAGATGGATAATCGGACCAAAAAAAAAGTATTTTTAGAGATTTTATATAATTAAGGGGTCTTAACAGTTAAATGATTAGGAGATCTTAGATATAATTATTCCAAATTATAATATTTCACCTTTGTGTAAGGGTGTGAGTATGAAAATTATAGATAAAAATGGAGTGAGATTACAAATATCTCAAAGCATAGGGTTGTTGATAAAAAGAATCATTAAATATGTAAGGTGTTATTTAGGAAGCTTCTCACTTTGTTTTGGGTGTCTTAATTTGAATGACAAGAGAGATTTTTTTTTTTCACCAAACTAGCCTTCCGCCAAACTTTTGTTTATCAAAATAGTCTATTTTTCAAACTAAATATCGATCTGTTTCACTATAGTCGTCGGTAAAACGTTAAAACTTATAAATATTCTATCTAAGAAGATGATAGACTTAGTTGAATCTATCAGCATTTTATTTGAAAACTTTTAAATTTAACCGCCGACATATTCAATGTCTTACATATATAAACCGCCGATAGAATTAGTGTTTTATTTTATTAACTCACAGATATAGATATATAGACACTTAATTCTTTATCAATCTATCTAAAAAATAAAATGTTGATTCTTATAAGAAACAAATCATTTTGATATTAAATTTAGTATTAGAGAAAAAAAAAACTCCTTTGAATGATCCCAAATACTTATAAGATTAATGTTTTATTTTGTTAACTTACATATATAAATATTGAATTCGATATTGTTTTATTAAAAAGTAAAATATTAATTTTATCAGCGTTTTATTGACGGCTACAGTGAAACAAATTATTTTATTATTAAATTTAAAGGATAGGGCTAATTTGGTCAAAAACTCTCCTTTGAATGGTCCCAAATACTTGACCAAGTCACATGTAGTGGAAAAAGGGTCATGAATAAAGTTAAGCTATCAAGTGGGGCACCATTTACTTATATGCATTCCTCTTTGGTGGAGACCATGATGTTGATATTTATATGAAATGTTAACTAGTAACAAAGTCAATGTATGATTGGGTGGATGAGTGCTAAGTGGTTGCCAACACAAAGTAAACTAATAATACCTTGAGGAAATAAAGAAGTCACTAGTAGTAAATGACTTGGTTTTGATTCAATGATGATAAAGTTCATAGAGATTATTCCAATTTTAGTAAGTTTTTTGAAATTATATTTCAAATATTGAACTAATTAAGGTTAAAATTAAACTTAGATTAAGAATAGATCATTTCAGGTGTGTATTATTATTAGAGATATAGTAAGATCAAAAAATAAAATATTTTTTAAGTTAGTGATAAATAAATTACAAGCTTAACTTAGAAGAAAAAAAAAATCTACTTTGGTTATTCATGTGCATTTGTTGACTTTAAGCAAAAGATTTTTATATAAATATTCCTTCAAAGATTAACCATAATAGTAATTCTAATTTTTTTTATAATTATAATAATTTAAAGAATACGATGGTAATTATGATATTTTTAAGGTCTTCGGTAACAATTATGTAAAGAATTTATATCATTTTATGTCGAGGTGCAATGTACAAATAATCGGTGCAAAGCGACTTGTCACAAATTTAACTGTTATTTTAGTTGAAGATCGATATGTGCCACACTCTTTCTTCTTTGCACTTTGCAAAGAGGGTAAGCTTGCATAGGTTTTAGGTTTTTTTTAAATAGTAACAACTAAATACTCTAAATGAGATCCCAACGAGATACTTTACATGTAGATGGATCTACTCTTTATATAGCAATAAAGAAACATACCGTAGCTTTGGTGCATTTGTTTAAGAGATATAAAGATGAGATTGAATTAGTTATCCCATGGGCTCCACATAATCTCTTATTTGGTATGCAATTAATAGATGAGATTAGAAGTCCGGATGTCGTATCCCACAAATGGGATATAGCATCCCACATACCGGGTGGGATGATATATCCCGAGTAGAGGAATAAGGGCATTATTACTATATTGCCCTTATATAAGAAATAATAGATTTAGATATGTAAATAACAAAACTAATAATCTTAATTACTCAAATTTTATTTTTATTTTTTTATTATTAGTATTTTATATTTTATATTTTATATTTAAATGTTTAAAATAACTAATTATATTATTTTGTATTACTTTTGAATCTAATTCTAATTATCTGGAATTGCACGTGATTAATTTTTATAATTAATATAGTATAATTTAATGATATAATTTAAGTTTGAGATAATTAATAATAGCTTAAAATAGTAATTAACGTTACTATTTCCTTTATTGAGGATATTAATATAATTTTGTTTAGTTATCCGATATATATAGTCATGTAAATCAAATAGTAAATTAAAATTGTAATATAAGATTAGTAACCCACAGGATATGTTATCTCTTGAAAATAAGCCTAAGGATGACTTATCCCCTTTTATTTAATCCTATAACTAAATGCACCTTTGGAAGCCCTCTTCGTATACTAGCTAGATAAGGGAAGCAAATAGCTAAGGATTAGCTCCTCTTATCATCTTTATCCTTTGCAAAAATTTTACAATAACCGCTAACCAACTAGAGGCATTTTTGAAGTCAACAAATGTTGCACATTTCTCATTATCCAGCAACAAGCACTAATCAAGACATCCACTAATTTTGGTAGATACCTTAAGTGAGACCTCGGGGTTGTCAAGGCTAGGCCCTTATACATAGTGGCTTATATTCCACATATTTTGAGGCTAGCCAATCATCCAAAAATTATAAATAAAATTAATCGATGGACGATTGAACACCCTTCCATCGCGCTCGAATGACAAACAATAGTGCTCTATATATGCGAAAACTATGCAAATATTTGAACGCTGCATTCGACGCTGTATTCAAATGGCCATTTTTGTTGAAACGCACTAGCTAGAATTTCTTATTTTTATCAAAATTAAAAGCAAAAAATAATCCAATTCGAGGCGAGTTGGTAATGTCTAATCTGTATCATAATCAATAACCGCAACAATCCACCATGTTTCCCTCATCCTGTTCTCAAGGTGCAAAGTGGGGGAAAACGATCCATCAAGTCATCCTCTGACTCTCACGTAGCCTCATATATGGATTGTCCTAGCCACTCCACCAAAACCTCCATCTTCATTCGCCCATCATGTCAACGCCCTCGCTTGGCTAAGACTCACACTAACTCATCCGTCTCATTATCTTTAGCTTGCTCTGGCAAGTTAATCCCTATGGTTAAAACTAGTAAAATTCTGATCTTTAGAACTGAAATGTGGAAAATCAAATGTACTTGTGTCCCTTTAGGTAACTCCTAGCGATAAGCTATGGGTCTAATACTCTCCAACACCTTGTATGGATACTGACAACTTTTAGTTTTGCACGGGCTAGAAGGTCACCTGACGACAAATACATAATCACTCACTACAAAATCACATTTGCAATGTCCCTGTTCATAGACCTATTTCATCCGACTTTGAGCTATAGCGATGTGCTCAGAAAGTCATCTCAATCTGTCATCGTGGTCCATAAGCTCCAAGTCCACCTTCGTCCTCTTCGGTTGCCAATTAATCTTATGTATGTAGCACAAGGGTAGTCTGTCCATATACCTCTTCAAATGGAGTCATCTAAATGCTATGAGGATAGATCATATTCTGGGACCACTCTGCTCAAGGCAAATACCGTGACCACTCTCTCGATCGATTCGTCACGAAACATCTCAAATACTACTCAATGCTTCAATTGATTATCTTAGTTTGGCTGCCTGTTTGTAGATGATAAGCCAAAATGAGTACATCCTTCACAAAGATTTTATCAATTGCTCTTGCTAAAATGGATGTGCAAAACTAAAAAAATGAGTATACTTGTTCATTATGTCAACCTCGTCTTTGCTTGTTGATAGATTTGACACTCCTTGATGTAACGCTTTATATCTGCCTTCATTCCCATCCAAGTACAACTTCAGAGTGTCGTGGAAGTGCTCCAACAGTTAGCGCCTCGAAGTCCATGGGCACACGAATGCACTTATGGTCCAAAATCAGCCCATCGTGCACCTAAATCTTTGAATGTCGCGTCGGGTTAGCCATGATCTCTTGTAACAACTCACCTTGGTTAGCTGTACTTGCATACCTCAAATCCTCCAAGAAGGGAAAGGTGGGAGCAAAGAATGCCGCAAGCTTGGTCGGCGTTGGGTTATGTGATGGAGCACTAGTAGCCCAAATTTTGGCCCCCTTCTTGTATACTATCTCATAGTTGTATCCCATCAACTTGGATACTAGGGATGGCAATTGGGTCAGATTAAGTAGGTTTGGATTGGATCAGATTTTAGTCGAGTTAGATTCACCATAATAGGAAAGTGATTTGAGGCCTTTCCCAAATTGCTCGCAATAAACGGGCATTTTGTTGTGCGATTGTTTGACTTAAGGTTCTAGTGGT
The DNA here is from genome assembly GCF_019914945.1 of Typha latifolia. Classification (NCBI taxonomy): domain Eukaryota; kingdom Viridiplantae; phylum Streptophyta; class Magnoliopsida; order Poales; family Typhaceae; genus Typha; species Typha latifolia. The sequence goes on along the minus strand of NC_133098.1, from coordinate 8,739,823 downwards.
TTAGGCAAGGATGGTGGAAAAAGGTCTATCCCAAAGCATCAATGAACTTTGATAGCATCTCTATGTTTTGATTGATGATGGAGGGTAGAGGAGGTAGTGCTGTGCGTGCACAATCTTCTTGCTCATGGGTGTTGGCGAGCGAAGGTGTAGAGTTTCTCTCCCCTTGCGCTTGAATGTCTCCCCATCTTCTTCTCTCCTTCGTGCCGCCATGGATCTAGTGGTTGAGGCCATTGCGGAGGCATGCCAAGGATCTTCGTTTTGATACCAGTATATTGCAATTGCTCTCAAGAAAGACGATCGCAATTTGAGTCGCAGTGCTGGACAAAGTTGAACATAAAACTTCCGAAGGTAATAGGGATCGATTTAACCATTGGAATGACCTGAGATTTAGATTTATTGTTTCTCTTAAAGTTAGAAATATAACATAACTAGAATGTCATCGATCAGATTGGTAGATCAAAAGTTCTAATGGATATACTAACCAAAGATCAAGAGACGATAGGATGAACATGGATGATGGAAGTTTGTGATGTGGTGGGTGGAAGAGTATCTTGAACAAGATGAAGGGAATGGAGCTTCAAGATATGGCTAGTCGTTGGAGTAAGGAAAGGGAAGCGATAGGGGGTTAATTTCGGTTATGGAAGGAAGCTCGGGATAGATACCGAGAGGGAGGAAGGAGGAGGGAGAAGGTCGACTCAAGCCTAGATACAAAACAAATGCTTCAATAATCAATAGTTCCAAAGTGGTTGCTATTCCACATATTTGAAGGCTATCCAATCATCCAAAATTTGTAAACAAAATCCTAATATGAAATAAGTTAACCGATGGGCATTCAAACGCCTCTCCACCTCATTCAAACAGCCACAAACAATTTCTCTTTATATGCAAACGTTGTGCAGTTGTTCGAATGCATCAACTAGAATTTCTTAGTTTTATCAAAATAAAAAAAATAATCTAATTCGAGACAGGTTGGTCATGTTTAATCCATATCATAATCAAGAATCGCAACCCTAATCTCTCTACTTAAGTAGTTTTCGGTAATAGAGATAGTAACATTGAGGTCCTTAGACACTTAGAGCCACTAGGTCTTTGTGTGCCTAAGGCTAGGGGCGGCATTTTCATTGTTAGTTAGTCCAAAAATTAGAATCTTTGTAAACTTTCATTTATGTTAGTTAAATCGTCTTATCATTTTTTAAATCTATATGCAATTGTGTTACTAATATTAATTTTGATATATAAAAAAAATTAAAAATACTAATTTTATTTTTGCAATGATAAATTAGAAAATATTTCATTTTCGTAAATCCTTTTTATCTTATGTTCTTCCATTTCAATCTTTCTCATTTACATTTAGACATTACAAAATATTCCAAAAGAATGTAATGGATAAAATGGTAGAAAGTTCAATAATTTTAATAGAAGATTATTTCTACCTTCAATGTAGGATAGAACAACAAATAGAATCATAGGAGAATTAAGTGACATAAAGAAAATTTTGACAAGGCACTATTGTAACGCCCTCGCCCGGCGCAGGCACGTGCACACCCACGCGCCCACACGGCACGAGCACACCCATGCGCCCACACGGCATGCGCGGCGCACGCGACAGGACGGGCGGGACCCGTCACGCACAAATACTCCTATGCACATATAATCATGCCATCATCAAATAAAATATGCTAACCTATCCATGATCACATAATCCATCATGAAATAAATCATATTAATAACCAAATAAATCTATTAATATAAGAATATTCAAGTCCATAATAATATACACTAGCCTACTACATAATCTAGCAAGACCCACACAGGCCACGACAAACCATAAGAGTACGTATAATTTATCTCCTTTTTGTAAATAACCAAGATGACTATATATATATGATTTAATAAAAATATAATTATAAAATAATATTATTACTAGTTATTTTGTAATACTTACTCTTATTTAACTAATCCTAAATTATACGTAAAATAATCATTATTCTATTATACAAAAATAATCTGCAAGTCTAGTATTCCATTTTATACAAACTATTAGACAATACTAATATACTAAAAATAGACATATATAATATATTAAATATAAATATAAGATTATTATCAATAAGACTACATATATTAACTAATAAATAATAACTAAAACTCGAATTAAATTTATAGGCAATATTTATAATTGTAATTAATAAATTATTATACTAAAATGCTTAGTAAAATTATATTAGTGAGTATAAATTATCAAAATAATTAATTACCTAAATAGACTATGTTACTTATCATTAGGAAGTAATTATATATAAAAATAATAATAGTCCTCTTCCAACTCTTTCTGCTACACAGCAAGAGGAGGAGGAGGGGCCAAGAATGGAGAAGAAGAAGAAAGGAAGAAGAAGAGAAAGAAAACAAAGAAGAAAGAAGAAGAAGAGAAAGAAAAAAAAGAAGAAAGAAGAAGAAGAGAAGGAGAAGGAAGGGAGGCTCACCTAGGCTGTGGCGGTGGCGACAGCGACAGCGGTGGGTCGGCGTTGATAAGAGAAGGGAGAGAGCTCGAGAGAGAGAGAGTAAGAGAGAGAGAGAATGAGAGAGTTAGAGAGAGAGAGCGCTAAATAGAGAAGGTGGTGAGGGGTGCGGCGGTGATGACGGCGATAGCGAGAAGCCGTCGGCGAGGAGAGAAAGAGAGAGATGATAGAGAGAGAGAGAGAGAGAAAGAGAGAGAGAGAGAGAGAGAGGAGGATAAGACAGAGAAAGAGAGGAGGGTAAGAGAGAGAACGAGGGAGTTAGAGAGAGAGAAGGAGAGAGGGAACGAGCGAGTTAGAGAGAGGGCTATAGAGAGGGACGGTGAGGAGGGGGGCAGTTGCGGTGGTGACGGCGGTGACGACGGTGGTAGGTCGGCGTCGGCAAGGGAAGGAGAGAAAGAGAGAGCTTGAGAGGGAGAGAGAGACCGAAAGAGAGAAAGAGAGAGAGAGAGATTTAGAGGGAGAAAGAGAGGCGGTGGAGGAGTTGCGGCAGCGCCGGGGCCAACTAGCCGCAGCTCGTTGGCTGCGGCAGCGATAGTGGGCACGTGGCGTCCCCACCACGCAAGCTGCATGACGAGGCTGGCCACAGTGTGGCCAGCCACGTCGTGCCCAAAATTTTTTTTTAAGGGTTGGGTCGTTACAACTATAAAATTCAACTTTAACTACTAGTGGTAAAATATATTTTTTCACTAATAAAAAAGGGGTTAATTATACTTGAATCCCCTTGACTATCTATATTTTATAATATAGTCTCTCATTTTTATGATAATTTTGCTTTCCGAATAAGCTAATATCTCTCACTACTAACTAATAGATTGAAAACATGAAACGACTAACAAGAAAGATTGAAAATATCAAATGACTATCTTAATCTTATGCAACTGTATTACGAAAAATAAATTAGGGATCTATATAAAAATAAACAATAGTTCATAGTGAAGCTATGCAGGTGTACTTATGTTTTCAAAAATTTTTTTTTTTTTTATGAATCATATCTGTAATGATTTGAACATAAGAAAATTATGAAAATTTATATAGAGTTAGCCTATGAAGTTAGGATTCTGATAGATCTAATTTTATGAAAATCTAATAGGGCAGAATAGCCAAGGGTTGTGGTGAATGACCGTAAGGTAAGGTGGCTACTGGTGGAGTATGATGACTAGAGTTTGGAAGATTGAAATGATTCTACGGCTATGATCTACTCATAGAAAGATAAAGACGATCTAACGACTATAGTAAAAGAAATGACGAAAATATTAACTTGGCTAAACTCAGATTCATTCAATGATAATTATCAACTATGTATTCACCTCTATTTATAGAAATATAAATTCTTAGCGGATCGGATCCGCATGCATATTATTTGATTTATTTAAAATTTAAAATAATAAGATAAAACTAACTAACTTTAGTTGATTCGACTTAAACCACGTAATCGTATCCTAACACCTTTTCCTTTAACAAATCTAGTTGTGGCATTGGCATAAAAAGTTATTTTATTATAAAAAATGTGTCTTAGTATAAAAAATGAACGTCTTAAGTTTAAGATCAAATCTTGTTATTACTAAAATCTAAAAGCCTTTTCTGCTAATAGTTCTATATAGAGTAGAATATTGGGGTGCTTATTTTGATTTAACATATAAAAATAAAGTATATATATATATATATATATATATATATACTTAATTTAACTATAGACTTCAAACTATATGTCAGGAGCCAAGCCACCAAACTAATAAATAGGTTTTTCACAGTATTATTTGTGGTTGGAGTCGAACCATGACCTCGGCATTTCTTTTTTACACTGAAGACACATTTTATTATAGAGTCTATTATTTATAAATAAAAAAAATCAAATAGAATTAAATTTCAAAATCACTGCTAAATTTAAATCTAATTTTATTTTCAATACAAATGATTTTTTTATTTTATAAAAAAGGAGCAAATTTATACAGCTGGCCTTTTATAAACCCAAGGTAAAAGCTGGCAGTGCTTATTACCATCATTTTGCCGAGCAATCAATCGTTTTAACCCCCATTTCACCTTCCTGAAAAGGAAAACCCCATCTCACCCTCCGTCGGTTTACTCACTTCCCCCATTCCCTCTTCGCTGCGAGAGTTTTGAAAAGTGCGAGGGTTACAATCCTCTCCTCCGTCGTCCTCTTCTCAGTCCTTGCTTGTGTTATTAATGGCGTTTCAGGTCGGTTCACCATCGGCATCTCCAAGGCAAGAGGAGGAGGAGGCGCCGGAGACGGAGAGGTTGGATCCCACTACCCCGACTTCTGCCTTCACAAGGAAATGGCTTCATGAGGACGAGATCATACTCTTAGAGGCAGCGGCGGAGATCCGGAATAGCAGTGGAATGATTCCGTGCGGTAAGCAGCTATGCGATGCCGTGAGGGACCGCATCTCGTTGAAGGATCCCACACGGACCCAGGTGGGTGAAAAGATGCGAATGCTGAAGAGGAAATTCGAGCGCGGTAATCTCGAAGAAGCCCTAAAGGAGCCAGGCCGTGCCTTATGGGGGCAGCAAAGTAACAGTAGGAGGCAGCGCGAAGCTCGCGATGGGCACGCTCATCCTATGTTGTACGAAGCACTAAAAAAACAGAGCAATTTAGTTTCTATTTATCTTACTAACCAACTATGTTATTTGAATGAAGAGCTAGCTGATAAGTTTACCGAAGATTTTCGAGGTTTGGCTGCCGAGGAAGCGAATTTGGAGCTTCGCATAATGAAGCTTCGCTTGAAAAGATTAAAGCTGACCAAAGGGCTTGTTGGTGTGCTATCGAGATCGTGAAGTTTGGAAGCAGAGAAGTTACAAGGTTTTGTTTGTGGCTTTGATGATGTGAAAATTACCTCCTTTTGCGTTTGGCTTTACCATCTTAGTAGTTTTTTTGCGGAAAGTGATGGTATAAAATAGATAGTTAAATTAACTTATGTAGAAGAACTCTTTACTGATGTCATCGTTCTAATAGAAACACATCTTGTAGTAAGTAATTAAATATTTTTAAACTTATCTTGTCTCTTTTGTGATTTATATTTCTGAATTTTATATCTTAAGATCTAATTGAGATGCTCATGGATTTCATGCGCATACCACAAAATTTTAATTAAGTCTTAATTGCAACGGATGTCTCTTTCATGCCAATATGGTGGGATATTTGGTATACTGCTGATTTAATATATGTAAGGATAATATAAGTATATGCTGAATTTTATGTTATAATGCTAGTTCATGGGTAGATTGTTTTTATTTTAAAATTCGATGAAGGAAAGCTTTTAATTTGATCTTTAAGTAATTGATTTAGTTTGTAAACATACAGTTCAAAGAAATATTTGGGTAAAGTTCTAAGTAAATGTTTAGATTTCATGTTGCAACTTACATACTATGTTTGCTTTATTTGACGTTTTTTAGTAGTTTTGCTTAAATTATTTTTTCTAATAACTTATATTTGTGTTATCTATTTGGAAAGATCTATTGTCAGATTTTGTGTAGCTATTCTCTAACTTTCTAGTTGCATACAGGCCCAAAAGGGAAAGTGTGTTTGACATTAGAATGTTGAGTAGATCAATGATGATTTTTTTTTTCACGTTTCCGTTCAGTAAGTTAATTTTATCCAAACTTTTTGTTTAATTAAATATAGTACAATATCTGGATATTTATTTGATCAGTTAGATGTTATTTGCTTAAAAAAATGTGCCTCATGACGATGTAAAATTGTTAAAATTTCTATGGACTCCGTAATCTTGTAAGTCAAACAAGATTTCCAACATTTATACTGTTTTCACATAGAAAGTTCAAGGAATGTGAGGGATGATATTTAAGTTTTTAGATAGGAGCTATATTTTGAAGGAAAGATAATACTTCAAATTTTGGTATTGTTCTTGCTTGTATAAGGAGGCGAGTTTGTCTTATTTATAGTTTAATTAATTCTGATATTCTCTTATGAGTTATTCTTATTAAAGTTACTTATAGAGGCACAATTTTTTCAGATAGACTCATTTACTTAAGTATTACATGATTATTTTAAAAGTTACAGTTATAGAAATTTGTTTCCTTGCTTTAGATTCCTAACGCAGCCACATATATTTAATTTGAATGATGCAGTTTCATCTTCTTAAATGCTTGATTTGATTTAAGCTCAGGAGACCATACTATCCTATAGGGTGCTGTTACATACTCTTGCTTCAAGCCTTGACACTTTAATGATTTTTCCTATACCTGGCAAGACAATGTATGAAAGCATTCTACAATAATGCAATTCACATTGAGGGTCCATGATGTAGTTCCAGTCTATGGGTTATCCAAGAATTCTGCAGATGCCTTGATTCAACATTACAAGTACTGCAATGAGTTAAGATAAGTTAAATTGTTAGCTTGATAAGAGAATGTTCATTTTGTTACATCTTTGCTGGAAAAGGAACTTATAGTTTTACATGTCCTAGGGATTGTACTAACAAAGGGGATAAATTTCTGCAGACTTTAGGTTGAAAAACATGAGTCGTGAGCTCTTGGAGAATTTTATTTCTTTTCCTTATTTTTTATGTTCTGTTGGTTTTCCATCTTGCCTTCACCTGTAAGATATTATCAGCAGTCAGATAGCTCATGTTTTATTGGATTGCTACTAGACATAATCTATGTTTTCCTGCCACATCGAAGTCATTATACTATTCTACTCATGATTTACATTGAACTATTAAAGTTCTTTTCACTTTATATGTTTGATTTGTCTCTCTCCTGACTGTCAGAAGAAATCAGTGGAAAGATGAATATTATTTGGTAGGTTGGTTTCAGTTACTACTATCTTTGATTTCAAACCTTGATCTTAGGTGTGTGATCGATCACCTTGCACTCTGTATCGGTTTGTCTCTTTGGGCTATAGTAAATTGCTTTTCATTTGCATGGATCTCTCTGTTTTAAAATATGTACATATTTGTTTGACGTTCTCTATGTCAAAGTGAAGAACTGGAGTGTTTCCCTTCGAATAAGTGAGATTAAACAGTGCCAGATACAAAGAGCTCGGTAGTTGATTCATTGTTGACTATCTTGTGATCTCAATTATAGTTCTTTCTCCAAGCTAGAACTTCGAGGTTAAGGGCTAGCTTAATTGTTTTTGTTTCTCTTTGAAGGTAAAATTAATTATCTGGAACCGTATCTTCTTCCTTTCAGTTATCTTGCAGAAGATCAAAGCAGGTTATCTTGCTAATTTAGTTGATGGTAATGGTAGAAGATCAAAGCAGTAAGTATATTATTGATCCCTTAATTTATTTATTTTTTTGTTTAATTTTGTTCTTTTTCCTCTTCTTAAGAAGAGTAATTTCGCACGTCCTGGAACCATTTACAACTTATTTTCTCGAGGCATATTGTGCCTTGAAAGTTGTAGTTGTTGTTCTAATTGGTTTAAAGTGATATCTTATCAAGTAAGTTGTACTTGTTCTTCTTTTAAAATTGTAGTCAGAATGGGATACATATCCGTTTCACTGGTTAAATCCTTCTGCATATGATGAGACTGTACAAAGTTCAAAACGTCACGTACGCCTATTTAAGATGGACATGGATAACTTGCAACGCAAGCAATCGACGCGATTCCGATTCCCGAGGTAAAAGAGAAAATAAAATAGAGCTCTTTTGCATATCACCCCTTTATATTTTTTCTTATTGCGTACAACATCATAAACGAGTAATTGTTTGCGATAATATTAAAATGAAGGTGGATATGCAGAAAAACCCAAAATTATTATTATTATTATTTGGCAGTATAAATAAAATAAAATATGAAATTACTCAAGTACATCGTTACTTTTCTAATTTTGAAAACTTAATCCGTATTGTTTAGCTTTTCTTTTAGCATATTAAAGAATAAAAGATTACTTTCACTTAATATTTTTATCAAATTAATTATTTGGCCCCTAAGGTAATTACGACAGTGCCAGCGTCATCTTTATATATATTTATTAACTTTTAAGTATTTCACTTAATATAATACTTTTTTTTGGAGAAAATATTACCTTTTTATACTCAAGGAATTGAATATTGTTTTGTCTTCTTTCTCTTACCTGCTAAATAAACTTATCATTATTGTCTTCACAACATATATAAAAGCTCATAAACCTACTAATGAGCCTCCTCTTTTATTTTTTAATTTGATACTTAAATATTTATCTAAAGATATATTGAATAGATGCACTTTTTTTTTATAATATTGACTTGCGGCATTTAAAAACGTTCATATCTTTATTATATGAGCTCCGATTAATATTATCTTAGACGTATTGGAAATATTATTCAATTCTCTTAAATTTTATCTATCATAAATATCTTTAAATTCAATCTTATTGAAGCTAAATACTTATTAGAAGATACAAACTTATGACAGCTTAAAAAAAATAACGAAATTCGTTGAAAAGTAACACAATCTGTTGTAACTGACGTAATCAGTTATTAAATAATAGAATTAACTTCTGTTCACTATTATTATTTTATCTTGTTCATATGAACTCGGATAGTAATTATTTTGTATGTGTTGGAGAGCTTATATAATGCTCTAAAATTTTATCTCAAGTCAATATCTTCCTATTCAACCTTTTTAGGAACTAAAAATTTGCTAAATATGGCAGCTTAAAATAATATAATTCATTGAAAAATAACATAATCAGTTGAAAACTGACATAATAAGTTAATAAATAATAAAATTATTTGTTTTCGCTATTTTACTCATCTTTTTTATAGAGCTTTGATCAGTATTATATTGAATGCTTTGAAAAGCTTATTCAATCTTATCAAATTTTATTATTTGTGGGTAACTATCTTCAAAATTCAATCTCGTCAATGACAAAACATTTGTTGGAAGATAATAGCTTAGACAGAAAAACTCAATTAGTTGATAACTAAAAGGTTATAGAATCAATTTTTGTTAACCGAATTTTTCTCTTTTTTTTCATACCAACTCTAACTAGTATCATTTTGAATATGTTAGAAAACTTACTCAATTCATTGCAATTTGATCTCTTGTTAATATCTTTACAACATAATACACTTTTAATTTTTATAAATCACATCTCTCATTAATATCTTATAACACCGTATTATTCCACAGTGCCTCTTTATTTTCTCTAGTGTATGATTATTTTATATTGAGTGCAGGTTTATAGCTTCGCATTACCTCGCAAATTCTTTTTATATCCTCTAATGCAGGGTTATTTTATAGAGTACTGAGTTATTTTGTTCGCAGTGCGAGCTTATAATCCTGTATTACCTTATAGTGCATTTTTATTTTTTCTAGTTCATAGTCATTTTATATAGAATGTGAGCTTATAATACTATATTACCTCATAGTGCCTATTTATATACTCTAGTGCATGGTTATTTTACATAGAGTGCGGACTTATAACTTCGTATAATCTCATAGTACCTCTTTATATCCTCAAGTGCATAGTTATTTTATATAGAATGCAGGGTTATTTCTCTACAGTGCTAGCTTAGAACTCTGTAATGCCTTTTTATTTTCTTTAGTGCATAATTATTTTACATAGAATCTGGGCTTATAATTCTACATTATATCACAGTGCTTATTTATATTCTTTAGTGGATGGTTATTTTACATAGAGTATATATTTATAACCTTGTATTATTAAGGGGCTTATAGAGTGCCTCTTTATATCCTCTAGTTAGGGGGTGTAAACGAGCTGAGTTTGAGCGAGTTGGAAAAGTTTGGCTCGGCTCAGCTTCAGCTAGACGACTCGTGGACCGGTTCCGATGTGTGACTAACATCTAATAGTCTTTATGGAAGAAAAATAACATTTAGTAGGTAGGATTCGCTCAGCTCGACGGCTCGTGGGCTTAATGGGCTTACATGGGCCGGTTTCGATATGTGATTAACATCTAATAGTCTTTATGGAAAAAAAAAACATTTAGTAGGTAGGATTCGAACCCAAATTGGTAGGGTGATAAAATTTGTTTTAACCAACTATGCTATGTAATATTTAAATATTTATTTTGGTATATATATGTATGATATCATTGCACATATTATATATTCAGCTCGCAGCGCATGATTATTTTCCCATTGTATGGGTATATATAGTATTTGAAGTCCTCAGTTGTAACTAAACATTAGAATAACTTATATTAATATTAACTCTCTTCTTTCTAGTATTAAAAATTAGAATAGTTATGCCTATTCCACCGTTATAACATAACAAGTTCCATATGAAACGATGGAGCTTGACAGACTTTAATAGCTTCTGAAGGAGCTATGTGACTCAAGGAAATGAGTATTAAGAGCGTAAAAGTTTAATAATGTTGAGAAGCTATAGCTTAGAGATTGGGACCGGATATTTAGGTAGCTAGTTTTACGCTATATAATAGGAAGATAATGATGGAATGTATGTTAAGTGAAAGTTAATATAACGTGTTAATTTAAACTTATAAAATAAGATTTGCTTACTATTGAGGTTATGTTATCTCCAAGTAATAGAGTAGGATATTATCATTTTCTTTTACTAATTATAAGAAGGCCACAAAGGAACTAGAGATTTGAAATCAGTGGACTCTCGCCAAAATAATAATTATTAACCATAATTCTAGTGGATTCCCGCCGATTGCGTTCAAACGCGTCCGATCACGTTCAAACGCGTCTGATCGCATTCGAATGCACAAAAAGCGTTCTCTGTCGATGCTAATATGTAGACGTTCAACACGCATTTTGCATTCTCTGTTTTTGTGAACCTGATGCAGGCATTCGCAAAGCCGTTCGAACACACCCCTAACCGCGTTCAAACGCGACTTACAAAAAATTTATTTTAATGAAAACAAATAACTAATGGAATTAAAAAAGATTCTAACTAAGTATATCACTTATATAAAAGGTATGTTACTAGAGATTTGAAATCTTTATGGAGCACGAGATTTCACTTTAAATACTACTTGGAGATTGTTGTGCAAAACAATTGAAATGTTAGAAGAACATATGCATAAATTGTTTATGAGGGAGTGATCTACCATTGAGGAATGAGTGGAATACAATAGATTAATTAAGTTTTAGCAATTTTGTTAATAGCGTAGATAGCTAGATTTTCTTATTTTTTTTAACTTGGAGATAATATTATTTTCGTATTAGTTTTTTGGTTATATTAATAGATAGTCTTGATCAAAAGGGGAAATGTTGAAGTTAAGACATTGAAAAACTATTGAGGTATTGATTATTTGATATTGGTTAACTTACTAATTTAGCTCTAACAAATCTCAAAAAGATTGTCGTCTCCTAAAAATGCTATGCATCACTTATATAATTTATACGCATCGTCTATGCAAAATGTATGTTGTAATTTTAAACGATGTGCATATTGAAATTTTATAAAATTAGTCACGCATCACTTATATAATTTGTACGCATCGTTTATGTAAAATGTACGTTATAATTTTTAATAATGTGCGTATCAAGATTAAAAAGATAAATTAGTCTTAATCAGTAAAAAATGTCTAAATTTGTAATTTGATAAATAGGGAGACCTATTTCTATCAATTAGAAAATTAAAAGATTTTTTACTACAAATTATTATACTAGTGGCTATAACAACTAGATGTGATTTAACTATAGCATATTATTGAGGCTAGCCTGAAAATATAATATTCCAATATGAGTACAAATAATAATAATAATTAATAATATTGTAGTCTTGATAGCAATGATATTAGTAATCCCATATATATTGAAACCAATCTTAGTTCTCTTTATTTCCTTATTTCCCTTTTTTTCTTCTCTATTTAATTATCCATTATTTCTTTCGATTATTATTTTTCTTGCATTCCCTTTTTTCGGTTAATTATCCATTATTTTTCTTGCACTAGAGATAAATTAGTGAAAATAAAGTATAGAGTAAAATTTTAATAATAAAGTATATACTTTTATTATATTATTATTCCTTGAAATAATGATTTAAACTATTGGATTGCTCTTATTGAAATATGTGCACATATTATATGATCAAAATAAATGAATTAAAAAGAGTTATATAGCATTACGTAAAAAAACTCACCAAATTTTTTAAAGTTCATTTTTTTTGGTGATTCTGAATGCACCTGGCCTCAACTGTTACCATTAAAATAATATATATTTATGGCTAAAATAATGAAAATTAATTATAGATTTAATATTTAATATTATAAAATATAATTTTTTTACAATTTATTTATCTATTTTAGTAATGATTAAAACCTTTCGAATGCTTTTACTAAAGTCTTCGCAATAGCATATCATATGATCAAAATAGATGAATTAACACAATGTTATGCAACATTATACAAAAACAATAAGTGTTACCATTATAATAATATATATCATTAGAAAATAAATTATATATTAAAATTTAAATATTCTAAAATATATATTTTTATTATATTTTTAGTCCATTTAAGTTATAATTGAAACCATTGGAATGCTGAGATTTTTGAAATGACATATTATAAAATCAAAATAGATGAATTAGCACAAAGTTATACATCATTATTTGAAAAAAAAACTAGACAATTTTTCAAAGTTAAATTTGGATAACATAAAGCCATTTTTTTACGATTTCGAGAGCATGTGGCCTCCACAAAATTGTTACTACAAAAAAATATATATCATGACTAGAATAATCAAAATAAATTATAGATTACAAATTTAACATTCTAAAGTATATTATTTTATTAAATCTTTATCCATTTAAGTTATGATTAAAATAATTGGAATACTCTTTCTAAGATATTCGCAACGATATATTATATGATCAAAATATATGAATTAAAACAAAGTTATGTAGCATTATCCAAAAAATCTCGACAAAAATTTTCAAAATTAAATTTGGATGACTTACTATCACTTTTTTGCGATTTTGACACGAACCTCTAGAGGACTGTTAGTATTAAAATAATGCATGTGTCTTAAATAGAGAAAATCAATTATAGATTTAAAATTTAATATTCTAAAATAGTTTTTTACTCTATCATTATTAATTTAAGTGATTAGTGGAACCATTGAAATACTTAAACATGTTACCATGTAATGTAGTGTTCTGCTAAAAAACTCAACAAAAATTTTCAAAGTTTAATTTGGATGACCTATCATTCTTTTTTGGCTATTCAGACAACATTTTTCCTCCACAGAAATGTTACTATTAAATAATATATATCATAGCTAAAATAGTGAAAGTAAATTATAGAATAAAAAATTTAAGATTCTAAGGTATATTTTTTGTTATATATTTTTCTATTTAAGTTATAATTGAAAGAACCGGAATGCTCTTACCGAAATCTGCCAAACGATCAACATTTATTAATTAACACAAAATTATGTAGCATTATGCGAAAAATTTGACAAAAATCTTCAAAGTTAAATTTGGATGACCTATCATCCTTTTTTTGTGATTCGGACAACATTTGTCCTCCGTAGAATTGTAATCATTAAAATAATATATATCATAACTAAAATAGTAAAAAATATTATAGATTGAAATTTAAGATTTAAACTATATATTTTTATTATATAATTTACTATTTAAGTTATGATTAAAACTATTGGAATGCTCTCACTAAGATATTCGCAATGACGTATTATTTAACCAAAATAGAAAAATTAAAACAAAGTTATGCAGCAATACGCTAGACAAAAAAAATTTAAAGTTAAATTTGGATGATTTATTGTCTTCTTTTACAATTCCGACATCACCTTGCATCTGTAGAACTGTTACCATTAAAATAATATATATTATGGCTAAAATAGAGAAAATAAATTATATATTAAAATTTTAATATTATGAAATATATATTTTTACTATATCTTCATCCATGAAACTATTGTAATGATCAAAATAAGTGAATTAATCGAACTCAGCAAAAAATTTCAAAGTTAAATTTGGATGACCTATAGTTCTTTTTTTGCAATTTCGACAACACCTTGCCTCAGCATAACTATTACCATTAAAATAATTTATGTCATGGCTAAAATAGTGAAAATAAAATATGGATTAAAATTTTAATATTATGAAATGTATTTTTCTACTGTATCTTCATCCGTTTAAGTTAAAATTGAGACTATTGAAATGCTCCTATTGAAATCTTCACAATAACATATTATATTTTTAAAATAGGTGAATTAATAGAAAATTATGCAGCATTACGCTGAAAAACTCGACAAAAATCTTTAAAGTCAAATTTGGATGATCTATAGTCATTTTGTTTTTGCAATTCCGACAGCATTTAGCTTCCACATAACTATTACTATTAAAATAATTTATCTTATGGCTAAAATAGTAAAAAGAAGTATAGATAAAAAATGTAATATTCTAAAGTATATTCTTTATTATATCTTTATCCTTTTAAGTAATGATTGAAACTCTTTGACCATTCTTACTAAGATCTACGCAATGACATATTATACATCAAAATAAATGAATTAGCATAAAGTTATGCAAGCATTATACGAAAAAACACAATAAAAATTTCAAAATTAAATTTAGATGACCTATCGTTATTTTTTTGCAATTCTAACAGCACATAGCCTCCGTAGAACTGTAACCATTAAAATAGTATATATCATGGCTAAAATAGTAAAAGCCAATTTTAGATCTCAAACTTAATATTCTAAATTTTTTTTAATATATTTTGATCTATTTAAGTTATGATTTAAACTATTGAAATGCTCTTAGTGAGATCTTTTGAAACGAACATATTATATGATTGAATTAACACAATATTAAGTAGCATTACGCAAAAAGCTTGACCAAAATTATCAAAGTTAAATTTGGATGACATATCATCTTTTATTTTTGCAATTCCAACAATGCCTATCTTTCACAGAATTGTTATCATTAAAATAATGTATATCATGAATAAAATATTAAAAATAAATTATATATGAAAATTTTAAATTCTAAGCTATATCTTTTTATTATATTTTTATCCATTTAAGTTATGATTGAAATTATGGGAATGCTCTTACTGATATCTTCGCTACGACATATTATAAAATCAAAATAAAAGAATTAACACAAAGTTATGTATCATTATGCAAGAAAAAAATCAAAATTTTCAAAGTTAAATTTAGATGACCTATAGTCATTCTTTTTGACGATTCGACAGCAACTGACCATCGCAAAACTATTACTAGTAAAATAATATATATCATGACTAGAATAATAAAAATAAATAATAGATTAAAATTTTAATATTATAAGGTATATTATTTTATCATATCTTTATCAATTTAAGTTATGACTAAAATTATTAGAATACTTTCACTAAGATTTTCGCAACAATATATTATACGATCAAAATATATGAATAAACACAAAGTTATGTAGTATTACGCGAAAAATCTCGACAAAAATTTTTCAAGTTAAATTTGGATGACCTACTGTCATTTTTTTGCATTTCAACAGCATCTGACCTCCGGAAAACTGTTACCATTAAAATAATATCATGGCTGAAATAGTGAAAATCAATTATAGATTTAAAATTTAATATTCTAATTTTTTTTATTGTATTGTTATCTTTTTATGTTTTGATTGAAACCATGGAATACTCTTACTGAGAACTTCACAACATATTATCTGATTGATATAAATTAATTAACACAAAGTTATGTAGCATTATACGAAAAAGTACGACACAAATTTTCACAAATTTTCAAATTTAAATTTAGACGACCCATCATCAGTTTTTGCGATTTCGACGGCACTTTGCCTTTGTAGAACTATTATGATTAAAATAATATATTTCATGGTTTAAATAGTGAAAGTCAATTATAGATTTAAAATTTAATATAATTGGCAAATTGTGTTTCAAAATATAATTTAATTTATATAATGTGTCTAGATTTTATGTATAAGTATATGTACGAATTATGACAAGTTATGAAATATTTAATGAAAAATAAAGTGGAAGATTAATTTTGAAGTCAAAGTATTTGAAACGATTTTAGAATCATTATTCAAGTGATTAAATAGTGTTATGATGGTTAAAGAAGTATGAAATTTTACTTAAATGCACAGGAATAGGTAGTACATGATCAAATGGCCCAGCCCGCCCGTGCGCGGCCCAACCCGGCCCGGTTTGGACCGGGCTAAGCCTGGCCCGGACCCGATTTAGGTTTGGCTCAGCCCGAGCCCGAACTACTCATGGGCGGCCGAACACTAGACTTTTTTTTAAAAAACTCACGTGCCCGGCACATGCTCTACAGGCCGTCTTCCACTGCACTACCGTTACGATACGATTTGATCCGAAATCTCCGACGAGATTTCGGACTTTGCCGTTACTTAATCCCTAAAAAGTTATCTATAAATATCTTCCACTCTTCCTTCTCCTCTCTCTATTGCCGCAGATTGAATTTTCTTTCCTCTCTATTTATTTTTCTCTCCTCTTTCCCGTCTCTGTTGAAGGAAAGCTTTCGCCGTCGTGAGCCGCCGGACCCCTCCGATCACCCTATTATCTTCGCCGGTTAGTGAACTTGGCCTCCTCGTGTTTAATATGGTTCCACCTAGTATAAAGGGCTATATCATCGATTTGTTTTATTTTATCTTGTCCGGTCAAATTGGCCGACCGACGACCTCTGTCCGGCCTGGCTTCGACTCGGGAAGTTTCCTCCCGGTTTCACCTGGCCGATGGTACCTTCCATCGGCCGGCTCAACCTCCGATTGAGGCTAAGCCATGTGGACTCTTCTCGTCGGCCTCGCGACTTGGCTCCGGCCACTGCCGCCGCCGTCCATGCTTCCTTGGGAGCTAGTTTAGCTCCCCTTTCTATCCTCTATCTTCTTGTGAGGTTTTCAGGCCGCATTCACCACGCATTGGGTGGATTGGCATCTCCTTTAATGGAGGTTTTCCTTTTTTTTTTCCTCCATGGCTCTACCGGGTAAGAGGGGAAGAAGGTGATGGTGAAGGAGATGGGCTTTGGGCTGGGCCAAACCCCCTCCTTTTGTGCTGTGCTTGGACAGCAAGCAAACCGAGAGCTGGTGGTGATTGGGCAGCTTACAGCCTATTTGGGCTAGCCCACGACGAAACTACCGTTTTATATTTAATTAAATAGTTTTATGACTAATTTTTTTTGCTTATGGTGTGATTATATTCATCATATTATCCATTCACTACTATACGTGGAGGATTTTTGTTACGCAGTGGGAAGCAAATAATTAGGAGCGATTTTAGGCAAATAACTCTTCCTTAATCTAAGGATAGTATAACCATGATGTGATGAAGCTAGCATTTTGATTCTATAGTAATGTTATGACATCTATGTTCATGTGTTATTTGTTAGCATTTATGTATTATTATGTCATGAGGACTGTATACATATTTTGCATATTGTATGCGCTTTAGTTATGATGATCATGCTATGTGTATTAGACATTACACTATTATCACTAAGTAGTTAAATCCCATCTTGGTAGTACCTTTATAGTCACTCAGCTAAGGGTAAGGTAAGGACAGAGCGTATATATATTAGTTATATATATATTGGTCTACGCATGAGATTGTTAGTATAAGATTCGTGGGATCTTATCTAACTAACTCCACTCGATTACGTTCTTATTCCAAAATCAACTCATCTATTGGGAGAATCTGACTGTTTAATTAAAACAAAGCATTGCGATGATCCCTGCGGATGGTAATCCAATGTGATTTCTGCCCAGTGCTCTGAATGTCAAAGTGAAAAAATTCAACTAAGCGCGGGTAAACAGCGGGAGTAACTATGACTCTCTTAAGGTAGCCAAATGCCTCGTCATCTAATTAGTGACGCGCATGAATGGATCAATGAGATTCCTACTGTCCTTGTCTACTATCGCGAAACTACAGCCAAGGGAACGAGCTTTACAGAATTAGCGGGGAAAGAAGATCATGTTGAGCTTGACTCTAGTCTGACTTTGTGAAGTGACTTGTGAGGTGTAGGATAAGTGGGAGCTGGGCTCTCCCGGCGAAAGTGAAATACCACTACTTTTAACATTATTTTACTTATTTTATGGGTCGGAAGCAGGGCCCAGCCCCTCTTTTTGGCTTTCAAGGCCCGCTCTCGGCGGGCCGATCCGGGCGGAAGACATTGTCAGGTGGGGATTTGGCTGGGGCAGCACATAACGCAAGTGTCCTAAGATGAGCTCAACGGAAATAGAAATCTCGTGTGGAACAAAAGGGTAAAAGCTCGTTTGATTCTGATTTTCCAATATGAATATGAACCATGAAAGCGTGGCCTATCGATTCTTTAGATCTTCGAAGTTTGAAGCTATATGTGTTAGAAAAGTTACCACAGGGATAACTGGCTTGTGGTAGCCAAGCATTCATAGCGACATTGCTTTTTAATCCTTCGATGTCAGCTCTTCCTATCATTGTGAAGCAGAATTTACCAAGTGTTGGATTGTTCACCCACCAATAAGGAACGTGAGCTGGGTTTATACTATCATGAGACAGGTTAGTTTTACCCTACTGATTATCATGCCGCGATAATAATTCAACCTAGTACGAGAGGAACCGTTGATTCACACAATTGGTCATCGCACTTGGTTGAAAAGCCAGTGGCGCGAAGCTACCATGTGTAGGATTATGACTGAACACCTTTAAGTTAGAATCCAAGCTAGCATGCGACGCTAGCGCTCGCCACCCCTCTCGACCCGAAGTAGGGGCATCTGCCCCACGGGCCCATGCTAATAGCCCAGCCCCCCCGGCGGATCAGCCGCGGGCGGCCGCCTTGAAGTTCAATTCCCCATGGGCGACGGGTAGAATCCTTTGAAGACGACTTAAATATGTGATAGGGTGATGATGGTAATAGCATTTAGTGTCTGATAGTTGACACAAAAATGTCATGTCCCATTTTTTTTTCGCACCAATAGCACGGGCGATGAGTATGAGCTATGACTTGGTTGAATGAGGTCTTGCTCTAACATCTCGGCTACCATCTTTGAGATGACTTCCTTTTGCATATGTGAATATCGATATGGCCTCACATTCGCCAGTGCAGCCCCGGGCACAATCTCTATGCGATGGTCCGCCGTTCCTCTTGGTGGCAACTTCTTTGGTTCCTCAAATAGTCCAACAAATTTGTTTAATAAATTAGACAACTCAATGGTAGTATCTGGACTCATTTGAGGCTCATCTCCTGCTGGTCATAACTGAAGAAGATAGGCCAAATCACTTGACATGGCAGCCCCACCATCGGCTGCATCGCAGAAATCTCCTGAGATCGAACGCCATCAAGCCGCACATCTTTGTTTCCTTGCTTAAATTTCATCCACATGCTCCGAAAATCAAAAGTGACGGGTCCTAAGCTTTGTAACCATTGTGTGCCTAGAACAATGTTCGCTCCTTCCAACGGATACAAGTCCACAATGATGTCGTGTCCTTGCACCCATATACCGACTCGGTGACACAAGCTCTCCGCCTTAAGCTTCGTGCCGTCTCTAATAGCAATGTCAAACCCCGTGGTCGGTTCAACATCTAAGCCCAATCTCCTCACTAATCTCTCGTCTAGAAAGTTGTGTGTACTCCCCGAATCGATTAGGATATGCACATAGTGCTTTCTAACGAGTCCATCTACCCGCAATGCCCTCGGTGCGGAAGCACCCGAATATGCATGTATTGATATTTTAGCTTGAATATCTTCCTCCGCGCCCTCCTCAATGGCCTCCTCATGGACCTCGTCTAAACACTCTCCATCGCCCACAACCTCATCATTCTCCTCGAGATCGTCGATGAGCATCACACTCCCGATCGATTTGGAACACCGATGACCGGGGATGAAACGTTCATCGCATCGAAAGCAAAGACTCTTCGCTCTTCGCTCCTCCACCTGGGCAGGTGTGAGAATTTGAACAGGGGGTCTTGTGCCTCCTCTAACATTGGAATAAAGTCTCAAAGGTGGTCGTGGTCTAGTACTCGCAGCCGAGGCAAAATTTATTACAAGAAGCAGTCCGCGCAATCGAGGGAAAATATTCACTAAATATTTTCTCGTAGTTAGAAAATTATGAAACTAAGTGGAATCGTTCCGTAACTCCTTGACCTACGTTTTTTGTATTTATGCCCTTAGCATACTCTAACTCCAATTGTGACGAAAGTATGATTTAGTGCGGATGATGGTGGTGGTGACAGGTGGAATGGAAGTTAGGATTAGTTAGCGTTATGGATGATAATGGAGATGAGGGTGGATGGTTGATGTTGGTTAAGGGATAAAGACAAAGGAGAAGAAGTGGTCGAGATTCTAAGGAAGAGGGAGGACTCGACAATTGAGGGAGATTAGAAGTTAGGAGAGACCTTGCCAACGGTAGAGGTGGTAGGTTGGTGAAAAGGGAGGAGGGAGATTAGAGTAGACAAAATAGAGAGAAGATAGGAGGCAAGAAATTATTAATCCAATAGCATAATGAATTTGATTACTATCCACACCTTTATAGAGGCTAGCCAACAAGCCCTAATAATAATAAATAACCCTAATCCTAGTGCAATCCTGCCGATCGTGTTTGAACGCACAAAAGACGTTCTCTGTATGTGCTAATGCGATGGCGTTCGAATGCACCCCACCACATTCGAACGCGCATTTCACATTCTCTGTATTTACGAACCTGATGTAGGCGTTCGCAAGGGCGTTCGAACGCAACCTACAAAAATTTTATTTAAATGAAAATAAACAACTAATGCAATAAGAAATAACTCTAATAAGGTATATCACATTGTCAGGTGGGGAGTTTGGCTGGGGCGGCACATCCTTAAAAGATAATGCAGGTGTCCTAAGATGAGCTCAACGAGAATAGAAATCTCGTATGGAACAAAATGGTAAAAGCTTGTTTGATTCTGATTTCTAGTACGAATACGAACCGTGAAAGTGTGGCCTATCAATCCTTTAAATCTTCGGAGTTTGTAGCTAGAGGTGTCAGAAAAGTTACCACAGGAATAACTGGCTTGTGGCAGCCAAGCGTTCATAGCGACATTGGTTTTTGATCCTTCGATGTCGGCTCTTCCTATCATTGTGAAGTAGAATTCACCAAGTGTTGGATTTTTCACCTACCAATAGGGAACGTGAGCTGGGTTTAGACCGTCGTGAGATAGGTTAGTCTTATCCTACTGATGATCGTGCCGCGATAGTAATTCAACCTAGTACGAGAGGAACTGTTGATTCACATAATTGGTCATCGCGCTTGGTTGAAAAGCTAGTGGCGAGAAGCTACCGTGTGTAGGATTATGACTGAACGCCTCTAAGTTAGAATCCGAGCTAGTATGCGGCGCTAGCGCTCGCCGCCCCTCCCGACCCGAAGTAGGGGCATCTGCCCCCACGAGCCCATGCCATTGGCCAAGCCCCTGCAGTGGATCAGCCGCGAGTGGTCGCCTTGAAGTTCAATTCCCCACGGGCAATGGGCAGAATCTTTTGAAGACGACTTAAATATGTGACGGGGCATTGTAACTAGCAGAGTGGCCTTGCTGCCACGATCCACTCAGATCCAGCCCTTCGTCGCACGGATTCGTCCCTCCCTCGCAACTTTTTCCCTTCCCCGTCCTGACCGTGAGGCTAGCACTCCTTAGGCCTTCAAACCACTTAAGCATTTAGGAGGCCTAAGGAAGCAAATAAGAAAGCGGGCACAACCTCGGGTGCCCGACCACAGCCATCAAACTGTCCGCTGCACTTGGGCCTTCACTTAGGCCTTGCAAGGCCTAAGGAATCGAAGGCAACAAAATAAGCGTTCACACGCTCGGTTGCCCACCACAGCTAGCAAACTGCCTGCCTCGGACTACACTTAACTTAGGGTCCTTGGGCTTGTCGCACCTAGACTGCGCTAGCGATGAACGGACTACACTTAGGCACTTAGGGCCTTGTAAGTCAGCAGTGTGCACTCGAGAAGCATCGGCTAAGTGCCCAACCGAACCAATTCGAACACCAAACTGCAACCACAAACCAGTTTGTTCCGTAAACGTGAGGATGCTTCGACACGCCCGCACCCGTTGTTCTGCCCGGCCATGCCCACGGATACGCATGACGTTCGGATCCGCTCCTACTATTGGCCTGGGCCCTGCTTACTCAGTGCCCATAGTGCACAATAAGATCACCCTATGCACAACAAGCTCACTTGGTGCCTCTTGCATAGCCCTCCTCCTAGTTCGGCAATACTTAGTGTCCACTCTCCGTCGCTAACTGCCCCCACACCTTGCCCAACACCTCTACCATGTGAGTGAGCTATTATAAATGAGCCTTGTGACCCTGTGCGAGAAAAAACTAGTCCATGCGGCTCAATCTCGGCCCCTTGGCATAGCAGCGGGCGTCGAAGTGCGGATGCGTGCCGCGCGCTCCAGTGGACAGCCCCCTAGCATTGGCCCGTGCGGGAAAAAACTAGCCAACAAAGCTCATTTTTGGCCCCTTGGCTGAGCTGATAGCGCTTGGCATGGGCCTGTGCGGGAAAAAAACTAGAAAAGGGGGCTCATTTTTGGCCCCTTGGCGGAACATCCACAGAATGGTTAGCAGCGGGCACCCGTTGTTTGAACGCTACGCAAATGCTCGGGTTGACAGCGATTGGCATGGGCCTGTGTGGGAGAAAATTAGCCAACGGGGCTCATTTTTGGCCCCTTCGCCGAGCATCCATAGACTGGTTAGCAACGGGTTGGCACGGACTAAGTCTTTGAGATAGACAACGACCGCGCGGCGCTCAACTTCGAAGTAGCAAAGTTAAGCCAACCGTTCACTTCACATGCGATGCACCTGTTTTTGGATTGCGACAAAGCAATGATAAGCAAAATATAATGTTTGGCAAACAAGATTGTGATTCTCTATTGATTGGAAAAGAAGTTAGACATGCCAACGATAAGAAATTTTAAAGAGTCAAGATAGCTATCGAGGGCAAAATGAACACCATTGAACCAGTGACACTTCGGTTGCGAAGCTGGCTCACTTAATGCTTCTCAATAGTTCTCCTATACTACTAAGTATAGGCATCCCCAATTCTGCAACCCGGGGGTTCAAAGGTCTTGTGGGGGCGTTATGTTTTGAAAGTAAGCCCCATTTGGGTTTTGGCCCATGAGTTTTATAGGCATGTGTGGGGAAAATCTCAAACTAGTGTTGCGACGACACTAATATTGTGATCTCAAGGTTGCTTCGCAAGGAGCTTTTAAAGAAAACCAAAAGACACTCAACAATACTTGGCCATATGCCTTAGGAACAACCGAGCTGCTTCATTAGTGGTGCAAAGCAGCGGAGCCGGTATGAAAGTCGCATACTTTGAGAACTGATCCACCACAACCAACACTGAGCCAATGTCCTCGACCTTTGGCAAGCTCGATGTGAAGTCCATCGAAACACTTTCCCATGGCCGCTCAGGAACGGGGAGCGGTTCCAACAACCCACAAGGCTTTGCGCACTCCACCTTGTCTCGTTGGCAAATGAGACAAGTGCGCACATACTCTTCGACGTCTTCCCCTATCTTTGGCCAATATTATGCTCTTTCCACAAGAGCCAATGTCCGATGTACGCCCGGATGACCTGCCCACAAGGTGTCATGACACTCCTTGAGCAGTTCTCTTCTCAAGTTGTTTGCCCGGTGCACGTACACACAGTTTCTTTTGTCATGATGAGTCCCTCCTAGACCCAAAACCGTCGCGTCTTGCCTTCGTCTACAAGCAATGTATGACCGCTGTCATCTCCTTTTCGTGCACCGTATACCTCCGCTCCGTATATCCTTCTTGCACAAGAACTTCTTCAATGGCATAATCTGAGGCATCCATGTGAACTTCAAACGAAAGATAGTAGTTTGGCAACCGCAACACGGGTTCCTCCATCACCGCTCTCTTCAAATTAGCAAAGGCTTCTTAACATTGACCACTCCCATGAGCGGTCCTTCTTCAGCAAATCAGTCAGCAGCGCAACCCTCCGCGAGTAGCTTGCAATGAACCGCTGATAATAGTTGACAAGTCCCAAAAATGAGCGAAGTTCTGTCACCCTCAAAGGGACTTGCCAATCATGAATGGCACGGACTTTCTCCTCATCCATGCGAATGCAACCTCCGCCAACTTTGTGTCCAAGGAACATGATTTTCTCTTGTGCAAAATAGCACTTCTTCTTCACATAGAGGGAGTGGTCCCTTGACACCTTGAAGATGACCTTGAGATGTTGGATGTGTTCTTCCAACGTCCTGCTGTACACCACAATGTTGTCAAGGTAGACCACCACGAACTTGTCAAGGTATTCATGGAATAACTAGTTCATGAGAGTACAAAAGGTTGCAGGGGCATTCGTTAAGCCGAATGGCATCACTAAGAATTCGAATGCGCCATAACGTGTCACACACGTTGTCTTTGCTTCATCACCTTCCGCAACTCTGACTTGCCAATACCTTGACCGCAAGTCTAATTTGGAGAAGTACTGCGCTCCTCCAAGTTGATCAAACAAGTCCGCAATGAGAGGAATTGGGTAGTTATTTTTTATCATCACATTGTTCAAGGCGTGATAGTCTACACATAGTCGTAGACTTCCATCATGCTTCTTTTGGAATAGCACCGGCACCCCAAACGGTGCCTGAGCTGCGGATCAACCAGCCTTTAAGCAACTCATCAAGTTGCTTCCGAAGTTCCACCAACTCCGGGGGAGACATGCGGTATGGTGAACGGGCTGGAGGCTTTGCCCCTGGCTCCAATTCGATCTTGTGATCCACCGCTCGCTAAGGAGGCAAGGTCTTCGGCAATTCGGGCGGCATCACATCCCCAAACTCCTTCAAAACTCTTGCGACCTCAAGAGAAATTGGGCCATTCTCCAAAGGATCCGTCTCAAGCTTCAAGGCCACCAAGAATGTTTGGTCACCCTTCTTGACACCCTTCTTTAGTTGAAGTGCTGAAAGTTGCTTTCTCTCCTTTGTCGTCGTCTTTGCCACCGGGACGACACAAGAGGACTCATCCCCCATCATGCAAAGAGCATTAAGAAATGGCATTGGTACTCCTCTCGTCGTTTGTAGAAATTCCATCCCAAGAGTGTCTTGGAAGTCATCCAAAGGAACCGCCATAAAATTGGCCTAGCCTCTCCAAGACCCAACCGCAACATGCACATCCTTCGCTTGCCCTACGATCGGTTGAGACTTCGAATTCACTGCCTTCATTCGACTTGAGTCCTTCGTCGACTTTCCATTGAGCTCAATATTGACGAACATTAGCTCATTTGCCTTTCGGTTCTTTGAAGGGAAAGACTTTCGCTTCTCCCCCACTTAAGCCTTGAGTGCATTTAGAAGCCGCAATGCCCCCATGCGAGGGCCCTCCGTCGACTTCTCATCGTCACTCTCTGAACTTTGCTCTTGGGCTTGCACTACATTGAGCGACTTCCGTTGCGGGCAATTCTTCACAAAATGTGGCCCTCTGCATAGGAAGCACCTATCCTCGGGACTCTTGTTCGGCTTTGCATCCTTTTGCCATGATCCCTTCTTTTCGCTTTGCATCACTCCTTTGCCTTTCGGCCTTTGGGGCTTTGCATTGCTCATCGAAGGTTTCTTCCTCAGATTTTTAGGGGCTGAATAATCCGTCAGGTGCTCCACCGCAGCTTGGGCCGTTGCTAAGTCAGGAATGTCTCGACGTCACAACTTTGTTTATGCCCAAGGCTTCAAGCCTTCCAAGAAGTGAAAAAGCTTGTCTTTCTCCGACATGTCCCGAATGTCCAACATGAGTGTCGAGAATTGCTTGACATATTCTTGAATCGACCCCATTTGTGTGAGTGTTGCAAACTTCGCCTTGCGATGAACTCCACATTTTCAGGAAGGAACTACACCTTCAGCTCCCATTTCAAATCCTCCCAAGTATTGATGTTGCAGCGGCCACCTTGGATGTCCTCATAACAAGTCCACCACCATAGCTTGGCATCCCCGTTGATGCCTTTTAGAATTGCTCAGATGTGGCTCCGTAATCAGCACTGGTACTGCTGGTCCTTTGCCCAAATCCGCTGGATTTGCCGCTTGACTTGTCTCTCCGCCTTGCTTATGGCTCCCCATTTTGCAAGGATGTTGCTCTTGTCGACCTGCTCTTATACCACTTATCACGGACTAAGTCTTTGAGATAGACAACGACCGCGCGACACTCAACTTCCCAGTAGCAAAGTTAAGCTAGCCGTTCACTTCACAAGCGATGCACCTATTTTTGGATTGCGATAAAACAAAGACAAGCAAAATACAATGTTTGGCAAACAAGATTACGATTCTCTATTGATTGGAAAAGAAATTACAAGACATGCCAACGACAAGAAATTTTAAAGGGGCAGGATAGCCAATGAGGGCAAAATGAACACCATTGAACCAGTGGCACTTCGGTTGCGAAGCTGGCTCACTTAATGCTTTTCGATAGTTCTCCTATACTACTAAATATGAGCATCCCCAATTCTGCAACTCGGGGGGGTTCAAAGGTCTTGTGGGGCGTTACGTTTTGAAAGTAAGCCCCATTTGGGTTTTGGCCCATGAATTTTATAGGCATGTGTGGGGAAAATCTCAAACTAGTGTTGCGACGATACTAATATTGCAATCCCAAGGTTGCTTCGCAAGGAGCTCTTGAAGGAAACCAAAAGACACTCAAAAACATGCAAAAGACATGGGGTTGGCATCCCATTACAGACTCGAAAAGTGGTAAATATAATAGGATCGACACTGCGAACAAAACGGTACTAACAAGGCGCTCGTGGTTTGAACGCTTGGGTTGACGACGCCTAGCATGAGCCTGTGCGGGGGAAAAACTAGTCAATGGGGTTCATTTTTGGCCCCTTGATACAGGAACGAGTGCCATTGTGCGGAGGGGCGCCGTACTGTTAGGAGCGTTTTGTTCGCAATATCGATCCTATTGTATTTACCGCTTTTTGAGTCTATAAATGAGATGCCAACCCTATGTCTTTTGCATGTTTTTGAGTTTCTTTTGGTTTCCTTCAAAAGCTTCTTGCGAAGCAACCTTGGGATTGCAATATTAGTATCGTCGCAACACTAGTTTGGAATTTTACCCGCACATGCCTACAAAACTCATGGGCCAAAATCCAAATGGGGCTTACTTTCAAAATGTAACGCCCACAAGATCTTTGAACCCCCCGGGTTGCAGAATTGAGGATGCTCATACTTAGTAGTATAGGAGAACTATTGAGAAGCATTAAGTGAGCCAGCTTTGCAACCGAAGTGCGACTGGTTCAATGGTGTTCATTTTGTCCTCGATGGCTATCCTGCCCCTTTAAATTTTTTGTCGTTGGCATGTCTTGTAACTTCTTTTCCAATCAATAGAGAATCGCAATCTTTTTGCCAAATTGTGTATTTTGCTTATCTTTGCTTTGCCACAATTCAAAATAGGTGCATCGCTAGTGAAGTGAACGACTGACTTAACTTTGCAACTTGAATGTTGAGTACTGTGCGGTCTTTGTCCATCTCAAAGACTTAGTCCGTGACAAATGGTATCATAGCGGGTCGACAAGAGGAACATCCTTGCAAAATGGGGTGCCATAAGCAAGGCGGAGAGACAAGTCAAGCGGCAAATATAACAGATTTGGGCAAAGGACCAGCAGTGCTAGTGCTGATTATAGAGCCACATATGAGGGATTTTGAATGACATCGAAGTAACAAGGAGACATGGAGGCACATATCTCACAACTAAATGCCAATGTTGCTCAAATATACACTCTTGGCGATTGGCTGGATCACTTGGAGACGTATCAGCAACACATGGATGACGAAGTCGAAACGTTGCGAGACAATACCAAGGAAGCTGTCCAGCATCTCAAAGAGCAGTTAGCGGACCTCTCTGCAAGGGTGACGGTACTCACGCGAGGCATGAGCACCATGCAACCCGCCGCACAAATAGAGAGATATTCTGAAAGGGTCAGAGTGTCGGAACCGCGCTGCTAAAAGGGTGCAAGGGATGCCAAAGAGTTGGAGAACTTTTTTTTCGATGTTGAGCAATACTTTCAAGTGGTGCGATCGGACTCGGAAGAAACAAAAGTCACTTTCGCAACGATGTACCTTGACGGGGATGCCAAGCTATGGTGGTGGACTTGTTATGAGGACATCCAAGGTGGCCGCTGCAACATCAATACTTGGGAGGATTTGAAATGGGAGCTAAAGGTGCAGTTCCTTCCTGAAAATATTGGAGTTCATCGCAAGGCGGAGTTTGCGACACCTCACACAAATAGGGTCAATTCGAGAATATGTCAAGCAATTCTCGACGCTCATGCTGGACATTCGGGACATGTCGGAGAAGGACAAGCTTTTTCACTTCTTGGAAGGCTTAAAGCCTTGGGCACAAATAGAGTTGCAATGTCGGGACATTCTTGACATAGCAGCGGCCCAAGCTGCAGCGGAGCGCTTGACGGATTATTCAACCCTTGAAAACCAAAGAAGAAACCTTCGATGAGCAATGAAAACCAAAGAAGAAACCTTCGATGAGCAATGCAAAGCCCAAAGGCCGAAAGGCAAAAGGGTGATGCAAAGCGAAAAGAAGGGATCATGGCAGAAGTGTGTGAAGCCGAACAAGAGTCCCGAGGAGGGGTGTCTCATATGCGGAGGGTTATGTTTTGTGAAGAATTGCCCGCAACGGAAGTTGCTCAATGCAGTGCAAGCCTAAGAGCAAATTTCGGAGAGCAAGATGAGAAGTCAACGGAGGGCCCTCACATGGGGGCATTGCGACTTCTAAACGCACTCAAGGCTCAAGTTGGGGGAGAAGTGAAGATCTTTGCCTTCAAAGAACTGAAAGCCTAACGAGCTAATGTTTGTCAACATTGAGCTCAATGGAAAGTCAACCAGGGCGTTGGTTGACACTGGTGCCACTAATAACTTCATAGCGGACTATGAAGCACAACGACTTGGGTTACTCCTTTCAAAGGACTCAAGTCGAATGAAGGTGGTGAATTCGAAGTCTGAATCAATCGCCAGGCAAGCGAAGGAGGTGCATGTTGCTGTTGGGTCTTGGAGAGGCAAAGCCAATTTCATGGTGGTTCCTTTGGATGACTTCCAAGTCATTCTTGGGATGGAGCTCCCGCAAAGGCAAGAGGAGTGCCAATGCCGTTTCTTAATGCGCTTTGCATGATGGGGAATGAGTCCCCTTGTGTTGTCCCGTGGCGAAGACGACGACAAAGGAGACAAAGCAACTTTCAGCACTTCAGCTGAAGAAAGGTGTCAAGAAGGGTGAACAAACATTCTTGGCGGCATTGAAGCTTGAGGCAGATCCTTTGGAGAATGGCCTAATTCCTCTTGGGGTTGCGAAGGTTTTGAAGGAGTTTGGGAATGTGATGTCGCCCGAATTGCCAAAGACCTTGCCTCCGCGGTGAGCGGTGGATCACAAGATCGAATTAGAGCTAGGGACAAAGCCACCAGCCCGTGCACCATACCGCATGTCTCCTCCAGAGTCGGTGGAACTTCGGAAGAAACTTGATGAGTTGCTTAAGGATGGATTGATTCGTAGCTCAAAAGCATCATTTGGGGCGCCGATGCTATTTCAAAAGAAGCACGATGGAAGTCTATGACTATGTGTAGACTATCGCGCCTTGAACACAGTGACGATAAAAAATAACTACCCAATCCCTCTCATTGCGGACTTGTTTGATCAACTTGGAGGAGCGCAAAGTACTTATCCAAATTAGACTTGTGCTCGGGGTATTGGCAAATCAGAGTTGCAGAAGGTGATGAAGCAAAGACAACGTGGGTGACACGTTATGGTGCATTCGAATTTTTGGTGATGCAATTCGGCTTGACGAATGCCCCTGCAACCTTTTGTACACTCATGAACCAACTGTTCCATGAGTACCTTGACAAGTTCGTGGTGGTCTACCTCGAGGACATCGTGGTGTATAGCAAAATGTTGGAAGAGCACATCCAACATCTCAAAGCCATCTTCAAGGTGCTAAGGGACCACTCCCTCTATGTGAAGAAGAAGAAGTGCTATTTTGCACAAGAGGAAATCATGTTCCTTGGACACCAAGTTGGCGGAGGTCGCATTCGCATGGACGAGGAGAAAGTCCGTGCCATTCATGATTGGTGAGTCCCTTCGAAGGTGACAAAACTTCGCTCATTTTTGGGACTTGTCAATTATTATTGGTGATTCGTTGCAAGCTACTTGCGGAGAGCTGCGCCGTTGATGATTTGCTGAAGAAGGATCGTTCGTGGGAGTGGTCAAGCAAATGTCAAGAAGCCTTTGCTGATTTGAAGAGAGCGTTGATGGAGGAACCCCGTGTTGCGGTTGCCAAACTACTCCCTTCCATTTGAAGTTCACATGGATGCCTCAAATTATGCCGTCGGAGGAGTTATTGTGCAAGAAGGACATCTGGTTGCTTATGAAAGTCAGAAGCTGAATGAGACGGAGCGGAGGTATACGGTGCATGAAAAGGAGATGACGGCGGTCGTACATTGCCTTCGTGCTTGGAGGCATTACCTCCTTGGGTCTCGCTTTGTGGTGAAGACCGACAATGTTGCCTTGAGTTACTTCCAAACTCAAAAGAAGCTCTCTCCAAAGCAAGCAAGATGGCAAGACTTCTTGGTTGAATTTGACATGGTTTTGGAATACAAACCAAGTCGAACAAATCATGTTGCAGATGCATTAAGCGGCAAGGCTGAACTTGCTGCTCTCAAAGCGGTGGCGAACGAGAGTATAAGCCAAGTGCAAGCGTCGCTTCTAAAGAAGATTCGTGAGGGAATGCAAAGCGATCCGAAAGCGGAGACCCTCAAGAAGCTTGTAGACGAAGGGAGATGTGACGGTTTTGGGTCCAGTTGGGACTCATCATGACAAAAGGAAACCATGTGTATGTGCCACGGGCAAACAACTTGAGAAGAGAACTGCTCAAGGAGTGTCATGACACCTTGTGAGCAGGTCATCCGGGCGTACATCAGACCTTGGCTCTTGTGGAAAGAGCTTACTATTGGCTAAAGAAGGGGGGAAGACGTCGAAGAGTATGTGCACACTTGTCTCATTTGCCAACATGACAAGATGTTGTGTGCGAAACCTTGATCGCTCCCTGTTCCTTAGTGACTGTGGGAATGTGTATCTTTGGACTTCATTTCGAGCTTGGCAAAG
Organism: Typha latifolia; assembly: GCF_019914945.1. Classification (NCBI taxonomy): domain Eukaryota; kingdom Viridiplantae; phylum Streptophyta; class Magnoliopsida; order Poales; family Typhaceae; genus Typha; species Typha latifolia. The sequence goes on along the minus strand of NC_133098.1, from coordinate 8,708,312 downwards.
GTCGGGGACATTGGCTCAATATTGGTTGTGGTGGATTGATTCTCAAAGTATGCGACCTTTATACTGGCTCCGCTGCATTGCATCGTTGATGAAGCAGCTTGTTTGTTTCTAAGGCATGTGGCCAATTATTGGGGAGTTTCACAAAACATCGTGAACGATAGGGAACCTCGGTTCTTGGGTCAATTTTGGACGGAGTTGTTCAAACTCTTGGGGTCAAAACTCTTCTTCTCCACAAGCCTTCATCCCCAAACTAATGGCCAAATTGAAAGAATAAATGCTTTTCTTGAGCAATACTTGCAGCATTCTGTTAGTGGCAATCAGCGAGATTGGGTCAAGCTACTTGACGTTGCCCAATTCTCGTAAAACTTGCAACGGAGCTCTGCATCCACCAAAATCTTTTCAAAGTTATTATGGGACAACAACCTTCCACACCGCACACTTTGGTGGTGTGTTACACAAGCAGCAGCCCTTTGGCATATCATCTTGCCAAAGAATGGCATCAGATTGCGGAGATTGCCAAAGCCTATCTTGAGAAGGCAGCATAATAGATGAAGAAGTGGGCAGACAAGAATAGAAGGCCTCGAGACTTCAAGAAAAGGTGATTTGGTGCTGGTCAAGCTTCAACTGGCATCGCTCAAGTTCTTTTGCACAAAAAACTTGCTCGCAATAATGAAGGCCCCTTTCCTGTCATCAACAAAGTAGGCAATGTGTCCTACCGAGTGCAACTCCCGACTTGGCTAAAAATCCATCAGGTGTTCCATGTGAGCTGCCTCAAACCATATCATGCCGATCGCGAAGACCCTTCTCGCAATGTGTCAAGCTGGCCAAACCCCACAACGACATCACTTGAAAGGCAGGTTTACACCATCATAGCGGACAGAATGCGGACTTTGCCCAACGGAGCTACGGAGACCGAATACTTGGTCAAATGGAAGAATCTTCCAATGTAAGAAGCTAGTTGGGAACTTGAAGAAGCTCTGCGACATGAAGAAGACAAAGTTCAAGCATACCAGAAGAAGAACTTGGCGAGTACGTCAATATGAAGTCCAGCATCACTTGGTAGCAGCCGAAGATCACCTCGACGGGGATGTCGAGAGTCTAAGTGGGGGAGTATGTTAGGACCGTTTTGTTCGCAATTTCGGTCCTATTGTATTTATCGCTTCTTGAGTCTGTAATTGGGATGCCAACCCCATGTCTTTTGCATGTTTTTGAGTGTCTTTTGATTTCCTTCAAGAGCTCCTTGCGAAGCAATCTTGTGACCGTAATATTACTGTCGTCGCAACACTAGTTTGGGATTTTCCTTGCACATACCTACAAAACTCATGCGCCAAAACCCAAATGGGGCTTACTTTCAAAACGTAATGCCCCACATGACCTTTGAACCCCTTGGGTTGTAGAATTGGAGATGCTCATACTTAGTAGTATAGGAGAACTAACGAGAAGCATTAAGTGTGCTAGCTTCGCAACCGAAGTGCCACTGGTTCAATGGTGTATATTTTGCCCTCGATGGCTATCCTGCCCTTTTAAATTTTTTGTCATTGGCATGTCTTGTAACTATTTTCCAATCAAAAGAGAATCACAATCTTTTTGCCAAACTATGTATTTTGCTTGTATTTACTTAGTTGCAGTCCAAAACAGGTGCATCGCTCGTGAAGTGAATGGCTGACTTAACTTTGCAACTTGAAAGTTGAGTGTTGTGCAGTCTTTGTCCACCTCAAAGACTTAGTCCATGATAGTGCGTTGTGGCTGACAGTGCCTGGCATGGGCCTATGCGGAAAAAAAAATTAGCCAATGGGGCTTATTTTTGGTCCCTTGGCACAGCAACGGACAGAGTAGTGCGGAGGGGCGCCGCACACTCTAGCTAACAGCCCCTGGCATGGGCTTGTGGGGGAAAAAACTTGCCAATGGGGCTCATTTTTGGTCCCATGGCACAGCAGTGGGCACCATAGTGCGGAGAGGCGCCGCGCGCTCCAGCTGACAGACCCTAGCATGGGCCTGTGCGGGAAAAAAACTAGCCCATGGGGCTCATTTTTTGTTGGACATACGTTACAGCAATGCAGCGGGCTATCACGGACTAAGTCTTTGAGATAGGCAAAAGACCGCGTGGCATTCAACTTTCAAGTTGTAAAGTTAAGTTAGCCGTTCACTTCAAAAATGATGCGCCTATTTTGCATTGCGACAAAGCAAAGATAAGCAAAATACAAAGTTTGGCAAAAAGATTGTGATTCTCTATTGATTAGAAAAAAAGTTACAAGACATGCCAACGACTAGAAATTTAAAGGGGTAGGATAGCCATCGAGGGCAAAATGAACACCATTGAACCAGTGGCACTTCGGTTGCGAAACTAGCTCACTTAATGCTTTTCGATAGTTCTCCTATACTACTAAGTAAGAGAATCCCCAATTCTACAATCCAGGGATTCAAAGGTCTTGTGTGGCGTTACGTTTTGAAAGAAAGCCCCATTTGGGTTTTGGCCCATGAGTTTTGTAGGCATGTGCGGGAAAAATCACAAACTAGTGTTGCGACGACACTAATATTATGATCCCAAGGTTGCTTCGCAAGGAGCTCTTAAAGGAAACCAAAAGACACTCAAAAATATGCAAAAGACATGGGGTTGGCATCCCATTTACAGACTCAAAAAGCAGTAAATATAATAGGACCGACATTGCCAATAAAACGGTCCTAATAGACTCCCCCATTTAGACTCTCGGCGTCCCCGTCGAGGTGATCTTCGGCTGCTACCAAGTGATGCTTGACTTCATCTTGATCTACTTGCCAAGTACTTCCGGTATGCTTGAACTTTGTCTTCTTCATGCCGCAGAGCTTCTTCAAGTTCCCAACTAGCTTCTGACATTGGAAAATTCCTCCATTTGATCAAGTATTCGGTCTTCGTGGCTCCGTTGGGTAAAGTCCGCACTCTGTCCGCTATGATGGTGTCAACGTGCCTTTCAAGCGACGCCGTTGTGGGGTTTGGCTGGCTTGACACATTGCGAGAAGGTTCTTTGCGATCGGCATGATACGGCTTGAGGCAACTCACATGGAAGACCGGATGGATTTTAAGCCAAGCCGGGAGTTGCACTCGGTAGGACACATTGCCTACTTTGTTGATGACAGGAAAGGGGCATTCATACTTGCGAGCAAGTCCTTTATGCACCTTGCGAAAGAACTTGAGCGATGCCGGTTGAAGCTTGACCAGCACCAAATCACCTTTTCTTGAAGTCTTGAGGCCTTATATTCTTGTCTGCCCACGTCTTCATCTTTTGTGCTGCTTTCTCAAGATAGGCTTTGGAAATCTCTGCATTCCGATGACATTTTTTGGTAAGGTGATATGTCGAAGGGCTACTGCCTTTGTAACCCACCACCAAAGTATGCGGTGTGGAAGGTTGTTGTCCCATGATAACATCGAAGGGGCTTTTGGTGGATGCAGGGCTCCGCTACAAATTGTACGAGAATTGGGCAACATCAAGTAGCTTGACCCAATCTGGCTGATTGGCACTAACAAAGTGTCGCAAGTATTGCTTAAGAAGAGCATTTATTCTTTCGGTTTGGCCATCAGTTTGGGGATGAAGGCTTGTGGAGAAGAAGAGTTTTGAACCCAAGAATTTGAGCAACTCTGTCCAAAATCGACCCAAGAATCGAGGATCCCTATCGTTCACGATGTTTTGTGGAACTCCCTAATACTTTGCCACATGCCTTAGAAACAAACGAGCTGCTTCATCAGCAGTGCAATGTAGTAGAGCCGGTATAAAGGTTGCATACTTTGAGAACCGATCCACCACAACCAACACTAAGCCAATGTTCCCGACCTTTGGCAAGCTCGAAATAAAGTCCAAAGAGACACTTTCCCATGGCCGCTCAGGAACGGGGAGCGGTTCCAACAACCTACAAGGGTTCGTGCGCTCCACCTTGTCCTGTTGGCAAATGAGACAAGTGCGCACATACTCTTCGACGTCTTCCCCCATCTCTGGTCAATAGTAAGATCTTTCCACAATTGTACGCCCGGATGACCTGCCCACAAGGTTTGATGACACTCCTTGAGTAGTTCTCTTCTCAAGTTGTTCGCTCGTGGCACATACACGCGGTTTCCTTTTGTCATGATGAGTCCTTCCTGGACCCAAAACTATCGCGTCTTCCCTTCGTCTACAAGCTTCTTGACAGTCTCCGCCATCGGATCGCTTTGCATTCCCTAGCAAATCTTCTTTAGAAGCGACGCTTGCACTTGCTTATACTCTCGTTCGCTACCTCTTTGAGAGCAGCAAATTCAGCCTTGCGGCTTAATGCATCCGCAACCTGATTTGTTCAATCTGGTTTGTATTTCAAAACCATGACAGATTCAGCTAGGAAGTTTTGCCCTTTTGCTTGCTCTGGAGAGAGCTTCTTTTGAGTTTGGAAATCACTCAAGGCAACATTGTTAATCTTCACCACAAAGCGAGACCTAATGAGATAATGCCTCCAAACATGAAGGCAATGTATGACCGCTGTCATCTCCTTTTTGTGCACCGTATACCTCCGCTCTGTATCATTCAACTTGTGACTTTCATAAGCAACCATATGTCCTTGCACAAGAACTCCTCCGATGGCATAATCTGAGGCATCCGTGTGAACTTCAAACGAAAGGGAGTAGTTTGGCAACCGCAACACGGGTTCCTCGATCACCGCTCTCTTCAAATCAGCAAAGGATGCTTGACATTTGCTTGGCCACTCCCTTTAACGGTCCTTCTTTAGCAAATCTGTCAGCGGCGCAGCTCTCGGCGAGTAGCTTGCAATGAACCGCCAATAACAGTTGACAAGTCCCAAAAATGAGCGAAATTTTGTCACCTTCGAAGTGACTCACCAATCATGAATGGCACAAACTTTCTCCTCGTCCATGAGAATGCAACCTCCGCCAATTTGGTGTCCAAGGAACATGATTTGCTCTTATGCGAAATAGCACTTCTCCTTCTTCACATAGAGGGAGTGGTCCCTTAGCACATTGAAGATGGCTTCGAGATGTTGGATGTGCTCTTCCAATGTCTTGTTGTATACCACGATGTCGTCAAGGTAGACCACTACGAACTTGTCATGGTATTCATGGAACAGCTAGTTCATGAGTGTACAAAAGGTTGCAGGTGCATTCGTCAAGCCGAATAACATCACCAAGAATTCGAATGCGCCATAACGTGTCACACACGTTGTCTTTGCTTCATCACCTTCCGCAACTCTGACTTGTCAATACCCTGAGCGCAAGTCTAATTTGGAGAAGTACCGCACTCCTCCAAGTTGATCAAACAAGTCCGCAATGAGAGGGATTAGGTACTTGTTTTTTATCATCACTTTGTTCAAGGCGCGATAGTCTACACACAGTTGTAGACTTCCATCATGCTTCATTTGAAATAGCACCGGCGTCCCAAACGGTGCTTTTGAGCTGGGAATCAATCCACCCTTAAGCAACTCATCAAGTTGCTTACGAAGTTCCACCATCTCTGAAGGAGACATGCGGTATGGTGCACGGGCTGGTGGCTTTGTCCCTGGCTCCAACTTGATCTTGTGATCCACCACTCGTTGAGGAGGCAAGGCGTTAGTAATTCGGGTGGCATGACATCCCCAAACTCCTTCAAGACCTTTGCGATCCCCGGAGGAATTGGGCCATACTCTAAAGGATCCGCCTCAAGCTTCAATGTCGCCAAGAATGTTTCCTCACCCTTATTGACACCTTTCTTCAGCTGAAGTGCTGAAAGTTGCTTTGTCTCCTTTGTCGTCGCTTCGCCACCAGGACGACACAAGGGGACTTATCCCCCATCATGCAAAGAGCATTAAGAAACGGCATTGTCACTCCTCTTACTGCCTCTTACCGTTTGCAGGAATTCCATCCCAAGAATGACTTGGAAGTCATCCAAAGGAACCGCCATGAAATTGGCTTTGCCTCTCCAAGACCCAACCACAGCATGCACATCCTTCGCTTGCCCAACAATCGGTTGAAACTTCGAATTCACCGCCTTTATTTGACTTTAGTCCTTCAAAAGGAGCAACCCAAGTCGTTGTGCTTCATGGTCCGCTATGAAGTTATGAGTGGCACTAGTGTCAACCAATGCCTTGGTCGACTTTCCATTGAGCTCAATGTCGACAAGCATTAGCTCGTTAGGCTTTCGATTCTTCGAAGGCAAAGATCTTCGCTTCTCCCTCACTTGAGCCTTGAGGGCATTTAGATGTCGCAATGCCCCCATGCGAGGGCCCTCCATTGACTTCTCATCGTCGTTCTCCGAACTTTGCTCTTGGGCTTGCACTGCATTGAGCGACTTTCGTTGCAGACAATTCTTCACAAAATAGGGCCCACCGCATAGCAAACACCCCTCCTCGTGACTCTTCTTCGGCTTCGCACCATTTTGCCACGATCCCTTCTTTTCGCTTTGCATCACCCCTTTTCCTTTCGGCCTTTGTGGTTTGCATTGCTTATCAAAGGTTTCTTCTTTGGGTTTTTCAGGGGTTGAATAATACGTCAAGCGCTCCGTCACAGCTTGGACCGCCGCTAAGTCAGGAATATCACGACGTCACAACTCTGTTTGTGCCCAAGGCTTCAAGCCTTCCAAGAAGTGAAAAAGCTTGTCCTTCTCCGACATGTCCCGAATGTCCCGAATGTCCACCATGGAATTATTATTGAATGAATTGAGTTTTTGCCTTGTCTCCTTCATTTTCTTCTCTCCCGTTCTCTCGTTCCCCGGCGTCGCCGCTTCTAGCCTCCCTCGACCGGCGAATCACCCTAGTCTCTTAGGGGCGGCCCACTCCTCTCCCTTCTTCGAATCTATCTATCACTTTGCCCTAATCCTTCCATCACCCATAACCCTTCACCACCACTTATTCACTGGTGCCACCCCAATAACGCCGATCCACCAACCTCCACCATCACCAATAATATCGTGCCTCCATCCACAGATCCTAAGACAGACTCTTCGACGTTCGTCCACTAATTGGGCTACAACATATCAAAATTTCACGTCAATCCGACGACGACATCTTTCGAGATCTATTTCCAAAGTTCTATGTTAGATCCTGCCTAGATCTGAAAATCGGAATAGATCGAGCCTTGGCCAAAAGGGGAAATCGTACAGCCGTCCGAACGCACAATTCTCATTCTCTGTTTTTGTGAATGTGTGCAAGCATTTGAACAGTGCGTTAAAATGCGGGTCAGTGGCATTCGAACGCCCTCCAGTAAAATGTCTTATTTTCTTAAGAAACACAAACTAGATAAATGACTCATCCCAATGAACCCAATGCCGCGAGTGGATGCAATCCGATGAGTACATCAAACTATTACCACTAAAATAATATATATCATGGTTAAAATAGAGATAAAATTTATAAATTAATGGAATTTCTATTAGGGAGATCTTCACAACGACATATTATATGATCAAATAAATAAATTAACGCAAAGATATGCAACATTACGCAGAAAACTCTACAAAAGTTTTCAAAATTAAATTTGGATGACCAATTGTCATTTTTTTCGACTCCGATAGCACCTGACTTTCCGTAAAACTATTACCATTAAAATAATATATATATCATAACAAAAATAGTGAAAATAAATTAAAATTTTAATATTGTAAAGTAATATTTTTTTATTATATCTTCACAAAATGTGGCCCTCCGCATAGGAAGCACCTCTCCTCGGGACTCTTGTTCGGCTTCGCACCCTTTTGCCATGATCCCTTCTTTTCGCTTTGCATCACTCCTTTGCCTTTCGGCCTTTGGGGCTTTGCATTGCTCATCGAAGGTTTCTTCCTCAGATTTTCAGGCGCTGAATAATCCGTCAGGCGCTCCACCGCAGCTTGGGCCGCTGCTAAGTCTGGAATGTCTCGACGTCACAACTTTGTTTATCCCCAAGGCTTTAAGCCTTCCAAGAAGTGAAAAAGCTCGTCTTTCTCCAACATGTCCCGAATGTCCAACATGAGTGTCGAGAATTGCTTGACATATTCTTGAATCGACCCCATTTGTGTGAGTGTCGCAAACTTCGCCTTGCGATGAACTCCACATTTTCAGGAAGGAACTGCACCTTCAGCTCCTGTTTCAAATCCTCCCAAGTGTTGATGTTGCAGCGGCCACCTTGGATGTCCTCGTAACGAGTCCGCCACCATAGTTTGGCATCCCCGTCAAAGTACATCGTTGCGAAAGTGACTTTTGTTTCTTCCGAGTCCGGTCACATCACCCGAAAGTATTGCTCAACATTGAAGAGAAAGTTCTCCAACTCTTTGGCATCCCTTGCGCCCTTGTAGCAGCGCGGTTCCGACACTCTCACCCTTCCAGAATGTCCCCTCGCTTGTGCGACGGGTTGCACGGTGCTCATGGCTCATGTGAGTACCGTCACCCTTGCGGAGAGGTCCGCTAGCTGCTCTTTGAGATGTTGGACAGCTTCCTTGGTGTTGTCTCGCAACTTTTCGACCTCGTCGTCTATGTGTTACTGATACGCCTCCAAGCGATCCACCCTATCGCCGAGAGTGTATATTTGAGCAACATTGGCACTCATTTGCGAGATGTGTGCCTCCATGCCGTCAAGCCGCTCCCTGTTACTTTGATGCATTTTAGAATTGCTCAGATGTGGCTCCGTAATCAGCACTGGTATTGCTGGTCCATTGCCCAAATCCGCTGGATTTGTCGCTTGACTTGTCTCTCCGCCTTGCTTATGGCTCCCCATTTTGCAAGGATGTTGCTCTTGTCGACCCGCTCTTATACCACTTATCACGGACTAAGTCTTTGAGATAGACAACGACCGCGCGACGCTCAACTTCCAAGTAGCAAAGTTAAGCTAGCCGTTCACTTCACAAGCGATGCACTTATTTTTGGATTGCGATAAAACAAAGACAAGCAAAATACAATGTTTGGCAAACAAGATTACGATTCTCTATTGATTGGAAAAGAAATTACAAGACATGCCAACGACAAGAAATTTTAAAGGGGCAGGATAGCCAATGAGGGCAAAATGAACACCATTGAATCAGTGGCACTTCGGTTGCGAAGCTGGCTCACTTAATGCTTCTCGATAGTTCTCCTATACTACTAAGTATGAGCATCCCCAATTTTGCAACTCGGGGGGTTCAAAGGTCTTGTGGGGCGTTACGTTTTGAAAGTAAGCCCCATTTGGGTTTTGGCCCATGAATTTTATAGGCATGTGTGGGGAAAATCTCAAACTAGTGTTGCGACGATACTAATATTGCAATCCCAAGGTTGCTTCGCAAGGAGCTCTTGAAGGAAACCAAAAGACACTCAAAAACATGCAAAAGACATGGGGTTGGCATCCCATTACAGACTCGAAAAGTGGTAAATATAATAGGATCGACACTGCGAACAAAACGATACTAACAAGGCGCTCGTGGTTCGAACGCTCGGGTTGACGACGCCTAGCATGGGCCTGTGCGGGGGAAAAACTAGTCAATGGGGCCATTGTGCGGAGGGGCGCCGCACTGTTAGGAGCGTTTTGTTCGCAATATCGATCCTATTGTATTTACCGCTTTTTGAGTCTATAAATGAGATGCCAACCCTATGTCTTTTGCATGTTTTTGAGTTTTTTTTTATTTCTTTCAAAAGCTCCTTGCGAAGCAACCTTGGGATTGCAATATTAGTATCGTCGCAACACTAGTTTGGAATTTTACCCGCACATGCCTACAAAACTCATGGGCCAAAATCAAAATGGGGCTTATTTTCAAAATGTAACGCCCACAAGATCTTTGAACCCCCCGGGTTGCAGAATTGAGGATGCTCATACTTAGTAGTATAGGAGAACTATTGAGAAGCATTAAGTGAGCCAGCTTTGCAACCGAAGTGCGACTGGTTCAATGGTGTTCATTTTGTCCTCGATGGCTATCCTGCCCCTTTAAATTTTTTGTCGTTGGCATGTCTTGTAACTTCTTTTCCAATCAATAGAGAATCGCAATCTTTTTGCCAAATTGTGTATTTTGCTTATCTTTGCTTTGCCACAATTCAAAATAGGTGCATCGCTAGTGAAGTGAACGACTGACTTAATTTTGGAACTTGAATGTTGAGTCCTGCGCGGTCTTTGTCCATCTCAAAGACTTAGTCCGTGACAAATGGTATCATAGCGGGTCGACAAGAGGAACATCCTTGCAAAATGGGGTGCCATAAGCAAGGCGGAGAGACAAGTCAAGCGGCAAATACAACAGATTTGGGCAAAGGACCAGCAGTGCTAGTGCTAATTATAGAGCCACATATGAGGGATTTTGAATGACATTGAAGTAACAAGGAGCAACTTGATGACATGGAGGCACATATCTCGCAACTAAATGTCAATGTTGCTCAAATATACACTCTTGGCGATAGGCTGGATCACTTGGAGACGTATCAGCAACACACGGACGACGAAGTCGAAACGTTGCGAGACAATACCAAGGAAGCTGTCCAGCATCTCAAAGAGCAAGTTAGCGGACCTCTCGCAAGGGTGACGGTACTCACGCGAGGCATGAGCACCATGCAACCCGCCGCACAAATAGAGGGATATTCTAAAAGGGTCAGAGTGCCGGAACCGCGCTGCTAAAAGGGTGCAAGGGATGCCAAAGAGTTGGAGAACTTTTTTTTCGATGTTGAGCAATACTTTCAAGTGGTGCGATCGGACTCGGAAGAAACAAAAGTCACTTTCGCAACGATGTACCTTGACGGGGATGCCAAGCTATGGTGGTGGACTTGTTATGAGGACATCCAAGGTGGCCGCTGCAACATCAATACTTGGGAGGATTTGAAATGGGAGCTAAAGGTGCAGTTCCTTCTAGAAAATATTGGAGTTCATCGCAAGGCGGAGTTTGCGACATCTCACACAAATAGGGTCAATTCGAGAATATGTCAAGCAATTCTCGACGCTCATGCTGGACATTCGGGACATGTCGGAGAAGGACAAGCTTTTTCACTTCTTGGAAGGCTTAAAGCCTTGGGCACAAATAGAGTTGCAATGTCGGAACATTCTTGACTTAGCAGCGGCCCAAGCTGCAGTGGAGCGCTTGACGGATTATTCAACCCCTGAAAACCAAAGAAGAAACCTTTGATGAGCAATGCAAAGCCCCAAAGGCCGAAAGGCAAAAGGGTGATGCAAAGCGAAAAGAAGGGATCATGGCAGAAGTGTGTGAAGCCGAACAAGAGTCCCGAGGAGGGGTGTCTCATATGCGGAGGGTTATGTTTTGTGAAGAATTGCCCGCAACGGAAGTTGCTCAATGCAGTGCAAGCCTAAGAGCAAATTTCGGAGAGCAAGATGAGAAGTCAACGGAGGGCCCTCACATGGGGGCATTGCGACTTCTAAACGCACTCAAGGCTCAAGTTGGGGGAGAAGTGAAGATCTTTGCCTTCAAAGAACTGAAAGCCTAACGAGCTAATGTTTGTCGACATTGAGCTCAATGGAAAGTCAACCAGGGCGTTGATTGACACTGGTGCCACTAATAACTTCATAGCGGACTATGAAGCACAACGACTTGGGTTACTCCTTTCGAAGGACTCAAGTCGAATGAAGGTGGTGAATTCGAAGTCTGAATCGATCGCCAGGCAAGAGAAGGAGGTGCATGTTGCTGTTGGGTCTTGGAGAGGCAAAGCCAATTTCATGGTGGTTCCTTTGGATGACTTCCAAGTCATTCTTGGGATGGAGCTCCTGCAACAGGCAAGAGGAGTGCCAATGCCGTTTCTTAATGCGCTTTGCATGATGGGGAATGAGTCCCCTTGTGTTGTCCCGGTGGCGAAGACGACGACAAAGGAGACAAAGCAACTTTCAGCACTTCAGCTGAAGAAAGGTGTCAAGAAGGGTGAACAAACATTCTTGGCGGCATTGAAGCTTGAGGCGGATCCTTTGGAGAATGGCCTAATTCCTCTTGGGGTTGCGAAGGTTTTGAAGGAGTTTGGGAATGTGATGTCGCCCGAATTGCCAAAGACCTTGCCTCCGCGGTGAGCGGTGGATCACAAGATCGAATTAGAGCTAGGGACAAAGCCACCAGCCCGTGCACCATACCGCATGTCTCCTCCAGAGTCGGTGGAACTTCGGAAGAAACTTGATGAGTTGCTTAAGGATGGATTGATTCGTAGCTCAAAAGCATCGTTTGGGGCGCCGATGCTATTTCAAAAGAAGCACGATGGAAGTCTATGACTATGTGTAGACTATCGCGCCTTGAACACAGTGACGATAAAAAATAACTACCCAATCCCTCTCATTGCGGACTTGTTTGATCAACTTGGAGGAGCGCAGTACTTATCCAAATTAGACTTGTGCTCGGGGTATTGGCAAATCAGAGTTGCAGAAGGTGATGAAGCAAAGACAACGTGGGTGACACGTTATGGTGCATTCGAATTTTTGGTGATGCAATTCGGCTTGACGAATGCCCCTGCAACCTTTTGTACACTCATGAACCAACTGTTCCATGAGTACCTTGACAAGTTCGTGGTGGTCTACCTCGAGGACATCGTGGTGTATAGAAAAATGTTGGAAGAGCACATCCAACATCTCAAAGCCATCTTCAAGGTGCTAAGGGACCACTCCCTCTATGTGAAGAAGAAGAAGTGCTATTTTGCACAAGAGGAAATCATGTTCCTTGGACACCAAGTTGGCGGAGGTCGCATTCGCATGGACGAGGAGAAAGTCCGTGCCATTCATGATTGGTGAGTCCCTTCGAAGGTGACAAAACTTCGCTCATTTTTGGGACTTGTCAATTATTATTGGTGATTCGTTGCAAGCTACTTGCGGAGAGCTGCGCCGTTGACAGATTTGCTGAAGAAGGATCGTTCGTGGGAGTGGTCAAGCAAATGTCAAGAAGCCTTTGCTGATTTGAAGAGAGCGTTGATGGAGGAACCCGTGTTGCGGTTGCCAAACTACTCCCTTCCATTTGAAGTTCACATGGATGCCTCAGATTATGCCGTCGGAGGAGTTATTGTGCAAGAAGGACATCTGGTTGCTTATGAAAGTCAGAAGCTGAATGAGACGGAGCGGAGGTATACGGTGCATGAAAAGGAGATGATGGCGGTCGTACATTGCCTTCGTGCTTGGAGGCATTACCTCCTTGGGTCTCGCTTTGTGGTGAAGACCGACAATGTTGCCTTGAGTTACTTCCAAACTCAAAAGAAGCTCTCTCCAAAGCAAGCAAGATGGCAAGACTTCTTGGTTGAATTTGACATGGTTTTGGAATACAAACCAAGTCGAACAAATCATGTTGCAGATGCATTAAGCGGCAAGGCTGAACTTGCTGCTCTCAAAGCGGTGGCGAACGAGAGTATAAGCCAAGTGCAAGCGTCGCTTCTAAAGAAGATTCGTGAGGGAATGCAAAGCGATCCGAAAGCGGAGACCCTCAAGAAGCTTGTAGACGAAGGGAGATGTGACGGTTTTGGGTCCAGTTGGGACTCATCATGACAAAAGGAAACCATGTGTATGTGCCACGGGCAAACAACTTGAGAAGAGAACTGCTCAAGGAGTGTCATGACACCTTGTGAGCAGGTCATCCGGGCGTACATCAGACCTTGGCTCTTGTGGAAAGAGCTTACTATTGGCTAAAGAAGGGGGAAGACGTCGAAGAGTATGTGCACACTTGTCTCATTTGCCAACATGACAAGATGTTGTGTGCGAAACCTTGATCGCTCCCTGTTCCTTAGTGACTGTGGGAATGTGTATCTTTGGACTTCATTTCGAGCTTGGCAAAGGTCGGGGACATTGGCTCAATATTGGTTGTGGTGGATTGATTCTCAAAGTATGCGACCTTTATACTGGCTCCGCTGCATTGCATCGTTGATGAAGCAGCTTGTTTGTTTCTAAGGCATGTGGCCAATTATTGGGGAGTTTCACAAAACATCGTGAACGATAGGGAACCTCGGTTCTTGGGTCAATTTTGGACGGAGTTGTTCAAACTCTTGGGGTCAAAACTCTTCTTCTCCACAAGCCTTCATCCCCAAACTAATGGCCAAATCGAAAGAATAAATGCTTTTCTTGAGCAATACTTGCAGCATTCTGTTAGTGGCAATCAGCGAGATTGGGTCAAGCTACTTGACGTTGCCCAATTCTCGTAAAACTTGCAACGGAGCTCTGCATCCACCAAAATCTTTTCAAAGTTATTATGGGACAACAACCTTCCACACCGCACACTTTGGTGGTGTGTTACACAAGCACCAGCCCTTTGGCATATCATCTTGCCAAAGAATGGCATCAGATTGCGGAGATTGCCAAAGCTTATCTTGAGAAGGCAGCATAATAGATGAAGAAGTGGGCAGACAAGAATAGAAGGCCTCGAGACTTCAAGAAAGGTGATTTGGTGCTGGTCAAGCTTCAACTGGCATTGCTCAAGTTCTTTTGCACAAAGAACTTGCTCGCAATAATGAAGGCCCCTTTCCTGTCATCAACAAAGTAGGCAATGTGTCCTACCGAGTGCAACTCCCGACTTGGCTAAAAATCCATCAGGTGTTCCATGTGAGCTGCCTCAAACCATATCATGCCAATCGCGAAGACAATTCTCGCAATGTGTCAAGCTGGCCAAACCCCACAACGACATCACTTGAAAGGCAGGTTTACACCATCATAGCAGACAGAATGCGGACTTTGCCCAACGGAGCTACGGAGACCGAATACTTGGTCAAATGGAAGAATCTTCCAATGTCAGAAGCTAGTTGGGAACTTGAAGAAGCTCTGCGACATGAAGAAGACAAAGTTCAAGCATACCAGAAGAAGAACTTGGTGAGTACGTCAATATGAAGTCCAGCATCACTTGGTAGCAGCCGAAGATCACCTCGACGGGGATGTCGAGAGTCTAAGTGGGGAGTATGTTAGGACCGTTTTGTTCGCAATTTCGGTCCTATTGTATTTATCGCTTCTTGAGTCTGTAATTGGGATGCCAACCCCATGTCTTTTGCATGTTTTTGAGTGTCTTTTGATTTCCTTCAAGAGCTCCTTGCGAAGCAATCTTGTGACCGCAATATTACTGTCGTCGCAACACTAGTTTGGGATTTTCCTTGCACATACCTACAAAACTCATGCGCCAAAACCCAAATGGGGCTTACTTTCAAAACGTAATGCCCCACAAGACCTTTGAACCTCTTGGGTTGCAGAATTAGGGATGCTCATACTTAGTAGTATAGGAGAACTAACGAGAAGCATTAAGTGAGCTAGCTTCGCAACCGAAGTGTCACTGGTTCAATGGTGTATATTTTGCCCTCGATGGCTATCCTGCCCCTTTAAATTTCTTGTCGTTAGCATGTCTTGTAACTTCTTTTCCAATCAATAGAGAATCGCAATCTTTTTGCCAAACTATGTATTTTGCTTGTCTTTACTTAGTTGCAGTCCAAAATAGGTGCATCGCTCATGAAGTGAATGGCTGACTTATCTTTGCAACTTGAAAGTTGTGTGTCGTGCAGTCTTTGTCCATCTCAAAGACTTAGTCCATGATAGTGCGTTGTGGCTGACAGTGCCTGGCATGGGCTTATGCGGAAAAAAAACTAGCCAATGGGGCTTATTTTTGGTCCCTTGGCACAGCAGCGGACAAAGTGCGGAGGGGCACCGCATGCTCTAGCTAATAGCCCCTGGCATGGGCTTGTGGGGGAAAAAACTTGCCAATGGGGCTCATTTTTGGTCCCATGGCACAGCAGTGGGCACCATAGTGCGGAGAGGCGCCGCGCGCTCCAGCTGACAGACCCTGGCATGGGCCTGTGCGGGAAAAAACTAGCCCATGGGGCTCATTTTTGGTTGGACATACGTTGCAGCAATGCACCAAGCTATCACGGACTAAGTCTTTGAGATAGGCAAAGACCGCACAGCATTCAACTTTCAAGTTGCAAAGTTAAGTTAGCCGTTTACTTCACAAACGATGCGCCTATTTTGCATTGCGACAAAGCAAAGATAAGCAAAATACAAAGTTTGGCAAAAAGATTGTGATTCTCTATTGATTAGAAAAAAAGTTACAAGACATGCCAACGACTAGAAATTTAAAGGGGTAGGATAGCCATCGAGGGCAAAATGAACACCATTGAACCAGTGGCACTTCGGTTGCAAAACTAGCTCACTTAATGCTTTTCGATAGTTCTCCTATACTACTAAGTAAGAGAATCCCCAATTCTACAATCCAGGGATTCAAAGGTCTTGTGTGGCGTTACGTTTTGAAAGAAAGCCCCATTTGGGTTTTGGCCCATGAGTTTTGTAGGCATGTGCGGGAAAAATCACAAACTAGTGTTGCGACGACACTAATATTACGATCCCAAGGTTGCTTCACAAGGAGCTCTTAAAGGAAACCAAAAGACACTCAAAAATATGCAAAAGACATGGGGTTGGCATCCCATTTACAGACTCAAAAAGCAGTAAATATAATAGGACCGACATTGCTAATAAAACGGTCCTAATAGACTCCCCCATTTAGACTCTCGGCGTCCCCGTCGAGGTGATCTTCGGCTGCTACCAAGTGATGCTTGACTTCATCTTGATCTACTTGCCAAGTACTTCCGGTATGCTTGAACTTTGTCTTCTTCATGCCGCAGAGCTTCTTCAAGTTCCCAACTAGCTTCTGACATTGGAAGATTCCTCCATTTGACCAAGTATTCGGTCTTCGTGGCTCCGTTGGGTAAAGTCCGCACTCTGTCCGCTATGATGGTGTCAACGTGCCTTTCAAGCGACGCCGTTGTGGGGTTTGGCTGGCTTGACACATTGCGAGAAGGTTCTTTGCGATCGGCATGATACGGCTTGAGGCAACTCACATGGAAGACCGGATGGATTTTAAGCCAAGCCGGGAGTTGCACTCGGTAGGACACATTGCCTACTTTGTTGATGACAGGAAAGGGGCATTCATACTTGCGAGCAAGTCCTTTATGCACCTTGCGAAAGAACTTGAGCGATGCCGGTTGAAGCTTGACCAGCACCAAATCACCTTTTCTTGAAGTCTTGAGGCCTTATATTCTTGTCTACCCACGTCTTCATCTTTTGTGCTGCCTTCTCAAGATAGGCTTTGGAAATCTCTGCATTCCGATGCCATTTTTTGGTAAGGTGATATGTCGAAGGGCTACTGCTTTTGTAACCCACCACCAAAGTATGCGGTGTGGAAGGTTGTTGTCCCATGATAACATCGAAGGGGCTTTTGGTGGATGCAGGGCTTCGCTACAAATTGTACGAGAATTGGGCAACATCAAGTAGCTTGACCCAATCTGGCTGATTTGCACTAACAAAGTGTCGCAAGTATTGCTTAAGAAGAGCATTTATTCTTTCGGTTTGGCCATCAGTTTGGGGATGAAGGCTTGTGGAGAAGAAGAGTTTTGAACCCAAGAATTTGAGCAACTCAGTCCAAAACCGACCCAAGAATCGAGGATCCCTATCGTTCACGATGTTTTGTGGAACTCCCCAATACTTTGCCACATGCCTTAGAAACAAGCGAGCTGCTTCATCAGCAGTGCAATGTAGTAGAGCCGGTATAAAGGTCGCATACTTTGAGAACCCATCCACCACAACCAACACTAAGCCAATGTCCCCGACCTTTGGCAAGCTCGAAATAAAGTCCAAAGAGACACTTTCCCATGGCCGCTTAGGAACGGGGAGCGGTTCTAACAACCTACAAGGGTTCGTGCGCTCCACCTTGTCCTGTTGGCAAATGAGACAAGTGCGCACATACTCTTCGACGTCTTCCCCCATCTCTGGCCAATAGTAAGATCTTTCCACAATTGTACGCCCGGATGACCTGCCCAC
Organism: Typha latifolia; assembly: GCF_019914945.1. Classification (NCBI taxonomy): domain Eukaryota; kingdom Viridiplantae; phylum Streptophyta; class Magnoliopsida; order Poales; family Typhaceae; genus Typha; species Typha latifolia. Next base: position 8,690,653 of record NC_133098.1, on the reverse strand, counting down.
AAGGTTTGATGACACTCCTTGAGCAGTTCTCTTCTCAAGTTGTTCGCTCGTGGCACATACGCGCGGTTTCCTTTTGTCATGATGAGTCCTTCCTGGACCCAAAACTGTCGCGTCTTCCCTTCATCTACAAGCTTCTTGACGGTCTCCGCCATCGGATCGCTTTGCATTCCCTAGCGAATCTTCTTTAGAAGCGACGCTTGCACTTGCTTATACTCTCGTTCGCCACCGCTTTGAGAGCAGCAAATTGAGCCTTGCGGCTTAATGCATCCGCAACCTGATTTGTTCAATCTGGTTTGTATTTCAAAACCATGACAAATTCAGCCAGGAAGTTTTGCCATTTTGCTTGCTCTGGAGAGAGCTTTTTTTGAGTTTGGAAATCACTCAAGGCAACATTGTTAATCTTCACCACAAAGCGAGACCTAATGAGATAATGCCTCCAAACATGAAGGCAATGTATGACCGCTGTCATCTACTTTTTGTGCACCGTATACCTACGCTCCGTATCATTCAACTTGTGACTTTCATAAGCAACCAGATGTCCTTGCACAAGAACTCCTCCGATAGCATAATCTGAGGCATCCGTGTGAACTTCAAACGAAAGGGAGTAGTTTGGCAACCACAACACGGGTTCCTTGATCACCGCTCTCTTCAAATCAGCAAAGGATTCTTGACATTTGCTTGACCACTCCCTTTAACGGTCCTTCTTTAGCAAATCTGTCAGCGGCACAGCTCTCGGCGAGTAGCTTGCAATGAACCGCCAATAACAGTTGACAAGTCCCAAAAATGAGCGAAATTTTGTCACCTTCGAAGTGACTCGCCAATCATGAATGGCACGAACTTTCTCCTCGTCCATGAGAATGCAACCTCCGCCAATTTGGTGTCCAAGGAACATGATTTGCTCTTATGCGAAATAGCACTTCTCCTTCTTCACATAGAGGGAGTGGTCCCTTAGCACATTGAAGATGGCTTTGAGATGTTGGATGTGCTCTTCCAATGTCTTGTTGTATACCACGATGTCGTCAAGGTAGACCACTACGAACTTGTCATGGTATTCATGGAACAGCTAGTTCATGAGTGTACAAAAGGTTGCAGGTGCATTCGTCAAGCCGAATAGCATCACCAAGAATTCGAATACGCCATAACGTGTCACACACGTTGTCTTTGCTTCATCACCTTCCGCAACTCTGACTTGTCAATACCCTGAGCGCAAGTCTAATTTGGAGAAGTACCGCACTCCTCCAAGTTGATCAAACAAGTCCGCAATGAGAGGGATTAGGTACTTGTTTTTTATCATCACTTTGTTCAAGGCGCGATAGTCTACACACAGTTGTAGACTTCCATCATGCTTCATTTGAAATAGCACCGGCGTCCCAAACGGTGCTTTTGAGCTGTGAATCAATCCACCCTTAAGCAACTCATCAAGTTGCTTCCGAAGTTCCACTATCTCCGAAGGAGACATGCGGTATGGTGCACGGGCTGGTGGCTTTGTCCCTGGCTCCAACTTGATCTTGTGATCCACCACTCGTCGAGGAGGCAAGGTCGTTAGTAATTCGGGTGGCATGACATCCCCAAACTCATTCAAGACCTTTGCGATCCTCGGAGGAATTGGGCCATTCTCCAAAGGATTCGCCTCAAGCTTCAATGTCGCCAAGAATGTTTCCTCGCCCTTATTGACACCTTTCTTCAGCTGAAGTGCTGAAAGTTGCTTTGTCTCCTTTGTCGTCGCTTCGCCACCAGGACGACACAAGGGGACTTATCCCCCATCATGCAAAGAGCATTAAGAAACGGCATTGGCACTCCTCTTACTGCCTCTTACCGTTTGCAGGAATTCCATCCCAAGAATGACTTGGAAGTCATCCAAAGGAACCGCCATGAAATTGGCTTTGCCTCTCCAAGACCCAACCACAACATGCACATCCTTCGCTTGCCCGACAATCGGTTGAGACTTCGAATTCACTGCCTCTATTTGACTTTAGTCCTTCAAAAGGAGCAACCCAAGTCGTTGTGCTTCATGGTCCGCTATGAAGTTATGAGTGGCACCACTGTCAACCAATGCCTTGGTCGACTTTCCATTGAGCTCAATGTCGACAAGCATTAGCTCGTTAGGCTTTCGATTCTTCGAAGGCAAAGATCTTCGCTTCTCCCTCACTTGAGCCTTGAGGGCATTTAGAAGTCGCAATGCCCCCATGCGAGGGCCCTCCATCGACTTCTCATCGTCGTTCTCCGAACTTTGCTCTTGGGCTTGCACTACATTGAGCGACTTCCGTTGTAGACAATTCTTCACAAAATGTGGCCCACTGCATAGCAAACACCCCTCCTCGTGACTCTTGTTCGGCTTCACACCATTTTGCCACGATCCCTTCTTTTCGCTTTGCATCACCCCTTTGCCTTTCGGCCTTTGTGGCTTTGCATTGCTTATCGAAGGTTTCTTCTTTGGGTTTTCAAGGGTTGAATAATACGTCAAACGCTCCATCACAGCTTGGACTGCTGCTAAGTCAGGAATATCACGACGTCGCAACTCTGTTTGTGCCCAAGGCTTCAAGCCTTCCAAGAAGTGAAAAAGCTTGTCCTTCTCCGACATGTCTCGAATGTCCCGAATGTCCACCATGGAGTTATTATTGAATGAATTGAGTTTTTGCCTTGTCTCCTTCATCTTCTTCTCTCCCGTTCTCTCGTTCCCCGGCGTCGCTGCTTCTAGCCTCCCTCGACCGGCGAATCACCCTAGTCTCTTAGGGGCGGCCCACTCCTCTCCCTTCTTCGAATCTATCTATCACTTTGCCATAATCCTTCCATCACCCATAACCCTTCCACCACCACTTATTCACTGGTGCCACCCCAATAACGCCGATCCACCAACCTCCACCATCACCTTTAATTTCGTGCCTCCATCCACGGATCCTAAGACAGACTCTCCGACGTTCATCCACTAATCGGACTACAACATATCAAAATTTCACGTCAATCCGACGGCGACATCTTTCGAGATCTATTTCCAAAGTTCTATGTTAGATCCTGCACAGATCTGAAAATCGGAATAGATCGAGCCTTGGCCAAAAGGGGAAATCGTATCAGCCGTCCGAACGCACAATTCTCATTTTCTGTTTTTGTGAATCTGTGCAGGCATTTGAACAGTGCATTCAAATGCGGGTCACTGGCGTTCGAACGCCCTTCGGTAAAATGTCTTATTTTCTTAAGCAAACACAAACTAGATAAATGACTCATCCCAATGAACCCAATGCCGCGAGTGGATGCAATCCGATGAGTCGTATCAAACTATTACCACTAAAATAATATATATCATGGTTAAAATAGAGATAAAATTTATAAATTAATGGAATTTCTATTAGTGAGATCTTTGCAACGACATATTATATGATCAAATAAATAATATATATATCATAACAAAAATAGTGAAAATAAATTAAAATTTTAATATTGTAAAGTATATTTTTTTATTATATCTTGATACATTTAAGTTATGATCGAAACAATTAGAATGATTTTTCTAAGATCTTCACAATGACGCATTATATGATTAAAATAGATGAATTAACACAATGTTATGAAGTATTATGTGAAAAACTAGACCAAAATTATCAAAGTAAAATTTGGATGACATATCGTCATTTTTTTGCGATTCTGTTAATACCTGGCTTCCGCAGAATATTACCATTAAAATAATATATATTATGACAAAAATAGTAAAAATAAATTATTTATTAAATTTTAAATATTCTAAAATATATCTTTTTATTATATATTTATCTATTTAAGTTATGATTGAAACTATTGGAATGTTATCACTGAGATCTTTAAAATGATAAATATAAGAACAAAATAGATGAATTAACAAAAAGTTATGCATCGTTATGAAAAAAAAATCAACAAAAAATTTCAAAGTTAAATTTGGATGACATCAGTTTTTGCGATTTCGACATGGCCTCTACAAAACTGTTACTAGTAAAATAATATATATCATGACTGGAATAATAAAAATAAATTATAGATTAAAAATATAATATTTTAAAGTATATATTTTTATTATATTTTTATTGATTTTAAGTTATGATTAAAACTATTGGAATTGTAACGCCCCCGCTCGGGATAGGCACGTGCACGCCTACGTGCCCATACGGCACGCATGGTGCACGCGACAGGTCGGGCGGGGCCCGTCATGCACAGATACTCTCCTGTGCATATATAATCATGACATCATCAAATAAAACATGCTAACCTATCCATGATCACATAATCCATCACCAAATAAATCATACTATTAACCAAATAAATTTGTTAACATATGAATATACATGTCCATAATAATATACACTAGACCACTACATAATCTAGCAGGACCCACACATGCCACAACAAACCATCAAGATACAATTAAAACAACTAATACAAAAGTACGCCATGATTTGACCTGTATTATACAAACCATCGTCTAATACAAAAAAGTACAAATATCAAATACTAGTACAACTCAATTTCTATATAAACTATCATCTATATCGTCTCTATCTATAGCTCACATCATCTTTGCTCTAAAATATATGATTAGGATATCTCAAGTTGGTATCATGTACCATAATATTTGTGGGGGTTAAAAAACACAAGAAATAAAGCGAGTCATGAGCAAAAGGTTCAGTGAACAGACCTTACCCCGAATCAATGAAGCCAATAGAGAATAAATCAAGTACTAGATAATATGAATCAGAAAGAGTATCATGTTATGAATGAGTAAATGAATGTGTCCTCAATAATACATAAATAAAATATAGATAACATGTCATAACTTATAAAAGTATATAATTCTCGACAATGAGTAAACAAATCTCCATGTCATACTATCATCATAACTTTCTCTCAAATATGACACATGATGTATGACGACCATGACAATGCTATGATATCAAATACAATCATATATAATATATATTGACCACTCGATAATCAGGCAATCAGATGAGAATGAAATCATATGCATTTCTCAACATCTCAGTCATCAATGCCATCTCTATATGTCATGATCATACTAGACCACTGTGCACAATCAACACTCGGTATCCGGTCTCAACATCATGCCTGAAGGCTCAGAGCATACTCTGTCATCCGCAAGGAGTATCTCAAATATAATCATATCCTGCCATCCGCTAAGGATATCAACATCCATGCAGACCGGGCACCCTTCTAGCTGATAGAAATCTCGTGATAATAACTCACCACATATGCCCTAGCGAACGACATGTGTTCGAATGTCTGCTGCGCACACAGACTAACGACCTCGGACGTAAGGCCAACAGGATCGCGACTATGTCGAGTGATCAATCATCCACCAAGCGCGTCCTAACCCTTGCGTCCATTCACAGCCGTTTTGAAAAAATATGACTAAAACTTTTAAAGTTAAATTTAGATGACCTATCATCATTGTTTAGCAATTCCAACATCACCTAGCATTGTTTCCATTAAAATAGTATATATCACAGCTAAAATAGTGAAAGTCAATTACCTATTTAAAATTTAATAATCTAAAATATTTTTTTATTATATCTTTATTCGTTTAAGTTATGATTCAAACCATTGGAATATTAAGATCTTCGCGGTGATATATTATATGATCAAAATATATGAATTAACATAATGTTATGCATCATTACGTTAAAAAAACCTTGACCAAAACTATCAAAATTAAATTTGGATGACATATTGTCCCTTTTTGGCGATTCGAACAGCACTTAGCTTTTGCAAAACTGTAACCATTAAAATAATATATATTATTACTAAAATAGTTAAAATAAATTATATTTTAAAATTATAATATTCTAAAGTATATCTTTTTTATTATATCTCTATCCATTTAAGTTATGATTGTAATTATTAGAATTTTCTTACTAATATTTTTGCAAGGACATATTATACTATCAAAATAGATAAATTAACACAAATTTATGCAGCATTTCGTGAAAATAACTTAACAAAAATTTTCAAAGTTAAATTTGCATGATTTATCATTCTTTTCTTTGCAATTCCGACAACACTTGGCCTTCTATTACTATTAAAATAATATATATCATGACTATGTATATATTTTTATTATATCTTTATCAATTTAAATTATAATTAAAACTATTGGAATGCTCTTATTGAGATGTTCATAACAACGTATTATAAATGAATCAATACAAAGTTATGCAGCGTTACACGAAAAAATGAGATAAAGATTTGGATGAACTATAGTAATTTTTTTGCGATTTCGACATCAACCTGGCCTTTGCAAAATCACCACCAGTAAAATAATATATATCATGACTAGAATAATAAAAATAAATTATAGTTTAAAATTTTAATATTCTAAAGTATATTTTTTTATATCTTTATATATTTATGTAATGATTAAAACCATTGGATTGCTCTTTTTAAGTTCTTCGCAATGATATATTATTACGATTAAAATATATGAATTAACACAAAGTTATCCAACATTACACGAAAAATGTCGACAAAAATTTTCAAAATTAAATTTAGATGACCTATTGTTTTTTTTTTTTGATTCTATTAGAAAAATATTTATCATGGCTAAAATAGAGAAATAAATTGTAGATTAAAATTTTAATATTATTAAATATTTTTATTAATTATATCTTTTTTATGATTCAAACAATTGGAATGTTTTTACTTAGATCTTCACAATAATATATTATATGATCAAATAAATGAATTAACACAAAGTTATGGAGCATTACTACCTATTTTCATTTTATTGCGATTCCGAGTTCACCTAGCCTTTGCAGAACTATTACTATTAAATTAATTTATATCTTGGTTAAATTAGTGAAAATAAAGTATAGAGTAAAATTTTAATAATAAAGTATATATTTTTATTATATCATTATCCCTTGAAATAATGATTTAAACTATTGGAATGCTCGGAACGACATATTATACAATCAAAATAAATGAATTAAAACAAAGTTATGCAGCATTACGCGAAAATACTCAACAAAATTTTTCAAAGTTCATCATTTTTTTTGGCGATTCCTTCGCAGAACTGTTACCATTAAAAAAATATATATCATGGCTAAAATAATGAAAATTAATTATAGATTTAATAATATTATAATATACAATTTTTTACAATTTATTTATTTATTTTAGTAATGATTAAAATCTTTGGATGCTCTTACTGAAGTCTTCTCAACGACATATCATATGATCAAAATAAATAAATTAACATAAAGTTATGCAATATTACGCAAAAAAACTGAGCCAAAGTTTTCCAGAAGTGTTACCATTAAAATAATATATATCATTACTAAGATAGTAAAAATAAATTATATATTACAATTTAATTATTTTAAAATATATCTTTTTATTATATCTTTATCTATTTAAGTTATGATTGACTTTTGGAATGACATATTATAAAATCAAAATGGATGAATTAACACAAAGTTATGCATCATTATTTGAAAAAAAAAAACTAGACAAAATTTTTCAAAGTTAAATTTGGATAACCTAAACTCATTTTTTATGACAAAATTGTTAACACAAAAAAATATATATCATGACTAGAATAATCAAAATAAATTATAGATTAAAATTTTAACATTTTAAAGTATATCATTTTATTAAATCTTTATCCATTTAAGTTATGATTAAAATAATTGGAATGCTCTTTCTAAGATCTTCGCAACCATATATTATATGATCAAAATATATGAATTAAAACAAAGTTATGTAGCATTATGCGAAAAATCTCTACAAAAATTTTCAAAGTTAAATTTGAATAACTTATTCTAAAATACGTTTTTACTCTATCATTATTAATTTAAGTTATTAGTGGAACCATTGAAATACTCTTAAACCATTTAAGTGTTACCATGTAATGTAGTGTTGCGCTAAACAACTTAACAAAAATCTTCAAAGTTAAATTTGGATGACCTATGATCCTTTTTTGGCTATTCCGACAACATTTTTCCTCCACATAAATATTACCATTAAAATAATATATATATATAGCTAAAATAATAAAAGTAAATTATAGAATAAAATGTTTAAGATTCTAAAGTATATTTTTTGTTATATGTTTTTCTATTTAAGTTATAATTAAAAGAATTGGAATGCTCTTAGATATGTGCAATGATTATACGATCAAAATTTATGAATTAATTCAAAATTATGTTGTATTATGCGAAAAACTCGACAAAAACCTTCAAAGTTAAATTTGGATGACCTATCATCCTTTTTTTGCGATTCGGACAGCATTTGTCCTCCGTAGAATTATAACCATTAAAATAATATATATCATAGCTAAAATAGTAAAAAATATTATAGATTAAAATTTTATATTTAAACTATATATTTTTATTATATATTTTTTCTATTTAAGTTATGATTGAAACTATTGGAATGCTATCACTAAGATCTTCGCAATGATATATTATTTGACCAAAATAGAAAAATTAAAACAAAGTTATGCAACAATATGCTAGACAAAAAAGTTCAAATTTAAATTTGGATGACTTATCGTCTTTTTTTGCAATTCTGACATCACCTTGCATCCGTAGAACTGTTACTATTAAAATAATATATATCATGACTAAAATGGAGAAAATAAATTATAGATTAAAATTTTAATATTATGAAATATATATTTTTACTATATCTTCATCCATGAAACTATTGTAATGCTCTTATAAGATTTTCGCAATGACATTATATGATCAAAATAAGTGAATTAATAGAACTTAGCAAAAAATTTCAAAGTTAAATTTGGATGACCTATATTTCTATAAATGAATTAATAGAAAGTTATGTAGCATTACGTCAAAAAATTGGACAAAAATATTTAAAGTCAAATTTGGATGATCTATAGTCTATTTTTTTGCAATTCCGACAGCACTTAGCTTCCGCATAACTATTACCTTTAAAATAATTTATATTATGGCTAAAATAGTGAAAAGAAGTATAGATAAAAAATTTAATATTCTAAAGTATATTATTGATTATATCTTTATCCTTTTAAATAATAATTGAAACTCTTTGACTGTCTTACTAAGATCTACGCAAAGATATATTATACGATCAAAATAAATGAATAAACACAAAGTTATGCGGTATTACGCGAAAATACACGATAAAAATTTCAAAGTTAA